>NC_085846.1:52074566-54474566 GCF_035594765.1 Anolis carolinensis
CTGAAAAGTTGAGCCTTTTCCCTTTATAGGCTCACAAAAGCTGGGACACTAAACCCTTCCTCTGCCTGCTCAGAGGAGTTTGAACCAGCTTTGCAGGTTAAGGGCCCTTCCCCACAGCCATATAACCTAGAATATCAAGGCAGGTAATCCACAATATCTGCTTTGAACTCAGCTATCTAAGTCCACACTGCCATATATTCCAGTTCAAAGCAGAAAATGTGGGATTTTACTCAGCTGTGTAGAAGGGGCCTGAGAAGTGATAGCTATCTCCATAGACTTATATTCTAAGCTCAGCTGAGGGAGCTGCTGGGCAATGCTGGGCTCTTGCTCTGATACTGGCTGTTCAGCCATCATTTTCCTCACCATCTCTAGCCACAACAGGTGTTATATGAGGGTTGAATGAAAAGTAATGCCTCCACCTTCGGGTTTGGATGGGAATATTTTCATAAATCAAATTCAGAAATCATCCTTAGAATGTGCTCTTTAACTACCACTATTCACTTTTCCACATAATCACCAAACAATTGGATATATTTCTGCCAGCAATGAACAAGTTTTCTGAAGCCGTCACGGAAGAAGTCGACACTCTGTTTCCACAACCAGTGTCTCACAGTACCCATTGTGCACAGATCTTCCAATAGCCAAGCAAAGCAATAATGTGACCCACATGTTCTTGTGAAATGCCAATTATGCTTGAAATTTCTCTGAGTGATATGACGATTGTCCTGAATCAATCTGTCAACCTTTTGCTTGTGAAACTCGGTGGTTGATGTCACAGGACGTCCAACTCTTTGTTTGTCACGCAAGTCAGATGTTCCTACTTCAACATCTTTAAACTTACTTGTGCAATGACGCACAGTACTCACATCAACACAATCACCATAAACAGCTTGCATTCTCTTATGAATCTCCTTTGGGGTGACACCTTCTGCTGTCAAGAATTCAATGACTGCACATTGACCGACCGTCTGCGCAGGGTTCCATACTTCGCACTTTAACAACACAATCATTCAATGCTAAGGCTTCCTGACAAATGGAACTGTAGAGCAGAGTCTACTGAACAAGCCAGTACCTGCCACATATTGCCAACTGTTGAGGAGTTACGAAGGTGGAGGCATTATTTTTCATTCAACCCTCATAGTTATGTTTAACCTTAAAATGGGCTATACTAAGATGTAGAGTTTGAGCTTAGAAATACCTACACATTTCACCCGAGCTTTCAAAAATACTTTAGCAAGCATGGATACTAGGGGATTGTGAGACTTGCAGTTCCAAACCATTTTACTCTGAACTCTAAGCAAGACTTTGATCTCTGTTGTTAACCTTATCATTATCCTATTTTCTTTTTCATCCTCTGGTGTTCCTTCATTGGCAACTTTGGAAGCAAAGTGGGGCAGCATCTATTGCAATGGGCTTTGTTAACTATTCATCCTGGGAATGTGGACTATGCAGTATCTCATATTAAGTGATAAAGGTTTCCATCACTTTATATGAATTATGTATTACATTTTTCTAAAATGCATATACAGTGATCTCCTTTGACACTAAAAAGCAGCTCTGTGGATAATTGAAAAAGGTGTTTTCCAAACGTTCTTTTTATATTCTTTTCATTTTATTCATTGTTTATCCTTTTCCCTTTTATCTGCTAAACCTTCTTGCATTCAGTCAAAAAGATGGCTCAACCTGAAACATAATAGGCACATGATTCAAAATTCATCTGATGTCAGGTTTAAAAAGGGAAACAAGAGAAGTCAATTTATATTCTCAAATAGGAGATCCTTAAATAGAGGCAAGAAAGGGGATGATGCTATCTTGAGATAGCATTTTAATCCAGATTCAGAGCAGGTGTATCTATATGGGATTGACAAGAGAGGCTTGGTGTGCTAGGGTTTGTTTTGAAGCATTGTTGAGTGATATGAACATCTTATTTTGCATTGTCATGATCTCTAGGTCTGATTTAAATAGATTGGCTGGATAGGCTGATCAAAATGTTCAAGGGACAACTTCATGATGTACAGTAGAGTCTCACTTATCCAAGCTAAACGGGCCAGCAGAAGCTTGGATAAGCGAATATCTTGGGTAATAAGGAGGGATTAAGGAAAAGCCTATTAAACATCAAATTAGGTTATGATTTTACAAATTAAGCACCAAAACATCATGTTATACAACAAATTTGACAGAAAAAAGTAGTTCAATATGCAGTAATGTTATGTTGTAATTACTGTATTTATGAATTTAGCACCAAAATATCATGATATATTGAAAACATCGACTACAAAAATGGCTTGGATTATCCAGAGGCTTGGATAAGTGAGACTCTACTGTACTAAGATTAAAACAACAGTCTGGACCCCATTCTAGGAATGGTTGAAAGAGAACAGAATAAAGATGTTAATATCAATGAACCAGAAGAAAAGACTGAAACACCAACAAGTATGAAGTCAGAAGGAAGGACTTTACAGAACTTTCTCCTTTTTTGCCCTGAACTTTTTTGATACATATATAAACTAAAGTTGTGCATTCGTGTGGAATTGCTGTTCATTTTGTGTAGTTTCATTTGTGTCATCTCATTGTCGTATTCGTGTCCCGCTAACGAAAATAGGCCGCCTATACGACATGAATTTTCATCTGGTTAATGAAAAAACAAAAATTTTCAGACCATTGCCTGCAATGGGGGGGGGGGGCTTCTGAGGCTCACCCTTCCCACACACCCCCACCCCCGTTGCTCAGTTTTTGGGCTAGAGGGGTGAAAATTGCCACACATGGTGGACATTTCGGCCCAAGCCAAGGGAAAGCAGGGTGATAGAAGCCTGGACAGGTGGTGTTATTAGAGCAATCCTGTGAAAGTGCTGATATTTTGGACTCAAGTCAGGGCCGTGAACTTTCACTTAGTAACTGCAGTCAAGATACCATGAGCTCATCTGAGGTAACAGTGGATTTAGATAAACATTCTCGGCTGGCTCTTAGAGAGGAGGGAATCAAGTGCAAATGAATTGAGAGACTTCGTGGGAGAGAGAGGGACAAGCGGGGAGTGCAGAAGAATGTGTTCATGTTTTGCAGCCCTTTAAACTAGACTTCTGTGAGAGGCTTTCAGATCTGCCAACATCCTCGCTATGCTTAGGAGGGTCGTAGCTTGAATCTCTGTTCAAGTTTGGGACTCATGTTTCTTGTTCATGGTTTAGACTTCTATTGTCTTCATGATCCAGTTCAGAAACATTTGGGATTATTCTGTCTTTTGCTACAGTTTTAACCTGGGATCAGAGCCGGCTATGGTATTTTTCAAGTGTAGGCAAACAGAATTTTGGCACCCCTCCCAAACCAATCACTGAAAAATAAAAGTGTTGGATAAGCAAAAATGTTGGATAATAAGGAGGGATTAAGGAAAAGCCTATTAAACATCAAATTACATTAAGATTTTACAAATTAAGCACCAAAACATCATGTTTTACAAGAAATCAACAGAAAAAGTAGTCTCAACTGTGCCCCCGTATGTTTTGTGCCCGAAGCGACCGCTTAATCCGCCTCATTGTTGGACCGGCCCTGCCTGGGATGTATGCTGCTTGTGGATTATCTTTTGTACAGTTTGGCCTGATGTTGCCTATGACTTTTGCTTACTTTATTGACTCTTGGATTTTATCCTTTATCCACTCCTTGGTGTTTTACCCTTTTTTATATGTGTTCTTTTAATAAAATCTTTTGACTTTTACATTTGGTTTCTTGTCGGGTGCTGTGAGCAAGGTGAAACCCTGCTGAGGTGCAACCCCGAATAGGCCTCAAGAGAAAAGTGAAGCTTATTTTTTATTTCTTTAAATATTAATTAATTATTTATTTTAAAGGCCCTGTTAAGGCCAAAGCAATCCTCCCAATGTAGCTAGGGGGCAGGAAGTGCTCTAGCATGGGCCAGGGGTGGGAGGAAGCCCACTAATGAAAATGGTATTTCTGTGGCTCCGGGAGGGTACTTTGGCCTTCTAGGGGCTTGCTCGGGCCTTTTTCTTTTTTTAGGCTGCTTTGGGGCCTACCCTCTCCCCCTCCTCCCGACATGCAAGGCCCGGGAAGGCCCAAGCGGCCCTCCTGCCATTGCTGAGAGGAGGGCGGGTAAGCCCTAAAGTGGCCTAAAAGAAAGAAAAAGGGGGGGGGAAGCCCGAACAAGGCCCCAGAAGGCCAAAGCACCCTCCTGGAGCAAAAGAAATACTCCGCCGGAGCTGCCGCCACTTGTTCTGCCACCGCTTGGGTCTGCAGCCTCTGCTGTCCTTGCCGCTGCTGTCCCAACAACGAAAAGCAGGCCTGATGTCTGGTCTGGCCCTCTGGGCGGCCTTTAATGGGGCTGCCTGGACCGATCCACTGCCGATTGGCCAAGAGGCCAGGCAGCGGGAGAATTTCCTGCCAGACAGGGGGTTTCTGGGAAGAAGATGCTCTCTGCAGCACCATGATGACCTGCAATGGGCCTTGCCCAGTAAGTTGGGAAATGTATATTATTAAGACCCATTGGTACACATCAGCTGTAGTGGGAAAGCAGCAGCCCTCTGTCAGTACGAAAGGAAAACGAAAGCAAGCACAATGGCTGTGGCTTTCATTTTCATGTCATTTCCTTGTTTCTATGAAAATATTGCCATTCGTTTTGTGTAGATGAACGGTCGAAACAAAACGATAGCACAAAGGAAATGAAGGAAAAATTTTCATGCACATGTATAATATACACCATCACAAATAAGAATGGAAGTATGACTTCTGTGTTTTTTCATTTTTCTATTTCTTCCCTCTTTTTTGACCTTCCTTCCCCCATTTGCCCATTCCCCTACTTCCCCTCCCCCGTCTAGACATCCCATCCCATTCTCCACACCTCCTTTCCTTTTCTGAAACACCTCCCCACTCTCTCCATCTCTTCCCCATATTACCTATTGACATACCCATCTCTTTTATCCTATAATAAGACCTTTCAATAAAAAATATTTTTAAAAATGTTCAAGGGACAGGAATTCACTACTACAGCAGCCTTTCTGTTCAAATATTGTGAAGGAAACATGGGTATTTACTCAGAGGGTTTTTCTCAGATATTTGTGTCAAATATGAATGAGTGGGGCATTATTTTGCAACACAAGAATTTTTTTGTGCTGGGTGCTCCATGCTATGAAAATACACATTGAGTTATATAAGTTAGGGATGGTCATCCTCAGTTTTACAGCAGACTTTCTGCTTTCCAAGCAGGGGTTCCTGGAAGTGTATGTTCCCCTATACCCGTGTCCCTTTCACAAGTCGGATTGGTATTTCAATCAAGTAAAAATGGAGAAAGTGTTGGAAAATGTTATAGACAGTTGTTGATCTTTGAAGTGGATTAACAAATAGTTTCACATCCACAGGGTCTAGCAGAGAGAAAAAAGTACAAATTTCTTTGTAAAACATATGAAAGTAGTCTTCTGTGCACAATCCAATACATAATGAAAAGATAAAGGGTTCCAGGTCATAATAGTGCAGGAAGGGGATGAATGGGGAGAAGCATATTGGAAATTTACAAACATGGAAAGTAACAATTAATGAGTGTAAGTATGCAAAAGTTGCTAAATCTAACAGAAGATGCATTCAGGCAAAAGTGACACATTGGATACAAACAACAAACCAATGCATAATGTTACCTTTGAGGGTGGTGGAGTCTTCTTCTCTGGGGGGGTTTAAACAGAGGCTGGATGGTCATCTGTTGGTAGCACTTTGGTTGTGTGTTCCTGCATGGCAGGAGGTTGGACTGGATGGTCCAAGGAGTCTCTTCCAGTTCTATGATTCTATTATTCATTCTGTTATAATGTGGACTATCTGCCTTTTACATGCATCTTTGCACACTATATGTGATGGGTGTATTAGGGGGAAAAAACTACTTGTGACCCATGGGCCACATTTACCACTCTTGATATAGCAAATGATACGTGTGATCTTTTGATACTAGAGACGCACTAAGGAAAGAGACATTACATATTTATGACAGTCTCCAATAGTCTTCATGAATGGCCTTGAGTTATTCACTCTTTAATTGATCTGAGTGACTACGCAAGAAATATGATTTATTGAGCCAGCACTGTGTGTATTTGCTTTCACCGACAACCCCACCAAAAGCCTGCCGTAAAGTGTTCTTCTGCACTCTCCATATATCCCTATCTTTATCCTTGAACTGCTTGGTAGATTCTTAAAGGTTGTCAGCCAGTTCACCTTTTCTGAGAAAACTAAATGTATTCCAGCTTCTTTTTATGCATGAAGGAAGATCTCTCATTTTACTCAGCGTTTTCTCTATACCACATCAGCCTTTGGAATATATATCCCTCAAGATGACAGTGTTCACCTCTCTCAATATATAATAAATCCCTTCTGCTATCATGCTTTAGATTATTGCTGCCATGGATGTGCTATTTTCTTGACTTTCATCTCAGTACTTCAACTCTCAAACCCTGGAAATGATTAGACTCTGTCCACTTCTAATAAATCTCCAGGGACCTTGACTTGCTCCCTTTGCCAAAGCTATATTTTAATGTAGGATTGCATAAAGTAAAAGTAAGTCTTTGTGCCTATTCCTCCCAAAATTCACACAGGGCTCTTCTACAGAGGCACTAAAATCAAGTTTGAAGCCATTGTGAGGTTGGGGTGTCCACAAAATATACATTCCAGTGTGCCCTGCAACTCGCATCCAGCTAGAAACAGAGTGTTTAAAAAAATCAGTTCTCATTCAAGCCATAAAATCTGTTGAAGCCAATCATCATATATCCCATGGAAGGCAGGAATCCAAGAACAAGCTCCTGTGAGGACAGAGATAGCGCTGAAGCATACAGGGGATGAAAACAGATACACAGCTCAGCCGGAAGCTAAACAAACACCTCCTCAAGAGAAAATCACAGTGCACTCATGGGAATCTTCATTTTCTTTTTCTTCCTTAGTCCTACTTTCATTTAGTACTTTTCCTCATTGGATATACTGCTTCTTATTAGCATACCACACCGGATGAGGTAGACAAAGAATATTCCTTGGATCAGATTGATTTGTAATCAATTGGTCTTTATGGCCACCATCTAGGCAGACAGAGTTACTTACTTCATGAGAATGAAGTGATTCTAAAATAACTGTAAAATTCATTTTTTATTGTTGTCTAGAAGTGCACCTTCTTAGAATCATAGAGTTGGAAGAGACCTCATGGGCCACCCAGTCCAACCCCCTGCCAGAAGCAGGAAGATGACATTCAAAGCACCTCCGACAGATGGCCATCTGGCCTCTGCTTTTCCATGAAAGTGAACTGTTTATACTTAGTGCAGATGTGGTTGAGTAGTTGTGTGAAGAAGCTGAACATGCCACAGCTTGTGCAAGTAATAGGAAGTTTTTGCTTTTGTTCCATCTCTTGGTGAGTGAATTTACCAAACAGGATCCTTATGGTGTGTGTTACGTGCAGAGTGCTTACCCACCTACCTTCGTGTGCTTTTTAAATGTTGTTTTGTTTTTTGTATGTACTGTAACTATGTGTGTTAATGTAAAGGTGGTTTTGCGCACGCCATTAGGTATGCACAACACTGGCTCAAAAAGCTTCAACAGAACAGAGTCACTCACTTTACTGTTAACAGTCAATCAACTTAAGTACCTAGCCTCACGTCGCCTTCAAAACAACAGCAGAGCAGCTAGCCTTAATTACAGGAGTCAAACACACCCTCGGCTTCCTAATGCAATCTAACACAAGAGTCAAGCATACACTCAGCTTCCAAATGCAGTCTAAGACAAGAGTCAAGCACACACTCAGCTTTTAATGCAATCTAAGAAAGGGCTTACCTAAAGCAAAGGAGCAAATCTGACTTCTTGCTTCCTCACTTCTGTTGGAACCCAACTGCCACTTGGGTTCAGCCTCTGGCTGAAAAAGCTTCAACAGGAAACAGTCACTCATTTTACTGTTAACTGTCAATCAACTTAAGTACCTAACCTCACCTTCAAAACAACAGTAGAGCAGCTAGCCTTAGTTACAGGAGTCAAACACATCCTCAGCTTCCTAATGCAATCTAACACAAGAGTCAAGCACACACTCAGCTTCCAAATGCAGTCTAAGACAAGAGTCAAGCACACACTCAGTTTTTAATGCAATCTAAGACAGGGCTTACCTAAAACAAAGAAGCAAAGCTGACTACTTGCTTCCTCACTTCTGTTGGAACCCAACTTCTGTACTGATGGTTGTATAACCCCAAAATTACTTTTTATTTAAGGATCTTATCCCCACAGACAAAACTCTATAGGATCAACTCCACTAACAAGAATTATATGACTCCTGATACTGATTTTCCAATTCATGTTGTTTCCTGTTTCCACCCAGGAGCCCACTGCCTTCAAATATCTTGGTTGCTCTTTCTCCATGTTTTATCATTTCATTTTGTCATATGAAATCATTTCATGGCTCTTTACTAACATCTCACGTGTCTTCATCATGTGATTAAGGCAAAGCATATTGTTACTGAGTTGCTGTGAGTTTTTCAGATTCTATGGCCATGTTCCAGTAGCATTCTCTCCTGACATTTCAACTGCATCTGTGGCTGGCATCTTTAGAAGTCTGAAGATGCCAACCACAGATGCAAGTGAAATGTCAGAAAAGAATGCTACTACTACATGGCCATGCAGCCAAAAGAACACAGAAACCCAGTGATTCTGCCCACGTAAACCTTCGGCAACATATTGTCACTTATCACAATTGTGACACAACTAATGAAACAGGTAGATATTTAAATTGTGCCATAGTTCCTTATGGCTTTTTGACCACTATCATGCCCTACCCAGATTTTAGCTGCAACTGTTAAAATAACCTCTTTCATATTTTCTCTCATCTTAGTATTAAATTCTGTACCCTTTACCACCAACTGACCCCTTCAAAAATTCATTTTCTAGACTATCCTGATCACCATTCCTGATCTTCTGATTTTAGCACCTCTGGATTAAAGAAACATTAAAATTAGGAATATTTTATTGACTATAATGGTACCAAGATACCTCCTGTCCAAAACTGAGACTACCTATAAGGCTACATCGGTATTTTGCTCAATATGAATTTTATCATATGTTGGATAAATACATTGGATAAAGATATTAGTAAATATTTCAGCGTCATCTTAGAACAAACACTAACATTTAGGAAACACTGTATGAACACCAAGCACAACGTAGCTACACGCAATAACATCCTGTGGAAACTTACTGGTAGCGCATGGGGTGCAGACCCAAAATTAAAAAGAACATCAGCTCTGGCCTTGTTTTACGCAACTGCTGAGTGTGCTTGCCCCATCTGGCATAAATCTGCCCACGCAAAGCAGGTGAATATAGCACTGAAGGAAACATGTAGAATAATCACAGGATGTCTTAAACCTACACCTACTGATAGTCTTTATAAGCTAGCTGGCATTGCCCCCCTAATGTGCGATGGGAAGTTACTGCCAATTGCAAGAGAAATAAAGTTGAACACTGTGAAAGCCACCCACTGTATGGCTATCAGCCTCCTCCCAGTAGACTTAAATCAAGGAAAAGTTTCATAAGAACCACAACTCCTCTTAATGTTCCTTCAGCAACAGCAAGAATATTCATGCGCCAGAAATATCAGGCAATTCCAACTAGATGCCCCCTCCCCCCCATGAGGGTTTTCTTCCAGGGGTAAACCAAGAATGGGCAACTAGGAAGTCTTGGAACAGACCCAGAAGTGGTGTTGGGAGATCAAAAGACAACCTGGTAAAATGACACTACCTAGACTGTGGAGCAGAACAAACAACTCAGCATCTGTATGCTTGCCCACAATGCTCTGCCTCATGCACAAAGAAAGAACTGTTTCAAGCTACAGACAATGCGGTTGCTATTGCCCGTTTTTGGTCTAAAAATATTTAGCTGCTTGTGTTCCCTCTATTTTATCAGTTTTATACTTGTCTATTTGTGCAATGATTTTGACAAGAAATAAATAAATCATACATTGGAGGCAGCTCTCTACCACGACAAGTGTATCAAAGTACTAATTTAAACTTGTTTACTGGGGTGAACAATTTCCAGGGATTGTGTGGATTGCATTGCTCTCTTTCCATAAATTGCACCCTCCAATCTGAGAGTGTGCTCACACTTTGGAAGAAAGACAGGATATAAATGATGTTAATTAATTAATCATTAAAAGGACACAAATATATCATTTTGCAATTGGTTCTTTACCCAGTTCTCAACTGCTTCCTGATTTCCATCAGGTAATTCAAAGGTTCAACCATTTTAAATGGAATGATGTCCAAGATTGCTTAGAAGCAAATAGGTTTTCTCTGCATGAGTTTCCCTCCTATTCTCTAGAGCAGCAGAAAGCAAGCTTTCCCCCTCCTCAATATGACATCTTTTCAAATATTTAAACATGGCTATCATGTCCCCTTTTAGCCTTCTTGTCTCCAAAATAAACATAATCAGCTTCCTAAGCCACTCCTTGTAGGACTTGGTTACCAAACCTTGATAATTTTGGTCATCCTTTACTGGACCTGGTCCAGCATATCAATATCCTTTGCATTTGCACAAGCCCTTGTCCTGTCCTATTAATTTGAAATCTGCACATGCCCATTCTCTGCTACTGGTTGTTTGATGTTTGATGTTTTATATTTCATTGGTTTTACTGTTTTAATATATTTTACTGCTATATGTTTTAATTGTGTTTATTTGTAATCTTGTTTATATTGGGCTTGCTCCCCATGTAAGCTGCCCCGAGTCCTTTCAAGGAGATGGAGGCGGGATATAAGAATAAAAGTTATTATTATTAATTGTGGTGCCCAGAACGGGATACAGTATTCCAGGTGAGGTCTGGACAAAGCAGATTGGTATGGGACTATGACTTCCCTATTATGTTTATTGATGCAGCCTAAAATCACATTGACTTGTTAAGCTGCCATGTTACACTATCGACTCAGGTTCAGCTTGTGGTCTATTAAGGATTTATCAACACTGTAGAACTCAAGTAATTTGACACCACTTTAACTGCCATGGCTCAATAATATGGCTGTTAAAAATAAATCCCTATTAAAATATATCCTAACATATATTCTTCAGTGTGAAAAAGTGTTTCCAGTTAGTCACAGAAAAAAATAACCATATTTGCTCTCTATTAGAACTTACACCAATTGTCTCCCACATGTTGTTGCTGTTGTTGTAACTGCCATTACGTCAACTTTAACCTATGGTGACTCTATGAATTATAAACCTCCAAATCACCCTATTATCAAGAGTTCTTCTCAGGTCTTACAGGCATGGACATGTGGCTTCCTTGTGGTCTCCCACTTTTCCCACTCCTCTCTAACTTACCAAGTATTTTTGTCTTTTCAGGTGAATAACAATTTTGATATAACAATGTCAGTTTGGTCAGTTTGGCTTCTAGAAAGAGGTCAGGCTTGATCTGCTCTAGAACTCATATATTTTTCTGTTTCATAGTATCTTGGTATCTGCAGAACTCTTATCCACCACCACATTTCAAATGAGCTGATCTTCTATCTATCAGTTTTCTTTACTGTCCAGTTTTTACAATCATACGTAGAAATGGGAAATATGATGGCATGGACAATCCTAACTTTACTATTCAATTAGAATCTTGACACTTGTCTAGTCCAACTAAGTGCTTCTGATTTCTTGACTGGAGTTTCTATCTGATTAATGACTGAATTAAGGTATGGAAAATCCTTTTAACAATTTCAACACCTTCATCGTCCACTTTAAAGTCAATGTTCAACTGCAAATCTATCTTTCTGAGACATGCTTTGGGTTGTCTTCAAGTTGGGTACTGTGCATATGGCTAGATAATTTCTTAAGTGGAATTGGCCATAACTGTCTCAACAACTATCCTGAACTTCCCAGGCTCAGGTAGGTTAGGGACACAACATGTCTGTTCCCTTCCATCCCTTTCCTCCAGAGCCGGTCCAACAATGAGGCGAATTAAGCGGTTGCTTCAGGCACAAAACATACGGGGGCACAGGGGGTGGGGATCCTCATTAGAGTCCATGCCCATTGGCACTGAACTGTGTTTGATGTCGTTGGGCAGTGGGGACTCCCTGCTGCCACTGAGGGACTTTAGATCATTTTTATGAACCCCACATGTTTTGTTTGTATAGAAGTTTTGTGTCTGGCTCCTCAGCAAAATCCTAACTGACATAGGAGAGCCTATCTGTAACACGGCTACCATCAGTATAGCCTCTAGCCTCACAGAAGCACTCATTCCCACCACTGTGGAAAGGTGCCATTAATGGATATCTACCACACATACACAGGGCCCCTGGTGGCACAGTGTGTTAAAGTGCTGAGCTGCTGAACTTGCGGACCAAAAGGTCCCAGGTTCAAATCCCGGAATTGAATGAGTGCCCGCTGTTAGCCCCATCTCCTGCCAACCTAGCAGTTCGAAAACATGCAAATGTGAGTAGATCCATAGGTACCGCTCCGGCGAGAAGGTAACGGCGCTCCATGCAGTCATACTGGCCACATGACCTTGGAAGTGTCTATGGACAATGCCGGCTCTTCGGCTTAGAAATGGAGATGAGTACCAACCCCCAGAGTCGGTCACAACTGGACTTAATGTCAGTGGAAAACCTTTATCTTACCACACACACAATAAAATGGGGGGGGGGGGGTGTTTTTTAGTTCCCTGTTTCCTGCTACTGCACTTCTTTTTATAACAAACAAGAGCATCACTGACATCCTTAAGAATGTCCTCAAGAAACATAGCCTGAAATATATGACCAGTATTGTGAAGCATTTGTATTAGAAGTACATAAAGAGGATTTTATATGGAAAAGAAAAAGAGCTAGAATGGGAACTCCCATAAGCAGGAAAACTTTAATTCATGTATTAAACAAAGCTTTACTCTTTGGTCACTAGCACAAGACCTTCCAGAAAGCAATGAGAAAATGCACTGTCAACTGTGTCATGTGCAACCATTTTAACTGCATTTATTATGCAAGAAGGCAGGAAATGAACAGTAGATCACCCCATTAAACGATCGGGCTTTTGTTTTATACATTTATTGATTTTCTTTTCCAATATTGTCTAACTCTTTCAATCATCCAGCTTTTGCTTGCATCTCATGATTTGGAAACAAAATAGTAGACTCTACTAAACAATGTGTTCAATTTCTAGGAGAAACAAGGGATGCCATTGTTTTCTGGTGAAAGAAAAGACAAAGATTTCTTTGATATATTTAAAAAGATTATCCAAAAATTAACTGAATATAAACATGTCCTTGAAAACATTTGTCAAAGACAAAAGTTCATTTTCCCAGTTACAATACATAAAATTGTTTGAACCTATTCTCATAAAGAGTATAATTGTCTTCCAGAAATAGAATCTTGGTGGTGGGTCCATAAGTGATCATAGAGACCTATTCTGGATCTGCATGGTCTATCACAATGAGTTCATTGATTTCCAAATGGAAAGGCAATGCCAACAAAGATTTGTGTCATGTGCCAGGGCTCTGCTGGTAATGCAGGCAAAGTTTAACCAAAGCAACACCCAGTTTGTATTAAAAACATTTTTTCAGGCAAACCCATGCCCATTATCCAGTAGCTTAACTATATTCTAATCCAAGAGTGCACACTAAGAGGTAGGTTTGTGCATGGATTCGGAGTGGTCGGTTCACTTCAGCCAACCTGGCTTGTTAGGCTTAGCCAGATGGCCATAACAGTAAGGGCTCAGCCATCATTTTTTTTGTCCATTATGGGGAAAAATGGCAGCTGATCACTGATCCTCCTCCCCTATTCATCACCACGTGCTGCAAAGAGGCTGCTGTGTGCTGCTCACATGGGGCTTCCCTGTGAGCTCTGCCTGTTGGACCAATCAGAATAGAAGAATGCAATGACGCATCTTACACAAGCTGTGTCTAAGGAAAGGGTCCCTGGAAGGATGCTTCCTTAACCCCATTTTTCTAACCCAAGCTCCCTTGAACGGAAGATAGAAAAGGGTCTAAGGAAGAATACTTGCTTAAGCCCTTGCCATAAATCCAGGTTTCCTTGACAAACCAAAAGGAAAGGATCATAGAATCATAGAGTTGGAAGAGACCTCACGGGCCATCCAGTCCAACCCCCTGACAAGAAGCAGGAAAATCACATTCAAAGCACCCCTGACAGATGGCCATCCAGCCTCTGCCAGAGAGGATGCTATCTTAAGCCCTTGCCATAAATCCAGGTTTCCTTGAAAAACCAAAGGGTATTAAAGCCAAGATCCTCTCCCATCCTGGGTTGGTGCAGACTTCTATCCCCATACCAGCCTGAAAAACCCACACCTTTGTCTCTGGGTATCTAGATGCCCTCCTGAAACCTTCAGGGAGGGCAGAGAGACACCTACACCCCCTCCCCAAAACCCCTTTAAAATCCAAATAAATAAGAAAATAACTTACCCGGCTGCCATTTGCCTGCTGCTGGACCTCTCCTGGCATAAAGAATTGATGCACCAGGAGAAGGGGGGTGTAGTGAACCTTACCTATTAGGCCTGGGATGAAGCCTTGGTAACAGTGAGTGAGGCAGCCTCCATTTTGTTGAGGAATGCCAGGCAGCCATCTTGAGTTTGGTTAGAAAGGTGGAGGAGCTTAGAGAGAGATTCTTAGGATTGGCCAACCAGAGCAGATGGGAGGAGCAAGTCTTAGAGTGCAGAAAAAAAGAGCTCCAGGGAGTTCTGTTTGAGAGTTTGAAGAGAGCAGTTTGGTTTTGGAATTGGGAGAGTGTGTGTGAGAGAGAGAACTGAAAGCTGTGGAAACTGACAGGCTAAGTCAGGCAGTTTGGATCTCTTGGGGGAAAAGATAACTCAAGGGATTGTCTCTCACTACTGTGCTGGTTAATAGAAGGACTCTAGGTTAGAGTTAATTAACAACCCAGGGGAACTCGTGACTGTTCTCAGCAAATAGAGCAAGGGTTTTTGTGACCAATAGATAGATTGGTTGGTTGGAACTGTTTGAAACTAAGTGAAGTAATCTGATCATACAACTAAGTTAAGCTGAGGAATGTCTGTAACCGATTACGCTTATGAACCTCTCTGAAGTAATCATTTACCTGTTTTTAAGAAAATAAATTGTTATTCTATTTTCAACTTTCAAGAGCCTCCACAGTGTATATTTTCCATCGAGAAGACTTAATAAAAGTTCCAGCAATACAACAATAAAATACCACAGAAAAGCCTCAAAGTGAACATCAGTTTGGGAGCCAGGGGTAGAAACAGTGTGGGCAGGGAATGGGAGAAGTTTGCCTCAGACACATTTAACAACAAAAATCCTAAAGACATTTTAGGTTGGTGGCAGCTACCATTTTAAAAGAAAATCTGTTATAATCAGCCTCTCCCTGCTCGCTCATTTCATTTATATTGGTGGCAGCGGTGGGATATTATAAAAGATTCCCCCCTGCCCCCTTTCCTTTATATTGGTGGCAGCGGTGGGATATTATAAAAGATTCCCCCTGCTCCATTCCTGTATAGGGGGCAAGGAGCGATTTTCCTCCTCCCCCTTCACCTGGGAGGAGGAAATTTCTATGTGCCAGGAGAGGTCCAGCAGCAGTGAAATGGCTCAGTCCCAGGATTACTGAGAGGGCAGTCCACACAAGCCTCATACTGAGTTAGACCTGGGTCTTTCAGGAAGACCCAGGTCTAATCCAGTATCAAATTAATTCAGGGCAACGCAGGGTTTTCCTGCTTTGTCCTGAATTAATTTGCTTTTACTAGAATCATTGTTTGGACAACTCTAGTAAAAGCACACAAGCTTACGCATTTTTTGGGCCCTGTCTGGACGGGCCCCAAGACCATCCACAAGACTTGAGGGATTCATTTTGACTCCCTCTGGTCTTACAGACAAGCTAAGGGATACTCATTTCCCAATATCAATTGGGGGTTATCCCCACACAGTATGAATGCATTCAAAACAAAATATAGATTCAGGTTATTTAGTATCCACAGTAAACCTGAGGTTTCTCCAGGCATAGAAATGTTTCTGGCTCAGACTTCTTGTCCCAAAGTGTGTTATATAGAGGGTTCTTGAGGTATTTTTAATTGAAATTCTAAGAGTACTCACAAACACACTAGCAGATGTAGAATAGAGGCCAGAAATTGCTTCTGGGTTTGCACTCCCTTCTTAGCAGGAGCATGAGAAAAGCACTTTATGATCCAATTAGTGGCTCTAGGCATTCTCTAATTGCTTTATAAAGCAGTGCAGCACAGAAGGGGGAAAAGTAACAGGACAGTTATTTTTTTCAAAATATATACACACATATCAGTTGATTTGAAGATGGAGTACAATTTCATAGTCAACAGTATAGATACAATGACAGTCATTAATAAAAAGCTGGGTAAGCAAAGAAGCTCAAAGAAATGGCCAAGAGGTTCACTAAATCTCTAAAATCCATAAATAGAATATAACAACCAGAAATGAAGGTATCTTGTTGCTTTCTCATGGGTCCCTATTGACATGACAGAATTAAATACATGAGTTTCAAGTCATTCACTCTATGCAGAAGGTACCAGAAATTTCAGGGCTGTGATCAAGCAAGTTTCTTCTGCTCTTATTTTTTATAACAAGCAGTTTAAAATTAGGAAAGCTTGTATTCCATTGAAATTAATAACTTTTCACTCTCTGCTGTTTTGTTTTTCATTTTGACCACTAGCTGTACCTGGCTACGCATTGCTATGGCCCAGTCAGGTTAAATGGAAAAGAAAGAAAAGACAAAGAGCTGATTTCTAATATATGTGATTTCATAATGCTTGTGGGTATACAATTTTTTGTTGTTCAGGGTTATTGTATGTTTTCTGGGCTGTATGGCCATGTTTCAGAAGTATTCTCTCCTGACGTTTTGTCAACATCTATGGCAGGCATCCTCAGAGGTTGTGAGCTTTTTGTTGTTCCATTGTCTGTGCAGATATAGAGAATGTCTGGTTTGGCGACTCTAGAACACACAACATATAATTGTCCAGGTGAGAAGCAATTTGTGTGTAGATCTGAACCGCAGAATTCTAAAAAAGTCATTGAGTGTAAATTATGTAGTATAGCACAATAATCCCAAATAAACAGCTCAAGGGGAGGTCACAGGGGCTTACATGTCTTTACACTAATGCACAGAGCATGGGAAATAAGCAAGACGAACTCCAGCTTTTAGCACAGCACCACACGTACAACGTCATAGGCATCACTGAAACCTGGTGGGATGACTCCCATCACTGGAATGTAGCCATTGAGGGCTACAACCTCTTTCACAGAAATAGAACAAAGGGGAGAGGAGGGGGAGTAGCTTTATATGTCAAAAACAGTTATGTTGCAGAAGAAATGCAGGACTGTAATCTGGGAAACCAGCTTGAAAGCATCTGGATAAGAATCAAGGGAACCAGGACTCAAAAAGATCTCGTCGTGGGTGTCTACTACAGACCTCCGAACCAGGATATAGAAGTTGATGAAGCCTTTTGTCAACAGCTGACCAAACAGGCACAAAGAAGAGATGTAGTAGTCATGGGCGACTTCAACTATCCTGGTATCTGCTGGAAAACAAACTTGGCCAAGAGCACTAAGTCCAACAAATTCCTCACTTGCTTTGCAGACAATTTTATGGTCCAGAGAGTAGAGGAGGCAACAAGGGGATCAGCAACTCTTGATCTAATCTTAACAAATGTGGAAGACCTGATCAATACAGTAGAAGTCGTCGGATCCTTAGGGGCAAGTGACCATGTGCTCCTGCAGTTTGTGATACAATGGAAGGCTGAAACTAAGACAAGTCAAACACGCATTCTCGACTTTAAGAGAGCTGACTTCCAAAAAATGAAGGAAATACTGAGCAGCATTCCATGGACGCCAATATTAAAAGACAAGGGAGTTAACGATGGATGGGAGTTTTTTAAAAGTGAAATACTCAAGGCGCAAATGCAAACAGTGCCAACAAAGAAAAAAAATATGGCACATGCAAAGAAGCCAGAATGGATGTCTAAAGAACTTCTAACTGAGCTAAAACTCAAAAGTGACATGCACAAGAAGTGGAAAAGGGGAGAAATCACCAAAGAAGAATTCAAATGTATAGCCAACTCATGTAGGGAAAAGGTTCGCAAGGCTAAAGCGCAAAATGAGCTCAGGCTTGCCAGGGACATTAAAAACAACAAAAATGGTTTTTTTGCTTACGTTGGTAGAAAAAGGAAGAAAAAGGAGGTGATAGGGCTTCTGCGAGGAGAAGATGGGGTGATGGCGACAGGGGACAGGGAAAAGGCAGAACTGCTTAATGCCTTCTTTGCCTCGGTCTTCTCACAAAAAGAAAGCCATCTTCAACCTCAGCAACATGAAATGGACGAAGGATTTGGGGAAATCCAACCCCAAATAGGGAAACAAGTTGTCCAGGAACACCTGGCCACTCTAAACGAATTCAAGTCGCCAGGGCCAGATCAACTACATCCAAGAGTACTGAAGGAACTAGCGGAAGTTATTTCAGAACCACTGGCGATCATATTTGAGAGTTCTTGGAGAATGGGAGAAGTCCCAGCAGATTGGAGGAGGGTGAATGTGGTCCCTATCTTCAAGAAGGGAAAAAAGAACGACCCAAACAATTACCGTCCGGTCAGCCTCATGTCGATACCAGGCAAGATTCTGGAAAAGATCATTAAGGAAGTGGTCTGCAAACACTTAGAAACAGATGCAGTCATTGCTAATAGTCAACACGGATTTACCAAAAACAAGTCATGCCAGACTAATCTGATCTCTTTTTTTCGACAGAGTTACGAGTTGGGTCGATACAGGGAATGCCGTGGATGTAGCATACCTGGATTTCAGTAAGGCCTTCGACAAAGTCCCTCACAACCTTCTGGCAAACAAACTAGTAAAATGTGGGCTAGACAAAACTACAGTTAGGTGGATCTGTAATTGGCTAAGCGAACGAACCCAAAGGGTGCTCACCAATGCGTCGTCTTCATCTTGGAAAGAAGTCACGAGTGGAGTGCCGCAGGGCTCCGTCCTGGGCCCGGTTCTGTTCAACATCTTTATTAATGACTTAGACGAAGGGTTAGAAGGCACGATCATCAAGTTTGCAGACGGCACCAAACTGGGAGGGATAGCCAACACTCCAGAAGAAAGGAGCAGAATTCAAAACGATCTTGACAGACTAGAGAGATGGGCCGAAACTAACAAAATGAAGTTCAACAGGGACAAATGCAAGATACTTCACTTCGGCAGAAAAAATGGAATGCAAAGATACAGAATGGGGGACACCTGGCTTGACAGCAGTACATGTGAAAAAGACCTTGGAGTCTTTGTGGACAACAAGTTAAACATGAGCCAGCAATGTGATGTGGCTGCTAAGAAAGCCAATGGGATTCTGGCCTGCATCAATAGGGGAATAGCGTCTAGATCCAGGGAAGTCATGCCCCCCCTCTATTCTGCCTTGGTCAGACCACACCTGGAATACTGTGTCCAATTCTGGGCACCACAGTTGAAGGGAGATGTTGACAAGCTGGAAAGCGTCCAGAGGAGGGCAACTAAAATGATCAAAGGTCTGGAGAACAAGCCCTATGAGGACAGGCTTAAAGAGCTGGGCATGTTTAGCCTGCAGAAGAGAAGGCTAAGAGGAGACATGATAGCCATGTACAAATATGTGAAGGGAAGTCTTAGGGAGGAGGGAGCAAGCTTATTTTCTGCTGCCCTGCAGACTAGGACATGGAACAATGGCTTCAAACTACAGGAAAGGAGATTCCACCTGAACATCAGGAAGAACTTCCTCACTATGAGGGCTGTTCGGCAGTTGAACTCTCTCCCCTGGACTGTGGTGGAGGCTCCTTCTTTGGAGGCTTTTAAGCAGAGGTTGGATGGCCATCTGTCGGGGGTGCTATGAATGCGATTTCCTGCTTCTTGGCAGGGGGTTGGACTGGATGGCCCATGAGGTCTCTTCCAACTCTACTATTCTATGATTCTATGATTCTAGCTTGTGTTGCTTTGACATCCAGGAGATAGTGTTATATTTCCTAAAAAGCGTATTTTTACCTGTCACAGGTGTGACATCTATATAATAGCAGGTATGTAAAAACATAAAAACATGTGTCTGTTTGATTGTTACATTGTGTCAAAATTTCAAAACAATTAAGTATTTTAGGTAAGTATTTCGGGAGATTAGAGGTTCTGAACAAACAGATATCTACATTTTTATTTATATAGATTGATGTTCTTTCTCATTTGAAATCAAATCAAACTTAGTCATATTCTTGTAACCCTCTTGAGTAAATCAGATTTAAACAAACCTGTATACCAATGATGGGCCACCTTTTGCGCTTGTTGTGTCAAAATTCACCAAAAAAACCTAGCATGACTTGGGTGGTGTGTCACTTTGAGAAAAAAACCATAATGTGTAATAATGTGTGTAATATTTTTTTTTCTTCTTTTTCCTTTCTTTCTCCTTTCCCCTCCTCACAATTTTTGTAATGTAATTCCCTAAATTTCTGGAAAATCAATAAAAAACTATTCAATCGAGAAAAAAACCATAATTTCGCAATATGTATAGTTTAAATAACAAAAATATATAATTGTAATATATAACTGTATTCAATAAATCAAAAACTATTTACTATCATTATTTCCATGTACAACAATTTATGGTACCTCTTGCAGTTTCCATGCTGATTTCTCTCTATTCTAGTTTCAATGTAGTCATGAATAATGAATAATATAATAATAATATAATAGTAATAATATGATAATATACTACAATAATAGTAGCATAATAATAGAATATATATATGTGTGTGTGTGTGTGTGTATGTATTGTGCATAATTCCCATGGAGTAAACAACAAAACCACTGGACCAAACCACACCAAATTTGACCACAAAAGACAGTCATCCAATCAATCTGCATGCAGCAACGTGTCAGCAAAAATGGCTAGGTGTGTCAGTGCTGACAAGCATGTCATAGGTTGGCCATCACTGCTCTATACAGTTCACATTCACTATAAAATGTACAAGGAGGTGTAATTCAGAACATAGTAGAAAAGAAAGACCATTTTCAGTTTCATTAGCAGCAACAAATCTTTTCGGTAAACCGGGAAACTAATGTTAAATTAGCTTTTAGCAATTTTCTTCATGTGTGTCTTTCACATTCTATTTGATGGGCATTACTAGAAAACCAAGCTATAACACTGAACTTGCTCTGCACTTTCCGTCACCTATCCCTTCATATTGTAGGCGTCAGTCTATAAAGCAATTTAGGTGGCATATTTACCAGATCTCTTTTTATTTGGATCAAACAACTGCCTTTTGGTTTTATAATTCCCAAACTTGTGTAGCAATTGCACCTTTTGAAGGAAAAAAAAAACCAACAATAGCCCTAAATGAACTAGGCCCTTTCAGTTTCAGTACAGATGTTCAACATACACCCATCTTTCCAAGTGATTTATTACACTGTCTTATGGGCAGAAGGTCTGATCAGTAAGCAAACCACATTGTCAGGATTCATGACCAAATGTTATAATGAATGCAGAGCATAAATGAAAGAGAAGGGAAAGGGAAGTAGTAGCTTTGGAAATAACAAAGAAATTAAATGCTGAGGGCTCCCAGGTACACATAAACCGATCTTTATCCATTGGGAGTGAAACAAATAAAAAGAAACATGGAGCAGCTACAGAAATTATTGTTTTCTATCAAGCCTCTTCCTTGCATTCAACAGCATACAGTACAATGTATCCCCTCAAAGAGAGGATATGTGTCTGGCTGATGGATGATCCTGGTTGCAAATCTGAAATCCTGAGCAGGAATGAACTCAGGCATTTCACCTCAGAATGTCACAACCTCTCTGCTGTGTCCCCATTTGGGACAAAAGTGCTATCTTCTTCAGGTATTTTTTTAATCATCATCAAACTTTATTACGGTCCAAAGATCCAATTTGCTCAGTGGAAAAAGTGCACAGCAGATTCATAAAACGATAAAACCACTTAAAAACAGGACAGGTGCAGTTCTAGATGCATATGAACAAGGGTAAAAACACTGCAAATACATACAACGCAACGTTCAACCTGATTCTAATATAGGAAGTTGTCAGGTATTTTGAACAACAGGAGAATTTCCAGATTTACAGGCCTAAGATCCTAATACCAAATGGCCTCAACATAGAAAATAACGCTATCATCCATTGAAGGATGATGAAAACGGGATGTTCTAAAATGTTACCATAGGTACAGTTCAGTTTCATTTTTTAAATTGAGCAGACTGTTTCAGTTGCATTGATACATAACGTGGGAATTCTTGGTTCTGTTGTTAATCATGTATTTCTAGGCTGGGTTTTTTAAGATCTTGAGTAAATGATTTGTTTGCTTACAGCTATTAAGACTCTCTCGCTGTTTGCATTACTTTGAATAATAATAAAAATACATGTCACACAATAATTTAAAGTATGTCTGTTTACTTGACAATATATCCATAATGCAATATTCATCCACATCCCTGATCACAATGTATGCTTCATTAGTATAGATGCCCTTTTTTATGAGTGAGAATGACAATGAAAAACCAAGCTAATTATTTAAAAGGATAATCTGATGTGAGGTAGATTTATTTAATACTCCAAAATTTGTCAGAGTGTTTTCAATTCATAGCACACTCCCTCTCCCCCCCCTAATTAGTTGTGGACATTAATGAGACTTCAAGCAAGATATATGACTTTTCCTTTCTTTTAAAAAATATTTTCCACTCTTTTGAAGTTCCATAATACTGAAGCCACTGGAGGCTCTGGAAGGACCCAGCAGCAACTGTATCCCAAACTATATTAAAACTAAAACCTTTTACTACATGTATAGCATATTTCTTGTGTAACATGCATTGATTGTGTACAGTATCCATGTTGTAGTTGAGCCAGTAAGTAACGTTGCAAGCAGTAGTAGCAGTACCAGTAGGGGAAAAAGGGGTAATCGCAAACAGGTGTCAGATGAAGAACAGCAAAGGGGACGGATCCGGGATATACTCATGGCACCTACTGATGAAGACACATTCGAAGGGTTTTCAAGTGGTGGGGAGTCGATGAGCGAGGAAGGAAATGTGGTGGATGGAAATAGAGGCACAAAAAGGGTTACTCGGGAGCAGGAGTCAGATGAAGAACGAGAGAGAAAGAAGATCCGGGATATATTTACTGCTCCCACAGATGATGAATCGTTTATGAGCTTATCTGGGAATGATGGGTCTGGGAGTGATGAGGATGGGGAGAACACAATGGATTGGACTAAGGTACAAGAGATTAGGAATATATGTGCAGAGCCAACTTCTAGCGACACGTTTTGGGACATGAGGATTGGCAAACGGGAGATACATCCAAGTCATGGGAAACCTAAGTCTTGACAGGAGATGGAGGAACTGGAGAGATGGAAACAGGGGTGCGGGTGTGAAGTCAAGGACAGCTGCTAGAGGTGATGATGGGGTGCAGGCCAGCTCATCATCGGATAATGATGTGTAAGTTAAAAGTAGGCTCTGAAATGGGGAATCTTTGCAGAAGGCAAAGTGTCGGTTTCGTATCATGCGTATTTTGTCACTGCCTGTTCTCGTGTTGGGTTTTGGGTTCGGGTTCTGCAGCCTGGAGTTCTGTTTCCTGAGAATTCTCGACGTTTGGACTGGCTTATCATGAGTGTGGCTTTCTCCCTTCCTGGACTCTTGGATTGATTCAACAATGGCTCTGTTTGACCATCTTAGTGACGATATTTGGACTGGCCTATCGTGAATGTGGCTTTCACCCTTCCTGGACTCTTGGATTGATTCAACAACGGCTCTGTTTGACCACCTTAGTGACAACGTTTGGACTGGATTATTGTGAGTGTGGCTTTCCCCTTTCCTGGACCCTTGGATTTATTCGACTACAGCTCTGTTTGATCACCTGGGAAATGGCGTTCATTCGGACTCCTTTTACAGTGACTTTGGGACTTCGGCTGGCTTTGCCAACTCCTATTTTGCAACCAACTCTTTGGGTGCAGTGCTGTCTGTTTGAACCCTTTTGTTACAGTGGTGTTTGCTTTCTGTTTATTTTGACTGAGTTTAATCCGAGTTTTCTTTCTGTTTAATCTGGGTTATTTTCTGGTTGCTTTTTGAAGCCCAGTTTGGGCAAACCCTTTGAGTTTTGGCTGAAGTTAAGTGTCTCTGAGCGTATTATTGCTTTATAATAAACCTTTTGTTGGACTAAATAGAGTGTGTGGCTCTTTAAGGTCTCTGTGTCTTGACAATCCATTTCTAAATGTATAAAACTGAATCAAATGTAGTATAAAGGCATCTGTTTCCCCTAGTGCCCCCTATTTACATAAGCTTCTGTCAATGAAGATGGCTAAATATTTAAGGAGGTCCCTCCAGCAGTCTCCCAAATTGGATAATATCAGTTCCTTTGTCTATGTATATGAGACAGATAATCCCTTTATCACCAGGAATGTGTTTACACTGGGATAATGTATGGTTTGCGGACTGTGAGGCCATGTTCTAGCAGCATTTTCTCCTCTAGAACATGGCCATACAGCCCAAAAACCACACAGCATCCCAATTATTCCAGATGTGAAAGCCTTCTACAATTTACGTGTTTATACTATTTATCTGTTTAAATATGACTGAAAGCATGTCGTTCTCATGAAGGAAAGGCTAAAACAAATATGAATACATTAGCTCTGAAAGGGCAGTCAAGTCTCTGGTCACCCAAAATTCCTACCTTTTGTTTTCCAGGTTTTGCACCATTGTCTCCATGGAACTGGACACGTAAAACAATTAAAGGATCATCTACATGTCCATGTCATCCTCATCCTCAGTTTCACACTCTCCAAGGGGGCGTCTCTGCAATGGACTGGACCTTTCAAAATAACTTCAAGCTCCAAACAATTCACCAAACATTTGGCAGCATTCATGTTTTTTCCAGAATCATGTGTATGTTACAGAATACTTGGCCTTTCCTAGTTGCAATATGCTCTGGTTGGGGCCAGTCAGTTTAGAAGAAAGAATGCAAAGAATGGCCTCATTCACCCTTCACTTGGATAATTTGGATTTTTTTGAAGTACTGGAAAAACCCTGTGTAATTTATAACATACCACAAAACACCTCTTCCTTTCAAAATCAAGTTGTTATATGCAAAGGGAAGCTGCTGCTATTCAAAAATTGGATCTTCCATCCCACCCCCCTGATTTACAGAAGTGCTTAGATCCTGGACAGATATTATGCTTAGTGATTTTCTTCTTTGAGTGACTGCAAGTGGCATTTTTTTCCACAAAGAATAAAAATAAAAATCTATCAAGGAAAGACAAGCAGGCTTCAATCCTATTGAAATCAATGTGATTTAAGTACCTGTAACCTTCACTGAATAATATTCTCTGAAACAATGCATATATTTGTGACTTACCAGTCAATAGAACTCATTAATTCAGCCTGAAATGAAAGCACAAAAAGGAAGCAAATATTGGAAGATCACAATCACTACAATTTATGTGAAATTCTATATTTTCCTCTTTTAACAGTAAAGCTTGTGCATCTAAAGCTAAAAGGTACCTTTTAGGTTAAAGACTAGGAAGAGCATATTTTACTCAAGACCTTTGAGAGCCACACCTAATTAGGGAAAAACAGCAGAACATTATATGGTTCAATTGTCTAACTTAATAGCTCCTATGCCAAGTAGTGAGCTAAAAGTATAATTTCTATTAATACTGGCCTGGCCATATCTTTTGTAAAGCAAAAAGGGAAAGATAATAGTTATTCAAGGTTCCTTAGCATATCATTTGATTAGAAAATAAGTGGATTTTTATTAATGCTGTAAATGGAATGAGTGGGATTACCCTGGACAAAGTAGCACACTTTTCCACCTGATTTTGAATAGGGTTATAGTATTTGAATGTGAAAGTAAGGGGAACAGAAGCAATTTTGGAGAAAGAAGAGATCCAGTGAAGCAGAAAAAGGAAGCTAAAAGCTGGAGTATTTGTCTGGAAGAGAAGGTCCCTTGAAGCTGCCTCTGATCTCCCTGATGCCCGTGGAAATATGTTGACTAAGCAGTCATTCATAATACCTATTGCACCTTTTCTATATCCAGTTATTCTCTCTTATCAAATAGGTCCTGCAGGTCCTGCAAGGATGCCCAAAATGCGTTCTCATGTTATTCGCTGACATTGGAAAAAGTAATGGTTTCTCTGAGAGATATAACTATAAATTGATTTATGTCACTAAAACCAGAATAAATTAGATAGACTGAAAATGGGTGAAATGGACTAAAAGTATTGCCTTAATTACATGAAGGAGAAAAGGTTTGTAGGAATCATTGGTTCAAGGGACTCAGCTTAGGATGCTTTCATTTAGAATCATAGATAGAATCATAGAATAGTAGAGTTGGAAGAGACCTCATGGGCCATCCAGTCCAACCCCCTGCCAAGAAGCAGGAAATCGCATTCAAAGCACCCCCGACAGATGGCCATCCAGCCTCTGCTTAAAAGCCTCCAAAGAAGGAGCCTCCACCACTGTCCGGGGCAGAGAGTTCCACTGCCGAACAGCTCTCACAGTGAGGACATTCTTCCTGATGTTCAGGTGGAATCTCATTTCCTGTAGTTTGAAGCCATTGTTCTGCGTCCTAGTCTGCAGGGCAGCAGAAAACAAGCTTGCTCCCTCCTTCCTATGACTTCCCTTTACGTATTTGTACATGGCTATCATGTCTCCTCTTAGCCTTCTCTTCTGCAGGCTAAACATGCCCAGTTCTTTAAGCCACTCTTCATAGGGCTTGTTCTCCAGACCTTTGATCATTTTAGTCACCCTCCTCTGGACGCTTTCCAGCTTGTCAACATCTCCCTTCAAAAGTGGTGCCCAGAATTGGACACAGTATTCCAGGTGTGGCCTGACCAATGCAGAGTAGAGGGGGAGCATGACTTCCCTGGATCTAGATGCTATACTCCTATTTATGCACGCCAGAATCCCGTTGGCTTTCTTAGCAGCCGCATCACATTGTTGGCTCATGTTTAACTTGTTGTCCACGAGGACTCCAAGGTCTTTTTTGCATACACTGCTGTCAAGCCAGGCGTCCCCCATTCTGTATCTTTGCATTCCATTTTTTCTGCCGAAGTGAAGTATCTTGCATTTGTCCCTGTTGAACTTCATTTTGTTATTTTCGGCCCATCTCTCTAGTATGTCAAGATCATTTTGAATTCTGCTCCTTTCTTCTAGAGTGTTGGCTATCCCTCCCAGTTTTGTGTCGTCTGCAAACTTGATGATCGTGCCTTCTAACCCTTCGTCTAAGTCGTTAATAAAGATGTTGAACAGAACCGGGCCCAGGACGGAACCCTGCGACACTCCACTTGTCACTTCTTTCCAAGATGAAGACGACGCATTGGTGAGCACCCTTTGGGTTCGTTCTCTTAGCCAATTACAGATCCATCTAACCGTAGTTTTGTCTAGCCCACATTTTACTAGTTTGTTTGCCAGAAGGTCGTGGGGGACTTTGTCGAAGGCCTTACTGAAATCCAGGTAGGCTACATCCACAGCGTTCCCTGTATCAACCCAACTCGTAACTCTATCAAAAAAAGGGATCAGATTAGTCTGGCATGACTTGTTTTTGGCAAATCTATGTTGGCTATTAGCAATGACTGCATTTGTTTCTAGATGTTCGCACTTCCTTAATGATCTTTTCCAGGATCTTGCCTGGTATCGACTTCTTATTTATTCTGGAATCAGCTTATTTGATCAAATCTATGAGAAAAGATGGGCCATGGTTTTATCTACACATTTTAAAACATATGAAAGGCTGCCTAGAGTATTATTGTTTAAGAAAAGGCTGAATGAATAAATAAAATTAGACACATCCTTCTGCTTACCATGCAAATAAAGTCTTTCAATACAGTAATTCCATATCTGTAAGAGACAGTGGAGACACATTAGAGTGGAGGATCAGGAGGGTGATATTAAATTGCCCTTTTCCAAAAGTGCCCTGGAATTATCCAAGTTTTACACATTTTCATTTAAATGTTATTAGGCACACATTTTAAAATAGCAAAGACTGTCCACTCTGTACAATTGATTAAATGCAAAATAAATCCTTTCAGGTCACAGCTGTGTTTCAGAAAGAAAGGAAAAGAAAAGAAAAGAATCCAATTGTAGCATGTCATTAGCCCACAACTGCTCCCACAATTTTACTGAAAAACACAAGCAGTTGGGGTCAGCCAACTGGAACAGGAATCCTGGGTAAACAATATCTTAATGTTTTCTTTTGTCAGCTGCTGTTTGTTAACATTGTATCAGCAAAATTGTCACGTTCTTTCATAGAGTAAGACTGCAGAATAAGCATAAACCAGTTTAATGGTAATGACTCCCAAAATGGGCTTTGAAGAACTAAAGGGGATCAGAGATTCTTAAAATATAAATCCATAGACCCTACTTCTGGTAATCTACTTACAGGGCTCTTAATCATAAGATATCATGGCAATTAAACCAAACCAGTTTAATGCTATAATAGGGTATATGTGTGTATAGTGAGAGAGAAAGAGATACTATAATTTGTTTTTGTATTTGAACGTTATGATGATGCTGTTTTTAGTTATTTATATTGGTTTTAACTTGTCACATTTTGTTCTGTTTTGGGCTTGGCCCCATGTTAGCCACCCCGAGTCCCTTTGGGAGGATGGTGGTGGAATAGAAAAATAAAGTATTATTATTATTATTATTATTATTATTATTATTATTATTATTATTATTATTAATGTATTTAAAAGGGCTAAGAACAATTTTACAGTTGTAAAGATATGTAACAAATCCAGATCAGCATGGGACATCACTATCAAAGTCTGGAATCTTATCAGTGTTGTGCATGGATTTAACTGTTGTTTTAGGCATTGAGCAAGGGGCACTGCCTTCTTCTTTGTTCAGTGTTGTACTATTCATTTTCTCAGAAACAACTTTCAAGTCCCCAAACACTGCGACATTTATTTATTAGCTAAAAAGGAAATGGAAGGGGAGTGTGGAGATCAGACAGCACCAATTCTGGCTATCCTGCTGTGTGAAGTTGTTCTTCTATATCTCCAGTGAATCTAGAACAATAAAAACAGAAGTTGGATCACTGATTAGCCATAGAGGTTATCTGATGACTTTGGAAAGCCACTCTCTGAATGGTTGCTAGGAAGATAGTTGGTTATATCTTACTCTGACTTTCTATAAAGAAGAGCAGAATACAAATAGGACAAGTAAATATCTTAACATGGACATGGTACTTATAAGAATAAGCTCTGTCAAATATGAGAGAACATGAACTGCATGCAAGGAGCCCCAATACGTATTAGTGAGGACAGTAAAGTTTTAAACTTCCTCAAATCCTTCTTGTAGGAAGTTTTAAGTGCATCTAAATACCAGCAAGAACACAGCTGGAGATCTGGAAAAAAATTATCATTCACTGCCACAGCAATTAAACCTACAGATTCCACAAGTAGGCATACTGAATAACCAGTCATCAAATGATTTGCATAATCTTATGTAAATATCTCTAGAAAAGACTGTGGCAAACTAAGAGTGTCTGTGTAAGCAAAGAGCAACAAAAGAGGTTTTTTTAGCTACATTCAAGGAAAGAGAACATCTGATAAAAAAGTGGGGATGCTCGCTAAATCACGAGTTCGGAAGCCCAGCACACCCCAGCTATTCCAGAAGGCCAGATCAGGATATGGATGCGTAGAAGGCAAAAACAGAGGTCTTTATGCTCAATAGTCAAAGATAATGTTAGCAGACCAAGCACTCAAAGTACTGACTTACTCCAACTGTGAACACATGGGTTTATTATACTATAGTACATTTAATAGAAAGAAGAAGCAGTACAGAACAAATGAAAATTGCACTTGTTTCCCATTGGACCTGGAGGATGCTGGCTAGGGTCTGCAGACTCATTGGAGGAGGCATGAGCCTGCTTCTTCCTCTGAGCCAACCAGAAGTGAGGAGGGAAATGTAATAAATTGTCATTGATCAATGTAAAGCTTTCTTGCTGGTGCTAGCCTGTCTCTTATGGAGTGTGTGAAGGAAGGAATTGGGTGGGTTTGAGGTAATAGATGCTAATGACTGTAGTTTCCTCAGCCTGGGAAGGAAATGGCCCATGCTGGTGAAACAATGAATATTAGCCAGCCTGAATGAGTTCCCAGAAGGAGGATAAAAGATGATGTTGGGCAACTTCCTGAACTTTGATTTGGCCTCATTGTAAGGTGTTGGGATGCACTGTCAGGGGATTTTCTCTGGGTGAGGGTGAAGTAAGGATGAGGTGAGCTCACATTCTGGGGAATTTCCAAGGAATTAAATAAAAAGGTTACTTTTGGGAGTGATAGAAATGACCATGTATTTTCCAATGGAGCCACATCTTACCATTCATATATTTTCTACTGTCCATATTGTTTGGGAGTCTGATTTCTCAATACTTACTTAGGCGATCCCTCGTAGTTCAAGGATGATGGTCCTCCATTTCTTGGAAGATGCCTGTGCGTGATTTTTTTTTAATGTGTGGAGGTCGGTGCACGGCCGGTCAACACACAGTCTTCACAGATTGAGGTCCCAGCAGTGGTGTGATTAACACAACGAGAGTAGCTTCTCAGTCTGTTGCAGCCTTCTTCTGCCTTCACAGCCGTTGTAACATGTACCATGTTTTCCTCCGCCTGCTCCGCTGTTGGGGTCTTTGGGTCTTCGGATTGTGCTTGGTCTGGAACCTCCCCTGTGGCCACTCCTGGGAGTGTGTGACTCCCGTGGTTGTGCCCTCAGGTTCATTGGAACACGCAAGCCCCCTCACCACGTCAAGGTGACAATCCATTGAGGGGGATTTCTCAATAACAGGGTTGCTGTGGAATAACGATGGAAAAGTGCTAACAGATCACAATGAAAAGACAGAACTACTCTATACCTGTTATGCTTCAAGTCTTTTCCCAACAGAGAATTGCAAGCATCAGAGACCTTGGGAAGGAATCTGGGTTGCAAATCAAGATTGTCAGGGAGTTAGACATCACCAAGCTAGCCTAAAGAGTTCACAACTGAAGAGTCAAATTACATCCCAGAGTATATGTACTAAAGAAACTTACTGGTGTACTCTGTGAACCACTTGGCATCACTGAAGAACATGTATCTTACCACTGTGTTAACTGCTTCTATCACTTCACTTGCATTTAAATGTATGTCTCCCCAAGCAGTAAAAGACAAATCTTTTTCCACTTCTTTGGGGGTATTTTTGTTTATAAGAGTGATGTACTGCAAATGTACTGATTTGAGTTTAGATTAGGACTCTGACAGATTACTCACTCAGCCACATAAATCTTATCCCCTCTCCGCATAGCTATACCCGTGCATCACTGGGCATGCAATATCGGGTTCTCCCTGGCCAGCACCCATTCCACCAGGTCTGGCCTCAAGCCCTCCTTGAACACTTCAATCCTATAGGCTTCGTTCCACTCAGGTAGCAAGGAGGCCAGCCTTCTGAATTCCAAGGCAAAGTCCTGGACGGAGCGGGCGCCTTGCTTCAGGCTCCTGAGTTTCGCCCTGGCTTTTTGCTTGCGCAGGCGGTCTTCAAAGCGGGATCTCAGTGCCCCCATGAAGGCATCCAAGTTGTTGAGCTCCGGTGCCCTCATGTCGTACAGCGCCAGGAGCCATTCAGAGGCTGCTCCTTCGAAGTGGTCGGCCACATGTTGGACCTTGTCCATTTCGCTTTCAAAAGAGCCTTCCCACTTGCTCATGAAGGTAGCCACTCTCATCAAAAAGAAAGGCAGTTTCTCTGGGTCCTCATCAAAGGTGACTTGCAACTTCCTCTCCTCTTTGTAGTGCCGGCCTCGCTGCCCCCCCTCTCTCCCAGTCCTTTGTCTGTAGGGGGAAGGGGCTGCTGCGGAGAGGCCGGGGGAGGTTACCGGAGGGGAAGGAGCGGCCGCTGGGGGGACGGAGCTGGCGTTCTGCCCCCTGGGGCTGCCCTGCTGTTGTGCCAGGATCAGGGAATGGACCATCTCCCGCAGTTGTGCTATTTCTTGCCTCATCTCCTGCATTCCTTGACTCTCCGTTGGGTGGGGGTTGCCAAGCTCCCAGGCGGTGGATGGCTCGGCTCTGTGCGGCCTCTCCGGCCCCGCTGGCGTGACCCTCCATTGCGTGGCCACGGTTGGGGGGGAAGTGGCTGCGTCCACGGGGGTGTGGGATTCTTCCCTCTCCCCTCCATCGGAGCTTGCTTCCTCCGAGAGGCTGAGGGGTTCCTCCCTCGTTTCTCCGTCGGCGCTTGCTTCTTCTCCCCGGGAATATTCCAATTGGTTCTCTCTCTCTCCTCCCTCCATGTTGCTGTAGGTAGGAGCTAGAGAAAGTAGGGGATTCAGTACAAATTGTCGGGTTCTCTTCTCCCAGTTGTGCTGTGGGTCTGTCTCCCAAAGAAAGCACCAAGACACACGCGGGTAGACTCCAACAAGTTTTATTGTACTGAATACCAGAACCTTCTTTTGTGCCACATATATAGGGACTCTCACATACCAGAGGGTCATTGATGTTTTATGGCCGGCCTGCTTTATGGCTGGCATCTGTTCTTTGTCCGCTGAGCAGAGATGTCAAGGATTGGAGATCCTGACAGTTCCCTTGTATTGCTCTTTTTTTGTTTGCTCCAACAATGGGAAACAGGAGTTCACTTAAGTAGTGGCAGATAGGAATGAAAGCAATATATTTCTAAACTTAAATGTTGTTGTACAGTACTAAAACACTTCACTTTTCTAAACATAAAAAACCTTGACTTTTCTTGCATTTTAAAAGTAGAACTAGCTAATCCAGAACTAACAAATCTCATTGCAGAGCCATTGAAGTGGTGGTGTAGTTCAGATAAACTTTACCATATGACCCTACTGATCTTAGAAAGTGGAGAAGACTTCATTATGAGAATTTAATAAGACCGTTTCTATGCACTGAACAATATTTTTAGAGAAATGATAGAGAGAGAGCTGGCAGCCAAAGCAAAGGGAGGCTCTTATTGGTAAGAAACAGAAGAAAGAGGGCTTACTCCATGTCCTGAAAGCATTCTGTCACATCTTAAAGTAGGCACTCAAACCAGGTATTTGCTGTACCCCTCTACCTCCTGTGAATGTTCATCTTGAAATATTCTAGCAATGAATGTTATTCAGCATATAATACTCTTCTAGCAAAGAATTCTATTCAGTGCATAACACTCATCAATGAATGCTGTTCAGCCTGTAACACTCTTCTAACAATTTTATTTGGTGAAAAACACTTTTCTAACAATGAATGCTATTCAGTACCTAACACTCTTCTAGGAATGAATTATATTCAGTGCATAACATTCTAATAGTAGTCACATTTTTAGCAATTGTCTAACATTCTTCTAGTGATGCAAGCTTTTGAATGCAAAACACTCTTCTTTCAATTAATACTATTGAGTACATAACAATGAACAATATTTTCTATCAATGAATGATATTTATTACCTAACACTCTTCAAGCAAAGAATGCTTTTCAGTGCAAAAAAATTCTAGCAATACTATTCAGTGCCTAACACTATTATCACAATGACTGCTATTTGGTGCCCAAAACTCTTCTAGCAATGAATGCTATTCAGTTTATAACACTCCTATTGTAATGAATGCCATTGAGCAAAAAAACACTGCTCTACCAATGACTATATGACTAATATACTTCTAACAATGAATGATTTTAGATCATAACACCCTTCCAGCAATAAATGCTGTTCAGCCTGTGACACTTTTCTAGCTATGAATGCTATTTAGTCTCTAACTCTCTTTTAGGAAACATGCTACTGTTTCTCGCAATGCATTTCTAACACCTTTCTACCAGTGAATGCTATTCAATTTCTATCACCCTTCTGACAAAGAATGATATAAAATATTTTTCTAGCAATGAATGCTATACTGTGCATTCAGCGCATAACATTTGTCTAGCAATTCAGTGCATATCAATCTTCTAGCAGTGAATGCTATTCAATTTGTTATGTTTTAGCTATGAATGCCATTCAGCCTGTAACACTCTTAGGAATCAATTCTATTCAGTACATTCAGTGTTCAACACTATTCTAGGAATGATTGGTATTTAGTGCATAAGTCTCATCTAGCAATGAGTGCTATCCAGCCTTTAACACTCTTCTAACCATGAATGCTATTCAGCTTATAACACTCTTTAAGTAATCAACTCTATTCAGTGCATTTAGTGAATAACTTGCTTCTAGGCAATGGCATGTAGTGCCTAACTCTCTTCTAACAGTGAAGGCTGTTCAGCCTTTAACTTCTAGCAACCAATGCTATTCTGTGTATCACTCTTTGAGAAATGAACACTATTTAGCCTGTAATATTCTTTTAGCAATCAACTCTATTCAGTGCATTCAGTGTCTAACACCATTCTAAAATTATTGTATTCAGTGCAGAACTCTCTTCAAACAATGAATGCTATCCAGACTCTAACTTCGAGAAATTAATGCTACTCAATGCAGCACTCTTCTAGCAATTTATTTATTTATTTCCAATATTTATATTCCGCCCTTCTCACCCGAAGGGGACTCAGGGCAGCTTACAACACTGGCACAATTAGATGCCTATACAAAATCAATCAACAATACATAAAATCAGTTAAAACTATTAAATACAGTATAAAATTACAGTATATAAATTTAAAAATACGTATGCTCAGATCCGCCCATCCAAAAACCTCATGCTTTATCCATAAGTCAGTCCGTGTCATCTTTATCATTTATTTGTTAAAAGCCTGGGCACATAGCCATGTTTTTAGGGCTCTTCTAAAGTCCTAAAGAGTTGGAACTTGTCTAATATCTCTGGGAAGGGTGTTCCACAGCCGGGGAGCCACCACCGAGTAGGCAATGAATATTATTCAATCTGCAACACTCTTTTGGCAGTGAATGCTCTTCACTGTGTTCAGTACATAACACTTGTCTAGCAGTAAATGCTATTCAGTACATATCACTCTTCTAATAGTGAATGCTGTTCAACCTTTAACTTCTAGCAATAAATGCTATTCTTTACATCACTCTTCTAGCAGTGAATGCTATTCAGCCTGTAACTTCTAGCTACCAAACAAAAGGAATATACACCACATTGAAGTGCTCTGAAAACTGCAAATATATATCATAGTTATTTCCAACTGAATGCATATATGGGACAATTCAAGACAATCTCACAGGACGTAAATTTGATGAATCCTCCTTTTCCTACTAACAAAAGAGCCTGAGTTTCATTTCATTCATTAAACAAAAATTATTGCATATTTATATATAGCTTTCAGTTTTCATCTAGGGCTAAGTTAGGTCATTGGACAGTCTAGAAACATTGCCTTTTCCCATTCATCTTGGCTTGCTCTTTCTTCATTTAGCCTGTCAGACACTATTGAGAAAGAAGGCAAAGCTAGAACATGACAAATAGATGCAGTGATTGTTTTGAACGTACCACAGAAAAGTAGAATGCAATATCTTAATGTTTTCCTTTTCCTCTCCATCCTTCATTCAGCAGATACAGCAATTTACTGTAATTTGTAGAGGTCACTGGCCTGTAAAGCATCAAGGGAATGTGCCATACCTTTTCCTGGTTCTTCAAGTGTGACTTTAAATATTTAACGATAACACATAGCAGTGTTATATGAATTTCAGCACCCGCAAGAATCATGGGTTCAGAGCTTTGTGTGTCTAACTTTCCAAAAGGCCAGATGAGACACAGAAGAATTGAAGGCAAAATCAGAACTTTTATTCTCAATGCACAGTGAGGATTTTTAAACAAATCCATTGTGTGTTCCCAGAGCCTTCCCAACATATTGTGAAGATGACTAGGATAAATTTGGGGTGTTTTCCTCGAGTTCACAGTATGTTAGGTAACATTCCTGAGCAATTCATGAAGGGATTACTACGTGAAAAATGGAAAAGAATATGTATGGCTTGCTGTATGTCACAATGGAGCCGCTTCTCATAATTAATAATTTTAGGGGGTTCCGATTCTGATAACATTAGCACAATAGTCTTAACACGACTTCCCATTTGTTTTGTTTTCCCAGAGATCTTTGACAACAATGGGTTTTGAGGTCTGCTGATGAGCTTACATCTTTTACCCATCAGCAACAATGGTATCTAAGTTCCTATGTGTATATATGGTGGTAGTGGTGATCATAATACTCAAACAATTAAACTATCTTGCTCTTTTCAATCCTATTCAGGAGAAAAGTGAAAATTATTAAAATTATAAATAAAGTATGCAATTAAGCTCTATTTCTATAATATTCATTCGTTCATTTCTTGTTGCTATGTGTCTTCAAGTGATTACTGACCCTATAGTGACCCTAATATGAGGTTTCATTGACAGAATTTGTACAGAGGGGGGAGTTGCCTTCCTATGAGGCCGAGAAAGTGTGACATGCCCAAAGTCACCTAGTGGTTTTCCATGGCCAAGCAGGAATTTGAATCTTGGTCTCTGAATATCTTAATCCAACACTCAAGCCACTAAACCAGACTACTTCTCCATTCAGTTCTATCTTACCCTATGTCTGGGAATCTGAGGGAATGATGTGGACAATGGCTAGGAGTTTGGTTATGACTTAAACCAGCACATTACCAGCAAAAGTCATCCTTCCAAATGGTTTTCACAAGCATTGTGAAATAACAGTGACAGTTATCAAGAGATAAAGCATCCCTAGCAGTTCCTGAATAGGTCAAATAACAGATGACTGCACAGATAACAGCTTTATCATCTTTTGTTGCCATCTTTACCCATTGCTGCTATTCCCATGGCCATTCAACTTTTGCTGCTGAACTGCTTCCATAATTGACATTGGCATAGTTATACCAGGCAATGGAAATGTAACCAATAAAAAGAACACATCTTTCGGTGCTTTAAATACTTTTAATAATAACTCTATTTTGACTATGGCGCCACAGATTGTCAAATCAACAACATTTAATTAATGAAGAAAGAGACAATATTGAAAGTGCACATCCTGTTTTCATTATCAATGATAATGTAACTGCCATAAAATAGTGACTTCATACAATAGTGTCCTCTGGATACCGATGTACACGTGTGAGGAGGACATGAAATGCAAAAGAAATAGAAAAGCTGCCACCATTGTGGGGCATGACCTCCTGTCACTAAAGTGTTTCTGTTCTGGAATGGTCACAGGTCACAGGCAGGTAAGTCAACTGAAGCTCACCAATAGCACCACTGATGCCACCATGGCTTCTAAAAACAAAGGTGGAATCAGGAATCCTCTGAAGAAATTTCCAGGAGGCTACTATTTTCAGGAGTCTACTTTTCTAGCCAAGGAAAATCACTTATCTAACTCCCTCAGCTGGGAGCCAACAAGCAACATTTCCTCTATCTCATCAGGATTCAGCTTCAGTGTATAGGTTCTTATCCAATTCATTAGATCATCTAGACTTCAGGTCTTTGATACCTTGACAGCCTAACATGACTCTTGTCAAGGAGAAATAGAGCTGGGAATCATTTGCATAATACTGGAATGCTCCTTTTTTCTTCTTTTCTTTTTTATGTATTTATTGTAAACACAGGTAGAATAATATCAAAATCCATCACCATTTCAATATACATACAAATGATATTTTCTTAGTAATAGTAACCTTGCTAATTCCACCTTTATCTCCCACTTCTGTCTATCAGTATTTCACCCCTCCCCCCACCCTCTGGGAACAGTACTTTCCTTCATTCAGATATTATTTTAATTGGCATGCTCCTTGAAGGGGAAGGTCTCAGGGGCTTACATGTCTTTACACTAATGCAGAAAGCATGGGGAATAAACAAGATGAACTCCAACTTTTAGAACAAAAACACACTTATGATGTCATAGGCATCACTAAAACCTGGTGGGATGACTCCCATCATTGGAATGTAGCTATTGAGGGCTATAACCTCTTTCACAGAAACAGAACAAAGGGGAGAGGAGGGGGAGTAGCCATATATGTCAAAAACATTTACGTTGCAGAAGAGATGCAAGACCAATCTGGAAATCAAACTTGAAACATCTGGATAAGAATCAACGGAAACGGGACTCAAAAAGATCTCGTTGTGGCTGTCTACTACAGACCTCTGAGCCAGGATTAAGAACTTAATGAAGCCTTCTGTCAGCAGCTGACCAAACAGGCACAAAGAATGGACATAGTAGTCATGGGCAATTTCAACTATCCTGATATCTTCTGGAGAACAAACTCGGCCAAGAGTACAAAGTCCAACAAATTCCTCGCTTGCCTTGCAGACAATTTTATGGTCCAGAAGGTAGAAGAGGCAACAAGGGGATTGGCTACTCTCGATCTCATCCTAATCAACATGGAGGACCTGATCAATGCAATCAAAGTGGTCAGATCCTTAGGAGCAAGCGACCATGTGCTCCTGCAGTTTGCGATACAGAGGAAGGATGAAACTAAGACAAGTCAAACCCGCATTCTGGACTTTAGGAGAGCTGACTTCCAAAAAATAAGGAAATATTGAGTGGCATTCCATGGACGGCAATGCTAAAAGACAAGGGAGTTAAGGATGGATGGGAATTTTTCAAAAGTAAAATACTCAAGGCGCAGATACAAACAGTGACAACAAAAAAAATAAGGCAAGTGTGAAGAAGCCAGAATAGATGTCCAAAGAACTTCTAAGTGGGCTAAGACTCAAAAGAGACATGCACAAGAAATTTCGCAAGGCTAAAGCGCAAAATGAGCTCAGGCATGCCAGGGACATTAAAAACAATAAAAAGGGCTTTTTTTTTTGCTTATGATGGAAAAATAAGGAGCCGATAGGGCCTCTGCGAAGAGAGGATGGGCCGATGGTGGCAGGGATAAGGAAAAAGAAGAACTACTTAATACCTTCTTTGCCTCAGTCTTCTCACAAAAAGAAAGTCGTCCACAACCTCAGCAACATGGAGTGGACGAAGGATTAGGCGAAATCCAATCCCAAATAGGGAAAGAACTCATCCAGGAATACCTGGCCGCTCTAAACAAATTCAAGTCTCCAGAGCCAGATCAACTACATCCAAGAGTATTGAAGGAACTAGTGGAAGTTATTTCAGAACCACTGGCAATTATCTTTGAGAGTTCTTGGAGAACGGGAAGAATCCCAGCAGATTTGAGGAAAGCAAATGTGGTCCCTATCCTCAAGAAGGGAAAAAAAGGACGACCCAAACAATGACCGTCTGGTCAGCCTCACATCGATACCAGGCAAAATTCTGGAAAGGACCATTAAGTTTCAAATATTTTTATTAGTGCTTTCTTTTTTTAAAAAAATGATACACAGATAAAATAAAAATCTACAAACTGACAGAACTACATATAAAAACAACAACATGACATAGACTTCATGCTCCCCCCAGTGGGACAGATAAAAAATCTGGGAAAAAGTGGAAAGGGAACAGAAGGGAAAATAAAGAAGAGAGATTTTTTTAAAAAGACAAAGAAAAACACATACCAATATGTACAAATACATCAATGTGTGAATATGTGTGTGTGTGTGTGTGTGTCACACCCTCTACCCCCATCCCCCCTTGTGCACATAAATCCTGACTTCCATCTAATGCCTAATAACCTTCTAATACTGTATCTTTAATGGTAAATTGTCTTATTCTGAAAATCCAGCCTCTTCGTATATGTATGCTTTTTGAATTTGCATTTTAGATCAGAATCTTAACATTCACACTCTTTAAATAGTCCTTGATTAACTCCCAGTTTGTTTGTTTTTTTGATCTACCGTAATTTTTTGATAGTAAATATGTTAACCTATCCATATTCATAATCTCGAATATTTTGTTGTACCATCTGTTAATTTCCAGGGTTTCTTTATCTTTCCATAGCTTACGAACACCATTCTTGCGACCGTAACTAAATAGTTACCAAATAGAATTTCCTTATTTTTGTCATCTTTGATATCTAATAAGCCTAATAGATAATATTTTGGATCCATCTTTATATTAATTTGTAACATCTTTTATATTTTTTGTGTATTTTGATCCAATAAGCCTTTGCTTTTTTCCATGACTACCAGCAGTGGATAAAGGTGGGCTGTGGTGCAGGTGGGAGAGCAAGCCAGTGCAATTAACTGCAATGAATCACTCTGACCAGGAGGTCATGAGTTCAAGCCCCGCTCGGAGCCTATGTTTGTTTGTCTTTGTTCTATGTTAAAAGGCATTGAATGTTTGCCTATATGTGTAATGTGATCCGCCCTGAGTCCCCTTTGGGGTGAGAAGGGCGGAATATAAATGCTGTAAATAAATAAATAAATAAATAAATAAATAAATACCTTCTTTATCCTCACATTTCCAGCATTTGTTGGACTTTTTTGTAACATTTAGATAGTTTTTGGGGAGTCAGGTAGCATCTTTAGAATATTTTGAATCAATTTTCTTTTATTTCTGCGGCATAGGTTAATTTCAGTCTATAATTCCACGCTTTTTCCCATTCTTCAATTTTTATGGGTCTTCCTATGTTATCTGCCCACTTCACCATGCATTCTTTTATAGTCTCCATCTCAGTAGCCCATTCCAAGATCTTTTGATAAATATTAGTTATAATTTTACTTTCCATTTTCATTACTTTATTCCAGAAAGGGCCTTTCTCTTTGAATCCAATTTTATTGTCCTTATTAAATATTTCTTTGATTTGCAAATATTGAAACCAACCCACTTTTTGGAATCTCTGATTAATTTCTTCTAAATGTTTAAATTTATAATTACTCATGTTTTTCCCCAAAATATCCCTATAGCTTGGCCATATGTCTCTTCCAATTTCTCTCCTATGATACGCTTCCATTGGGGATATCCATAAAGGGGTTTTTGTAAATAGATTTCTTTTATATATCTCCCAAATTTTTACTAGCGAAGATTTAATTATATGATTATTTAAAAAATTCTCAATTGATTTTTTACCGTACTTCTAGCCAGGCTCCATCCGGGCAACATTTGCCGCCACTGTGGCAAAATGGGAGCCTTCCTGTGTTGCCTTACCAGCAATGGGAGGAAGCCAGGTGGTGATGCTTTCCCCCGTGGGATGGGGACAAAGGCAAGTTGCACAATAGCAGGTGTGGATCAATGAGTTTCCCACACACCCCACCGGGAGCCCATAAATTGGCGAATCCATGGGCCTTCGTGATGAGATTCTCAGTCTGAGCAGTACTTGGCACTTGTGCATTCCACTTCTACATTGGATTGATTTATCCTTTGGCACACTTCCATTTCCAGTGAATTTCTTTCCTACTTTGGTGGAGAGTTTGGGCTTCCCATTCTTCAGAAGTTGATGCACTATCTGATCTGCCTTTATGTTGGCATGGGTGTTACTTTGTGAGGGATCGTTGCTCAGCTGTCTTAACAGCCTCCATGCCTTCTGACTGTTTCTGCCCATGTTGACTTCTGTTAATCTTAAGAACAGACAAGCATCTCGAGCTCTGAGGATTACCTGGGAAGGAATCCCACTGGAGCATTGCAGCACACCAAAATACTTGGGAGCAGAGGCGGTCCAACAATGAGGCGAATTAGGCGGTTGCCTGTGGCACAGGCAATGTGGGGGCGCTGTCAAGGAGGTGGCGGAAGGCCCAGCCACCCGTCCTCGCGACTGCCCTCCTGCTCTCCCTCATTGTCTGAGGACTCCTCGCCCGGCTCCTGCCTGGCTATGGGCCTGTGTGTGTGCGCAGGCCTTCCAATCGACCGCATGGTCAATTGGAAGGCCTGTGTACGCACACAGGCCCATCGCCCAAAAAGCATGGTCAATGGGCATGTGTGGCAGCGGTGGTGGCAATGGCAGAAGGCCCAGCCACCCGTCCGCATGGCCGCCCTCCTGCTTTCCCTCAAAGTCCGAGGACTTTTCGCCCACTGCCCACCCGTCGATGGGCCTGTGCGTGTGCGCAGGCCTTCCAATCGACCATGTTTTTGGGCAATGGGCCTGCGCACATGTGCAGGCCTTCCAATCAACCGCGCAGGCCCATCGACGGGCGGTCAGCGGGCAAGGAGTCCTTGGATAGCAAGGGAGAGCAGGAGGGTGGCCGCACAGATGGGTGGCTGGGCCTTCCGCCGCCACCACCGCCACTGCTGACATCGGTATTTATCAGCAATTTGATTGGGGGGCGCCAAAATTCGGGAGGGGTGCCAAAATTCCGGTCGCCTACTTCCGAAAATTACCTTGGGACGGCTCTGCTTGGGAGTTACCCTGGACCATGCCCTGACTTACAAGAAGCACTACTTTACTATCAAGCAAAAAGTGGAGTCTGCAACATGCAACTGTGGAGAAGACCAAACCATAGACCACCTACTGCAATGTATTGTGAGCCCTGCTACAATGAAGGACCTTCTAACAGGAACACCAGAAGCGCTCCAAGTGGCCAGCTACTGGACAAAAGACATTTAGTATTAATATCAAGTTTTTTTTCCTTAAAAAAATCTCTATGTTTGCAAATTTGTTACAACTTGTACCCTCGGTTCGCTTCTGACACGAGAAATAAATAAATTTCCAGTGAAAGAAACACTTGGTGTTTTATTAAGATAGTCCCTTCCTCATCTCAGAACTATAATGATCTGTGATCCCTTGCTTCCAAAATGGTTATAAAATGTAGTGCATTGCTAGAGTTGCTCATTAATTCTAGATGTTAAACATAAGCTAATAGCTTTTGGAAAAAAGTATGAGTGAGACTGAGCAATATTCATATTTTATGTTTCCAGATTAAATATTGGACCATCTGAAGATTCTCAAAGATTAGTGCAACTCAAAATCACTTTTGCAAAAATGTTATTTTATTAAGGAGACTGGATACACTTGGTATGCATCAATAACAGAAAGATCTGGCTTCTCCCCACAGCACACAATAACTTTGTGACAGGCATCATCGCACAAACTTTGTGAAATAGTAGCAATTAAATAAGGGAAAGAAAAATTCAGTTAGATTCCTTTTGCATTTTACATTTTTGTTTCCCAAACAGCCTGCAAGATTAAGATGGTGGTTATAAACAGAAATAGGGAAGACTTAATATAGGTGGCCAGATTCCACTCTCTGTTGCACTGACATCTACTGATTTTGTATTAATTTGCTTCTGATTTATAATGGTTGTATTATGACAGAATGAAGCCTACAGTAACATCATCTCTGTGAGATAATTTAAACTCTCCTGTCAAAAGCACAGGAGTGTATAAATAATTTAAAAGCAAATTCTTTGCTTTTTGTTCTTCAGGCTCACTGAGATTCACTGAACAGACTTCATCACATAACTTAAATTCCACTGATTCTACACTTAAAATCTGGGGGTCCACTACATTTGTTTTGGTTAAAGTGCAGTTTTTGAGTCTTTTAAACATTGAGGGCAGCATTTTTTTCCCCAACATATCAGGAAGAGGCAAGGAAATTGATTTTTCTCAAAACTCCAGATGTTTAGCCAAATTTTGAATGAAGTAGCACTCGTTGCTCTCAGGTTAGAATCACCCAATTTGTGGAAGTAGAAATTGGGGGAGGTGTCAAAATAAACTTTTTTGGACAATTTCCGGCATTTCCTTTTGCTCCCCAAGCAGGAAGGTTTGGTTGTAAGCTACCTCATAATGCTTCTACTTTGCAAAAAAAAATTAAATAGCCTTTTAGGGTACCTTTTTCCTTCCTTCCATGATTTTTCTGTGTCCTGTGTTGAGAGGGCCAGTGCTGTTGCCATTCCAAATGGGATTCCCTCCCACCCCTTTTTTCTCTCTCCCTCTCTGCTTTTGGGAATTGTGGGAGTTGTGGTCCAAAACACCGGCTGAGTCTCTGCTTCTGCCGTTCCAAATGGGATTCCCTCCCACCCTTTCTCTCTCCCTCTCGGCTTTTGGGAATTGTGAGAGTTGAAGTACCAAAAAGCACTGAGAGGGATGGTGGGTTGGGCCAAATGTCTGCAGTGTGGAAACTTCTTCATTGAAAAATATGCAAGACTACCGAGTGCACTAAACAGTGTGATCCCAAGGTAGGGAAAAACTCATTTTTATTACGGAATGGAGTTAGACTGAACTCTCTTCTTCTGAACACTCCTGAACACTTCCCAGTATAATCTGATGAAGTCCTAACTGATAACTATTTTCTTTTGAATTAGCAACTTTTAACTCAGCATTTCTATGTTCAAGCCCTCTCCACATAAAAAGCAGATATAAGTGAAGGAGTCATGCAGTAGGAACCAGATACATCTTGCTGGGAAGGTAAAGTTGTGAATGGCAATTAAAGCTGAATAATCGGGGTGCATTTGCTTTACAAAAGATCTCATCTAGCTGGAACTGGAAAATGCTAGAAGGCAGCATAAATTTTCCCCCTTGATGACAATATCCACCTCAAAATTTAGTATTTTACTACTGCTGACTCCATCCACCCAAACTGATCAATGGATCCCCCTAGAGAGAAATTGATAGTAGAGGACTTCCTGAATAGCAAGGTCAAGATCAGCATTCTTGGTTATTCATTCAGCCTTATATCAAGTATTGCTCTTTGCTTCTGACTTGATATTAATTCTCTGGGTTTGACTTGCTTTCTGATCCTGAGTTAGGACTTTATTTTTCTTTTCTTTTTGTTGTATGAACGTAGAGGCATGGATGAGGGGTTGTGCTGCCAAGTTTAGTGTTTCTGGGATGTGTAGTTTTGTTGTTTTGTCCTAGGCCGAAATTTCATTACCCATTTATATATATAAGATTTTGGATCTTGGCCACACATAAAATATGCTGTTCTGATATGGGATTCCCAATGAATTGTCTGGTTGATATATGAACCAAGGCTCATATGATTAGAATACTAATCATTTCCAAGATCCTACATCAGTGCATAACTCTCTCTGCATGGGCAGTTCTCTCATTGACTGGCAGATGTGGATCCCAAGAAAAATCAGGTAGATAATTGTATTAGATAGAAATGCATTGTCTGTAACTCCAGTGTATGAAAAATACATTTCTAATAGACATGTGGTCACAGCACATCCCACTGAAGGGTTAAGCAAGTGGAAATGCGGATCTAGGGAAAACTGAGTCATGACTATGCGACAGGCACGATGAGAACTGTCTCTGACAGTTTATGGGTATAAAAGTAAGTGGCAGATATATGCATGATCTCTTTGCCATGCGGTCCTTTGCCATGTGATGCTCTCGCCATGATGATTTTTTGCCATGTGCATGTCTTGCTGTGGCCATTGCTTCTTGTTGTGTTGTTGTGTGTTTATCTTCGCATGTACTGATAGCTGACCTGATGTGTAAATAGCTGTATTTATACAACAATTGAAGATTAAAGCCTCCAAAGGAGTGGATGAAAGCCAGAGCTCAAGTGTCTTATTAAAGCGGTGAGTGGCAAACAAGATCCGAGCTGTGCTATAAATCTCTGCAAACTACAGATAAAGACTCTGCAGTGTTTTGGTTCAGTTTAACTGCTTGCTTTGAGACAATCAGTCCCATGAGCAGCACAGAGAGGACATGAGAGAAACAATTAATTAACATACCTGCCCAGCAGATGTTTTATGTTTGTTTGTTATTTTACTCACAACAAAAAAAACCCTCTGCTGCTCCTGTGTATCAGCTGGAGAGCGAGGAAGACTGGAAACCACTATGTAGTGGTAGCTTACCAGGGCTGCACTTTCTTCAGTACTGGTTGAAATTGCATTAAATGGTCGAGCCTATGTCTTTAATCTGTACACTGACTGGATAAGATAGGCCAGTGTTTTTATCTCTGTGAAGCAGCCATTGGATTGAAGCTGAGAGAAACAGGACTTTGAGAAACACTAACATTATCCCTCACTTCTTAAATCAGGGGTCCTCAAACTTTTTAAGCCGAGGGCCGGTCCACAATCCTTCAGACTGTTGAGGGGCCGGATTATCATTTGAAAAAAAATACAAACAAATTCCAATTCACACTGCATATGTCTTATTTGTAGTGCGAGCCCCCAGATGGCGTAGTGGACTAAGTGACTTGAAGGTTGGGTTGCTGACCTGAAAGCTGCCAGGTTCGAATCCCACCTGGGGAGAGTGTGGATGAGCTCCCTCTATCAGCTCCAGCTCCATGCGGGGACATGAGAGAAGCCTCCCACAAGGATGGTAAAAACATCATAACATCCAGGCGTCCCCTGGGCAACGTCCTTGCAGACGGCCAATTCTCTCACTCCAGAAGCAACTCCAGTTGCTCCTGACACGAAAAAATAAAATAAAATTCTAGTGCAAAAACAACAACAAGAACAATGAAAGAACAATACAATATTTAAAAATAAAAACAATTTTAACCAACATACATTTATCAGGATTTCAATGGGAAGTGTGGTCCTGCTTCTGGCCAATGAGATAGTCAAGTTAATAGTTGTTGTTGTTGTTGTTGTGTGCCTTCAAGTCATTTCAGACTTTGGGTGAGCCTAAGTCTAAAATTTATTTATTATTTATTTACTGCATTTATTTACTATAATAATAATAATAATAAAACTTTATTTATACCCCGCCACCATCTCCCCAACGGGGACTCGGGGCGGCTAACATGGGGCCATGCCCAGAGCAATATAATATAATAAAATATAAAATATAAAAATATACTACATTTGTATCACACCCTTCTCACCCCAAAGGGGACTCAGAGTGGTTTACAAATTATATGTACATAAAATATATTATATTATTAGCATAGCACAATATTAGCATTATATGTTACTATATTGAACTATACCACTATACTGTAATATTATTAGTAATATTATATGTAATATAGAATATATAATTAATATTATTATATGGTATTATTAGGTTATATTGCATTACATTATAATATTATTATCAACATTATATGTATATACAATATATTATATTATAAAACTGAGGGCGGGGGCCAGGTAAATGACCTTGGAGGGCCGCATCCGGCCCCCGGGCCTTAGTTTGGGGACCCCTGTCTTAAATGGTGTGCTTAAGTAGTCAGAAGGCCACAGTGCAATCTAAAAGCAATAGCAAAGAAGAATGAAGGGTGACTCTTTGATGAGCATCAGCCATATTTCTCTCCGAAGGACACTTATTGAGTAAATGGCGAGATATGAAGCTAGTTGTACAGTATAAATAATTGAAATAAGCACAAACTTACCTTGAACTTTGGGCTCCTGGTCATTTGCGGGTAATAAGGACTGGTAGTTTATTATCTACCTTGTAAGATGCTTATTTGTCTCCATCACAGCTCAATGCTCTTTGGCCTTCTGACTATTTAGATACTAGTTGAGTAGATTAGGTGTTGCTTTGCAGTTTACAAGAGTAGCTTGCATTCTTTTTCGCTAAAATCAACTGTTTCCTTTATCTTGGGGAAAGAAACAGAAGTGCTTTAAAGACACAAGGTTAGACAGCTATATTAATGTATCCCCATAGGTCACGCAGGAGGAGACTTCTTCAGTCTTCCCAACCATAATGTACACGCACCTCCAGACAGAAGGAGCCAACCGGAGGGCTGGAGGGGAGCATTTGAATCCCCCCTGTGAAGGACCAGTTGGTTCTGGCTGGCATTCCCGCCAGTTGGCAAAGAGGAGGGGCGAAAGGAACCTTGCTTCAGGTAGCCCCCTCCTCTTTGCATTCATTTCCCTGCTTAAGGGAATAGCTGTAAGCCTACAAGCTCGGTATGACCTCAACTACATTAGCAAGAGATGGCCTGGGGTTCACATCATCTGGTCGGCTCTGTTGCCACGACGGGTTTGGAGGGTTGATGGTGACCCGAGGGCAATAGAGAGGGCAAGACGAAAAGTAAATAGGCAACTAAGTAAAGGTGTGGAGAAATTAACAGGCCAGTACCTCCTTCATCCAGAAATCGTTTTCCATAAGCCAGAGCTTTACAGACCGGATGGGGTGCACCTATCAGTAGAGGGGAACAACATATTCTTAGCGGATCTGAAAAGGGGTTTGGAGCTTGCTCTGGAAGTGAGGGGGGAGAAAAGACACTAGGCAGACACCTGAGTCTTTTCGTGGCAGGAAGTGGGGGAGAACTTGGATCGGCGTACACCTTGGCACTCTTCCATACTGGGGTGAAGGGGGGATTTTGGGTTATCTCCGTAGGCTATATGGCTTAGGGGGTTCCCCAAAATATCTCCGTTAGGGCTTATCTTGGGGGGTTCTCCTCTCTTTTAGGGGCTTTATGGTCCGGGCCATAGTTTGGGGACCCCCGACTTAGAGCTTTGTTGCATGAGGGTTGGGGGCCCTTGTCTGTGGCAAATATTGTTGCAAAGCAGGGGCATTCTAGTTTTCCCACATTCTTTGGCTATACATTTTCATTTATGGATGAAACTTTTGAATAGGCCCCCAAAAGTGCATCATTCCACCATCAATAGTGGTGTGATAGGTTACTAGCACTGCTGCTGTGAGATTCAGTAAATCTAAGTAGTAATATGGGTATGAAGTCAAACATGACCCACCCCCCCCCCCTCCCATGAAAGATAGGAACTTACAGTTTTGCTAAGGACAAGGACATCAGGCTGGATAATAAGAGTTAAGTCTTTGTCAGTTTGCAAAGGCAACAACAACCACAAGGACCCTTCCCATGTTAGATAGTGTGTACATTTAATCAAAGCTTTATGTCTTATATTTCATATATTTACAGCAGAAAGTAACAAATGTATTATTGGAAACCATATCACAAAAGGCATTTGACCTTTGCCAAGCCCAGTTTTTTTTGTTTTTCTCCCCCTTTTGCTAGCCTTTGGCCTGGAGGCCTAGAAATGTAGATTTTCTCTTTTGTTTTAGAGCTGTTGACTGAGGTAAGAAACAATTAACCGAGTCAATGTGTTGTCAAAGGCTTTCATGGCCGGGATCACAGCCTGAAAGACATACAACAACCTTTTAATTAATTGAGTCGTTAGTTCTCAGGCAGAAGGCCCTTTGTCAAAAGCTGGGTGGAGGAGGGTTTCCATTTCTAGGCTTTTGGTCTGGGGGCTAGCAAGAGAGAGAAAAAAGCCCAGTGAACAATATATTTTATAATCTTGCCCACATTTCTCAAAATTGAAATGCATCTTTCTGTCTCTCTGTATCACCTTGACACACATTTTTCTGTTCCTTTAGACTAGACTCTACTGCCCATTTTGCTCCTTTTCCCTTGCCATTCATTTCCCCTTTTATGAACTTTATGAACTTTTAACCATCAGGGACCCCTCTCCCCATTTCCCCGCATGAATTCCCATGTAACCCTTGCGTCTCTGTCAAAGTCCCAGGGTACCCCAACCTGCCCCCTTCACCTGCCTGGGCAGGAAAGGAAATCCTGGGATTCCCTTCTAAGAAGACCCCCATGAATCCACGTCCAGAGATCGAAGCCTGAACATACGGTCATGGAAACACATGTGTTTGTTTCCCCAGCTCCATGGGACATTGGATTATTTCAGAATCCTCCCCAGATATAGGGCTCCTTGCATGTCACTATCATTTTATTATTTTTATCATTTTTATTAACTATATTCTTCTTATTATTATTATTATTCTATTCTTTCCCCACATAATTGGAGCATGATAACCGCAACCTGAATTCTGGCCAGCACACCATCCTGCCCAGGCAACATCAGGATGCCTCAGGGCTATATATGACAAACATGGGTTATCAGAAACCACCCTCTGCAAAGAAACAATTGATTTTTTCCTTCCTGGACCTCGGAGGGCAAGACCCTAATTCTCCTGCCTCCAGGCACTGCCACCTAGTGGTTGGCATGAGTGGGTGGGAGTGGCTGAGAAAGGAGGACTTATGCTAGCTATGTTGTAATAGTCAATGTGTCATCGAGAACTCAGCAGACCCCTGCCTTAAAATTGATCTGACCTGCAGCAGGCAGTTCCACAGGTCCCAAGACCCACAATTGGATGGAATGGGGTGGGAACGTGATCCAGTCTGCAGCCACTCATCTCAAATGCTTCTTCTGATCTCTTTCCTAACCCCAACCTTGTAACAAATCCCCTAATAAAATGTTTCCTAATTTGCAACTTTATTCCTGCCTTCTGATACTTTGTGTCCAAAAATAACAATAAAACCTTATAAACTACCTTTTGGGGCCGTGGGAAGCCACTGGCCAACCCAGGGGGGCCCATAGGCAACCTGGGGGGGGGGGGGGCAGAACCACGTTCCTCCAAACCGCGGATACGGAAACCTCAATAACCCCCGTAACCACGGGTCCACCAAAATGCTCTGTTTCGGTGGCATATTCTTCCTGACTAAATCCTAACACAAATTGCTATCTCACTTTTTGCGCCAAGGGCTCCTGTGCTCGGAAAATAACCTTTTTGTTTTAAGAGCCAAATTTAAAGGGACAAACAGTTGATTATTGAAACTCGCTGCCTCCGTTCTCCTCATCCCCGCCTGGGAATCGCTGCTGGGGATTTCAGCAATGGTTCCCCGAAGCTGCAACCCTGGAAGGGAGTTTTAGTTCTCCAAGGACCAAGGGCCAGCTCTGGGGCCCCCGCAGAACAGGACTTTGCCTGGGATTCACCCTCCTTCTAACCCCATGGAGACTGCCAGCCTGCTGCCAAGAGATCCGGATTTTCCACTATGTCTTAATGCTCTAATTTCTCTCATTTCCCCCTTTATATGAACTGTATGCTTATATGTTTATGAAATATTGGAATCAATTCTTTATTAACTGTTTAGCCAAATGTAACTTGGTCTATGGGTTCCCTGGAAGACCCCCAAACTCATCGGTTTCCCCTTTACATATATTTTATTACAGAGAAACCCGGGTTTTCCCTTCCCTTTAAAACCGGAGGGAATCTGAATGCCCTCTCCTCTGTCCTCAGAGGAACCGCGATACTGCCGGATTGCCTACCCCCAGCATACACTTTCATTCATAACTCACTCAATTTTGCACTGAGAATCACCCCTTTTCACATTTATGGCTAGAATCGCCTAATCTTTAAAATACAACCACCAGAGACCATTTTGGACCATTTTTTTCTCTCCTCGTCAGCTGATTGTCAAACTGCGTTCTTTGCGTAAACAGCTTCCCGCCTTGCGCTATTAGCGTAGGAATGGAAAATAAGCTATAAATGTTAATATTTAGTACTTTTTCGGTAATTTTGGGGTGAAATGGCTAGAATATGATTCTCTATATTTCTAAATTCCAATATCTCTTTTTCTTGTGCCTGACCTCGCCCTGATCTACCCAGTTTTTTTTCTTCCTGGAAGGAAGCGTCCCGCCGATTGAAAGGGAGCAATCAGCTTATCATACAAAGTTAATCCCAAAGTACATTTGCATGGGACAGGACAAAGGAATCCTCCTGATCTCAGAGCTGGTCCATCAGCGAGGATCTCCACATGGAAGACTTAGTCATTTTGCTTTGGAGACCCAAAAGAGCCTTAGGAAAGCTTTTTAATCCCCACAACAATAAAAACTTCTTTTCTATATTGCACGTCCACCCCAGTCTTACACTGTAGGTAATCAAGGAACCGCTGAAGACAGGAAAGCCGGAGATAATCCTATCAATGTCTCATCCGAAAAGACAATAACTCTAGACTCCCCTTATAGGCAAAAGCCTCGGGGGGTCAGATTTGCAGCCCGATTACACATGAATCATTCATCAGTACATTGTCTCTCCCTGTCCCGCCTCCCTGCCTCCTGATTCGCTGCCGCGGAGACGAAGAAAGCCCGTGATTGGTTCCTGGAGTGTGGCGGGAGACCAAGCCTCCTCCCAGCTGGGACGCGCCAGCCAATCAGCGGCCAGTGGGCAGGAGGAAGAGGGCGGGAAATTTGAAGAGGCTTCACTTTGAAAATTGTATAAAAATGGCATTTTTCTCTGTATCCACATGCTTTGCCTGATGAACTATCGCGGCATTGCATCCGCTTCAGCTGAATCGCAATAAAGATCACCTCAGTGGCATTTCCTTCAACTTTGGCCGAGTCTTTCATTTTGTCTCAGGAAAAAATAATAGATCTATAGATTGGGCTTCCCCGGCTCGCCAAAGTAGCGATCCCTCCTTGTTGGGATCATATTGTCTCCCCTCACTGGGGCAGACTTCCCAAAGTTCGCGGTCGATTTCAAATGCACTTCAACATCATCCTCCAGTATTTCTGAAGGACCTCCAGATAGTCCTGGAGGATTCCAGCATCATTGTGCAGCAGCTATTGCAACACATTTACTGACAATTCCTAAGGCTCAGCCGCCACTACTTGACAATGACAGGGAGGGTGGAGTGCAGCCAAAGAAGGATCAAGATAGAGATATCTGAGCAAGAAGTGCCAGCAACACATATGCCAGAAGTGCATGAGCAGTAATGGTGATCTTTCTCACATGCCTGTTTCCTTCCTCTGGCCACAAAATAGCTGCCGGGGCAGGGGACAAAAATTAAGAAAAGTGCATCATTTTCAAAGATGTTTCCACAATGAGCAGAAAATTGACAAAATTATTTGTTCTCCTTTGAAGGATTAAACAATTTAAACAAGCATATTTCTAATGAGAATGTCTTTGCTCTTAGTATTTGGTAATTTCCCATGGCATTCCTCCCAATAATTCTGGTAGAGGAAACACTGGCTCTGCAGGATTTGAAACAAGAGCAGACGTGGTCTGGCAAGACACTTTCAGCACAATTGCAGGACAAGTTGCCAAACTGTCTCCAAGTTGTCATTATGTGTACTTGAAGTACGAGTGTGCTGACAAGCCCAGCAAGAAGCCAGCGCCTGAGGAATCAGACAGAGAAGAGAAATAATATCTGCAGGAAAAAAGTGATACCAGGCAGAAATAGATACTTACTGAAAAAACTAGGAAACTATTTAAAAGACATCAAAAAGCAGTTTTTGTTAAACTTTTTTTTTATTCAATAAAGTTTGAAAACTCCAGAAAAATTGTGAGGGGTATCCGTTGGAGAACAGGCATAACATATGAAGCAAAAACCAAAGCAGAGGGTTGCTGGTCCTCCCTCGCACATATTCATGGTGATGTGAAGCCGTATAATATTAACGTACCTACGATAAAGGTAGTATATAATACCACCCTAAAAGGTAAAAGGTAAAGGTTTCCCCTGATGTTAAGTCCAGTAATATCCGACTCTGGGGGGTTGGTGCTCATCTCCATTTCTAAGCCGAAGAGCTGGTGTTGTCCGTAGACACCTCCAAGGTCATGTGTCCGGCATGACTGCATGGAACGCCATTACCTTCCCACCGGACCAGTACCTATTGATCTACTCACATTGACATGTTTTTGAACTGCTAGGTTGGCAGAAGCTGGAGCTAACAGCGGGCGCTCACTCTGCTCCCCGGGTTTGAACCTGGGACCTTTCGGTCTGCAAGTTCAGCAGCTCAGCGCTTTAACACACTGAGCCACCAGAGGCTCCAAATACTACCCTACCTATGATAAAGGTAGCAGGGCAGAAACAATGGCTTAAGGTGGGAGTTGCACCTAGGTTGTAAAAAGGGATTGTGTTGGGAAGAGATTGGCTTCATTAACTAGCTTTCTGACCCCAGCATGGAGATAGCGAGGGCTCCTCTAGGGATAATTTTCTCATTGGGGATTTGGCCAAGGTAACTTGCTCCCAATTAATGGCTTGGCAACAAGATGATTCTTCTTCAACTCATGTGTTGAGTCAGACTTGGTCATAGGAGACAGCTGACTCTATATATCCCCGGTTAAAGATGGTAGGAAACATCTTGTATAAAGCGATCAAAACACAAGGAATAGGGGAAGAAAGGAGGCAGATAGTGGTTCTTCAGGCTCTGTGCTTAGGTTGGGTCATGATATCCCTCGTGCGGAACATTTAACCAAGGAAAAAACCTTGGATAAAATTATCCAAAGTTTCTACTGGTCAGGAAGGAGTTTCAGCATTATTGTGAAATATGTCCAAAGTGTCAAAAACTGCAGGCTTTACGCTGGGCCTCTACCCTGGACTTGGTAGGACCTCTGGAGAAGTCCAGCTCACAACTTATAGATTATGCTGCTGGGTTCCCTGGGGCAGTTCCCTTAAGATCCATCACGTCTCAGGATAATGTTAAAGAGCTGTTATCCATCTTTGCTTAAGTCAGATTCCCAAAAGAGATCTTAATGGAGCAGGGAACCAATTTTGTGATCCAGCTAATGAGATACATTTGGAACACTTTAAAGGTCAGATATAGAAAGACCTCCGAATATCATCCTCAGACTAATGGCTTAGTGGAGAGATTTAATCACACCTTGAAGCATATGCTCAATAAGCTAATAGGTACCAGGCACTAGACCAAGGGAATAACCCAACATTGCCTTCCTTATTGTTTGCCATCAGGGAAGTACCTCAAGCTTCAACAGGATTTTCACCCTTTGAACTGCTCTTTGGGAGGCAGCCAAGAGGAATTTTGAAACTGCTTAAAAAGGGTTGGGAAGAAGAGAGCTCTTTCACTCATTCTGTGTTGCTAGAAATAAGGGAACAACCTTAAAATAGTGTCCCAGATAGCAAAAGAGCATTTATAAAAGGCCCAGGCAACTCAGAAGTCCTGTTATGATCAAAGAGCATGGATGTGAATGTTTCAACCAAGACAGAGGGTTTTATTCTTATTGTTTTCTTTGGAGGCTAAGTTGTTTGTCCAATGGCAAAGACTCTCTGAAGTGGTAAGGAGAGTGGGCCCTGTAAATTATGAGAAGAAACTAGAGGGAAGGAGATGAGAGATTCAAATCTTCCATGTTGATCTATGAAAAGAATGGAAGGATCGAGAAGCACTAGAGGAGGAAGGTTTTGGTCCCACTGTTGGAGATGTGGAGCTGCACACTCCAATTGTCCTGGGGGAAGAACTAACATCAAAACAGATCAGACAGGTGAGAAACCTGGAAGGAACATACCCAGATGTTTTTCCCCAGTCCAGGACAGACTAGTTTAACTCAACATCACATAGCCACAATACCAGGGAAGACAGAAGGAGTCCAGGGCAAGTATGGCCTCCAAGATTAAAATATGCCATCTGGAAACTGTTTGGCTGGGTTACAGATTAACAACAGATTAATGTGTACTTTTCTTCAGGAAAGGAGCCACTTTTTCCTCCTGTTGGTTTAGTTTTCTTATTTCCCCCATCTGGTCAACTATCCCTGGTACAAAAATGGTACAAAATAGAATTTAGGAGCCACCGCATCGTAAAAAGACAGACATGTCAACATCCTCATCCAACACAGGCACGTCAGCTTTCAATGGAATGGCTGTTGGGAAACCATGCTTCCCCCATCTAGTTCCCACTGTTACAATGTGGGTGAAACGTCAGGAGAGAATGCTTCTGGAACATGGCCAGGCATCCCGGAGACCTGGCCTCAAGGGCGAAGGCCAGAACAGGTCGCGGCCACGGACACAAGAAGGCCTCTTACCTGCCGGGGCCTCTGGCGACCAATCCCGAGGCAGGAGGCGGGACCAAGCCGTAAACCGGCGCCGGCCCCACCAAGGGGAGGAACAGCGAGATGGGCGGCTGCTTGCATCATGCGGCTGCTTGGCCCCTCCCCGTATCCTTTGATGATAACGGGCGGTGCAAAGAGGCCGCATGGTGCATGCGCAGTGGTTGGAGAGGGCGCCCCAGCCATCTTGCTGTTCAGACTGCCTCTGGTGGATGGGCAAGATGGGCAGGGAACCCTCTCCAACCACTGCACATGCTCCATGCAGTCGCTTGGCCCCGCCCTATATCCTCGAAGGATACGGAGTGAGGCAAAGCAGCCGCATGGTGCAAGCGGCCGCCCATTTTGCTATTCCTCCCCTCGGTGGAGCCAGCGCCGGTTTACCGTTCGGTCCCGCTGCCTGCCTCGGGACGGGTCGCCAGAGGCCCAGGCAGGTAAGAGGCTTTCCTGCCTCAATGGCCTGGCCTGGCCTGGCCTCCAACCAGGCTGCCCTGCTGCCCCTTTAAGGACAGGGAAGCGATCCTGGCCTGCACCTGAGGGCTGTCTCCTCCCCGCCAAAGACACCTTCCCAAGGAGGAAGTAATAGATCTCTTTCCAAACATAACATATATAGATTTCAGTTTTTAATGAGAGATATCTGTGCTTATAGTATAAGAATTATGCTTTATACTTCAGGGGATTATTATGTCATCTTCACCTGTCTCCTGTGTGATGGCAAATCAAACAGATAAATCTTAAAGGAAGTGGAGAAAAAGGATTAAGTGTGATGGGGTAGGAAAATCTTCTAATTTCAAAATGGGGCGTGGTAAAGCTTGAGAGAAACATTTTACTTATCCCGTGAGATGAAGCCCCAAAGTTTTCAAATACACATTTTGTAAATTAGATAAAGCCATTTTGTTACTGAAGATGCAGTCTGTTCATGCACTTCATGCATAGCCACAGCTATCGGTTCTCTCATTTCACACATAGCATAAGAGAAAGAACCAAGGAATAGACTTCATCAGTATTCAGTTAACGGTAACTTCTTTCCTTAAGCATCCAGTTTGCCTGTAGTTCCAAACAGACCAAATGACAAGAATGAGAATGTTGTACTTCAATATACAGCCACCTAGGTGACATCTTTACACAGGAAGAATTGTGTACCTGGATGTCTGTCAAAGTAAAACATCTGTTACATGACTCTCCCAGTTCACATGCACAGAAAAGTAAAGATTGCTGACAATTTTATCACAGACTGAAAGTTTCATTGGCCTTGCCCAGTCCAGGCCAACCTTCGGTAATATTCAGATTTGCAAACATATTTATTGATCCTGCAAAAGCAGACTGATGTTTTCCTTCTCCTTACTTGGTAGACTCAAATTCCTACTCACGTCATATAGATAGCAGTTTCACTCCCTTATCTAAGCAAACCAGATTTTCCACCTGACAGTAAAATCTCACAATATGTCTTAACGCTTCCGTTTGTAATACATTCCAATCCTAAATGGGACCGCTGTGTCAAGTTTTAAGCTACCCACCCCTACCTTCAGCCAATGTCTCAATTCCTAAATTGCTTGCCTGTAGCTATGTGGGTGTTGTTGTTTTGCTTTGTTTTCCTTTGAAATCCAGTGGCACCAGTGGAGCCATTTCCCCATTCCTGCCTATAGCTTGCTTTCATGTTTTGTTTTGTTTTTGCTCCTACAGAAAAGCCCAATCTTCCTTGTTTCAAAAGAAGAAAGATTTTTCACTTTTGACTTTGGAACATATGAAGAAATGTTAGCTATTGCAGAGCTGCCTAACAATAGCAAAGAATAATTAGTCCTGGCTGGCAAGCTTGACCAGCAAGGAAATTTTAACCTGCTTTCTGACCTGTGACGGCGCGAGTGGCGCCATCTATATGTGGAACTGTAAGTTGCAAGATTTGAATTGTTATCTCATGCCTGATTTTGCTTTTACACTGTAAATGTAGTTGGATTGGTTATTTATATCTGTCAATCAATGTTGTTTGCACCTGTTATATTGCTCACTCAGCTCAATTGTTTTGCTCCACCTCTTCCTGGAGTAGGACAGTGTTTCCTCCTTTCATTCCACCAGCAAGCTCTCTACCAGATGGACGTGAGAGAGAGACTTGGCTCTAAAAGCCCTTGATTAAGTTACCTCTCAGCACCAATTCTGAGGTTCTTACCCTTGAGACTTACGCTTCATGTTCAGAGCCAACCTGAACGACGTTGAGGAGTCTCAAGCGCCTTCAAATCAGTCCTTTGGCAACAGAGGAAGACTGTGTCTTCAAACATAGGCCATTTGGACTGAGGCTGAGTTTTCTCCGGCATTCAAAGTCATTGAGAAAGAGGGACCTGGAAAAGTTTCTCAGCTACAGAGCTCCTTGGACTTAAAACAACCAAAGACTGTAATGTATATTTTCCTTTACCCCTTTGAAACTTCCAGCTTATTGAGATAACCTTTTGTGAACAATAAAACCAGTTTTGAGTTATCTACAGTGTTTTGGTCCTTGGGAGTTCCAGTTTCCCTAAAGGAGGGCAAGAAGCAATCCCCAGGCGCGACTAGTCTTTTGGTGTCCAAACTAAAGATATCTCTGTAGTAATTGTATAGTAATCTTCTGTGATACCCATGCATTCTTCTCTTTCTGGCTTTAATAAATTGTCATGATAATACAACGAGGTCAAGGAGACCCTATCAAGCTATAAAGATATGTCATGCAGTCCTGTTCAAAATCACATGGAAAAGTGGACAGACTACTTATTCCTCACTTTATTGGGCTGACTTCTTTTACTAAAGAAATTATGTCTGCCCAGGCCCAGTGCAGGTAAATAATGATGTGGCTAGGGAGGGGAAAATTCCCTCAGAAGCCACTTTGTAAACCTCTTCAGTATGTGAGATGAATTTGTTCTGACTGCACAAGTGTTAATAGATGTCTACTTTTTTTCAAAGATCCGCTTCAGCTCTATGAATAAGATGGGGTATTCTACAGCTTTTTATTGCATTGTTAAGCATATGAATTTTATGGGACTAATCCAACTGAACATTGTTGGGGGGTACAAATCACAAAATAGAATACCTTTCAAAGATAGTAATTGCTTCATTGGGACATTTTTATTAAGCCATTGAAAGAAAGTACAATAATATAAAGTATTTTATGCTGAATTGTTAGAAGGAAGCACCACCATGGAAAAGATTGTAAGATATTTTTTCTAAGAAAGAAAAAAGGGCTGAACATTTTCCCCTGACACTTCTAGAAACTCGTTTTAAATCACACCAGAAATCTACTTTTGAAACTGAACATCATTTTTGCTTTTCTTAACCAGTTGAGTGTAGGAAAAAAATGTTACTTTAGGCTAGACCCGTTGAAATTATTTTATTTCATTTGTGCAATTTCCATTTAATCAGGCTTGCTTTGCATATGAAGATACTATATATTTCGACTTTTCCTTGAAGTATTCCAGCTACATAGAAATAATTTGTAATGGCTGCCATTTTTATATTAAGAGGTAATTTCCATGGCTAATAATTCCAGAATCACATGTCTAATCTTAAAAAATTCCCTCACTTGCCTGCAAAAAGCTACAGTCTCCTTTCTGCTTGGGGTTTTGCTTCCTTAAAGCTGTTTCTACTTTCTACGCTTGAGGAGAGGTAGGCTTCTCTTTTTGTTTGCTGGGATTACTATTATTAATGATAATTTTTTAGAAGTATTTCCGGAAAGAGAGGAAGGGAAGGAAGAATAGAAGCTAAAAGGGTGAAAGCCCACAAACGCACATGCACCCTACTCACCATCTCTCAGGTCTCCAACTCCCAGTTGGTCCCACTAAATATAAAGACTTAGGAAAATAAAGAAAAATAAAAAAGAATAAATTGTGATGCTGAATAGGGGAGGAAGAGCAGAGATTGGTTACCGCTTGCTTTTGTGTCAGGCGGGTTTTCATACTGGGAGGGCTCTTACCATTACGAGCTCTCAAAGTACCAAAGGTACTGAAGGAAATGGAGGAAACAACATCCTTGCATAAGCCTAATAAAGCATTGGATCATTCTAGTGATGATTCAGAAAAACTATTGCTATCTAAAAATGTATAAATATAGTAAGAGACAGGAGGGAGGGAGGGAGGGAGGGGGAGAGAGAGAGAGAGAGAAAGAGAGAGAGAGAGAGAGCTCTATTGTCCCCTTCCTTTGCTCCCATATTTTAAATGTATTTAAACTGAAATAAATAAAGGAAAGCAACAACACTTACATATGTAAACATAAACATATTTTAACAACAATTACATAACAAACTACACATTTGTTTATACAGTAGAGTCTCACTTATCCAACATAAACGGGCCAGCAGAACGTTGGATAAGCGAATATGTTGGATAATAAGGAGAGATTAAGGAAAGGCCTATTAAACATCAAATTAGGTTGTGATTTTACCAAAACATCATGTTATACAACAAATTTTACAGAAAAAGTAGTTCATTACACAGTAATGCTATGTAGTAATTACTGTATTTACAAATTTAGCACCAAAATATCATGATATATTGAAAAAACTGACTACAAAAATGTGTTGGATAATCCAGAACGTTGATAAGCGAGTGTTGGATAAGTGAGACTCTACTGTACCAACATACATCTCTACTTTAATTTCATGTAACTTTAAAATGCAGGCATATATACATAAATTAGTTTTAAAAGAAGAAGTCCTGCTTAAAAGAGGAAGTCCAGAACTTTCATTCAGGTATATATTGATAAAAAGGTTTCTATTTTTCTAAGAATGTGTCCAGTGACTTATCCTTCAACAAAATTGTTCTTGTTAATTTCTATTAGTTCCCAATTATTCATTGTCCAGTCTTCTATTGTTGGTATTTCTGTCATGTTCCATCATCGAGCCTATAGGATTCTTGCCTCTGTTAACATGTATTGCAATATTCACTCCTCTTTTAAATTTCATCATCCAGTAATGTAAATTCCATCGTGAAATTGATTCTTGCCTTAAAAATTTCTTGGATTACCCCGTGAATTTGTCCCCAGCCATCTTTTGGTTTTTTTACGGGTCTATCACATCTGGTAGTGGGAGCCTTCAAGAATTTCATATTCCCAACCATTACTTTCACCTTTATACAATTTTATATGCTGGAGGGATGCTAAAATGCCATCTAAACATTATTTTGTAAAAATTATCTTTTAGGTTATTGGATAATGTAAATTTTTGTCCCTTCCACTGCATTTTCCCCATTTCTCTAATTCTGTATAATAGCCAAAATTATGTGCCTGTTAAACCATACATTCTTTCATTGTTTCTTCTTCCCTTTCCATTTTCAATAAAAACTCATACGTTTTACCAATTAGTCAATAGCACATAATTGTAACTCAAAGTCACTTCTATCTTTTTCCAAAGCCACAAAGTTTTTAAGTTAGTTTTATATCTTTCCACAATTGTCTGTATTAATATCAGAACATATTCAATTCCTCTACCACCAGCTTTTCCCATTTCAATAAATCTTGAGTTATTATTCATCTTTCATTCTCAGTTTTTTTTCTCAATTATGTTAAATTCTGCTAGTACTGAAATCCAAGATGCAGTTTTGGGACATAATCTTGTCTCCAGGGACTCAATGAACCCACTGTTTTTCCTTGAATGTGACAAAACAGAATGTTATCAATTTCCTGGCAAAGCACAGGGTATAACTGATTTTGGCCTGCATTTGGTTTGCTGGACCATCAAATGCTTAAGAAAGTTATGCATTTGGAGAACAGAATTCCCCAGGAGTTACAATCCAATAAATTATTTTTTCTGATCTCTGTTGATTCCCTGGTATGCTCACAAACATGCATCGAAGCTTTGCCTGTGATTATACAATAGGATGTGGAATTATTTGTATGCAGAGTGAATTATTCAGGATTGTGTTTATTTATTTATTTGCAGGTTGTCAGTACTCATACCAAGAGGACATGAGAAATAATTGCTGTTTGAAATGCTAGTACTCAACCTTGTTTTGACACTTTCCTATTTTTAAGACAATGTGTTTGTTTAGCAATGCAAAAAAAAAAACTACTGGGAGACTTTTAGAGAATATTTAATACATGTTTCAGTTCTGCACAGTGTCAGTTGTTTTCTCCATGTAAAGGAGGGAAATGCTTCAAGAGCATTTGAATTTTCCACTGGTCTCCAAGAGTGTCATATTTTCTGTTTGTCATTACCTCTGTGTGGGTGGATGTGAGCTCTATGTATCATGAGAAACTGTGACAGTTGTTCAGAGCATTTGGGCCGATTAGCCTTCCACTACTGTCTCTGGATAGGACTTAAAAAGACATTCTCATGCAAGGAACTCCCCTGTGCCATGTTTGATGAAGCAGCCCTGGCTTCCAAGACATACATTTCCAGATGCTGAGCCATAACCTGCTTTATGTGAGCCCAGAAATGTGTCAGAGAATTTATAATAACTGCACTAGTTATGAATGCAATAGAATAAGCTTCCCTCTAGAATAATTTCACATGACTATTTCTATCTTCCTTCTTTGAAATACCACTTCAATACATAGCCTTACTATGCTGTCTATTGCTTAGGCTACAGGTCCTCAAACTAACAGAGGGCCAGTTCACAGTCCCCAAGACTGTTGAGGCATGTGATTGCGCAAGTGGCGCCATCTATATGTCGAACTGTAAGTTGCAAGATTTGAATTGTTGTATCATGCCTGATTTTGCCTTTACCCTATAAATGTAATTGGATTGGTTATTTATAGCTGTCAATCAATGTTGTTTGCACCAGTTATATTGCTCCCTCGGCTCAATTGTTTGACTCCACCCTTTCCTGGAGTGGGTCAGTGTTTCCTTTTTTCATTCCACCATCAATCTTTCTACCAGATGGATGTGAGAGAGAGACTTGATTCTAAAAGCCCTTGATTAAGTTACCTCTCAGCACCAATTCTTACCCTTGAGACTTATGCTTCATGTTCAGGGCCAACCTGAATGACGTTGAGGAGTCTCAAGCGCCTTCAAATCAGTTCTTTGGCAACAGAGGAAGACTGTGTCTTCAAACATAGCCCGTTTGGACTGAGGCTGAGGATTGCTTCGGCATTCACAGCCATTGAGAAAGAGGGACCTGGAAAAGCTTCTCAGCTACGGAGCTCCTTGGACTTAAGACAACCAAAGACTGTAATGTATATTTTCCTTTACCCCTTTGAAACTTACAGCTTATTGCCTTAAAAGGATAACCTTTTATGAACAATAAAACCAGTTTTGAGTTATCTACAGTGTTTTGGTCTTTGGGAATTCCAGTTTCCCTAAAGGAGGGCAAGAAGCAATCCCCTGGGGAAAGATGTCATGTCCATGCCTCTTTCACTAAGAGTTATAGCCCCAGGCGCGATGGCACAAGGCAGTTGGACTATAGTTTGAAAAAACATGAACAAATTCTTATGCATATTGTGCAAAAAAAAATGAAATAACAATACAATATTTAAAACGAAGAGCAATTCTAACTAATATAAACATACCAGTATTTAAATGGGAAGTGTGAACCCTTTTTTGGCTGGTGAGATAGTCACGTTAATTAGAATTGTTGTTGTGTGCTTTCAAGTCATTTTAGAGCAACCTTTGGGGAGGGGGGTAAATGACATTGGAGAGCTGCCTGCGAGCCATAATATGGGCTGTCCTGGCTTAGGCCTTTACCTCAGCAAATACAGGTCTTCCAGATACATATTTTTGGAAGTAGTTGCAGTGAGAATTTGTAGGTGGGAAAGGCCTATTACTTTTCTCCAGGATTTCTATCTTCTATACTTTTTTCTCCCTTAACACAAATTCATTTCTGCTCTTGTAGTCCACATGTTATGAGAGGTATTGGGAAAAACAGGCTGAGGAAGAATTAAGAATCACTCAATAACACCTTAAAGCAGAACTTGAAAGGAAGATTTTACAAGACATGCCATCATCTGTAGACTGTGGTCTTTAAGAATTATAAGGGCATGATATTATTTCTGCACAAAGTAGTACAGGTAATGTTGCTATTTTCCAGTAGAATTATTAAAAGTTACTACTAAAATATTTGAGAGGAATTATTTGAGAGGAATTACTGTGTTTGGCCACTTGTTCTATTACAGAGGAGAAGTAGGGGGCAGATGAGGAGGAGGTAAAAATTAACATGTTAATAATCCAATTACTAGCATGTTATTTGGAAAGTAATAAGTAATGTCTAATGCTGAATACTCTAAGAAATAATAGGTAACCCTTTTCTTTTAAAAATCATATCCTAGGTTCTGAAATAAAACAAGGAGCCTAGGTGATTTGGATGTCATTAGAAAAGAACTAGAGATATCTAGAGGTGTTAAACAGAATACTTGCCTACTAAACAACAATTCCCCATCTGCTTTGTGGGAGCCATTTCAGTAAAATGGGAATGTCTCATATCCCCTGGTCTTTTGCCATATTTAAAACTAATAGAAGGAATGCCCCAGGTCTATCACCATAGAATCAGAGGATCTTAGAGTAGGAAGAGACCACATAAGCCACCTAGTCCAACCTCCTGCCATTCAGGAAAAATACAATCAAAGTACCTATGACAGATGACCATCCAGCCTCTGTTGAAAAGCTTCCAAGAAAGGAGCTTCCACCACACTAGGAGGTAGTTCCACAGTTGAATAGTTCTTCCTAATATTCAAGTGGAATTCCCTTCCTGTAATTTGAACCCATTGCTCTGAGTCTTAGTCTCTAATGCAGCAGAAAACAAAGCTGTTCCTTCTTCCTTGTGACATCCTTTTACATATCTAAACATGACTATCATGTCTCCTCTAAACTTTCACTTCTGCAGGCTAAACATAAGCAGCTCTTCAATATGCTCCTCATAGGGCATGATTTCCAGACCTTTGATCATTTTAGTCACCCTTCTCTGGACACCTTCCAGCTTATCAATATCTCTCTTGAATTCTTGTGCCCAGAATTGCACATAGTATTCCAGGTGGGGTCTGACAAAAGCAGAATAGAGGGGCACTGTTGCTTCCCTCAGTCTAGATCAGTGGTTCCCAACTTTTTTTTTATCAGGGACCACTTGACCAAGGACCACATTGACCAGGGACCAATCTCCAACATTTGTACCAAAAGGGTTATGAATCAGTTTTTGGTCAACTTTAGATTCCATTTGGTTATTTGGAGTGCTGATTCAGAAAATTACATTGGATAGACCACATCAGCTCTAGTTTCTGATACAGAAACTACTGTATCCAGTAGTCACCAACTGCTCAACCACAGAAAAGCATATTTAGTCATCTAGAGCTGATGTGGTCTATCCAATCCAATTTTCTGAATCAGCACTCCAAATAACCTCAGGAACAGGTTTAAAAATGAAAGGCACCAAGAATTTTTTTTTGGTTGGGCTGTGTTATTATCCTTCTTTTGTAAAAAAGAAGGGGAGCTCAGGTTGAAAACAATACAAACAGCAGAGTGTGAGACCCAAGAAACTGTCCCTAATGACATTATTATTATTATTATTATTATTATTATTATTATTATTATTATTATTTAAAATAATTTGTATTAATAACTTTTCCATGAAAGACAAAATGCCTGCCATAGATGTGGGCGAAACGTCAGGAGAGAATACTTCTGGAACATGGCTACACAGCCCGAAAGACATACAACAACCCTATGATCCCGGCCATGAAAGCCTTCGACAACATATCTGCTCACCTTCTTCATTGTTTTCTTCAGTGTTTTCATTGTTAAGATGTTTTCACTGAAGGTAGTAATGCAATAAATTAATCCAGAAATCTGTCTTGTTTGTAGAAAGCTGAGACTCCATGAAAATTCATGAGGATCATGTGACAATGCTTGACAAGTTCTTTGAGTTACTGTAACAGACTCCAGAAACATCAGCACTATAGACAGCCTTCAGACAAAGCATTATAAATCTTCAAAATAACAACCAAAACCAACAACCTCAAACCTCATAGGATTCTGTTTCAGTAATGAAATTAAAAAACAAAACTTTCTTGTAAATCCAAAGAATGCTGTTAATAGTGGCAAATCTAGATTGAGTTACTCAATTTCGTAACAAAAGAGATGCATCCTGTGAGAGTAATCTACAAAAAAATTCTTGGAATTTTATAGATGGGGTGGGGACTACATTTACTTATATTTTATTGATAACTCTTTGAGACAGAGGATAGCCACTGTAAGTATTTGTCATTATGGTTATGCTTGCTAATAAGAAAATGTTGCATTCTTAGAAGTTGGGAAATTGACAGGTTATGTTTTGCCACTGGAACCACTAGCAATATTGTTTCCTTGTGGACTAATAACGGGGGTGGGATTATCATCCCATTACTGAACAACCTGCCTCACAGATCAACTAAAATCTATGTCAAGTTTTTAGTGGAAGGTAGTCTTCCCCATGTGATTTTGACCGTTGCCAAGTTTTAGTCGGAGGTGGACAGGATAAGACAACTTAGCCTTTGCATTAATCTATATGTACTTTCCCTTTTCTTATGTTTTAACCAGTTTACGCAGTTCAGTATCTTCGACAGTCGAGCTACCTGGGTCTGTAATAAAGTTTGTGGTTGTCAAAATTTAAGGATTCCCTGATGGACCAAACTTGCCAGGTGATGTATGGGGATCATATTGCCAGGAGCAAGAGGGCTATCAAATTCTTGCTTAACAGTATTGTGACTGTGTAGTTTTAATTTTACATTTAATACATATAATTATTTGGTTTTAATTGTATCTGTTTTGTACTCAATGTTATTTTTTATTAAACCATTTTACAGTGTCTTTCCATGCTTTTAATGATATCCCAACATGGCCTGTTTATGTTTCCCAATATAGTGTGTGCACACTTCTTTCTACATGTGTGTAATATATTGTACTGCCTTATGATTTGATTACTGTAATAAAAACACCATTGATTGATTGATCCACAAAAACAAGAGCAATTACTTTATAGAAAACTGGTCTTTATTCAAAAGTTATTGAAACTGCAAGGTTGAAGACAAAATTATCTACATAAGCATTGAGGGCAATATTAAAATTGCTACAGTACATCTTCATAAAAATCTAATTCGGAAGAATAACACACATTTTTAAATGGATAGATGTGGGCATTTAGAGTCATATAGCTTGGAATCACAATGGCAAATCTTTCCAGCAACCTGGATGCATTCCAGGAACAGGGTGTTCTGACATGTGAAATAAATTGAGAACAAGTGTTGTAAAAATCTGTGTGACTTTTTTGTTCCTCCATTTGAGATATTAACTTTTTGAACAGATCTAAGTACTACAACCTGCCTCTTCAACCTGCCTCTTTAACTGATTGTTTAAAGTTTGTCCACACGTTTCCAGTTGCTAACATAGTTGAAAAATACATAAAAACTAAAAGGTTTAAGGGGGAAATTCACGCTGGTTCCTGAACACATGGTTAGTACATCATGATCTGGGAACATCTTAACTTTCTAGTTGGTACTACAAATGATCTCATCAAACATCCAGCTAAAAATGGTAAATGAAAAGAAGTGACTAGTATTGATGATAATAGGAACTCGGTTATCCAACAGATCTAGCCAGACAACTAGGACACTGTTTTTAATTATATAACTCACACACTACTGTTAAGCACTGCCTCTTTAAGTAATTTTACCTAGTGCTCTTTTACTATAGCTGAGACAGTCTGTACAAACTCATGAAAAAGCCTATCCCATGTATAGACCGAGGGCAGATTTTGGGAGAAGAATTATGAATTTTGACATGACCCATGTATCATCCAACAGAGAGAGGAAAGCCTCCCCTGGCCACCACTGCCATTTCTGCATTCAAAAAGATCAGAAGTGATGCCATGGCAAATAAAATAGAAGGGGGTCAGTGCTTCTTTTAGGTCTTCCTGGGATAGATTAAGCTCTCACCTTTTGCCATTCCACTCAGAGAAAGTGGTGCTTCTGAATTTTGATAAGAGTTAAGGTACAGTACACATACTGGCCAATGGATAAGTCAATCCAGATTTTGTGGGTTGGTTTTTGGGGAAAAAATGTTTTAAACTTATACATAAGTGTAGGGTACTTAAAAGCAGTAAGCAAATCTTTTCCTCACATATTAGTAATTTCTTTCTCCACACACTTTTAAAGGCAGAACTCAGCAGATATTTATTAATGGAGAAATAATAAAATGCAAATAAATGAGGAGGGTGCTTTGATTTTCTGACAAGAAGAGCTAGTCAGATTGATTCAATTTATATGTGGCATGAAACCTTTGGATTTTATATAATGGATTTAGGGATACTGACTATAGTGTGTTTCTGGTAAGTCTTTGTGGGAATCATTATTATTATGGAAATTGAGAAAACGAGGTGGGGAAACTTGGAGAATGTAAAAACATAACACTGGATTCTGACACTAGAATAAACACTGCTGGCAGATGCATGCTAGTCATATTGATTCTCCTTGCGTCTTCAAATGTCCTGGTTGGACCCCTCTCTCTTTGGGGTCTTAGTCCATGTGAACTGTGAACAATTTATATTACATGCAAAAACTTCTGTACTTTAAAATGAATAATATATTGGACTACTAGATATATATTAAAAAGTCTAATCCAACCTTACTTATTTTCTTACTGAGAAAATCTGATTTGCTGCCAGAAAAGGTCACCCTGGGTTATGAAAAAAGGAATATAAAATAGAGTTGCTCATTCATGTGGAACTGCTGTTCATTTTGTATAGTTTCATTCGTGTCATCTCATTTTCATATTCGTGTCCTGTTAATGAAAAATGGGCCCCTCCACGACACGAATTTTCATCTGGCTAATGGAGGGCAAACATGGAGGGCATTTCAGGCCAAGCCAAGGCAAAGTGGGGTGATAGAAGGCCTGGGGAAGTGAGCCGGAGGCCGCCAAAACAGGCCTCAGGGTCAAGAGCCCTTACTTTCTTACATAGGCGATCCCTCGTAGCTTGAGGAGGATTGTCTCTGGTATTCTTGGGTGTGTGTTCTTAGGTGGCTGAAGAGACTTATTCTTGATCTGCATGTTCTCTCACAGTGAGGACATCGGTTTCCAGGTGTAAGGCGGTCCCGGTCAGGGATGGCTTGACAGGCCTTCCTCTTGGCACGTTTCTCCCTTAAGCCCTCCATTCGTGCCTCTTCGAACTCTGCAGCACTGCTGGTCACAGCTGACCTCCAATTAGAGTGCTCAAGGGCCAAGGCTTCCCAGTTCTCAGTGTCTATGCCACAGTTTTTAAGGTTAGCTTTAAGCCCATCTTTAAATCTCTTTTCCTGCCCACCAACATTACATTTCCTGTTCTTGAGTTCGGAGTAGAGCAACTGCTTTGGGAGACGGTGATTGGGCATTCGGACAACGTGGCCAGTCCAGCGGAGTTGATGGCGTAGGAGCATCGCTTCAATGCTGGTGGTCTTTGCTTCTTCCAGCACGCTGACATTTGTCCACCTGTCTTCCCAAGAGATTTGCAGGATTTTTCTGAGGCAACACTGATGGAAACGCTCCAGGAGTTGAGTGTGACGTCTGTAGACCGTCCACGTTTTGCAGGCGTAGAGCAGGGTTGGGAGGACAATGGCTTTGTAAAGAAGCACCTTGGTATCTCTACAGATGTTCCGATCATCAAAAACTCTCTGCTTCATTCTGAAAAATGCTGCACTCGCAGAGCTCAGGCGGTGTTGTATTTCAGTGTCAATGTTGACTTTTGTGGAGAAGTGGCTGCCAAGGTAGCGGAAATTGTCAACGTTTTCTAATGTGACACCATTAAGTTGTATTCCTGGCATTGCAGAGGGTTTAGCTGATGCCTGTTGGAAGAGCACTTTGGTTTTCTTGTTGGTTTTTGGTTTTGGTTTAGGGCAAGAGCCCTAAGAAGGACTGGGTGTAGCCCTCCTGCCAGGAGAGGCTGAAGACCTGGGCCGGAGGCCCCAAATAGACCTCAAATGAAAATCGAGGCTTATTTATTATTTATCAATATATTAATATTTATTTATTTATTTATTTATTTATTTTAAAGACTCCCATAAAACCAAAGCAACCCTCCCAACATAGCTGGGAGGCAGGAAGTGCCCTAGCAAAGGCCAGGGGTGGGAGGAAGCCTGCTATATGGAAAAGGTATTTCTTTATCTCTGGAAGGGTGCTTTGGCCTTCCAGGGCCTTGCTCAGGCCTTTTTTCTTTCTTTTGGCCTCTTTGGGGCCTAGCCCCCTCCTCCTAACAATGGCAGGAGGGCCACTTGGACCTTCAGGGGTCTTTCTCTGGCCTTTTATTCTTTTTCTTTCTTTAGGCCACTTTGGGGCCTATCCCCACCCCTCCACCCAGCACACAAGACCCAGGAAGGCCAAAGCGGCCCTCCTGCTGTTGCCGGGAGGAAGGGGGTAGGCCTCAAAGTGACCTAAAGAAAGAAAAAGGAAAAAATACCTGAGCAAGGCCCCAGAATGCCAAAGCACCCTTCCAGAGCCAACGAAATATGGTGCCGGAGCTCCCACTGCTTGGGTCAGCTGCCACTGCTGTCCTTGGTGCTGCTGTCCCAACAATGAAAAGCAGACCCGATACCTACTCTGGTCCTCCGGGAGGCTTTAAATGGGGCCGCCTGGGGCCGCCCACCACCAATTAGCCAGAAGGCCAGGCAGTGGGAGGATTTTCCGCCACACAGCGGGCTTCTGGGAAGAAGAAGCCCCCTGCAGCGCCATCAAGAGCCGCAATGGCCCTTGCCCAATAAGTCGGCCAATGCAAATTATTAAGACCCATTGGTACACTTCAGCTGTAATGGGAAAGCAGCAGCCCTCTGTCAGTATGTAAAGAAAATGAAAGTAAACACGATAGCTGTGGCTTTCATTTTTGTGTCATATCCTTGTTTTTTACAAAGATGTTGCCATTTGTTTTGTGTAAATGAACGGTCAAAAAAAAACAAAAGCATGAAGGAAACGAAGGAAAAAAATTGCGCACACCTCTATATGAAAATCATTTCATTTGAATACCATTCCCTCTTATTTACTATTCCTCCTTGTCTTTGCATTGCTTTCTACATTGCACGTCTAATTCCTTAGTTCACAGGGTTTGTTCTTCCTGTAATATGGTCTATTTTTCTTGTGAGGAAACACAAGAAAAACACAATATCTATTTCCTCTGGGAAATCTAGCATAGTTCCTCTTTTATCAATTCTGTTTTGAACCACATGTTTAATCGTAACATTAACACTTCTTAGGTTTATTACTTTCAAACCTTTGCTTCCAGGAGCATAGTCAGAATGGCATCAGCATTCTTTGTCAGTCCCTATGATCCCAAACTAAAGCCCCCATGACCCCATAGCATTGAGTCAAGGCAGTTTGTGGATTGATTTTACAGCATGGATGCGCCCCAAGATTTTCTTTTCCATTGCTGAAAGCTTTGGTGTTCTAACACTTTTGCTTTTGAAGAAGGAATTATAAGCATGCAGCCACTGTAATGCACACCTTTTGGCACTTTTTGCTACTGAGCATTACATTTGACAGCAAATACCTTTTTTGTTTTCAGGGTTTTAAAAATTGAGATGTGCAATAGATTCAATTGTGGCAATTAGCAACTAGCAGAATTTTAGTATAGGTCTGATAGGTTCACTCCTAGATGTACCAGCAACAATCAATCTGGCTGATATATTTTGAACTAATTGGAGTTTGTGAACAAGGTACCAAGGTAGTCCAATGTAGAGCGCATTACAGAAGTCCAACCCGTGGTTGCCAAATTGTGCACTAGCATCTTTAGGTCTTCCAATTCTAGGAAGGAGTGCTACTAGTGTATCAGTCAAAGCTGATAATAAGCACTATTAACAATGTAAATGTATTAAAATATAATTAGAAAAATAATTAGACCATTAAACATTAAATTATTGAAATGCATTACAACTCCACAACTACCTCAAAATACCATCACAGCATGCACACAAGCCCACCTTTCATCAGTCAATAAATATCTGATTGATTGCAGAGGAACATTTTCACTACCTTCAAAAAGTCAAGCAGAGATAGGGCTATCCTAGGGAATGTGTTCCAAAGTCTGGGAGCAATCACTGAAAAGTCCCTCTTCCTTGTTCCCACCAAACGAGTTTCAGACAGAAAGAATACCTTTTCCATATGATCACAATATCCTAGTACAGTCCTTCAAATACTAGGCTTGCTCAAATAATTCGATTTCCCCGTTACCCGTTATTAATTCGTTATTTTCGTTTGTTTTGAAGCAGTATACGACCTTGATTGTCCACACGTCTGGATATTGCGGTTTCGAATCGCGAGAGGCCGTTTTTCGTTATGTCGTCGTTTTTTTCGTTAGGAAAAAAAAGCTTTTGCAAATCACCCAAACTCCCACCATTCAGGCCCTTTCCTTTTGCCCCTCAGCAAAAGGGGCGTCACGGGCTCAGCCAATGGGAGGGGGCGAGGGGGAAGGAGGCCGAGGAGGAGGAGGAAGACGGAGGGGGGAAATGGCCGCCGCCGCCGCCTCAGCTCAGCTCAGGCCTGGTGTCTCTCTGTGAGGCGGGAAGGCGGCGGATGGAGCCGGGAATGGAGAGACCGAGAGAGACAGAGAGGGGCCCGGCGGTGAGGTTTTGACGTCTGTGCGAAGCTAGGCAAGTGGGGTTTATATATCTGTGGAAGGTCCAGGGTGGGAGAAAGAACTCTTGTCTGTGGGAGGCAAGTGTGAATGTTGCAATTGGTCACCTTGATTAGCATTGAATAGCCTTGCAGCTTCAAAGCCTGGCTGCTTCCTACCTGGGGGAATCCTTTGTTGGGAGGTATTAGCTGGCCCTGATTGTTTCCTGTCTGGAATTCCCATTTTCTGGGTGTTGTTCTTTTACTGTCCTGATTTTAGCTTTTCTGTAGCTAAAAATGCATATAAAATTGATTCTATAGGGAGGATAAATGATTGGATTTCAACTCCTACAGCTTGGCTTTCTCTGCCAATAATGGTACCCATCTTGGATATTGTAAGGGATTTTTTATTATTATTATTATTATTATTATTATTATTATTATTATTATTATTAGACCTTGCTCCCAGGAAGGTGCCTTCGCTGTGGCTCCCAACTTATCTATCTACCTTTCCACATATTCTCCACATTGTGTGTATGTGTATGTATATTATATATACATGAGCCCCGATGGCGAAGTGTGTTAAAGCACTGAGCTGCTGAACTTGCAGACCGAAAGGTCCCAGGTTCAAATCCCGGGAGCAGAGTGAGTGCCCGCTGTTAGCTCCAGCTTCTGCCAACCTAGCAGCTTGAAAACATGCCAATGTGAGTAGATCAATAGGTACCGCTCTGGCGGGAAGGTAATGGCACTCCATGTAGTCATGCCGGCCACATGACCTTGGAGGTGTCTATGGACAACACTGGCTCTTGGGCTTAGAAATGGAGATGAGCACCAACCCCCAGAGTCAGACATGACTGAACTTAACGTCAAGGGATACCTTTACCTTTACCTATACACACACACACACACACACACACACACACACATATGCAGGGACTATATATATATATATACACAGTATATATCACACACACACCAATTTAACAAAGTTTCAGCCACAAAAACAAAGTTTCTGAAGTAGAACAATGACTTTCACAGTAAAGACAACCCAATTTAACAGGAAATAAGACTTTCAAACCAGGAACAGATTTCTGCAATTATTAAAAAATGGTTTATTATAAAAGCTATGAAAATTCACCAAAAATCAGAGGATAAGGGAAACATTCCAAATTTTGGTGAACTATCAGTGTTAAATGTGTTCTACCACTGTACCAAGTTTGAAGAAGATCACTCAAAAAATGAGGGTGGGAGACTCCTGTAAAGTCCCCTCCCTCTGTGCTGTTTTTGGGAATTGCGCATGCGCGTCCGCCATTAACGAATTAATTTTGAAAATAACGAATTTTAGTTAATTTCGAATTTTTTGGGGGGCAAAATTCGGAAATACCTTCAGAAACGAAACGCTGCCCCCCTCTAGTTTTGAAACGAGTTTAGAATCAAATTTTTCGTGGATCGATCAAGCCTATCAAATACCCTAAGCCATATTGAACTTTATAGGTCAAAACCAGCACTTTGAATTTTGCCCAAGAAACAAGTTGGTAGTCCATGGAGCTGTTTACAGCAGTTGCATGCTGCCTGTAAGTGCTTAAAATTTCTAAGCACTTTTCAACGGCAGCCCCACATAGAGTGCACTGAAGTCATCCAAAAGAGATGTAACCAAGGTGTTTAGTAATTTGGTAGTCGTGATCAGAGACTATGTTTGCTTTCAGTAGCATTTCCATATAGCCTGTACTCTGAAATGGCCCCAAAATGCCAGAATCCTTTTTGTTGTATTACCATTAGGCCGAAAATGAACCAGCAATCTGAGAGTGAATGTGGTGTAGTCCACTATTGGTCCTGGCCATGCTCAAGAGTTAGGCTTATAGAACTAAGGAGTATGGAACATGATGAAGCCTATTGTCCTGTTTTAAAGCAAACAAGCTCCCTGAAGCGTACACTTCCAGCCCACACAGGCTGATCAAGCTGATACTAGTGTTGTAAGGGTCCATCTACACAGGCCCAAAAATGCAGGAGGAACCGGGATAAAAGGGGGGGGGGTTAAATGATGTTTGCCGAAAATGCACACTGGATTGCATTAACAGCCAAACAACATGTGTTAAAAGGGTGTACTTAAAACTCATTTTTGGCCTAAAAATGCACATATTTACATGATTGTATATTCCTGCACTCAAGGAAAACACATTACTTTGTTCCTATATGCTGGTGTGGACTGCTCCAGTGCATGTCAGTATTTTAAAAGCCCAAAAAACTAATTATTGCTGTAAACAAATGGAGCCACAGACACACAGGTGGCTAAATGGATGCACAATTGGAAATCAATTCCCTTGGGAACTTTCTGAAACCATTCCTTTGTTTTGATGTTTATGAAATTAAACAGAGCTTGAATTTATACAGTAGGTACCAGCATGGGAGGCAAGTGACCCCAAAGGAAATTAGGGTTCACAAGGCAAATGGAAAAGGCAGCAGAAGGGTGAGGAGAGATAATGACAAGAAATCCGCTTGTATGCACATTCAGATATCTCTTGGAGAGAGTTTTTAAAAAGTAAAAGTAAACTTCCACCATATGTCCCCCATCCATCTTGTGGATTTCTAAATCTGCTACAAACAAACATGTCAGGATGGCAGGAAAGCATTTACCAGGACTAATGGCTCTGTGTTTGGACTAGCTGTCAGGTACCATGATTTTTGCCCCACTTATTTGTCCAAAAATTTGAAGCCGTCTGCAAAGGCCCTAAGTAATCCAGACAGTGTAAAGTCAAACAAGTCAAGTAGTCCTGAGCTGTGTCTGTTGTGAGAAAGAAGTTATTAGAAACATTACCAGTACTTCAATTTTAAGCCACGGCTATCAAGCAAGATTACCAAGAGGTATTAAATCTGTTGTCTGTAGAACCAAAATGCCCTTGGCTGTACTAAATTATAGCTCACAGCAAATTAGCCCAGCTGGCCTCATTAACCTGGCAGTTTTACTTAAGGTATAGAACATTTCTGGTATTTCTGTTCCTTGGATTTTAACTGTTGATGCATAACAGATTATAGAGTCCTCGTCTCCAAATTTGCTGCCTGGAGCGATTATTGTAATTGATACATCCATTCAATTAACAAACTTTTGCCGTGCAGGTCTTATCTCAATGTCCATTGTTCCAAAAGTAACTTTACCTTATTTGATGCTTTATATATCCTTTGGATGTGTATCACCCGTTTCCCATGCCCCACCTCCCCACTTTCCCCTTCACTCCTGAAACAGCGATTCCGAATGATATCATTGCATAGATTTAACCGTGTGAAAAGCCTGGTTCAAAATCCTATATCTATCATCTCCATTTGTTTTGTTAGTTAGAATAGACAATTTCCTATATCAGTCTTGTTTTGTATAACTATTTATATATTTGTTTTCCCTTTGATTAATAAAATCATCAATTATGTATTCCGAGAGATAAGACCACCAAGTTTCCAAGTCCCATCTTGTATTCTCTCTCCATCCTCGGGCTATCGTAGCCTGTATTGCGACTATCATATATTTTAGGATTTCTGTCTATTTATTGTTATCTTCCTTTGCATCTATAATGAGAGACATGAATCTAGTTTTATCCCACTTTAATTTTTGCCCTATTATTTCCTTCATTGCATTGCTGATTTTACTGTAATAGAGCTGAAGCTTTCTGCAATCCCACCACATATGAGAGAATGAACCTATCCCCCATAATTATGCCAACATTGGTTAGAAATATTTCCCGTTATATATGCTAATTGAAGGGAGATTATTTTCCATTAAGTTTCTTTATCCTAATTTGTTTAATTTTCTGAAAATTGTTGATTCAAGACCTGATTAATTTCTCGCTAAAGTTTTTTTTCTTGTTTCCAACTCTCTATAAGGTTAATATAGGGTTAATTGGTGACTAATTCCTTATACGTTAATCTGGTAATTCCTTTTTCTTTTTCTACTTTTTTCCATTATTCTGTCTAAAGAGGTATCTCTCTTCTTTTCATGACCTGAGCTCTACTGGACAGGCCTAACCACGCTATCAGTTCCCTTGTCCCTCTTTATCTTTTATGTTGTCCAAGTTTGTCATTTCTCCATTGGGTTCCATGAGATCCCCTACCTTTTTAATACCATTTTTTTCAGGGCCCTTATTAGATTCCTGAATATCTTGTCCTTATTTTCCAAAGTTTCTAATGGAAAAGGGTCAATTTTATTTATTTGTAATTCATTTTGCCATTTTTTCAAAATTAGTAACATTGATAAGCAGGGGCCAACGTTTAAGTTCTTTAAGTATTTTTGGCTATTCTTGCTCCCATACATGTTTCCCTTTTCTAACTATTTGCTTCCTTTTCTATTTGCACCCATCCTTTTGACCCTTCCAGTTTGAATTCTAATAACCTAGCTAATTGACTTGCTTCATAGTATATTCCCAAAGAATGTCCACATTGTCTTAAAGTCTATTTGAGCTCTACCACTTACTAGCTGGATCTTCAACACCCTTAATATGACCAGGATACTCATAGATATATGAATAATAATAATCAAACCTACTCAACATTCTTAACAATCTTAAAATTGTTTCCATGCACAATGCATTTTAATGGTTTGCAGCTCGCAATCAGGACATGAAGATAATTTCCATGCATAAGTACTCCATTTGACTCTATTTGATTTATGTGAGGGCAGCAAGTTCTCAATTCTCAAGCAAAGAAAAAGATGCACTCAATTTTGAACACGTGGCCATTTGTCAAAAAGATAAACATTTATCTCCGCCCAGAGTCACTGTGCTGGTTTGCCTGACCAGAAATATATGTGTCCACCTCTGACTTCCAGCAATGATTGCAATACAAATAATTATTCCACTTCGGAAACAAACAATGTCAGAAGCAAATAAGATCAAGGCAATTATCATTCATACAGTGTGTTCTTGCCATCAACTCTCTGGCTGTTCAAGCACACTTTTAAAAATGTAATGTCAGGAACTTTTACAAAACTCTGGTCTCTGTGGAACAAACATTCCATGGCTTAGTAACCAACTATATGAATGGGCTTTTAATGCAAGAGACCTCATAAAGATAAATCCCATTAGTGCCTGTGCATTACACAGCTCTCTAAGATAGTCAATTTTATTTTATGATTTTTTTCAAAATAATAACTAGCAATACTGAAAAGCAAAGCAAACAATTATGCCCTAAGCAACCAGAATGTCTTTGAATAGAAATTAAGACACTACAGTTTGAAACAGATAAACTGTGAAAATTTCAATTTCTTTGGAAATGGATGTCCAACTGTAAAATGTAGAAAGTGCTCTCCATGATTGTGCTTGATGTATTAGCAGGGCTGGGGAATTGTAGGCAAATGGTATGAGATATGCTATATAGTAAAAGGTAAAGGTTTTCCCCTGACATTCAGTCCAGTCGTGTCTGACTCTGGGGGTTGAGGTTCATCTCAATTTCTAAGGTGAAAAGCTGGTATTGTCCGTAGACACCTCCAAGTTCATGTGACCAGCGTGACTGCATAGAGTGCTGTTACCTTCCCGCCGGAGTGGTCCCTATTGATCTATTCACATTTGCATGTTTTTGAACTGCTAGGTTGGCAGAAGCTGGAGCTAACAGCAGGAGCTCACTCCACTCCCCGGATTTGAACCTGCAACTTTTGGTCCGCAGCTCAGCGCTTTAAAATGCTGTGTCACTGGGGGCTCCTATATAGCCAGGATCAAAAGTAAAATGAGTCATGTTTCTTCACTTTATTGGGTTCTTTTACTTCTTGCCCAGTTCTCCCTATGACAGTTGGGCCATGCTCTTAAACTGGGTAGAGAGATGAAATGATGACGTGAGCATCAACGGCCTTCAGCTTCCTGTCCATACCTTCAAAATCTTGTGTGATCTCTTGAAGACTTTGCCTTGCAATGTCCTTCTGTTCCCACTTGCTCTATATTGTATACACAAGTGTTGATGCTTCGACACTTCCAACAGTTTCCTGACATTTAAAAAACACATTCTATCAATTTTTTCAAATATTATTTTCATCCCTAGGTAAGAATAACAAAATGTCATCTGAAAAAAAAGGCCTTATGAGATTTTTTTTCTGTATGAATTTCCTACAGTTAATGGTATTGTGCGATCATTTCAGATTTTGTAGGGATTCTATATCAATTGCAAACAGGAGCAGAAATAAAGGACACCCCCATTGTGCCCTTTGTTAAAGTCTACAGAATTCAATACAGCTAGAGCCAAGGCACATTCTTGTTTGATAATAGTTACTATTTTAGATTCCTCCCAACTTCGTGAGTGGTCTTTTCCTTGAAGAATATCATAATGTGGTGCAGTGAGCTTTGATATGCTGTCATCCTTAAGTGATTTTTTTTAAAAATCTGCTCCATATCACTGTTTGTAGTTGGGAGCTTTCTTGAAATTCACATACATAGTTCTATGCTATACAGCAAAAGAGTTAAAACTCACCTCCTCAGCCATGGCTTCTATGTTGCTTAAAATTCCCATATGGCTGCTTTTTACATAACTAAGAGAAAACATCCGGGCGTCCCCTGGGCAACGTCCTTGCAGACGGCCAATTCCAGAAGCGACTCAAGTTGCTCCTGACACGAGAAAAAAAATCTTAAGAGAAGGTATTCAGATAGCCACCAAGTAAAGCCAGACAGTTTGACTCAAGTAGAAAACAGTTTATTATTATTAATTGGATGGTATTTCAAATTACGAGGACTGTGATTATGAATAATTTATGACATTTCTTGCCAGTAAGTAACATTCTTATCTTCACCAAACTAAGCTTGTCAGGATGCGTCCATACCAGCCTTCACTGAGCTGTTTCGTCCACCCCATGCCATGTTGGGAGAGGGAGGATGGCTAGGCTCTTTGATAAGGGCCATTTGGACTGGGGGGGGGGGACCGGGAACTGTAGAGTGTTCTGTGAGAATGGAATGTAGCCATGCATTTTTCCCTAAAGTTTATCTTGTTAGTTTTAGCCCATCTCTCTAAATTCTTAAGGTCATTTTAGATTCTGATCCTGTCGTCTGGGGTATTGGCTATGTATCCCAGTCATTGATAAAGATGTTGAATAGCATAGGGCCTGGGAATTACTTCTAAATTTTGTGGGAATAAGAAAGGAAGGCAAAGTTATTGGAGGAGACTTGGTCTTTGTTAAAATATTTGCATGTTGTTCTAGAAAGGAGGAGGATGTTTCACTGGGAAGGGAGGACATGCTGCAATGGGGTGAAACAGGAGGGAATAGTGAAATCACCAAAAACGAGCCTAGAAGAGGGCAGCCGAAGCCTTAGCCTATATGGATAATAGCAACCTGATCTTTTCAGCTAATGGGGCTAATGGGGCTGAGCAGCATTCTACCTGTCAGCTCTTGAAAGCTATAGGACTCAATGCAGGCTCACACAGGCAGTTCTGTGGAAATGCTTTATTGAAGACCTTTTCGAGTTGGAAACAAAGCTAGAACTAACGTATTCCCACCAAACCCCGAGTATATCCACCTCCTATCTCCCCACCCCCTTTCCATATTCACACATATCTGTTATGTAGTCCTTTCCCAGGCTTGAAAACCAGAGCAGACCATGAAATCCATCCTCCTAGCCAGATGGCCCTTATCATTTAGATTATCTCCCACCCCCATTGCTCTGACGGGATGTGGAGAGTTCAGCTGTTATGAGTGCTGGGCTTTCACATCCTGACACTACCTGAGGCAGAGGCAACGTATGAGCTGGGCAGCCTCACATATCAGGCAAGCTGTAGCTTCTCCTCTTCTTTTTTCCTCGGCAACCTCCTCGATCCATTTCTGAAGCTCCCACCGCCCCCCCCCCCCCCCGGTGCCTGCTTGAGGCAAATGGGAACTCACTTTCCCAGCAGCACTTTGTGCAGCACAGTCATTGAAAGAGTCTCTGTGCTTCCTCCCAGAGCATGCTGGGAGTTGAGGTTGTTTTCTTTCTCTGTTTCTCTCTTTCTCAGCCAATCAGAGGCCTGGTTAACTGTGTCCATTCTCTTCACCTCTTATGGCATGCACTTGCAACTTCAATTCCCAGAACCCTCTCTTGTAGGTTTTTTTTTTTAAAAAAAAGTTATGGCAAAAAAAAAATTCCCAAAATTCAGTGGATTGATTAAACATTCTGAAACTTGGAAGCTTACAATTGTAGTTTTGGCCTACAAGTGAGGCAAGTTTCATGCTGATAGGCCTAAAATTGACAGAGAAAGGAGTCTCTAGATTTTCCCCATTCACACTAATGGACCGAATCTTTCTGGAATGAAAAAAGAACCCTACCTCCCGATTTCAGGAACTTCCCTATAAATAGGAGGGGAGGACCAAAAACGACATGGGCTTTTGCCAAGTTGCACAGCCCTAATGGATTTATATATACACTAGCTGTGCCCGGCCACGCGTTGCTGTGGCGAAGTATGGTGGTATGGGAAATAAAGTATTGAGGAATTGGTGGTAGTTAAGGTAAAGGGTAAACATTTTCCCCTGATATTAAGCCCAGTCGTATGATTCTGGGGGTTGGTGCTCATCTCCATTTCTAAGCCGAAGAGCTGGCATTGTCCATAGTCTCCTCCAAAGTCATGTGGGATGACTGCATGGAGCAGTGTTACCTTCCCACTGGAGCAGTACCTATTGATGCACTCACATTTGCATGTTTTTGAACCTCTGGGTTGGCAGAAGCTGGGGCTAACAGTGGGGGCTCTCTCCGCTCCCCCAATTCAAACCTGTGGCCTTTTGGTCCAGAAGTTCAGCACCTCAGCGCTTTAACACACTGCGCCATCAAGGGATATTATTTCCTAAAGGTTGTGAATATACAATATTTCTGATTGGTTTTTTTGTCTGTTGGAGGCAAGTATGAATGCTGCAATTAGGAAAAATGATTAGGATGTAATGGCCTTGCAGCTTTAAAGCCTGGCTGTTTCCTCCCTGAGTGAATTTTTTGTTGGGAGGTGTTAGCTGGCCCTGATTGTTTCCTGTCTGGAATTCCCTTGTTTTCAGAGTGGTGTTGTTTACGATATTTTATGTACTTCTACTGTCTGTGGTCCTGAGAAAACAGAGGATTTGCCAGACTTTGATGATGGGAATACTTTGTTGGGAGGTGTTCGCTGGCCCTGATTGTTTCCTGTGTGGAATTCCCCTGTTTATTTACTGTCCTGGTTTTAGAGATTATATTGTTCTGCATTATTCTATCCCAGTAATTATTTCATATTAAAGCAGAATCTCACTTATCCAACATTAGCTTATACAATGTTCTGGATTATCCAACGCAGTCTGCCTTTTCATAATCAATGTTTTTGTAGTCAGTGTTTTAAATTCATTGTGATATTTTAGTGGTAAATTTGTAAATACAGTACAGTAGAGTCTCACTTATCCAACATAAACGGGCCAGCAGAACGTTGGATAAGCGAATATGTTGGATAATAAGGAGGGATTAAGGATAAGCCTATTAAACATCAAATTAAGTTATGATTTCACAAATTAAGGACCAAAACATCATGTTAAACAACAAATTTGGCAGAAAAAGTAGTTCAATATACAGTAATTCTATGTAGAAATTACTGGATTTATGAATTTAGCACCAAAATATCACGATATATTGAAAGCATTGACTACAAAAATGCATTGGATAATCCAGAACATTGGATAAGCGAGTGTTGGATAAGTGAGACTCTACTGTAATTACTACATAGCATTACTGCGCATGGAACTACTTTTTCTGTCAAATTTGTTGTATAATACGATGTTTTGGTGCTTAATTTGTATAACGATTACCTAATTTGATGTTTAATCGGCTTTTCTTGAATCCCTACTTATTATCCAACATATTCACTTATCCTGCTGGCCTGTTTATGTTGGATAAGTGAGAGTCTACTGTATATTGATAATCTTATATTCTCTGGATTATATGAGGCCCCTTCTTCACAGCTGTATAAAATGCACACTGAAGTGGATTATATGGTAATGTGGAGTCAAGATAATCCAGTGCAAAGCAGATAATATAAGATTATAAATGGGTTATATAGCTGTGTGGAAGGGCCTTGAGTCTACACTGCCATATAATCCAGTGCAAATTAGATAATCTGTGGAAGAAGCCTAAGTGAAGCCTAAATCTGCCTGTCCCCTAACTGAACCCTGACTGTCCCTTCGTTGCTAGGAGACCAGGTGGGCAGAGATTAGCCCTCTAAACTGGCAGCAATTGGATAAAAAAAAATTATTGCTCTCCCTCTAATTAGGACTTTATTTTTCTTTTCTTTTTGTTGTATCAACCTTGAGGTGGGTTGTGTTGTCAAATTTCGAGGTTGGGGGGGCCTATACTTTTGTTGTTTTGTGAGTCGCCGTGATGCCATCACTCTTTTTTATATATAGATTTATGTATAGATTTTGAGGAAGGGGATAGGAGGGGAAGCAACAATACCATTGTACTGCATTTTATTTTGATCAAAAGTGTAATTTACACAATAGAAGTGTGAACATTTTTTAAATGATTTAAAATAGAAATTGTGCCTCACTTTTCAAAAAGTCCTATCCATCACGGACTCCTTTCTTTTTTAGTATTCCTTACTATAGGGTCACACTCAGTTTTTCCCTAAATTTCCTGAAGTAGGCTTTTTAAAAAATCTCAAGTGTGAGTCTCACTATGCCTGCTGTACCACAAACTCTATTGCACTAAAGAATATAATAGTGCCATAAAGGATACGATACAGTTATAGAAAACTGTGTCAAAGTGGGTTAGACTTCAAGCACAATTTGCAGGAGGGCTTCCAGGAAAAAGCAGGTTATTACAGAAGAATAGTTATTTATGTCACATTTTAAAATATATTGATTCATCTTGGTGAGAAGAAAGAAAGAAAGCATTAGAACCCAATCTTGTCGATGGGAAGTCCTAAAACATATTTTCCTGGAAGGCTTATCAGTAAAAGAAATGAAAGATGGCAGATAACACTGTCATTTGGTGAGAGCTCTGCATTATTTCTAAATCACTTAAAGGTACTTCAATGGGAGCAACTGGCCCACTTAATATTGACAGATGGTGCGAGGAATAGCAGTAAAACCTGTCATGGATTCTACTGGTGCTTAATTTTTCCTTTTCTAAAAGGGCATGATCTCATGGCTTCCTTGTGATGCCAGACTGACTGAAGGCTGCAGCCAGCTCTTTTATGGAAAAACGTTATTATATTTTTCTGGAATATTGCATTACTTCTACAAAGTCCCAAACAAAGAGTGTTTGGAGAGGGAAAATGGACCTGTACTGCCTGCCATCACTTAGGTAAAGGTAAAGGTTTCCCCTTGACATTAAGTCTAGCTGAGTCCAACTCTCGGGGGTGGTGCTCATCTCAATTTCTAAGCCGAAGAGCTGGCATTGTCCATAGACACCTCCTAGGTCATGTAGCCGGCATGACTACATGAAGCACTATTACCTTCCCACTGGAGTGTTACCTATTGATCTACTCACATTTGCATGTTTTCAAACTGCTAGGTTGGCAGAAGCTGGGACTAACAGTGGGAGCTCACTCCGCTCCCCGGATTTGAACTGCTGATCTTTCGGTCAGCAAGTTCAGCAGCTGAGCAGTTTAACTCTCTGTACCATCAGGGGCTCCACCACTTAGTATAATGAAAATATTTACCATTGTCAGACCCATCTCTTCATACCTCTTCTTTAGCAATGCCACTTTCTTTCTAGTGTTCCAGACTCTTTGCCTGCACCACTGTGGTTCCAAAGGATATAGTACTGTATATACATGGAGCCCCGGTGGCAAAGGGTGTTAAAGCACTGAGTTGCAGACCGAAAGGTCCCAGGTTCAAGCCCCAGGAGCGGCGTGAGCGGCCACTGTTAGCTCCAGCTCCTGCCAACCTAGCAGTTTGAAAACATGCCAATGTGAGTAGATCAATAGGTACCGCTCCGGCAGAAAGGTAATGGCGCTCCATGCAGTCATGCCGGACACATGACCTTGGAGGTGTCTACGGACAACACCAGCTCTTTGGCTTAGAAATGGAGATGAGCACCACACCCCAGAGTCAGACATGACTGGACTTAACGTCAGGGGAAATTTTAGTGACAAAAATCAACACAAAAATGGGTTGATTTATCCATGGGCCAATGTAAGTACTGTACCTTAAAAAGAAAAATGTTTGTGAGTAAAGTGGTGAAGGCCAAGAACTTAGTCTGATTCTAGAGAACCTTTAAAAAGCACTGTCACCCTCTACTCTCTCTGCCTCAGTGTTTTGACTTTTTTTGAATGTCTGAGTAGGGAAATGGCCATGGTGACAGCTAGAGGCACCATATCTCTATAATAGCTCTCGACTTATCTGTATGTCATATCAAAATCCTTTGTTTTGTCTCTAAATCCTGCTATCATCTTATACATGAGATGAACCTATACACAAGTGTGTACAGTATTTGTTGGTGGATATTTTACATAATCCAAACTTACCATTCATGCACTGTCATACACCAACCTTGATTTTCTTTGCTAAGTTCATGGGATATAATTTAGTTTCAGTTTAAATGCAAGTCCCTGTCTCTACTGTCTGCCTTCTTCACTTGTTTTCTTTCATAGATACAGAAGATAAAATGAAGCTACAGTAGAGTCTCACTTATCCAACACTTGCTTATCCAACGTTCTGGATTATCCAATGCATTTTTGTAGTCAATGTTTTCAATACATCGTGATATTTTGGTGCTAAATTGGTAAATACAGTAATTACTACATAGCATTACTGCGTATTGAACTACTTTTTCTGTCAAATGTGTTGTATAACGTGATGTTTTGGTGCTTAATTTGTAAAATCATAACCTAATTTGATGTTTAATAGGCTTTTCCTTAATATCTCCTTATTATCCAACATATTTGCTTATCCAATATTCTGCCAGCCCGTTTATGTTGGATAAGTGAGACTCTACTGTATTATCATCTGAATGGCCTACCGTTGTAACTGCCACATCAACTTCAGCCCTATGAATGAAAGACCTCCAAGATCTCTAGTCATAAACTGCTAGGCTCAGGTTTTGTGAACTGTGGATAGTAGATTTCCTGGCTGAATCCATTCACCCATACTGATTTCAACTTTGCTAAGAATTATTGTCTTCCCTGGTTGATTTGTTGCTTGATTTATATCCCACCTTATGCCTGATATTGGGACACAAATTAGTTTCCAAAAATTAAAAAACAAATGCAATTTAAAATTGTTGCAAAAAGAGCTGTATATTTCTATACACATAGATAGCACTTAAACTATTCCGTATGTGCAGACTACCCAAACAGAGGTGAAATAATTTGACTCTGAGCCATCTTTTTTAAAGAAAGCATTATCTAGAATGTCGTGTTATCTAGAAAGAGAACATTATCTAGAATGTCGTGTAGACATTATGGTTTTATTGCCTAGAGACTATTACTTTGGAGAGCTCTTCAAACCACCTTCTTTTTGGCAACTATAGGGATGCACATGGATGATCAAGTAGTGTTCTGAAGAGACTAAATGCCCTGTCTGATGTTGAAACCTAAGCAGGGTTACCTTGATTAGTACTTGGACAAATAACTTTTAACAAATCCCAGGTACTGGAGGCTATATTTCAGAGGAAGCAACTGGCAAACTCACATCTGAATATTCATTGCCTAAGAAAACTGTATGACTTTCTTAAGACTGTCACAAGTAAACAAGCAACTTGAAGACACATACACACAGCATTGTCAGGATTCACAAGTTTTAAACTCAGAGTTGGAGGAGGCACAACATGGGAAATAAGTAATAATGTGCTCCAGATCAATGGATAAGGCCGAATGGATAGAACTTGTTAGGTAAAGTTGATAACATTTTAGGATGTAGTATATATATTGTCCGAGATGCACAGTGAGTAGAGTATTGGTATATGTGATTTTATTTGCTTATGATTTGTTTTTATTGTTGAGTTTTATATTGCTTGTTGCTTGGGCTTGGCCCCATGTAAGCCACCCCGAGTCCCCTCGGGGAGATGGAGCGGGGTATAAAAATAAAATTATTATTATTATTATTATTATTATTATTATTATTATTATTATTATTATAGCAAGGTGGGAGCACACAACTCCCATGTTATGTCAGCTCCATTGGCTGCCAGTTTGCCACCGGGCACAATTCAAAGTGCTGGCTTTGGCCTATAAAGCCCTAAATGGCCCCGGCTTAGTTTACCTGTCCGAACACATCTCCCTTTACGAACCACCTCAAAGATTAAGATCGTCTGGGGAGACCCTGCTCTCAGTCCTGCCACCATCACAAGCGCATTTGGTGGGAACAAGAGAGAGGGCCTTCTCAGTTATTCCTCCCAGCTTTGGAACTCCCTTCCTGGTGACATTAGATCAGCCCTCTCCCTCCTGTCCTTCAGAAAGATGGTAAAGACCTGGCTGTGGGACCAAGCCTTTGGGGCAGTGCAATGAGGGAATAAGAGGAAACCTACTCCACTGACCGGAGACAGCAAGGCGTCTTGGGTTGGTTTAAACAGCTCATTTTAAAGTGAATGTAACTGATTTTAATGTTTGTGTATATTTACAATTATTTTATGTCCTGGAATAATGGAATGCTTGCCGTATATATCTTGTGCTCTGTCCTGAGTCCCCTTCGGAATAAGAAGGGCGGAATATAAATGTTTGGAATAAATAAATAAATAAATAAAACCAAGATTAAAATGTCTGTCATAGAATCATAGGATCATAGAATAGTAGAGTTGGAAGAGACCTCATGGGCCATCCAGTCCAACCCCCTGCCAAGAAGCAGGAAATCACATTCAAAGCACCCCCTACAGATGGCCATCCAGCCTCTGCTTAAAAGCCTCCAAAGAAGGAGCCTCCACCACGGCCCGGGGGAGAGAGTTCCACTGTCGAACAGCTCTCACAGTGAGGAAGTTCTTCCTGATGTTCAGGTGGAATCTCCTTTCCTGTAGTTTGAAGCCATTATTCCGTGTCCTAGTCTGCAGGGCAGCAGAAAACAAGCTTGCTCCCTCCTCCCTATGACTTCCCTTCACGTATTTATACATGGCTATCATATCTCCTCTCAGCCTTCTCTTCTGCAGGCTAAACATGCCCAGTTCTTTAAGCCGTTCCTCATAGGGCTTGTTCTCCAGACCCTTGATCATTTTAGTTGCCCTCCTCTGGAAACATTCCAGCTTGTCAACATCTCCCTTCAACTGCGGTGTCCAGAATTGGACACAGTATTCCAGGTGTGGTCTGACCAAGGCAGAATAGAGGGGGAGCATGGCTTCCCTGGATCTAGATGCTATACCCCTATTTATTCAGGCCAGAATCCCATTGGCTTTTTTAGCTGCCACATCACGTTGTTGGCTCATGTTTAACTTGTTGTCCATGAGGACTCCAAGATCTTTTTCACATGTACTGCTGTCTAGCCAGGCGTCACCCATTCTGTATCTTTACATTCCATTTTTTTCTGCCGAAGTGAAGTATCTTGCATTTGTCCCTGTTGATCCCTGTCCCTTTGATCATGGGCCTTCATATTGAGATTCTATTTCTACCACCACAAACACAAATCACATGGCTAAAAACATTAACAAGAACCCTTTTGACACTCTTGCCTCATATTTCTTTAGCATCACTCCATGTATCCTTATCTCTGCCTGCAAGTATCACTACACCCTACAGGATTCAGAAGAGATATTCTGAGCTGAGCTAAATCATCAAATATCGTGATGCCCTGAAGACTATCTTGTAACTCACCACTGAGGTGAATATATTAGATATTACTGGGAAGACAGAGGATCCATTTCGCAACAACTAATGTACACTGGGTTTAAGAATTTTGCTCAGGCAGTTCCTCCCACAAACTTACAAAGGATTCTGCAAACTCTCTAAACCCACTGCTCTCTCAGGTGGGACACAAGTCAGACTTTTGACATTATCTAGTAAAATATTTATGCTTCCTATATTTTGTGAAAGAGAAACAACTCTGCCTTTATTATGTTCAAAACATTTGTCTGTTTTTCTATCTGTCATGTCCATATCCTTTTGGGTTAACTCCCTGATGGGTATCCCAGCACTGCTGGAGAGAATGAAAGCCACCTCCAATTCAATACAGTTTATTGAAGTGAAAGTTCTCAGTATATAAAACATATATGTCCGTATCAACAAACAATGAAATGCTAGTTGTTGAAGGCTTTCATGGCCAGAATCACTGGGTTGCTGTGAGATTTCCAGGCTGTATGGCCAGGTTCCAGAAGCATTCCCTCCTGACATTTCACCCACATCTATGGCAGGCATCCTCAGAGGATGTCTGTCATAGATGTGGGTGAAATGTCAGGAGAGAATGCTTCTGGAATATGGCCATATGGTCCGGAAAACTCACAGCAACCCAATGAAATGATAGCTTCCAAAGAACTCTTCAGTTTTCTTCCTGTGCTATGATAACCCTGTGTCCTACTTTACAGAGATGAATTCTGTGTTTGAAAGATTGTTCACTCCAAACTCTCTTCCAAAATAAAGATGAATAAGATAGCCAATGCATACAGTGGAAGACTAAAAACTCATGAAGGCTCAGATAAAGCTATAAAAACTGGGCTTTTATTCACGAGCAGCTTCCTTCTTCATACCTCCTGAGGCGTGCCCACTAGAATGCTTTTAGTACTTGATCATATAATTGAATCCTTTGGTTCCCTAAGATTCTGAGGCTCATGCATTTTGTACCCTGGATACATGTGTCAACAGATCCAACTAGTTAAAAAGGGCTACAAGATACACAGTTTTTGAAGTTTTAGCTCCTTTGGTTCCATATAGAGATGTTCACCAAATTCCATGTTTTTACTATTTGGATGTACAGTAGAATCTCACTTATCCAACATAAACAGGTTGGCAGAATGTTGGATAAGCGAATATGTTGGATAATAAGGAGGCATTAAGGAAAAGCCTATTAAACATCAAATTAGGTTATATTTTACAAATTAAGCACCAAGACATCATGTTATACGACAAATTTGACAGAAAAAGTAGTTCAATAGCAGTAATGCTATGTAGTAATTACTGTATTTACGAATTTAGCACCAAAATATCATGATATATTGAAAACATTGACTACAAAAATGCGTTGGATAATCCAGAACGTTGGGTAAGCGAGTGTTGGATAAGTGAGACTCTACTGTATTAGTCCCAGTTTAAGAAGACCCATTCCAGGTCTTTTTCTTCTACCTTCTCATGGGGTATTTGATCAATAAGGATGGCTTCCAGGCGGCAGCAGTAAAGAGAAGCCAAACTCTACTGAAGTTGATAGAACTTTTAAGTAATAAAACTTGGCTGATGCCCGAGACAGGCCGGCTATGACAGCATCAACCCAGATAAGTGTGATGCTGGTCAATTAAAGAAGTTACCATGATGATATTTAGTGTGTAATAATAGCTGAATGTGGGACAAATACTTTTTATTGGTCTACTTTTTAAAACTTAATTTACCATTTGGTTGTTCATTCAGATAGTTGCATGCAGAGCCGGCCCTAGGTATTTTTCAAGTGTAGGCGAACAGAATTTTGCCCCCCCCCCAAACCAATCACTGAAAAATAAAAGCGTTGAATAAGCGAAAATGTTGGATAATAAGGAGGGATTGAGGAAAAGCCTATTAAACATCAAATTGCATTAAGATTTTACAAATTAAGCACCAAAACATCATGTTTTACAACAAATCAACAGAAAAAGCTGTCTCGACTGCGCCCCCGTATGTTTTGCGCCCAAAGCTACCGCTTAATTCGCCTCATTGTTGGACCGGTTCTGGTTGCATGTGCATTTCTGTGCTGATTTTGGCAGTTTTCTTTTGGTTTGGGTGTTTTATTTCTCTTATTCTCTCACAGAAATATATTCATTAATGGATTTTCAGCTATTGCTGAATGTTGTAACCCATTTCTTGATGGAAAAGGGAAGGAGAAAATGCCTACATGAGCTGTTCAGCAATTCCACTGGCTAAAACTATCAGCCTCTATGCATAATTCAAATCATTAGCCCCTTTTCACAGCACTCTCTGCAACCAAACCTCAGTAGGACTTTCTCCTTACAAATCTACTTCTCACATAAGATCACTAAGGAATGCTTGATGCTCTCCCATCCAGGGAGACACTATGTAGCAGGACCTTTTCAACTTACATCCCAGTAATGTGACATCTGCTTTTAAGCTCACCAAACACTCTTATAGCCATTACAAACAAACAAAACGCAGCTTTTCTTTTCTTTTTCTTTTTTTTAAAAAGGAGAAAGCAGGCTTTTCAGGTTTGATGAGGGAATTATAAGGAAGCATTTCTGTTGCCTTAAGCCGCTTGACTTTGATTAGAAAGATTCTAAGAAGAGGCATTTATTTGCTCAATGTCAACTGTGCAGGGTGGCTATAGCACTTCAGGAAGAGATCTGAAAGCCAAGCATTTTATCTCCTCAAGGCATCTGGCAACACCTAAAAGCCATTTGAAGTGTGGCTTGGTTCTTTTTCTGGCTATACAATTGAAGTCCTCTCCAGTTTACAAACCTGAGATGATTCCCTGTGCTGTTTAAGAGCAGTAATACTAGCGTTTTGCTGTTCAACTGTTTTTCTCCTGCTGAGTTGGCTGCTAATGTCAGCAATTTGGAAGCAAATATGGACTATTTTTGTATACATTTTTATGATTTGCCATTTTTAAAAAAAATCAAAGCTTATTTCTGGTTATTTTTAAACTATGCAAGGCTAGGACTTAACATTAGCATACCATTATCGTAATGAGTATAATTATTTCCTATAGTACTAAGTTCAGCACCTCATAATAAAGGCATGCCTTGTGCAAGAATTAACTTGAAAAAGAAAAAAAACATTCAAATCATCATTTAATCAAGAACCTGCCCACCCAGATCAAATACTCAAAGAAAAAAAAAACAAAATTATGAAGGATTTAATATTTCTGAACGTCTTTACTTTAAAAATCAAATCTGAATTTTAAGAGTTGTGTAATCTTGTTTAGAATCTACAATGTTTTCTAAGCAACTATTAATATGATACAGTAGAGTCTCACTTATCCAAGCTAAACGGGCCGGCAGAAGCTTGGATAAGCGAATATCTTGGATAATAAGGAGGGATTAAGGGAAAGCCTATTAAACATCAAATCAGGTTATGATTTTACAAATTAAGCACCAAAACATCATGTTATACAACAAATTTGACAGAAATAGCAGTTCAATACGCAGTAATGTTATGTTTTCATTACTGTATTTACAAATTTAGCACCAAAATATCATGATATATTGAAAACATTGACTACAAAAATGGTTTGGATAATCCAGAAACTTTGATAAGCGAGGCTTGGATAAGAGAGACTCTACTGTATTAATTTCATCATGTTAAAGCTGTAAATCCCATTAACTTAAGTAGGACTTGCTTCTTATTAGACAGTGTGCATCTATGCTGTAGAATTAATGGGGTTGGCATCATTTTAACTGCCAAGGCTCAAAGTTATGGAATCATGGGAGTTGTAATTCGGTGAGGCACTGGCACTCTTTGTCAGAGAAGGCAAAAGACCATTTAAAACAACAAATCCCATGCTTCCATATATTGAGCGAGACCAGTTTAAGTTGTGTCCAATTGCATTAATTAATAATTGTACAATGTAGATGAACCCAGGGAAGCAGCCCTCTCCTTCTCTTAAGTTCCCTTCACTCGAGAGAAGGAGGAGGGGAGCACCCGATGGCGCCTTGGATGATAAGGATGCTTGGATTAGCGGAGCTCGGTTAAGCGGGCTTTACTGTAGGTACAGCCAATATTTAGGAGAGTTAAAAATATTCTTTTTCTTGGAAAAGTTCTTTTAATTGGGCTGAAATTCTCATGTATTAAAATAAATGCTGGAAAACATATTAATAAACATGTATATGGGGGGAAATTAGTTTCAAATTTGATCTTGGACGAAGGGAGAACAGCAGAGAGGGGCCCGGGAATGATGGGAGATGCACTGCTTTGAAGAGGTCAAACACACACAACAGGCAGAGGGCTTGAACCCAGGGAAGGATTAAGTAACATTGCTGGTCTCCCTAGACGAAGAGAGAACAACAGAGAGGGGCCCGGGAATGATGGGACATGCAGTGCTTTGAGGAGGCCTAACAAACACAACAGGCAGAGGGCTTGAACCCAGAGAAGGATTCAGTAACATTGCTGGTCTAACCAGACGAAGGGAGAACAGCAGAGAAAGGCCCAGGAATTATGGGAAATGCAGTGCTTTGAGGAGGTCTAACACACCCAACAGACAGAGGGCTTGAACCCAGAGAAGGATTCAGTAACATTGCTGGTCTCCCTAGACGAAGAGAGAACAGCAGAGAGGGGCCCGGGAATGATGGGACACGCAGTGCTTTGAGGAAGCCTAACAAACACAACAGGCAGAGGGCTTGAACTCAGAGAAGGATTCAGTAACATTGCTGGTCTAACCAGACGAAGGGAGAACAGCAGAGAAAGGCCCAGGAATTATGGGAAATGCAGTGCTTTGAGGAGGTCTAACACACCCAACAGACAGAGGGCTTGAACCCAGAGAAGGATTCAGTAACATTGCTGGTCTCCCTAGACGAAGAGAGAACAGCAGAGAGGGGCCCGGGAATGATGGGACACGCAGTGCTTTGAGGAAGCTTAACAAACACAACAGGCAGAGGGCTTGAACTCAGAGAAGGATTCAGTAACATTGCTGGTCTACCCAGATGACGGGAGAACAACAGAGAGGAGCCTGGGAATGATCATAGAATCATAGAATAGTAGAGTTGGAAGAGACCACATGGGCCATCCAGTCCAACCCCCTGCTAAGAAGCAGGAAATCGCATTCAAAGCACCCCCGACAGATGGCCATCCAGCCTCTGCTTAAAAGCCTCCAAAGAAGGAGCCTCCACCACGGCCCCGGGGAGAGAGTTCCACTGTCGAACAGCTCTCACAGTGAGGAAGTTCTTCCTGATGTTCAGGTGGAATCTCCTTTCCTGTAGTTTGAAGCCATTGTTCCGTGTCCTAGTCTGCAGGGCAGCAGACTAGGACACGGAACAATGGCTTCAAACTACAGGAAAGGAGATTCCACCTGAACATCAGGGGAGATGCAGTGCTTTGAGGAAGCCAAACACATAAAACAGGCAGAGGGCTTGAACCCAGAAAAGGATTCAGTAACATTGCTGGTCTAACTAGATGAAGGGAGAACAGCAGAGAGGGGCCCGGGAATTATGGGAGATGCAGTGCTTTGAGGAGGTCAAACACACACAACAGACAGAGGGCTAGAACCCAGAGAAGGATTCAGTAACGTTGCCGGTCTCCCCAGACGAAGGGAGAATAGAAGAGAGGGGCCCGGGAATGATGAATGATGCAGTGCTTTGAGAAGGCTAGACAAACAAACAAGGACAAATGCAAGATACTTCACTTAGGCAGAAAAAAATGAAATGCAAAGATACGGAATGGGGGACGATTCCTGGCTCGACAGCAGTATGTGCGAAAAAGACCTTGGAGTCCTTGTGGACAACAAGTTACACATGAGCCTACAATGTGATGCAGTGGCCAAAAAAGCCAATGGGATTTTTTTCTTGCATAAATAGGGGTATAGCGTCTAGATCCAGGGAAGTCATGCTACCCCTCCATTCTGCCTTGGTCAGGCCACACCTGGAATATGTGTCCAATTCTGGGCACCGCAGTTGAAGGGAGATGTTAACAAGCTGGAAAGCATCCAGAGGAGGGCGACTAAAATGATCAAGGATCTGGAGAACAAGCCCTATGCAGAGTGTCATAAAACACTGGGTATGTTTAGCCTGCAGAAGAGAAGGCTGAGAATAGACATGATAGCCATGTACAAATATGTGAGGGAAAGTCATAGGGAGGAGGGAGCAAGCTTGTTTGCTGCTGCCCTGCAGACTAGGACACGGAACAATGGCTTCAAACTACAGGAAAGGAGATTCCACCTGAATATCAGCCTTCTCTTTTTCAGAAGATGGGAGATGCAGTATTACTTTGCAAAGCAAGCAGTGTGAACAGGACAAAAAACAGGACAAAGAAACTGCGTCAGATTTTTAAAACAAAACAACCCCTTTCCCTAAAATTCCAACCCCGCACTTTTGTCTCCCAAAATAAATGCTTCTCTTTGTTTCACTCCTTTATTTTGCAATGCTGGGCAAAGAAACTGTAACAGATTTTAAAAATAAAACACAACCCCTTTCCCGTCCCACCCTGCACTTTTGTCTCCCAAAATAAATGCCTGCTCTTCTTTGTATCACTCCTTTCTTCTTATTTTTCAATGGCTCCCTGCCTTCCTAAGCCCCCCCCCCCCCCCAATGCAACAGCAGGCCAGACAGGCAGCAGCAAAAGACCAAGCAACCACCCTCCTCCCAGCTCCCAGGCCAGAATGAGGCTGAAAGGCATGTGGGAGGGCGTTTTAAGCAGGATGTCCAAAACCCCTCCCCTTATATGAACATCTGCACTGATTGGGCAAGGAGGCAAGCCCAGGCTAGGCTGCTCCTCCCTGCAAACAAAGTTTGGTTGCATTAAAAATGCTTTCTCATATATCCAAGGTACTTACGAGCCCGTTAAATCAATGGGCTCAAACACTTCGAATTTGAAAGTTAATTCCGAGGCTCCAAATTGCGTTGGAACCCCGTTTGGAAACCAAAAATGATCCAATTTAATTCTGAGTTATGATGATTCCGAGGAAATTGCACATGCTTAATAGATATGGTACAGAAGAAAATGGTTTTCACAGCTGTAACTGTAAAAGAAAGTAGTATCAGGAGTGCTAGTCATAGGAATCCTATGTGCTTTTATGTCTCGTTGAATTTAAGTGACTCTGCTCAGCTCAATCACATAGTCGTTTCTGACTCTTTGTGACCTCATGGACCAGTCCACGCCAGAGCTCCCTGAGTCTGAAATAGCAAATGGCTAAAACTCTTGATTTTATTGTGAATGGTACTTGCATTGCTGTTTATTCATTCAGTTGCTTCCAGTTCTTCATGACCTTATGGACCAGCCCACACCAGAGCTCCTGTTAGCCATCACCACTCCCAGCTCCTTCAAGGTCAAGCCAGTCACTTCAAGGATACCATCCATCCATCTTGCCCTTGGGTGACCCTTCTTCCTCTTTCCTTCCATTTTCCACAGCATCATTCTCTTCTCCAAGCTTTCCTGTCTTCTCATTATGTGGCTGAAGTACTTCATCTTTGCCTCTAATATCCTTCCCACCAGTAAGCAGGGCATTATTTCCTGGAGTATGGACTGGTTGAATCTTCTTGCGGTCCAAGGGACTCTCAGAATTTTCCTACAACACCACAGTTCAAAAGCATCTATCTATTATAAATATATTAAAACATTATGAATTCAATAATAAGGGGAATTGGCTTTATTATCAGTAGATATGGAAAAAGCCTTTGATAACTTACATTGGGATTTTTTTCAAATTATTGATTAAAAAATTAGATATGGGTTACAAATTTACAAATGCAATTAATAAAATTTATGAGAAACAAGAAACCAAAATCAAAATTAATACATTAGAATTACAAAATTTTAAAATTTCAAAAGATAACAGGCAGGGATGCCCTCTGTCTCTTCTCCTATTTGTTTTCTCTATAGAAATCCTTCTTAATGGCATAAGGAATGACCCCCAACTCAATAGCCCAAAAATATAACTACAAAATCAGAGTTTATGCAGATGATCTAATCTGCATAATTGAAGATCCTATAAAAAAATATAAAACTTTGGCTAGAAAAAAATGAAAGAATATGGAGAAGTTTCTGGCCTTAAAATAAATACTGAGAAAACCATGTTAATAACCAAAAATATGACTAAGAAAAGACAAGATGAATTAAAAGAAATATTGGGATTACAAGTTAAGAAAAAAATCAAGTATTTAGGTATAATATTAACTACAAAAAAGAATCAATTAGAGGAAAACAGTTATGATGCTACTTGGAAGGAAATTAAGAGTGATTTAGATTTAGACAGAATTGAGGTGATAAAGATGTCTATCCTTCCAAAACTGCTCTTCCTATTTCAAAATTTACCAATTATTAGAAAAGTGCAAAAATTTAAAATATGAAATAAAGACATCTCTAAATTTATTTGGCAGGGTAAGAATCCCAGAATTAAAAGAGTGCACATGATAGATGAGAAGAAAAGGGGTGGTTTAGGACTTCCGGACTTCCAAATGTACTATGATGCATGTGGTCTATCCTGGCTCAAAGATTGGACTCTACTCCAAAAAACTAAAATTCTAACAATAGAGGGAGCAAATCTGCGAGTGGGCTGGCACGCATACATTTGGTATGGATTTGAAGATAAAGAAACTTTTTGGGATAAAGTAATGAATTTGGAAAGCAAAATTATAACCTATATATACAAAAATTATTGGAATGGGCAACGGAAACAGAATTGATAAAAGACTGCATGGTAAAGTGGGCTGAAAATATAGGGAACCCAATAAAATTTGAAGAATGGGAAAAAGCATGGAATCATAAACTAAAACTAACCTACGCAGTGGTGTTGAAAGAAAATTGGTTCAAAATGTTCTTCAGGTGGTACCTGACCCCCCAAAAATTATCCAAATTTGACTTAAAAAAACATACCCAACAGGTGCTGGAAATGTGGTGATAAAGAGGGCACCTTTTACCACTGCATTTGGACCTCTAAAAAAGCTAAGGCCTATTGGACAAAGATACATAACAAAACACAAAAGATGTTACAAATTAATATAAAGCTGGACCCCAAATATTATTTACTAGGAATGCTAGATATTGAGGAGGACAAAAACAAAGAAACTCATTTTTCTATTTAGCAATGGCTGTAAGGATGGTGTTTGCTAAGCTTTGGAAAGAAAAAGAAATCCCGGAGATAATGAGTTGGTACAACAAAATTCCTGAAATTATGAATATGGACAGATTAACATATTTATTAGCAAATAATTATGGCAGACCAAAAAGACAAACAAATTAGGAGCAAATCAAGATTTACTTGAACAATGTTAACGTTAAGATAGTGATTTAACTGACCTGATACTCACGCCAAATAGAGGGAGAACATGAGTCCGGACTATTAATATAAGACGATCAATTAGTGAAGATACAAATTATAAAGACATTTAATGGAAGTCATATTTTTATTTTTATTTTTATGTACACACAACTGGTTTGAGGTTTGGATTTTGTCTTTGTCATATATATATATATATATATATATATATATATATATATATATATATATATATATATATATATTTGCAAGTCTGCATACTGTTATATGTAACACAATACTATTTTATTTTACGCAAATCCTTTCCCCTTTACATTTTAAAGCAGCTGTTTACTTCATGAGTGGGATAGATGTGACACATAAAAACATGATGATGTGGCAATGTTGTCAAATAATCTTTGCAAAAGCCCTTTGTGTCCTTAGATCATACACAAAACAATTATCTAATCTAACAGGTAGCTCCATCCATGTCATTAGACAGAAGACACTCAGATGAGTAAAGAAAAAGAACATCAGGCTTTCTAAGAGAACTTTTAATACGAACCTTTAATCATCTTTGAACCTCTCTTGTGTCATAATTTATCATAATTGAATGAGGAAAAAATATAGTTAAAAGATAATTGCCATGCCAATAAGCATTCTAGCCTTGATGTAGAATTCATTTCAAGCTCCACATGTAAAGATTTCTTTAGCTGAAACGGAGCTTAGAAGTGTTTTGTTTTTTGAGGTTTTGGTTTTTTGAGTCCTCTTTGGTTAACGAAACAACAAACAAAAATGGCTGTAATCTGAGGAAAGTGGGAGTATTGTTTGTGGGAATTGGGTTTATTTGAAAGCTACGTAGATAGAAATCTTCATCACTTTGAAATAATTGTCAGAAAGAAATGTCTTCTTTCATTGTAGGTTTGCATAACATAACTTTGACCTAACAGGTATTGAGAGGGATCACACCATCTCCTAAAGTAAATTAAAAAGTCCTAATCAGGACCTGATCCATGGGTCTTATATTCAATGGTTCTGGCTGAGGACCAACTTGTCTCCAATTTCATTAATCTGATGAATGATGAATATTCATGCCAGAGTTTGTCATGCACTCTAGAAAAACTATTGCCATTACAACATCTATCATGGCACCCACTGTGCACACATGGTATTCAGTTATGACTGCACTGAAAGAGCCAAGATTTATTTTTCTTTTCTTTATGTAGGTAGTTATATTCCATTTTCAAAGAATAAAGTGTCCATAAATTGACTTCATATACTATATTAATGCCAATACAATTTTAAAACGAAACTCTAGTCCTGTAGTGTTAAGGGTCATAAAAAGAAATGTTTTTGAATTCATTAAAGTATTTATTTCCATCCTCTGCTAGGAGGATGAATCTTACATCTTTTTAATTAAAAGGTGTTTTAACTAGTGGGGATATAAAATCTCCAGTCAAGAAAATTTGATCTCATAACCTATTGCAACTGGATCATGAATTGAGAGAAGTGTTTGTTCCATGTGATAGATGGTTTCATCACAGAATATTCTCACTCTTCCACCTCCTTTTAATACTGTTTAACATTCTGGTATATTCCCTGGCCTATTTGTTGGATTAAATATATAGCCTTAAGCAATGAAGAAAAAGCTAAAACATTTCTCAACATAACCTTAAGATGTAATGTGAATTTATCCAAAATCAGTACCATTTTTCTTCTTTACCTGAGACATTTGTCATCAATCTTTTGAAGTGAGTCAAGTGAAAATCTAAAGTGTCATTCATGCATAATATTATACCCACAGTTTAACAGCAGCAAATGTTTCAAATCAGCTAATGGAAGCCTTGGGCATCTTGCTATTGCTAATGAAATTTCCCTTTTGTGCCATACTTGCCATGTTAGTAAGGAATTAACTGAAAAATATTTCCTCCAGTCCTATTGCTCCCATTCTGAAAAACAGAACACTAAGTAATATGCTAATCCTAGGACTGTGACTTCAAAATTCATAATGAGTAGAAACAACACAAACTAGACTATATGTATTGTTATATACTGTCAAGTGGGCTTCACCTTATGACAACTCTATCAATGGAAGAGCCATAGTAATCAACAGTCCTGTCTGAAGTCTTGCAAACTTTTTAACTGAGGGTGCCTCCTAACAGCCTCATAATGCGGGACAAAGAAGTGGATTTAAAAATCATGGGTTCTTGAGGATGGTCCAGACACAGAGATGGTCCAGACACAGAGTAAATGCCCCCCCCCAACCCGGCATCCTGATAAGTTCAGTTGTAGCAGGCTTTAGAAAGTTTACTTTTAGTATTTTTTATTTGACTCTCTGAGATGTGCTGTACTTCATAAGCACTAGTGCGGATATATTAATATGCACACAAGCAGATTATCTCTCCTCACTCTTCTGCTGCCTTTAAGTTTGTCCTCTTGAACCCCGCTTTCCTTTGGGGTCACTTGTCTGCCATGCTGGTGCCCACTGTATAAATTCAAGCTCTGTTTAATTTCATAAATATCAGAACAAATGAATGAGACTTGCTTTCAATTTGTGCTTCTGTTTGGTACCGTCCTCATCAGATGTTTTGGGATTTTAAAATGCACACATGCACTGGAGCACTCCGCACCAGCATATGGCAATGAAGTCCCATGTATTGCTTGAGTGCAAGGATATACAGTGATGTGGATATACACATTTTTCAGCTGAAATCAAATTTTAAACACGTCCTTTTAAAACGTATTTTTCAGTCGATAATGCGATCTAGTACGAATTTTTGGCAAGCATCATCTAGTCCCCCCCTCCTTTTATCCTGGTTTCTTTCACATTTTAGGTCCAGTATAGAGTCCATCAAGCCTGAACTCTCCCTAGAAGCTAAGATGACTAAACTGAGACCATTGTATTTTGGTCATATGATGAGAAGACATTTCACACTAGACAAAAAAAAAAACAGATATGATTGGTAAGATAATAGCAAAAGAGTTAGGCCATGTAGACAGATGGATAGATTTAATCAAGGAAGCCACCACAGTTAACAGCAACAGCAATATAAATATTCTGAAAGTTATAGTTACATTGCAAAAGTAGGTACCATATCACTCATTAAGTTAGAGCCATAGCTATCCCATTGTTATGGGGAAAGTCATTTTTTTGTAATCAATTTTTATTAGTGCTTTTCAACTTAAAATTAAAATAAGATCAAACTATAACATAAGGAAAGAAGGGGAGAAGAGAGAGAGAAAAACAACAAAAAAACAGACTTTTACAAAATTCCCGTGACAGGAAAGTAAGGAAAGAGGGGTAGGAGAAAGAAAAGAAAAACAAAAAAAACAAAATTAATAGTGGTGTTACAAAAGAACATAAAATTGACTTCCATCTTTTGCACAGTATCTTATGTGAAAACAGTTTTACAATCTTTTTCTCAACCATCTCTATCTAGTGTGTCTATTTTGCATATTACCTTTTATTTACATTTTCAGTTGCTTTGCAGACTTTATCCTCTAATACAATTTTGTTAAATAATCACCTTATATTCCTCATCTTTCAAATAGTTTTTAACCATTTCCCAGTCTATCTGTTTTTTTCGGTCTGCCTTGGTTATTTTTTAATAAATGTGTTAACTTATCCATGTTCATTATTTCCCAGATCTTATTTATCCAACATCTTGCTTCGGGTAGTTCTTTATCTTTCCAGTATTTGGCAAAAGTCATTCTTGCTGCGGTAGAGAGATAATTGAATAGGATTTCCTTGTTTCTATCTTTTTCTATATTTAGCATCCCTAGGAGGAAATATTTTAGATCCAGATCTATTCTAATTTGCAACATCTTTTGAATTTTATGATGAACTTCTTTCCAATAAGCCTTGGCCTTTTTACAAGTCCACCGGCAATGAAAAAAGATCCCCACTTGTTCTCCACATTTTCAACATTTGTTTGATGTCTTTTTATGAAATTTTGCAATTTTTTGTGGTGTCCAATACCATCTATAAAATATTTTATCCAATTTTCTTTCATATCCATTGCGTAAGTAGATTTGAGCCTGGTATTCCAGCTTTTTTCCCATTCATCCAATTGTATTGGTTTCCCAAAGTCATTAATTACAAGGAATTGCCTATAAGTTCAATGCTTTGGAATACTCATAATGATAGAACTTCTTGATTCTTTAAATAGGAAATTGCAATGCATCTTTAGGAAAAGAAAGTATAATATATTATGCATGAAAACTCCATCTGCTACTAATTGGACAGCTAAGCATGGGCTTGGTTGCTGGACAATAGATATTTCAATATACAAGCAATCAGATGGAATATGGCTTTCAGCCTTTAATCTGGATGGTGATGGAACCTTTCTTCGTGTTTGGACAATCTTATCACCATCATCCCAACAGCTTCCTTGTATTTTGTTTTCGTTGTGTTTTGTCATATTTCTTAGAAGGTTTCTATGATCTTGACTTCCCATAATTTCCCCAATATCTGTGCTCCTTGTCTGTAATTCACTCCTCTGTTCCTCTGAATTTGCAGAGACTAAAGAGAGTGATGTGTACAGACTTCTGAAAGGAACAGATGATATTTGTATCTGACAGATCTAACTTCCCAGACAGCATGTATTTTGCCATCAATGGCAGATAATTTTGATAGATGCTCCTGTGGGTAAAACTGCTTCCCATAATATTGCTAATATCAGACCTCGCTGTATTTTAAATATACTACTTCTCTTTGAATGACACTAGACCCACTGTGAAGCAAGAGGTACAAGCATACTTACTGTGTGACACATACATTTTGTTGCACTTCCAGCACAAAAGAGCTTTTATCTTCTTGAGTAAACAGCACTTTTTGCTCCATAAAATTGTAGAATGGTCTGTCTTTTAAAAAAAACAAAACAAAAATACAGAGAGATAAAATCACAAGCTTTGATTAAGAACTACTTTATGAACACTTTTCTTCTCTGTTGTCAGTTAAAATAAAGGTTTTTGCAACTGAAATCAAAGCAAAGTGTATACAGGGAGAATCAGACCCTGGGATTTTAAAAAGTATATGTTCTGAGAAGTGTGAATTATTCTAATTGAACCACTGTGCACCATAATAAACATTACAGTATCAAAAGAGACAAAAATCTGCTTCCATATGATGCATTTATTCTGTCAATGAAAGAGCTAGTGTTAATCTTTTTGTTCAGAGCTGTTCTGAAGATACTATTATTAATAATAGTCTGACTGCATACGGAGAATCATACCCTTTATATAATCATAGATTATTATAAATAAATTGTGGCTTGATAGTTCTCCTGGGGCAAATTTACATGTTTTCGTCAACATGGAGGTACCCATGAAAATGTCATCCATATAAAGAATTCACCACAATTTCCTTGCTAAAAATGAAGAGGGGTTAATGCCTTTATCATTTACGGTATTGTATTACTGTGTCTTTTTTTGCTTCTGCTTATAAGCATTGGCTTCTGTTGTCAAGACAGAAAAACACACAGTTAGTAGATAAAGATTCAGTTGCAATTAGTTCTGTTTGAAATTACTGTGAGTTAATTTCAAACAGTTTCCATTAATTTTGGTGGAAGTGAAGTCACTTAGTCTGGATTCAATCCAACAGTCAAGAATCCCTACAAGAAAAAGGAACGGAACGGCAATTTTTTTAAAAAAGGGATCGCCATGATTCATATGCTTCTTACTTTAGTGTTTGATTCTGATATGCATCTCTGAGGCTTTGATAGAATGGTTTTTATTCTGCAGGAAGAAGGTCATTTCTTACACCTAAAGCAGGGGTCCTCAAACTTTTTAAGTAGGGGGCCGGTCCACAATCCTTCAGACTGTTGAGGGGCCGAATTATCATTTGAAAAAGAAATATGAACAAATCCTTATGCACACTTTACATGTCTTATTTGTAGTGCAAAACAATGAAAGAACAATAAAATATTTAAAAATGAAAACAATATTAACCAACATAAACCTATCAGGATTTCAATAGGAAGTGTGGGCCTGCTTCTGGCCAATGAGATAGTCAAGTTAAGTAGGATTATTGTTGTTGTTGTGTGCCTTCAAGTCATTTCAGACTTTGGGCGAGCCTAAGTCTACAATTATTTATTTATTCATTTACTACATTTATATCCCGCCCTTCTCACTCCGAAGGGGATTCAGAGCAGCTGTATGTACATACAATATATTATATTATTAGCATAGCACAATATTAGCATTATATATTACTATATTGAACTATACCACTATACTGTAATATTATATGTAATATATAACATGTAATTAATATTGTTATATGGTATTATTATTAGTATTATACTGTATAACATGATATTATCAATATCATATGTATATATATTATATTATTAAAACTGATATAAAAATATTATATTATAAATGAGGGCGGGGGCCAGGTAAATGACCTTGGAGGGCCGCATCCGGCCCCCGGGCCTTAGTTTGGGGATCCCTGACCTAAAGAGTACTCTTAGGGCAGCTACAGTTATTGAGTAAAACATATTACCTGATGTAGCGAAATGCTTAATTGTAATTTACATTTTAAATATGTTTGTTAATGTTGGAACATGACCTACCTTGCAGGGCTGGTGTGCAAACAGCCATTTTGTGTTTCTTAGAAGGCAGCAGCACCAGGAAAGGGGATAATTTGCATAGGGGTGACCTGATTGGTCATATGCAAATGAGCGGGTGCCAGGATTTGAAAGGGGAGATCGCCAGAGATGAGAGTTGGGGAAAAAAACCTGAACATCCTAAAGGAGTAAAAAGTCAGTTATTTATTTATTTACGGTATTTATATTCCGCCCTTCTCACCCCGAAGGGGACTCGGGGCGGATTACAATGAACACATATATGGCAAACATTCAATGCCAACAGACAAACAACATACAGTATAGACACACACAGAGGCATTTAACATTTTTTTTCCAGCGTCGTGATTCCGGCCACAGAGGGAGCTGTTGCTTCCCTGTCCACTAGTGGCTGTACTTCCTCATTCCTTTCCTCATGTTTTGCTGGCAGTTTTATGATGTTGTAAATTAGTTAAATTAGCCTCCCGCATAAAGCGTACCTAAATTTCCCTACTTGACAGATGCAACTGTCTTTCGGGGCTGCAAGCCGGTCAACAGCAAGCCGGGCTATTTAATGGTCGGGGGCTTAACCTGACCTGGGCTTCGAACTCATGACCTCTCAGTCAGTAATGATTTATTGCAGCTGGTTACTAGCCAGCTGCACCACAAGGGAAGGAGCTAACTGCTAGGTCATGATAGTTTAGTTGCCTGTGAATATAAGTCAGGGAGTACATTAATAAATAGTATTTGAAAATATAGTCAGTATAATAAGTTGAAAATAGTCAAGAGTCTGTCTTTGCATAGTACAACAGTAGAGTCTCATTTATCCAAGCTAAACAGGCCGGCAGAACCTTGGATAAGCGAATATCTTGGATAATAAGGAGGGATTAAGGAAAAGCCTACTAAACATCAAATTAGGTTATGATATTACAAATTAAGCACCAAAACATGTTATACTAAAGGGGCAAAGATGTAAATGATGTAAAAATACTCCTCTTAATCCAAAGTCAAAAGCAAAAGGTCCCCTTTCTGTGGAGAGGGCGAGGAAAAACACCACAAAAAGTTGGATCTTCAAACTGCAAAAGAACTATTTATTACATGCCATAGCAATGTGACAAATACATGCATTCAAAAGATTTGTCCGAATTTCCAAAATAATTGCAAGGGTTTATCACCTCCACAGAAATTAGTAAGCCTATCCTTATTGGTTTACAAAGATCATTTACCCCATTTGTCTAATGTTGTCTACGTCACAAGCATCTTAACCATCATGCAATCCCATTGGTTTTCTATGCTAAAATTGTCAGAGTATTAGCAGAGCAGCAGCCGTTGGATGGAATCAGTGGAACGCAGAACGAAGAGACACCCAGAGACGTTAGTAAAACTATATACAAGTTTTACTGGAAGCAGTAATAAAGACAAACAGACTTGAAGACAATGGACACAGGACTTGACTTCTGAGCAGACAGCACTTGACTCAACTCAGAACAGAGCAGATCAGATCTGATGCAATCAGCAATGCACACACACTTGTGTCTGGACACTCCCTGATTCCAGCCACACAACAAGGTCATCATAGCTTCTTAGTAATTAAGTCTTTCCAGATTATAGTACACTCTGGATGATGCAATCAGTATGCAATACAGGAAAGAAACAAATTTCATTTAAACACTATCTATACACAAATCCCACATTAACAGTAACAACATGTGATTCTTTAGACAATGGTGCTTTCATGTTACTGACCCTGACTTGTTGCATGTATACGCTCGAAATCCTATGGGAACTGGTTCTGACTTGATGTATTGTTATTATTTGAAAGCAACTTTTTTTTCTCTGGAACAACTCTTTTCCCAAACATCAGCATTTTCGCTCAAGTGCAGGCCTTCCTCAAACATAGGCCTTTTGCAACTTTGGTCAATCAAAACATATGGGACTTATAGTCATTACAAGTATCTTTGAAAAAAAATTTTAAACCCACGTCCCTCTCAATACAACAAATTTGACAGAAAACGCAGTAATGTTATGTTGTAATTACTGTATTTACGAATTTAGCACCAAAATATCATGATATATTGAAAACATTGATTACAAAAATGCCTTGGATAATCCAGAACCTTGGATAAGCAAGTCTTGGATAAGTGAGACTCTACTGTAATAAAGAAAACCTTTCTGTGTACAAAGCAACAATGGAAAGAAACTGTAATGAAACAATGTTATTCAACCAAGAACCCTATATACAATTGTAATCAATACACTTACATGGCAAGATCTCTATAAATAAACCGAGTTACTGTTTTGCTTTATATGAAGACTGTTTCTCAACACACTGCATATGATTTAAAGAGTCCCAGAAAGTCCCTGCAGTTTTTGTTTAGGAACAGATGTGTATTCCACCTGACTTACTGCCTCTTACTTCATGTGCCTTCCCAGACCCCACGGCCTTAATCAAGGGGGCTGATACCATGCTGTTGAGTTGGGAGAAATTGCTTTTCAGCTTTTGCGGTTTTAAGGCAGCATGTTATTTATTCACATCCTGTCTTTACCCAGGATTTGAATATTTTTATCTTATTGTTTTTAATTGGCTATTTTTATGATCTACCTGGGAAACTTTGCTATAGGACAGACATTAAATTATCCCTGCCCATAACAATTCATTCATCCCTAAAGTAGATGTCATTGCTGAAGCTAAAGGAAATTAATTTGGGATTTGAAACAAAGCTCACATCAGGGGGTATTACCCCCTAACTTCAAAATGTCTGGTGTTTTAAGAGAATGAAGAGATAAGAAAAACAGGGGGACCATGGCCAAAAGACCCCAGTGAAGGGTACAAGCCAAAAAAATCATTTTATCTTCACAAGGAAGTAACTTCTGCCCATGGGGCTAGCTTAGAGGCACCAGCCCTCTCTAATGAGTCTCTTCTTTCTATTTTTGCATAGATTTTCAGTGAAAAAAGGAGCCTCCGGTGGCCTAGGGGATAAAAGCCTTGTGACTTGAAGGTTGGGTTGCTGACCTGAAGGCTGCCAGGTTTGAATCCCACCTGGGGAGAGCGTGGATGAGCTCCCTCTATCAGCTCCAGCTCCATGCGGGGACATGAGAGAAGTCTCCCACAAGGATGGTAAAACATCAAAACATCCGGGCATCCCCTGGGCAACGTCCTTGCAGATGGCCAATTCTCTCACTCCAGAAGCAACTCCGGTTGCTCCTGACACGGAAAAAAAAAAATGAAAAACATAAGGATGCCATGTGATTTTGACTCTTTCAATTAAATACCACTGCAATTGTAAAGAGCGCCAGACCATCTTGTGTGCCATTGTTCTTCTTGTACTTCTTAGGACCTCATCACATTAAGGCTGGGATTTGCCACACATTGTGGCAAATCCGGCAGGGCCTGGTGGGGAGTAGGGGGAAGTAATCACCCTCACTCCACACACGCCTTGTTGTTGCCTATGCAAGACAGGGAGCCTCCCATGTTGCTGTCGGTGTGGCTTACAACCCTCCTTCTTCACTTGTGTCACAGAGCCTCACCGGAAGTAGATCTACATCAGGGAATGGAGCTGGTCAGCTACGTGCCGCAAGTGAAGAGGGAGAATCATACAATGGGAAACTCTACCCATCTGATGAGATAGAAAATCTGTTTTAAGTAATAAATCAGTGGAACAATTTTCATTGAGTTTGAGAGTTAATTGGATGCTTCTACTGCAGACATGAGCAAACGTTTTTGCTTTGGGGCTGCATTGTGGGCCTGGCTGGGAGGGCTGGGCCAAGAGAGAGTGGGGCTGGGCACACACTGGGTGGGGAGGACCTGTGAAAGAATGAGGTCAGGAGCAGGGGCGGCTGAAGCTATAAGCCGGGTAAGCAACTGCGGGTGGTGCAAAATCCACCGGGGCCTGGAGCGCCCAGGGAAGGTTGCGACTCCATGGCCTCGACTGCCACCAAGCCTCTGCCAAATGCTCTGGCTCCACCTGTTGAACTGCCTTTGACGCAAGCAGTCAAGGAGCTGCTCTCCCTCTTCCGTTCTTCTTACTGCACTGGCCGTTTAAGGCAACACAACCTCACTCCTTCCTTGGAACACTTGCATCCACATACTTCTGTAACCACTAGGTGACACCTCCCTGTTATTATATAGAGAGACACTTCTTGGCTCTGCTCTGTCCCTTTAAAACCAAAGGTGGTCTTCCCCACCACTAAGAGGACACAATCCCTGGATGTCTCCTTCTTCAATCCTCTAACTTTCTAACTTCAGACCACTTTCCAAAGACCCAAGAGAGAGAGAGGACAGGCTCAGAATCCTCAAGCCCAGCCAATAACGAACGAGGAGAGACCCCACAACTGGCCAATCGAATACTGAGTTAGGTCCTGCCAACCAATAGCAGGGCTTCCCTTGAAGGCGAGGAAGAAGGAGGGTGTCGGAGGAGGTTAGTATTAACTTTCTGGCATCACGTGATTGGGAAAGGTCACGTGGCCTGCAAGAGCTTGGTGGGTCGCATGGGACATACGCATCTCAAGGATGGCTTGGTGACCCCTCCCTTTGGATCATTTTTCAAAGAATTTGGATTTCCCTCCGCCTAATTGAATGAGGCAACTTTATTTCAAAGCCACTTGTTGCTATAAAAGTAAATCAAAGCTACCTTCAGAGATATAGTAATCATAGTAATGGCAACAATAGCAATATTAGATCAATATCAATAACATTCAATATAATAATATCCTATTGCATTTTATTGATATAATATAATATCCATAGTATTAATATTACTATTGTTCATATTAATATTAACAATTGCAATATATTAATATTACTATTATTCATAGTACAGTAGAGTCTCATTTATCCAAGTCTGCCACTTGTTTGGGAGTGTGGCTGCACTTGTGTTGTTGTTGGGCATGTTGGCCCACTGCACATTGCTGTCTAGAGAAACAGCTGTGGATCTATGTGGCAGGCAGACTGCGTTGGATAATACAGAATGTTGGATGAGTGAAGGTTGAATAAGCGAGGCTCTACTGTATTAATATTGGGTTGCTGTGAGTTTTCTGGCCTGTATGACCATGTTGCAGAAGTTTTGCCCACATTTATGGCAGGCATCCTCAGAGGTTGAGGTCTGTTGGGGGGGGGGGGTGCCAAAATACTATTTGTTTACACTAAAAAATTACCTAGGGTCAGCCCTAGTCAGGAGGGGGCAGGGCAGGGCCCAAGTCATCCTCACATTTTCCTCCCAGCATAAAGGTGGGGCTGCTTGTCCCATCCTTATGCTAGAAGGAAGGTGGGAACAGGAAATATTAATTAAATTTTAACTAACCTGATGTGTAAAGAAGGAGGAGAGAAGAGAGGGGGTGAGAGGAATCTCAAGCCTAGGTGTTCAAAAGTGACTAGTATCTTCAAGTGTATCCATGTTCACTTCTAAAGAGCAAACCTGACAAATGTTAAGTAGGTTTGTTCTTCTAAGAAAGGCACATCACATTTCAAAAACTATACTTTAGTTTTAGCAAGTTGGTTGTATTATGTGTTCTGTGGTATAACTGCCATACCATTTCTGTGACATCAAAGCCCCTTTTGCTTATCTGGAGGAGTCCACACATTGTGACTCCATATCTTGACATTTCTGGTGGCCTATGATGCAAAGATCTCTCTCCCCCCCCTCCCTCCCTCTCTCTCTCTCCCTCTCTCTCTCTCTCTCTCTCTCTCTCTCTCTCTCTATATATATATATATATATATATATATCAGTCATCTGCGTTATTAAATGACAGAGCTAGTAAAATTATGTAAATCACCAGAGGTAAATTGTTACCACTGAAGCATTTACCCCATCCTCCACATTTACACGTTATTTTATCTGTCACTTTTCATTAGCTTTTTTAGAAGGGCATAGCAGAAAAATTATTTTAATTATTTTAAAATGCCTTAAAGTAACCTTTTGAAGTATTAAAAAAGCAACTAGAAGATGTTACATGGAAAGGAGAAGCACTTTGATTCCATTCATGTATTAGTTTTGGTCATGCAACCTGGTTACAGCCTCATTAATTTGACAAAATTATTTGGCATTCAGTTGAACTTAAATTATTTTTGAAAATCATTTTCATCTGTAAGTCAAAAAATATAATACTTTTAAGTATAAAGTTGTGTTTTTACAGTTATAACTATCCTGATAAAGCCAAAACTTAAAGGATAAATCTCTATTGAAGACAAGAGAGGACAAACCCGAAGACAAGTTCTTTAAATATATTGTCCTCAATAGATTCTTGAGTTACATTCTGCTCTCTATATCCATGGATTTAACCATCCATGGTTTGAATATATATATATATATATATATATATATATATATATATATATATAAAAATCAAAAAGCAAACACTGACTTTGCCTTTTTATATAAGGGATACCATTTTACTACACCATTGCCTATATCAGAATTTGAGCATCCAGAGGGGAGGGGAGGGGTTCCACTGTATTTAAATTTAATAACAGATCATGGATCAATTACATTTCATTGGTCTACAATTCAATATTACTTTGCCCACAACATGCTATCAACTCTTAGTATACCTAATTTTTCACACACTCCTGAAAATCCATTTTAATGACACAATAAATGAACTTGTGTGACTTTTTAAAAAATGCGGACTTGAGTGAATAGTTGGTATCCTTGAACCATGTTTATTTTCACTCTCTTTTAGATGCAATTCCAAGCAGATGAGCAATTTCTGAAAAGCAACTGTTGAAGATGCACTTTTGCCTCATGATCAAGAACATATAAAAAAGCAATATATTTCAATATTTATTGCAATGTATTACAAACATCCACTGTGATTCAGTCGAGGTATCTCTTCCCTCCATGATGTGAAAAAGCCCTAGATTTTATGACAGGCAACTCTGAATACATTACAGACATCATATTAATATGTATTTCAAACCCTACTATAAAATGTGAATATGAGGAGATGCTCTGTACCTTGTGCTCTGCAGTAAACTTTGAATATAAAGAAAAAGATGTTCATATAGGCTGAAGCAGGTTCTAACAATATTTATGGGAGAGTGTGTTCCTTCTTCCTCTTTATCCAGCAAAGGCATAATTCATTTTGAGTGTTCCATAAATTTTGCCCTTCCTAGATTTGTAGATCTAATCATTCACAATCTAAAGACCATATCAGCAAAGTGATGTTGTTGTTTATTTGTTCAGTCGCTTCCAACTCTTCATGACCTCATGGACCAGCCAACGCCAGAGCTTCCTGTCGGCCATCGCTGCCCCAGTTCCTTCAAGGTCAAACCAGTCACTTCAAGAATACCATCCATCCATCTTGCCCTTGGTCGGCCTCTTTTCCTTTTTCCTTCCATTTTCCCCAGCATCATGATCTTTTCCAAGCTTTCCTGTCTTCTCATGATGTGGCCAAAGTACTTCATCTTTGCCTCTAATATCCTTCCAACCAGTGAGCAGCCGGGCATTATTTCCTGGAGTATGGACTGGTTGGATCTTCTTGCAGTCCAAGGCACTCTCAGGATTTTCCTCCAACATCATAGTTCAAAAGCAGCTATCTTACTTCGCTCAGCCTTCCTTAAGGTCCAGCTCTCACATCCATAGGTTACTATGGGTAATACCATTGTTTTAACTATGCGGACCTTCATTGCCAGTGTGATGTCTCAACTCTTCACTATTTTATTGAGGCTGGCCATTGCTCTCCTCCCAAGGAGTAAACGTCTTCTGATTTCCTGGCTGCAGTCTGCATCTGCAGTGATCTTTGCACCTAGAAATATAAAGTCTGTCACTGCCTCCATGTTTTCCCCCTGTATTTGCCAGTTATCAATCAGTCTGGTTGCCATAATCTTGGTTTTCTTGATGTTTAACTGCAACCCAGCTTTTACACTTTCTCTTTCACTTTGGTGATAAGGCTCCTCAGCACCTCCTCACTTTCAGCCATCAAAGTGGTATCATCTGCATATCTAAGGTTGTTAATGTTTCTTCCAGCAATTTTAACTCCAGCCCTGGATTCGTCAAGCCCCGCACGTCGCATGATGTGTTCTTTGTATAAATTGAACAGGTAGGGTGAAAGTATATGGCCCTGCTGTACTCCTTTCCCAATCTTGAACCAGTCCGTTGTATCATGGTCTGTTCTTACTGTTGCTACTTGGTCATTATACAGATTTCTCAGGAGACAGACAAGGTGACTTGGTATCCCCATACCACCAAAAACTATCCACAATTTATTATGATCCACACAGTCAAAGGCTTTAGAATAGTCAATAAAACAGAAATAGATGTTTTTCTGAAACTCCCTAGCTTCCTCCTTTATCCAGCGGATATTGGCAATTTGGTCTCTCATTCCTCTACCTTTTCAAAACCCAGCTTGTAAATCAGGCAACTCTCGCTCCATGTATTGCTGGAGTCTGTCTTGCAGGATCCTAAGCATTACCTTACTGGCATGTGAAATAAGTGCCACTGTACGACTGTGATATTAGGGTATATTATCATATAATCACTACCACTTCATAGTTCTGTGGCCCATTGGTATTCTGTCTAATTTGTAACTAATGCTGCCTCTCGTTCCTGCATTATCTCTGTTCAAATTTTATTTAACCTAAGTGGACCTAGATTTTTCAAAAAATTGACAGGTTTTTTTTTATTACTAAGCAGTCTAAACATGTAGTTAATGTACTCCTGATAGTGTACATACTTTTAACATTCATTGGTGTATTTGGAAGTTGGCATTTACTATTAGTAAAGGTAGTAAAGGTTTCCCCTGACGTTAAGTCCAATCGTGTCCGACTCTGGGGGTTGGTGCTCATCTCCATTTCTAAGCCGAAGAGCCGGCATTGTCCGTAGACACCTCCAGGTCATATGGCCAGCATGACTGCATGGAGCACCGTTACCTTCCCGCCATGTTTTCAAACTTCTAGGTTGGCAGAAGCTGGAGCTAACTGTGGGCACTCACTCCACTCCCCGGATTCGAACCTGGGACCTATCGGTCTGCAGGTCCAGCAACTCAGTGCTTTAACACACTGCGCCACCAGAGGCTCCGGCATTTACTATAACAGAGTACAATTTTGTGAACAAGTATAGAGACACCATGCAAATCTATCCACAGACCAGAATTTCTCATCATCATAGGCTACCTGGCAAAACAGTGCACTAGGCCCTGCCCGCACAACCATAAAAATGTAAATTATCAATAAAATAAACTTATACTTATTCATTCCTCCAACAAAATCAGTCATCATTTTCTCTTCTCTTTTGCAACTCATTTCTTCTTCTGTGCTGCACCCAAAACATTGTTTCATCTCTGCGTAGGCGCCCCTGGTGGCACTGAAGGTTAAACCCCTGTGCCGGCAGGACTGATGAATTGAAGGTTGCGTTGCTAACCTGAAGGTTGCTGGTTCGAATTCCACCCAGGGAAAGCGCGGATGAGCTCCTTCTATCAGCTCCAGCTGCATGCTGTGACGTGAGAGAAGCCTCCCACAAGGATGGTAAAACATCAAAACATCCGGGTGTCCCTTGGGCAATGTTCTTGCAGATGGCCAATTCTCTCACACCAGAAGCGACTTGCAGTTTCTCAAGTCGCTCCTGACATGAAAAAAAAATCTCTGCTCAAAGCATTATTTACAAGTCTACCGTTCCTTTTTCCTTACTTCACTTTCTTATACTTCCTCTAACCCTTCACCACACAAATAGAATTCTTGGAGCATAAATGGCAGAAGCTCTCCTTCCAGTAATTAAAATACAGTAGAACCCCGGTAGTCTGAGTTAAACGGGCAAACCTCAGCTCGGAAAACCCGGATGACTCGGATTACCAGGCCTCTCCGTTGAGAGGCAGCTTGGATCCGGAGGAGCTTGCAGCCCTTCCGAATCCACGCTGCGTCCCAACGGAGGAGAGGCCTCTCAGTTGGGAGGCAGCTTGGATCCGGAGGAGCTTGCAGCCCCTTCAAATCCACACTGCCTCCCAACGGAGGAGAGGCGGTTTGGATCCAGGGGAGCTTGCTACTTCTCTGGGTCCAAGCACCCGCCGAATGGAGAGGAAACTTCTCCCTTCGTTTGGGCCAGCCATTGAACGGGTGAAGGGGGAGGGACGCAAAAGCCCTCCCCATTCACCCGCCCGCCCGCCCGTGCCTCGGCTCCTTTGTCACACCAGGGGCCGGCAGCACCAGCGCCCAGCGTGTCGAAGGAGCTAGCCATGCGTTTTGCTAGGTAGCTTGCTATCTACCTAGCAACACGCAAGCCAGCGACCAGGTGAACGGGGAGGGCCTTTGTGGCCCTCCCCATTCACCCGCTCAGATTGCACGGAGGCTTGGACGAGCGGGGCTCGGACGAGCGGGGTTTTACTGTACATAGTGTCAGCAATTGTTGTCCTCAGCTGTTAATTGCCTCCAACAAATCCATTGCAATATTCTTCTTCCACAACTTTGCAAACAATAAAAATTATTTTTAAATCATGAATGCAAACATGCCAGCTCTCCACTACTAGTCATAATTTTTCTCCTACTGAATATGGACCTCACCACATTAAAACCAGGATTCGCCACGCATCGTAACAAATTTGGCGGGGCCTGGCAGAGTGTGTAGACATCCTGTCACCCCATGCCACGCATCGCCCAACTTCCTCCTCACCCCATTCTACAGTGGGAAGCATCCGCTGCCTGGCTTTCCCCTGTGTTGCCTCAGCGGTGGCTTACAACACTCCCTCTGCATTTGCACCATGGAGCCCTAATGGAAGTAGATCTATGTTTATGCTTTTTATCAATGTATTTGGTTAGTTTGTTAATGTGATTTTAAAATGTTGTAGACTGCTTTGAGTCCTGTGAGGGAGAAAAGAGGGATATTAATAACGAATTATTTATTACTATTATTATGTCATGGGATGAGAGCCAGCGGATTCTGTGCCACAAGTGAAGAGGAAGCGTCGTATGATGGGTACACTACAGTAGTTCTTACTGATCTTATGACAGCTGCTCTTTTACTGTTTTTAAAATAAAAACTAAAATAATAATAATTTTAAATGGTCGTAATCCATGGAGACCTTTGTGCTTAGATTGCTGTGAATCCTAAGTGGAACTAGGATCCATGCTGCTAGTCTTGGCTGTTGCATATAGTTTTGTTTTGAGTTTAGATTTCAGTGAGTTATATTTATAAGCATCAAACATATTGAATTTTCCTTCATGTATCTTTAATGGCTTCTTGCCGTAAATGAATTAATTTGGTTTAATGACTTCTTTGTTTCTTCTTTTTTTGTCATCTTGCTATAGATATGAATCTCTAAGATAGCAAAAATCACAGTGTGAAGTGAATCGAGAAAGCAGCGTTTATCATCAAAATGACCTGGCTACAGTCAGAAAACCTGCAGCAGTTTGTTTGAATGAGATATTTAACTAACAGAGGTCTCATTTAAAATACATAGTGTTAATGAAATAATTTCACTCTCACCATCAGATAATCAACGAAACAGCAGGGGAAAAATGGAAGAAGCAGCTATAGGAAAGCTAAAGGCCTTCAGTTCAAATTAAACTCCCAACAACTTTCTGTTTTACATGCAAAACTATATTGATGTCAGAAATCACTACATAGGGACCTCATCACATGGGGATTTTTGTTCATCCTAGGATGCTGCCAAGAAACAGCCAGGACAGAGCCTACAAGAGCCCATCATGTGATGCAGGGTAACTTCCAGTGAGGCTTCATCCCAGCTCTCTGCATGCTGAGTCTCATAGAATCATAGAATAGTAGAGTTGGAAGAGACCTCCTGGGCCATCCAGTCCAACCCCCTGCCAATAGCAGGAAATCACGTTCAAAGCACCCCCAACAGATGGCCATCCAGGCTTTGCTTAAAAGCCTCCAAAGGAGGAGCCTCCACTGGGGCAGAGAGTTCCACCCCCTACTTTAGAAACGAGAATTGAAACATTTTTTTCATCGATCGGAAATGCCTAGCAAATAAGTTTTACTCATAATTAAATCTGTTTTCAGTAGCAAATGTATAAACACATTACATTACCACTATAATACAATGAAAGATAATTTCATTACTTTTGCTTTATAATTTAAAAATGTTTTATAGCCATGGGGCTGTGGCCTCAATAAAAGATGCAGGAATATGTACTGCTTCAGGTAACAGCTTCAGCTGCTGCCTCATACTGCATTGAGGACATACAGGTAATGAAGAGGAATAGGGGAGCAAAGGGTATCTAGTAGTACATGTCAGCAATTTAATTTTGCTTCAGGAACTATAAAAAGCAAAAGATCACTTTTTAAGAAAATGTAACTATAATGGCAATTTTTAATTTTTTTGGTGGGACTTCATAAGTACAGTTATAGCACAGTGATTTTCCAAACTGTCGATAAAAGTAGACTATTTCTACATAGGACATAAATAAATCTATATGTAAATGGATAATAGGTTTTAGTCTGGAAAGGATGGCGTGACTTATTAGACTGATTTCTACTGGGACCTGAAATATTCTTAATAGAACAGTGTCTATTGCTACAGCAAATTCAATATGGCTTCAAACAGAAAATGGGCTGTGACTAATTTCCACTGCAAAATTATAAAACATTGCTTTAGAAAATAAAGTCTTTGAGCTACATACAGTCTCCTAGGAGACCCATTACTGATCTCTTTATTTTTTAAAAATGGAAATGCCAGTGGTGTTGTTGTTTAAAAGGGAGATTATAGTAGCGAAGGGGGAGAAATGAGATGGTTAACCTTTTCCCTGGTGAGCCGTTTTGGGAATTAAGTTGGTTTCCTTCCCATTTTACAGGAGTAATATAAAAACCACTGTGGATAGAAAAGTAGTTGTTGAAACATGTTTATTTAATTCCAGAAATGACTCACTGGAATAGCCCTAAGTCTCACGGCTAAGGTCATTTTTGCAATCCCTGAGCCAGAATTCTCCTTAAAAGATCACAGGGATAGTACACCAAATAATGGATCAGCTACTGTCATCTGAAGGTGAGCTTGATTGTGAAAAGTCCAGTCTTCTCCTGCTTGATGCCATCCCTATATACTGGCCTACAATGCATATAAGCCTTCAGCCAGGATAGTCATGATGCACCAGTAATTAAATAACTATGGATTTGTCTATATTGTCAAATCAATGCAATTTGACACCACTTAAACTGCCATGGCACAGTCATGGGCTATTTGCCCATAATTTTCTGAAAAGCCTTTATTATACAATATAACAAGCATAAAAGAGAACAGAAAGGGCAAGTCAATAAAGCCACACTTTTTGTAATGATTGATTATGAGAAGGCTATTTCCCTTCCTTGTTGGCCATTCCCTTTCCTGATTGGAATTTGGCTCAGAAGATGCAGCAAAAATTCTCCTGGCCTTCTTTGCAATTTGAGAATTATGATCCATGAATCCAAATGCTTTATAAGAATGAAAGTGAACAGGCATTTGAAATCTTTGTTGGCTCTTTAAGATTAAATTATAGAATTCATGTTCATTTATGGTATGTCGTTTCAACTTGGTTGCATACTTCACTCTCTGGAATAAAAGCTCAAAGCCCTTGACCTTTTTCAGACCTCTGGAGAACATCCCATCAGTAGATAACAGCTTTCCAGTCACTTTGACTTCTAAAAAGGCTAGAGCAAAATAACCATTTTACAAAGCCCAAAAGACATACAACAACCCAAAGCTTGCATGTTTCTCATTGTCTCCACTTCTTTCTTTTCATTTTCAGTGAAGCAAATTTCTCCTTTCTAGTCTGTCAGCTGAGAATATATATAAAGTGGACTGCATTGTTCATTGAGCATTCTCTTGGGAACTCTCCACTTTTCTTTGTTATCTCGCTAATTTTGAAAAATAAACAAGAATTTGCTTTGAAACAACAATTTCTTCAGATTTTGATAAAATGACTAAGTGCAACAGATTGCAATTTTATTCTTCATGGGATACCTTATTCATCTATTACCAACATGTAAGACTCATATATTGAGGCAAGCGTGAAACTTAGATGTGAGCCCCACACTAACATTGCTTGTTTGGGCTAACCTTGACTACCACATCCTTGCATGTGCTGCTTGCAATTCTTTGTGCTATCAAGATGCATAGGAAACTAGTTCACATTGTTACTTGTTTTTTTTTTTCAAATGTTCATGGTCATCACGTGACAGTCAGAGGGTAGACTCTCTGTACAACTCTAATTCAACATATTAATGCCCTCTATGTGAACAGGACTGCCAGGGGCGGCTGAAGCTATAAGCGAAGTAAGCAATTGCAGGTGGCGCCAAATCCTCTAGGGGCGCCATTGAGGTGCCCCAGGGAGGCAGGGAGGGAGGGAAGGAAGTGTGCTTGTGTGTCTTGTTTCCCTGCATCTATTCCTTGGATTTGGCAAGCTCCATCTTCCCAGATCTAACATGTGTGTCTTTTTTTCCTGCTTTCAAAGCGCCTTGTAAGAAGCCCTCCTCTAAGCTAAGCTTGCAGCAACAACTGTATCACAGGTTGCTGTGAGTTTTCCGGACTGTATGGCCATGTTCCAGAAGCATTTTCTCCTGAAGTTTCGCCCACATCTATGGCAGGCATCCTCAGAGGTTGTGAGGTCTGTTGGAAATTAATCATAGTGGGATTTATATATCTATGGAATGTCCAGGGTTGGAGAAAAAACTCTTGTCTGTTTGAAGCAGGTGTAAATATTTCAATTGGCCACCTTGGTTAACACTGAATAGCTTTTCAGCTTCAAGGTCTGGCTGCTTCCTGCCTGAAGGAATCCTTTTTTGGGAGGTGCTAGCTGGCCCTGATTGTTTTTTGTCTGGAATTCCTCTGTTTTCTGAGTGTTGTTCTTTATTTATTGTCCTCTTTTTAAAATACAGTAGAGTCTCACTTATCCAACACTCGCTTATCCAACGTTCTAGATTATCCAACACATTTTTGTAGTCAATGTTTTCAATATATCGTGATATTTTGGTGCTAAATTCATAAATACAGTAATTACTACATAGCATTACTGCGTATTGAACTTCTTTTTCTGCCAAATCTGTTGTCTAACATGATGTTTTGGTGCTCCATTTGTAAAATCATAACCTAATTTGATGTTTAATAGGCTTTTCCTTAATGCCTCCTTATTATCCAACATATTTGCTTATCCAACATTCTGCTGGCCCGTTTATGTTGGATAAGTGAGACTCTACTGTACTGGCAGCCAGATTTTGTTCATTTTCATGTTTCCTCCTTTTTGTTGAAATTGTCGATATGCTTGGGTAGGTCAATGGCTTCTCTGTGTAGTCTGACATGGTAGTTGTCAGAAATCAGGCTACCAGTATTTAAAATCTACAAGTATTCAAAAACTCTAAAATCAGGACAGTAAATAAAGAACAACACTCAAAAACAGGGGAATTCCAGGCACAAAACATTCAGGACCAGCTAATCACCTCCTAACACAGGATTCCTCCAGGCAAAAAGCAGCCAGACCTTGAAGCTGCAAAGCTATTAAGTGCTAATCAAGGTGGCCAATTGCAACATTCACACCTGCCTCAAGCAGACAAGCATTCTTTCTCCCACCTTGGACTTTCCACAGATATATAAACCCCAATTGCCTAGTTTCCAACAGATCTCACAACCTCTGAGGATGCCTGCCATACATGCAGGCAAAACGTCAGGAGAAAATGCTTCTGGAACATGGCCATACAGCCCAGAAAACTCACAACAGCCCAGTGATTCTGGCCAAGAAGGCCTTCAACAACACAGCAGTATCACTACTTTGGAGTCTGGAAAAAAATACACTGTGTTGTCAAAGGCTTTCATGGCCAGAGTCACTGAATTGCTGTGGGTTTTTGGGCTGTATGGCCATGTTCCAGTGGTATTCTCTCCTGACATTTCGGTCACATCTTATAATCCCAAATAAACATCTCAGGGGAAGGTCCCAGGGACTTACATATCTTTACACTAATGCACAGAGCATGGGAAATAAACAAGACGAACTCCAACTTTTAGCATAACACCACAGTTACAATGTCATAGGCATCACTGAAACCTGGTGGGATGACAGCCATCACTGGAATGTAGTTATTGAGGGCTATAACCTCTTTAACAAAACAGAACAAAGGGGAGAGGAGGGGTAGTAGCCATATATGTCAAAAACATTTATGTTGCAGAAGAGATGCAAGACTGCAATCTGGGAAACCAGCTTGAAAACATCTGGATAAGAATCAAGGGAATCAGGATTCAAAAATATCTCAGTGTGGGTGTGTACTACAGACCTGTGAGTCAGGATGAAAAACTTGATGAAGCCTTCTGTCATCAGTTGACTAAACATGCACAAAGAAGAGATATAGTAGTCATGGGCGATTTCAACTATCCTAATATCTGCTGGAAAACAATGCCAATTTGCTGGCAAACCCCAAACTAGAACTCTCCACCCAATGGGCAGGGAAAGCAAACTAACATCACCCTGCTAAGGATTTTCCACAATTCCCCCGTATTATTTTAAATTACTCCATTATTATTATTATTATTATTATTATTATTATTATTATTATTATTATTATTATTGGCACCCCACTTTTCTCTCTAGATTTGAGATGGAAAGGGACTCACGTGTATGTGTATGTAGAGAGAGAGAGAGAGAGAGAGAGAGAGAGAGAGAGAGAGAGAGAGAGTGAGTATCATTCTGGGAAGGGAAAAGGTTGCATTTTAAATCTATGTTTTAGTAGTATTCCTTTAAACATTCGCTCCATATTTGTGTGTATGTGACATGTGTAAGCCCCATCCACCCCTGAGCACGGGAAGAAACCCACTCCTAGATTATCTTCTTATCCCAGATTATCTGGCAGTGTAGATTTATATAATCCAGTTCAGAGCAGATAATCTGGGATCAGATCTTGGGATATAACAGGAGTGTGGAAGGGGACTCAGGTGAATCTACACTGCCCTAATTCCCAGGGTCTAATCCCAGATTATCTGATTTAAACTGGATTATATGAGTCCCCACTGCCATATAATCTGGGATAAGAAGAAAAGTGATTGAACTGGACCAAGCTTGGCACACAGACCCAATATGGCCAGCTGTGAATCCTGGGGGAGTTTTGGAAGGGTTGACCCAAGACTTTTGGGAACTGTAGTTCACCCACATCCTTAATACATTTTCTCATGGGAGCATTCCTAAAAAACAAAAGACTGAGTTTTTAAGCCTCATAGGAAGAAACAGCGGCCCCTTTTTGGGACAGCATGGTGTGGTGTAGTGGTTTGAGAGTTGGATTATGATTGTGGCTTCATTCCCCACTCAGCAATGTAAACCCACTGGGTGATCTTGGACAAGTCACACATTCTCAGCCACAGAAAACCCAATGAAACAATTTCAAACTAGGAACAGATTTTCTTATTCAGAGGCTGATGGCCATCTGTCAGGAGTGATTTGATGGTATGCTATGATTTCTGTTCCTGGGTGATAAATGTCATCTCCTAATTGGTTCTGTCATAGAAACATGGCAAAATTTTATTACGCTGCCAAAACTTTGCGCAAGGGACATGGTGCTATGATAGCACATTATGGTTTCCTGGGACACTGTCCACCAATTTAACAAAGTTTCAGCCACAAAAACAAAGTTTCTAAAGTAGAACAATGACTTTCAAAGTAAAGACAACCCAATGAAACAGGAAATAACACCTTCAAACCAGGAACAGATTTTTGTTATTATTAAAAAAGGTTTTTTATAAAAACTTTGAAAATTTACCAAAAATCTGAGGACAGGTCAAATGTTCCTAGATTTGGTGAGCTAACAGTGGATTTTGTGTTCTACCACTGTAGCAAATTCCATTAGGATAGCTCAAAAAATGAGGGAGAGAGAGGCTCCTCAATTTTTCCCATTGACGATGATGTTTTCCTTTATGTGCATGCGCATACGCCATTAACAAAGTACATATGAAGATTCAGAAGTTTCAGAAAGTTTTTAATTTTTTGCTTCAAAATTTGGAAATTACTTTAGAAACGAAGCACCAGCACCCTCTACTTTAAAGCGAGTATTGAACCATTTTTTTCATGGATCACACATGCCTAACCAATATGCAACCTTTTGTTTAAGTTCAAATAAACATCACTATTCTGATTTTATTTCACCTCAAGTCTTCAGTGTGTCTTTTTGTTTATTAATATAAGGAGGTGGCCTGCCTGCTTATTAACCATAAGTCAAAAGTTTCCCACCATTTTGGGTGGTTCTGTGCATTGGCTCAAGTGAGTGGTGGCTCATATGTTATAATTGCTGGAAGCAATGGTACATATATTTGGTGACAGCAAATGGCTTCACCTGTCAGACAGTTCACTCACAGCCAGAGACCACTGCTAACCCCACCAATGATGTATCGGGACCAAACTTGGCATACATACCTATCATGACCAATTTTAAGTACTTCTGGGGAAGGAGATGAACCTGGGATGATTAGAGTGGTTGTTTATCCATATCCTTATGGATTTTCTAATGGGATCATTCATAAATTCCCAAAATAAACAATGACATTTTCTAATATATAGCATTGCAAATTACCAAACCCAAGCATCGACGAGTACCTAAGCTCATTATAAATAAAACAATAAAAGCTATTTCTTCTAATACTATCATAAGAGTCTTGAGCTCTTGACAAACTTGATTACAGCTGTAAGGATATCTCATTAATGTAATTAGCTGCAAAGGGAGTTCACTTCTAAATAATTTTAGCTAAGTAGTACTAGATTATACAAATAAATTATAGGGGGGTTGTTACCAGAAGCTGCTTTGTTTTTCAGTTTATGCAGATTAATTTATCTTTAAGGAAAATGAATCTTTTCTAACATGAGTTTGTCATTGTTTTGCCTTTCATTAACAGTTTTCATTCCTGTTTCCCAGAGTTACAGGAGCAATAATTTAACTTGTTTAAAATGTGTTGCTGTACTTGTAGTAAACAAATACCTTTTAGCTTTCAATCCAAGAACCCATATTTGACTTTATTCAATGTGTGAAGAAAGAAAGGAATTCACTATAACAAGATAAGATGAGTTCCCACCAGTATTCAAAGCTGACAGGTGTATATTTATGATGCCAAATGCCACCAAAAGATCCTGGTCTGTTCACCAGAAATGTTTACCTATATAAAAAACTGGCAATAAATTTACAATCTATAATGTATCTTAAAGCTCAAGTTAGAATGCGAAAGTTACTAAAAAGAGTATTTTCATTAGAGGGGAGAAAATAACTACTGAGTATACATTAAACTACAATTTCACGTTAAATGCCTGCATTAAAGCCACACATTTTACCATTTATAAGCTTGGTAGATGCAGGGAATGTTGTGGATGTAGCATATCTTAATTTCGGTGAGGCCTTTGACAAAGTCCCCGATGATCTTCTTTTAAACAAATTATTAAAGTGTGGGCTAGACAATACTACTGTTAGGTGGATTTGTTAATGGTTAAGCAACCAAAGGGTGCTCACCAATGGTTCCTCTTCATCTTTGAAAGAAGTGACTAGTGGGGTGTCGTAGAGTTCAATTCTGGGCTCAGTTCTGTTCAATATCTTTATTAATTATTTGGATAAAGACATTAGAGGGCGTGTTTATCATGTTTCTTGATGACAACAAATTAGGAGAGATAGCTAATACTTCAAAGGACAGGATCAGAATTCAAAGCAACCTTAACAGATTAGAGAGCTGGGCCAAAAATAACAAAATTTATTTCAACATGGACAAATGGCAGAAAAAATGAAATGCAAAGATACAGGATGGGTGATGCCTGGCCCTACAACATGTGAAAAAGATCTTGGAGTCACATGTACATGTGAAAAAGATCTTGGAGTCTTCATGGACAACAAGTTGAACATCAGCCAACAGTGATGCAGCAGCTAAAAAGCCTATGGGATTTTGGGCTACATCAAAAGGAGTATAGTATCTAGGTAAAGGGAAGTAATGGTGCCTGTCTATTCTGCTTTGGTCAGCTCTCACTTGGAATACTGTGTCCAACTGTGGGCACTGTTGTAGCCTGGCAAGCATCAGCTGAGCTTTCTGAGTGCTTGGTGAATGAGGAAGAAGATGATGAGTTGCAACCTGTAATTTCCTTGGAGTCTGTGATAGCAGGGGCCTGGAGAGAGATGTTTTGGAATCTCCAGGCCATTCCCAGGCAATGGAATAGAGTGATATCAATTCCCATGAGAATGTGGAGGAGAATGTGGGAGATGAAGGTTTTTCCAAATCAAGTCGCATATAAATTAGGAGACAAATGTAAAACAAAGACAAACTCGTTTTTCTCAGAGGCTTAGAGATAAGGAGAGAAAAAGCAGGTGTGTGCAAAGTGATGTCATGTGAGGAATTGAGGCCTTTTAAGTGGTTTCTGGGCTCTAAGCCCTTTTTAGTGGGAACAAAGTTGTAAAAAGGGGAAACAGCTCCCAGCTTCTAGTCCCAATTTCCTGGTTCCTGTATTTCAAGATTCTTGGTATGATTCCTGTTTATGACTTTATGTTCTTGGAGGTTTTGCCTTTCTTGTGTTCCTGTGTTCATGCTTATAGATATAACTTTTGAACAATACCCTGCTTAAGGATTCTTTGCTTTGCTCAGTTCTCTGTGGATTGCTTTTTGGTGCCTTAGTTCAAAAGCTCATGAACTCTTTATCTCATTGCGGATTACTTTTTGTACTTTTGCTGCTTTTTTTTTACTTGCTTTTTTCCTTTTATATTTATTCATTAATAAACGTTTACTTATTGGATTATCTGAACATTGTGTGGTGTTGAGTGAAAAGGTGTTCCAGGGCTTCAGTGCAACAGGCACCACAATTCAAGAGAGACATTAACAATCTGGAATGTGTCCAGAGGAAGACAATTAAAATGATCAAAGATCTGTGGACCATGAGGAGCATCTTAAAGACCTCGGTATGTTTAGCCTGCAAAAGAAAAGGTTGAGAATAAACATGATAGCCATGTAAAATTTTTTGATAGGATGAAGAGGAAGAAGGAGCAGATTTGTTTTCTGCTGCCCTGGAGACTAGCCACCTCGTCAGATGGGACAATTTGCCTGTCATATGCTACTTCCTCTCTATTTTCAGCATGGACCCCATTAGATTATGTACATGGACTTTTGGCCGTGCTCCGTGCTGAAAGAGGAGAGAAAGTGGCACATGACGCTTCCATAGAAACACAAGAACCTTCTCGGGTTATCTTACCAGCAATGGGGGGGAAGCCGGGTGGTGATGTTTCCCCCAAGGGATGAGGGGTAAGCCAATTCATGTGGAGCATAGAGTGAAAGGTTCTCCACATGCCCTGCCAGGAGCCCATGAATTCACCACGCTGTGTGGCAAATCCATACACCTTTATGATGAGGTCCTAGAACTTGGAGCAATGGATTCAAAAGGAAAGGAGATTCCACTTGAACATTAGGAAGAATGTCCTGACTGTAAGAGCTATTCAAGAGTGTAACTCACTGCCTTGGAGTGTAGTGGAAGTTTGGAGGCTTTTAAACAGAGTCTGGATGGCCATCTGTCGGGGTACTTTGTGCTTTTCCTGTATGGTGGGGGTTGGACTGGATGGTCCATGCGGTCTCTTCCAACTCGATTATTCTATGACCCCCCTTGACATATATATGCAGATTTTGCCCCCACCCCCGCTCAACGTTATATATGATTAAGAATACATTGTTTGTTTAATGTATGTATTTTCATTTGCACATTTATTTATTTAAAATTTAAATAATAATAAATAATATATGTATAGTCATTTCTTAACATTTTATACAGTATTGGGGGCACCTATACATTCTCTTTTTGAAGGCATCCAGAGAAAGAGATGTTTATGTATATTTATGTATATTTATGGTTTATTTTATGTTCCGGCACAGAAGGTTTGCTGTATGTATGTTGTGCTCCGCCCTGAGTCCCCTTCGGGGTGAGAAGGGTGGAATATAAATGTTTTAAATAATAATAATAATTTCCAGGCAATCAGCTCTATTGCCAAGTCACTCTTACTGTCAAGAAGTTCTTCTAACATTCAAATGTACCTTCCTGTAACTGCAAATCGCTAAACTTGGTCCTACCTTCAGGGGCAGCAGAGAACAGATACTGCCAACCCCGTCTCCTCTTCACTAAACTGAACATACCCAGGACCGTCAACCTTTTCATATATTTTTTCTCCATACCTTCAATCACACCCATTGTCCATCTATGAATCTGTTCCAGCTTCTATTTATCCTTCTTAAAATGAGGTTCCCATGACTCGTTAGTTCCTATCACTGGATCAAGATTATTGGAAAAATTTAAAAACCTGAGTCAAGAGAATGATGCTAATGGTGTCAAAAATGCTAACCAACTGTATCTTGTTTGGACATCTATAGTAACCTTTATTATGAACAGAAATTCATTCAGATTTTTATTCCACTGGGATGTTAAAGAATGTTTATAAATTGGATCATCTGTTCTCTAGCTTCATTTTATGCTCAGTCCAATCTTAATGCATGGGCACATTTGACAGTTGTCCTAGAGACCCACAAGCATTGGGACCCCATGTTAATCTATGCACAGGCCAGAATTTAACATTAATTTTTCCATCACCTTCTTCAACATTAAAAAAAATTACAACTTGCGGCTGAGAGTTGTCATGTCTGCATTTGCAAGATACATTTTACCATTTTTATTGTTTGCGATGTTATGGAACAGAATGTTGTAATGCATTTGTAGGAAGCAATTGACAGCTGGACACAATTGCTGGCTGTGTACATTTCCATTATCAGAGCTGACATTGTGTGCATTTCAATAATTCTATGCACCCCATAGAGCCAAGGCTATATTGTTTGTCCCATCAGAGCCATTGTCTCACACCAAGCATCCCCATCCATTGAAAATAAAGGCACTTGACATTGATCTGGGGGAAAAATAATTCTATTGTGTGGAATTAGAGAAAGTGTAAAAAAGTGAAGTGAAGAAAAAGAGGTTGTGAAGTATATTGGAAAACAAAGTAAGGGAGGTTTATATATCTGTGGAAGGTCCAGGGTGGGAGAGAGAACTCTTGTACTTGCTAGCTACACGCTTCCTTCCAGATTACCTCCTTTTTTTAGCTTGCATCAAAAATATATCATGTTGCAATGGAAATATTAATGATCTGGCTCATTCCAAAACAAATCCTTAAAGAACCAAACATAGACATTTCTAACTGCAGCACACATGCCTTGCTTGAGGCAATGAGGCACAATTCAGCAATGCACAACACATCCAACTTGCGCCAGTGTTTTCGTTTGCCTTTCTGGCCTTTTCTTTGTACCTCTGGAGACCCACTGCTGCATTTGGAGCTTCTTGATCTTTCCTAGAAATTTTAATTGGAGTGCATGACACTCACATTATTTATCCTAAATTTTTCATATTTGCAGATAGTCCAACTACATTGTATCTCTTCAGACCTTTTTGTACCTCTGCAGATCCATTGTAAGTAATCCAACTGAATAGAAATGTATTATTTGTAGTTTACAAAGGTCTTTGTTAGCTCTGACAATATATAGTAAACACACATCTATCCTGAATTTTAGATAGATTCTAGTCATCTATCTATATATCTATTCTATATCCATAATAAGAGTGAAAACCTGTATGTGTGTATATGGCACAGGTGTTCGCTCACACAGACAGCCTCCGGCCTCCACAAACAGGCTACAGTTCCCAGTGCTAAGGAGCCACCACGTCACTCCCTTCCATTGACATTGCGGTTACAGCAAGCTCCATGAACATGTAGACCCAACCCCTGCCAATGTCCTTCCAAACACTACAGCCCACCATACAAGGAATGCTTTCATTTGGGGACCATTTCGTCTTAGATTTCGCATTTTCCTCCACCACAGGGAGGCATCCCAGGGTTCTCCATTTGCATGACCCCTCCTACTGCCCTTCCTTTTCAAATCTGTCTGCATAACAAACAGAACAGAACTGAGCAGCAACTACATTTACTGGAGGAGTTTGGGGATTGACTCCACATGGTGGAAGTTGTAGTTCACCCTGCATCAAGTCAGAGCACTATGACTCCTATTGGGGAATGTAGAGGATTTTACACCCTGGTATGGTTTAGGGGAGGACAGACCAAGGATGATGGGACTTGCACTACCTTCACTCACTTCCCCAAGCTAGTATATAATAAAAGTCAGTGTTTGTATGCGGTGGAGGAGTGGAGCCTCCACTCTTCTGCTAGCCAAAGTTGGCCGGCCCCCACTCCACCCCAGTGCAAGGATCACGGGGTAGGAGTCAGACTTCTTGCCTGGTGGTAAAAGGGCAGCGTAGCACCCACTCCTCTGCCAGCCATAGTTGGGCAGCCTCTGTGTAGAGTTCACAGTGTTACCGCCAGCCAAAAAGGCATCCCGCCCCTCCCCAGGAGGGAATCTTTTTCAAGCTGAAGGAGCAGGGACCGGGGGTTCCCTCTGCAGGCCACATTTGGCCGGCCCCCACTCCTCTGCCAGCCACAGTTGGCCTGCCCCCACTCCTCTGCCCACCACAGTTCGCTGGTCTCCACTCTTCTGGCGGCCACAGTTAGCCGGCCCCCACTCCTCTGCCGGCCACAGTTAGCCAGCCCCCACTCCTCTTCCCACCTCGGGGGGGGGGGGAGGAATCCTGCCCCAGTGGAAGGATTGCGGGGTGGGAGTCTGACTTATCCCTGCGGAAGGATTGCGGGGCCATAGTCTTTTTGCCTGGTGGTAACAGAGCATTGTGGTACCCCGCCCTTGCCCAGGGGGGAATCCCGCCCCTGCTGAAAGATCATCTTCTACCATAGAACACAGTACAACAGCAGAAAAGGGTTAGGGAGAGAGGATGAGGTAGTTGTTGACAATATTCGCTGATGAGGTAGCCAGTTGTGGACATATACATTTGCAGCAGCTGCCCAAGAGTTTTAAGAAGCCACAGTAATTATCAGAATGTGACCTGCAGATGTAGAACATTTGGTGGTTGTGCTGAAAGGAAAGGGCATAGGCCCAACCCTTCTGCAAGGACCAGATAACTCCAGTCTGCATTATTGCCGCCCAACCATTCTATAATCCACTAGGCACTGGCAGGCTGAAACCAAACCAAACCAACACAAACCAAACCAAAGCAACCCTTCTGCAAGGACCACATAACCACTTCCATGCATTGCTTGTTTAAAAATAGTTCCTTATCTCTTCTGGCTTAGGTCTGGAATTGTGCATTTAATTGGGCATATCTCCCTCTATCACTGTTTCCTTTCACCTTCCTTCTTTCTTGTGCTACTTCCAGTGTCTCAGCAAACAATCACCTTTCCTTCTTAGTTTTCTTTTCTTTGGGACATACTTTGTTGCTGCCTCCTGAACAATGTTGTGAACTTCTGTCCATAGTTCTTCTGGGGCTCTATTTATTAAATCTAGTCCCTGAAATGTATTCTTCACCTGCACTTCATATTCACTAGGAATATTTGTGAGATCACATCTAATTGGTCTGTGTATTTTCCCCTGTGTATTTTCCTGTGTGGAGACAGGAAGGAAGAAGGAGTTGTTGTTTTGAATGGACCCAGAGAATGTAACTTGGAGCCTACTCCTGACGTTAGAGTGGGCCACCGATGACTGGGATTTTGGAGCAATGGTACTGTAGTGCACACCCACGCAAGGAAACACACACAAACCAGGAAAGGGACTTGCTTTTGGAACCCGATGACTGGGATTCTGGAGCGATGATGGGTCTTGTAGGACTCCACCCCATGCAAGCAAACACCCAGGCAGAGAATGTAACTTGGAGCTCACTCCTGACATTAGAGTGGGCCACTGATGACTGGGATTCTGCAGCGATGATGGGTCTTGTAGGACTACACCCATGCACCCAGGCAGAGAATGTAACTTGGCAGACTCTTTGCTTTACCCAGACCCACCCAAGCACATGCAAAGTGAGGAGGGCACACTTGGCGTTTGAGTGCCCTGGCCCCCGCCTACGGCTATAGCTATTGAATTTTAAAAAAAATGTGTCACACTTTTCTCCCTCCCAGTCCCAACCCACACCTTTCTTATCAAAAATAAAGCTATTCTTTAGTTAACTTCTCCTAATTATTTATTTTTTAAAAAATTTTTAAAAAACGACCCCCTCGCCCTTTCCTATTCCAATACCCCCTTTTTCAATGGCCAGGCAGGCACTCAGGCAGCAATGGCACTGTGCTGCAAGGCGCTGCAAGGCTGTTTCACAGCAGAAATAGCCATCTGTCGCACCCACACAGCACAGCCAGCCAGCCAGCCCCAACCTCCCTCTCCGATGCCTCGAAGCGAATGCATCCTCGTAGCACTCCACAGTTGCTTTTCAAGAAGGCACGTACAGAGAGATGTAGAGGATATACACTGCAATTGGTCAGAGAGACAAGCGCAAGCTAGGCTTCCCTCCAAAACAAGTTTGGTTGCATTAAAATGGCTTTATTTATTACTGATAAAATTATGAAAAAAATACAAAGTTTGTCTATAATGGTTCGAAATTGCGGGTTAGATCTGCCATGATAACCCTCGTTGAAACCACGTTCGCAAGTAGGAATAAATACGATTTTATAAGAATTGCCAAGATTTATGGTATTTTTGCCCATGCCTACTATCTACTTGAATTTTATATATAATACACAAGATAACCAGGGCATCAATCCCCAGAAAATTCAGAAAGATTCACACATCAATCAATTTCTGGAGATTTAAAAAATTTAAACAAAAACATTTATCCCCAAAAAGTCACAACAGCAACCCAATTGAATGTCTGTTTAACAGTGTGCCTATATGACACACAATTAACAATAGAATTCCAACTTAGTACAGATTTATACTATTACTTACTTAAGTCCACTATGCAGAATCAATAATTTAATTTATTATTATTTTTAGACTGACTCTAAATGGCTGGCTGCTGCAGCCTTCATTAGACTTTCTGATGCTGAGCACTGCATTATGGGAAATGTAGTTTAGGGAAGGGCCTTTTGAATTCTCTTCCACAGGGGGCTTTGCCTTCCCAAACTACATTTCCCAGAATGCTGTGTTCTCAGTCTCCCGCCCAGCCCAGCTAGCTGCTCTTCCTTATGACAGCCGGCAAACAGCCTTGGTCTAGCAATGGCCTCTTTGGCTTTACCAAAGTTGCTTAATGTTTATACTGAAAATTAAACTGATTTTGAGAGTTTTCTAAATGCTATAGAATCTGAATGAAAATTATTGATATGTTTCGATTTTTAAAATTTTCTCCTTCCTTTTTTGTATGTTTGTTAATAGCCATTCATTTGCACAAATCTAATGAATAGCTAATGACTTAAGAGACTAACGATAATTTTGCACAGCCCTAATGCATACCTATTGCTGAATATAGATATGTATGAGCTGAATGTGAAACAGGAGTTAGATGGATTTAGATTGTGAAAATAGCCCAAATAGTCTGCATTGCACCTTGACTGATAAGTGGTTGGGAGTCTAGGTATTGGGAGCTTAAAAAAGATGTTACCAAGGTCATTTTTTCAGGGCAAACAGTGTGAACAATTTGATATAATTTATTTATTTATTTCCAATATTTCTATCCCGCCCTTCTCACCTGAAGGGACTCAGGGCGGCATACAATTGGCAATAATGTTGTGATTTAAGAACCAATGGCCTTACAGGCAGGGAAATGTAACAATTGAAAACAGTGCTAGCCAATGAACATATTAGTGTGAGTTTTTGAAATGTTATGCCTTTATACATGTGTGTAACTGAGTTAACCTTTTAGTCCTAATGATTAATGTATAGGTTGTTTTTGTTGCCTTTTTAGCAAATTTGTTCTTTTTTTTTTTTTAAAGAGGGATACACTTTAGTTTGAGAGACTTCCACACAGCAGTATAACATCCACATAGAATTGTATTATCTGGCAGTATAGACTTAGATAATCCAGTTCAAAGCATATATTGTGGATTATCTGCCTTTATATTCTGGGTTAGATGGCTGTGTGGAAGGGTCCAGAGAAGGCCCTAAACCTAACAAGGGATATATTACTATTCCTGGCAAGTTTGGTCCCCACATTTCCAGCCCTAACTTCAGATAATCTGGTGATTGTAAACAAAAAAGCAACCAAGATATGAATCAATTTCAAATTGACAAGTCCACATTCTCCATATTATTACATCCAAGAGGTTGTCAGGTCTTTTTTGCACTTGAGAGTCTACCAGTTTTCTAGTTCACTTCAGGATGCCCTACCTCTGTTATTTGATGAAGTCCCGTAAATTTACTATCTTGCATTCATTTGAAATAGGATGCTCTTCACCTGAAATAAGAGCCTCATGATCACACTTCTCCCTGAATAATGGGAGAGGTAAACTGCATGTGATTTACACATTCCAGCTATACTTTGCCGTTTAGGGGAGTCCTTTGTCATGCTTTTAAGATCTGCCATTGCTCTGCTTGCCATGAGACTTTTTAAAACTTCCATCAGTTTACTTTCTACTGGCAAGTACTCCAGTGACAGACATACAGATCAGAGTTTCTCCCAGAACAGCTATTTGCATAAATCTCACACATTTGTATCTACAAGTAGCCTTGTACACGATTTCTCAAAACAGGAGCCACATTTGTGTAGCAACAGCAATTGTACAATGCTGCTTACATGGAAATAAATCATAATAAAATCCATTAACAATGGGCTGAAAAGGAAACAAAAATCCAATTTCTGTATTGTTCTTTTTCAATTTAGCTCCTGGCGTACAATAAAACAGGCATCCAGATGAGGCAAGCTGGATTACAGAGGCCAAACCTTTGCTATGCAAGTACTGATTTTGAAAACCTTGACAGACCTCCTTTTGTGTGGCTTTAGAAAAGGCAAGCTGAAGCTATTTCTGGGCATCCTATTCTCCTCTCAGGAGAATGGGTATTTGGTATTCCTGGAGCAGGAAAATAGGATGCCAAATGACATGGCGTAGAAAATGCCAATTGAAAGCAGATGTGCTTGTTCAGACTCACAGGCAGCCCTCAGTTTTCTTGAAGAGGAAAATGGTTGGTGCTTTTATTCTTGGATAGAGCATTTAGGTAATAAGGCTGGAATAAAAAATATTTCAGACATTTTCTACTTGAATATGCCAAAAAAAGTATTCTTGCATATTTTTTTTAATCTGTTCATGTTTCAGAACTATTTAAAAATTAACATGTTCAAAAGATTTTTTACAAAACAATATTTGGCTAAATAGATTAATAGTCATATAATCTAAATCTAATCTATCTAAATCTAATCTAAATCTAAATCTAATCTAAATCTAAATCTATCTAATCTAAATCTAAATCCATAATAAAAGTGAAAACCCGTATGTGTGTATGTGGCACGGGTGTCCGCTCACACAGACAGCCTCCGGCCTCCACAAACAGGCTATAGCTTCCACTTCTGAAAAGCCAGCAAGTCACTCCTTTTCACTGACATTGCGGTTACAGCGAGTTCCATGAACATGCAGCCCAACCCCTGCCAATGTCCCCAAATACTACAGCCCACCACCCAAGGAATGCTTTCATTTGGGGACCATTTCATCCTAGATTTTGCTTTTTCTTCCACCACAGGCAGGCATTTCACGGTTCTCCATTGCTGTGGAATTTGCATGACCCCACCTACTGCCCTTCCCTTTCAAATCTGTCTGCATAACAAACAGAGCAGAACTGACCTACAACTAAACTTACTACAGGAGTTTGGGGATTGACGCCACATGGTGGAAGTTGTAGTTCACTCTGCATCAGAGCACTGTGACTCCTACTGGGGAATGCAGAGAAGTTGTAGTTCACCTACACCCAGAACACTATGAACCCAAACAATGATGGATCGGGACCAAACTTGCCATGTATCCCCGATATGCCCAGATTTGAATACTGGTGGGTTTGGAGGGGAATTGCCCTGGAGTAGTAGATACTGGGATTTATAGTTCACCTGCAATGAATGAGCACTTCGAACCCCACCGATGATGGACCATGACCAAACTTGGCACACAGAGCCCCCTAATTGAACATATTGGACAAGTTTGGGGGAAAGGGAGTTATAGTTCACCTGCATCCAGAGAAAGTGACCCCCACCAACAATGGACCAGGACCAAACTTCGCACAGAGAAGCCTCATGACCAACTGAACATACTGCAGGGGTTTGTGGGAAGAGGCCTTGATTTTGGGAGTTGTAGTTCACTTGCATCCAAAGAGCACTGAACCCAACCAACGACGGATCTGCACCAAACTGGACACACAGACTGAACATAGCCTACTGTGGATACTGACAGATGTTTCAGGACAATTGCCCCGGGAATCTGGGAGTTGTAGTCGTTCACCCCCATCCAGACAGCACTGCAGTCACGTGATGACCAGCCAACGACAGATCTGGACCACACTTGGTACATAGATACAAAATTACCAACTTTGAATACTGGCAGGGTTTGGGGAGGATTGACCCACAATTCTCGGAATTGTAGTTCACCCACTCCAAACTGAGATAGCCTAACAATCAAAGACAAACAGTGCCTTTCTCAAATAACCCGGGCAACGCCGGGTCCCCAGGCTAGTGCTAAATAAAATTCAGAAATGTTTGTTTGAAAATTAACTAAACAGAAAAGGACACTTGAAGCCCTGCACACCGTGCTATGCTCACAGCCAGAAAAAAAACATAGATTGGGCTTGAAGGCAATAACAGAGGTTTAATTTACTTCCAGGTCTAAAATGATGTCTTATACAGAGTCTGCGCTCAAAACGAATTGGACATTACCATACAATACAGTGTAAGACATTTTATCCCCTTTGGCAGCTGTTCAAAAGACAGCTGTTCCCTCCCCGTCTCAGAAATGGCCAACTCAGAATCTGAGCTTTCATTGCTTGGGATGTCCGAGTAGATTGAATCTCCTTTGTGATGGTAAAAAGAAGAGCTGCCATTTGTCCATTTGAAGATGGAGCCATTTGGAATGTCCTCAGAGTTAAAAAGGACAAGACTTGGCAAATGGTCTGAGTCCAGGATAGAATTATCTGAGTCCAAAAAAGGACCCAGCATTTGATACAATGGGAAGACTTGTGTAAAAATAGACAGATTTCATCAAGGCATTTTTTTGTTTCTAGCTTTTCTCACCATCTGGATCTCCTCGGGAGATGGGAGATCCTTTATTTTTCTAAAAAAAGGTATTTCCTCTTTGCAGTACATACAAATAGTTTCACAAGCACTAACACGTTATTATATTTTAAAGATTTTCCTAGATGCCAATTTCAGCACATCTTTAGTCCTTTTCCCCCAGGGCATTTGGATTTCAATAAAGAGCTAGTTGATCCTCTCTGGGCTTGGCTGGGTTAGGGTTGTTTGAAGCCCAGCCAAGATCTACTGGTATGATTTACTTGATGAGTATGTATATATATATATATACAGTAGAGTCTCACTTATCCAAGCTAAACGGGCCGACAGAAGCTTGGATGAGTGAATATCTTGGATAATAAGGAGGGATTAAGGAAAAGCCTCAATCATCAAATTAGGTTATGATTTTACAAATTAAGCACCAAAATATCATGTTAGACAACAAATTTGACAGAAAAAGTAGTTCAATACGCAGTAATGTTATGTTGTAAATACTGTATTTACGAATTTAGCACCAAAATATCACGATTTATTGAAAATATTGACTACAAAAATGGCTTGGATTATCCAGAAGCTTGGATAAGTGAGACTCTACTGCATATATATATATATGTGTGTGTGTGTGTGTGTGTGTATACGCATGCATACATAATATGCACCGGTGGCTTAATTTATTATTTTGGGAGGGGGGATTGATCTCTCAATAAATCTGGGATTTATAATTTGATGCTTTAAACCTTTCTGGCTGAACTGCAAATCCTAAAATACCGTGGGATGAAACCATGATAGATAAAGTGTAGCATTTTAATTGCATTATAGAATCAGAGTTGTAAGGGACCACATGGATCATCCAGTCCAATCTCTTGCCATGCAGGAAATGCACAATCAAAGCACTGACAGATGTCCATCCAACCTCTGTTTAAAAGCTTTTATATTGCTTTTTCCTTTTAATTATTTAACTCCTGCACATGTGCTAATCTTCATATCCAGCAGAGGTGCAGACGATCAGAGAAAAATAGAGATATAGAGCAAAGCTGAGTCAAAGGTATAAAGTGTCAAGAAGTCCATTTTGAGGATGTGTTAGTGGTGGGACGACATGTTTTCTTTGGGAAAAAATGATATTTAGCTGTCCCTGGGGGAGACCTCCAGCTGCCTGGCTGGGCTCCATGCGATCTGTCAAGTGGCTGGCTGCAGCCTTGGATTAAGGATGCCCACCTAAATGAGGAAGATTCCCAGTTTATGGACAGGGTTCCATGTGATCCACACCAGGGCTTAGATGGGTTAGATAAAAGGAACCCAGGTTCCACAAGACCCACATTGAGGCTGGTTACAGCTTTGGGTTAAAGACACCTAGATCTCTATGTGATTTGCACCAATCCAGACCACTTTAAATTAAAGAACCTAGTCAAAGGGGTAGGAAAATGGATCTTCTTGGCGAAGGTTATGTGCTGGTTCAGTACATATCCTGGGGTTTTAAATAAAAAAGAATATATATATATATGAGTGATGGCATCACGGCGACCAACAAAACAACAAAACTACAGGGCCTCCAACCTCGAAATTTGACAACACAACCCATCATCCACTCCTCTAGGTTGATAAAACAAAAAGAAAAGAAAAATAAAGTCCTAATTAGAGGGAAAGGAATAATTGTTTTTATCCAATTGCTGCCAGTTTAGAGGGCTAATCTCTGCCCACTTGGTCTCCTAGCAACCAACTCAGCACAGGGGACAGGCAGACTTAGGCCTCAGGCTTCTTCCACAGATTATCTAATTTGCACTGGATTATATGGCAGTGTAGACTCAAGGCCCTTCCACACAGCTATATAACCCATTTATAATCTTATATTATCTGCTTTGCACTGGATAATCTTGACTCCACACTACCATATAATCCACTTCAGTGTGCATTTTATACAGCTGTGAAGAAGGGACCTCATATAATCTAGTTCTAAGCAGATAATATAAGATTATCAATATACAGTAGAGTCTCATTTATCCAACACCACCAATTCCTCAATACTTTATTTCCCATACCACCATACTTCGCCACAGCAATGCGTGGCCGGGCACAGCTTTTATTTTTATATATATATATATATATATATATATATATATATATATATATATATATAATTAAGAACAATGGCTTTAAACTACAGGAAAGGTGATTCCACCTGGAAGAACTTCCTCACCATGAGAGTTGTTCAGCAGTGGAACTCTGTGCCCCAGACTGTGGTGGAGGCTCCTTCTTTGGAGACTTTTAAGCAGTGGCTGGATGGCCATCTGTCAGGAGTGCTTTGAATGCGATTTCCTGCTTCTTGGCGGGGGGTTGGACTAGATGGGCCATGAGGTCTCTTCCAACTCTATTATTCTATGATTCTAGGATTCTATAGTTCTGGGGAGATGGTCTTCAGAAAGATTGGGCTGCTGCTGGCCTGCTGCAGAGTGAAGAAACTATCATATAAAGGACATCACTTTATTTCATCTAGGGCTTAATGTCCCTAGAAAACTATAAATCTTTTGGGGTGGGGGTCCTGTGTTCGACAACACAATTACATCAAGCATAAGCCTAATAACAGTGAACTCAGTTGTTTCTTGGAACAAAAGAAATGTTTCTGTTTCAGATGTTTCTCAACAAATTGTGGAAATGTGGATTTATATCCTTAAAATTCTCACAAAGAATTTAAGGATATACATTCATATTTTCACCATTGTGAACATGAAGGTCCTTGTTGTTTCATTATTTTCTCTGGCAAGGCTTGAGCAGAGTTTTTGTTTGAAATACACAATTATCATCACCTATGCGTGTTTCCATCCACAAACCAGAGCATAAGCCAGAACAACAGCAAAATAGATTTTTCCTTGTGTTGGCTACTCCATCCCTGCCCATTTTCTTTTTTCTCCTCAGCTAATCATGATATTTACTCCATGGCCTCTACTGGATACAGCAGCCAGCCAATTAGCCATCATTCTCTCTCACCTCCTGCAATGAGGAATCATTAACCACAGGCCACACAAATCTCTCTAAGCTAAATTTCTTTGCTTCCCCTTCCCTCACCCTGCAAAGTCCTTGAAATGGGTTTGCTCATTGTCTAAATAATACGTTAGTGATGAAAGCCAGAACTAATTCTATAAGAGTGTGGACGAAAAGGACAATGAAGATGACTCGGCTGGGCAAATGTATTGAGAAACAGGTGAAAGAAATGAGCACACCAGATGGAAATGATTTGCGTTTTTCAACCCTGCTCTTGTTACCATTAATAAAAGTGCCCTCTTTTGCCACCAGCTGAAGTTAAGTGAATATACAGTGAAATAATGACCAGGAATATAAAAAGCTTTCAGAAAATGATGCAGCCCTTGTAAGGAAGGCTTAAAAAAATAAGAATGAAAGCTATTGAATGAGCTGCCTCTACCATTCTGAAATGCAAGCTCATTATGAATAGGGTATTTTTTCCCTCACCTGCCTGTCTTTTCACATTGCACAATAGGGTGAGAGATGAAGCCTTGAAAAGCAGGTGAGGAGCTTGTGAACTCTCCCAGTGGAACTTGGAGCCAGAAAGGAATATGAGATAATATATAAAAGTTCACACTGTTCAGAAGGGTTTTTAGGCACTTCTTTATTCTTCTCCTTCTAAAAGAAAACATTTAAGTCCTGTGGGCTGGCATATCTGCAAGCTACGAACAGCCTTGGAACTCTCATACAAAGATCTACTTGGGTGTTTTAACTTCCATGTCCAGCATTGTCTTGTTCAACAGAACTTGCTCTTCTTCAGTGATAAATGTTATTCTTTGGGTGCACCTATACCAGGGACCAAGAAACCATGGCATACAGCCTCTACGCTCATCAGATGGAACCAAACTTCTGAAGGACAAAACATCAATTGCACTATGTTGGAAAGAGCACTACCAAAACCTTCTGAATCGCAGCTCCAATGTGGCCAAAGAGGCCCTCTGACAAATCCCGCAACAACAAACCAGGGATGAGCTTGCAGCACTGTCTAATTTGGAAGAAGTCAGCAATGCCATCAGCCAACAAAAAAACAAGAAAGCCAGCTGACCTGATGGGATCCCTGCTGAAATCTTCAAAGAGGGTGGACCTGAGCTGATACAACAACTCCACCAGCTCATTGAAAAGGTGTGGGTGACCAAGAAAATCCCAGCAGACTTCAGGGATGCCACCATCATCACCCTTTTCAAGAAAGGGGATAGAACAGACTGCAGTAACTATCGCGGTACCTCCCTTCTAACCTCCGCTGGGAAAATCCTCGCAAGAATCCTTGCAAACCGCCTTCTCCCTGTCTCAGAAGACACCCTCCCAGAATCCCAGAATGGCTTCCCCCTCCAGAGGAACAGTGGACATGATCTTCACTGCACGACAGTTCCAAGAAAAATGCAGGGAACAAAACCAACCTCTGTACATGGCATTCATTGACCTTGCAAAGGCATTTGACACAGTGAACCGCAGCGCTCTCTGGACCATCCTCCAAAAAATCGGGTGCCCTGACAAATTTGTGAACATCCTTCGGCTCCTCCATGATGACATGATGGCAACAGTCTTGGACAGCAATGGCTCCCAAAGTGACCCATTTAAGGTGGAATCATGTGTCAAGCAGGGATGTGTTATTGCCCCTACCTTATTTTCCATCTTCATCGCTATGATACTTCACCTTGTTGATGGGAAGCTTCCAACCGGAGTGGAAATCATCTATCGGACAGATGGCAAGCTATTTAACCTCAGCAGACTGAAAGCCAAAACCAAAGTCACCACAACATCTGTTATAGAACTCCAATATGCCGATGACAACGTGCTCATTCAGAAGAAAACCTACAAGCCACTCTAAACTCCTTTGCAGAAGCATACGAGAAGCTCGGCCTCTCACTGAACATCGAGAAAACCAAAGTGCTCTTCCAACAGGCACCAGCTAACTCCTCTGCAATGCCAGGAATACAGCTTAATGGTGTAACGCTAGAAAATGTTGACCATTTCTGCTACCTTGGCAGCCACCTCTCCACAAAAGTCAACATTGACACTGAAATACAACACCGCCTGAGCTCTGCGGGTGCAGCATTTTTCATAATGAAGCAGAGAGTGTTTGATGATCGGGACATCCGTAGAGATACCAAGGTGCTTGTTTATAAAGCCATTGTCCTCCCAACCCTGCTCTACGCCTGCCAAACGTGGACGGTCTACAGACGTCACACTCAACTACTGGAGCATTTCCATCAGCGTTGCCTCAGAAAAATCCTGCAATTCTCTTGGGAAGGCAGGCGGACAAATGTCAGTGTGCTTGAGGAAGCAAAGACCACAAGCATTGAAGAGATGCTCCTACACCATCAACTCCGCTGGACTGGCCACATTGTCCAAATGCCCGATCACCGTCTCCCAAAGCAGCTATTCTACTCCCAACTCAAGAACGGGAAATGTAATGTTGGTGGGCAGGAAAAGAGATTTAAAGATGAGCTTAAAGCCAACCTTTAAAAGTGTGGCATAGACACTGACAACTGGGAAGCCCTGGCCCTTGAGCGCTCTAATTGAAGGTCAGCTGTGACCAGCAGTGCTGTGGAGTTCGAAGAGGCACGAATACAGGGCTTAAGGGAGAAATGTGCCAAGATGAAGGCCCGTCAAGCCAACCCTGACCGAGACTGCCTTCCACCTGGAAACTGATGTCCTCACTGCGGGAGAACATGCAAATCAAGGATAGGTCTCTTCAACCACCTCCAAGACACCAGAGATGGAAGACAATCCTCCTCGAGCTACGAGGGATCACCTAAGTAAGTAAGAGTATTTACCATTATTAATTTAGTATTTACCATATAGATATTAAAGCATTGTGTACTTCACCATAGTTCTGTATTTACCAACATAGCTTAGAGTATTTACCACCAAAATAGTATTTACCAAATAGTTAGCATAGCCTAGATCAATAGGTACTGCTCCGGCGGGACGGTAACAGCGCTCCATGCAGTCATGCTGGCCACATGACCTGGAGATGTCTATCATAGCATAGCAAAGCCCAAAGAGTGTACTTTACCACTATAGCTTACAGTATTTACCATCATAGCAAAGTCCAGTATTTTACCATTATAGCTTATATTATTTTACTATAGCCATTATAGCTAGTACTTTACCACCATAGCACGTATATACCAGCATAGCTAGTACATACCTTAAATGCCTATAATTTGTACCTTACCATTATAGCCATTTGCTTTACTTTATAGACAATATAGCCAGGTATTTATCATTATAGCCTGCATTTTCCATCAAAATAATATTATATCATTATAGTTTGGAATATTTTACCTCACAACCATTATAGTATAGTGTACTTCACTATAGTTCTGTGTTTTACCATCTTGATTCTGTATGGAATTAATAACTGACTTACCACAATTGTAGTTAATTATTTTACCTCATGTTATACAAATATTATCAAGTGTTTATTTCAAGTGTAACTTAAGTTCTATCAACGGATTTCGTCTCTGTAATATACTATTTTGATTGTCTCCTCAAGAATCCTGACTGAAGTTAACTTTGCCCTTGTTTCAGTACACTTATTTGGTTAACTTTATCAATTCTCAAGAGTCTTTATTTTAAAACCTGAAGTATTGCAGAGAAAACTGGGGGGGGGGGGGGCTTCTAAACTGCCATATAAAATCCAGATTATCTGTTTTGAACTAGGTTATATGGCAGTATAGAAGGTGCCTGCTTTTGCAGTCCCAGCTGTCAATCTCCACAGCCATCCCAGTTCTTTGGGCTCCCCTCTTCTCCATTTCCTCACAAAAACTTATAGGAGGCCCCTCTGGTAGGTTTTTGGAAGTAAATAAGGAGCTGGAGGGAAACTGAATGCCATCCCGGGTCAACCAAAAGTGTCAAGGTTGGCCCAAGATGGCATCTAGCCACCCCTCAAGGGAAAGTCTGGAGTTTGGGTTGGGGGTGTGGACAGAAACCCATTTGGAAGTGGGTTATTTCAACCTGCTTCCTCCCAGGTTTCTGCCATGTCTGGAAGGGCCCTTGTTCGTTACTTGGGAATTGCCTATATATAAAAAGATTTGTTGTATAAATATTTTAAGGGAGATTTTCTGTTTTGAACTGGATTATATGAATCTACAGTACCAGATAATCTGGGATCAGATCCTGGAATTTAGAGCAGTGTAGAAGGGGCCATAGTGGGAGACCCCTTCTACACTGCCACATAATCCAGTATCTGATCCCAGATTATTTGATTTGAGCTGGATTATATGATGGCCCTTCCAGACATATAGTTTGGCTTTTTATTAAGTTTTTGTTTTATCATATTTTCAATAGGCACATATTACATGTCCTTGTGGCCTAGAACAAGAGCCTGTCTGGTCCAGAATATTTTATCCCCACACAATCCAGCCAGGTCATTGCTGAAAGTCTGTAATCAAGGCATATCTGTTCCTAGAATTTGACATTCAGATTAATAGTGTGAGTAAATATGAATGTTCTAGAGTTACTATATTACAGTCACTGACATTTGGCTATTTAATTTGCATATTGTGCAAATTGCTACACTTACACATGTTATTAACCTGTTTTCTAATTATGCAAATTCGGCACATTCATAGTTTTATTTTTATCTGGCTGGATATACACTGCCGTATAATCTAGTATTTGATCCCAGATTATCTACTTCAAACTGGATTATAAAGCAGTGTAGACAAAGGGCCCTTCCAGACATGTCTTATATCCCAAGATCTGATCCCTGGTTTTCTGCTTTAAACTGGATTATATGAGCCTGCACCGCCAGATAATCTAGGTTAAAGAGAAAACTTGGGATCAGATACTGGGACATAAGCCTGTCTTGGAGGGCCCTCATATAATCCAGTTCAAATCAAATCTGGAATCAGATGCTAGATTATATGGCAGTGAAGAAAGAGTCTCCCACTAGGGACACTTCTCTAAATTCCAGGATCTGATCCCAGATTATCTGGCACTGTAGATTCATATAATCCAGTTCAAAGCAGATGATCTGGGATCAGATCCTGGGTTATAGGGCAGTGTAAAAGGGAGGCCTTTTCATACTTGACACCATTTTAACAAGCAACTAAACTTCTAAGAGAAGTAATGTAGACTAATGTTAAAAGTGCTAAATTTGAAATAATTTGGGCTATGAAATTCTGCCACCTTGGGCCCCACTCCAGGAGAAAGTCAGCATTGAAATGAAATGAAATAAATACATTTGCCATGTGGCTTTGTGCCATCTATCAGAAAATCCATCTTATTATGTTGTTATGTGGATTAATAGCAAGATAGGAACCATGCCAAACATGCCCTGGTACGGGAATAATATCCATGTGGCCAATATCACACTAAGTAGTGTAACTGACACCGTCCACTTTAAAGCAGGGCTTCTTAACCTTTTTTGTTCTGGAGAACCCTTTGCCAGTGAGTTGAAAATCAAAAATTCCATCCCAGAATGGAGTGGCTGATAGGTTTTTGACACTCAATGTCTTTAAATTAAATTTTAGGATTATTCAAAATTATGCTTTACAACTTTCCCATGTTCTGAATGCCTGGTAACCTAACACAATGCAACAACTGTATAACGTTCTGGACTATTCCAAAATATGGTTGAATGCAAATTTTTGGGATATAATGAGATATGAAATGACTACCACTGTAATTTATTGCGTACATTCATTAGTGAAGGAAATGCTAGATTTCCATTAAGACATCAGAAAAACTAATGTAATAATTTGATTTGTTTCCCAATTCAAGCTCATAGATGCCCTGGATATTTTCCATGGACTCCATGGACCCTGGTTAAGAACCCTTGCTTCAAAGGCAAAAACCCGTTATAGCTAATAATTAGGCATGTGCAATCCAGGAAAAAAAATTGTTCTAAACTCTCTTCAAAAGTAAGGGCGCTGGTGCTTCATTTCTAAAGTCATCTCTGAATTTTGAGGGCAAAAAGTTCAAAACCTTCCAAAACTTCCGAATCTTCGTATGTACTTCATTAATGGCAGATGCGCATGAGCATGAAGGAAAACATTTCTGTCAATGGGGAAACTTGAGGGACTTCTTTCTTCTTCATTTTTAGCTATCCTAATGAAACTTGTGACAGTGGTAGAACACATTTACCACTGTTAGAACACCAAATTTGAAGACGTTTTACTTATCCTCAGATTTTTGGTGAATTTTCAATTTGACAGATGACAGATGGCCATCAGCCTCTGAATAAGGAAATCTGTTCCTGGTTTGAAAGTGGTATTTCCTGTTTCATTGGGTTTTTTGGGGCTGAGAGTGTGTAACTTGCCCAAGATCACCCAGTGGGTTTCTATAGCTGAGTGGGGAATCAAGCCACGATCGTAGTCCAACTCTCAAACCACTACAGTACACCATGCTGCCTCAAAACGGGCCCGCTGCTTGTGAGGAGGGAAAAAGTTTAGAAGTGGGTTTCTTCCTATGGGACTGATATTAAGCCTGATGCTAGCCACCAGCCACTGGAGAGAAAACGCTCTTCCCTTTCTACCAAGACTCTAGTGTATTATTAATAATCAGCAAGCCCAGGCTAGGCTGCTCCTCCTGGCAAACAAAGTTTGGTTGAATTAAAAACACTTTCTCGTATTTCCGAAGGTTTTCCAAGGCCATTAAATAAATGGATTCCAAAGCTTCAAATTAGAAGGTTAATTCTGAAGGGCCAAACCACCTCGGAACCCCATTCGGAACCAAAATACCCTGTTTCCCCTAAAATAAGACATCCCCAGAAAATAAGACCTAGTAGAGGTTTTGCTGAATTGCTAAATATAAGGTCTCCCCCAAAAGTAAGACCTAGCAAAGTTTTTGTTTGGAAGCATGCCCGCCAAACAGAACACTAGCTCATGTAGGATCGGTAAATGTATGTACCATAGTGTTGTACATGGAAATAATGGTAGTAACAAGAAATTCTTGATAGGATTCACAGTTTATCTGGTTATGCTGGTTTGTGATGACAACTACTGTACAGTTTATAATAAATGTTCATTTTTTGTTCAACAATAAATGTGAATTCTTCTTCATGGAAAAATAAGACATCCCCTGAAAGTAAAACCTAGAGCATCTTTGGGAACAAAAAGTAATATAAGACACTGTCTTATTTTCGGGGAAACACGGTAGATACGATTTCATTCTCATTAATGACGATTCCAAGGAGTTCGCCCATGCCTACTAATAATTACAAAAAGCAACTAGTTACCACAATAATTAAGAAAAATTCTTTCTTGCATTGTTCACATCTTTCCTTAATAAATTGTATTCTCTCCTAAATATTCATTATGTCACAGAGTCATAGTTTCAGTTCCAATGAGAAACACAATGAGAAAAATGGCCCAAAGTAAAAGAAACCTGGGAAAGCGTGTTTTCTGCTCAGGTACTACCTTTATTTCCAAACAGCAGGATACAGTTAATAGGCATATACTCTTCTGCCAGAGCAAACACATTTAGCAATCTTCTGCCTGCTTAGAGCACAAACTACTCTTGTAACATCTGTCACAGAGCACATAATCACAGAGTGCATCCTTGTTGCTTTACAAGTATCTTTTCTCCTTGCAATATTGTACTTATTTAAGAGATGGTGCTACATTAGTTGTGGATTTTTAGGCTGCAGCAGCTTGACTTTAATTGCAGTTCTCACATCTTATGGGGACAAATGGGGGTAAAAAAAAGAAACAGAATTATCTCTGCAGGATGTTACAAGGCAAGGCTCTACTTACATTATTTGAAGAGCTACTGTCAGATTAAATCTTGTTACGTGTTAAGCATCTAGATGGTTTCCAAACTGCCAAAAGAAGCATTGAATATAGCCCTAGCATGGATCGTGTCACAAAATTTTCTCAATACCTAGACAATACTATTGCTTCATGGCCAGTATCAGATCTGAATGAGTTGCAGGCAAGACTCTATCATTTTAAAAATTGTGACAAATAAGGAGTGACAAGGATCCAGATAAACAAGACTTCCCTTGGCACTAAATGAGATGAACGAGACCTCTGTTGGAAGGATATGCCATATATAGGACATCACATACAGGAAATTGTCCTCATAAGGTCCTTAGGAAGTATACAGAGAAGTCAGACCTTTACCAGATTTTTTACTCTAAGAAGATCATAACAGAATAATCATTGATTTATTCACCATTAGGCTTTTCTAAAAAGAGAGAAATGAAGGAAGAGGAAAGTATTTTGGGGTGAAATAGTGTGTAGTTTACCTTGCCTGGATGGGGAAGATGAGAGAAAGAGGACGATTGTAGTACTAGGAGTGACAGAAGGGAAGAAAAGGACATTTTATAGAGGTAGATAGAAGATTATTATTTCTCATGGCTGTGTTTGAGATTGCAGCAGAGGAGCAATGGCAGTGATATAAAACCATGCAACAATTAAGGACTCACAGCTATGTTGAAATGAGGTGACTGGGGAAAGGTGACAAGAGGTGATGGAGGGATTGGGAGAGTAAAGACAAAAGAGAGAACAGTGAGTATGTCCAATGAATTAGGTCTCTTTATTGAAGGCCTTACAAAATAGAGAGGATGGTCTGGGGTAGTTCAAGCTCTATTATAGTCAGTAACCAGTTCAAGAAGGTCTGGGATAGGAAGATCATGGGCACCAATGCCTTTTTCTTAGGGCTCTTCCAAACAGGCCAGAAATCCAGGAGGAACTGGGTTATTTTAACCCAGTTCCTCCCGGATTTCTTTCCCCACCCACCAACACAAACCCAGGCTTTCCCTTGGGCGGTGGCTAGATACAATTTTGGGTCAAGCAAAGGGTGACGTGGGATAGCATCCACCACCCCCCCAACCACCATTTCCTAAAAAAAAACCTTACCTGAGAGGCCTGCCAGCAGTGCAGACCCCTCTGCACAGTATTCCTGATGCAAGAAAATGACGTTTCAGGAGCTGGAGGAGGAGAGGTTTTTCTCCTTGCCCCCACCTCCTGACACATCATTGCCTTGCATCAGGAGTACTCTGCAGAGGGGAATGCACGGCAAGCAGGCCCCTCAGGTAAAGTTTTTTGGGAAAAATGGGGGGGGGGGGTTGGGGGAAGTGTTGCCCTCCCACTGTCAGGATGTGCCCATCTCAGTTATTCCCAACAAGCTGATCCGTTCACACCATGCCAGTTAATTGGAATGGGAGTAAAGGAACTGACTACTGATAGCAGCCATCTGGACTGAGGAGGGAACCATGATTAATTGCTTGTTGCCTGGGAATTGAATGTTAGCCGTTAGGAGTAGAATAGAAGGGGGCTATGGGGGTAGTGGTTTTGGATTTAGTCAGAACTAGCTTGCTTTTCAACTTGGTAAGAAGGATCAATAAAGTTGTTTCCAAGGAGCTATCTTTGTGAGCCTTCTTTGTATCCGCGATCTTCCAAGGCCTGACACCCACTCCTTCAGGTTCTAGGAGCCCAAAGAACCTGGTGGCTGTGGGGATTGACACCCTCCCCCTTCACACATACACACTGTTCCTCCTTTAGGCTATGGAATTTGGAAAAAGAGGGAAATCCCTACAAGGCCCACAACTGGAAAGATCTGAATCTTAGCTTAAAGTTGGGATCTTTCCAGGTGTTTTGTTAAACCAGAACAAACTGGGAAATCCCAGTTTTCTCTGGATTAATTTGATCATTTGTGTACCTCAAGTAAAACCGAGACAGATCCCAGGATATGAGCCTGTTTGGAAGGGCCCTAAGATTAACATACGTACCTCTGTGTTATGGAATCATGGAAGTTTTACAAGGTTTTTAGCCTTCTATGCCAAAGAGTGGTGGTGCTTCACCAAATGCCAAATCCCAGGATTCCACTGCATTAATTCATTCCAATTGAAGTGATGTCAGACAGCTTTACTTCTACAGTGTAGAGTCACCCTAAACCAACCAACTGCATTAATTGTGTAGGGTAAGGACTCATATAACTATCACTGGAGACCCTCTTTTTTCAAATTCCATAGCCTAAAGGAGGAACAGTTGGGACTTCAGTGAGCGAGAAGGGAGTATATAACATTTTCTCCAACACCATAATCCAAAGAAATATAATTTGTTTTTTCTCTCTCCTCACATTCAGTTTGGCACTAGAAAATATGAGGTTGCCCATATGGCTCCAAAATGCCATTTGGATTCCAGAAGTCAGGAACGGTTGCTTTTTACTGCACTTGAAAAAGAGACTGATGACTGGTAAATCACCACCATCCCAGAAAAAACGGATGGAAAATTATTTCCATAATGCAATTTATTACGCTCTTGGATGAGCTATTCCTGCACTTAAATTTCAGACAATGCACACTCCATTCTCTCTCAGGTTGCTGCTTTAAAGTTCCAATAAACCAACATTTATGGTGGCTTTATATGTTAACTTATTCCAGTCTCAGGAGACAATTGTTGAGGGAATAGCAGAAGCAAATGACTCATGGACTGTAAAATACCTGTTCTGAAACTGTGATAAATGTGTCACTCTATATGGTGGTTCAATTTGCTACAGGAACCCAGAAGCTGAGGCAAGGCTTTTATAACAGAAGACATGATATATTGTCATGACCAGTTTGTCCCCTGACTTGCAATATGACTGAATGCCGTTTTTAATGACATTTTTATGGTTTCTATGCCATGTCATGCTTTAAGATGTATTGCTCTTTACTATTGAAATGACTAAAACTAAATAAGAAAATTGTTAGTATTTAAAGAAGGTAAATGGTTCAGCCTGTGACTTGTTAGGAACATATGCTGAGCTGGGGAGTGAAGGGGTGGCCACCCAAAGCCTTTTTACACTATAGAGTCAACACTCTAACTGCCACAGCACCCTGGAAGTTGTAATTTGATGAGGAACTGGAGGAGCTCTCTGGCTGAGAATTCTAAATTGGAAATCCAAGGATCCTTATTATGGAACCATGGCAGAACATTTTAATTAATATTTTTAAAAATAGGAAAAAAGGGGAAGAGAGAGACAAGCAACTTGATCATGAAAGACACCCGTCCTTCCCACCCTTTGATGCAAAGCCATCTTGAATTTTCCAATAAACATTTTGAACAACCCAAGTAGGGATCTCTGATGTGCACTCAACCCTTGCCTCCCGAACGAAGCATGGAAATGGATGAAATAATAATAATAATAATAATAATAATAATAATAATAATAATAATAATAATAATAATAATTTTATTTTTCTACCCCGCCACCATCTCCCCAGAGGGACTCGGGGCGGCTTACAGATATAAAACCAACATACAGTAATATCAAATACAAAAACACACAAATAAATTAAAAAGCATTAAAAAATCACAATCATTATAAAACACATGAAAAACACAGCAATAAAAACATAAAATGAGCTGGCCAAAGTGCACTGAGTGGAATTTGTAAACAAGAAGGAAGTTAAGGTGCTACAAGGTCATGGGAAGAGCCTTAAACTGAGGTGAACTCTGAGGCTATGTCAAGGAGTTAACCAACATGTACAACTGGTCAGAAGAAACGAAAAGGGAATGTATCCAACAATAATTCCAGGTCTGGACTGAGTTCTACAAAAGAAGAAAATATGCATGAAAAAACCCATTTCATTCATTTTTTAAATCTCATGTATCACCAGAGTCCCCGGTGGCACAGTGGGTTAAACTGCTGAGCTGCTGAACTTGCTGATCAGAAGGTTGCCGGTTCGAATCCGGGGAATGGGGTGAGCTCCTGCTGTTAGCCCCAGCTTCTTCCAACATAGCAGTTCAAAAACATGCAAATGCGAGTAGATCAATAGGTACCGCTCTGGCGGGAAGGTAACTGCACTCCATGCAGTCATGCCAGGCACATGACCTGGGGGTGTCTACGGACGACGCCGGCTCTTTGGCTTAGAAATGGGGATGAGCACCAACCCCCAGAGTCGGACACAACTAGACTTAATGTCAAGGGAAAACCTTTGCCTGCCAACCCCCGAAATAATGAGACAACACAAGTAAAATGGGTTTAAATATGGGCAACTTTATTAATTGTTACCTATTTAACTCTGAAACTGAATGTAACTCTATTCTGGTGGAGAGTCTGGTGGAAAAACCCAGCCGAGGTAGTGCCCTTACCCGGCCTACCCCTTGGCTGATAAGAGCGAAAACACCCGGTTAGCCTGAATCCGAGCAACCTTTAAGAGGAACATGTCAGAGAAACCTCCCTCAAAGTTGTTGAGGCCAAACTCTTCACATTCCAAGGGCATTTAGTTTCACCTCACCTGTACAAGATGGATAGGCCCGGGCTGTGGGCAGCCAGCTGCAACAAATCACTCTGACCAAGAGGTCATGAGTTCGAGGCCAGTTCGGAGCCTGCGTTTGTCTCTGTCTTTGTTCTATGTTAAGGCATTGAATGTTTGCCTTATATGTGTAATGTGATCCGCCCTGAGTTCCCTTCGGGGTGAGAAGGGCGGAATATAAATACTATAAATAAATAAATACCAGATGAATGTTTTAGCTTATGTCTTTCACCCCAAAGGGGGTGGTGCCCTAGGTTTACACCAGATTGTATATTCCCCTATCATTTTCCACCACCAATTGGGGGCAGATATCTATCTTATCCCCAACCCCCACCAAATTCTCTAAGAACTCGCAAATTCCTGCCTCTTTCCTAGGAGAAATTTAAAGTTGCCCTCATCCGATAAATAGATACCATCTACTCAGTAAAATTGTGTCTTGTCGTGTATAATGGCATTGTGTAATATGATTGACCCACGGCCGTGAGCCAGCACTTGCTCATGTGGCTCCACACTACCGCTGCCATCCACCATGCTCGTAAAGCTACCCATCTTGCATATTGGATTCAATTACCCTATTCTATTATTGGTATAAACAGAGAAATATATCCATCCATATTCAATTTAATTTATAAACAATTATATTGCACACTTCCCCTTTGAACCCATCGCCTATCTAAATTCATTTAAATGTGTAATTCGTTATCAATAATATATAAATACTTCTTTCATTAATATTTAATTAGCCACACAATCAATATTTAAGTCAATTAAATCATTCATTTTAGATTGTGTACGTTATTTAATTCATCCAATGATATTAGCATTATTACTATTGTAATTATCTTTAGTAATATTATTATTATTCTTATATTAATTTTATATTGCCTCCCATTGATTCCCCAGATGCATTTAGTTCAGGGGTCCCCAAACTAAGGCCCGGGGGCCGGATGCGGCCCATCGAAGCCATTTATCCGGCCCCCACGGCACAAGGGCAGAAGGGGGTTGGGCTAAATGACCCAAGAGGTCTCTTCTCCCATTATTATTATTATTATTATTATCAACACAACGACGTTGTATGGCACAGCAAACAAGATAGATATGCTGGATTTCGTTTCGCAAAACCACAAGTCGAACACTTCCCAAGTGTCTAGGACTGTGTGATGTATTTTCTGATGATGTGTGCAGATCCCAGTAGGGTGGCCTTTTGCAGTTGGCAGATGGTGATTTTGTCAATGTCTATTGTTTCCAAATGCCGGCTGAGATCTTTTGGCACGGCACCCAGTGTGCCCATCACCACCGGGACCACCTGTACTGGTTTCTGCCAGAGTTTTTGAAGTTCAATCTTGAGGTCCTGATAGCGGCTGAGTTTTTCCTGTTGTTTTTCATCTATGCGACTGTCACCTGGGATGGCAACATCAATGATCCAAACCTTGTTCTTTTCCACAACTGTGATGTCTGGTGTGTTGTGTTCCAGAACTTTGTCAGTCTGGATTCGGAAGTCCCACAGTATCTTTGCGTGCTCATTTTCCAATACTTTTGCAGGTTTGTGATCCCACCAGTTCTTTGCTGCTGGGAGGTGGTACTTGAGGCATAAGTTCCAATGAATCATTTGGGCCATGTAGTTGTGCCTCTGTTTGTAGTCTGTCTGTGCGATTTTCTTACAGCAGCTGAGGATATGATCCATGGTTTCGTCGGTTTCCTTGCACAGTCTGCATTTTGGGTCATCAGCTGATTTTTCGATCTTGGCCTGAATGGCCTTTGTCCTGATGTCTTGCTCCTGGGCTGCAAGGATCAGGCCTTCTGTCTCCTTCTTCAGGGTCCCATTCGTGAGCCAGAGCCAGGTCTTCTCCTTATCAGCTTTTCCTTCAATTTTGTCTTATTATTATTATTATTAGAAACACAACAAGATGAGTCCGCAGCAGACACTCTGCTGGCTGCTGTATTGGATCACACGTCGGACACTTCCCAAGTGTCTAGGACTGTGTGATGTATCGGCGAATAATGCGCGCAGATCCCAGTAAGGTGGCCTTCTGCAGCTGGCAGGTGGTCATTTTGTCAGCGCCGATTGTGTTTAAGTGCAGCCCAAGGCCCTTAGGCACTGCACCCAGTGTGCCGATCACCACTGGGACCACCTTGACTGGCTTGTGCCAGAGTCTTTGTAATTCGATCTTTAAATCCTCATATCGTGTCAGCTTTTCCAGTTGTTTCTCCTCAATCCCGCTCTCACCTGGGATTGCAACATCGACAATCTATACTTTGTTTTTTAACACGATTGTGAGGTCAGGAGTATTGTGTTCCAAAACCCTGTATTATTATTATTATTATTATTATTATTATTATTATTATTATTATTATTATTAACATTGAGGCTGGGTGGCCATCTGTCAGGGGTGCTTTGCTTGTGCTTTTGGTGCACAGAGGCAGAAGGGGGTTGGACTAAATGGCCCAAGGGGCCTCTTCCAACCCTCTTTATTATTATTATTATTATTATTATTATTATTATTATTATTATTTTATTATTATTTTATTATTATGACACAGCAAACAAGATAGATATGCTGGATTTCATATCACAAAATCACAAGTCAAACACTTCCCAAGTGTCTAGGACTGTGTGATGTATTTTCGGATGATGCGTGCAGATCCCAGCAGGGTGGCCTTTTGCAGTTGGCAGATCGTAATTTTGTCAATGTCTATTGTTTCCAAATGCCGGCTGAGATCTTTTGGCACGGCACCCAGTGTGCCCATCACCACCAGGACCACCTGCACTGTTTTCTGCCAGAGTCTTTGAAGTTCAATCTTGAGGTCCTGATAGCGGCTGAGTTTTTCCTGTTGTTTTTCGTCAATGCGACTGTCACCTGGGATGGCGACATCAATGATCCAAACCTTTTTCTTTTCCACAACTGTGATGTCTGGTGTATTATTATTATTATTATTATTATTATTATTATTATTATTATTATTATTATTAACATTGAGGCTGGGTGGCCATCTGTCTGGGATGCTTTGCTTGTGCTTTTGGTGCACAGAGGCAGAAGAGTGTTGGACTAAATGGCCCAAGGGGTCTCTTCCAACCCTCTTTATTATTATTATTATTATTATTATTATTATTATTATTATTATTAATTAACATTGAGGCTGGGTGGCCATCTGTCAGGGGTGCTGTGCTTGTGCTTTTGGTGCACAAAGGCAGAAGGAGATTGGACTCAATGGCCCAAAGGGTCTCTGTCAACCCTCTTTTTATTGTTGTTGTTATTTTTTATTATTATTATTATTATTATTATTATTATTATTATTATTATTATTGCTCGGTGGCCAACCATAGTCCGGCCCTCCAACGGTCCGAAGGATTGTGAACTGGCCCCCTGTTTAAAAAGTTTGGGGACCCCTGATTTAGTTGATTGTAATTCCCTTCATGACACTTAAAATGGCCTCTGGCAGCCTGCACCAATAAAATGGCTGCCGGAAGACCGTGCCCATGAAATAGCTGCCACTCAACTAAATGCAAAATGTCCGCCTCCCCGCCTAATTGAAGATGGCCACCTGCTCTGCTACCAAGATGTAGAAGGGTCTGAGAAAGAGTAAAGTCAGCATTTCCCCTTACAGTTATTATAGATACAGTATATACACACAGAATACAACATACAACAATTAATAATAATAAATAAATAATAAACTTTATTTTTATATCCCGCCCCATCTCCCCGAAGGGACTCGGGGCGGCTCACAACAGGGACACGCCCGAACAACAACAACATATTTAACATAAACTTAAAACATTCCAACAATACACAAAATAAAATAATGGATAAATACATTAAAATCCAAGCAGATAAAATCAGAGTAATTAAAAGCAACCCAGTGGGGACAGGTTTCATAAAGTGCTGTATCATGGAAATAAGTAGCAGTGATAAAGTGCCATATGCTTTTAATTGGCATACAACGCAGATATATACAACAAGAGGAAGTTACAGATAAAAAGAAAACATACTTAAACGTTACTAATCTCAAGGATAAAATTTGCAACAGTCTCACAAAAGAATGCATCAGAGTTGTTTAGAAGATAAGGAATTTTATTGCACTGTGAAAAAATGGAATTCCTGTATTTCATCAGTATATTGTCATATTTGGGGCAAACAAACAAAGAATTTCAGCAGAAACCAAGTCACAGTTGTTATATAATTAATATATGGGAGGTAGTGATCATCAGTAGGTTATAACTCTGTCTCTGTTGTGAATGAGTCTCTGAGTAGTTGTTATGGTTGAGCCTCATGGCTCTACTACTGGGAGACGTGGGCATAAGACTCCTCGAGAGTCAGATACTCTCGAGGAGCGAGAAAGGAAGCGGCTGCGAGATATCTTTGCAGAACCATCTGACGAGGATTCTTTTGAGGGGTTTACTGAGAGAATGGAGGAAGAGATGGTTAGCTCGGAAGAGGATGACATGGAATGGACTCGTGTAAGGGAGGATTTGGGTGCCACTGGCAATGATAATATGGAAGGTGATTGGGGACCTTCAGGATTAGACCCGTGGACAAGCTGGAGGGATGGGACGGGATCCACAGCTGGGGATGCTGTGGGGCGTAGTCAAAGGTGTTCCAGTTCTGATGAGGAAAGTGATGAGGAAACGCCCGGGCTAAGGAGAACAGCTGATAGCGATGAGGACTTGTAACTGGCATAAAATGGGGTTTGGGAGCAATAGCAAATTGCGTTGGGCAAGGTAATCTGGACGAACGCTTGGGATCTGTGTGGGAAGTTTTCCTGAAGACGGGTGTGTTTCATTTGCTGACTACGTAAGTTATCCTGGACATTGGGCTCAGACGGCGGGAGGAATTGTGTGGGGTTTTGTTGTGCAACCTCTGCTTAGTCTTAATAGCTTTGACCTTCCGTCGTCTTCTTGACGGACGCCATCTGCTTGCTCTGGACTTACGGACTGACTGACTTCGGCCTCGGATTCTCCTACCTGTGTCTATCATTGGAACTGGTGAACTACAAACGTCTGCATCGGCCTTACGACCTTCGGAACGGATTGGGACTTCGCTGACTGCTTCTGCCCTCGTCTGCTGTGTTTGTATTGGGAAATTGCCTGCTGTGTGGAGGAGTAACTTCTAAGTTACTCAAACATAGCTCTTGGCAGCAGAGAAGCATCTGCTGCCAATTAGTTGCATTCCTTTGAACTTTTTGTTCACCAGCTTCTGTTTGTTTATTCCCAGGCTGAAGCAAGCTGTTTTGATTTAACTCGGATTAAACTCCGGTTTAATCCGGTTTATCTTTTGAACGTTTTTCTTGTCTCTTTTTACTTTTAAGGCCAGTGTTTGCCTAGCCCTTGTCTTTTACGGGCATTTTTGGTTCTGTAACTCCAATAAACTTTGTTATCTTTTATCTTGTGGCGTTCTGTCTTTGACAGATTGCCCAACGCCATAAAAAAGTTTTTTCCGTAGAAGTTAATTACGTCAAGAAGACGATGGAGGAGTTAAAGGCTCGTTTTGATCAATTACAGGCTGCTTTTTATGCTGCACAAGCAGCACAGCCAGCTAAAGGACATGTTATGACTCCCGAACGCTTTGATGGGTCTAGGAGCAAACTGCCAACTTTTTTGGCACAAATTGAACTTTATTTTTCCCAGCTTAGTGCACAAGCTTTTCCTACGGACACTAGCAAGGTGGCATTTATTTTGAGTTTGTTGACTGGTCCTGCAGGACAATGGGCCACTAATTTGATTTTGGGAAATGACCCAGTCAAGGACAATTTGAGTGATTTCAAAAAACTACTAACTGACACTTTTGGGGATCCCCTCCGTATGGAGAATGCTAGTTGGGCTCTGTATCGGTTGAAACAGGGAAAGGGGACTGTTTTGGATTATTTAAATAAGTTTAATTCGTACCGTCATCAGTTAGACTGGGGGGAAAATGCATTTATGCTTTTGTTTACTGCTGGTTTAAATGATTACCTCCAGGACGAATTGGCACGCTTGGAGCCGGCAGAAAATTGGGATGCCTTAATATCTAAAGTGTTGCGTTTGGACGCCAGGTTCGAGTCCCGTAAGCAATCTAGAGCAATGTGTGCGCCACCTATGTTTGAATCTAAGGCACCTGTGGTAAAGGGGGACGAGCCTATGGAACTTGGGGTGTTTAAAAAACTGTCTATAGCAGAAAAGAACCGTAGGAGGCAACTGGGGTTGTGTTTGTATTGTAGAAATGCTGGGCATTTCGCCAGAAATTTTAATGTAAAACCTTCCCAGCTTTCGGGAAAAGGCCAGCCCTAGTGCGACGTGAGTCCAACGCATTAGGGCTTTTAAAGCAGTCAACTGAGGGGAAGAAACATGTCTTTGTACCCATTTCATTATCTGTTGGGGGAAAAGAACTTGTTTCTACTGTGGCACTGCTGGACTCAGGGGCTACGGTCTCATATGTGGATATTGAATTTGCTAGGAAGCATGGCATTCCTGTAGTGCGTAAAGCATGCGACGTATGGGTGGAGGGAGCGGATGGGAGACTATTGGAGACTGGGGTGGTTAACCATGAGACCTCAGAAATAATGTGGGAAGTACAGGGAGTAACGGGAACGTTTGTTTGGGATATTACGAGTTTACCCAGATACGATGTGATCCTGGGAATGGATTGGCTAGCTTTAGTAAATCCACAAGTGGACTGGGTGACGCGTAAGATAACTTTTAGGAGGCAGGAATGTTTTACTCTAAACCCTACTCAGCCTGATATGGAGGGAGTGCCTGCTGAGTATGGGGAATTCTCAGACGTATTCTGTAAAAAGGAAGCGGATAAGCTACCGCCGCATAGACCATATGATTGCGCCATTAGATTAGCGGAAGGTGCAAAATTGCCAGCAGGAAGGTTGTACGCCTTGACAGTACCAGAAAGGCAAGCTTTAAGAGAGTTTCTCGATGAGAACTTAGCTAAGGGGTTTATTCGCCCATCTAGCTCTCCAACTGCTGCTCCTGTGTTCTTTGTTGCCAAAAAGACTGGGGAACTCAGGTTGGTTTGTGATTACCGGGTCCTTAACAAACACACCATTCGGGATAGGTACCCGCTACCTTTAATCTCGGAATTACTATCAAGGGTGCAAGGGGCTAAGGTCTTTACCAAGCTTGACCTGCGGGGGGCGTATAACTTGATTAGAATACGGGAAGGTGATGAATGGAAGACGGCATTTAACACGTGTTTCGGATGCCACGAGTTCCGTGTCATGCCTTTCGGACTTTGCAATGCGCCTGCGGTCTTCCAGAGGTTCATAAACGATGTATTTAGAGACTTAATTGACCAATTTGTGGTGATTTATTTGGATGATATCTTAATTTTTTCTAAGGATGAAAGAGAACATCGTCAGCATGTTAAGCAGGTACTACATCGTCTGCGGGCTAATGGGCTTTTCGCTAAGGCTTCTAAATGCGTTTTTCATGTACCTGAAGTTGAGTTGGGGATGGAACTTGGAGGGAGGATGATCTGTCTGCTGTTTGGGAAGATGTAAGTAGAAGCAGGGTAAGGGCTGCTTGGCAGACAAGGCAAAGAGAAGCTCAGGCAGCAGAACTGGCAGCTGAGCGTGGGGTGTTGTCTGATTGCAGCTCAGAGGAAGGTTTGTAATATAAGGTGGGTTGGTTGCAATGGGGACTTTGCGACTAGCAAAGTGTATGCTGAGTTGCCTGCTACACTGGGTTGTGAGTCCTGGGATTCCTGAATTTCGTGGATCCTTTTGGGACGTTGCTACTGTTTCGGCTGGGACCTTGGATCACTTCTGGACATCGCTTTCGCTCACTGGCCCTGACCTAGGACTGGATGTGTGATGCTGTTGCTGTAATCTGTTTATTTACAGCATTTATGTTCCCCCCTTCTCACCCCGAAGGGGACTTAGGGAGGATCACATTACACATATAGGCAAACATTCAATGCCTTTTAACATAGAACAAAGAAAAACAAACATAGGCTCCGAGCGGGCCTCGAACTCATAACCTCCTGTTCAGAGTGATTCGTTGCAGTTAATTGCAGCTGGCTTGCTCTCCTGCCTGCGCCACAGCCCGGGCTGTGGCGCAGGCTGTGGATGACTCCTAGACCGGAGGATGCTGTGGATGACTCCTAAACTGGCTTGACTACGACCTTGTTACATCCTGGAACGGGTTTGCTGAAAAAACAGTGTATTTCCTTGCTGTGTATTTTGGTTAGTGGGTTGGGATTTCTTAGGATTCTGGGACTTTTTGTTTTGCCTCCATTTGGACCAGTTGGCTGTGTTTTGTTTTTGGAATACTATTTTGCTGCTATTAGGCATTTTTTTATTTTTTTGAGTTGTAACTACAATAAACTTTACACTTGGGACTGATTTGTGGTATCTGACCTTGACAGTCTCCTTGCCTATGGGTTTCAGGACTCTCACCTCCTCTCTTGGGTTGGATCTAGACTGACTCCATATTGCCATATAATCCACTTCAATGATGTTAATCTGGATTCTGAAACTGCATTATATTTCAGTGTAGATGGGACCTTACTCAGGTTTTGGCCCCGGTGAGTTCAGCTGTGAAGTCATCAATCAGTACATGAAGGGGCATTTTAAAAAAGCCTTCTTTCTTTTAAGAAGACACTGAAGTCTTGAGAAGACACAGAACTTTTCCTGTGCAGCTGTCCTCATTCATTCACAGTGATTAATTGATGCCCCAATGTCACTGCCTTCTTTTGTATATACAGTGTTCCCTCACTTATCGCGGGGGTTACGTTCCAGGACCACCCGCAATAAGTGAAAATCCGCGAATAGGGACACTATATTAATTTTAATATTTATACATTATTTTAGTAGTTATACACTATTTTAAGTCTTTATCAGCCAATCGTGTGTGGATAAATCGCCTCCTTCTCCTCCTGTTGCCGCTTGGGCTCCTTTCCTCTCCCTTTAGTTTCTCCTTCCTCCCTTCCTTAGGCTATAAATTGTAATTTTTAAGGATTTATAATAGTCTTTTAGAGTTTATTGAGAAACCCCAAAACAGCAAATCCGCAAAAAGTGAGCCGTGAAGTAGTGAGGGAACACTGTAGTAATCCTCTTCAAATCCCTGTAGAAATTCTCTTCAAGAAGGAAAGACAAAATTGCTGCCTTTAGGCTAAATTACAGAGCACAATGCCTTAAAACTAGTTCACCCTCCTGAAAGCATATTGCTTCATCATAATGTTAGACAAAGCAGAGAAGTACCTCTAAGCACTCACATGCATTAACAGATGCACACAGATTAAATTAACATAGGCCCCTTCTACACTGTTATAGAAAATTAGCTTTGAACTGGATTATATGGCACTGTAGACTCATACAATACAGTTCAAAGCAGATAATGTGGATTATTTGCTTTGATAATCTGGATTATATGGCAGTGCAGAAGGGGTCTAAAGCTTTCCCTCAAAAGGAGACTAAACTAGACCAGTCAAATATTAAAAAGGAAGGCAAACTTCTGTATTACAGGATGTTTTAAAATGCAGTCAATATGCCATTTTTATAACAAGACAAATCCATGGTGTTCCCATCAAAAGACTAGATGTAATTTATTTCTAGAAGAGACCCACTGAAATAATTGAGACTTATTTATTTACAACAATTAATACATTTCCCATTGATTGCAATTTTTTTAAATTTTGTGTCAAAAGTATTGAATAACAAATACATTTTAAAATGATGGAAAAAAAGGAAATCACAAGCAACTAAATAGTTTTAGACCAAAAGCGGGCAATAGCAACCGCATTGTCCGTAGCTTTAAACAACTCCTCCTCTGTACATGAGGTAGGACATTGTGGGCAAGCATACATACACGGGGTTGTTTGTTCTGCTCCACAGTCACACAAGTTGTCTTTAGATCTGCCCATTCCACTTCTGAGTCTGTTCAGGGACTTCCAAGTTGCCCATTCTTGGTTTGCCCCTGGAGGAAGACCCTCATGGGGGGTCATCCAGTTAGAATTGCCAGGTTTAGCTGCCCATAGGGACACCCTTGCTGCTGCTGGAGGAACATCAAGAGGAGTGGTGGTTCTCATGAAGCCCTTCCTTGATTTGAGTCTGGTGGGAGGAAGCTGATAGTCATGCAGTGGATGGCTTTCACAATGTTCGACCTTATTTCTATAGCAGTTAGCAGCAACTTCCCGTCGCACGTCAGGAGGGGCAATGCCAGCTAACTTGTAGAGTTTATCAACAGGTGTAGGTTTAAGGCATCCTGTGATTATTCTGCATTTTTCGTTTAGTGCTATGTCCACCTGCTTCGCATGGGCAGACTTTTGCCAGACAGGACAGGCGTACTCAGCAGTTGAGAAAGACAAGGCCAGGGCTGATGTTCTTATTACTTGTGGGTCTGCACCCCATGCGCTGCCAGTTTCCACAGGATGTTGTTGCATGCAGTTACTTTGTGCTTGGTGTTCATGCAGTGTTTCCTATATGTTAGTGTTCGATCTAAGGTGACACCAAGATATTTAGGATGAAAACAGTGTTCGAGCTCTTGGCCTTCCCAAGTAACTTTCAGTTTCCTGTTGGCTTCACGGTTACGTAGGTGGAAAGCACACACTTGTGTCTTGGCAGGGTTAGGCTTCAGGTGGTTTTCTTTGTAGTAGCTGGAGAAATCTTTCAAGGCATTAGTGAGTTGGTTTTCAACTGTTTCAAAATCTTTCGCTTGTGTTGTAAGGCCAAGGTCATCAGCATATATAAAGCTCTTTGAGTGGTGGTTGTGGCTGATCGTTCGTGAAGATGTTAAATAAGGTCGGTGCAAGAACGCTGCCTTGGGGTAAACCATTCTTTTGCCTCCTCCATCTGCTTTTCTGGCCCTGAAACTCCACATAAAAGCTGCGGTTTTCTAGGAGGGTCTGGACAGTTTTTATAAAGTCAAAGTCCCGGGTGATATGGTAGACTTTATGCAGCATTTTTCTACGTTGAACTGTATCATAGGCTGCCATAAGGTCCACAAAAACTGTTCCCGTAATGCAGCCTTTCTCATAGCCTTCCTCGATATGCTCAGTCAGATGAAGAATTTGACCTGTACAGTTTTTCCCTGGTCTGAAACCTGCTTGTTGTGCAATAAGCTTGGGTTCGATAACAGGTCCTAGTCAATTTAATAGCATCCTCTCATAGACTTTATATAGATGACATAAGAGGGAGATTGGTCGATAGTTCCTGGCATTGGAGGCAATAGGTCAACTGTATATGAATAGACATCCAGGTCTATTTGGTAGCCTTCATTCCCACTGCCATCCTCACAAAGGGCAGCCAAACCAGAAGAAAATTTTATTATGGACCTTTTTCTTCTCCCTGTAGCCTCCTGGAATGGAAGTTTTACCTAGAAAAAGTTTTCTGAAGCTCCACCCTAAAAAAAACAACCAACAATTACAATCCTCAGTTCCCTGAAATGAAAACAGACTTCTGGTTCTTTCCAGTTTTGATTACCCTTGTTATTTCTGGGTCTTATATGCCTCATAGAGAAGATTCTTGAAGTCCCTTGACTTCTCGAAAGGGTCCACCATTGATGTCCAGGAGCAGCACATCTCTTGTGCCAGATGAGGGGAATAAACAATGTGCAACACTGTTTTCTTCATGTTCTGCCTGTTATTTTCCAGAGGTGACTGGCAGAGAGGTGGCTGTAGCAGCTGCTGCTGGCAGAAAGCTTTCTCAGCTAGAAAGATTTGCAAATATGCTATTGCTATCTTCCCAAAACATGTCGAATTTTTAGGTGCTTCCTATTATGACAGAAATCCTAGTAGCTAAAAGAACAACACTGGTAAAATAAGACTGGAAAACGATAAGAAAGAGCAGATCTCTCTTGCCAGCTACCAGTGTTCCTGGGTATAAGAATCACCCAATATAGCCAAAACAATGCTACATATAATATTTTCTTTCAAATATTTCTATCCACTACATTTATTTGGATATTGGTGTATTTGTATTGGTATATTTGTATTAGTGCTGTGAAAGTTGTTATAAATACAGAAAAACTTAATTAAATAAAAAAAGTGTGTAGGAAGGAAGGAATCGTGCATATCCATGTAATCTCACACACGTATATCCAGATGAAGTTGTAAATCCCAGGATTCATGATTTGTATTGGTTTGTGTTCCAGGCTACAGGGAATGATATACAGTTGCATTTTGTTTTAATTTTTACATAACATATTTCCTGACAGGCAGACAATTCTATAACACCTTTATACACATTATATTTTGGACTACAGCAGCTGTGACCTGGCACCAACTCTATATACTGATAGAAAGTGTAGCTATAACACATATGCATTAACCATAGGCTTCAAGGCTGAACAAGGGTTTTGTATTCTGCCTTGGAGTATATTGGTTTAAATACAATTGCTAATCTTAAGTAGAATTGACCCACTGAATCAATAGAAATTACATAAGTATTGATTGACCAAGTTTCCATTGACTCAATTAATCTCCAAGGCTAACAATTTGATTTGGGCACCATGGATGAATACATTTATTGAATGGTAAGAGATCATACAAGACCTGAATGGAGAGCTCCAGAAGTTGTTGGCTAACTTATTTTTCCATTTTCTTTGTGCGTATGGATTCCTTCCATTGTACTAAACAGGGAAGGCATTATAAGTAGTAAAACCTCAAATTTGCATCACAGTTCTACATCCACAGCAAAAGGAAATAGGAAATATTGATAATGTAACTGGCTGTATAAGCACATCCACATGTATGTGTACAAAGGTATGATAAAATACATGCAATTCCTAGATCATTTAAGTCAGAGGCTCCAAATTTATCTCACACTTTGCAAAATCCAGGGGTATTTCTCTGAGAATTTCAATTTGGGTGCAATTTAGTAAACTCTAATTTTAAACCTTTTTCACTTACAAAGAAATTGCTCTACAAAGAGCTTCTAAAAGCTATGCACTCAATTGCAACTGTGTTCTGTGATTACTTTGTCACTCTTGGAAACCTCAATAGTTCCACTGAAAATTAAGATTGAGAAAATATCACTGGTATATCACGGTGCATTTTGCAGTTGTTCAACACCTTTCCACTCCTGGGATGTTGATCTATAAAAGCATGGAGAATTCAGAGTAGAAATGTATACTTCAAAACATGAATTAGAATTCTAGCACATTAAGGGTGGAAGGGGAGCCCGTGGTGGCACAATGGGTTAAACCCTTGTGCCAGCAGGACTGCTGACTTGAAGGTTTGGTTGCTGACCTGAAGGTGGCCAGTTCGAATCCAACCAAATCCCCATATATCATTTCCTGCTCCATGTGGGAACATGAAAGAAACCTCCCACAAGGATGGTAAAAACATCATAACATTTGGGCATCCCCTGGACAATGTCATTGCAGACAGCCAATTCTCTAACACCAGAAGCAATTTGCAGTTTCTCAAGTCGCTCCTGACAAGGACTACATGAGCTGTCTAGTTCAACCCCCTGCTCTGGCAGGGATACACAGCTAAAGCATTCCTGACAAATGACAATCTATCCTCCTTTTAAAAATCTCCAAAGGTGATGAATGTACCACCATCCAAGATAATCTATTCCATTGTCAAAAAGATCTTACAGTAGAAAAAATTTCTTAATATTTCGCTGGGATCTCTTTATTTATTTATTACAATATTTATATCCCGCCCTTCTCACCCATAGGGGACTCAGGGCGGTTTACAATAAAACACAATATAAAAATGTTACAGACAATTCAATCAGTTAAAGTTAAATACATTAAACATTGATAATGTTTAATATAATTGATAATATTTTTTATAATTTGAATCCTCTTCTAGTTAATTCATTAGCTAGTTAAATATAATATCTTAGAAATCTACAGGTAATGACATGGCTTGTAGCCTTGGTAACTGAAGAAAGATGAGAAAATAAGTTAATAAGATAGAAATAGACTATCACATCTAAATCTGCTTAAAAACCTCCAGAGAAGGAGAATTCACTGTTAGCTTTTCCTCCAAGAGCCAACAGCTGAACCTCAGACAGGCAATGAAAGTCACATCCTTTGAAATTGGTTAAATGTTGTTTTATTCAGAATCTATGCATGCATAGGGGATTCTTGCTGGCAGAGAGAACCCAGAATGCAGTTTCAGCCAGGCTTTTATGTTCTAACCAAAACATCTTAGGGAAGAGGACAATGTCAAAAGTTCAAACTCATTTTTCCATCAGAGTTATTTTCAACTCTTTGTATCTTCAGGATGCAAGTGGTCAGTTTAAGGAACTAAACCCCACCTCAACCCCACACCAAATCCGTGGCAACATGGTTGATAGACACTTCCCCTCATGGGATGGGAACTTGAGTGAGTCAGACGATGCGGGGCATGGGCAATGGGTTCCCCACACCCCCAGATGGGCACTGCCAGAATTGCCATGATCCATGGTGATTCCAGCGGTCACATGTCTTTATCAACAGAAGCACAATGACTCATACGAGGATTGAATGAAAAGTAATGCCTCCATCTTCGTAACTCCTCAACAAATGGCAGTACTTGTATGTGGCAGATACTGGCTTGTTCAGTAGACTCTTCTCTACAGTTCCATTTGGTGGGAAGCCTTAGCATTGAATGGTTGTGTTGTTAAAGTGTGAAGTATGGAACCCTGTGCAAATGGTCGGTCAATGCGACTTAAGCAACATGCAGTCATTGAATTCTTGACAGCAGAAGGTGTCACCCCAAAGGAGATTCATCAGAGAATGCAAGTTGTTTATGGTGATTGTGTTGATGTGAGTACTGTGCATCATTGGGCGAATAAGTTTAAAGATGTTGAGGTGGGAACATCTGACTTACGTGACAAACAAAGAGTTGGATGTCCTGTGACAGCAACCACCAAGTTTCACAAGTAAAAGGTGGGCAGATTGATTCAGGGCGATTGTTGTATCACTCAGAAACATTTCAAGCATAATTGGCATTTCACAAAAACGTGTGGGTCATATTATTGCTTTGTTTGGCTATCAGAAGATCTGTGCACAATGGGTACTGTGAGACGCTGGTTGTGGAAACAGAGTGTCGACTTCTTCTGTGACGGCTTCAGAAAACTTGTTCATTGCAGAAATGTATCCAATTGCCTGGTGATTACGTGGAAAAGTGAATAGTGGTAGTTAAGAGCACATTCTAAGGATTATTTCTGCGTTTGATTTATTAAAATATTCCTATCCAAACCCAAGTAACGAAGGTGGAGGCATTACTTTTCATTCAACCCTCGTATTAGGTTAGCATTGTCTTAGCATTTTCAATCAACATGCAAAAAAAAACAATTGAAGGTTGGTTTCACTATCATCCAGTCCCAATTTAGATACTCTTCTCAGATAGAAAGTGATGTGGTTGAATCGGGAAGTGTTTCTTATGCTTGGATACTCTCTGTGCAGTTGAAGACTCTGGAATTGGTTTTCAATCACATGGAGAGCAGTCAACAAGGGGAGAATAAGGTGGAGGCAGTTAAGTTAGCCAGCTTCCTTCCTTCCTTAGACATGCTGAAAAAACCACTTAATATAGCTGGTATTGTAGCTGTGGGCCTATCCTTGGATTTCAGCTGTGGTCAGATTCTTAATACAATAAATACTTCTTTATGGGTTCGAAATCTCTGTTCAGACTTTTGTAATATCACAAATGGAAAAAGCATAAAATACTAAATAGCAGTTCGAATCTGGAATAGAGTCTAAAAATGAGATTCTGCTATTTTTCCAAGGCTGCAGTTGTGGTCTCTCTGGAATTCTGATTGGTCAGTGGCACTGCCTGCTTCAGTAGCCTACTTGTTTTCTATATGTGCTGCTTCTTAGGTTTGTAAAGAAAAATATATTGCAAAAACAATATGAACCTCTGGCATCCAATACACACTCTTGTAATAAGAAAACAGATCCCATAGCAATGTCTCTTCTGGAATTTCCTTGCCTGCTTCCTGAATAAATGGAATGGCAGTCTAAGGAAATATTAGCAATATAAGAGATGTGCTTTAAACAGAATATTTTGTCTGATCTGGATAACTATTTGACTTGCTTATATAAATTCTTCCCACTCACCCTCCAAAAATCAATAAAAATTTAAGGTAGTAAAAATGAAATGTGAATCCTCCCTATTTTCTCCACATCCTTTCTTTCTTTAATATTCTCTTCAGAAGAATATTGGCATAAATATATTCAAATGGACTCTTGGCAGCTTTTTTAGCATTCTGGTATATGTCTCTGGGACAATATAAAAAAGAAAGTCTCAACAACTCTAGGAAGCTCAGAGACTAAATCTCAGAGACCAAATCTGATTCATATCAGGTATCAGAGGCTGTGTGAGAGAGCCAGGGAGAAGTCCCTAGGCAATTAGTAGCAATGCTACAACATTCCAAATTTTGTTTTGTTTTAAAAAAAATCACTTGAAAGTGTGTTGAGTTTACTCAGCTGTTGTGTGGTCTCAATAATAATTAAAAATTGATCAGTGCCTTATTTCCATTCATGCACAGTAAGTAAGTATGAATCACAGGATTATTTCTCCTAGAGATAAATATAAAAATGGATTTGATGGCCTTTAATTTTATTCCAACAGAAAATAAATGTGCTCGTCTTGAGAACAGCCAACTGTCAACAGGAAAACCTTCTTAATATCAGAGCCATGAACATGTCATATTCCATTATCTGCAGAAATCAGTGCTTTGGAAATAGGCTTTTTGTTGTTTTTTTTAACCTGCCATTCCTCTTCACTTTGCGTCTCTGAACACTGGTGTAGTCTGTGGTATGCTGGCCCCAAATTTACAAACTCTCATTTTTAAAAGTTTGGATTAGCTCTTCTATACCCTGTTTCCCCTAAAATAAGACATCCCCAGAAAATAAGACCTAGTAGAAGTTTTGCTAAATTGCTAAATATAAGGCCTCCCCTGAAAGTAAGACCTAGCAAAGTTTTTGTTTGGAAGCATGCCCTCCAAACCGAACACCAGAGCATGCAGGATCGGTAAATGTACATACCATAGACTGTTGTACATGGAAATATTGGTAGTAACAAGAAATTCTTGATAGGATTCACAGTTTGTCTGGTTATGCTGGTTTGTGATGACAACTACTGTACAGTATATAATAAATGTTCATTTTTTTTTGTTCAACAATAAATGTTCATTTTTCTTCATGGAAAAATAAGACATCCCTTGAAAATAAGACCTAGCACATCTTTGGGAGCAAAAAGTAATATAAGACACTGTCTTATTTTCGGGGAAACACGGTAAAATCACAATACACTTTTTACAATGTGAGCTGACTTACATGTGTACTTCTCTTGTTATTGTATGACCCATTCCTTAGAAGTGAATTTGTGCCCTTCAAAATCCTTTGTCTTGAAGTGGGATTGCTTTTTTTTTTTCACCTGAGAGAATAGCTTTCTGGGAATTTCTAGTTCTTCCAGCATGGCTCTATGGATACCTTTCTGCTGGAAGCTGAACTGAGAAACTCATTGGAGGACCAAGAAATTCCTAAAGAAGAGTTCTCTCTATAAATCACTAAGTCCTCCAGCATGACTGGAGGAAGTTGACCAGAGAGTCACATTGGATGATCTAGACATTTCAAGAGAGAATATTTTAAATCAAATGAAATTCAGAGATACAGAATGGGAGATACCTGGCTCAACAGCAGTACATGTGAAAAAGATCTTGGAGTCCTTGTGGACAACAAGTTAAACATGAGTCATATAGAGTCAACAATATGCAGCTTTAAAAGCCAATGGGATTTTGGCCTGTTTAAATAGGAATATAGTGTCTAGGTCTAGGGAAGTCATGCCCCCCCTCTATTCTGCCTTGGTCAGACCACACCTGGAATACTGTGTCCAATTCTGGGCACCTCAATCTAAGGGAGATGTTGACAAGCTGGAATTTGTCCAGAGGAAAGTGACTAAAATGATCAAGAGTCTGGAGAAGAAGCCCTATGAGGAGCGGCTTAAAGAGCTGGGCATGTTTAGCCTGCATTAGAGAAGGCTGAGAGAAGACATGATGGCCATATATAAATAAGTGAGGGGGAGTCATAGGGAGGAGGAAGCAAGCTTGTTTTCTGCTGCCCTTGAGACTGGGACACAGATCAAGGTTACAAACTACAGGAAAGGAGATTCCACCTGAACATTAGGAAGAACTTCCTCACTGTGAGAGCTGTTCAACAGTAGAACTCTCTGCTCCGAAGTGTGGAGGAGTCTCCTTCTTTGGAAGCTTTTCAGCAGAGGCTGGATGGCCATCTGTCGGGAGTGCTTTGAATGTGACCTTCCTGCTTCTTGGCAGGGGGTTGAACTGGATGGCCCATGAGGTCTCTTCCAACTCTATGATTATATGATTCTATGAAATCAGTGAATAATCAAATCAGTAAATGTCAAAATCACAAATGTGGAGGAATGTGTGAATTATGTCACTAAACTTTTTAATTGCCCAACCCAAACAAGAATAATAAAAACCAGTAAGTAATTTTGCAAAAAATCAAGAAAGCTAGACATTGGGTAAAGACTCAACTAGGAAATGTAAAATACATTGGCTCTTTGTCTATTTAGCACTATCTCTAACTTAATTAAAATGTAATTAGTACATCTGGAATTAAGTTAATACCAAAATTTGAATTTAAGTCAATCATTTTAGTTGGATATTTTTAAAACCAAGTTGTCCCTTTTGGTGAGAAAAGTTTCAGCTCAATTGATAGCTTAATTGATTTCAACTAGTTATTCCTGATATTCATCACTAGCAAGAGTTAAGTGATTTTCATGTATTGCATTTGGTGTATTTGTTCACTGGTGAGCTAGCATATCACATTCCCACACATCTAGAAATAGCCAAAAGCACTTTGATGATTCAGATAGAAAGTTCCAATGACCCTTTGAATATTTACTTGGCTGCCTCTGTATTGATAACCTAATCTCAGTGATAGAAGGGTCCCATTTTACCCTCTCGTAATGCCGCAGGATTCCTGGAAATCCACTCAATACAATTCACTTGAAAAATTCCACCTGTTGCCTTCAATGGAAAGCCATACACTCCATAACTAGTTGCAAATATAGTAGCTAGTAAATGAACACAATACTGTCATACGTGATTTCTGCAAAAATCATTCATCAACATTCATCATATCATACCATATCTGTTTTACTTTTTATATCTGCCTTCTCCTACCCGATTCCTTCCAGGATTATTGGACTGCAAATCCCAAAATTCTTGTCTATCGTCGTCGTCTCACTCATTCAGTCGTTTACAACTTTTCGTGACCTCATGGACCAGTCCACGCCAGAGCTCCCTGTCGGGTGTCACCGCCCCCAGCTCCTTCAAGGTCAACCCAGTCACTTCAAGGATACCGTCCATCCATCTCGCCCTTGGTCGGCCTCTCTTCCTTTTTCCTTCCATTTTCCCCAGCATCATGATCTTCTCCAAGCTTTCCTGTCTTCTCATGATGTGGCCAAAATACTTCAACTTTGCCTCTAATATCCTTCCCTCCAGTGAGCAGCCAGGCATTATTTCCTGGAGGATGGACTGGTTGGATCTTCTTGCGGTCCAAGGCACTCTCAGGATTTTCTTCCAGCACCAGAGTTAAAAAGTGTCTATCTTCCTTCGCTCAGCCTTCCTTATGGTCCAGCTCTTGCAGCCATAGGTTACTATGGGGACTACCATTGCTTTGACTATGCGGACCTTCGTTGCCAGTGTGATGTCTCTGCTTTTCAGTATTTTATCGAGGTTGGCCATTGCTCTCCTCCCAAGAAGTAGACGTCTTCTGATTTCCTGGCTGCAGTCTGCATCTGCAGTGATTTTCGCACCTAGAAATATAAAGTCTATCACTGCCTCCAAGTTTTCTCCCTCTATTTGCCAGTTATCAATAGGTGTAGTTGCCATGATCTTGGTTTTCTTGACGTTTAACTGCAACCCAGCTTTTGCACTTTCTTCTTTCACCTTGGTGATAAGGCTCCTCAGCTCCTCCTCGCTTTCGGCCATCAGAGTGATATCATCTGCATGCCCAAGGTTGTTAATGTTTCTTCCAGAAATTTTAACTCCAGCCTTGGATTCGTCGAGCCCTGCACATCGCATGATGTGTTTTGCGTACAAGTTGAATAGGTAGGGCGATAGTGTACAGCCCTGCCATACTCATTTCCCAATTTTGAACCAGTCTTTTGTTCCGTGGTCTGTTTTTACTGTGGCTACTTGGTCTTTATACAGATTTCTCAGGAGACAGACAAGGTGACTTGGTATCCCAATACCACTAAGAACATGCCACAGTTTGTTATGATCCACACAATCGAAGGCTTTAGAATAGTCAATAAAGCAGAAGTAGATGTTTTTTTGAAACTCCCTGGCTTCCTCCATTATCCAGCGGATCATAGAATCATAGAATTAGAAGAGACCACAAGGGCCATCCAGCCTAAACCCCTGCCATGCAAGAAAAGCACAATCAAAGCACTCCTGGCAGATCACCAATAAATGTCTGCTTTAAAACCTCCAGAGAAGGAGACTCTACTATGCTTTGAGGCAGCATATTCCACTACTGAACAGTTCTTACCATCAGGAAGTTCTTCCTAATGTTTAAGTGGAATCTCTTTTGCTGTGCTCATTGTTTCATTTGCCTTTTTCATTGTTGTTATATTTCTATGATTTTGTTTGAAATCTATTTTTTAAAGTATTTTTATCAAAAGATGGCATATATTTTTAACTACCTGACTAAATGAATGAATATTTGCTTCATCTCAGATTGGAAGATGAGGAATCTCCATGTTGTTCCATTATATGAAAAAGTCCAAGTAATTAATTCAGCAAAAAGACAGTAAGACACCTATTTTTACCCCACAATTGAAAGCCAGATGGTTCCATCTGCAGAATATTTCCAAAGTATGACATATGTTTCATTTAGTTCCTAAACTTTGTTCACAACCAAAGAAGAAGAAAAATGCTTTTGTTTTATTCATAGCTTCTGTCTTTGGAAGATTTTTACTCACTATTTTCCAAGAATATGTGAAGTATGAAGTTATTTTTACAGCATATTGCTATGCAGCATGTTAAGAAATGTGCAATATATTTGCTTTATTGTCAATTGCTGGCATTTTTTTTCACACCGGCATAACTGAATCTTAATTTTATTAGTGAAATTCTATTCTGCAGGAACAAGAACGGAACATATGTTGGAAACAAAAATTTGTTTTCAATTGTATTTCTAAGTTTTGGAATCACATAACTCTTTCAAACTGTCATTTCAACAGCAATGACAGTTTGACCATGTTCTCCCATTGTAATTGGATTGCTTTATTTGAAATATGGATAACAATTTAGTTCATATTCTTTGGGGACCCCAGAAGAGTGGCGACCATTAGTAATGCCATTGCTTTTTAAAATTATTAGATTCGATATTATTACTCCAAAGGGGATTATTGTAATGCATCATTGCTTGATTCTCCTGGAGGCTCAACTCCCATCGAGTTGACTCAAGGCTGACCTATACATTATTAAAACAACCCTGATGTTGATATACCTGATAGCTGCTTCTAGCTGAAAACAAACATACAGTACTAACAAGAAAGGTACTTGCGTATATATACACATCTCTTCTGTTGGGCAAAATCCCAAAGTTAACCAATGTTCCTAATCAGAAGGAATACTTGTACACAACCATGAACACATAGGGTCTTTTTCATGAATACAAAAAGCTTGAATGTGTGGCTAATACTATCTAGAGATGTGGTAAGAGAATGGAATGGCACTATATTGTGGGTCTTCTTTAGTAACATATCTTCTACATTTCACAATGATACTGATTCCTCAGACTGAATATGATGGAGGACAAAGGCATCTGAAATCTTCCTAAGCTCTTTGACCAAGGAAATCCTCTTAGACTCCTTTGCCCCAGAAATCCCCCTTAGACATTGGATACTGTACCAGTAAGCTAGAGACAATTATGTATGGTTCTTGCTTCCCTGTTCTGTTATGTGTGCTTTAATGCTCTGTTTCACTGCCTTGCCCTGTCATCTTCACCTAAGGCATCATCTAATGCAGTACCATTAGGAAAGCACCTGACCATGTGATCAGACAGGAAAGCAGCCAGTCCAAGCTGCACACTCCAGTGGATATCATATGTGAATTGGCATTACATGTTACACACTAGTGTTCAACGATTGCAGCATTTGTTTGGATGGCAATTTTGTTGGAGGAGAAAGAAATGACTGCAGTGCCATCTGTCCTGGCCCCAATTAGTTTGTTGTCCTGGAAATTATGCCACCATCAGCCTTGAAGCAACTACAAATTAGACTGGGTTTTTTTTAAACCTCATGGATTTCAGAGAAGACTGCTGTTATGTCTTTTGCCTGAAGAAGCAAAATGTGTTGGACCACTTCTGCACAATCTCTCTCCCACTTCATTGGCCATGCATGGTATTAACCCTGCCATTAGACAACAGAGGCGGTTCAACCACCAGGCCAACTAGGCAGTTGCCTGTGGCGCCATCTTGTTGGGGGCGCCATCGAGGCAACTCCTGTCTCCTGCAGCCTGCCTCACAAGGTATTGAACTGCTTTTTCTGTTGATTTGTTGTAAAACATGTTTTAGTGCTTAATTTGTAAAATCTTAATGTAATTTGATGTTTAATAGACTTTTCCTTAATCCCACCTTATTATCAAACATTTTCACTTATCCAACACTTTTATTTTTCAGTGATTGGTTTGGGGGGGGGGGGGCAAAATTCTGTTCGCCTACACTTGAAAAATACCTAGGGCCGGCTCTGTTAGACAAACATAGAACCCTCCTACATTGGCACCATGAGTCACTTCTTTCCCAGATGAAGAGGAATCATTAGGTTTGGTTGCTTAACCAGTTACCAATCAGCCCAACAATAGTATAGCCTAGCTCACATTTGACTAGTTTACTTGCAAGAAGATCACGGTGGACCTTGTAATGGAGGACCTTATTGTAATCAAGATATGCAACATCCACAGCGTTCCCTGCGTCTACCTAGCTTGTAACTGGATTGAAAAAAGGAGATAGGATTAGTCTGGCATTACTTGTTTTTGAGAAATCCATATTGACTTTTAGTGATCACAGCATTCTTTTCTAAGTGATTACAGACTGCCTCCTTAATGATCTGATTCAGAATACATATACAAACTAGAACATGGCCATACAGCCCGGAAAACATACACAACCCTATACAAACTACCTTTGTGTCTAGGGAGGGGGGCTTTTATATGTTGCATAGCTCCTCCTTGGTTTTATTGTCACTGACAAGAAGTGATTATTTGAATAATGGGAACTGGAGTTTCATTGGCCATCTACATGGGGGCGTTAAGAAACAGATTGATAAAGGATTGTTCTCAAAAAAAATTAAGACAAAGACAAAAGAGGAAAGTTGGTTTATTTTAAAAAGCAGTTCAGCTGGACTGGGTGTCCTTCACAGAGAGGCACATAATAACAGTCCAAACACATCCCCTATATTCGTTGAACCCAGCCACATACAGTAGAGTCTCACTTATCCAAGCTAAATGGGCCGGTAGAAGCTTGGATAAGCAAATATCTTGGATAATAAGGAGGGATTAAGGAAAAGCCTATTAAACATCAAATTAGGTTATGATTTTACAAATTAAGCACCAAAATATCATGTTATACAACAAATTTGACAGAAAAAGTAGTTCAATACGCAGTAATGTTATGTTGTAATTACTGTATTTACGAATTTAGCACCAAAATATCACAATATATTGAAAACATAGACTACAAAAATGCGTTGGATAATCCAGAACGTTGGATAAGCGAATGTTGGATAAGTGAGACTCTACTGTATTACATTATATTATTATTATATGTATATAGAATATATTATTTTATTAGCATAACATAATATTAGCATTATATATTACTATGTTGTACTATACCACTATGCTACAATATTATTCGTAGTATTACATGTAATATATAATATACTATTATAATAGTGTATTATTTTTATATTATTATAATATTATTTTTATTTCCTTTTAAAAAACATTGGGACCAGAATGAAACATAGAATGAAAATTACGCAGATCATATGTTTACTATCAGCTGCCTTGATTTCCTATACTAAGGATAAAAGCTTGGATAAGTGAGGCTTGGATAAGTGAGACTCTACTGTAGCTCTTTCCTTAGTTCCCCATTAATTGAGTACTTGAGTTAACTATCTTCCCACCCAACTGTTGTGCCCCCCCATTAATATGCTCCTGTCCTGCCACACACATTCCATGTAAAGTAAAATGGCTATAAAGCCCCACTTGGGGTGTGAAAGTTAATATTAGTTAGCTTATTAAGCATGAATAAGGTTCTAAGTGTTATCTTGTCAAACAACAGTTATTTCTCTGTCTAAGCCAGCTTTTCAAGGTTACATTCCAATTTTAGACATCATTGTTTCTTTTCTTCAACCAAAGTGCCTTTGTAACTCACTATTCTCTTCTTTGTTTCTTTTAACTACCATATTTTTCTGAAGAATATAAACTCGTTTTAGATTACCCAAATTTAGTTTTATTTTCTCATTCTCCTATTTGGATTAGGTTATTTATTTCCATAGAATCATCAATCTCTGTTCACTACCACCAAGGTTGGTCCTTGAACCACCCTTTTAGGATTTATTGGCATACTGATCACTTGCATCTATCATACTACAGTGATTATATGTCTCATAAAACAAGGAATCAGTCAAAGTATAAATAATAATCCTGTCAAGGCACATAAAAAGGGGAAAAAAACTTTCTTCTACCAGGCTCCTCCCAATAGATTATCCCACCATCCACCCTGTAACATTGATTGCAATATTTGTACAGGCACATGTGGTAATTTTCCAATTCCTTTTGCAATATCTTGTAAAGCCTTTTCATTATCATCATATTTTAAGCAGTATTAGAGGGCGGTCTGGGAATATCTAGCAAGGGGAATTGTTTTACACACAGGCATTATTTTCTTTCCAAAATGCATCATCTTTATAATGCTCATATATATCATCATGACAATTATTCAATTCAGGTGGATCCAAGATGTATTGTTTTTTGCCACCCATTTTGAAATTGAGTCCATTCCTTTCAGCAGTTCCCATTTCTTAGATATGGGTTCTTAGTGGGCATGTGTGATCCAGAAAAAAAATGTTTCTAAACTCTGTTCAAAAGTAGGGTGTGCTCGCACTTTGTTTCTAAAGTCATTTCCAAATTTTGAAGGCAAAAAGTTCAAAACTTTATGAAACTTCCGAATCTTCCTAAGTACCTCGTTAATGGTGGACACGCATGAGCATGAAGGAAAACATTTCTGTCAATGGGGAAAGTTGAGGGACTTCTCTCTCCCTCATTTTTTTAGCTATCCTGATGAAACTTGCTGCAGTGGTATAACACATTTCCCACTATTAGCTCACCAAATTTGAGAATGTTTGACATATCCTCAGATTTTTGGCGAATTTTCAAAGTTTTATTAAAAAAAACATTTTTTAATAATAGCAAAAAATTGTTCCTGGTTTGAAAGTGTTATTTCCTGTTTCATTGGGTTGTCTTTACTTTGAAAATCAATGTTCTACTTTATAAATTTTGTTTTTGTGGCTGAAACTGTTAAATTTGTGGAGAGAGACTCAACAAACCATTTATAAGACGACGCCCCTTGCGCAAAGACAAAAATTATGGCAGTGTAATAAAGTTTCACCATGTTTTTTGACTGATCTAATTAGGAAATGGCATTTATCAGCCAGGATCAGAAATTATAGCACACCATCAAACCGTTCCTGATAGATGGCCATCAGCCTCTGAATAAGGAAATCTGTTCCTGGTTTGAAAGTGTTATTTCCTGTTTCATTGGGTTTTCTGGGGCTGAGAGTGTGTGACTTACCCAAGATCACCCAGTAGGTTTCCATGGCTGTGTGGGGAATCAAGCCACAATTGTAGTCCAACTCTCAAACCACTACACTATACCATGCTCGCTCTCTCTCTCTCTCTCTCTCTAAACTTCTCATCCCCTCCAAAAATTAACAGATGAAAACCAGGACATCTATGGCCAAGCAACATCCAAATTTGGTCAAGATGGTCAATGTTATTAATAAGGAAAGAGTGAGGACAAAAGAGGGTGGGGAATATCAAGAAGAGAGAGTAACTGGGACATCTGGGAAATGTAGTTTTAAAGCAGGCATATGGCTCCTCCATTACTATTGGGAAAACTTCAGGGGCTGCTATTTCCCTTATTTTTAAAGCTATTGGGGTGAAATTTGCTACAGTAGTCAGACAAATTTACCACACTTTGTCCATCAAGTTTCATAATGTTTCGCTTATCTACAAAATTTTAGGGAATTATTAAAGCCTTTTAAAACAACTTTTTAAAAAGATCCTCTCTGCCTGCCTCTCTCTCCTCTGCCAGTCTTGATTGGCTGAGAGGCACAGGTTTAACTTCCCTAGTATTGACACACAACCACATAACTTTGCACATGTTTATATATCATTATTTCCTTAACAATATTCCATGATTGTATATATTATAATAATTAGACTGTCTCTCAATGCCACAGATAGCTTCTCCAGCCCAATGCATTCTGGGAAATGTAGTTTAGTGCAGGCATGTGGCTTCTCCTTGCTTCCCATTAAATTACTATAAATGGGGAAAATGCAGAGGCTCCCTTCTCCCTCATTTTTAAAGCTATTGGGGTGAAATATATTTATCAATCTTTGCCTATCAAGTTTCATAATGTTTCACTCATCCACTTATTTTTTTGGGAATTTTCAAAGTTTTAAAAAACATTTTTTAAAAAAAGACTACAAGAAAGATGCCTCCCCCTCCCCCTCCCTCCTTCATCAGCCCTAATTGGCTAAGAGGCATGCCAGCATGTTTGGCTTCACCTCACAGCAGGGCTTGATCACAGCTACATCTGAAGACATCCAAGACTTAAGAATCGAAGGCTCCTTTTGATTCAAATTCTTAATATCGTGAAGGCAGTGAGCAGGTGGGTCAGAACTCGCTTCAAAGGTGCTTTATATCTGAATTATATCTGAATTTAACAAAATTCCAAACAAATTGCACAAGCCTAGTTCTTAGTAATCCCTTTAGCAAGGTAAGTAATTTTAAACACATCTGGATCACAAGTTCCTTGCTTTTTGATAAACCACCAAGGATGCCACTTTTTGGATTGGTACCTTAGGATATCTTTGTATCAGATTACCCAAAGTCTTATTGGTTCTCCATTAAGTATAAGGAAAACACATGCCCCTTTTTCTAGTTTAATTTCACAACAACTACATAATGTTTCTCGAAAGGTTACAGCAGTTTCAGTTTCTCCAGTTTCTGGATTCAAAGCCTTTGGATTAAATGTTCATATCTCTGTACTGAAGTCCAATTAGGATGATCGTTAGGAGCTTGATCAGGCTGCTCATTCATGCCAAGGTCCCAGAGTTTCATTTAGAAGTATTGGCATCAATCCCTTTGTGTATGATCCACTCTTACAGTGATGTTTGCCAACAATTGGTAAGGTTTAGGTTTCAATCATAACAGTCTATTCATCAGGATTTCTCCTTGGCAGAATCTACAATGGGACTCATCTTTCAACTCAAAAAAAGGGAAAGTGATTTCCTTTAAAGGAGTGGGTGAAATATTTTTTTAACCTTCCTGAGAGCATAATACCTGGTTCCTGCATCTGGATATTCCAGTGGTGGCACTGTTTACACAAGTGCTGTGCATGTTGCTCCCGAATTCCTGTTCTGCAGCAACCATACACTGATTAGCAGCACATTTTATTACCAATTTTGGACTTTCTCCTGAATTTATTCAATGTTCTTATCAGGCTAAACACAGTAGGGATTGCATTTTGGGGACACCCTCCTCCCTTTTATCCCACTTTCTTCTGGATTTTCTGGCCTATGTAGAAGAGACCTTAGGGCCCTCTCACAGTCATATAACCCAGAATATCAAGGCAGATAATCCATGATATCTGCTTTGAACTGGATTATCTGAGTCCACACTGCCATATAATCCCATTCAATGTAGATTTTATACAGCTGTGTGGAAGGGGCCTTAGGCACTTAGGTATGGGGTGGTGGGGCAGGATGAACTCTACTTGAAAGTATCTAAACAGAGGTTGGATGGCCATCGCTCAGGATTTTTAGCTCTGTATTTTTGCACAGCAAGGACTTAAACAATATTTCCTGTAATTCCCTAATCAATCTATATATATAAAAGAATGATGGCATCACGGCAATTCACAAAACAACAAAAGTACAGGCCCCCCAACCTCAAAATTTGACAACACAACCCATCATCCACGCCTCAAGGTTGATACAACAAAGAGAAAAGAAAAATAAAGTCCTAATTAGAGGGAGAGGAATAATTGTTTTTTATCCAATTGCTGCCAGTTTAGAGGGCTAATCTCTGCCCACTTGGTCGCCTAGCAACCAGCCTGTCAGCAAAGGGACAGCCAGGCTTCAGTTAGGAGACAGGCAGATTTAGGCCTAATTTAGGCTTCTTCCACAGATTATCTAATTTGCACTGGATTATATGGCAGTGTAGACTCAAGGCCCTTCTACACAGCTATATTACCCATTTAGAATCTTATATTATCTGCTTTGCACTGGATTATCTTGACTCCACACTGCCATATAATCCACTTCAGTGTGCATTTTATACAGCTGTGAAGAAGGAGCCTCATATAATCCACTTTTAAACAGATAATATAAGATTATCAATATACAGTAGACTCTCACTTATCCAACATAAACAGGCCGGCAGGATAAGTGAATATGTTGGATAAAAAGAAGGGATTCAGGAAAAGCCGATTAAACAAATTAAGCACCAAAACATCATATTATACAACAAATTTGACAGAAAAAGTAGTTCCATGCGCAGTAATGCTATGTAGTAATTACAGTAGAGTCTCACTTATCCAACACTCGCTTATCCAACGTTCTGGATTATCCAACGCATTTTTGTAGTCAATGCTTTCATTGATATTTTGGTGCTAAATTCATAAATACAGTAATTACTACATAGCATTACTGTGTATTGAACTACTTTTTCTGACAAATTTGTTGTCTAACATGATGTTTTGTGCTTAATTTGTAAAATCATAACTTAATTTAATAGGGTTATCCTTAATCCCTCCTTATTATCCAACATATTCGCTTATCCAACGTTCTGCTGGCCCGTTTATGTTGGATAAGTGAGACTCTACTGCACTGTATTTACAAATTTACCACTAAAATATCACAATGAATTTAAAACACTGACTACAAAAACATTGATTATGAAAAGGCAGACTGCGTTGGATAATCCAGAACATTGTATAAGCGAATTTTGGATAAGTGAGATTCTACTTTAATATGAAATAATTACTGGGATAGAATAATGCAGAACAATATAATCTCTAAAACCAGGACAGTAAATAAACAGGGGAATTCCACACAGGAAACAATCAGGGCCAGCTAACACCTCCCAACAAAGTGTTCCCATCATCAAAGTCTGGCAAATCCTATGTTTTCTCAGGGCCACAGACAGTAGAAGCACATAAAATATCGCAAACAACACCACTCTGAAAACAAGGGAATTCCAGTCAGGAAACAATCAGGGCCAGCTAACACCTCCCAACAAAAAATTCACTCAGGGAGGAAACAGCCAGGCTTTAAAGCTGCAAGGCCATTACATCCTAATCATTTTGCCTAATTGCAGCATTCATACTTGCCTCCAACAGACAAAAAAAACCAATCAGAAATATTGTATATTCACAACCTTTAGGAAACAATATCCCCTGATGGCGCAGCGTGTTAAAGCGCTGAGCTGCTGAACTTCTGGACCGAAAGGCCGCAGGTTTGAATTGGGGGAGCGGAGAGAGCCCCCACTGTTAGCCCCAGCTTCTGCCAACCCAGAGGTTCAAAAACATGCAAATGTGAGTGCATCAATAGGTACTGCTCCGGCAGGAGGGTAACGCCGTTCCATGCAGTCATCCCACATGACCTTGGAGGAGTCTATGGACAACGCCGGCTCTTCGGCTTAGAAATGGAGATGAGCACCAACCCCCAGAGTCAGACACGACTGGGCTTAATGTCAGGGAAACCTTTACCCTTTACCTTAACTACCACCAATTCCTCAATACTTTATCTCCCATACCACCAGACTTCGCCACAGCAACGCGTGGCCGGGCACAGCTAGTTATAGTATATGTTTATTGTGGCATGACCATAATAGTACTTAATACATTACATTATTCTGCTAGTGGTGATGATGAAAATGAAGACAACCTACACTGAATTACAAGAAAGAAGACGGGTTTCTTCATTGCAAAATGAGCAAATAATTCCCTTCAAAAAGCATATGAAATATTCAGATCTATATGAACCAAAGAATCTTTCTTATGAGTATTTTTTTATAATTGAAGTTTAAATAACTTTTCAGGATTAATTCTGAAGGATTATCCTGTGATGAAAGAGGGATTGAAGCATTTTTCATTGAAAGACTGCAACAATTACCTTATCAGCACGGCCACAACATCATTAGTACTGAACACAGCTATAGGTATAGTTGTTCTTTGCCTGCCTGCCTGCCTGCCTGCCTGTCTGCCTGTCTAAAATAGAATCAATTTTTTGACATGATATATATTTTAAATGTTCATTTTGCTGATTTCTCAAAGATTTGCTCAGCCAGGATCATTTTTAACCCTGGGATTATTGGTACTTTGACCCAGTTTCATGGAACCGTCATTTCCCCCTTATACCAAAATGGAGAGTTGTGATTAAATATAATTTCAACTAATGATTTATCCTGATGTATGATCCCTGGCAGGAGAATGGCATGAGTCCACAGCCCTGCTTTTCAGTTATAATGAGAAGTGTGCTTGTCCAGTTTAACAGACCAGGTTAAAAGGTCTTAAATAATGTGTGGAGATGAGAGGTGATGGAGGATAGGCAAGCCCAATAAGCATTCCAAGTCTAATAAAATACAGAGCTTGAGCCATGCTGGGTAGAAATTCTTAGGCCAAGCACTATTATGCCAGAAAATTCATGTGTGAAACAGCTCATTATCTGCAACTTTCCTATGCTTCCACTGGATTTCATCCATTAAAATTACTGGACAAACTATGTTCAGTAATTTCTCTTTCTATAGGCTGTTAGTCAATTATTGACTGAAAGTATTATGTGACCTCCTTATCCACAGATACTAATATCCATGTTTTCCTTTACCTGCACTCCAGTAAATGCTCCCTACCCCCAAAAAGTGTGTGTGGACCTCTCTGTGTCCTTCCAGTGTGATTCTATAATAATCACGTCAGACCTAATCCATGATTTCGAAGTGTTCTAGCCAAATGTTTTCAATTTCTTCAATATTTGATCGGAAATGTAAAAAAAAATTAAAAAACTTTTATTCAAATTATTTAAATTTTAAAAAAAATATTTGTAAAAATTATTTTTAATGCAACCAAACTTGTTTGGGAGCAGAGCACAGCCTAGCATGGCCTTGCTTCCCTGACCAATCACAGTGGACGTTGATGTAAGGGGGGAGGGGTTGTACGTCCTCTGCATGCCTCCGTACACGTTTTCTTGAAAAGCGCTCATCTTGGAGCACCCCGAGACATTTGGCGTTGGGGCGGTCGCGTGCGCGGGTGGTTGGGCTCCGGCTGGCTGGCTGGCTTTTGCAGAGCTGGGCCATCATTTGCAGTGATTGCAAAGGCATTGTATGGAAGGGGTGAATGCGGGTCGGGTCGTCCGATTTCTGGCCGAAACACTGCCAGTGCCCGTACTTTGCGGGGTGGCAGAAAGGTTAGGGGGACAGCCAGCCAAAAGCAATGTGAAAGAGTGGGAGCAGCAGTATACTTCCACTGTGGCCACCAGGTTCCTTCCTGGGGTGGGTCGGAATGCCTGCCTTTTTGGCTGTCGGTGACAGGTTGGAGTTGCATCGCAGGCCAAACTGTATGGCTGGAGAGCAGTACAGGCTTCAATTAGCTGCTCCTTCAATGCAGCCTTCAGTTATCTGGTCCTTCCTGAAGGCCCCAGAAACTTGCTGATATCCACCCAAGGTGGTCTTGACCGAGGCTATCTCTTCCCGGTTATTGACAAAGAAGGAGGAAGATGTCATTTGCATGGGCCGCATATTTAACTCAATTCACAGTAACTGTTGTAGTTGGGCCAAGGGGCAGTTCTGGTACTACTGGTAGTAGGAGGAAAAGGGATAATGGGGAGCAGGTGTTTGATGAGGAACAGCAAGTAAAGCGGATTCGGGAAATACTTATGGCTCCTTCTGAGGATGAAACGTTTGAAGGGTTCTCTAGTGAAGAGGAGTCAATGCTGGAAGATGATGGGTTAACAGAAAGTAGAGGAACTAAGAGGTCAACTCAGGAGCAAGAGTCAGATGGGGAAAGGGAAAGGAAGAAGATCCGGGAAATACTTACTGCTCCCACGGAAGATGAAACGTTTGAAGGTTTTTCTGGGGATGATGGGTCTGGGAGTGGGATGGAAGATGCTGCAAACTGGACTCAAGTAAATGTGTGTGCAGAACCAGTTTCTGAGGGTGCATCAGAAGACTGGCAAACTACGGGTACACCAGGGACATGGGGAGATCTAAGTCTTGAACAAAGATGGAGTGATTGGAGGGCTGATGGGCGAGGTTCACATGTGAGATCGAGATCAGCTGTGGATAATGATGACAGGGCGGAGGCCTCATCATCATCAGACTCCGAGGTGTAAGTTAAAAGTGGAGTTGAAATGAAGGTTCCTTGCAGAAGGCAAGGTGTCGTTTTGGGACATTGCTTTGTTGCTGCCTGTCTCCTTGGGTCCTGGCTGTACAGCTTCGTGTTCCTGAATCCTGGTTTGGCGTTCCTGGCTTCCCTTTGGCTTCTGAATCCAGTTTTGGCTCCTGACGACGACAACGCTTGTTCCTGGCTTCCCTTTGGCTTCTGAATCCGGTTTTGGCTCCTGATGATGACAACGCTCGTTCCTGGCTTCCCCGTGGCTCCTGAGTTTGGTGTATGGATACTCTCATAATTGACAGGCTCCTGATGACGACCACGCTCATTCCTGGTTTGGCATTCGCTGGCTTCCTTTTGGGTTTCTGGATTCGGCTTGGCTCCTGACGGCGGTGTTGCTTGCTCCTGGCTTGGTGTTTGTTGGCTCCCTACTGGTTCCTGAATTCGGTTTGGCTTTTGACGACGGCATTGCTACTCCCTGTTGGCTTTATTTTGGGTTTTTGAATACAGTTTGGCTTTTGGACAACTGCATCACTTGGTTCACTATTGGTGAGCATTTTGACTCTTCTTTGGCCCTATGAACAGTAGCAGGGCACGACTCTACTTCCAGTGAACATTGGTTGGAGGTAAACTGGATTATCCAGCCAGATAATCCGGATTATTTTCTGTTTTGGTTTTTTGCCTTTCTTTTGCAACAAGGACATTTGCTTTTGTTAGAAATTTAAGTGTTTCTAAGTTCAAAATATTTAATAAACATTTGTTAACTTTACTTATTGTGTATGGCTCTTTAAGAGGAAGCTGAGTCATGACAGTAACATCTGCAAGAAGAGGCGTGATTCCCCCTCCGAGAGAGGAATCCTCAAGCCAGTGATCTGGTTATCTGGTCCTTGTGGAAGGATTGCAGTGACCGGCAGAGGAGGGGTGGAGGCCAGCCGACAGTGGCCAGCAGAAGAGGGGTGGAGGCCAGCCGACCGTGGCCGGCAGAGTGCAGGAGTCCTGCTGGCAGAGAAGGAGTGGTGAAGTCTGGCCAACAGTGGCCAGCTGAGGAGGAGTGGAGGCCAGCCAACAGTGGTCGGCAGAGTGGAGGAGGCCAGCCAACAGTGGCTGGCAGAGGAGGAGTGGAGGCCAGCCAACAGTGGCCAGCTGAGGAAACCCCCTGCCCTGCAATCCTTCTGCAGGGGCAATCATTTCCAATTTATACCAACCCTTCACAAGACTGCCTTGACAAGATTTTTCAGGAGTGCCTTTGCCTTCCCCTGAGACTGAGAGAGTGTAATTTGCCTAAGATCACCCAAATAGATTTCCATGGCTGAACAGGAATTTGAATCCTCAAACACCACATCACCAGTATATTACTTAGAAAGTATAACTGATCAGCATAGCAAGTGATACATTGCACTTTTGGCAAATAGCTCACCAGATTCCCTTCTTAATAAAAAGATCCAGATCAAATTATGAAATGCTGTTCAAAATGAACATAATAAAAATAACAAGAAATACTTGATTAAAGACATCTTAACAGATGGTATTTTTTTTTATAAATTTCATATTCAACTCTATGAAATTAACAGGCAAAGTTATTGCACTTGCCATGCCTTGTAATAGAGAGCACTTCTTCTATTTGCTCCAATCATATATTTATGCTCTCCTAAAACTGACCCATGTTCCTACCATGTTTCCCCGAAAATAAGACAGTGTCTTATATTAATTTTTGCTCCCAAAGATGTGCTAGGTCTTATTTTCAGGGGATGTCTTATTTTTCCATGAAGAAGAATTCACATTAATTGTTGAACAAAAAAATGAACATTTATTATATACTGTACAGTAGTTGTCATCACCAAACCAGCATAACCAAACAAACTGAATCTTACCAAGAATTTCTTGTTACTGCCATTATTTCCATGTACAACAATCTATAGTACGTACATTTACCGATCCTGCAAGCTCTGGTGTTCTGTTTGGCAGGCATGCTTCCAAAAAAAAAACCTTTGCTAGGCCTTATTTTTAGCAATTCAGCAAAACCTCTACTAGGTCTTATTTTCTGGGAATGTCTTATTTTCGGGGAAACAGGGTACATACAAATTTTGTAAGTCATTCTGTATAAATGTTAAGTAAGAACACTTTTTAAAATTGGGTTGGCCTGCAAAAAGAAATAGGTTTTCCATTGTACAGTAGAGTCTCACTTATCCAACACTAGCTTATCCAACGTTCTGGATTATCCAACGCATTTTTGTAGTCAATGTTTTCAATACATCGTGATATTTTGGTGCTAAATTTGTAAATACAGTAATTACTACATAGCATTACTGTGTATTGAACTACTTTTTCTGTCAAATTTGTTGTGTAACATGATGTTTTGGTGCTTAATTTGTGAAATAATAACCTAATTTGATGTTTAATAGGCTTTTCCTTAATCCCTACTTATTATCCAACATATTCGCTTTTTCAACATTCTGCCGGCCCGTTTATGTTGGATAAGTGAGACTCTACTGTATCTTGAATTCTGATGATAAATGTAGCTGTCAAAGCTCTTCTAAAAGGTCATTCCACAGTCTAGGGGCGGTGCATGAAAAAGTCATCTGGACAACAATTGCCAGTCGGTTTTTGGCTGGTACTCCTTCAGCATTGCTTCTACATTGTTAATTTCTGCACTTTGCCTTGTTTCCTTTTTTAAAATGGGACAGAACAAAAATCTTACTTATGGAAGGGCAAATACACTCTACAACAGCAATATTATAATATTTAAAAAGCATTACCAACTGTAAAGCACTTTGCTAACATTATCCAGCTTAATACAGCAATTAAGCTTTTTAAGCTTGAACATAGTTTATGAGGGAAGAAACAACAGTCAACTGGTTTGTGCACGCAGTAGTTCTTGAATTGTGAATTAGCTTTTTAAATGTTTACATTGCTAGCCAGGTGTTATTTCACCCGCACCCACTTTTTCCCATTTCATTGTTCTGTTTCTAAGGAAACAACAGCAAAGAATAAAGCAACCTGGACTGGTTTTGGGGACATGGATTTGGTAGGTTCATTGTGAAGGGCAAAGAACTGCAAGAGACAGTTCCCAAGTCAAAGCTCATAATCAGGTCCACAAAAGATATTTTGATACAGGACAAAACAGAACCCACATCTTTTCTGAAAAGCCCCACAGATGTTCACTGCAGGGCATCTAGGAAGGAGACAGAATCATAATTGCACAGGATAAGCTGCATCAAATTTGGAAAGGTGAAGGACCAGCAATCATTGTGGTCAAGCACGTCCCAAAGTTCATAGAGTAGCTGACTTTGGAGGCAGCTCACAGGAGCTTTGCTGATCACTAGTGTTCCTCTTCCTGAAGACCATGGAGGTTATCTGAATGTGGCTGGGGGGTGGGTTGGCAAGCCCACAAATAATCAAATCTGCAGATGTCAAAAATGCAAATGTGAAGGGCCAATCGTATTCAGTTTGGGGCAGAATAAATTAAGGATACTTGATGAACAGAACTGAAATTTTTGTTATGGACATCACTGGGGCTGGTTCTATAATTATGGAGACATTACAGGGATGGTCCTACAGTTTTGCATTAGGCAGAATTTTCTGGTGAATAGCAGTGGCAAAGTCCAGTAATTCCTAATTAGCTCATTGATCATTTTAATGAGACAAATGTATGTCTTATGTGGTTTTCCTTAAGCTGCCTAAATATCTCAACGCCTCCGTGAGTTGCTAGACCTGGTCATTTATCTCCATAGGAGAACAAAACTTTGTGTGTGCCTTGTAGCTTTACATTACTCCCTCAACGAGTTTCCTTTTGTGGAGGGTTCTGTCCTAGCACCACTGTCATAGAATCTCATCACATTCACATTAAGAAACACTAAATTAGTATGCATCCCATTGTTTTTAATGGTAGAACGAATACTGTATTTAGACAGGATGCATACAAACCCCATCAAACTCAGTTTCTACTAGGGGTGTGCAAAGTGTTCTGTTTTAATTCTGTTTTTGTTTTTAATTTGGGGTGTCACCCCCCTCCCAATTCTGTTTTCAGGAAGATTCCAGGAGATTAGGGGGGGGCTATGCAGGCACCCAAAATTCAAAACAAAAACGGAACGAAAACAGAATGCATTTCTGCCATTTTGCACACTCCTAGTTTCTGGACTTTGGAAAATACAGCGCTTCCGTTCATCACACCACAGAAGGTTGGCTCTTCCCAGTCCATTTGAATGCCTCCCTTCATCACTTTTAAATATATTTTTCCTAATATGTAGCCTGAAAGTCTCGAACTACCTTTTGTTTGAGATTTTAGTACATTTTGCATTTGCACAGTAGCAGGATTCCTTGATCGCTACTTGTTGGCATGAACTAACAAATCTAACAGAGGAAAGAAATTGCACAGATTTCAATCAAAGTGACAAAAAAATAAATAAAGTCCATTACATCCATTATTGATTTACAAATCTCAGAGGTCTTGTCCCGGCAACCACTGAAAGAGAAATGGTGGCTGCTTCCATCATGAAGTCTCCCAGGGTCAGCAGAATCCATCCCCAGATATGTCCATAAAGCAGATGTCACAACATAGCTATAGAACGCATACTGGTTTTATGATCCCACAGGAAAGTAGTGCTGAAGAATTGTTTTAAATTAAAAAAGACATAATTCCAATCTCATGTACAATTACTCAATTTCTGAGACCTTTTACAAACAGATTTTAATGGATTGCTGATGAAAAGGGAGAAATGTCATATGATGGGACCCATTGGGAATCACGTACAAAAGAATTCAGAAACGGAGTATAAAACAATGTGATAAGTACACTTTAGCTGCCAGTCAAAGTGGCTTCCTGTTCATAATGGAAGGCCTCTTCTTCTTTGCCTCAGGCAGCTTAACCGATTACGCTGATCCCAGACATTACATCAATGAATAGGGGGAGAAAAATTCCTCATTGCATTTCTTCAAAAAGTAGAATGAGCTACCTCAAGAGTTTCAGACATTTGTTTTGCCAAGTTTGTTTAATATTGCTTAATAAGATTATTTTTACTTACTCTCATCCAGATTCAGACAAACCTGAAAATTACCTTTTTCATATAATATATGTATCTGCCTTTGGAAGCAGCTGATATATGAGACCAATTTGGAAATCTTAAGCCTATTCTAGGCATAGCATTACTGATTTTTTTCTCCCCCACTCCTTTATTAGTAAATCCTTGATATGGCTGTAACCGATCACCCATCTATCCTCTTTACAATCCACTTGATATGTCAATAAATACAACAGTGAACTGCGCAGTAAATTACTTTAAGCCCAAATCATCAGACCAACTAAGTCAATAATGACAATTAAATGTGTCCAACACTTTCTCTAATTACCATGAATTTCTGCCCCTTCCATGCCACCATAAAACTTTCATATTGCTGTTGCTTCAGACTGTGGATGCACAATGGCAAAATAAAATTATTATTATTATTATTATTATTATTATTATTATTATTATTATTATTATTATTGTATGACACAGCAAACAAGATAGACATGCTGGATTTCATATCACAAAATCACAAGTCGAACACTTCCCAAGCATTTAGGACTGTGTGATGTATTTTCGGATGATGCGCGCAGATCCCAGTAGGGTGGCCTTTTGCAATTGACAGATCGTAATTTTGTCGATGTCTATTGTTTCCAAATGCCGGCTGAGATATTTTGGCACGGCACCCAGTGTGCCCATCACCACCGGGACCACCTGCACTGGTTTCTGCCAGAGTCTTTGAAGTTCAATCTTGAGGTCCTGATAGCGGCTGAGTTTTTCCTGTTGTTTTTCCTCAATGCAACTGTCACTTGGGATGGCGACATCAATGATCCAAACCTTTTTCCTTTCCACAACTGTGATGTCTGGTGTGTTGTGTTCCAGAACTTTGTCAGTCTGGATTCAGGAGTCCCACATTATCTTTGCGTGCTCATTTTCCAATACTTTTGCAATTTTGTGATCCCACCAGTTCTTTACTGCTGGGAGGTGGTACTTGAGGCATAAGTTCCAATGAATCATTTGGGCCACATGGTTGTGCCTCTGTTTGTAGTCTGTCTGTGTGATTTTCTTACAGCAGCTGAGGATATGATCAATGGTTTCGTCAGTTTCCTTGCACAGTGCATTTTGGGTCATCAGCTGATTTTTTTATCTTGGCCTTAATTGCATTTGTTCTGATGGCTTGCTCGCTGGGGCCTCCACCCCCCACCCCCCACCCCCTGCAGGTGCCACCTTGACGTGGTGGGGGGGCTTAACCACTCCAATGATGACTGAGGGCTGTGCTGGTGGTAGTGTAACTACCGGCAGGTCCAACCAAGCCAGAGAGGCCTCAGCTGAGGAGTGGAACCAAGTGCACCTAACCCATTAGCATTATGGAGAATCAAACCAAAACGAAGTCTATACTGGCTCGGTCGTCGCCCAGGATCAAAAGGACCGCGGTGGATGCTGCTGATTCTGGACATCCATCGACAAGTGAGCTACGGAATCAAAATACAAATGAACAGTCACAGAAGCGGCAAAAATATACAATGCCAGAAAACCGCACTATTATTATTACTATTATTATTATTATTATTATTATTATTATTATTATTATTATCATCATCATCATCATCATCATCATTATTATTAAGTATTTCTTCAATTCTAAGATGTACTTTTTCTCTATATAAACACCTCTAGAAATGGGCTTCATCTTAGATCCTCAGGTGTATCTTGTGTATTTGGTGGTGCCGGTACTAAAATTAGGTTGCATTTTACAAGCAATGGCATCTTACAATTGAAGAAATATTTCATTTGTTACCCATTTCTCCTAATGGCTTGAGACAAGGAACAACACAGTCAAAACGTATGGACATGAAATACATACAACAAAATACATATATCAAAGCACACCTCTATAAAATACATACATCAAAATACATGATACAAAATACAGTGGTAATAGAATGCAAATCCAAAACTCTGGGATTTTATTCAGCTGTGTGGAAGGAGCCTGGGTGACAGGTGGCAGTTGCCAGTTGGGTTCTGGCTGGTTGGAGTAAGCGTCCTTCAGAAGACCCTAGTGTCCTAAGGGACAGATTGTATGGGATAAGGCAATCCTGTAAGTAACCTGGATCCAAACTGTGCAGATCTTTAAAGAAAAGCACTTTGCACATCTCAGAGACTGATTCATCTTGATTTTCCACCAAAGAAGCAAGCCTTTGTTCGGACATTGTTATGTGTTTTTCTTTGGCAGATAAACGAATACAGGAAATACTTGGGGCAGTTTGCTCAAGGCTGAGATTCCTTCCTTCTTTCTTTGATTACTTTTTAAAACTAAAAATGCATAGCTAAAAGGGTTTTAATTCAACAAAATAGAGATATGTATCTAAAAGAAATAATTCTACCCTGTTGGATCAGAGTTATACAGGGCACTAAAAAGGATAATTGTAACACTTGCCATAAACCTTAAAAAAGCTGCTTTAGCATAAACATGGTGGCATCAGTAAACTAATCCACAGGGTTAATTGTCCCTGAAATGTGAAAGCTTGTACATTATGTTTTCAGGAAAGTGGGCTCTATTAGGAGGAGAATCATTTCTTGATGAATTAAAATATTCAGTGTATGAGATTTGACTCTGATCCCATCATCGCAGCTGCAAAACTATGCATTAGGCCTGAATATTGTACTCCATCAATGCAAATGAGAAAGGGAATGCAAAAACCACAAAAATCATGCTAAAATAAATCTCAGAGTTGCTACAAGACTCCTTTTTGAGGTTTTCTTTTTTTACCTTCCTCCCTTTTATTTTTTATCCAATTAGCTTATCTACCCAGCATTTCTCAGCAGTGGAAGGGCTTCTGAGGCTCATCCCCCTCCCTCACTTTTTGGGCTAGAGGGGTGAAAATCACAACACACTTAGGGCATTTCAATCCCTTTTAGCCCACCAACTTTTAAAATGTTTGGATCTTTCCTAGAGTACTATTGTTATTAATAATAATAATATTATTATTAATACCCATTGGCACACATCAGATGTAATGTGAAGGCATTCCTATCCCATTCTCAGCTTAGATTCCCAGAGTAGCTAGCTATCCTTCTTTATATGTATGTATGTGTGTGTGTATGTGTGTGTGTGTGTGTATATATATATATATATATATCCCCATTTCCACAGATCAGATCTAATGCGAAGGCATTTTCCTCTCCCAGGCTCAGATTAGATTCCCAGACCCTTCTGTATATATGTGTGTGTGTGTGTGTATCTATATATATAAAAGAGTGATGGCATCACGGCAATTCACAAAACAACAAAAGTACAGGCCCCCCAACCTCAAAATTTGACAACACAACCCATCATCCACGCCTCAAGGTTGATACAACAAAAAGAAAAGAAAAATAAAGTCCTAATTAGAGGGAGAGCAATAATTTTTTTATCCAATTGCTGCCAGTTTAGAGGGCTAATCTCTGCCCACTTGGTTGCCTAGCAACCAAGGGACAGCCAGGTTTCAGTTAGGGGACAGGCCGATTTAGGCCTCACTTAGGCTTCTTCCACAGATTATCTAATTTGCACTGGATTATATGGCAGTGTAGACTCAAGGCCCTTCCACACAGCTATATAACCCATTTATAATCTTATATTATCTGCTTTGCACTGGATTATCTTGACTCCGCACTACCATATAATCCACTTCAGTGTGCATTTTATACAACTGTGAAGAAGGGGCCTCATATAATCCAGTTCTGAGCAGATAATATAAGATTAGAAATATACAGTAGAGTCTCACTTATCCAACGTAAACAGGCCGGCAGGATAAGTGAATATGTTGGATAATAAGAAGGGATTCAGGAAAAGCCAATTAAACATCAAATTAGGTAATCGTTATACAAATTAAGCACCAAAACATCATATTATACAACAAATTTGACAGAAAAAGTAGTTCCATGCGCAGTAATGCTATGTAGTATTTACAGTAGAGTCTCACTTATCCAACACTCGCTTATCCAATGTTCTGGATTATCCAACGCATTTTTGTAGTCAATGCTTTCAATATATCGTGATATTTTGGTGCTAAATTCAGAAATCCAGTAATTTCTACATAGAATTACTGTGTATTGAACTACTTTTTCTTCCAAATTTGTTGTCTAACATGATGTTTTGGTCCTTAATTTGTGAAATCATAACTTAATTTGATGTTTAATAGGCTTATCCTTAATCCCTCCTTATTATCCAACATATTCGCTTATCCAACATTCTGCCGGCCCGTTTATGTTGGATAAGTGAGACTCTACTGTACTGTATTTACAAATTTACCACTAAAATATCACAATGAATTTAAAACACTGACTACAAAAACATTGATTATGAAAAGGCAGACTGCGTTGGATAATCCAGAACATTGTATAAGCGAATGTTGGATAAGTGAGATTCTTCTTTAATATGAAATAATTACTGGGATAGAATAATGCAGAACAATATAATCTCTAAAACCAGGACAGTAAATAAACAGGGGAATTCCACACAGGAAACAATCAGGGCCAGCTAACACCTCCCAACAAAGTATTCCCATCATCAAAGTCTGGCAAATCCTCTGTTTTCTCAGGGCCACAGACAGTAGAAGCACATAAAATATCGCAAACAACACCACTCTGAAAACAAGGGAATTCCAGACAGGAAACAATCAAGGCCAGCTAACACTTCCCAACAAAAAATTCACTCAGGGAGGAAACAGCCAGGCTTTAAAGCTGCAAGGCCATTACATCCTAATCATTTTTCCTAATTGCACCATTCATACTTGCCTCCAACAAACAAAAAAAACCAATCAGAAATATTGTATATTCATAACCTTTAGGAAATAATATCCCCTGATGGCGCAGCGTGTTAAAGCGCTGAGCTGCTGAACTTCTGGACTGAAAGGCTGCAGGTTTGAATTGGGGGAGTGGAGAGAGCCCCCACTGTTAGCTCCAGCTTCTGCCAACCCAGAAGTTCGAAAACATGCAAATGTGAGTGCATCAATAGGTACTGCTCCGGCGGGAAGGTAACGCTGCTCCATGTAGTCATCCCACATGACCTTGGAGGAGTCTACGGACAACGCCGGCTCTTCAGCTTAGAAATGGAGATGAGCACCAACCCCCAGAATAAGACACGACTGGACTTAATGTCTGGGGAAAACCTTTACCCTTGACCTTAACTACCACCAATTCCTCAATACTTTATTTCCCATACCACCAGACTTCGCCACAGCAACGCGTGGCCGGGCACAGCTAGTATATATATATATATATATATATATATATATATATATATATATAAATGAGTGATGGCATCATGGCAACCGGAAAAAAAACAAAACTACAGGCCTCCCAACCTCGAAATTTGACAACACAACCCATCTTCCACGCCTCTAGGTTGATACAACAAAAAGAAAAGAAAAATAAAGTCCTAATTAGAGGGAGGGGAATAATTGTTTTTATCCAATTGCTGCCAGTTAGAAGGCTAAGCTCTGCCCACTTGGTCTCCTAGCAACCCACTCAGCCCAGGGGACAGGCAGAGTTAGGCCTCACTTAGGCCTCTTCCACACTGCCTATAAAATACAGATTATCAGATTTGAACTGGATTATATGGCAGTGTAGACTCAAGGCCCTTCCACACAGCTATATAACCCATTTATAATGGACTTAATGTCAGGGGAAAACCTTTACCCTTTACCTTAACTACCACCAATTCCTCAATACTATATTTCCCATACCACCAGACTTCGCCACAGCAACGCGTGGCCGGGCACAGCTAGTATATATATATATATATATATATATATATATATATATATATATATATCATTAACCCCATTTCCACGGATCAGATCTAATGCAGCGGCATTTTCCTCTCCCAGGATCAGGTTACATTCCCAGATCCATATATATATATATATATATATATATATATATATATATATATTAGGCTTGTGCAATTTGTTCGGAATTTGGTTAAATTCGGATCTAATTCAGACCTAAAGCACTTTTGAAGTGAGTTCTGACCCACCTGCTCACTGCCTTCACAATATGAAGAATTTGAATCAAAAGGCGCCTTCAATTTTTAAGTCTCAGATGTCTTCAGATGTAGCTGTGACCAAGCCCTACTGTGAGGTGAAGCCAAACATGCTGGCATGCTTCTCAGCTAATTGGGGCTGACAGAGGATGACGGGGGAGGCATCTTTATTGTAGTCTTTTTTTAAAAAAAAATGTTTTTAAAAAGCTTTGAAAATTCCCAAAAAAATCAGTGGATGGGTGAAACATTTTGAAACTCGATAGGCAAAGAGTGATAAATATGTTCTACCCTTGTAGCAGGTTTCACCCCAATAGCTTTAAAAATAAGGGAGAAGGGAGCCTCTGCATTTTCCCCATTTATAGTAATTTAATGGGAAGCAAGGAAAAGCCACACGCCTGCACTAAACTACATTTCCCAGAATGCATTGGGCTGGGGATGCTGTCTGTGGCATTGAGAGACAGTCTAATTATTATAATATATACAATCATGGAATATTGATTAATCATATTGACTTAGCAGGCCAATTCAACTAGCTAACTAATATCCTGGCTCCTGGGCTAGGTAAGAAAGCAAGGGGAAAAGTGGAGGTGAGGCATGGGAGAGAACTTTAAAAAGTCACTCAAGTAACATTTAGAACAAATAGAACCAATTGAATACAACTACCTAAATAAAGGACTACCGGCTGGCGTCCTTAAAAAGTCTGGTGAGTCAACTTACTTCAACACCTTAATTTAATTTAATTCAATGACTGCACGTTGCCAAAGTCGCATTGACCGACCATCTGCACAGGGTTCCATACTTCACACTTTAACAACACAACCATTCAATGCTAAGGCTTCCCGCCAAATGGAACTGTAGAAGAGAGTCTACTGAACAAGCCAATACCTGCCACATACCAGTACTGCCATCTGTTGAGGAGTTATGAAGGTGGAGGCATTACTTTTCATTCAACCCTCATACTATCATCACTCACCATTGAATATACTGGCTAAGGGTGGTAGCAATTTTAGTCCAATATTTGGATGGTTGCAGTCCCATTTTAACTACTCTGGTGCTTAAAAGAGTCAGTCAAAACTTATCTTGTATGTATTATTTCTTTAAAAGAAGACATTCATTATAAAGAAAATGAAAGCTTCTCTACATGATTTTTGATATATAGTTTCAATATTAATAATTCATAGACTTGACAAGAGAGAGGTAGATGCTGTTTATATAGATTTTTTTTGTTATGAGATTATTTTTCAACTGATTTCTCTGACACCCCAACCCCCAAAAGTGTCACAGTTGCACCTTGTTAAGAAACTGGTCCTAAAAAATTAAGGGGAAGGGGTCAAATACCGTATATACTCAAAGATAAGCCGAGTTTTTCAGCCCTTATTTATGAGCTGAAAAAGCCTCCCCCGGCTTATATTTGGGTCAAGGTCAAGCCAGCAGCGGAGCCTGGAGGCCACAGTATGTTTTCTTTTCCAAAACCTCCCTCCTCTGCTTCTCCTCCCAGGCTGGTTATCTTATATTTTTTTGAGAGCGAGGCAGAGAAGAAGCAAATGTTTTCAAAAGCGAAAGGAGAGTGTGAGAGAAACCCTTGCGAGCCAGATTGCATGGGCAGAACGGGAAGAAAAAAGATATTCTTGCAAATTTGCACAATTCATTACTATTACTATTATTATTACTACTGCTACTATTATTGCAAGAACATTTGAGTCCAAAGGGGGGAAAGGAGGGAAAAGAGAGCAACCTTTTCTGGCTACTTTTAGAGTTTGAAAAAGGGAGAAAGAAAAGAGGTGGGAAAGGGCAGGAGAAAAGAGGACAAAGTTGTTTTTAGGGGGCTTTGCTAGCATTTCTTCCTTGGGTAAATGCATGCCCCAAAGCTTCTAAACATTTATATAGATGTTCCCCCTACAAATACATTAATATATGAATTTTCCCCTCATATGTTTACAGGTCTTTGCAAATCCTATGTAAATATAGATAGAGATTTCCATGTGCCTGTATATCTGTTCCTATATGTATACATTAATTTTATATATGAATTTTATATGAATTTTACCCTCACATGTTTCCAAGTGCAGAGGGAAAATGCACATGCGCGTGCACACACACACACACACAGATGTCTAGATAGATATAAACATTGATAAATAGGGCTTTCAAATATTGCAGGAGGAAAATGCACATAGAGGATTTGCAAAGGTTTCAGGGGGAAATACACATGTGAAATTAGTACAGTAGAGTCTCACTTATCCAAGCTAAATGGGCCAGCAGAAGCTTGGATAAGCGAATATCTTGGATAATAAGGAGGGATTAAGGAAAAGCCTATTAAACATCAAATTAGGTTATGATTTTACAAATTAAGCACCAAAACATCATGTTATACAACAAATTTGACAGAAAAAGTAGTTCAATACGCAGTAATCTTATGTTGCAATTATTGTATTTACAAATTTAGCACCAAAATATCACGATATATTGAAAACATTGACTACAAAAATGGCTTGGATAATCCAGAGGCTTGGATAAGCGAGGCTTGGATAAGTGAGACTCTACTGTATATATAATGATAGATCTATATCTAGCTCTGCATTGTTTATGTAGGCATTATATGTTTGTCTGTTACTATGTTGGAAGCTGACCTGATTCCCCAGGAGGAGGAGATAGATAGGACAGGGTACAAATGAAGCTGTTGTTGATTATTATTATTATTATTATTATTATTATTATTATTATTATTATTATTATTATTATGTTATTGTTGCTTTTCCACTTATAGAGTTAGTTTACTGTTTTTCTTTGAAATACAGTAAATATTCAAAACACTTAACCCACTGATGCCTCAATTAATGTAATTTTATTGGTATCTAATTTTATTTTTGAAATTTACCAGTAGCTGCTGCATTTCCCACCCTCGGCTTATACTCGAGTCAATAAGTTTTCCCAGTTTTTTGTGGTAAAATTAGGTGCCTTGGCTTATATTCGGGTCGGCTTATACTCGAGTATATACGGTAGTTTGAAACAAAAGGCAAGACAGATTAAAACAAACCAAAATGGATCCCTTATGAACATGGAGTCCTTGGCCAATGTTTCAAGCTCCTGCGGGAACCATATTTTCCCCATCTGAAAAAGTGAGGATAATAATATCACTATCCATTCATTCATAGGCAGCTTCCCCATTTAGCTTTCAGTACTGCCCAATTTGTTCCACGGTGCCATCTTCTAAAAGAGATACCTTGATCTTCTCTGGTTTAATTAGGTGCAATTTTAAAAGTGATACACTATAATGAACTAAGTTTTGCAACTTGCTGGTGTTGCCCGCAGAGTTTTCTTCAGCTAATGAAGCAAAGGCACCATGTGGAATGGAATGAAAGCAGCAGTGGCAGTCTTCCACCCCTCTCCCTCCTCAGCAGGGCATCAAGTATCTGTCAGCCAGCGAGTGCAACTCATTCCTGAAAAGAATGGTGCTAGCCAGCTGCTTTCCCCTCCTAGCTCGTACTGCACATATAATTAGTATCTCAGTGTTCTTTGAAATGTATTAGTCATGAGGTAATTGTTAGACTACCTGTCCAAAGGGCAATGCCCAAAAAAGCAATTACAATCACAATGCTAAAAACAGAAGTTTTGATAGAAATAAAAAATGTAATATACTGTATGGCAGAAAGTGTCTAAATGTCTCCTTTTAAATTTAGAATTTGAAATTACTGGAGATATAGAGTTATTGCTGAAAATGGTACCTATTTCTCATCTATTCCTCAATAAAACCTACTGAAATTCACCTAGCAACATCACATTCCTATCTGACATCACCTACTGATTTTTTTTCTACCCCTAACAGCACTAGTCAAGAAGCAGCAGTAATAGGCTAACTCATATTGTTGTGAATGAGTCTTCTCAGGCTGTTAGTACTAATTGTGGGATCAGGAGGGGAAGAAAGATGCCTCGTGAGAAAGGCTCATTGGAAGATTTACACAGGAAAAGGATCAGGGAAATACTTGAGGAATCCTCAGATGAGGATTCATTCGGGGATCTGGAAGGGGATCCTGAGGTGGGAATGACTGTTGAAGACCCGGTGGTGGTGGAAGAGGTTGGCATGGACTGGACATGGGCTCCAGAGGATCTTGGGAAGGAAACTGGGTCCATGGATGCTGAGGGCGCAGGAGAAGCTTGGGCTCCTTCAGAAACAGACCCCACATGGTCTCCCTGGAGGAATTAGGGTAATTCCACAGGTGTGGACAGGGTTGGGTGTGGGCAGGGCGATTCTGGCTCTGATGAGGAACTTAGGACGCCTGATCCTAGGGCGTTGGCTGTTTGGAGCTCGGATTCTGATGAGTTTGGGACACCTGATCCTAAGGCGTTGGTTGTTTGGACGCCCAAGGAAACCTAAATAAATTAGAGGCTTTTGGCCATTGTTCTTTGCGTGTGGCAAGGTGTTGTTGGGCGCCATTGGGTTTCTTGTACGTGACTCCGAAGACTGGCTTGGGACTTTGCAACCGATGTAAGTTAATCCGGGGTATTCTACGATGGAGGGCTGGAACTGTGTGGGTTTTCTCTTGGACTGCATTGTTATTACTATTTTGCATTAGCTGCTGCTTGCCTCTGTCGTTTTGGCTCTTTGTGTTATCCTGTGATGTGGACCTTGCCGTGATGACTTCACCCTTTGGACCTTGGACCGGAACTCGACTTGGCATATCTCTTTGCTCTTTAACTCGGCTTGGCATCATTCCCGTCTTCGTGGCTGACTTCCGTTGCTGACTGCTGGCTTCGCCTTCGACTCCGACGCTGTTCTCCAATCCTGATTCTGGACCGGTTTGACTTCGCTATGACGTTTCATTCTCTTGACATCTGGCTTGGCTTTCGACTCCGCAGCGGCTTGTCGCTATTGCCTCAGCATTTTCCTGCTTTGTTTGCCTGTGCCGCTTTTGGTGAAGAACCGGTTTGGGCTTTGTCTTTAGTTTTGGGCTTTTTGCTGTACTTTTGGGGTTTAGGGGAGGTTTTGGGCCTTTGGGATTTCTTGCCCTTGTTTGTTTTGCCGTTTTGACTCTGCCTTGCAATTTTGAGCTGTTTTCAAGCACTTTGGTTTTAATCCAGACTATATCTCTGGATAATCCGGATTATATTCCGGTTTGCGTTTTTGAGGTTTCTTTGCTCTGAACTGTTTAATCACACTGAAGTTAAAGTGTTGTGAGCTCTCAGGACTTTGTGCTGAGCTTTTTTGAGTTATTTTTGAATAAACTATATTTATCTAACTGGCTGGCGTCTGACATTTGACACATATTACTATCCAATTATGTAACATACTAAGTTGCACTACATATTACAACACAGATCCCTAACCTTTCTGATAAAATGATGAAATTTTGATGGTTCTCCTCTTTCAATACAGGTGCTCTCATTACATGACTGCCACGTGGCTGTTGCATTCAATAAATGGGTGTGGGCAGTCCAAAAATATATCAACATTTAACATATGAAAATTGGGGCATATGTGGCCAAGCAACATCAGAGTGTGGTCAAGTTAGGGAAAGTTATAGACGAATGTAGGAGGAGCTGCAGCAGTTTCTTTTGTCTGATACTGCTATGAAGGAAAGGATTCTATCTCCTTTCCTCTCCGACCAGCTGCATTACACAAATGCAAACTACTTTTGCACTTGAACTCAGTTTGCAGCAACTGAAGTAAATTTTGAAAAATTCAGTATTAGCTCCTACCTTTCCTCAAAAGAACTCAACCACAGCAAAAATGAGTTTGACGCCATAACACAAATATTTTGAATTAACTATTTGCTCAAACAGACAGTTCTCACAGAAAAGCAACCAATTTTTTCAATTTTCGTTTGACACTAATTAATTCCAACAACAGTAGAGTCTCACTTATCCAAGCCTCGCTTATCCAAGCTTCTGGATTATCCAAGCCATTTTTGTAGTCAATGTTTTCAATATATCGTGATATTTTGGTGCTAAATTCGTAAATACAGTAATTACAACATAACATTACTGCATATTGAGCTGCTTTTTCTTTCAAATTTGTTGTAAAACATTATGTTTTGGTACTTAATTTGTAAAATCATAACCTAATTTGATGTTTAATAGGCTTTTCCTTAATCCCTCCTTATTATCCAAGATATTCGCTTATCCAAGGTTCTGCCGGCCCGTTTCACTTGGATAAGTGAGACTCTACTGTACTTTAATATTTTTCTAAATCAACAGGAAAATCAACTCCAAATCACACATAAGAACCACACATAGTAAACACACAAGATGTACACACTCTCTTCATTTCTGTATTATCCTTATATTCTCTCCAGCCCCTCTATTTGACACACATCCACATATGCAAATGTTCACCACACATTAGAAAAAAACTGAACATAAGGATGTTGTTCCCAAGACAGTCTACCACAACATCTAATCCCTAACAGCAGTGAGAAATAATTTGTTTCGGAAAAACAAAGATGGTGTTCTTTGAGGTGGGAATTTCAGAGACTAGGCAAAACCACGGAATACCCTATTGTGGATAGATGACATAGCAGATTCTTGCTTTTTAAATTAACATGATGATGGATCTGCTCTTATCGTAGCGTAGTCCTATCCAAAGTGCTGATCCTATTTTGAAAGTAGGGATTAGTAAACTGGATAACTCCTTTACAATTCAAAATAAAACCCAGAATGCATTCACCACCCCACTAACATGGAAGGACCAGTACCTTGGAGAGGTTTAGAGAGTGAACTTTCCTAAACATCTCAGTAAACATTTGCATTTGCCTTAGTGGAGATATCTGGGAATAAAGAATAAAAAATAGACAGGTTATTTTGCTGTTGTTGTTGACCCAGCATCCTTTTCTTCCATAGACATTAAGTCCAGTCATATCCGACTCTGGGGGTTGGTGCTCATCTCCATTTCTAAGCCCAAGAGCCGGCGTTGTCCATAGACACCTCCAAGGTCATGTGGCCGGCATGACTACATGGAGTGCCATTACTTTCCCACTGGAGCGGGACCTATTGATCTACTCATTGATCTATTTGCATGTTTTCAAACTGCTAGGTTGGCCGAAGCTGGAGCTAACAGCGGGCACTCACTCCGCTCCCCAGATTCGAACCTGTGACCTTTCGGTCTGCAAGTTCAGCCGCTCAGCGTTTTAACACACTGTGCCACTGGGGGCTCCTGTTTCTTCCATAACTTATGTTTAAACATATAATTGCAAACGATGTACTTCTAATAAACAGCTATTGATCTTCTTCTCCCAGATAATAAATGCCTCCAATGAAAGTATCTTGAATTAGTTCCAGATGTTCTCTTCAACAAATCATCTTCCTGTCTGATCAAAATCATAGCATTTAATCATATTTGCAAACATTTGATCATGCAAGCCAGTCTGACTTTAATTTCTTCCTATGCTTTCATGGTGACCCTTGCTTGAGTATTCCTAAAGAAAATAAGAAAATAAGTGGGCATTTATGATTATGAGAAATAGCTAAAGATCATAATGGATTTAAATCCTCCCAAAGCTTACCATGAGAACCTCTATAACTTACATATGAGAGGAACATTTAAAATGGTGATTGTAATATTTTGCAAGGATCTTTTAAAGGGAGTTTCATATGTTGTTGCATCAATAGATCTCAGTTATAAAATGTTTTAATTAGGGTTATATTTCAGATCTGGCCAAATCTTGAACCAAATCTTGCTGAACTGTGAGAGATGGAGGAGATTCTTCATCAAAACTGGGGTTGTGTAATTTGGACCAAAGATGTCTTAGAAATTTAGCTTTGAAATTTGTCTCCAAAAACTGGTAATTTCTCATTTAGCCTTCTATATGAGGAAAATGACAAAGTAGAGAGAAGGGGAAAGGAAAAAATTCTGTGCAGTTTTGTGTCAGTTCTAGCCACTAATCACAGCAAATACTTTTATTGGAATTATCCATTTCCAGTGGTTTCAGAGAAGAATTTTGAAGTAATATATTGCAGAACACTATTTCAGTGTCACCTTCCCCTCTCCACAAATGTTTTACATTTCACAAAACACACTATCTATACTATTCTTAATTAAGGCAGCCTAAGATACCTGTCATTTTCTTAACAATTGTCCAAAATATACAGTTTAAGAACATCCTGTTTTGGAAACCTTAAAACTATAAATACTGCTTTTACACAGAAATTCAGCCACATATTCAGTTAGAAATTTGATAGATATGAAGAAACAGCTATCTATGAAAATGTCATGCAGTTCTGCCAAGAAATAAACACATCTTGACACATGCAAATGCATGTAGCATAAAAACCCCTGCACTTTTATCTGCAATTTGTTTTTCATAATTTCCTTTTAAATTATGTGTGATGAACCATGGGCCTTGTAGTCCTGCTCAGGACATTGTAATTCCTGATGAAGATGAAAACTTGGGTTTTTTACCTTCCCAGTCTGAACTGGATTCCTCTCAGCCAGATCTTTCCCAGGCAGATCTGGGAACCTTGCACCTGCAAGAAAGTTGTGCCCCAGAAGTATGTCAAACAACCCCAGAGCCTACTTCTCCCGTGTTCTTGCGCCGGGAGTTTTGTAAACAACAGAGAAGTTTGGATTCAGCTTCGCGCAGGAGTGCGAGGATAGCAGCTAAGAATGTTGTCAATTAACATTGGTTCTCGTGAGAATCTTTAAGGAGTTTAACATCTGGTCTCAGAGTTTAGCTTTCGTTTCTGATTCCCAGAGAACCGCTTTGGTGAGAAAGTTGGACTCTATATAGGTGTTTTGCCCGCGTAGCAACTTCGCGGAGTCAATTCGTCAGCCTACGGAGCGAGTTGTGTCTGGACAGCGCGCTCCGATTCAAGCCTCGCTCTTGCTCAAGCCTTGCCTTGCTATCCAGCCTTCGCCTTGCTTCCCAGCCTTGTTTACCTGCGGACCTTGCCTTGTTTCCCAGGACCAATCCTTGCCTTGTTTCACGGATTTTACCAAGTTATTCCACGGACCTTGTTCTTGTTCTTAGTTACCTTGTTCCACGTTCAAGCCTTGTTTCAAGTATCAAGTTATTTCCTAGCCACGTTCAAGTTTTATGGACTAAAGGACCTTGTCATCTCCCCTCACTTTGCTTGGCAAAGTGAGTGTTTCGGTTATTGGATTACAACTTTGGACCTTAATATTTCATATTGGACATTAATTCCTTGGACTAATTTTGACCTTTCCTGAAAGGTCTGCTTCTGGACTATCTTTTACATTTGCTTTTACTAACTTTATATATTTCCTCAATAAAGATATTAGATAGATTCTGGCTTCTGCGTATGGTTATTGGTGCTCTGTAGCCTGGGTCGTGACAGTTTGACTCCGCCACCCTAAGCACCAATTAACCTCGGCCAGAATGTCTACCGGAACCGTACCCGGTGGGCAGCCACTGAGCTACACCATCAGCAAGGACGAAGTGGATCGCATCCGCGACAGACTCAACGCCCAGGATGGAGAAATAAAGGGCTTGCGGGAGCGCGGAATCCGCCTCCCGGCCATGGCGTTGCCTACCAAGTTTACTGGAGAAGCTTCTAAGGTTCATGTTTTCCGTCGCCAATGTCAAGCTTATCTAGAGGCCCGTGATGCCGAGTTTCCCCAAGAAGACATCAAAGTGGCATGGGTTTACAGTCTTCTAGACGGGCCAGCGGCCAACTGGGCGACGGCACTGTTCGACCAAGCCTCTCCACACCTAAGATCAGCGCAACATTTCTTGGACCACCTCAAGGAGACTTGGGGAATCGAGGACAATTTGGAGGCAGCCGGCCACAAACTCCGTCGCCTTTTCCAAGGAGACAGACCTATGTCTCAGTATATAGCCGAGTTCCGAGTGCTGGCCCACAACACCGGCTGGAACGATGTAGCCCTCAGAGGACAATTCCGGGAGGGTCTCAACATTGAAATGCTGGAAGAAATCTCCAAGGTGGATCCTCCCCAGACCCTCGAGGCACTCATTGATCAATGTTTACGGGCTGAAGTCATGATTGCCAACAGGAAACAGTGGGTTCGAGGCCAGGGCGGTAGAGCCGGGGCAAAACCCCCCGCTCCCGCCAGCGTTCAGCCACGTCCAGTGTGGAGACCCCCACCGCCAACCCCATACCCCAGAGGAGGCGAGGAGGTGCCGATGCAGTTGGGCAATGTGCGTCCCAGACTAGATGCCGCCGAGAAGGCCCGTCGTCAACGCTTAAACCTCTGTTGGTACTGCGGGAACGGGGGCCACTTCGCCAGAGAGTGCCCAGCCAAAGGGAAGCCTGCCGCCCGTCTTGCGGCGGCGTCCTCCACGGAGACGAAGGCGTCTGAGCCGACTGGCACACAGCCGGCGGGGGAAGCCAACGACCGGGTGTAGAGAGGCTCGCCAACCCGGTCAAAAAATCCATTCAAGAGCCGCCAACCGGGGTCCTGTTCCTTCTCGTGGTCACATTATGGTCAGCAAAAAGGGGACCCGTCATGATCCACGCCATGATAGACTCTGGAGCTACCAACAACTTCATTGATAGAGAGTATGCCGACTCTCTGGGATTACAATATCATGATTTCAAGAATGCCCGTGTGGTGCAAGCCATAGACGGCCGCCCCCTCAAGACGGGCCCCGTAAGTCAATGGTCGGAACCCACCAGGATGTGGATAAGAGAACATATGGAAGAGATTTCCTTCTTTGTTACCGAGGTTCCCCATTTCCCTGTGATTTTGGGAATTCCATGGCTGACTCTCCACGACCCTAACATCTCCTGGTCCAACAGAGAACTGCAGTTTGCTTCACCGTACTGCCAAAACCATTGCCTCGTAGCCAAGGTATGCCATGCCACAGACACCGAGCCCATCATCACCTTGCCAAAGAAGTACTCCGAGTATTGGGATGTATTCAATGAGAAAGAAGCCGAGAAATTACCCCCACATAGACCTTATGACTGTGCCATTGACTTGGTGGAGGGGGCCCCGATCCCGCGAGGGCATCTCTACTCCCTGACTGAACCAGAGCAAGAAGCTCTCAGGGAATTCCTAGAGACAAACCTTCGCAAGGGATTCATCAGACCCTCTCAATCCCCAGCCGCCTCTCCAGTGATGTTTGTGAAGAAGAAGTCAGGGGAACTACGCTTGGTGGTGGACTACAGAGCATTGAACAATATCACCAAGCGGAACAGCTATCCCCTGCCCTTAATCTCGGATCTACTGGATCGGCTTCGAGGAGCCAAGGTTTACACCAAGCTGGATCTTCGGGGGGCTTACAACTTAGTTCGCATCAGGGAAGGGGACGAGTGGAAGACCGCCTTCCAGACCAAATTCGGATTATTCGAGTCCCGAGTTATGAATTTCGGTTTATGCGGAGCCCCCGCAACGTTCCAGCATTTTGTCAATGACATTTTTCAGGACTATCTGGACAGGTTCTTGATAATCTACCTGGACGATTTTTTGGTGTTTTCTAGATCACAATCAGAACATGAGAACCACGTCAAAATGGTGTTACAACGATTGCGGGATCATGGACTTTATGCCAAACTGGAAAAATGCGCCTTTGATCTACAAGAGGTAGATTTCCTTGGTTACCGCATCTCGCCTTTAGGGCTCTCCATGGATCCAGCCAAGGTTTCAGCAGTATTGGAATGGCGGGCGCCAACTAACAAGAAAGAGGTGCAGCGTTTCTTGGGGTTCGCGAACTATTACCGCAAGTTCATTCCAGATTTTGCCCACTGGTCTGACCCAATCACTAGCTGCATCCGTGGAAAACAGCCCTTCCGCTGGACCGATCAAGCAGAGAAAGGGTTCCAGCAACTAAAGAAATTATTCACGTCCCAGCCAATTCTACAGCACCCAGATCCTGGAACCCCTTTTGTTGTGCAAGCGGACGCCTCGGATGTGGCAATTGGGGCTGTACTCTTACAACCGGTGGGAGACCACCTTCATCCTTGTGCCTTTTACTCCCGTCAACTAACCACACCAGAGAAAAATTATACCATTTGGGAAAAAGAACTACTGGCCATAAAGGCAGCAACGTTGGGCTTTATTCTTTGAACGTTTCAACTTCCAGATCCATTATGTGACCCCAGCCCAAACCAAGCAAGCAGACGCCCTGTCACGTAAACCGGAATACGCTGCAGGACGCAAGGAGACCTTTGAATCCCAACTGCTACAACCCGAGAACTTTGCCACGCTCACGGTGGGGAACACCAAATCCATTCCCATTGGTTCAACTTCCCCTACTCCAGGACCCATCTGTGCTCAAGAAATCAGGGCTAGTCAGCAAGCAGATGCCTGGGCGCAGGACCAACTTCGCCAAGGTCTGCATTTTCCCTTTTCGCTTAAAGATGGGCTGCTCTGCTATAGAAATCATGTTTATATTCCACCCGGACCGGGCAGGGAAAAAGCGCTTCGTCTGTGTCATGACTGCAAACCAGCAGGACACTTCGGACTATTTAAAACTATGCATTTGATCCTAAGGGATTTTTGGTGGCCCAAGATCCGCAAGGATGTAGAAAAATATGTCAACACCTGCCCAGTATGCCAGCGCTCCAAGATACGAAGGGAAAAGCCCTCAGGGCTTTTACACCCCCTTCCTACCCCATCTCGCCCATGGGAAATAATTTCCGCGGATTTCATCACTGACCTACCACCTTCCTGTGGATTCACCACGATCTTAGTGGTGGTGGACCTTTTCACCAAGTTAGCCCATTTCATTCCCTGCGAAGGCCTCCCCACGGCCAAAGAAACTGCGGATCTATTTCTTCAGCATGTTTTCAGACTACATGGATTGCCCAAGAGTTTAGTCACAGACCGTGGATCTCAATTCACCTCTCGTTTTTGGAAGGCACTACAAAAACTACTGGGCATAGACTCTCGCTTATCTTCAGCTCATCATCCCCAAACAGATGGGCAAACGGAGCGCACCAATGCCACTTTGGAGCAGTATCTTCGCTGTTATGTAAACTACCAACAGGACAATTGGGCTTCTCTGTTACCACTGTCTGAGTTTGCCTACAATAATGGAGTTCAAGCTTCTACAAAAGAAACGCCGTTCTTTGCAAACTACGGCTTTCATCCACGTTTCTTTCCCCCTGTCATTGAAACTTCAGAAGTTCCCGCAGCAGAGGATTGGCTGCAGGAACTCACAGCGGTGCAACAACTTTTGCTCCAGCAACTGGACCAAGCCAAGGAGGACTATAAACGCCACGCTGACAAACACCGCCAGCCGGGCCCCGAAATCAAGGTAGGAGATCGGGTTTTTCTGTCCACTCGCTTTCTGCCCTCCCACCGCCCATGCCGGAAGTTAGATGCCCGCTTCATTGGCCCCTATCCAGTGGTGGCGCAATTAAACCCCGTGACTTTCAAACTCCAACTTCCGCGTTCAATGCGCATTCACCCAGTGTTTCACCGTTCCCTGCTCCTTCCGGCGGATGGTGTGCGTCCTGATACAGACCAACCGGCCCCCCCTCCTGTTTTGATGAATGGGGAGGAGGAGTTCGAGGTTGAGGACATTTTGGATTCTCGCTTTCATCGCCGCCGCCTACAATATCTCATTGACTGGGTGGGTTTTGGCCCTGAGGAACGCTCTTGGGAAGACGCCTCCACAGTCCATGCTCCTGATCTAACCCGTCGCTTCCATCTGACCTATCCCACCAAACCGCGACCTCGCGCCTCGGGGAGAGGACCCCAGTTTGGGAGGGGCCCTGAGGAGGGGGATAGTGTGATGAACCATGGGCCTTGTAGTCCTGCTCAGGACATTGTAATTCCTGATGAAGATGAAAACTTGGGTTTTTTACCTTCCCAGTCTGAACTGGATTCCTCTCAGCCAGATCTTTCCCAGGCAGATCTGGGAACCTTGCACCTGCAAGAAAGTTGTGCCCCAGAAGTATGTCAAACAACCCCAGAGCCTACTTCTCCCGTGTTCTTGCGCCGGGAGTTTTGTAAACAACAGAGAAGTTTGGATTCAGCTTCGCGCAGGAGTGCGAGGATAGCAGCTAAGAATGTTGTCAATTAACATTGGTTCTCGTGAGAATCTTTAAGGAGTTTAACATCTGGTCTCAGAGTTTAGCTTTCGTTTCTGATTCCCAGAGAACCGCTTTGGTGAGAAAGTTGGACTCTATATAGGTGTTTTGCCCGCGTAGCAACTTCGCGGAGTCAATTCGTCAGCCTACGGAGCGAGTTGTGTCTGGACAGCGCGCTCCGATTCAAGCCTCGCTCTTGCTCAAGCCTTGCCTTGCTATCCAGCCTTCGCCTTGCTTCCCAGCCTTGTTTACCTGCGGACCTTGCCTTGTTTCCCAGGACCAATCCTTGCCTTGTTTCACGGATTTTACCAAGTTATTCCACGGACCTTGTTCTTGTTCTTAGTTACCTTGTTCCACGTTCAAGCCTTGTTTCAAGTATCAAGTTATTTCCTAGCCACGTTCAAGTTTTATGGACTAAAGGACCTTGTCATCTCCCCTCACTTTGCTTGGCAAAGTGAGTGTTTCGGTTATTGGATTACAACTTTGGACCTTAATATTTCATATTGGACATTAATTCCTTGGACTAATTTTGACCTTTCCTGAAAGGTCTGCTTCTGGACTATCTTTTACATTTGCTTTTACTAACTTTATATATTTCCTCAATAAAGATATTAGATAGATTCTGGCTTCTGCGTATGGTTATTGGTGCTCTGTAGCCTGGGTCGTGACATTATGATTGTGCTTTCAACTTTCATCCATTTCTGTCAAACCATGTGGGGGATTACATCATTTGTAAATTTCCAATGATAACAACTGGCATTTCTGAATCAAGGTATGCTAATTTGGAAGCCTCTGATTTGAACCAAGCTAAATCCTGCTCCTTTCTAAATAGTCTCTTTCTTGAGATCAGTGTAATAATGAAAAGGGGTTATGTTTACAAGCCAAGACACAATAATTCTATACTACCGTATATCCTCGAGTATAAGCCGACCCAAATATAAGCCAAGGCACCTAATTTTACCACAAAGAAAACTGGGAAAACATTGACTCCAGTATAAGCCGAGGGTGGTAAATTTCAGAAATACTGTAAAAATAGATACCAACAAAATTACATTAATTGAGGCATTAGTAGATTAAATGTTTTTGAATATTTACATACTCAAATTTAAGATAAGACTGTCCAACTCTGATCAAATCATTATTCTCATCTTCTTCAATGTAAATGTGTACATTGTTATTATGTATCCTTTTAATAATAATAGAGTAAAATAATAAATGTAATAATAATAATAATAATAATAATAATAATAATAATAAATACAGGAAAATAATACATGTAGTACTAAATAGAGTAAAATAATAAATGCAATAATAATAATAAGATCAGAGTGAAATAATAAATGTATTAATAATAATAAAAATAGAATAAAATAAATGTAATAGGAGCAACAATAATAGAGAAAAATAATAAATGTATCATATCTTCTCGAGTATAAGCTGACCCAAATATAAGCCAACCAGGACCCTCACCCGAGTATAAGCCGAGGGGGGCGTTTTCAGTCTTAAAAAAGGGCTGAAAAACTAGGCTTATACTCGAGTATATACAGTACTCAGAAGATTGGTTCACTATTTCCATGACATTTCCTAAGGCTCTATGCTTCATGTTCTCTTTCCATATTTTTCTCTTACTTCTCATAGTCTACTGCCTTCTTTCTTTTATTAGATTCTTCTCTTTCTTCCAGTCTATAACCTACCTATAAACCCATTGTTTCTTAGTTCATTTTAAAGGTTTTAATTCTCACAGAATCAAAAATTTTTCTCATAGAAACTGGCCTGTGAATACTTTGTTGTTGGCACTTTTATTTTCTGTACACTGGAATCAGGCATGTAGCGGGGGGGGGGGGGGGGCTGAGGGGTTTCAGCCCCCCCCCCCCCGAAATTATCAGGGTGGTCCGCGAGAAGGCCTTACTGGTACTGTTATGCTTATTCATATCATGATCTGATCACCATGCTCAATATATCCAATATGCATGAGGGTATTGGGATAATGATACAAAAGTTTTGCTAGGGTAGATCCCCTCTCACTCAGACTCAGCCCCCCCCCCCCCCAATCAAAATCCTGGCTACAGGCCTGAGTGGACTGTATTTGACCATTATATAGCTTTCCTGACCTTTTCTATAGAGGGAACATCCCAAAGCTGGAGTGGCATTGTGCTACTGTCTCTGTGCTGGGCATTGCTGTACTTTGTATATACTGCTGGCTCCATTCCAATGCCCTTGTGTTATAAACACTGCAGTATTTGCAAATGGGGATTTAAAGGATATGTTCTCTGAGTAGATGTGGCACATGATCAGGACCCATGAGTTTTGTTTTGTTTTTTTTTTAGGTCCCCAATTGCCCATCTCCCATGCACCAGACTGTGAATAATCAGGGACCAATCCTCTCCCCCATCTGAAACACTCCCAACAATGTTTCTACCTGATTCTTCTAGTGTGAGAATTCACATTCTCATATTCCCCAACCATCTCAGTTTGGCAGGGACCGTTCCAATTAATGCTCTGCCACCCCACTTTTTCCACAGACAAAGATTATTTTACTCAGACAGAGTTTTGGCTGTTAAGCTGAGGTATGGTGGAAAGAGGTCTTGCCCCTCTCCGCCCCTTTTCTTCCGAATGTCTGGGGTTTGTTTGTTTTTTTGTTTGATTCTCCCAGTTGATCAAACCCATGAGGAACCCACCCTATGAGAATGCAGATGGGTAACAATGACAGGAGGGGGAAAGGCTATTGGTTATAGTATATGGATATATGTTGGGAAGAAAAAACAGGTTGTGTGACCTACACGACTCTGATTCATTGAACAAGTGGACCATGGTAGAATACCCTGTTGTGGCTTCAGGTGGGGCAAATGTGTGTCTTTAAGATCAATATAAGTTTAGATTAAAATGGTTGAAGATAGCGAGTAACAGGGTCAAACTGATCTTTGATTTTTACATTAAAAATGTCAACAAGAGCACTGAATATTTTGAGAGTAACTTTGTTGAAGGAGATATAATGTTGAAGCCTTTGTCATTGTATTACAGCTCATTGATACTTATTATTGGCATTAATTTTAACGCAATATAATTCACAACCAATGTACAAAAATTCAGAAAAAAGAAATAATACATATACATAGTTCTTATGAATTAAACTAAAACAAATACACAATATTAAGATGGGAAATAATGCCTGATTGCTCACTGGAGAGAATGGTATTAGAGGCAAAGCTGAAGTACTTTGGCCACATAATGAGAAGACAGGAAAGCTTGGAAAAGATAATGATGCTGGGGAAAATGGAAGGAAAAATGAAGTGAGGCTGACCAAGGGCAAGATGGATTGATGGTATCCTTGAAGTGACTGGCTTGTCCTTGACGGAGCTGGGGGTGGTGATGGCCGACAGGGAGCTCTAGCGTGGGCTGGTCCATGAGGTCATGAAGAGTTGGAAGCAACTGAACGAATAAACAACAACAAACTAAAGCACTTAATATGAACTAACATTAAACAAACTAAAACACAATAGGGCACTGACCACTATTATCCCAATCTAACCTGCAATTAAAGTAGAAAAGTATCAGAAAGAAAAAATAATATTATCCTACCATTACAGATACAACTAGGCCGGGCTGTGGCGCAACTGGCTAGTAACCAGCTGCAATAAATCACTACTGACCGAGAGGTCATGAGTTCGAAGCCCAGGTCGGGTTAAGCCCCAGACCATTAAATAGCCCGGCTTGCTGTTGACGTACGCAGCCCCGAAAGACAGTTGCATCTGTCAAGTAGGGAAATTTAGGTACGCTTATGCGGGAGGCTAATTTAACTAATTTACAACACCATAAAACTGCCAGCAAAACACGAGGAAAGGAGTGAGGAAGTACAGCCACTAGTGGACGGTGAAGCAACAGCTCCCCCAGTGGCCGGAATCGTGAAGCTGGAAAAATGTTAAATGCCTCTGTGTCTGTCTATACTGTATGTTGTTTGTCTGTTGGCATTGAATGTTTGCCATATATGTGTTCATTGTAATCTGCCCTGAGTCCCCTTTGAGGCGAGAAGGGCGGAATATAAATACTGTAAATAAATAAATAGGCAATCCTACTAGAATCAATCAATCAATCAAGACTTTATTATAGTCCATGACCAGCACAGAGAAACTAGAATATTTCCATATTCGGGCTTTCAGTGCAATTGTTGATGAAGTCAAAATGACATTACCCAGGCATATGAAGTTTTCTACATCAGCAAGCTAGGGCAACCATCCAAGTGAAATAGACATACGACCTTGTCACACGTGCCGCTGGAATAATCAGGTATTGCCACAGATTGTGTCGATCTCAGAGAGCATGGGGACCTGTTGTACTGCGTCCTGCTCCACTCCAGCTTCCCCCCTGCCTCATCTCATGCGGGGAATACTTCTAAATCTGGCTCGACCCATATTTCCTAATTAATAGACGAGGAACCTCCCTTTGCCCCCCACCAGCAATTTTACAGTGGTGGCAGCAGTTTAGCCCCAGAGCTGCCCCAGTAGTAGTTCTCTGGGGTGTGGCAGGAGCCATTAGGTTCCGTGGCTGAACTACAGAACACCCATCGCCGCCGCCAAAAACTAGGGTGAAGAGGTCCCTAGTTATAAAGATTCTGGGGAAAGAAATTTAAAGGGATGGGGAAACCAAGCCAGCTCAATGAGGTCTCAATATAAAGAATGACCATGAAATGCAGTTGCACACCACCACCACCCTCTCCAATAATGTCACACTGTCACTACCACTGCCATTTGCCTCTGATAGAGAGCAGCGCTAAATGAACAATGCAAGGCTGGGCTGTGGCGCTGAAATGGCAGACAAAGGCTTGAGGCAATGAGACAAAGAGAGTTCCGGAGGTTGTAGAAAAAATGACTTTTATTCTCAGTGGCCAGTGAGAATACAGCAATAAAGAAAAAGACCTTCCCCTGTCATCAGGAAAGCGAAGGTACCGGAACAGAGGATCACAAGTTCTTATATACCCTTTTTCCTCCATCTACTGTGTCACACAGGTATTATCAATCACCAATTAATGTCAAAAAAAGTCTTACTGGGCACTTAACTAAAAGCTATTTTTGCATTTTCCTAAAATATAGACTACTTTCAAGACCTCTGACCCTCCATTAGCCTTATCTCTTGGAATTCTTGTCTCATCCATTAGGGATTCTCATCAATTAAGGAGAATCCCAGTTATCTTAGCCGTCAGAGACCTATTAGCACTCCCCTCATGGCGCCAGGTCTTATCTTGACATCCCAAAAAGCCTTAATTTGTCTCTTGTCCATTAGCTTATCTATTCTTATCTATTGACACTTAACATATGTCTCTGGCACTCGAGTGAACTTTGGTCTGCTAGGGGTAGACAGTTATTTTGCTGAGCAGAGTGTATTTTTAAGGCTAGCACACAATCTGCTGGTGATTACATATTTTTCTATATCTATTTCTTTAACATGATTACATTCAATGTATGGTTTCCAATACAAGTATTGTATTTTCCCAATACACCTTCATCAGCGCAGGCTGGAAAGCAAGCCAGCTGCAACAAATCACTCTGACCAAGAGGTCATGAGTTCGAGGCCAGCCCATGCCTGCGTCTTGTCTCTGTCTCTGTACTATGTTATGGCATTGAATGTTTGCCTTTATGTGTGCAATGTGATCCGCCCTGAGTCCCCTTTGGGGTGAGAAGGGCGGAATATAAATGCGGTAAATAAATAAATAAATAAATAAATGCAGTTTTCCACCCATCACATTCTACTACATGAGGTGGATGCCTCATCTTGCATAATGGGAAGGCTGACCATGTGTAAATATAATTGCAATTTTTGACATCCAATAACTCATTTGTCCTTTCTGTCCAGGCTTCATTTATAAACAGAATAGGTATGCACTGATGGGATTTCCCTGTTGGCATTTGTTGCCATGTTAATCTACCAAAGAGTAGACAACTGTGTCACCCTCAAGACAATTTTCTGCTTCTGGGATCATCTGGAGACTGCAGAAATTGCGAAAATTATAGATAATCCATTTGGATTCTGTAGGGCTTATTGCTGCTTTCTTTCTGCAACTTCTTCATCTGAGCCACTTTTTGCCGCAATGTGACACATTCAGATCCAAAAAGCTAGCTGGGATGAAAGTAGCTGTGGAGTGCTTTTATCAGAGAAAACCTTCAAGTGAAGAAAATCTGTAGTGGTACACACACCTCTCTCCTGCTTCCTTTCAGTTTATCACAGCCTCACTGCACCATGCTTTGTAGCTGTTTAACAGCGCCCCAGGTTCCCTGTCCCGATTTTGCCACCAAGCAGAACATATAGACCAATATAAACAATAGGGGTGTTCTTAATGTTACTTTCTGCATTATTAATCATCTCCACTGGAAAGAGATTTCCAGCAGTACCTACAGGCAGGAATGTAAAGTCATTTCTTTTCTCTTTTTTTTTTTTTAAAAAAAAACAATTTTTATTCTAAGGTACAAAACAAAACACGGAAAGATAAAAAGATATAATTAAAATACAAAGTAAAGCAAGCAAAAACCACTACCATAAAAAACAAAAACAATTTTTCATTCTATATAAAACTAAACTAAAACAGCTAGTACACCTTTATCTACAACATACACCTAAACACATTCTAAATAGATATCTGCTAAAACTAATTTACAAACCTCCCACTCATTGCCTGCTGATTTTAATTATTTGTTACTCCATTTCAGTATCATTTTATTTCTGCACTTCTACTTTTAATATCACTCTTCTTAGTCAGAAAAACAATAGTGGAAGATTGTCCTAATCTTTGCTGTAAAAAAAATAATAAATAAGTCCCAGCCTTTCTTACATTTAATCAAGGAATTCTCCTTGATCAACAGTGTCAATTTGTCCATTTTAGACCATTCACATATCTTCATCAGCCATTCTTCTTGTCTTGGGATATGTAGTTCTTTCCATCTCTGGACATAGATAATTCTCACTGTAGTACTCATGTATAATTGTAATCTTCCATATTTTTTTTCTAATTGAGATGCAGGAGCAAGCCTGCTTCTTTTGTCCATGTAGAACAGCCTATAGGATAGATCCATTCTGCCTCAATAATGTTTTAATGGTTTTTTACTGGGATTTTTAAAATACAGTTTATATTGAATCCTGTTTTAATGTTTGCATATTTGCATATTTTAAATTGTATTCTGATGCTTTTATGCTGAGCTGCTTTGAATTTCCTGAAGGTATAAATAAATATAGTAGTAGTAGTAGTAGTAGGGCCGGGCTGTGGCGCAGGCTGGTGAGCAGCCTGCTGCAATAAATCACTCTGACCATGATGTCATGAGTTCGAGGCCAGCCCATGGTGGGGTGAGCACCCATCAATTAAGAAATAAAAAATAGCCCCTGCTCGTTGCTGACCTAGCAACTCAAAAGATAGTTGCATCTATCAAGTAGGAAATAAGGTACCACTTATAAAGTGGGGAGGCAATTTTAACTAATTAACGACATTGGAATGAGGAAGTGCCATCACAGTGGATGATGAAGCAGCTGCTCCCCCCTTTGGCCAGAATCAAACATCCCTTCAGGAGAAGGTTAAATTGCCTCTATGTCTGTCTCTGTCTCAGTTCTATGTGTATATGGACATTGAATGTTTGCCCTATATGTATATAATGTGATCTTCCCTGAGTCCCCTTCGGGGTGAGAAGGGCAGAATATAAATACTGTAAATAAATAAACAAACAAATAGTAGTAGTAGTAGTAGTAGTAGTAGTAGTAATAATTTTGTTCTCAGTTTGTTTTGTCCCATTTTTCTATCCCATGCTTGAATAAGCCAACTTAATAATGCTTCTGAAGTTTTATCTGATCTATTTTCTATAAAAAAATATTTAAATAGCATTTTAAAATTTCACTTTAAAAGGTTTTTAAAGTAAAAGGTTTGAGTTAAATCTTCAAATGCTAGTACATTCATTTTCCTTTCCTCTTACCCAATCTAATGTTACAGAATGATCTGAACAGACTTATACCATGTAACACAAGGTTTATACCAATACCGTCACTGTATGAAATAAATGCATGAACTATACATACATAAACCTTACGTCTTCCTGAATAACTTGTATACCGGTAATCTCCTTGGTTCTGCATTGCAGTCATTTACATTTCTGTCCCTGCAATAATTGAATTTTGAAAAATTTGGCTTGTTGTGGAAACAAGGATTGGTGAGAAAGCTTCAGTGGAGACATCTTTCCCCCCATGATAACTCTTTCAGGAGTGAATTTCATTTGTGAGGGGTACATGCCATTTGTAAGTTGGGTGTTTGTAACTCAGGGAGAGCCTGTATACAGTTTTTTTTTCCTGCACAGAGATACATGCTTGCAGTCTGGTTGTTCCAGTGTAAATGTAGGGCCATCCTTGTTGTATCTATATATTACAAATGACATCCTATAAAACTACACACAATCACATGAATAAAATTCAGAACCAGCAAGTGATACTTATTTAATTTTATACATAGACTAGCTTTGCCCGGCCACGCGTTGCTGTGGCTTATGCTTTCAGAGTGTTGATCTTTATTTACTGTTCTGATTTTAGAGATTATATTGTTCTGTATTATTATATCATAGTAATTATTACATATTATATTTATAATCTTATATTATCAGCTTAGAACTGGATTATATGAGGGCCCCTTCTTCATAGCTGTATAAAATGCACACTGAAGTGGATTATATGGCAGTGTAGAGTCCAGATAATCCAAAGCAGATAATATAAGATTATAAATGGGTTATATAGCTGTGTGGAAGGGCCTTGAGTCTACACTACCATATAATCCAGTGCAAATTAGATAATCTGTGGAAGAGGCCAAGGCCTAAATCTGTCTGTCCCCTGGGCTGAGTTGGTTGCTAGGAGACCAAGTGGGCAGAGATTAGTCCTCTAACTGGCAGCAATTGGATAAAAACAATTATTCCTTCCCCTCTAATTAGGACTTTATTTTTCTTTTCTTTTTGTTGTATCAAACTAGAGGCGTGAATGATGGGTTGTGTTGTCAAATTTCAAGGTTGGGGGCAACAAGTTTTGTTGTTTTGTTGGTCGCCATGATGCCATCACTCATTTATATATATAGATTCTGTAAGCCACAATGTTCTTAAATGCGACTACCTTCTTAAGATATATAAAGATGATGCAGCACTTGGAATCATAAAGGTATGAGCAGGAATTGTTGACTGGTATTTTGAAGCTTTCCAGCAATTTCCTCAGTTTGGTTGGCTGGTGGGAAAATATAATAGAAGTAGCACCTGCAAGACACTCATAATTTTCTAGCAATGAAAAGCTTTTCCTGATTGACACGTGGTGGTTGGGAGATGCTAAATAGAAATCCACCATAAAGAGGATGTGTTGTTTACTGTTGCTCAAATTGTATCTTTTGTGGAGATTTGAAATTGTATATCAGGGGTCCAGTCCTCCAGAATGTGATCTGCAATTTCCAACAGACCCACCCAGCACAGTCAATGGTAAGAGGTGCTAGGATTTGCAGCTGAGCAATATCTAAAAAGCTGTACAATTCCTATGTAATTAACTCCCCACAAAAACTAGAATTTATTACAGTCAATCTCCAAGTTATAAACAAAATAGGTTCTGCAGGTTTGTTCTTAAAGTTGAATGTGTATATAAGTCCAAACAGGTACAATCTTTAAATGTAACTTCAGCCATATATGTGTCTGTGTGTGTATACACACACATACATATATACATACACACACACTTTGGATAGCATTGGTAAGGGTTAACACCCCGTGGGGTTTGTTTTGCTCTCTGTGCCCCTGTTTGTAACTTGGAAACTGCCTATATATGTACGGTGTTCCCTCACTACTTCGTGGTTCACTTTTCACGGATTCGTTGTTTCGCGGTTTTTCAATAAAGTCTAACACACTATTATAAATCATAAAAAATTACAATTTACAGCCTAAGGAAGGGAGGAAAGAGAAGTCGAAGGGAGAGAAAAGGAGCCCAAGTGGCAACGGGAGGAGAAGGAGGCGATTTATCAGATTTATCACGATTGATTGATAAAGACTTAAAATAGTGTATAACTACTAAAAAAATGTACAAATATTAAAATAAATATAGTGTCCCTACTTTGTGGATTTTCACTTATTGCGGGTGGTCCTGGAATCTAACGCCAGCGATAAGTGAGGGAATACTGTATATATATATAAAGGAAATGAACAAGGTATAGTGAAACAATTCAAAAGGCGGGAGTGGAGGGATGACATGAGTTCTTTTCTCTTCCTGCGTATTCTTATTTCCAGTGAACATCTTGTTTTCATCTAGATTCTTTAACAAAGGGATCTAGCAAAGTAATAATACTTATGTGAACTCATTTCACAAGAATGCTTTGTCTAAGGACCTTGTCAGACATGCCATCGGAAAGAAGGCCTCGCTGTGTCCCGGAGGTGGTCGCACAGGGGGCGTGGGGACCTGTTGCCCCATTCCCTGCTCCGTTATGGCTTCCCCCACTCCATCACACAGGGGAAGTCTTTTTTTGGCGGCTCAACCCATCTTTCTCTATAGAATCATAGAATAGTAGAGTTGGAAGAGACTTCATGGGCCATCCAGTCCAACCCCCCGCTAAGAAGCAGGAAATCGCATTCAAAGCACCCCCGACAGATGGCCATCCAGCCTCTGCTTAAAAGCCTCCAAAGAAGGAGCCTCCACCACAGTCCGGGGGAGAGAGTTCCACTGCCGAACAGCTCTCACAGTGAGGAAGTTCTTCCTGATGTTCAGGTGGAATCTCCTTTCCTGTAGTTTGAAGCCATTGTTCCGCGTCCTAGTCTGCAGGGCAGCAGAAAACAAACTTGCTTCCTCCCCCCTTTGACTTCCCCTCACATATTTGTACATGGCTAACATGTCTCCTCCCAGCCTTCTCTTCTGCAGGCTAAACATACCCAGCTCTTTAAGCCGCTCCTCATAGGGCTTGTTCTCCAGACACTTAATCATTTTAGTCACCCTCCTCTGAACGCTTTCCAGCTTGTCAACATCTCCCTTCAACTGCGGTGCCCAGAATTGGACACAGTATTCCAGGTGTGGTCTGACCAAGGCAGAATAGAGGGGAGCATGACTTCCCTGGATCTAGATGCTATACCCCTATTGATGCAGGCCAGAATCCCATTGGCTTTTTTAGCTGCCGCATCACATTGTTGGCTCATGTTTAATTTGTTGTCCACGAGGACTCCAAGGTCTTTTTCACACGTACTGCTGTCAAGCCAGGCGTCCCCCATTCTGTCTCTTTGCATTCCATTTTTTCTGCCGAAGTGAAGTATCTTTCATCTGTCCCTGTTGAACTTCGTTTTGTTAGTTTCGGCCCATCTCTCTAATCTGTCAAGATCGTTTTGAATTCTGCTCCTGCCTGTCATTGTTTTATGCCACCATATTTTTCATCGGCGGTGGTGAGAGTTTCAACTTCAGCTGCAGAGCTGTCCCGGAAGCAGTCATAGGGTCCAGCTTCTCTTAATCCATCAGCCTTGCCTTCCAATTTCCTGCCTTTGAGGGATGTGAGCCAACATGAGCTAGGCTTAGCTCTGGTCTTAAACTTACAATATCTGTGGTTTGTAAAATGATTATATTTGCAATATTTTATCATTACCAATATATGTAGCACATAGGATTACTCACAGTTATCATGTTTTATATTTCGATATGCATATTTAACTTTATTTCAGCTGCATACATCAACAAACAGTAAATGAATGCAATCATGTTCTCTAATTAAAACACATTATATACTAATTAAAAGTAAAACAGTAGCTTCATATATTTACTAAAATGTTCAGAAGTCTTTATTTACTGAGGAAAATTTAAGATATTTCAAAAGATCCTTTATGCAAAATTATTATATAATAACAAATTTGTGAGTGGCTTTGAAGCTGTTTGCTGGATGCTTGCTTTTTCAGGTTAGAATAAAGAATATAGAGTGCCCATGGGGGCCATGTTTCTATTCTGATATACTAGACCACTAAACAAAATGGAACTTTTCCATTTCAAGAAAATTAAGATGGGGAAAAGCAACCTCCCCTAGTAATGACTGGCCAGGTACCATGCCTCCAGACACTTTCCTCCACACAAAATACGCTGCACATATTTGTGATTTCAATTTCAATTTTTATTCTTCAAATGCTTTAAAGTGAACTACTGGCCTCCAATACCACTACTCTGTTTTTCCCCCTATAATGGCCACTGCATATATTTCTAGTCCCTATAATTGTAAAAAAAAGTTGTAGTTTAAGAATAAGTATTTTAGTACACCCACATTCGATGATTTTACTTCCAGAAAATCTTAACCTGTACTTCTAGATTTTTTTAACAATTCTGTGTTATATTTTGAGGTGGCAAGTTGTGAGGCCAATTTCCAAATCTTCAGTTTTAAGAAACAATAACAGGAAAACTGGAAGTGACAAAGCATTTCTGATTTTCTAAAAATGCTTTTCTGTTAAGTTAAATAGATATGAAAAGTGGACCTTGTTTAGAAGCAGAATTATGACTCCTGGAAACTTCCAGGAGCAGTTATTTCCATGGTTCACCCCCATCCCCACCCCCAAATATGATGTTATGAGAAGGCCAGGAAAGCAAGATGGCTTTGACGATAACATGCAGGCTTTGGGGCCTCATGCAATTCATAAGGCATAGGATTCCTATAGCATTTACTGATTATTACCAAGAAAACATGGTGGTGTGTATTTTGAAATCTCCATTCTCTAGAATAGCAGTTCCCAAACTGTTATGGTCATGGAACCCTTCAATACCCCCCTCCCTCGTTGAGACCCTAATTCTATTCCTGGTTTTTACTACACATTGTGAACCCACAAAGTTTTTCCTTCTTTCATGTATTCCAATTATCTGAGTGTTCCATATAATGTAATAGATTTGGAAATAAAAAGAAAAAAATTAAACATAGAAACACTTGTTATGGTACACGAAAATATTTATTTTGGTAGAGGAAACTATTGAATTAATACCTAATGTGATGAATGAAATTGTTTCATTTTTTTCCTTAAAATAGTTTTGAAATTGGGGTGCATACATAAATCCAGGGCCACATCCAACTTATTCCTAACTTTGTGTTTGGTGAAAGCATAAGCTTAAAAATCCTGCTCACATGAATAGGTGGACATGAAGTAGAGCACTGCTCAGATAGCCTTTCTGACTACTGACAGCTAATGATTCACCGTCTTGCCATGTCCAGAGTTCGCGGTCAGGCCTTCAATTGGTTCAACTCATTTCTCCGAAACCGGAGCCAATGCGTGGAGTATATGGATCAAGTCTCCGAAAGTTCCTACCTCCTATGTGGGGTACTCCAAGGTGCAATCCTCTCCCCTCTTCTCTTCAACATCTACGTTAGACCCCTTGCTAGTTTGGCTCAGAGTTTCGGCCTAGACTGCTATCAATATGCGGACGACACCCAACTCCTTCTGCCCTTGGAGCCTGGAGCAACAACAATACCAGACAATTTCACCTTATGTCTGGAGGCTCTGTTGAACTGGTTACATGCTAGTAGATTGAAGGTGAACCTGTCAAAGACTGAGATTCTTTGGCATTGCCGCTCGATTGGTCTGACCCATTTGCTATCCACCTTCGATGGTGCTGCCCTATCTCCTTCGCCTACTGTTAAGAGCCTGGGTGTCGTTTTGGATTCGCAGCTGACAATGGAAGCTCAGGTCGCTGCTGCTAGCAAACAGGCCCTTTTCCATCTACGACAAGTGAGGCAACTGGCACCCTATCTATCTGATGAGGCTCTGGCAACAGTCATCCATGCCACGGTCACGTCTAGGCTGGACTATTGCAACGCCCTGTATGTTGGCCTTCCGATGTCCACGACCCGAAAGCTCCGTATTGTTCAGAATGCGGCAGCCAGGCTACTCACAAGAACACCCATGAAATGCCATATAACACCAGTCCTGCAGCATTTGCATTGGCTTCCAACTGATTACTGTGGTCTATATAAGATGCTAGTTCTAACCTTTAAAATTCTTTATGGCCAGGGCCCATCGTACCTTAGGGACCGTCTCTCCTTCTCCCATCATCGGAGGTCGCAACGACCATCCCAACGCGACTTACTTTATATACCGGGTCCTAGAGAAGTGCATTTGGAAAGGACCAGACACAGAGCTTTTTCTATTTCTGCCCCTGCCTTATGGAATGCCTTGCCGCCCTATATGAGAGCCATGCGTGAGTTAGGGCCTTTTACCCTAGCACTCAAGACCTGGCTCTTTACTAGAGCTTTTGATCTATGTTAATGTTATCAATATTTGTATGTATGTTTTTATCCTTTGCAATTTTATCTTGTAAATCGCCTAGAGCATCTTGGATGGAGGGCGATTAATAAGTAATTAAATGATGATGATGATGATGATGATGATGATGATGATGATGATGATTATATGTCTAACAGCTCTACCAAATAGTCATTTAGTCACATGAATTCAAAATTTGTTTTAAAGCAGGGGTACATTGCATTTCAATAAGATTTCATTCACTCGGGCATAGAGATTTTAAAGATATTTTGTAATCCTTACGATGCTTTTGTCAAACCCTAGGGTTCCAGAGAACACAGTTTGGGAACTGGTACTCTAGACCTTCTTGAAACTTGCCCTGGAAAAAGGAGAGTCTTGTAGAGGCACCCGGAAGTTACTCTAGTACAGCGGTTCTCAAAGTTTGCTACAGGGAACCCTTGGAGCTCGGCAAAGCATACTGGGGGCCCTGCAATGCCCACTTGGGTTTCTGCTATGATTATGATTATTACAATAATAATAATTTTTATGCTTTGATTGTGCTTTTCCTGCATGGCAGAAGGGGCTTGGATTGGACGGCTCCTGGGATCTTCCACTGAAATACAGTTAAGTTTATGTTGGTCTAAAAATTTGCTCATACCTGATATATATACATTAAATATAATATAATATAATATAATATAATATAATATAATATAATATTAAAAACATTTCTTGATGCTCCACAAGAAACTTGCTTCAAAAAGGGCTCCACGGCTGAAAAAGTTTGCAAACCCCTGCTCTAGTAGATCCATGATCCTCCTAATGTTGGTTTAGAGACTCCCATCAAGCTTATCCAGCCTAACTTATTGTGATGAATCATTGGAGCTACAGTTCAGTGACATCTAGAGGACTATATATCATCCACGCTAGTAGTGGAACATTGTCTGAAGGGGCAACTTCTGACATTTCATAGATGAAAACCTAAGCTTGTGTGGACATGCAACATCAGGATGGCAAAATGTATTAATAGTCTGTCAAGATAAGTTCCTTACAATACTGTATCAAAGTGTTTGAAAGAAAAGGGATGTTATAAGGATGTGTTTTTAAGAGCCTAAGCCAGGAGTAGGAAACCTTTTCATGCTGTAAGGCCCCATTAATTTAAGGTGTAATTAAATAAGGCCATATTCAAGAAACTTCAATTAGATATGATTAACAATGTATATTATTTTGTAAAATCTAACTACATGCTGTTTACTTAATAATTAAAAAATAAAAACTATATGTTAATTTTATAGTTACTTAACCTTTTAATGTCTTTGATGTGTCTGCTCTTTCTTGGAAAGTATTTGAATATTTGGTTGAAACATAGAGGTCTGTAGTTTCAGGCCCCTTCTACACTGCCATGCAATACAGATAATCAAAGCAGATAATCTACATGAACTGCTTTGAACTGAATTATCTGGGAGCATATCGAGACAACCCCTTTAAAGCAGAATTTCCCGCACTTTAAAGTGGGCTATCCAGATGACGTACTACAGAAAAACGAATTCATTTGCCACAAACCAGGAAAACCCAGAAAGGCCTGAGTATACAGTGTTCCCTCACTACTTCGCGGTTCAATTTTTGCGGATTCGCTGTTTTGCGGTTTTTCAATAAACTCTAAAAGACTATTATAAATCATAAAATAATTACAATTTACAGCCTAAGGAAAGGAGGAAGGAGAAGCCAAAGGGAGAGAAAAGGAGCCCAAGCAGTAACGGGAGGAGAATGAGGTGATATTAAAATAAATATAGTGTCCCTACTTTGCGAATTTTCACTTATTGCGGGTGGTCCTAGAACCTAACCCCAGTGATAAGTGAGGGAACACTGTAATGGGCTATGGCCCTGTGTGGACAGGCCCACGGGGAATCCTGGGACTTCCCAGTGGCCTGTCCAAACACCCATCCCGCACTCTTGGAACCCAGAAGGTGCAAGATTGCTCCCACTCCCTCCCCAAACCCCTTAAAACAGGGGAAACAGTAAAAATAACTTAACAGCCTCCATTAGGCTTTACAGCACGGTCCCTGGGATGTATCATTACGTGCAAAAACCCCAGGGGGAAGCAGGAACAATTTGCCCCCCCCCTTGGTTTTCCTCGCATAATGGTACATCCCAGGGACTGTGCTGTGAGTCCTAATGAATTCCGCTAAGTTGTTTTTACTGTCCCCCCCCCATGTTTAAGGTTTTTTTGGGGGGGGCTATCTCCATGTTCTCCCGGTAGGTACCGGGAGGACATGTAGACAACAGCCATGGAAAGGGTGGGCTTTTGGGGCAGTGTGCAGACTACAGTCCGCCCCAACCCGGGCTTTTTAAACCCGGGTTGAAGCAGACTTTACTGCTAACTTGAGCCATCCTGAGTCTACATTGCCATATAATCGAGTTCAAAGCAGATAATCTGAATTTTATATTTATTTATTTATTTACAGTATTTATATTCCACCCTTCTCACCTCGAAGGGGACTCAGGGCGGATCACATTATATACATATAGGGCAAACATTCAATGCCCATAAACACATCGAACCGAGAAAGAGACAGACAGACTGACGCAGAGGCAATTTAACCTTCTCCTGAGGGGATGTTCGATTCTGGCCATAGGGGGGAGCAGCTGCTTCATCATCCACTCTGACGGCACTTCCTCACTTCCTCATTCCAACATTGTAACTTAGTTAAACTTGCCTCCCCACTTTTATAAGTGGTACCTTATTTCCTACTTGATAGATGCACCTATCTTTCGGGTTGCTAGGTCAGCAATGAGCAGGGATTATATTTTTTATTTTTAATTGACAGGTGCTCACCCCGCCACGGGCTGGCCTCAAACTCATGACCTCATGGTCAGAGCGATTTATTGCAGCAGCTGCTTACCAGACTGCGTCACAGCCCGGCCTACACTTATATTGCAGTGTAGAAGGTGCCTCAGTTGATCTTCTAGGTGTGTATAAATAATTTGTGGTCATAAGGGGTAGGAGAATGTAGATTTGCAGCAATAAATACTTGAAATGCAATAATGCTTTTTTTAGCATGTTGCCAAAGGTATGGCTATTCTACTATATTTTTCCATATTTCAGTTGGACCTTTCTTATAATCAAACAATAACTTTAAAATGTCATCTACTGAGAGCTGAACCAATTTCATTTGTAGTTCTTTAGGTACCTTGGTGATATCAACTAGGTGAAGCTGAAATGCTAATTTTTGTGTTATGTCATGGTTTACAAAGTCAGTGAACCTTTCATTATATTTCCAATTAATAGGTCTATAACAGTTGTGTATTATGAAATGATTTGCCTATACCATCCTTCTCATCTATGACATTTTGAAAAAAAGTGTTTTGGGAAAAGATAGTTTATTCAAAATGCTTGGATTTTTTGGCCACATATCAGATAGACTTAGTTTTATCTTACAAAGAAATGTTGATGTCATACAGCAATGCAGCATTCCTATACAAATTTTCAGAAAGCAAGCAAATCATATTATATTTAGCACAAACAAGATAATGTTGCGATTCCCAATCCTCATTAAAACTGTTTTCTTTCTTCAGCATTCTCTTAATGTTCTTTGACATGATGGGCTGTTAAGCAGACAGATTTTAAACATTCTGATGAACTGTGTGACTATTCACATATTCAACTTCAAACAGAAACACAAGGCAATTCTACACAGGCAGGTGATATAGCTCAGAACTCGTGTGAAAACAGGTTTGGCACCACTCGCTCACAATCCTTAGCCTGTCCTTGTCGACCTGCCAATAGTGGAGCATTATGGGCACAAAAAAATGGAACTGGAAAGTGCTGAGTGTCAGAAGTGATGATATCCAGAGTGACAAAGCAATATAAGAAAAGGAAAATGGAATAGAAGTGTAACCAACTACAGAAGCTTCCCAAATAGGAAGCGATAAATGTGAAGTCTTGGCTCTGCCTTTTCCTCTCCTTTGCTTTAATTCCCTCTGTTTATAGGTCTCCCCAATAGTGTAGATACCTCCCTTTGTATTATTTTTTGGGTGGAGCATAAAAAACCCCTAGAGGCCAGGGTTAGTTGGTCTATTCCATTCGCCTGTATAGAGCTCTCTTGCTAGACTCCTCCTTTTTCTGCAACAGAGCTACAGTGACCAGAGACTTGGGCATTGTCTGGTAATCCTGGGCCCAAGCAATCCAAAACAGTCATCCTTAGCACCTTCATTCAGCCTGTATTCATATACCACCAGTCCCAGAGACAACAGAAGCTTTTGACCAGCTTAAGCTTCACAAGAAAGAAGATTGAGACCGTTTATGAGCACCAGCTTGTAAACCATCACTTTGCATCAGAGGCAAGACTTTCAAGGACTCCAGAGAAATGACTGCAACAACCAAAATCTCCTTTTGTAATGTATTATCCTAAGCTATCTTATAATAGCTGGGTGGAGTTAGCACTGTATTCATCTTGTTTTCAGTAAAGTCATTCTGGTTATCTTCTCACCTTGCCTAAAGTGCCTTTGTATGTTAAGAGTCTTGATCTTAACAGAAGGTATACAGATAGCCCCCAAGTAAAGTTTTTCCCAAAGGCTCGGGAAAGTTTTTCCCAAAGGCTCGGGTGTGCCATCACAAATTAAGCTGATTACAAGTATATGAAGGCCCGGTTTACTCCAGAATTTGGGGAAGTTCCCACAATTTTTGTTAATGTGATTCAAGGTTACGTTGAGCCAAATTAATATGCAATATGCAGCTGCTCCAGAGCTAATTTGACCCCCCTTCAGGATTAAGTATCAGTGAAGATGCACTCCAGGTTTATTCAAAGATTTTGTTTCCTACTGAAAAAGACAACCAAGGTTCAATAGCAATTATCTTAATTCTCATAATGAGAAAAGTTTATATTCTTTACAATTATGGATTTTTTGTTAGAAACAATTAATATTCCCTTCAACATCCCAAATCAAACTCTTGTTAGGCTTTTTGACAAATGTTTTGCTAATGAACTAGCACTCTCCCCTCTTTTATACTTTCACTTAACAGATAGAGTCAAGATGTTTAACGAGGTGTAATCTCTCCTGCAGAATCAGTAACCTCTATACTTTCAACCCAAGGTCAAATTAATTAATTAAGAAAACAATTTGGAATCTTAATGTCCATTTCTATGGCTTGCTTACGTAGTATCTGAGGAATCTGTTAATCCTACTCTCCCCACACACCTACATTGATCACCATAATCCAGATAATCTCCTTGTGAGTAGTGAGATTTTTATGCTGCTATCGGTTTAATTCAACACTCTATTATTTGGGTTGCTGTGAGTTTTTCGGGCTCTATGCCCATGTTCCAGTTGCATTCTCTCCTTGTTACAGACCAGCTAGCTACTTGATCCCTTTCCACCCAAATGCCATACAGGTGAACAAGAATAGTAAGTTTATTAAGAAAAAAGTATCTAATATAAAAAAACAGTTTCAAAATACATCCATAAGCTAGATTTCCAGAAGCTTAACAAAAAGCAATGACCAACAATGATTAAGAATTCAAAAAATTGATTAAGGCAAAAGCAAGAAACTGTAATCCAGGGGTTGTTGCATTAAACTAGAATTATATCCAAAATCTTGAAAGCATGAATATGACCATAACCTAAAGACATGATACTTGAACTTGACTATAATCCCAAAGGCTTGAAACTTGAAACAGGATTTGTAATCCAAACAGGAGGCAAGGAACTTAAACAGAAAAACAAGATCCAGACCCAAGAACAGAACAATTAAATTGGGGCTCCCAAGACAGACAACCTAACACATGAAAATCCAATGCTAATCTCCCCACCGAACATTGACTCCAATTCCTTAAGAATACTTCCACTTGCCCATGACCTCACTTTTTCTCTCTGGGGACACTGGATTTGTTTCTATTTACACTATCCCTTCTGATCTGTAAACCCTGGGTTATATGTAACCCTCCTGTCTTCCCCACATTCCTTTCAGAGTCACTCCCTTGTCAATTCTCATGAGAATCACTACCAGTTTCCCCAACAACAGACCTACCCAAAACATCCCCATCCTCTTGAAAAACACTATCGCTTTTCTCCACAGAAATACCAGGCTCAACCAGAAAATCCTCAGCAGTTTTCAGCAACAACTCTGCAGCAATTCTGCAGCCTTAATAAACTATAATTTTCTCTTTTTATTTGAAACAAAGCTAACAGGACTTTTTTTTAGAATTATCATCTTTTGGTATAGTGCGGTTTCAACAGGAATTTCATTTATACCTTTCATTGGGATATTTAAATATCAAACTTACTGAACATGTCTGATAACTAGATGGGGGAAAGTCGGTTGTCACCTCTTCTATTTAGTTTACTTTCCAACACGGCTGACTTCTGTATGTTATGTCAAAAACAGCTAAATTTAAATTAACACAGCTAATGTGCAATGCCTGAATAGAACCAATTTTTCAAATAATATTCTAATTTGAGAAAAATAATCGACATTACAGGTTAGAAGTATTATTTGTGTTGTCCATTTCTCAGAATAAAATGTGTTATGAAAGTTTCCCAGGGCTCTAAATATAGCATTCTGGAATTACATTTGAATAAATATTCTGAAGTAAAACAATTTTAGCAGCTCAATAAGTACATGCTTACTCAGAGGTTAATCTAACTTCTAAGTGGTTTGAAACCTTTTAAAAAGACTATTAATACATATACCAACTTTTAAAAATATGTGTAAAATAAGAGATGTTCTGCTGTGAGATGCCAGCACTAATCAAATACAGAATTCTTGCAAAAATAAAAATAACATAGTTTATGTGCTATATACAACCCTTTAATGTCTGAATTGAGTATCATTATTTTTTGGGGGTGCAAGAAGACTCTCTTCCTCACAGGATTTGTACTTATAGTTTCATCTATCAGCATGTGACAAAATATGCTCTCTCTAGGAATTTTCAAGGTTCTCCAAAGTAACTGTATGGCAACTTCCAGCAGAAGTTAATTTCACTACGGTTAGCTATCCACTGTTTCGTATTTCCATGGTAAATTCAGGAATGAATCTCCTATTGATATGGAGGTTGTACACACTACATCGAGGATATCACTAATTTATACATTTCTTCACTACCAGCCTTGGCCTTGATTCCAAAATAATTACCGTAATCTCACCATCACCATAGAGCGCTATTGCCCTTTTATTTTTATTTTCTTTTGCACTCCCCTCTTTGGCTCCCACTCAGCTTGTAGCTCTTTGGAAAACTCTTCCCTATCACTTAGGTGATCCCTCGTAGTTCGAAGATGATGCTCCTCTATTTCTTGGAAGACGCCTGTATGGAGGTCGGTGCACGGCCGGTCAACACACAGTCTTCACAGAGTGAGGTTCCAGCAGTGGTGTGGTTAACACAACGAGAGTGGCTTCTCAGTCTGTTGCAGCCTTCTTCCGCCTTCATAGCTGTTGTAACATGTACCATGTTATCCTCCGCCTGCTCCGCCATTGAGGTCTTTGGGTCTTTGGATTGTTCTTGGTCTGGATCCTCCCCTGTGGCCACTCCTGGGAGTGTGTGACTCCCGTGGTTGTGCCCTCAGGTTCATTGGAACACACAAGCCCCCTCACCACGTCAAGGTGACAATCCATCAAGGGGGATCATGTAAGATCTTATCTTCCCCTACTTTTGTCTTTAGGCCCTTTTACATAGGCCCTAAAACCTGTGATGGGTAACGAGTTTACCTGAGGCATCTGAACAATGCCTAAGGTAAACCAAGATTGATGTGGAGAAAACTGGGATAGCTAAACTCTGGATCTTTGCAGTTGAGGGTCCTATGGGAATTGACTCTCGGGACTGCTTCCGCAGTCCCAGGGGTCAATACCCTTAGAGATTCTTGTCCTTCAGGCTTTTGGAGCCTGAAGGAGCAGGATGGTACCCCACCCTCCCTTCCCAGCCTTCAATCTCCCCCTCAAAAACTTATCTGAGGGGCCTACCAGCAGCACAGGCCCTTCTAGAGAGCTCTCTTGATCCACAAAAATGATACATTAGGAAGTGGAGGAGCAGGCCCCTCAGTTACATTTTTTTAGGGTGAAATGGGGGGCCGGGAGGTGGCTGGATGCCCTCCTGGGTCAACTAGGGAAATCCTGGGGTTGATGAAGGGTGTGGGCAGGAGCGGCCCTAGGTTTTTCCAGGTGGTAAGCCAACCTAGGGCCACACACCACCCCCCAAAATTGCGCCCCTCCCAATCCCAAACTTACCACCGGCAGCGGGCGGTGGTGGCAGCGACCACAGAACCAGGAAGTAGCTTTTATTCTCATGAGATCTCATGAGATCTCGCAGAAATCTCACGATATTTCACGAGATCTCGTGATGTTTCACGAGATCTCGCGATGTTTTGCGAGATCTTGCGAAATATCGCAAGAATACGAAATACATCCTGGTTCAGCGGCGAGCGACCCAGTGGTTACTGCTGCCACTGCCATCTCAGGTGCGCCCAGGAAGGCACTGCGCCCGAGGCGGGGGCTTCAGCGGCATCCATGGACAAACCGGGCCTGGGTGTGGGGACTAAATCTCTGAAGAAGCTAGATTTAAATAACCCAGTTCCTTTCGGGATTTAGTTTAGCAGAAAAGGGCCCATTCTTGCAGATTTTTCCCATCACTTGATATTGGTTCAGATTCTTTCCTAAAGGACAAATGCAGTTCCTGGGCTACCCTTTGCCTAGCTCAAAGTATTGGGTGTGTCACAGCTAGATGCTACACTTTCTGAAAACACAGTAGCCTTTATGCTGGAATCAGTCTAAACCATGCTCTCCCAGCCAGATGAAAAGGGATGAGATAGAAGACTGAGATTAGAAGCCTTTCTTCCCCATGTTATCAGGTATAAGAGGTCTCTCTCCTCCCACACCTCTGAGTAGAAATAATCTAGTTCCTCAAACCAGTGCTTGGCTACATCTCTAAGAATCCTGTATGCAGCATAGCCATTAGTTTATGTTAGTTAGGTGTTCTGGAAGATAGACTACAAAAGGTCATTGTTCAAAGATCTATAAGGTAAAGGTAAAGGTTTTCCCTTGACGTTAAGTCCAGTCGTGACCGACTCTGGGGGTTGGTGCTCATCTCCATTTCTAAGCTGAAGAGCCGGCATTGTCTGTAGACACCTCCAAGGTCATGTGGCTGGCATGACTGCATGGAGCGCCGTTACCTTCCCGCTGGAGTGGTACCTATTGATCTACTCACATTTGCATGTTTTCGAACTGCTAGGTTGGCAGGAGCTGGGGCTAACAGCGGGCGCTCATTCCGCTCCCGGGATTTGAACCTGGCACCTTTTGGTCCGCAAGTTCAGCAGCTCAGCGCCTTAGCACACTGTGCCATCAGGGGCCCCTCAAAGATCTGTAACATGCACATATACACAATCATTAACAGCCAAGGTTTACCAGGCAGCTGTACTAAACAGTAATGTGATGTGTGTTGCTTTAAGAGTAAAGAGATCAGAAATGGAGAGGCTAAATTTAAGCATTCAGATTCCAGCCCCATCCAAAAGCAGTGTAAATATCTGGATCAAACCTTGAGCCTTCCTCTACTTGAAAAGATTCTTACTCTTGGAGTTAAGGTTAGGTTTAGGGTGGAAATTACAGGAACCTCATTTCTATTGCCCATCTACCAGCAGACACCATGCGATGCTATAAGGCTACAGGCAGTTTAAAATTAATTATTGATTACAAAATAGCCCCCAAGATATACACTTTCGATTTTCTCGTAGTTTCAATGCCAAGATTCAGTTTAAAAGTTTCAGGATCTTGGAGTTATGGTAAAGACATATATGTATGGTATGGTTCACTATTTTACATTAAAAAAAAGTTATGAGCATAAACATTGGACTGGTTTTGTTTGTAGATTAATTATTCAGTATATTATAACAGCTCTAATACTTCAAATTAATAAACAAAAGCTTTTTCCTTTAACTATCTTAATGCATCTCCCATGCAGAAATATACATTTTAACACCCAATTAATGAATTTTTTAGGTAAAAGGACAAATTTATCCAAATGCTAATAAATCTGCAAGAGAGGCCAGTGTGAACCAATCTAAAGAATAGTGTTATTCAGGCACTGGTTTGTTTGTTTTTTGTTTTGTTTTGTTTTTGAGGGAGGGGGGTATAAGAAAGCAAAGGATTGAAATCTTCCTTGATGAGATACTTTCTGAAAAACGTAAAGGAACTTCTAAGAGCTGCCAAGCAAAAGGTCACTGACTATTCATTTTCAGATCTTTGATTTCCCCCCTTCCTTTAACTTTTTATTTTAATGCAAAATTATCCACATAAACTACACATCCAATTAAAATTGCCCTAAACAGCCTGTCTTCCTCAAAATCCCATCTTTTCTCACCTTTTTTTTTTTTTTTTTGCATTTGAAACATGAAAATCTGTGGTGTTTTAAAATCACTAGCTTTAATGATGCAGGTAGCATAAATACAACTATAATTCAGAATACAGTATTTAGAGTACTCGGAAACCAGTTTAGAATGACTTTGATTTTTCAAAAAACACCAACAGTATAAGATAAAACCTATTCATTGACCTGGCTGCACATAGTTTTCAAAGGTACAGTAGAGTCTCACTTATCCAACACTCGCTTATCCAACGTTCTGGATTATCCAGCGCATATTTGTAGTCAATGTTTTCAATACATCGTGATATTTTGGTGCTAAATTTGTAAATACAGTAATTACTACATAGCATTACTGCATACTGAACTACGTTTTCTGTCAAATTTGTTGTATAACATGATGTTTTGGTGCTTAATTTGTAAAAATTGAATACTGTCTTTAGTTTTATGTTGGGAATCTGCTGCATTTGGTTCAAATATATTGGAAGGCAAATTATCAGATATGCTAGTTTGTTTATTCTGTTTGAAATTCCTGTTTCAAGAGATTTAATTCAAAACTATTCAGTTTCTGCTATATTAGCTGAATGAAGAAAAGCATTCATCAGTTTGGTATAGGGCAAAACCAGTATTTAGACTGGTTCTTGTCTGTGAAGTGACTTAGAGTTCTATATATTGTAATACATATCTCCCACTAGTGCATTTAAGGGAAATGCAAGGTGGTGGATATTAACAAGGCTAGCGTTTGTGATTTAAATTTGAATGGCACAGCACTTTCAAAATTAACCTCATGAAAGATAATGTGGGTGATCCATAAATAGGATTTCAGTTGTACAGCCAGAGGTGACAAGCCATTTGGTGAACAATTTACTGAGTGTCTCCTAAACATGGGCCTTGCGAGCTCATTCTATTAACCTCAATAGGTTTGCTTTCAAAGTGTTTTACTTGGAAGATTAAAATGTTAACACTATCATATGTCAGCAAGAGAGAAACTAAGCCATTAAATTGAAAAGTAGATGCAGTATACTCATCAGGTATGCATCTGGAGGGGATAATATCAACTCCTGCAAGTGAAGGCATGCTTCCTTTGTTTACTGTAATGCAGAAGTACCATCAGTGTACATATTTCATACTTAAGATAATAATAAGAACTCTACTGGATCAGTCCAAAGACCAATCTATTCCACATTCTGTTCACACAGTGATCAAATCGATGTAGATGATAGGCATGTATGATCCATGAAAAAAATGGTTCAATACTCGCTTCCAAAGTAGGGGGTGTTGGTGCTTCGTTTCTAAAGTCATTTCTAATTTTTGAACCAAAAATTTTTTGAAACTTTAGGAAAATTTGGAATATTCGTAATTAATTTGTTAATGGCGGACTTGCATGCGCAATAGCGAAAAACAGCGCTGGGGAGAAATTTACAGGTCTCTCCTGCCCTCATTTTTTAGCTATCCTGATCAAATTTGGTACAATGGTAGAACACATTTACCACTGCTTGCTCACCAAATTTCAGAATGTTTCCCTTATCCTCTGATTTTAGATGAATTTTCATAGCTTTTATAATAAACCATTTTTTGATAATTGCAGATATCTGGTACTGCTTTGAAAGTCTTATTTCCTGTTTCATTGGGTTGTCATTACTTTGAAAGTCCTTGTTCTACTTCGGAAACTTTATTTTTGTGGCTGAAACTCAGTCAAATTGGTGGGCAGTGTCCCAGCAAACCATAATGTGCTATCATATCACCCTGTCTCTTGCGCAAGACAAAGTTTTGGCAGTGTAATAAAGTTTTGCCATGTTTTTATAACAGAACCAATTAGGAAATAATATTTATCGCCCAGGAACAGAAATCATAGTACACCATCAAATCACTTCTGACAGATGGCCATCAGCCTCAATAAGGAAATCTGTTCCTGGTTTGAAAGTGTTATTTCCTGTTTCATTGGGTTTTCTGGGTCTGAGAGTGTGTGACTTGCCCAAGATCACCCAGTGGGTTTCCATGGCTGAGTGGGGAATCAAGCCACAATTGTAGTCCAACTCTCAAGCCACTACACTACACCATGTTGTCTCAAAACGGGCCTACTACTAGCAAAGAGGGTTTCTTCCGATGTTACACTATGTCTTAGGAAAAAACTTCAGTCTTTTGTTTTTTATGAATGCTCCCATGAGAAAATGTATAAGGATGTGGGTGAACTACAATTCCAAAAATCTTGGGTCAACCCTCCCAAAACTCCCCCAGGATTCACAGCTGGCCATATTGGGACTGTGTGCTAAGCTTCATCCAGAGCAGTCACTTTTCTTCTTATCCCAGATTATATGGCAGTGGGGACTCATATAATCCAGTTTAAATCAGATAATTCAGAATCAGCTCCTGGGATATAGGGCAGTGTAGATTCATCACGAGGCCCCTTCCATTCTGTCCCTATATCCCAGGATTTGATTCCCCTACACTGCCAGATAATCTGTGATAAGAAAATAATCTGTTGGAGGCAGGTGTGAATGTTTCAATTGCCCACCTTGATTAGCATTGAATAGCCTTTCAGCTTCAAAGCTTGGCTGCTTCCTGCCTGGGGGAATCCTTTGTTGGGATGATTTATTATTATTTTATTATGACACAGCAAACAAAATAGATATGCTGGATTTCGTATCACAAAATCACAAGTCGAACACTTCCCAAATGTCTAGGACTGTGTGATGTATTTTCGGATGATGCGTGCAGATCCCAGTAGGGTGGCCTTTTGCAGTTGGCAGATCATAATTTTGTCAATGTCTATTGTTTCCAAATGCCGGCCGAGATCTTTTGGCACGGCACCCAGTGTGCCCATCACCACCGGGACCACCTGTACTGGTTTCTGCCAGAGTCTTTGAAGTTCAATCTTGAGGTCCTGATAGCGGCTGAGTTTTTCCTGTTGTTTTTTGTCAATGCGACTGTCACCTGGGATAGCAATATCAATGATCCAAACCTTTTTCTTTTCCACTACTGTGATGTCTGGTGTGTTGTGTTCCAGAACTTTGTCAGTCTGGATTTGGAAGTCCCACAGTATCTTTGCGTGCTCATTTTCCAATACTTTTGCAGGTTTGTGATCCCACCAGTTCTTTGCTGCTGGGAGGTGGTACTTGAGGCATAAGTTCCAATGAATCATTTGGGCCACAGTTGTGCCTCTGTTTGTTGTCTGTCTGTGTGATTTTCTTATTTATTATTATTTTCTTATTTATTATTATTATTATTATTATTATTATTATTATTATTATTATTATTATTAGGCCTTGCTCCCAGGAAGGTTCCTCCGCCGTGGCTCCCTACCTATCTATCTACCTTGCCACATATTCCCCACATTGTGTGTATGTCTATGTATATATAAGATATATAAGATACACACACACACACACATATATATGCAACGACCATATGTGCCATATATATATATATATTCACCTTTACCTTCTACCTTTTATTTTTCAGTGATTGGTTTGGGGGGGGGGCACATTAAATACTGCTTGCTTACACTTGAATATTATCTAGGGCCAGCCTTGTCTGCATGTCAGTGGAAGAAGGGCCATGGGTGTCTCCTGCTCAGTGGGAACTAGCTGTTTGTGGAGGTGGGAGGCTGTCTGTGTAAGTGGACACCTCCTCCACATACACACATACACATTTTTCACTTTTACTATGTGTATAGATATAGATAGCATTCGCACAGGTGGAAAGCTTATAAATACAGCACTAATACTTTATTAACAGAAGCTTAACATTAAAAAACAGATTATTTTAATAGGTTCAGAATACACCTCACACCATCTCACACATTCCACTCCTAGATAATTCTGATTCCTAAGTACTTATTAACTTCTAAAGCTGACTGATTGACTCTCTTAACCCTAATCTTCAATTCACTCATTCATGTTCTCTTTCTTTAACTCTACTGAACTATATCAACTGTCATCTCAAGGATCATTCACTGACCTTATTCAAATCTCTCAAACATTCAAGCAAACAACACACACTTGCAACATTTCATTATCTCACCTTTTCCTACAGCTCTTTATTTTCTCTCAAATATATATAAACTCCCTCTCTTTTTCCCTCCTCCTCTCTATATATATGAGTATATATAATACCATAGAATCATAGAGTTGAAAGAGACCAGAAGGGCCATCTGAACAAATTTCCAGCCAATTGCAGGAACACACAATCAAAGTACACCCAACAGATGTTCATCAAGGATCTGCTAAAAAAATCCAAACACAGCCATCCCTTGAGGCCACATATTCCACTGCCGAACAGCTCTTATGATCAGGAAGTCCCTCAATATTTAAATGAAATCTCTTTTCATGCAATTTGAATCCATTGCTTTGTGTCCTAACCTCTAGAGGAGCAGGAAACAAGCTTGGCCCCTTCTCAATGTGACATCCTTTCAAATATTTAAATATGGCTATCATGTTCCTTCTCAGCCTTCTTTTCTCCATGCTAAAAATACTTAGTTTCCTAAGTTTCCCCTGTACCTACAAACTTTTTGTGGGCATTGCATTCCTATCTGTTTACAGGTTGTCTGTTTAATCCACTCTATAATATTTCCTAGTATTGATATCCAACTGACTGGGCAGTAATTGTTTGGATCCTCTTTTTTCACTTTTTTTGAAGATGGGGACATTTGTTTTTTCTCTGGTCTGCTAAAATGTTTCGTGCTCTCTGAGAATTCCCTATGAAAATTGCCATTGATACATACATTATTTTGACAGTATTTCTAATACCCTTGGAAGTAATCCACCTATCCCTGGAGATTTGAATTCATTGAGTAACCAAATATTCCAGTACTGCCTCTTTACCTATTTGGTACTTCATTTCCCCTACTGCATCCTTTGTTCCATTATTGCGACATTGAGCACTGTTAACCTTTTGGGAGAAAATTGATACAAAGAAGATATAAAAGCAGCATTGGCTTTTCCTTGTCCACTGTTAGAATTTCACCATCGCCTGAATGCAGTGGCTGGCCCTACCATTTCCTTGTTTTTCCTTTTGTAACAGACATAACCGAAAAATTCAATTTTTGTTGTTTTTATCTCTATAGCAAGCCTGAGCTCACCCTCAAATTTGTTTTTTCTAACTTTATCCCTACTTTTAATCTGGTTTTTAGGATTTACGTCATGAATCTCCTCACAGGTGTAAACATTCTTGATATAATGCTGCTGCTCATCCTTTTCTGTTTGATATATATTTCAGAAATAGATGATTTCAATTACTACATTCCAATCATGAGATCTGTCCCAACAGTTTCAATGATACTGATTGTATCATATTTGTTTTGTTATACTAAGAGTTTAAATGAATCTTGTTTAGATCCAGTTCTCTGTGAATTAATGTTAAGACACAATTCCCCCAGTTGCTTATTTAAGTTTATTTTCCTTTTTCTTTGTTGAGCTATTATACTTTTTGCCTAGTTCTCTCCATAATAATTGGGGTATTCTCTCCTGATACTCCTGCCTACTAAGATATAATCTCCCTCTCCCAGATCTGGTTTGTCAGACTCTTACCAAATACGTTCTTACAAACCACTGTGAGGTTTTCCTTAACAACATTTCCATAAATAGTTCATGACATCACATCCTTCTTTATAAATTGGATTACTAGATCCCAATTTACCTAGTAGCTCAGTAGACGTACTATGTAACACAATGATTCTGAATTGTTTTTAAATTAAGGAATATATTTTACAAAATTCAGGAACTCTCAATGCATTTTAAATGTTGGTCACTGTTAGGCTTCATCTTAAGAGGCGGTAGTTCTACAATCACTAAAGCTGAATCCATATTCCTAGGAACTTAAAAGCATAGTCCTATGTAGACAAAATTCATCATCCTTTAAATAGCTTAAATGTAGATCTTATTTGCAGTGGATTTATTTTAACAGTCTAGTGTGATTGTTACATATTTCTCTGTATCAAATAATATTTCTTTACTCCTTACTAATCCTCCTGCCACTCTTCCTGCCTAATTTGTTTTGGTCATTCTTAAGCAGTGTGTTAATGACATCCTTCTTTTCTTTGCAAATCAAACCAGAAAATTCTAGCAAAATTCGGTAGGCATTAATAGAATAATTTATTTGAAATGTGGCCACAAATTCTGAATGCAGTCTGTCCTCATTAAGCTAATCATGTATCATACAATTGCGGGGCAATTTTAGCATAATGATATGATTTTCCTATTTTTATGAGACAATGGAACCTCTGAAAAATATGAAAGCAATTTTTGTTATGCACCATTTCCCAGCATTCGCAAATATAGACTCAGAGAAGGGGCATTGTTCCTTTTGCATGGCCAAAAAAAGTTGCTATCGATATCAGCACTGCACAGATCAAAATACATAATTTTATAATCTAATGATGTCATATTTTCATCTCATTTAAAATACACAAGCATAGTGCTACACATATTGCTCTCTAGCTAAAGGCAAAATATCAATACTTTTTGTAAGGCAGCAAAGTCCTAGAAAAAAAAAGAAAAAACTAGATAGTACATTATTTGCTACATCAGGTATGAAGCCAAGGGAAACCTAGCCTGATATTTTGATAACATCAATTGAGATGCTGAGATGTTAAGGCCTCTCCTTAAACTGTATGAGGAAAAGCATGTGAAGCAGATTCATGCCACTTCTTAATCCCTTCTTTCCCTTGACCCCAGATCTCCTAGAAGTGGTAAGAATGTATTAAGGTATGAAAAGGGCCACATGTACAAAGGTACAGTCTTCATGTATGGATGAATGCTCTGCACTTGAGTCTCACAGGTAGCATTTGCTAAAGTGCATCTGTCTGTGCTGAAGTGGAACTCTGCAGCTCTCTTCACTGAAATTGGAGTGTCAGCTGTGTCATGGTTTGCAAAAGCACTGTGTTATGTGTGTGTTAACTGAAAAATGAAGTGCATGAAGCTGATTGGCTGAGCCTGAAAAGACCTGGGGATTGTTTTTGATACTGTTTCTGTTCTGCTGCTGCAGAACCGGTTTAGACAAGTTTTTCAGTGCTGGCTGAGTACTGCTAGAGAGCAGTGTGTACTCAGAGAGGCCTTTGTATTTTGAGGCCTATTTACTGCTGAAAAAACAGAGAAGAACCAGGACTGTATTCTTCTCTGAAGCAGACTTGTGGACTGAGAAAGGACTGTTTATGACTATGGACTTCTGTAAGTGATCAGAGGGACGATTATAAATACTACTGTTTTGATTTCTTGGAATCAGAAAAGTTCCTGTATTTTTGTTCTGCAAACCTGAGTGGCATATTATTGTTCTGTGGGTGACTGGATCACGGGCACAAGTAAGAGCTTCCATGTCAAGAGTCAGACGCCAATTAGCGAACAAAAATAGAGTTTATTCAGCAGATAACACAGAAAAAACCTTGAAACACTTCACTATCAGTGCTTCAAGAGCAGTTCAAACAAAAATATAATTCAGCAACACAAGCAGGTAAAAACAAAGCTAAACAAACTTAGTGCAAACTGCACTTTCTGAGTCCAAGCCCTGCCAGCCGGCTCTGTAGTTTTCAAAGGAACAGTTCCCAAAAGAAAACACCAAATTGGTCAGGAAACAAACAAACAAACTAAGAATGCAGTAGACTGCTTCCACAATGTGGATAAAGCCGAAGGCTCCAAAAGGATGGTGAAAAGACGTCGTCCGGGATTCCAAGGTCAGGTCAGGAGATAACAGCAGTGTCCAAAGAGCAAGCCAGGAGTCAAAAGCCGATAGTAGTCATCAATCACAGGGCGAAGGCAGTAGCAAGGTCAAATTCCGATCCAATGTCTGAAGAGGGTGCAGTCATCCAAAACAGGTCCACGATAAGACACAGCGAGAGCCAAGCTAGGTGATAACAGCAGATTCAAATCATAGTCCAAGTCCAGTCTTCATGGAAACACAGAGATCCCAATGGCGCCTCAGCAACACCTTGCCACACGCAAGGTGCAGTGGCCAAACATTCCCATTTTATTCCCCTTCCTCCTGGGTGACCAAACACTCACACCCAAACACCAGGTGTCCCAAATCTACTCAGAGTCTGAGCTCCACACAGCTAGAGCTCGTGGATCTGGAGTACCTAGCAATTCGTCGGAGTCCCAATCATCCTGCCCACACTTAGCCCCATGAACACTTAAAGAACCATCCTCCCTTCTCCAAGCATCCCAATTGGGATCAGCTCCTGCAGAAACCCCAGGTTCAGAAGTATCCATAGACTCCAAATCCCCAGACATCTCCGGTGGCTGTGCCCATTCAGTGCCCGCTTCCCCAGCCACCACCTGTTCCTCAGCATCCATTTCCCCATCTGAATCTTCCTCAGAAGATCCCCCATATAGCTCTCTAAGTCGCTTCCTGCGCAACTCCTCCAGTGAACCCTCATCACGAGGGTTTTTTCTTCCTCTTCGAATTCCATCCCCATCAACCATAATCCCCGAAGGCGCAGTCACAACATTCCATTTATCATCATCAATCCGCAACAAGCTGGCACACAGAGGCCCTGGTGGTGTTGTTGGCCCCATTTTAGGAGGCCACCTCTGGCAGTAAGACCAGGGAGATGCCTGTTGGCAGAAATCCAGGCAAGTAATTCGCCTGAGCTGCCCATTTTGAGTGAGTCCCTGCTATGGTGAGCAAACAGATTAGGCCCAATTGAAATTAGCCAGCAAGGAAGGAGAGAAGGTGATTTTCAGCCAAGGAATATTTTATTATCTGCAGATAAGATACTAGCTAGCGATACATTCAAAAAGTAGATAGCATACAGAATACAGTTTCACAGCCCCGTTTATACACAAGCTGGCAGGCTGCAGCCAAGCCTCTAATTCTGATCAGTCACAGAGAGGGGCTTGACTCTCTGGCCAGTGTGGGCTGGGAACAAGGGATGATTAAGTGTCGATAAATAGGGTTCCTTTTACTGAACAGGGAAAATAACAAAGTGATTGAGGGCATCTTCTGGCCCTACCCAAGAATGTTATTGTCTTATGAGATGAACATGGCATGGCCCATCAGGGGGCTGATCTGGCGGTTCCAGACCCCAGAGAAACAAAACATCATATATTAATACAATCATGCAAAAATACAGAGGATGGGTTTTGGCTGTAGAAATTCTGATTCCTTCCGATGCAAGTGGTCCTGTTCATCAAAGGTGTAGAATGGCGAAACTGGTTCTTCCCCAGGGGGCAGGGAGGTGATTGCCCTGCCTGGGTAAGCTATTGTGTTACAATGTCCAGATGAAGTCCAAGAGATGGGTGAGGCTGGGAACTGATGAGGAAATTCCCAGCTTGGTTTCTTTTCCCCAGGCTATGCAATTGTGTGGGATGCAAGACATCTTTGGGTTCAGGAACAAGGTTTCCCCCAAAGGGAAGGAATGGGGATCTCAGGAGGATAAAACATTAAGTTAACACAACATATAGGCAAAATAGGAACACATAGGAAAAACATGGAGCGTTTAGGGCAAATTATATATACGAGAGACATGGTTTTCCAAAGTACCTCTAACAAGCCAGGCTTCCCAGATGAAAAAAGGGGAAGGAAGGCAGGCAGAATGGAAGAAAAGGGGGAAAGGAAAAAAGAGTGAGGAAGGAAGAAAAAGGGGGAAGGAAAGAAAGGAAGGAAAAGAGGAGGAAGGAGGAAGAAAAAGGGAAAGGAAGGAAAAGAGGGAGGGAAGGAGAAAGGAAGGAAGGGAAGGAGGAAGAAAGGAAGGAAAGGAGGGGGAAGGAGGAAGAAAAAGAAAGAGAGAAAAAAAATGAGACTTCAGTGAGTGGGGACCTGGCACATCTTCTTTGTGCTGAAGATAATGTGTAAAGATGGGCCTCCCAAGGAAAATTTACATTCTTTCTCTCTCCCCCCCCCCCCCCCCGCCTACCTACAATCTTTCTTCCACCCACACAAACTTACCTTCTTTCCTTTAGTTTCAACAGTGGAAAATATCTTGCATGCCAGAAGCACAGGAAATGGCATTTTCAATATCTTAGGGTTCAACCAGACTTAAAATACTGAGCATTTCCAATTTTGTTTGTTTTGAGTGCACACATTTGCATCTACTTTTCTCTTGAAATATGCTGGTTGCTCCTCCTTCAGGTCAGCAACTCAACCTTCAAGTCAGCAGTTCTGCAGGCACAAGGGTTTAACCCAGGGGTCCTCAAACTTTTTAAGCCGAGGGCCGGTCCACAATCCTTCAGACTGTTGAGGGGCCGGATTATCACTTGAAAAAAATACAAACAAATTCCAATGCACACTGCATATGTCTTATTTGTGGTGCAAAAACAACAACAACAACAACAACAACAACAACGAAAGAACAATACAATATTTAAAAATAAAAACAATTTTAACCAACATACATTTATCAGGATTTCAATGGGAAGTGTGGTCCTGCTTCTGGCCAATGAGATAGTCAAGTTAATTAGGGTTGTTGTTGTTGTTGTTGTTGTTCTTGTGTGCCTTCAAGTCATTTCAGACTTTGGGTGAGCCTAAGTCTAAAATTTATTTATTATTTATTTACTGCATTTATTTACTACATTTGTATCACACCCTTCTCACCCCAAAGGGGACTCAGAGTGGTTTACAAATTATATGTACATACAATATATTATATTATTAGCATAGCACAATATTAGCATTATATATTACTATATTGAACTATACCACTATACTGTAATATTATTAGGAATATTATATGTAATAAAGAATATATAATTAATATTATTATATGGTATTATTATTAGTGTTATATTGTATTACATTATAATATTATTATCAATATTATATGTATATACAATATATTATATTATAAAACTGAGGGTGGGGGCCAGGTAACAGACCTCGGAGGGCCGCATCCGGCCCCCGGGCCTTAGTTTGGGGACCCCTGGTTTAACCCATTGTGTCACCGAGGGCTCCTATGGAATGTGATTGAGCCCCCTCAAATTTTAATTCATAAAAAGTTTCCTTGGGTATTGGAAAGTGGGAAATATCAGGCTACTTTAGAAACATAGAGACCTGGGAAAATGTTGATACGGAAATGTCAGGTAGAAAGGACAGGTGAGTAAGATACAGGTTCCTAGTCTTGATGAGTTTATTAATCTAGAAGGCCTTGCTTATACCAGGGGCTTTTTACGAATTCTTGTCAGCTCACTCTGTTTTCTGGTGTGACAAATTCTGTATTACTTTAACTAGCTGAAGAGAGAATACAAATTGCATTCAGTAATGTAGCTGGCAGCTCATCAGGCATCATACCCAAGGCTGCCTTGCCAAAACAGAAAAGTAGGAAAAATCAGCATGCTAACAAGTACTGAAAAAAAGAGAGAACTGCAGCCTCTTCTCATGTGCTGAATTGTGTTTTATTGGCTACTTTTCATGGTGGCCTCATCGGGTATAGCTTGTGGGGAGGAGGAGTTCTTTCCGAATTCTGATGTGCTATAATCGCAGTGAAAACACCAATTGTATATCTATCTAAATATAATTCCAGACTAATTCAGTGTCTGGAGACCAATTCATCATCAACTCCATCTTCTCCCATAATAAATAGGGTCCATCATCACTGATGGTTTGAATGTAGAGTCTGCAACTTCAAAAGGATCAAGGTATCAGCTCAAGTGTCAACATCTAACATAGATGGCAAATGGTGCAGTTTATTTATTGTGACAGAAGTGAATTGAGGACACAGTTATAATGTATTGAAAAACAGAAACAAAGTTACAAACTTGGCATTATACTAGATTACCTTTGACCAGAAGCTGGCCACTTACAGTGCCTCTGGTGTCACTGTGAGAAGGTCCTCCATTGTGCATGTGGCAGGGCTCAGGTTGCATTGTAGTAAATGGTCTGTGATTTGCTCTTCTCCATGTCGTGGAGTTCACTTTGTTGCCCCATTTCCTAGGATTGGCGCAGCATCTTGTCATGCCAGAGCGCAGTCTATTCAATGTGCTCCAAGTCACCCAGTCTTCTGTGCGCCCAGGGGGAGTTTGAAATGATGCTTTCGATTAAGCCTCTGAGAAGCCATCTTTATCTTTAATACCTGAAAAGGCTTCTGGATTCTCTGGTAATCTACACTGTGGGTCTGGAAAGATTCTGAGGTAATAAATGTGGTAGATATTGCTGCAAAAACAGTTATATTTGCTGCTATTCTGCATAATGCTGCAGTGAACCCCACTGGCCATCCCAACTTGACTTGGGGCCCATTCATAATGATAAAAATATAGTGTCATTACTCCACTTTAGCTGAGATAGTTCTGTTGGGAGCCATTACCTTCCAAGAAAGGTTAGAGTGGCACTCTCCTTGTTACCTTTGTTACAATTTAACAAAAAACAAGTTAGTGTTAAAAAAAGAACTGCTCAAGCAGTCTGGGCCTTGCAGAATTGTGCTGTACTATCTATCTCTGTACTGTTTATTTGTTTTTAATAGTTATGCAATTTAACTGGTTTTAATGATATGGAGAGTTTAGTGATATGTTAAATTTTTGTATTTGGTCCAGGTACCAAGTTATCCACGTTGATGTGTTTCTGGGGATTATTTCTTTAACAGAAAAGTTAAAACACCTGGACTCTCAATAATCATCATTTACTATATACAATGGAGCCCCTGGTGGCTCAGTGTGTTAAAGCGCTGAGCAGCTGAAATTGCAGACCGAAGGGTCCCAGGTTCAAATCCGAGGAGCAGAGTGAGCGCCCTCTGTTAGCTCCAGCTTCTGCCAACCTAGCAGTTCGAAAACATGCAAATGTGAGTAGATCAATAAGCCCGGCTCCGGCGGGAAGGTAACAGCGTTCCATGCAGTCATGCCGGCCACATGACCTTGGAGGTGTCTACGGACAACGCCGGCTCTTCGGCTTAGAAATGGAGATGAGCACCAACCTTCAGAGTCGGACACGACTGGACTTAACGTCAGAGGAAACCTTTACCTTTTTACTATATACAATGGATTTCCCTAGACCTCGGAGGACATGAATGTCAGGCCATCTAGGAGAGACCCTTTGGACATCTTGAAAACCACCCATCATAAAGGACTCATTTTTCCTGGAGGAGAGAGGCAGGGCTTGACAAAGACCCCTTTCTTCTCTGACTTTGAGTCACAGGTATAATCCCATCACCGTTCCTGTTTCCACAATGGACACACCAGCAGGGGCCAGACTCCCATTCATGAATCTGGAGAAATCAATCAGTGAAGCCATAAGCCAGGTTTGGTTGGAATGCCACAGGAGGTCACTGGGCTATTTGGACAAAAGATGGTCACCTATAATCTTATCATTTCTACATGTGTGCTCATTGTTTTCCTGCTGCCACGCCTCCTCTTCTATCATTGGCTGGTGTCACAGGTGGCGCTCGCGCCCTCATTGGACAAGGCGTTCGAGCCCCTTGACACTTCCTTCCCTCTGACATCAGGGATTCTCCTGGCGAATCAGCACAGAGCTGGGAGGTGGGGAAAGGCGGGAAATTCAAACCGAAAATGTATAAAAAGTGCATTTTTCTCTGTAAATGTATGCCGGACTTTCTGCAACTTATTGCTACCATCATCCTGCTCCAGCTGGATAGAATAAAGCGCTTTGGTGATCTTTGCTTCAAACGCCTGGGTGAGATTTTCATTTGGGACAGGGAATTTTTAAAATTTGCTTCTCGGAAGCTCGCCAGGTGTTGTGCAACCCTTCTTGCAGGTCTTGTCTGGGTCTCCTCTTCTAGGAGAGATCCCCAAAATCTTTGATCTCGACCTCAAGATGACTAGTTCAACCTGTTACAGTAAACTTTTAAATTCAGAATTAATAATATGCATATGAGCAATCAAATAGCCAGGTCAAAAATAAGGCTGAAACTCCTAGACTTCACTTGAAAGCTTCTTCCAAAATTTACCCAAGGAGTTTTTGTTTCTTTTTTTAGCCTCCACTTTTGTTATGATTTCCATTTGGGTGGCTATACCTATAGATTTAAGTTTTTTTTTTAACAAGTTATGATAATTGATCAGGCAGGCTTAACTGCTCTCCTCCTTCCTCTCTCTCTTTTTGCTATTGGCATATTCTCAATAAGGGATTCTGGAAGCAAGTGTTATTTGTCTTTTCTGTTATAGGCAGTTACAGAAGGATTGGCTACAACAGAATTACATTCTTTCTCAGATCAAGCTTTATTGCACTTTCTCCTGTAGATATGTTGCTGCAATTCAACTCCCCTTTGCCATCCTCCAATGGCTAATACTGCTTAAAAAATCCCCTTTCAGTGAGACAAAAAAGCAAGAAATTAAGGGATGAGCAGGCATAAAACGGATTTAACCATCAGAGTTTTTCCCAACTGAGATATCTATATATTTTAAAAGCTAGGCTATAAACTGGCTTGAATTCCAGACCACGAAAAAAGACAGAATATTAAATTACTAAATAGAAGGAGGAGGAGGAGATAATAGCAGCAGCAACAACAACAATACATGTACTTGCTCCATATAGCTTTTGGGGCCCTTAGACCATGTTGTCCCAAAAACTAATCCACTGCCTAGCATGGTATCTGCAATATTTCCCAATCAAGACACCTAGTGATGAGGGCAGAATTAAAGATGATTTATTGTTACTTGATCAAGAAAGGATGTCAGGGAAAAGAAAGTCCCAGATCTGACATGTCTTTCTGTTTGTGGCTATCAGTATTTGATGGTATTTCACAAATAATGGATTTATTCTGATTTGCTCAAAGTTACAATCCATTTGCTCATTGGTTTGGCATACATTTCTGTTACATTTAACAGCTGTGATTGGAGGACCGTGGACAGTTGGAATTTCAATGAAGTTTATTAGAGAATCCTGAATTTGTTGATGGCTGGTATCTATCGCCTTTCTGTGGGTGGGGACTTTCTGGATGAGAAAATGGGTGTAAGTCTATGACAATGGTCGCTGAATGGCTATCTGGGTTAAATGGTCCTCAGGTGATGGAATTTCTTGTTTCCCCCTTAATTGGACAACAGAGAACTGGGATGTAGTGATGGGCTTTCAGGTTACCTTACATCAGCTCTCCTGCTTCTGATGTCAAGTTGGGCCATCGGGAGATCTGAGCCATATTTTCTGGGTCTCTGGCTTTTGGATTTGGGTTTTCAGATAACAATGGAAGGACAGAAGTATTACATCTGCTTGATTAGTAGGAATCTTACAGGACTTTAGTTGAAAAAAAGTTTGAACCAAATTACACCATTTAGGAATAGGTACTACCCTAAGCTAATAACTTTCTCTCCCAAGCAACAAAAGCTGAAGCTGGACTTCACAAGGAAGTCTTGTAATCTGCAATTCACACAGAAAAATACTGTTTCCCATAAGAACATTTTAAAGGTTTCAGTGTGAAAATACTAAAGGCAGAAGTATGGAAGAGGCAGAGAATGTATTTGAGTGACTGACAGCTCCAATCATTGGGTACTTTTGGGGGTACTCCACTATTACCCACAGTAACTACCTCTTCCATCTAGCTAATTTCTTTTGTGCAGTGGGAATGGTTCTTTCACCTTCTGCTGACTAAGCATAAGGGTCTTATCTATTAGGAAGAAGAAACTACCTTTGGCAAAGGTAGTGTTTAGTTCTATATAGCTGCTTCCATCTTCAAGGCTGCCTAATTCCCAGTACATGCTTGCTTTTGCAGACTGGTCTTGTAGGTAGTACAGGTTCATCACCTCTGAACACATTCCAATTTGTCAACATCCTTTTTTTAAAAAAAAATATTTTATTATTTGACAAAAACAATCTAATATACAATATGAAAATATACATTCAAAAATAATGGAATGTGTCTGGATCTGTATTCAAATGACAACTTGTACTAAATAAATAAGTATAACATAATCTACCATCACTCAAATTCAAAACATTTTCACAGCAAAACCACCAGCCACTTCTCCCCCCTCTATATCATATACAGAAATCCTAATGTAATTTTTTTAAAGAAACTCCTTGCAAGGCAGGGAATATGTCTTCATGATCAAGAGAATTTCAAAATATGTCTAAACACATCATGTTTACATAACACATTAATAAAAAATAAAAAATAACCCCATAAGAATAAGAACAAGCAACAGAATATTTTCTTGTGGTTTGAGCTCCCCAACTGTTTTACACACACCAGTACAGATAACTATAACTATAAAAACATCCTTTTGAACTATAGTGCCTAGAAATGACCATAAATTTCCAAGTGAGATCTGACCATAGTAGAATAAAGTACTAGCTCCTATTGAAGCTGCCAAAAATTGCATTTTTGTCAACCACACTACATTGCCAAATCACATATCCAACCACGATGCAGAAATCTGTTTTACGTTGCCAAGTTAACCCATCTGTTTTCTCTGTGTCTGATTTTGTTTCCTGCCCAAATATAAATATATCCCTGCTGAAAGTCTGTTTTCTCCAGGATGATGGGGATTTACTTGTTAGTATTCCTTGGACTGAAGTCATAAGAAGCTACATATCCACTAAATATTAACATCATTAGGCCCGTATTTTAGCATTTGAGTCTAAGTTCTCAGTCAGGTGAAACTGAGAGACAGGGAGTCCTTTGGGACTATCTTTGGAAAAGAGTGATTATAAGATATAAGTATCCAGTTGGAGGGCTGAGGAGAAATATACATTTGAAAGAGAAGAAAGTTGCATAACCAAGTTGAAATAAGTTAAACTTTTCGGGAAGTTATATAATAACAGTTTTATGTATTCAAAAGACTGAAAGACAAAAGAAATAATATCCAAGTGGAACTGAAGTAAAGTACTTTGTAACAAATACACTTTATGTGCAAAAGAATTCATAAATAAACATTTCTTTGTTTCAACTTATATATTAAAGTCTCGTGTCAAATTACAGGACTGAAGTTACATATCTGAAAGTCAGACAGAGATTCTATTGATGTAACCTGTAAGGAGAAGTGGCAGCTACATATCGGTCACATCTCCTCATGCACATAAATATATGTTTATTGTTGGCAAAGGATGGGGATATCAAAAATTAAGTTTTCCCCCTGCCTGAAAGCCCCATCGTGTTTTACAGGGGGCATCTACATTGCCACATAGTGCAGTTTGAAACTATGGGAGTGAAGGTGAGGCCAAAGAGAGAGGGGGCAGGATTAAAATAAAATTAGTCTGGTGTGACTTAAAAAAAAAGAAATCCATGATACCACTTAGGCCCCCCCTACACTGCCATGTAATTCAGATTATCAAAGCATCTATACAATCAAATGTTTCACTCTTTCAATGTTAATTTACTCTATCTTATAAGGTAAAACTTCAATAAAAATATATATTTTTTAAAAAAAAGATTATCAAAGCAGATAATCCACATTATCTGATTTGAACTGGATTATATTTGTCTACATTGCCATATAATCCAATTCAAAGCAGATAATCTGGATTCTATATGAGAGTGTAGAAGGGACCTTAATCAAAGAATTCTTTTTTAAGCATTCAGATTTTAAAGACTCGTACAATATCTCCTCTGCAACTATTTAATGTTTGGCCAATATTATTCCCTTGCAAAGTTGCTACTATGTCTGCACATTCTATCCGCTCTGGCAATTAGAGAAAATTATATTTTTAATTTTCAATGACAATCAAGAGGAGGAAGATACCCTTAGATTTCAAAATATCACTACAGTTCCATATTGTCAAATCAGGAGACCTCTAGATGTGTCTATGCTGATCCAACCATTTTTCAGAAAGCTGAATCAGGGTATCAGGTGAATCTGGTGGTCAAGATTACCTGCTGTTGATTTAGTTAGGCTGTGGTTGAAGCATAAACATTGCAAATAATACCAAAAAGAAGAAACGAACAACATTCGGCCTGTTTAGTACTGAACCTCACATAATCCCTAACCACTACCTATGGACATCATCACACACAATAAAATCAGAGTTTCTACACATTTAAGAAATGGCTACCCACCATATGATGCAAGCTCATACGGTGGGTCCATTCCTAAAGTGTGGCTTTTTCCTATGCTTCCTAAGCCGATTGGCAATTGACTTCTTTTTTCATTCCCCATGTAGAGATGGGCAAAATCATCACATTTAACATGTGATGGGAATTCCACATTGTCCACTTTTAAAGATAATGATGACGTCTTTCTGGAGGGAGAAGCCAAGATGGTCAGTATAGAATCCTTTCTTCTGCCAAAATCTTTAGAACCGAAGAGGAAGAAAATTATTTATATCTTTTTTTTAACAATGTAAATGCAATAGTTACCTTTTGAATGGAGAGGTATATGTACTTATCAACTGTAATATAGAATAACAGAGAACAGAAGAAATCCAGTTTAATGATCAGACATTAAAATGTACTTCTGCAAGAACAAATACAGAAGAAAACAGAGGAGGAGACAGTGGGAGGAGAATGTCTTTCATGTTATGGGAAGGAAAATTGATAATCTGAAAAGGAAGCTGAACAAAGGATAATATGTGATGGGGATAAGAAAATCATTTGCTTAATTTCCAAACAGGGTGTTGTGAAGCTTAAAGAAATAGCAAGAATCCCCAATGCCTTACTTGTTGCGTGGGATAAAGTCCCTTGCTGATAGGAAGCTGAAAAGGTTTCCTTCCCCTGAGGTATAGGGATAAAGAAGTAAGGCTGATCTTTAGAAAACAATTACTGCTACCATATTTGTATGTTGAAGTGAGAGTAGGAATACTCCTTAGTTCCTGTAACATTTTGTTTGCAACTTGAGAACTTTTCTGCTTCAAATATCTTCTGATCTAATCAAGTATACATGGCATCCCCTTCATTCTACCTTAACCTATTTCAGACTGCAGTTACTTGCTTTCTCCCATCAGGGTAAACAAGCTCTGTCTTCCAATCCTCCCCCTCATTTTTGTTTTGTTTTGCTTATCATCTGTTTTGATGAACTAAAAAAAGAAACAGCTTTTTCACCTCTTTTATACTTTTCAGTCCGCCATGAGAAATACTTTTCTTTTGCCACTGTTGTCTTTGAATATTTTCCAGACCAACAGGGTTGTTTCCTATGGAAACAGCATGTCCTTTGATTCCTCAAGCTACACTCCTTTGCTGCCCTCTACTGCATAGCTCTGTGAAATTTATCCTTTCATTCCTATAAAAATGTCAAGCTCAATTGTCACCCCTCCCCCTCCAAAAGGTAGGGTACAGGTTGCATGGCAGAATTTATATGACAGTAAGAACTGCAATGAAATTACAGAGATGAAGACTTTAGCAGCACTGCTACCAAGAATATCCTGAAATCCCTTAGTAATATGACTCCGTTAATCTTCCAATAATTCTATAGGGCATGCCAGTCTCATTCAGCAGCTTCGTATTGCAGATGGGGTTGCCAGCTATTAACAATGCTTTTCCTATAAACAATGTATTTATTTGCGTCATTTCTATCCCACCTTTCTCACCCGAGGGGACTCAAGGCAGATGTCATATAAACAATGCCTTGATCTACAATTATATGCAAACAATGTCTTTTTCTGCATAGGGATAGTTTTTTGCAAATCAAGCTATGTTTAAAGGCATAGGAGCATGCCAATTATGTTTTTCTCGCCTGCTGAGTTGGCAACCCTATTTGTTGCTGGCAGGGAAGAAGATGAGATGGAGAAATAATAGCTTGCCTATCTGAACTTGAACTCTGCCATCAGATTCGCTTAGGACATCCACAGATACTGCGGTTACTAAACAGGATCTTCTAAAGTTAAACAGATAACTTGTAAGGATTAGAAAGGTATGCCAGACACATTAAAAGTCAACATGTGCTTCTTAAAAACACTTCATGACAGACTCAGCTGAAGGGAATGCTGTGGATGCAGTAATTGCAAAACCAATGGCAATCATCTTTGATAATTACTGGAGAAGAAGAGAAGTCCCAGCAGACTGGAGAAGGCAAATGTTGTCTCCATCTTCAAAAAAAAAGGGGGGGGGGGGGAGAGAGGACGCAAACAATTACCTCTCAGTCAGTCTGACATCAATACCAGGAAAAATTCTATAGCAGATCATTAAACAAACTATAAGTAGATAGGAATGTCATGCTCACAAAAAGACAATGCAAGTTTCCTAAAAATAAACCATGCCAGACAAACCTTATCTCCCTCTTTTTTGGGTTACAAGCTTGGTAGATGAAGGGAATGCTGTGGATGTAGGTTTTCTTCAGTAAGGCCTTTGACAAGATCCCCTATGATATTCTCACAAAAAAGCTAATAAAATGTCGACTGACAATGTTACTGTTAGGTGGACTGGGATTTGGTAAACTGGCTGAACCCAAAGGGTGCTCAGCAATGGTTCCTCTTAATCCTGGAAAGAAGCGATCAGTGGGGTTCCACAGGGATCTCTCTTGGGCCCAGTGCTATTCAACATGTTTATGAATGACTTGGATGGTGGAATAAAAGGCATGCTTATCAATTTTTAAGATGACATCAAATTGGGAGAAATAGCTAATATTCTAGAGAACAAGATCAGAATCCAAAATGACCTTAACAGATTAGATAGCTGGGCGAAATCTAACAAAATTAATGTCAACAGAGAGAAATGTAGGGAATTACACTTTGGCAATAAAAATGATACAGGATGGGTGACACCTGGCTTTGAAACAATACACGTTTTGGACTTTAACTCCCAGAAATCCCAGCCAATTTATCGGCTGTTAGGAATTGTGGGAGTTGAAGTCCAAAACACCTGAACGGTCGAAGTTTACGAATGCCTGCATTAGAGGGATTTAGGAATCTTAGTTCACCACAAGCTGAACATCAGTCAACGGTGTGATGCGGCAGCTAAAAAAGCCAATGCGATTCTAGGCTGCATCAATAGGAGTATAGTGTCTAGATTGAGAGAAGTCATAGTCTGTTTAGGTCAGACCTCACCTGGAATACTGTGTCCATTTCTGGGCACCATAATTCATGGAGATTGACAAGCTAGAATGTGTCCAAAGAAAAGCAACAAAAATGATCAAAGGTCAGGCCTTATAGAAGCAGCTTAGCGAATTGAGTATGTTTAATTTGGAGAAAAGAAGTCTGAGAGGAGAAATGATAGCCATGTTTAAATAGTTGAACAAATGTCACATTGAGAAGAGAGCAAGCTTATTTTCTGTCCCTCTAGAACTAAAATACGGCACAATGGATTCAAATTGCAAGAAAAGACATTCTACCTCAATATTAGGAAGAATGTCCTGATGACAAGAGCTTTTCAGCAGTGGATTATGCTGCCTTGAAAGGTGATGGAGTCTCCTTCTCTGGAAGTTTTTAAGCAGAGGCTGGATGACCATCTGTCATGTGTCAGCCATTGAGTTTGTGCTTCAATATGAATAAATGAATAGAAAACAAAAGAGCTGCAAGGATTAGGTTTCAGAGTCCACTGATCTGAAAGAGAAACGTTTCTTTTAAAGCCAAATCAAGCCAAAGGCACAAAAGCATAAGTGGCTAAAATGAATAATAAAAAGATACATAAGAAAAAGAGATAAGGGATATTAAAAGTGATAAGTTATAAGAACTGGCCCTTATAATTTATGATGCAAGTTAACCATCCAAGAAGGATATTCTTCTGTACTTGCAAATCGGACTTACGGATGAGTATTAGTTCTTGAAGTACGTACTATGGTGTGCTTGTCTGCTCCCAGAGAACTTATTATCACTCTGACAAGTATGTAACTGCAGATTCATAGAGGCACCTGTTCACCATGGCATTGCTTATTTCATTGATCTAGCTCTCCTTATTAAAGCAAGACAGTTCTATCTGACTGTCAGATGTGATTGGAGTACAGGCAGATTCTGGATTAAGAACAAGATGGGTTCTGTAGGTTTGTTGTTAAGATGAATTTATATGCAAGTTGGAACATATACATTTTTAAGTGTTACACCAGTAATTTTTTTTCATTCTGCATAGGTAAGGGTTAATAACCCCATATTGTTTGTTTTGCTGTTTGTGCCAGTTCAGAAGAGTTAAACTCACTTTCTGTCCTTGTGACAACTGGATTTTAAAATTTTGAGTTGACGGGGAAACAAAGCTTGATGATAAAGCTTCAGCAGAGCTTCCTGTTGTCTCTGGAATTGGATGTTTGTAATTGCCTGTATTCCATTAGATTTGAATTTCACTTTCCAAACATTGTTCCCCTGGATATTCACAGCTACAGGTCTCATCATCACTGGGCATTAATAGTCCATTGGCTCCATTTTATAAAATCATTATTACATTGTGATTTTATAACATATACATTCGGAAAGCATATATATTTTATTACAAGAATGACATGGGGGGGAAGCACTTTTGCTGTCTGAGGTTTTGAAGACTATTTTAGGGAAAAGAGGTCTGAATTGCAAGAACATATCGAACACCACCATAGGTGGAGTCATTTTTGGGAGCAAGAGAATTGGGTGACTCTGAAGGAGACCAGATCTGGGTAACTTTTATCTATAGTTTTAATGTATCATTTTTAATTATATATACACCACTTTGAGGTTCACAAAAACAAACCTTAAGTACTGGTATGAAAAAATGTGTAAGTACAAAGGAACACATGTGTCATCTTGCAAGAGAATGATAAAACATGCATATGTCAAGTTATGAACTATGTTCAAGCTGCAATCAAAATGAAAGAACTTAAAAGTTAAATTAATAGAGGAGGGCATGGAGAATATTCCTTGCATTTATTTGGACAATTGCAAGCTTTAACCAGAATCCTTGAAAAAAGATGCTCAAGAGCTTTCACTTTCACTCCTCCCACTGTAAAGCTTTTAATAGGAACAGAGTCTGCCATGTGTTCCTGCATAAGTTATTGCTTGTAAATTTAAATTTCAGTGAAAGGTTTTTAAAAAGACATATGATAAATTTATATGGCTACTTGTCAGCATATTTGACAAACTTAAGGACAGCTACAAGTCTCCTTAATCTGAAAAGTCAACAATGTTCATTTCAATAGTTTTTACAAAACAGAATCAGGACTGAGATATTATAAAACTTACGTCTTAATTATACTTAATGAAGGAAAAAACAGATCAACATGGCCACGTATAGTTTTCAATGACAAGCTAGCTTTAGTGACATCAATACAAAATACTTTAAAGCAGATACATTCATTTTTGAACTATTGTCTGTGTTCCACAAGTCATTTTTTATTTTATTATTTAAGAGGATTTTAACCCTGCTCCTCAGCTACTCCTCTAAGGAGAATTTTGTGTTGTATTGAACCCCCATGCACATGACTAAGAGTTATGTATATAAATTCAATCAATGATTAATGGAATTTTTAACCTTTTCATTCATGACATTGATGAAAAAAATCTAGTTTTGAAAAGTAGTTGTCCTTTGATACCCCAGATTGTTGAATCATCCCTTGCACTCCGAAAGACTAAGCCACTAGTTTCTACTTATCTTTGTTACTAGCTGTGCCCGGCCACGCGTTGCTGTGGCTTAGTCTGGTGGTGTTGGTCAGTCTACATTGGGTTGTATTGATGCTGTGACCTCCGCCCTTCTTTATACTCACATTAGCAGTAGTATTTGAAGTCTGTTACCTTCTTCAATTTTTGTGTTGATTGATAATTGCTTGAGATCCCTGTTGTCTTTGGTTTGTTGTTAATTGTAATGTCTGATTCTGCTGAGTGCGGTTTATATTTTTATTATTGTACAATAGTCTTTTTTTTGTTTTGCCTGTGTAGGTGTTTATTATTATTGTTGTTGTTGTAGTGGTCATGAAGGTTGGATAAGTTAGATGCTACTGTATTGTTTTTTGGAGGCCCAGTGTAGCACTGACTGTTCCTCAGCCTCAGTGCCTGGCTGTTTCTTGCCTGTGATGGTGTTGATTCTTATTGTTGTTGTTGTTGTCATTGTTATTATTGTAATTGTTTTTTTGGAGGCCAAGTGTGAATGTAGGGATTGGGGAGGTGGATGAGTTGTGTTGTTAAATTTTGTATTTGTTATAGTCACAATGTGTTGTTGTGAGTTTTGTGGGTCCGGATTGTGGTTTTGTGGTGTGGTTGTGTTGTTACAACTGAGAGGCAAGGCTTTTGTGTTGTGTTGCCAAGTTTTGTATTTCTGGGGCATTTAGTTGTGTGCCAAGTTTTGTATTTCTGGGGCGTTTAGTTGTGTTGTTATAGTCACGATGCATTGTTGTGAGTTTTGTGGGTCCGGATTGTGGTTTTGTGGTGTGGTTGTGTTGTTACAATCGGGAGGGAAGGCTTTTGTGTTGTGTTGCCAAGTTTCGTATTTCTGGGGCATTTAGTTGTGTTGTTATAGTCATGATGCGTTGTTGTGAGTTTTGTGGGTCCGGTGTGGTTTTGTGGTGTGGTTGTGTTCTTACAACCGGGAGGCAAGGCTTTTGCATTGTTTTGCCAAGTTTTGTATTTCTGGGGCGTTTAGTTGTGTTGTTATAGTCATGATGCGTTGTTGTGAGTTTTGTGGGTCCGGATTGTGGTTTTGTGTTGTGGTTGTGTTCTTACAACTGGGAGGCAAGGCTTTTGCGTTGTGTTGTCAAATTTTGTATTTCTGGGGCGTTTAGTTGTGTTATAGTCACGATGCGTTGTTGTGAGTTTTGTGGGTCCGGATTGTGGTTTTGTGGTGTGGTTGTGTTGTTACAACCGGGAGGCAAGGTTTTTGTGTTGTGTTGTCAAGTTTTATATTTCTGGGGCGTTTAGTTGTGTGCCAAGTTTCGTATTTCTGGGACGTTTAGTTGTGTTGTTATAGTCACAATGCATTGTTGTGAGTTTTGTGGGTCCGGATTGTGGTTTTGTGGTGTGGTTGTGTTGTTACAACCGGGAGGCAAGGCTTTTGCGTTGTGTTGTTAAGTTTTGTATTTCTGGGGCGTTTAGTTGTGTGCCAAGTTTCGTATTTCTGGGGCGTTTAGTTGTGTTGTTATAGTCACGATGCGTTATTGTGAGTTTTATGGGTCCGGATTGTGGTTTTGTGGTGTGGTTGTGTTGTTACAACCTGGAGGGAAGGCTTTTGCATTGTGTTGCCAAGTTTCGTATTTCTGGGGCGTTTAGTTGTGTTGTTACAGTCACAATGCGTTGTTGTGAGTTTTGTGGGTCCTGTGTGGTTTTGTGGTGTGGTTGTGTTGTTACAACTGGGAGGCAAGGCTTTTGCATTGTGTTGCCAAGTTTTGTATTTCTGGGGCGTTTAGTTGTGTTGTTATTGCATGATGCGTTGTTGTGAGTTTTGTGGGTCTGGATTGTGGTTTTGTGGTGTGGTTGTGTTGTTGTAACCTGGAGGCAAGCCTTTTGCATTGTGTTGCCAAATTTCGTATTTCTGGGATGTTTAGTTTTGTTGTTATAGTCACTGCGCAAACAACTTTATCATTTTATATATATAGATTTAAGATATTTAAATGATAATACTCCAGGAATATCACAATTGCATCAACTTCTTTAGCTACCAGACTTTACATATATATCAATACTAGCCTGGAGACCCGGCAATGCTTGGGTTATTTGAGAAAGGCATTGTTTGCCTGTATTCCAAGTTTAGTCTAGATCCAATGTCAGCTGGGTTCAGTAAGTGCAGGTGAACTACCATTCCCATATGCAAGTCCCATCATCCATGGTCCATCCCCCTGCAAACCACACCAGGATGTAGAGTGGGTGGTCTCTGTGTCAAATTTGTTACTGATTTGTCATTGGTGGGAGTCCCAGTTCTCTGAGAAAGTAAGTGAAGGTACTGCAAGTCCCATCATCCTTGGTCTGTCCTCCCCTAAACCATACCAGGGTGTAGGATCCTCTACATTCCCCAGGAGGAGTCACAGTGCTCTGACTTGATGCAGGATAAACTATAACTTCCACCATGTGAAGTCAATCCCCCAAACTCCTCCAGGAAGCGTAGTTGTGCTGTGTTTGTTCTGATGACAGATTTGAAAGGGAAGGGCAGTAGGCGGGGTCATGCAAATTCCACACCAATGGAGAACCCTGGGGTGCTTGCCTGTGGTGGAGGAAAATGCACAATCTAGGATGAAATGGTCCCCAAACGAAAGCATTCCTTGGGTGGTGGGAAGGACATTGGCAGGGGCTGGGCTGCATGTTCATGGCGTTCGCTGTAACTGCAATGTCAGTGGAAAAGAGTGACTTGCTGGCTTCTCAGCACTGGGAACTATAGCCTGTTTGTGGAGGCCGGAGGCTGTCTGTGTGAACAGACACCCGTGCCACATACACACATACGGGTTTTCACTTTTATTATGGATATATAGAATAGAATAGATATATAGATACAGATATAGATAATTCTACTGCCCTGTTTAATTATCCTCACTTTGTGAGCGTAGGAGACGCAAAACATGGGTTTCTTGTATCATATTGGAAGCCAGCCATGGAATTGTGCTTAAGGACCTAAAATGCCTCGAGAGGTGTTCTCTCTAGGAATCTCTAGATACTTCAATGCAATTCAGTGGTCAGAAATCGATCACAGAGTTGCACCGAAGGACCTTGAGATTTCTAAAGAGAATGTATTCATCAAATCCACAAAGAGTGGCTTACAAAATGTTAATTTGCCCACAGGCTTACAATGTACATAAGACCAATAATATAATATTTATTCATATTACATAAATTTCACATAAGACATGATGTAGCTGTGTTTTGCTGGCTGCCTCTCTCCCTCCCACTGAATAGTTAGCAGAATGGCAGTTGAAGCTCCCAACAGCTGCTGGAGAAGACAAGATGTAGCTGTGACTAGCTGGCTGTCTTCTTCTCTATGGTAAAATATTCTAATGTAAGTGGGTATTGGTTGGTTGCCTAGGAACACCACTGCATATATTTACTGCTAAAAATGATATATAACGGTGTAGTTGGGGAAAATTTGCAACAGCTCAATGGCACTTCAGGCGGCTTGGGATGTGTATCACATAAATGCTCCTCTACATCTTATTCAAAGGATCCTTGCAAGTCAAAAGTTGACACTTCAGGGACAAAGCTAGAACATTTTTTATTGATAAATCAGTTTTCTCATTGAAAAGAACTTTTGACATGAATATTTTAACATACTTCCCATCTGCATTTTGTGGTGGTATAGCTCCATGAGGATAAAATATCATATGACAATTCAGAACACTTCACTCAACTCTTGGGTGGGGCAGCCACCTTGCGAGGGCAACCATTTTCAATCCAAATGTATTTTAAGGGGCTGGAACAGTAGAGGCATTCATCTGACTATGTAAACTGTTAAATAAATTTGCAGTATAATTGTATGAGACACTATCCTACAACACAGAGCACTGCAGATATAAGAAAGTATTAGTCAGTAGGCATCCAGGGAATGTTAATGGGCAAGAATGAATGGAACAATTCATTTATAGGACTATCTCACTTCAAGTATCCTATGAGTGTTTGTTGCTAACTGGCCTACTATATAATAAATATTCATTAAAGGAGCAATCATTGGGCAATTAAAGCAGCACCTATTGTACATTAATTAGTTCTCACAGAAATATCTTATCTAAGCACATAAAATCAGTAGAAATGATAAAAGAAAACACACTTTTGTAAATGAACCATTATGGCTGAAACCACACCAGGGCTATATCTCAGCTCCAGTGTGCTGTGTCTGCCCCAGTTTGATCTCATTAGCATATACTAAATCATTTTTAATATAAACGCAAATTGTTATTGACATTTCCCGCATCTAAAGTCACACTGGTACAATAGAGCACTTCATACAATGGACATGGATTCACTGTGTCAAATTATTTTATATTACATGACAATGGCAAACATGTAGGCATACGTATATTCATATCAATCAATCGTGTTTCTTTTTTCCCCTACCATTCTGACCACTCCCATTGGTTGATTTGTATGAGTTGGTTCCTTCACTCAGTTTCCTTTGCTTTTTCCTGTGAAATTCCATGACTTCTCCATCCAGGGTGCATGTGTGCGGGCATGTCTACCAGAAAAATTAAACTACAGCATTTAAAGTTCCCTCACATTCACTGAGGAGAGGATGCATTTTGCCAAGCTAGGTTCCAGGTAACCTATAAAGCCCTAGAAGACCTGGGCCCAGTCTACTTAAAAGACCACATCTCCCTCTATGAACCTGCACAAGCCCTGAGATCAACAGGAAAGACCCTTCTCTCAGGCCCACCACGGTTGGTGGGAACAAGAGAGAGGGCCTTTTCGGTGGTTGCTCTGCGGCTCTGGAACTTCCTTCCAAAAGATATCAGAATGGCCCCCTCCCTACTAACTTTCAGCCACCAGATAATCATCATCATCATCATCATATTAACTTTATTTTTATACCCCGCCTCTTATCTCCCCAAAGGAGACTCAGGGTGGCTTACATGGGGCCAAGCCCGAATAAAAACAATAGCAATATAAAACACAACAATAGACAAGAGACTTGCACAATTATAAAAAATTAAACATTACCCAATAAAATAAATGACAAAAACTAATAAAAACATGGATTAAAACGGAGAGGTTGTAAAAGTAGACTGGGTAAAGTGCACCATATAAATATTGTAAATACAAGGTGACTGATAAAGTGCTGCAAATTCTTGGAAGTGCAAATTGGGATGGGAGTAGACCCTGTGTCTATATCAAGTTGACAAAGGTAAAAAGTGCAAACCGGTACAAAAATGGTCACGGATACAGGATTGTTATGGGGATCAGCAATCTTTATCCAAACGCCTGAGTGCAGAGCCAGGTTTTCAAGCTCTTTCTGAATGCTACCAGAAAACCTTTCTCTGGAATCAGGCCTCTGATCAAGATTAATACAAGAGTGATAACTACAGTAACATTTGAGCTGGACCTTTTTTGTGCAATACCTTTTTGGACAAATGGAATTGGGACGGATAATAGCTTTGGTTTATGTTTATTCAGTTTTAACTATACTTAAAGTGTTGAATGTATTTTAATGAGTAATGTGTTCTATTATGGTCTAACTGAGTCATTATGTTTCAGTTGTTATTTTTTAATTATGTCTACTTCTTTTATCCCAATATACCTTGTATGTTTTATACCTTGTTGTTGGCTGCTTTGAATCCTCAATAGGGGAGAAAAGCAGGATATTAAATAATAATAATAATAATAATAATAATAATAATAATAATAATAATAATAATAATAATAAAATAATTTTAGTAGCTCCTGCTAACCTAGCAGTTCGAAAACATGCCAATGTGAGTAGGTCAATAGGTACCGCTCCGGCGGGAAGGTAACAGCGCTCCATGCAATCATGCCGGCCACATGACCTTGGAGGTATCTACAGACAATGCTGGCTCTTCGGCTTAGAAATGGAGATGAGCACCAACCCCCAGAGACAGACATGACTGGACTTAACGTCAGGGGAAAACCTTTTTTAGAGTCTCACTTATCCAACATAAACGGGCAGGCAGAATGTTAGATAAGTGAAAATGTTGGAAAATAAGGAAGGATTAAGGAAAAGCCTATTAAATGTCAAATTATATTATGATTTTACAAAATAAACACTAAAACATCATGTTTTACAAGTCTGCCACTTGTTTGGGAGCGTAGCTGCACTTGTGTTGTTGTTGGATGTGTTGGCCCGCTGCGCATTGCTGCCTAGAGAAACAGTTGTGGATCCCGGCAGGAAGCAGACTGCGTTGGATAATACAGAACGTTGGATAAGTGAAGGTTGGATAAGTGAGACTCTACTGTAATAATAATAGGGAAGGGGAGACCTCATTCTCCTCACCCATCCAATTGGTGCTGTAAAGTTGGCTGAAGATCTTCCTTTCATCTTTGTCTGGAAAGTGTGATGGAATCAGTTACAACAGTGGTTCTCAACCTGAGGTCCTCAGATGTTTTTGGCCTACAATTCCCAGAAATCCCAGCCAGTTTACCAGCTGTTAGGATTTCTGGGAGATGAAGGCCAAAAAAATCTGGGGACCCCAGGTTGAGAACCACTGAGTTACAAGAAGATGGGGTGAGGGGAGTGGGAAGGTTTGCACTTTTTACCTTTGTCAACTTGATATAGACAGGGTCTACTCCCATCCCAATTTGCACTTCCAAGAATTTGCAGTACTTTATCAGTCACCTCGTGTTTACAATATTTATATGGTGCACTTTACCCAGTCTACTTTTACAACCTCTCTATTTTAATCCATGTTTTTATTAGTTTTTGTCATTTATTTTTATTGGGTAATGTTTAAATTTTTATAATTGTGCACGTCTCTTGTCTATTGTTGTGTTTTATATTGCTATTGTTTTTATTCGGGCTTGGCCCCATGTAAGCCACCCTGAGTCCCCTTTGGGGAGAGAGAGGCGGGGTATAAAAATAAAGTTGTTGTTGTTGTTATTATTATTATTATTATTATTATTATTATTAAGGTGGGTGGTGGCCAGATTTTTGGGTGGATGGAGCAGGAAAGGAGCAGAATTGGAGAGAGCTGGGAAGGCTGGGTGAGAGGTAAGTGATTGTGAAGATATAGATCTCACTTGCAGATTTCGGGTGGGGAGACGTGTAAATTCTCACTTGCTCTCACACACATGTAGAATTGTCATTAGGTTGAGCAAATCTAGAGCTTTCTTGCTATCCTGCCCCTACCTTTCTCCTGCCTGGGTGCTGAAGACCTGCCAGCAGCTCCTTGCAGTAGTACGTGTTGACTCTAATACCCTTGTAGCATTGGCCACAATGAACTGGGGTGTCACAGGAGCTTATATAGCCTAGATCAGGGGTCCCCAAACTAAGGCCCATGGTCATTTACCTGGCCCCCGCCCTCAGTTTTAGACTTAGACTTACCCAAAGTCTGAAATGACTTGAAGGTACACAACAACAACAATCCTACTTAACTTGACTATCTCATTGGCCAGAAGCAGGCCCACACTTCCCATTGAAATCCTGATAGGTATATGTTGGTTAAAATTGTTTTTATTTTTAAATACTGTATTGTTCATTCATTTACTAATATTGTGCTATGATAATAATATAATATATTGTGTATACATATAATACATATAATATTATTAATTAATATTAATAATATTAAAGGTAACGGTGCTCCATGCAGTCATGCCGGCCACATGACCTTGGAGGTGTCTATGGACAACGCCGGCTCTTCGGCTTAGAAATGGAGATGAAAACCAACCCCCTGAATCGGTCACGACTGGACTTAACGTCAGGGGAGACCTTTACTACAATATAATATTTATTTATTTATTTATTTATTACAGTATTTCTATCCCGCCCTTCTCACCCAGTATGGGACTCAGTGGCTAATAATAATAATAGTAAAGGTAAAGGTTTCCCCTGACGTTAAGTCCAGTCATGTCTGACTTTGGGGGTTGGTGCTCATCTCCATTTCTAAGCCGAAGAGCCAGCGTTGTCCGTAGACACCTCCAAGGTCATGTGGCTGGTATGACTGCATGGAGCGTCGTTACCTTCCCACTGGAGCGGTACCTATTGATCTACTCACATTGGCATGTTTTCAAACTGCTAGGTTGGCAGGAGCTGGAGCTAACAGTGGCCACTCACACCGCTCCCGGGGTTTGAACCTGGGACCTTTCGGTCTCCAGCTCAGTGCTTTAATGCACTTCGCCACCGGGGCTCCAATAATAATAATACAATGTAATAATATTGTATAATATAATAATATTAATTATATATTATATATTAAATGTAATATTACTAGTAATAATATGGTATAGTGGTATGGTACAATATAGTAATATATAATGCTAATATTGTGCTATGCTAATAATATAATATATTGTATCTACATACAACTTGTAAGCCGCTGAGTCCCCTTCGGGGTGAGAGAGGGTGGGGCATAATTGTAGCAAATAAATAAATAAATAATTTTTGTTGAGAGTTTTTTTGCACTACAAATAAGACATATGCAGTGTGCATAGGAATTTGTTTGTTTTGTTTTGTTTTTCAAATGATAATTTGGCCCCTCAACAATCTGAGGGACCATGAACCGGACCTCCACTTTAAAAGTTTGAGGACCCCTGGCCTAGACGATGCAAGGACAGCAGCCTTTTTTGGCTAGGGGCCTTCCTACCTGTTTTATGTTTCCATCTTATGAGCCATGGCAGCCAAAGCCCTGACAAACTGCATTAATTTGACAGTGCCGAGGAAGGCCCTGGATCAAGGGTGACTCCTTCCATTGCAGAGGCAGAAGGCGACACAAGGCAAGTGGCACAAGGATACAGTTCTCTCTTCTAGCTTCTTGGCGCCACCTCTCATGAGGTGTTTTTAAATCTCTTCAGCCCCATCAGCTGAGTTTCCCCCGAAAAGGAGGCCTGAAATGACAGCAACCAACTCTCTAACGGGAGAGACGACTCTGCTTAGTAAGTCTTCAACATCTGCTGTGCTCAAGCGTTCCTAAAGGTAGGGCCTGTCATCACTCTTTGAGTGGCAGCCTCCGTGGGGGGCGGGGTTTTAGAAAAGGCCCCGCCCCCACCCCTCAAAGCTTTCCCTGTGCCTCCTTATTCCTGCGGCAAACCTCGGCCTGTGTATGTGTGTGTAGGCCCCGCCCCCTTTCTCCGCGCGCGGCACTTCAAGGTCGAAGGCCGAGCCGTGCACTGCGGATGCGATCTGCGCGCGCGTTCCTTTCCCTCTTCCTTTTGCAAGTGGCACCGGGCGCGCGGCCTCCGTCTGCGCGTGCGCGGCAACAGGTAACCCCTTTAGCCCAGGCCTCTGACTTTATCCTCAGTCGCGAGGAGACCGCGAGGCCTCAAGCCTTGCCTTTGCTTTGGCACTGTTGTTCTTTACATCTCTCTCTCTCTTACTTCTCGGTGTTGGCATTGCCTCTCGCGAGAGCTGGGGAGCTTTCCTTCTGTTTCCCTTTCCTTTGAACCTTGAGCGCGGGAAAAGGAGAAGGGACTGCAGCAGCTGAAGGGACGGGCTTTGAAGTCAGTGAAGAGGAGCAGGCAGACCCAATGTTTACAGCCTTTAGGACAGGGGTGTCCAACTAATATTCATTACCCTTATGGTTGCTGTCAAAGGGCCCTTGAAGCCACGGACGGAGGCTCCTTCCACACAGGTGTATAAAATCCACATTGAACTGGATTATATGGCCATGTGGACTGAGGCCCTTCCACACAGCTGAATAAAATCCCAAATTTTCTGTTTTGAACTGGAATATATGGCAGTGTGGACCCAGATAACTCACTTCAAAGCAGTTGAAGCAGTTGATGAGCTCCCTCTATCAGCTCCAGCTCCATGCGGGGACATGAGAGAAGCCTCCCACAAGGATGGTAAAACATCAAAACATCCGGGCGTCCCCTGGGCAACGTCCTTGCAGACGGCCAATTCTCTCACTCCAGAAGCAACTCCGGTTGCTCCTGACACGAAAAAACAAAACAAAAACTTCAAAGCAGAGATTGTTGGATTTTCTGACTTAATCTGGGTTATATGGCTGTGTGGAAGGGCCCTCAGATAACCCATTTCAGATATTGTGGGATTTTCTGCCTTGATATTCTGGATGCTAGGGTTGTGTGGAAGGGCCCTCAGACAACCCAGAGCCCTTCCACACTGCCATATAACCCAGAATATCAAGGCAGATAATCCACAATACGATTATAATAATAATTTTATTTCTTACCCTCCTTATGGCTCGAGGTGGGTTACAAAACAAAATACATAAATACAGCAAAAACACTACAAATACAGTAGAGTCTCACTTATCCAACACTCACTTATCCAACATTCTGGATTAGCCAATGCATTTTTGTAATCAATGTTTTCAATACATCGTGATATTTTGGTGCTAAATTAGTAAATACAGTAATTACAACATAACATTACTGCATATTGAACTACTTTTTCTGTCAAATTTGTTGTATAACATGATGTTTTGGTGCTTAATTTGTAAAATCATAACCTAATTTGATGTTTAATAGGCTTTTCCTTAATCCCTCCTTATTATCCAACATATTCGCTTATCCAACATTCTGCCGGCCCGTTTATGTTGGATAAGTGAGACTCTACTGTATACACTAAAACGTACCTCCATAAAAGTTACATACAAAGGACATGTATTAAAATTCATGTTTATGTTTAAAGACTGGGTAGGTATGCCGGAAGATATAGGCCTTCACTTGTGTCTTAAAGATTAAAACCATCACCTTGTACTTTGCCCGGAAACTAATTGGCAGGCAGTAGTGTGACCTTTGGATAGTTGTAATATACTCGCTCCTAGATGTTCCTGTAACCTAGATGTTCCTGTATTTTGAACCAGTTGGAGTTTCTGAACTTGGTACAAGGATAGCTCAATGTAAAGCATATTGCAGAAGACCAACCTTGAAGTTACCAAGGTGTGCGCTATCATCTTCAGGTCCTCCAAATCCACAATACCTGCTTTGTACTGGATTAGCGGAGTCCACACTGCCATATAATCCTGTGGAATTTTATATAGCTGTGTGGAAGGGGCCCCAATTCAAAGCAGATGTTCTGGATTATCTGCCTTGATATTCTGGGTAATATGGCTGTGTGGAAAGGCCCAGCGAATCTGTGGATACAGAGGGCCAACTATAACACTGCAGCACGATTTTTGTTCCTGGGTTACAAATAGCATTTCTTGATTGGTTGTATCATAAAAACATAGGAAAATGGCAATCACTTTGTTTCTGGGACAAAAATATTGTTTTTCTTGTCTTTGCAGCACATTTTGCTATAGTTTTTCAATGAATATCTAGTAGAGTCTCAACCAATTCTACGTAACTTGTGGCTGCCACAAAAATGAAGTTTCTGGAGTATAACAACTGTCAAATAATAGGAAATAACAGGAAATAACAGGAACTGAAAATTTGTCAAATTTTGTGACATAGTGGAATTGCTTTCTATAGTACTTACTTAGGCAATCCCTCGTAGTTTGAGGATGATGGTCCTCCAGGTGTAGTGTCTTGGCGGTGGATGCGTAGGTGGCTGTGGAGACCTATTATTGAGCCGCATGTTCTTCTGCAGTGAAGACATTGGTTTCCAGATAGAAGGTGGTCCTGGTTAGGGTTGGCTTGATGCGCCTTCCTCTTGGCACTTTTCTCCCTTAAACCCTCCATTTGTGCCTCTTCGAATTCTACAGCACTGTTGGTAACAGCTGACCTCCAATTAGAATGCTCAAGGGCCAGGGCTTCCCAGTTCTTGGTGTTTGTGCCACAGTTTTTAAGGTTGGCTTTGAGCCCATCTTTAAATCTCTTTTCCTGTCCACCAACATTATGTTTCCTGTTCTTGATTTGGGAGTATAGTAAATGCTTTGGGAGATGGTGATTAGGCATTCAGACAACGTGACCAGTTCAGCGGAGTTGATGACGTAGGATAATTGCTTCAATGCTGGTGATCTTTGCTTCTTCCAGTACACTGACATTTGTCCGCCTGTCTTCCCAAGAGATTTGCAGGATTTTTCAGAGGCAACACTGATGGAATCTTTCCAGGAGTTGAGTGTGACGTCTATAGACCGTCCATGTTTCACAGGCGTATAGCAGGATTGGGAGGATGTTAGTTTTATAAACAAGCACCTTGGTGTCCCTACGGATGTCCCGATCCTCAAACATTCTGCTTCATTCAGAGAAATGCTGCACTCACAGAACTCAGGCGGTGTTGTATGTCAGCGTCTATGTTGACTTTTGTGTAGAGGTGGCTGCAAGGTAGCGGAAATAGTCAACATTTTCTGTTTGAAAGGATTCTTGCAAGGATTTTCCCAGCTGAGGTTAGAAGGGAGATACCTCAATAGTTTCCACAGTCTGTTCTATCCCCCCCTTTTTTTGAAAAGAGTGATGATTGAAGTCGTCTGGAGATTCCAGCAGATCCGCTGGCTTGTTGTTTTTTTTTTGTTGTTGTTTTTTTGGCCAATGGCTGATGGCTTTCTATAGTGGTGGCTGCTCTTTAGTTTTTCCTAGTTTGGATCCCCGGATGTTATTTAATTACCCTTCCCATCACTTTTGATTATCTACCCTGCTAACGGGATAATGGGAATTGCAACCCAATAGCTCTTGTGGCTATGAGGTCAGGGAAAGGTTAAAGGGCATTTTAAGGTCAGACATCCAGAAGCCTTGTATCTAAATTCAACCCCCACTATCCTGATTAAACAGAACAATCTGCAGTCGTCCAGATGTTACTGCATTACAACTCCCATCATCTATAGTCATGATGTCTAAAGATGAGGAGTACAGAAGTAGTGCATCATCTGGAGAGCCACAAAAAAAACAAAGACATGGGGAGCTGGATTCAGCACTAGGGTATTGTGTTTGACACTTGTGCCTTAGGAGAAAGCCAAAACGCACTGTTCATTTATCTTAGTAAAACTGGGGTCCTTCACACAACTGTGGAGCTGTTTGAACTGTTGTGACTGTGCTTTTTTGAATCTTGAGCTTTGTATGCCACAGTTTGCTTGTAGGGCTGTATACTTTACAACTGGTCTTGAATTAAATTCGAGCTTTGGTTCTTTGGGGCACTCAGAAATAATTATGTGAACACACACTTATACTGTGATTGCTCTATTACACTATGTAACAAGATTTTTGTTCCTGGATTTTTTGTCAAAATTTCTTACATAGTATTATTAGACAGAAGGGGTGTAGGTGTCTTCGAGATCAATAAAAGCCTTCATTTATAGCTTAGAGATTCTTTGTAGGACTCATTGGACTTCTTTAATTACTTGTTCATTCTTCTTAAACATATGAATGACCCTAAGAACCATACCATTAATACCACAGAACAACTCTGATGGCAGCCCCCAATGTTGAGCATGCAATATTACACCTAATGATTCAGCCTGTGCTAGATGGGACCACACTCTTTCTGAACAGGCAGATCCACTGCTTGAGGGAACTCCTGGATTCAGTGTTGAACCTGGAGGTCCAGGTTTCTGCAGTCGATAGGGATGCCTTTGAAAATTTAAAACTTGTATGCCAACTGCACACATTCCTTGAGATACTGGACCTGGCCATGGTGGTACATCCTGTTTGGATTACTGTAACACATTCTATGTGGGCTGCCTTCAAAGAGTATTCTAAAATTTCAGCTAATCCAAAGAACTGCAGCCACGTTGCTCATGGGGACTGGCTGCAGACAGAAGACAACCCTCCTGTTGCAGCAGCTCCATTGGCTGCCAGTTTGTCTCTATGCACTATTCAAAGTGCCGGTTATGACCGTATATGGCACAGATCCAGGCTATTTGGTATTGTATCTCCCAATATGAATCTGCCTGAGATCCTCAGAAAAAAAATCTTACCATTACCGCTAGCACAGTTGGTGGGGAAACAAGAGAGGGTCTTCTCAGTGGCTGGTCCTCATCTCTGGAACTCCTTAGGAAAGCTAGAATGGCCCCTCCTTGCTGTCTTGAGGTGGCAGGCTAAAACCATCCTATTTAGACAGGCTTTTAAAGAAGAAAGTCTTTAAGATCGAGCCAGGGGCTATTGTGTAGTGTTTTCTGTATTTTAATAGTTTAAAAAAATGATTTTAATTGTTTTAACTAGTTACATTTAATAATCCTAAATTTAATTCTATCTTAGTATAGTGTCTAGATCCAGGGAAGTCATGCTATCCCTCTATTCTGCCTTGGTCAGACCACACCTGGAATCCTGTGTCCAATTATGGACACCGTAATGTATATTCAGTTAGAAGTCCCACTTTGTTCATAAGGAATCCTTTGTAAGGGTGCATAAGACATCATGAAAGGATGATCAAATACATATAAGCAATCACTTCCATGGAAAGATGCTGCCAGGTAGAAGGTTGGCACTCAACCCTACAGAAGGCACAGTGAAGTCTTCCTGACAGGTCTTGGGATATTGGAGGGCATGGCATTACTTTTTGCTACTAAGTGCCAGAATTGTGCAGTAGTGTTGTGGCCTTCCAGATATTTTGGACTTCAGCTCCCAAAATTCCTGGCTATTGGACAAGCTGGCTACAGCTTTTGGGAGTTAAAGGCCCAAACATCTTGATGGTCACAAGTTTAATACCTCTAGTTTAGGGTTTTCAAGATGAAAAATGATACTTTGAATTGGGTTGTAGGAAATTGCCTTGTAAGAAATGTTACTATTTTTCTGACTAATGCAGTATTGTAAATCTTTCCTATAATTGTATTATTAAATTTACCTTAAGGCCTTGGAGTTGACTCTGGGTCTTTTAAACCATGATTTCCAGGTTTTATGTAAGCCCTCTCCTTCCATAGTTTCTTCTAAGATTTAATTAGTAGCAGTAAGAACTTTAAATTAATTGATCCCAGCCCTTTGTCTTGGTGCACTACTGGAAGGCAGGCTCCACCAGCCTTGTTTTAAGGGGAAATGTGAGACGTTTAGATTTTTCTCAAAAACTTGATTTTTTTGGACAGAGGCATACAGATCAAGATGTTACGAGAAACCTAGTGGCTGCAAGCTGAAGATGCCATGAGGAAATATTAAAATAAGGACCATGGCTGAATGTCATATCTGGATTGTGAACTGCAATCACATGCAATGCTTGAATGGGACAAACTGCATTCAGGCATAGCATGTGCTTGCAGTTCACAATCCAGCTGAGCAAATACGTATAGAAGCTTGTTTATTGAAAATATATCTCAACATAAATCATACCTCCTTTCTTTAAAGAGAGTTGGCTTATGCAACCTTCATTATTTTTCTTATTGCCAAATATTGACTTTGGATAGTATTTTGACACCTATATGAATCAATAGCTACCAATTGAACCCTCCCAAGCTTGACTCACTGAGTTTGCTGGTTCCCTGCTCCTCCAGAGCTCAGATTTTCCAATCTCCTGGACCGTATGTTGCACTATCAATTTGGCTAATGCCAAATGTTCTTATAGATTAATTTCTTCACACTGTGATAGGCTTTCTGCTACCCCTTGTATGTAACGGTCTATGGGTCCTTGTAAATCAGATTTGAATGTGTTTATGTTAAAATCAATATTTGTGTGCCTGCAAATTTGTGGCTGTTTCTGAAGAGTGCTTCCTCAGGAATACTGTTCTACGGGTATAGCTTAAATCTAAATGATATTGAATTAATAAGCACGGCTCATGAACTGTAATTTTTAAAAGCCTGCTTTTTGTTTATTTCTTTTAGTTTTAAAAGCACAACACTTATCAGCTGCAATGGAACGTGTGTTTACTCCACTGGAATGTCTGCTTCCCACTGGTATTGTACCTAGCATTTACATTCCTTTTAAGAGTGTTTCTTTTACAAATGCATCCTGTATGTCTCGTTCTGAATAGCTGTGTTCATGTCTTGAGAGGCAAGGGGACTGCTAATATTTTCATGGATAAAATTGAGAATAATCACAACAAAACGTCACATGACACCTTAGACCAGAGCTTTCCAAACCACCTGTCGTGTCGGCTGTAGTGTGTAGGTGTGTTGCATGAACGTAACGAGAAACCTCTGAGTTTATGTGAAATAAGCAATAAATCATACTTTAAAAATGCAAGTAAAGGGTTTCATAAGATAAATTGTGACCCCATAATTTATTTATTATAATTTATGTGTGTATTCATATCACTTATAATGGTTTGATTTAACTAACAGTTTCCTTAGTAAAACTAAAAAACGTGTCACTAACATAAAATGTTTGGAAAGCTCTGCCTTAGACTAAGGCCCCTTCTATGCTGTCATATAAAATCCAGATTATCTGCTTTGAACTGGATTTTATGGCAGTATAGACTCATATAATCCAGTTCAAAGTAGATAATGTGGATTATCTTCTTCGATATTCTGGATTATATGACAGTGTAGAAGGAACCTAAGAAGTTTTCTTTGGCATAAACATGTATGGTCTTCTGATGAACCTAATGGTGCACCCTACAGATCCTCAAAAGTTGATGCCAAGTAAAATATATTAGCTTTTAGGATATCACTGTATTTTTTCTTAATGTAATATTTGAAAAGAGGGGAACTTCAAGGATAGAGCATGCTTACGTCAAACATGTAATCTGTGGAACTCAGTGTTCAGAAAGCAGCATGGTCATAATCCGACCATACATTGTTTTACTATTTTTTGCATTTAAAAATGCCTCTGCAATATTTATACATTTGCTAGACTGAGTAAAAAGGTTTTTAATTAATGTTTTTCAGGGGGTAGACATGTTAATGTACTGTAGCAAAATCAACAAAAAGGCACACAGCATTTTTGTAGTATTTATTGGAGTCCAATAAATGTGAAGTTTTCAGATGCCATCGAAGTCTTGTTTGTTTAAATTAGGAACACCTCACCTGTCAACATTCATCAGTTCTGCTTTGAGGAGGAAGGGAACTCCCCACTGCCCCCCCCCCCCCCCCCCCACACACACACCTGCCTGGCAATATTTATCTAGTGCTCCTGATGTCTGGTTTACTTATGTGACACTGAAAATGGAGAAATATGCCTCCTTTCTCCTCTCCATGTAGAAGACCTCAGATTCCTTTATTTGATTTCCTACGTAAGATTTTGGGGTGGGAGGAGGAGGATGCTTGCTTCATATTTGAAGTTGCTGAGATTCATATCTAAAGCTAGGAATATACACCCCTTTTAGGGTTCAAGGCCAGCACTCTGCTTTATTTCGCTGGCTGACAAGTAATGGCCTGGAACACGTTTATGGTATGAGTTTATAATGTACCAGTTCAGAGAAATGCTTGATATTATTCCAATTTGTCTGGTTTGAGGTTTTTTGAGTGTTTCAAAATGATGGGCCCAATGTCAAAATAGTACAAAATGGCTACATGATACAAAAAATTAAACGGTTTAATGAGTTATCAAGTTAATCAGGTTTTAACTAACCATTTTGAGCCAGAAACAAATCATAAAAAATAACTTAGCAAATGAAGAATACCTCATGTTGCCAAGTTTCTCTCTGAGGTAGCCAGAATAAGACAACTTTCGATATCTTCATTAATGACTTAGATGAAGGGTGAGAAGGCATGATCATCAAGTTTGCAGACGAAGCCAAATTGGAAGGGATAGCCAATATTCCAGAAGACAGGAGCAGAATTCAAACGATCTTAACAGATTAGAGCAGGGGTCCCCAAACTTTTAAAACAGGGGGCCAGTTCACGATCCTTCAGACCGTTGGAGGGCCGGACTATAGTTGGCCACCAAGCAATAATAATAATAATAACAACAACAATAATAAAAGAGTTGAAAGAGACCCTTTGGGCCATTGAGTCCATTCCCCTTCTGTCTTTGTGCACCGAAAGCACAAGCAAAGCACCCCTGACAGATGGCCACCCAGCCTCAATGTTAATAATAATAATAATAATAATAATAATAATAATAATAATAATAATAAAGAGGGTTGGAAGAGACCCCTTGGGCCATTTAGTCCAACCCCCTTCTGCCTTTGTGCAGCAAAAGCACGAGCAAAGCACCCCTGGCAGATGGCCACCCAGCCTCAATGTTAATAATAATAATAATAATAATAATAAGGGTTGGAAGAGAAGAAGAGACCCCTTGGGTCATTTAGCCCAACCCCCTTCTGCCCTTGTGCCGTGGGGGCCGGATAGATAGCTTCGATGGGCCGCATCCGGCCCCCGGGCCTTAGTTTGGGGACCCCTGGATTAGAGAGATGGACCGAAACTAACAAAATGAAGTTCAACAGGGACAAATGAAAGATATTCCACTTAGGCAGAAACATGAACCTACAATGTGATGCGGCGTCAAAAAAAGCCAATGGGATTTTGGCCTGCATAAATAGGAGTATAGTGTCTAGATCCAGGGAAGTCATGCTACCCCTCTATTCTGCCTTGGTCAGACCCGGAATACTGTGTCCAATTCTGGGCACCACAATTGAAAGGAGATGTTGACAAGCTGGAAAGTGTCCAGAGGAGGGTAACTAAAACGATTAAGGGCCTGGAGAACACGCCCTATGAAGAGTGGCTTGAAGAGCTGGGCATGTTTAACCTGCAGAAGAGAAGGTTGAGAGGAGACATGTATAAATATGTGAGGGGAAGTGATAGGGAGGAGGGAGCAAGCTTGTTTTCTGCTGCCCTGGAGACTAGGACACGGAACAACTACAGGAAAGGAGATTCCACCTGAACATCAGGAAGAACTTCCTGACTGTGAGAGCTGTTTGGCAGTGGAACTCTCTCCCCCGGACTGTGGTGGAGGCTCCTTCTTTGGAGGCTTTTAAGCAGAGGCTGGATGACCATCTGTCGGGGTTCTTTGAATGTGACCTTCCTGCTTCTTGGCAGGGGTTTGGACTGGATGGCCTGTGAGGTCTCTTCCAGCTCTATGATTCTATGGTATTAGACTCAGCTTGTATATATTTGTAGTGTTTTTACCCTTGTTCATATGCATCTAGCATTGCACGCGTCCTGCTTTTAAGTGGTCTTTTCAGTTTATGAATCTGTTCTGCACTTTTTCCTGCTGAGCAAATTGGGTCTTTGGGCCATAATAAAGTTTGATTGAATGAGAATATCTCATTTGCATAGTTGTCATCTTGCGATTGACTGAGGTTAGGGGTTGTTTGAGTGCTGGGAGAGTGCTGGCATCTAGCAGTAATCATTTTAAAACTCTATGCCCCACTCTTAAAATGGTCAGGGTTTCATTCATAGGAGGTTTGTGGTTTCAAAGATAAAGCGATTTCAAATCTTTTGGAAACACCCTGTATTTTACCCATGTCTGTAAGAGTCTTCTCCCCCAATGAATATATGGCCATCCATTTCTCCTTATGTGTGGCAAAGCCATTTAATGATTTGAATAAGATCATTTAGTCAGCATGGTCCATGGACTGACATTTGAGTTGCATTGCCTTTCCAAGAAATAAACAAGCTGCTCTCCTCAGTGGGCAAGTCTCTTGAGCATGGGGGAAACAAAATAAATCCCTCCTTCCATCAGACATTTTCTTTAGGTAAACATCTAAAAAGCTAAAATATCCTTTCTATGGTGGCGAGAGAATAGAATTGGGTTGCTATCATCCAGTGCAGTGTTTTCCTGAAAAAAATAATGTTTTCTGCTCTAAACAATAGATTTGATTTAGCATACTTGATTTAAATATTATATTCAAACACATTTAAAACCGTAATGTGGAAATTATTTCATTGGAATATTTATAATAATGTAAAGAGAATAATGTGTACTTATATATAACAAAAATCAACTACATCTGAAAGAACATTTTTTTGGGGAAGGATACATACATAGAGCTATAATTGATACATCAATCATTTAACTTGCATTTGCGGAGAGATAATCTTTAGCTTCACTTGCTCGTTTCAGTTTGAGAAAAAAACAAATTCAGTACTGGCTGAACATTTTAGTAAACTAAAAGGATGCAGACTCTCATATTTTGCCTTGATTACTTATATTTCTGACTGACAGAGAAGTAGAACCAAGCTTTTCAGTGTGTTATTTTCTATTCTTCTGAGTGCTGGGGAATTGTCATTGCTTATCTCCTTAGAAGAATAACTAGATGTTCATATCCTGTATTTAGTCAATCTGACATGGTTGATTCCAGTACAACAACCCAGACAAGTGCACATGTCTGTGCGTATGCTTTCACAATGCAAACACTGTATTGCTGCACAAGGATAACAATTTGAACACAGAATTATAGTCATAGAGTTGGAAGAGTCCACGTGGACTATTCAGCCCAACCCTCTACCATGCAGGAAAAGCACAATATTGAATCATACAACACTTTGCATAAAATTGTAATTTGTGGTAGATCTCTGAAATAAATAAACATACAGATTTCAGTTTATAATCCGCATAGTGTTCAAATTTTCATCATACATTTTGAATAGTCCCATCTCTAAAAATATACATATTTGTTTGTATATCTGAACGTTGAAAGTGTTATCATTCCGTACACATCAGTATCTATATTCTGAAGGTCTGTAATTACTTGATTTCTAGATGGTCAGCCTAATGTGCATATGCCAAAAAAACGCTCATGAAATTAAAGAGAAGTCATACATTTGTTGGTTTGCTTTGGCAAAGAGTCAGGTATATATTCCCTCCAGCTTGTGGCATGTCATTTCCTGTTTCCTGGCTCAATAAGCTAGAGGGAAAACCTCCAGGCAAGAATATTGTTTCATATTTCGAGCATGACTTGTGGCTCATTTCCCAGAATAGTTGTCTGCCATTGGATGTGTGTGTTTACAGCATTAAAAGGCTGAGAAGGCCTGATTTTCACTCATAATGAGTAGGTATAAGATGTTGCAGTGACCATCCTTGTTGCTTTGGTATCTCAGATAACTTGTAGCTGACCCGTCAGAAGAGTCCGTACACTCTGTGGCACAGAAGAATATGGGAGACACTTCATTCAGTTCCAGAATCCGCAAACAGCTTCTGTTAAATCAAGATCATATGGCTATTTGTTTACCCAATCTATCTTTCCCTTCTTTTGAAGAGCTGAGATTCTGTTTCTCTCTTGTTTTAACAACTGTCCTGTTTCATTAAATTAAACTGAGAATAATTGGGTCAATCGCAGTGAGTTTTATGATAGAATGGAACTATGGCCTCACATTTCTCTGGTCCTGACCCAGTGCTTGAGGCTCTGGAGTCATAGTCCGTCTGCTGTAGCTGTTTCAAAGTCAAATAATTGATGTAAATTGTTTTAGTAATTTCGTAAGTTTGCATATGCTGCATTCTTTTTTATGCAAATCAAGGGCTAGCATTGGTCAGGCAGCATGAGAATAGTTTTATCAGTCCAGGCTTCATTGGATTTCTTCCCTTTTTGTTAAGCACATTCACTATTATAATTAGGATTTTATTTACTTTTAAATTGTTGTTTCTGCTTTTGAGAGCACACCATTGAATTAAAATAGTTATAAAATATTATATTACCTGTGTAATTCTCTGAGATAATTATTTGGTTTGTTTGAAATGGTTGGCGTGGATTACAACAACAAAAAATTCTGCCAGAATGTAAGAGAATAATGTTTTTGTTTGTTATTTGCAAGTGTATTACTTGCTATGAATGTCTTTAAAATGTTTTGATGATACAACACATTCATATTTGTTAAAACAAGGTGTTGTGTCACCTCTTGCATTAAATTGTGCTTTATAATGCAAATGGTAATTTTGTCCAAGTATTTCAAGAGCCAGCTCTGGAAGAGCTAAATATTGTATGGATTGGTCTTGAATATACTGTAATAAATATTTCTGAATTACATTGTTTTGGCAATCTTTTCAGATGTAATAGTAGTATTATACTTGTATCCCACATGATAAAACTGATGTAGACAGAGTAATGGTGCATTTGAGTGAACTGTAGGTAGTGGTGAGTTGATATTTAAATCAGGACTGTTCAACTGTGATCCTGTTTCAGAAATGATGATTAATTAATCAGACCAAAATTGTATTGCAGAAAGATCTGAAAATAGCTATTAAGAAAAATAACATTGCATCTCCTGTTTATAGTTTCTCTAATTAATCATATGTTTTTGATTTTATCGCCAATGTATTGAAGGAGCCAGAAGCCTATGATATCATAAGAAAGTAAAGAAAATACTGTACAGGACAAATTTAGGAGAAGGCAGGGCCAGCTTGAGACAGTTTGCTATCTGAGAAGAAGGACAAGATCCTTTCATTTTATTTCTTGTACAGAAGCTGACCAGACTGGCAGTTACATCTAGTACTGAAAGTGCCATTCATGGCACTTGAGGGGTTGTTTGCTTCATAGAGATTGAAACTTAAAACAAGGAAGGCATAACAGCAAATCAAATAGGAGGCCCTTTTCTCGCTTATTTATCAGGAGTGAGGCATCCAGAAGGCAAGAGTCATATGCAGAGAAAGGAGATTATGTGTGAGAATAGAGATGATTCCCAAATCAAAAGTGGGACTTCCTTATTTTTAAATCATAATTGAGGTTGCTATCTTGCGCTTTTGAATGACAGGTATACACTATGTCAGATATCATACAAAATTGAATTAGTTAGATTAGTAGAGAAAGAAAGAGAAAGAATAAGGGACAAAGTAGAGAAAAGAGCTAAGAAAAAAGCAGAGGCTGTCAGAGAAGGATCGAGAAGAGAATTAGAATTATATATTCAGTTCTTTACTGTGCTCATATACTGTATTTCTCTTTCATGTTGAAGATCTGCCTCATGAGGATCTGCCAGCTTAAGCTGCCTTTTTTGTAAAATCTCTGAGCTTGCAGAAAAAAATTGCACACCTGTAGAAAAAAAACACCCTATGATCTGATGAGATTAGATTACGTTTTTGGGCTGTGCTGCAAAACTCTTTGTGTGTTGAAAAACAAACTGTTCATTGCCCTGAGAATACAGGACCCACAACAAAGCATGGTGGTGACAACAGTATCATGTTGAGGTATGCCTTTCCTTGGTAGGAGTTTAGTAAAATGATCACGATTAAACAAACATAAATTGGACCAAATGCATCACAATTGTAGGGGAAAACTGGTTTCATTTTGTAAGAGACTTAGAACTGGTGTGGTAATGTACCTTTCAGTAAGACAATGACCCTAAACATACAGGGGAAGCAACACTGAAATAACTGAAAATTAAGAACCTGAATATCTTAGAATGACTCCGTCAAAGCCTAGACTTCATCCCATTGAGACTATGTGGCAAGACCATTGTTTCCCATACAATCTAAGTTTACCAGTCAACCAGACAGAAAAAGGGTTCCAGATGTGTGCAACTTAACCATGAAGAAGGTTTCCAAAAGACTCGAATGTAATTGCTGCCAAAGATGCTTCTCTCAATTATTATTGTATGTCAATCAGGAAGGGTCATTTACCTAGGTTTTGTGCCACAGTTAAATGTTTTGCTTCTTCACAGTGTTGAGGTCCTGGTTGCAATACAATGAAATGTGGAAATTCAATGAACTCTGATTATTAATACTTTTAAAAAGCAGTGTAGATCCCCCTAAATTTCCATTTGACAGTTTCCCATGTAAGTGAGTATAATGCTGCATGCATGTGTAATCAGCCATTTTTCTTAATTGACAAAAGCAATGAGGCGCTAGTACTGTCACATGAAAAAGGGCTAGTTGGCTGGCATGGGAGCTGTTTTGGGATGATTTAATGTAGCAGTCCTTGAGTTATTTCAATTCCTTCCTAAATGTTTACTGCAAAAATTTCACATGTATCATATAAAGCAGAGGCAGACCACAAAATGAATGAATACACTTATCACTTTATTTTATTAGCCTTACAGTATACCATAATAATAGGTTTTTTTGGTATCTGAACTTTTAAATTAGAGATGGATTTGGGATTCTTGGCTATTGTTTGCAGAACATGTGCAAAAGTTCATAAGAAGAATTAACTTTTCATCTTATGCATAAGGAAACGGAGACTATACAGCAGAGGTCCCCAAACTACGGCCTGTGGGCCACATGCGGCCCATCGGAGAAATTTATCTGGCCCCCACAGCGGTGGATCTCTCCTCCACCACCATGGAAGGTGCATGTGGTGTGAAGGAGAAGGAGGAAAAGACACACGCCTTTCTCTCCTCCCTCGCCCCGTGCAGTCCTTTCTCATTGTCACCACCAAGGAAGGCGCACATAGGGTGAGGGAGAAGGGAAAGGTGCGCGCCCCGTGCTCTCCTTTCCCGCGACCTCCCTCACCCAGTGTGAGCGTTCCTTGGCAATGGAAGAGGCGAAACAACAACGGAGGCATGCCTGTGGCGAAAGGAAGAGGCCTCCCGTTTTATCTTGCAGACTCCCTTCTTGTGGATGCGCGTGTTTGCGCAGCAAAACAAGGGAGTCTGCGCAGCAAGATAAAGCGGGAGCCCTCTTACTTTCGCCACAGGCACACCTCCATTGTTGTTTTGCCGCATGTGCGCACGCATGCATCCAAAAGGAAGGAGTCCGCACAGCGAGAGTTAGAGTGAGGCATATGCATGCGCGGCAAGACAAGCAGGGAGTCCATGTGTGCCTCCCTCCTCCTCAGTCATTCCAATGTGAATGACTGAAAGAAAACTTGTCATCCCTTTCATGGATTCATTCTTCTTCAAGGCTATTGATATCTTCCTACCCTGATTATTACAGTATTGTTGTTGTTGTTGTTGTTGGTGGTGGTGGTCAGGGGTGCTTTGATTATGTTTTGGTTCACAAAGGCAGAATGGGGTTGGACTAGATGGTCCAAGGGGTCTCTTCCAGCCATGTTTATTACGGTATTGTTGTTGTTGTTGTTGTTATTATTGGGTGGCTATCTGCCAGGGGTGCTTTGATTATGTTTTGGTGCACAAAAGTAGAAGGGGGTTGGAGTAGATGGCCCAAGGTGCCATGATGATGATTATTAATATTAACATTGAGGCTGTATTTGTTCCCTTTTTATTTTGTTTTTGCTTCAAAATAAGATATGTGCAGGGTGCATAGGAATTTGTTCATAGTTTTTTTAAAACTATAGTCCAGCCCTCCAACGGTCTGAGGGACCGTGAACTGGCCCCCTATTTAAAAAGTTTGGGGATCCCTGCTATACAGTGATTCAAGAATGCAGAAAAATTGCTGCATGAGCCCAGAGGTGCTTAAAATGTTTCTGAGTAGGAATTTTCTGACTTTGATTTATTGACTTATTTTTGCAGCCAGTTAGAGTAGATCAGTTTCCTCTAGATCATGGCTTCTTAAACTATGCGTCCCAAGCCCAAATTGGGTCCCCTTAGCTCAATGTTGGGGAGTCATGAAAGATTTGATAATAATAACAGGTTTCTGGATGCCACACATGTACACAAATCTGGTAGCAACAAAGCACAGTGGACTGTGCAGAAAATGCTTTGGCTGTACTTCATAAAAAGCAAAATTAGCCTGTTTAGCAAGCCTTACAAATGTTGATTTATTATCAGTAAGGAAGAGGGGTCAGGTTTGTTTTTTGATGCCCTGGAAACTAGAATTTGAAGCAATGGTTTCAAATGACAGGAAAAAGGATTCCACTTGAACATTAGGAAGAACTACCTGGCTGTAAGAACTATTCAGCAGTGGAACTCTCAGCCTCGGAGTGTGGTGGAAGCTTTTAAACAGGGCTAGATGTCCATCTGACAAGGATACTTTGATTGTGCTCTTCTGCATGGCAGGTGGTTGAACTAGATGGCCCATGTGGTCTCTACTAACTCTATTATTATATAATGCTATGAATAAAGTTTGAAATAATATTTAAAAATATGCAACAAATATTTTATAAACAACAAATCCTTGAGTTTGTTTTGAGACATACCGTTTTTTGAAATCAGGTTAAATAATATAAGATACAGTCTTAAATCTGTGGTTTGTGTAATCTAATCACCATCTGGGCATCAAACTGATTCTAGGATTTCATACGCAATCATGTGTACAACAAAACCACTTTCTTCAATACCGGTTTGAAACTGCATTAAATGTTCTGTGTAGATAATTTCAGTGATCACGACTCTGATAGAGAAAAAAAATAGTCCCCTGATATTCTCAAAATTGGTTTGCAGTGATTGAAGCAGTGAATATGTGAAAATTATATAGTGAGAGTGTGATCCTGAGCAAATGAGGTTCTGTAAATGTTGTGCATGCTGAACACCTCTTCAACGAAGTCCCTTAAATATGCAAAAGTGGCTTCCTTAACGTTAATAGCCCCCGTGCCTGAATTTTAAGTCTAGGTCTATGGTGAATAGTATTGGCAACTTGTTGTTACTACTTTGCCTTGTTTGTCTTTTCATTGTCTAGGACCTAAGTCTACCTGGTATTTGGAGGTCTCTTTGCTTTCTTATGGCCTTATGAGATCGTCTAGATAGTCTTTTAAGGTATCTTTGCTTAGCTACGGCCTGATGAGACCATCTAGATGGCTTTTGAAGGTCACTTTCCTTGCCTATGGTCCTATGAGACCGTCTAGATGGCCTTTAAGGGTCCCTTTCCTTACCAATGGTCTTATGAGACCATCTAGATCAGTGTTCCCAAACTTATTTGGCCTACCTCCGCCTTTCCAGAAAAGATATTACTCAGCACCTGGAAATTTTAAAAAAATTTTTTAATAGCAATTACAGTGTTCCCTCACTACTTTGCGGTTCACTTTTTGCGGATTTGCTGTTTCGCGGTTTTTCAATAAACTCTAAAATACTCTTATAAATCATAAAAAATTACAATTTACAGTCTAAGGAAGGGAGGAAGGAGAAGCCAAAAGGAGAGAAAAGGAGCTCAAGTGGCAATGGGAGGCGAAGGAGGCGATTTATCTACACACAATTGGTTGATAAAGACTTAAAATAGTGTATAACTACTAAAATAATGTGTAAATATTAAAATAAATATAGTATCCCTACTTCGCAGATTTTCACTTGTTACGGGTGGTCCTGGAACCTAACCCCAGCAATAAGTGAGGGAACACTGTAAACAGAAAGATATATGTACCTGTGGCCATCACCGCTCCCCTGGATTGCTGCAGCGGCCACCAGGGGGTGGTAGATGGTCTTTGGAGGTCTCTTTGCTTACCTATGGTCTTAGGAGATCTACTAGATCAGGGGTCCCCAAGCTAAGGCCCATGGGCCCTCCAAGGTCATTTACCTGGCCTCTGTCCTAAACTTTAGACTTAGGGTTGACCTAAGTCTGAAATGACTTGAAGGCACACAACAACAACAATCCTCTTTTTTACTATTTCATCATAGTCCGCCCCCCCCCCCCAAACAGTTGGAGGAACTGTGAATCGGCCCTCAACTTAAAAAGTTTGAAGACCCCTGGTCTAGGAGAAAGATTTTTAGGAAGAGAGAATAATGGGTGCTTTGTAATTTACCTTCAATTCTCACTTCAATGCGGGGTGTTTAATAATAGGCAGCGTGCTTTACTCTGAAAAATGTATGTGTGAATATTATAGCTGCACTCATGCTAAGATGATAATGATGTTTGGAAAAGTCTGTCTCATTTGCATAGTTTTACTTAATAAGTTACTATATTACAGAGCAGCAATCTTTCACCTTTTTCAGATGAGGACCCACTTTAAACTTTAACCTACAGCAGGGGACCAACATTTTATTGTTTATTGTGTGTGCTGCAATTTTTTGTGGGGTGGGTGGGGGAGGGAGGCACCTTTGAGAATTGCACAGAAGTGATAGATTTATTTCCAGAAAAATTCACAGGCACCAGTATGCAAATAAATACATTTTGGAAATCCATTGTATTGGAGACTGATGTTTTTCACACAGACAAGTCTAAATAAAAAGAACACTTTAAAAGACTAGATTTTTATTTTGAAAAAAATATATCAAAATAACAGAAGCAAAGAAAAAAAATAATGTTTATACCCAGTTTGTAGATAATGGCTTAAGAACCTATGAAATATGTTTGTTTCTTTCTTTATCTTCCTTGCCACTTAATGTCCCATCACCTTCCCTGCATTTTTTTTACTTTCTTTTAAGAGAAAAAGACACAAGAAGGTTGTAGCTATGCCCCCTTGAGCAACCCATTTGAATTGCCCTGCAACTCAATTTGACATCTTGACATAGAAAATAACTACAGCTTTCTTTTCTAGTCACCTAGAAGTTATTCCTCCCTTACCTGAGCGATCAAATAGGTAGCTTTTTGCATACCTTAGCAACATCAAAGTATCTACATCAAATATGTAACCACAGGTGTATTCAGAAGCAAGATATAACTATAGTGACGGAAAATGAGAGCCACTGTGGAAATAAGTGGAACTAAGATAATTCAAAATGTGTACAGTGGAGATTATCTTTGCAGCCAATAGGCTGAAAATTGCATCAGGAATACATAATATATATATATATATATATATATATATATATATATATAAAATTTTATGTACAAAAATAGAACCGCCTTCCCAATATTACTGCACTTTATTGTTTTCCCTAAAGAAATGTTGTGGGTTTATTAAATAACCTTGGATTTTGAAAATTATTCTACCTTGAAAAGTTGTTATTTGGAAATAGAATCTCCCTTCTTACCGAACACAGAAGCTCTATGTTTGGCCTCCCTCTACCCACAAGCTTGTTTTTTCCAAACTGAATTGTCCAATCATTGCCCACTTTGAATATTCCATTTACATCTGTAACTGTCCTTTCTCTGCTGAAGTGGAACAGGGCTGTGCTCAGAACTCCTTCTCTATCTTAATAGTGGAACTTGAACTTAATAGCTAAACTTGGGCAAAATATATGTAATACTCGGAAACCACTGAAAACTGATTAGTGGCTGTACACCATTGTTTAGTTGTAGGATTCTTTTCCATTTAATTTAATTCTTCTCAAAAATACATTTCTGAGTTTTTCTTAACATAATCCTTAAGAAGTGTACACATTTAACAAAGATTGGGTGATTTTTGGTGTATAATATAAACCTTGCTATTTTTACTGTGGGTCTTGTAGTGTGCCTGATCTGGCTCAACTACGTCTTTTTTTAAAGTTATAAGGAACAGTGCAATATAAACTTAGATCACAATTTAAATGATGAGAATGTATGATATAAACTAAAAAATGACCATCTAGTTCGTGATTATCATTAACAGCTGGGGTTGATTTGCAAAGCTACTAGTAGTAATCACATTTCTCCAAGGAGCTCTGGATGTATTTTTTGGCAATGCAAAATTGATTGCTGAGAATTATGTATTTTGTAATTAATGTTTATTCATCTTGTAGTATATTTACGTGCAATAGCTTAATAAGGACAGGACTAGTTTCCATGCATTTTGCCATGCAAAGCTTCAGGTTCTCCATTTTCATGCCATGCATGAATAACAAGACTTGTGTTATTAGAAATGGTTTTAAAAAGGAACACAAAAATGTTCTTTAAATTCTGCAAGAAACCACAGGCTTAATTTTACAGCTAATAATCTAATCAGTGAAGAAATAAGTAATTTTTTTTTCACAGCATTTTGGAAATGTGGAGGACATAATTATTTTGCTAAGGAGATTTTGCGAGGACTGAATTTTCAAATGCTTCCTGTTATTATACATCACTTTGAGTCCTGCTGATGTTAAACTCTTGCCTTTTGTTGCTTTTGAATTTATTTTCATATTCATGTCTTATTTTTCATTGCACTTTGAATTAGTTTCATTATATTTGATGACAAATGTTTAGTTTATTTCCACTGTTCATAGTCTAATTGTTTCTCTTGCCTTAAGTAATATCTCACTAACTTTATAAGCCATGTTTTCCACATCATCTACAGAATTAATTTCTAGTGCATGGAGTTGTATTTAGTTGGCAGTAATTTTTCTAAAACTTTCCTAATTTGCATTTTTATAGCTGTGCTTTTTTTTTTCTTTAGGAATTAAGCTTCTGAGGAAACTTAATAAAATAAGCATTATCAGTTATTATCTCCCCTTAACACCTCTGAAATCCAGAAATTGGTTTTGGAGGAATCGTTTGGAGAACCAAGATACAGCTTTTAGAATACGGCAGAGAAATGTATGAAAGAGAAATATTGGGTATGTGACAATAGTTAATTCTATTGTAAAGTATGTAAATCTTCTAGACGACTGATATAGTAATATATGTCTTCCAGGAGAATTTCACGTATGTTCAGCCACCCACCCACACCATTTTTGGGGGATTTAATTTGCCAAAATGAATTACTTTTCCAAGGACGGCAATTAGCAAATAGACTTTATCACATAGAATTCTCTTCAATTCTAATGTAATATTTTTAAGCCCTGTAATACAGGGGTCCTCAAATCTTTTAAGCAGGGGGCAGTTTCACAGTCCTCCAGATGTTTTTTTTTTAGGGGAGGGGGACTACATTTGGAAAAAAAAAACAAATTCCTGTGCACACTAGGCTTGTGCGCTGATCCGTTTTTAGCCACTTCCTTCGGCCAATCTGGCTTCTTCGGTTTGTTCAGGTGCTTGAAATGGCAAGGGCCCAGCCACCACGGATTCCCATCTATAATGGGGCCACATGGCAGCCAATCTCAGCTCCTCCTCCCCTATTCGGCATCACAGTTTAATTGTTTTTATTAATCCCAGCAAACAAAATGAAACCCCTCATTCTTTGAAAACTACTACCACCTAGTTACCTCTCCTCTAGAGTAGAAAGTAGAAATAGCTCTAACAAGTATTATACCCAAACCAGAATGGTGATTGAAATGTACCAAGAAAAAAGAGGATTTTTTAAAGGAAGCCCAGGGAGGATAGCTCCAGCAGTCATCACTCTTCCTTACCTGGAAGTGGGAAGACTCCTTAAAATGCCTTGGAAAGAGTGCATGGTATGGTGCAGGCCCAGGAGAGAAAGCATGCATGTCTGCTTTTAATCCAAGTCTTAATGAAGTATATAAGGTCAAACTGTTATGATTGAGCCTCATGGCTCTGCTTCTGGCAGACGTGGACGTAAGACTCCTCGAGAGTCAGATACTCTCGAGGAGCGAGAAAGAAAGAGGCTGCGAGATATCTTTGCAGAACCATCTGACGAAGAGTCTTTTAAGGGGTTCACGGAGAGAATGGAGGAAGAGCTGGTTAGCTCGGAAGAGGATGAGATGGATTGGACTCGGGTAAGGGAGGAGTTGGGTACCACTGGCAATAATGGGATGGAAGATGAATGGGGACCTTCAGGATTAGATCCATGGACAAGCTGGAGGGATGGGACGGGATCCACAGCTGGGGATACTGTGGGGCGTAGTCAGAGGTGTTCCAGCTCTGATGAGGAAAGTGATGAGGAAACGCCCGGGTTAAGGAGGGCAGCTGATAGTGATGAGGAGTTGTAACTGGCATAAAATGAGGCTTGGGAGCAATTGCAAATTGCGTTGGGCAAGGTAATCTGGACGAACGCTTGGGATCTGTGTGGGACGCTTTCCTGAAGACTGGTGTGTTTTCGTGTGCTGATACGTAAGTTGTTTTGGAATTTGGGTTCAGACGGCGGGAGGAATTGTGTGGGCTTTTGTTTGTGCAAAACCTCTGCTTAATCTCAATAGCTTTGACCTTCCGTCGTTTTCTTGACGGACGCCATCTGCTACTCTGGATTTACGGACTGAAAACTGACTACGGGCTCGCTTTCTCCTATTGAACTTGGAAAACTGCAAACGTCTGATTCTGCCTCTCGACCTACGGAACGAACTGGGACTACGCTACTGCTTCAATCCTTGGCTGCTGAGTTTGTATTGGAAATTTGCCTTGCTGTGTGAAGGAGTGACTCCTAGTTACTCAAAACATAGTGCTGGCAGCAGAGAGGCATCTGCTGCCAATTAGTTGCATTCTTTTGAACTCTTTGTTTCCCAGCTTCTGTTTGTTTTTCCCCAGGCTGAAGCAAGCTGTTTTGATTTTACCCGGATTAAACTCCGGTTTAATCCGGTTTATCTTTTGAACGTTTTTCTTGCCCCTTTTTGTTTTTAAAGGCTAAAGTTGCCTTGCCCTTGTCTTTTACGGGCATTTTGAGTTCTGTAAATCCAATAAACTCTGTTATCTTTGATCTTGTGGCGTTCTGTCCTTGACAGATTGCCCAACGCCCATAAAAAAGTTTACTGCAGTAATAAATCTCGTCAGGAAGACGATGGATGAGTTAAAGGCTAAGTTTGACCAATTACAGGCGGCCTTTAACGGCGGTCAGTCAAGCAGCCCATGCTGTTAAAGGACATGTTTTGACCCCTGAACGCTTTGACGGATCCAGGTGCAAACTGCCAACTTTTTTGGCACAAGTTGAGCTTTATTTTTCTCAGCTCAGTGCTCATGCTTACCCTACGGACACTAGCAAGGTGGCATTTATTTTGAGTTTGTTGACTGGTCCTGCAGGACAATGGGCCACCAATTTGATTTTGGGAAATGACCCAGTCAAAGACAATTTGAATAATTTCAAGAAGCTTCTAACTGACACTTTTGGGGATCCCCTCCGTACGGAGAATGCTGGGTGGGCTCTGTATCGGTTGAAACAGGGAAAGGGGACTGTTTTGGATTACTTAAATAAGTTTAATTTGTACCGTCACCAGCTGGATTGGGGGGAAAATGCATTCATGCTTTTGTTTACTGCTGGTTTAAGTGATTACCTCCAGGACGAATTGGTACGCTTGGAGCCGGCTGAAAATTGGGATGCCTTAGTAGCTAAAGTGCTGCGTTTGGACGCCAGGTTCGAGTCCCGTAAGCACTCAAAAGCAATGTGTGCGCCACCTATGCATGTAACCAAGGCACCTGTGGTGATGGGGGAAGAGCCTATGGAGCTTGGGGTTTTTAAAAAGCTGTCTACTGAAGAAAAGAACCGTAGGAGGCAGCTGGGGTTGTGTTTGTACTGTGGGAATGCTGGGCATTTTGCCAAAAACTGTAATGTGAAACCTTCCCAGCTGTCGGGAAAAGGCCAGCCCTAGTGCGACGTGAGTCCAACGCATTAGGGCTTCTAAAGCAGTCAGCTGAGGGGAAGAAGCATGTTTTCGTACCCATTACGTTATCTGTTGGGGGAAAAGAACTTGTTTCTACTTTGGCACTGCTGGACTCAGGGGCTACGGTCTCTTACGTAGATATTGAGTTTGCTAGGAAGCATGGCATTCCTATAGTGCGCAAGGCATGCGACGTGTGGGTGGAAGGTGCGGATGGGAGACTATTGGAGACTGGGGTGGTTAACCATGAGACCTCAGCAGTAATGTGGGAAGTGCAGGGAGTAACGGGAACGTTTGTGTGGGATATTACGAGCTTGCCCAGATACGATGTGATCTTGGGGATGGATTGGCTAGCCGTAGTAAATCCACAAGTGGATTGGGTGGCACGTAAGCTGACCTTAAAGAGGCAGGGTTGTTGTACTCTGAATACTACTCAGCCTGATATGGAGGGAGTGCCTGATGAGTATGGGGAGTTCGCTGATGTATTCTGTAAAAAGGAAGCGGACAAGTTACCGCCGCATAGGCCGTATGATTGCGCCATTAAACCTGCGGAAGGTGCAAGATTGCCAGCGGGAAGGCTGTACGCCTTGACTGTACCGGAAAGGCAAGCTTTACGAGAGTTCCTAGATGAGAATTTAGCCAAGGGGTTTATTCGCCCATCTAGCTCTCCAACTGCGGCGCCGGTATTCTTTGTGGCCAAGAAGACTGGGGACCTTAGGTTGGTTTGCGACTATCGTATCCTTAACAAATACACCATTCGGGATAGGTACCCACTACCTTTAATCTCGGAACTACTATCAAGGGTGCAAGGGGCTAAGGTCTTTACCAAACTTGACCTGCGGGGGGCGTATAACTTAATCAGAATACGGGAAGGTGATGAATGGAAGACGGCATTTAACACGTGTTTCGGATGCCACGAGTTCCGAGTCATGCCTTTCGGACTTTGCAATGCGCCCGCGGTCTTCCAGAGGTTCATAAACGATGTGTTTAGGGACCTAATTGATCAATTTGTGGTAGTTTATTTGGATGATATCTTGATTTTTTCTAAGGACGAGAAAGAACATCGTCAGCATGTCAAGCAGGTTCTGCACCGCCTGCGGGCTAGTGGGCTCTTCGCCAAGGCTTCCAAGTGCGTCTTTCATGTGCCTGAAGTGGAGTTCCTAGGTCATGTAGTGTCAGGTAGGGAACTTAAAATGGACCCACATAAGGTTGACGCAGTCAACTCATGGCAGGAGCTCAAGACCAAGAAGGATGTGCAAAGGTTCTTAGGGTTCGCTAATTACTACCGGGAGTTTATCCCGAATTTTGCCAAGCTCACGGTGCCTTTGACGCAGCTCCTGCGTAAGAAACAGCCATTTGTGTGGGGGCGGGAAGCTCACGACGCGTTTTTGCAACTAAAATCTAGCTTTCAATCAGACAACATACTAACACACCCTGATGTAGACAAACCGTTCGTGGTAGAAGCGGACGCTTCTAGCTACGCGTTGGGGGCTGTATTGTCTCAGAAAGATTCTTCAGGGACCTTGCGTCCCTGTGGATTTTATTCGCGGCAACTAACACCATTTGAGCAGAACTATACCATATGGGAGAAGGAGTTGTTGGCGATTAAGGTGGCGTTTGAGGTGTGGCGGCACTGGCTAGAAGGGGCGCGACACCAAATCGTGGTCAGGTCTGATCATAAGAATTTGGAGCACTTGCAAACAGCTAAAAAGTTAAACCAGCGTCAAATCCGATGGGCTTTGTTTTTCTCCAGGTTTAACTTCAAGGTGCAATTTGTGGAAGGGAAGGCAAACTTGCGGGCCGATGCCTTGTCCCGCAAGCCGGAGTTTAAGACCAATGAGCAGGTAGTATGTCAAACCATCTTGCCTACTGCCTCTCTATGTGTTGTAGATAATGAGCCCGGGTTACATGACCAGATCATTGAAGCTCAAAGAGAAGATGTGTGGACTCAGGAACAACTCATGCTGTTGTCAGCAGGTAACCGTACAATACTGCCTCACCTACAAGACCAAGACGGAGTATTGGTACGCAGGGGGCAGGTCTATGTACCAGTGGGGGCCCTCAGGTTAGAGGTAATTAGAGCCCACCATGATGAACCCATGGCTGGGCACTTTGGCAGATTCAAGACCGTGCAGCTCATTACCAGGAGCTACTGGTGGCCAAAGATGCGGCAAGACATTCTGCGCTTTTGTGACAGCTGCGCTGTTTGCCAGCAGAGTAAGACGCCTGTTGGGCGCCCTAGAGGGTTGTTGTCGTCTCTACCTGTTCCTGAGAGGCCATGGCAAATCATTTCCATGGATTTCATTTCCGATTTGCCTAAGTCTGGGGGTTATACTTGTATTTGGGTGGTGGTGGATTTATTTAGCAAGCTGGCTCATTTTATTCCTTGTTCAACCATTCCGGCGGCCCCTACGTTGGCCTTATTGTTTACTAAGCACATCTACCGTTTGCACGGAGCTCCTGAGGTGATTATTTCGGATAGGGCTCCACAATTTGTGTCACGCTTTTGGAAACACTTCCATGAGTGCTTAGGTACTAAGTTAAACGTCTCTTCAGCGTTTCATCCGCAAACGGATGGTCAGTCGGAACGGGTTAATGGGCTCTTAGAGAAATATTTACGTTGTTTTTGTTTAGATCAACCCACTGCTTGGGTGAAGTGGCTACCGGTGGCGGAGTTTGCTTACAACAATGCGGTGCACACGTCTAGTCAGCATACGCCATTTGAACTGACTTATGGTTTTCACCCACGGGGAGGTGTGGCGCCGTCGACCAATGTGGTCTCTTCTGACCCTGTGTACCGCTCCTCGGAAATGGCTGCGTTGCATGATGTTGCCCGTCGCTTACTGTTGGAAGCTAAGGCAACGCAAAAGACTCAGGCCGACCGCCGCAGGCAGGCAGGGGAGGAGTTGGAAGAAGGGGATTTGGTGTGGTTGTCTTCCAAGCATATTAAACAGGCTGGGGGAAAGTTTGCGCCTCGGTATTTGGGTCCCTTTCCTATAGTTAAAAAGATTTCTTCCGTTGCGTTTCGTTTGCGTTTACCGTCTAGTTTAAAGGTCCATCCAGTGTTCCATCATTCGCTGTTGAAATTGGATACCTCCAGTCGTCGTAATGCTATAGCGGAGGATATCACTGCCACCTCTCCGCCTTCGGGGGAGGAGGCCTTTGTGAGAGGGGATAGTGTTATGATTGAGCCTCATGGCTCTGCTTCTGGCAGACGTGGACGTAAGACTCCTCGAGAGTCAGATACTCTCGAGGAGCGAGAAAGAAAGAGGCTGCGAGATATCTTTGCAGAACCATCTGACGAAGAGTCTTTTAAGGGGTTCACGGAGAGAATGGAGGAAGAGCTGGTTAGCTCGGAAGAGGATGAGATGGATTGGACTCGGGTAAGGGAGGAGTTGGGTACCACTGGCAATAATGGGATGGAAGATGAATGGGGACCTTCAGGATTAGATCCATGGACAAGCTGGAGGGATGGGACGGGATCCACAGCTGGGGATACTGTGGGGCGTAGTCAGAGGTGTTCCAGCTCTGATGAGGAAAGTGATGAGGAAACGCCCGGGTTAAGGAGGGCAGCTGATAGTGATGAGGAGTTGTAACTGGCATAAAATGAGGCTTGGGAGCAATTGCAAATTGCGTTGGGCAAGGTAATCTGGACGAACGCTTGGGTTCTGTGTGGGACGCTTTCCTGAAGACTGGTGTGTTTTCGTGTGCTGATACGTAAGTTGTTTTGGAATTTGGGTTCAGACGGCGGGAGGAATTGTGTGGGCTTTTGTTTGTGCAAAACCTCTGCTTAATCTCAATAGCTTTGACCTTCCGTCGTCTTCTTGACGGACGCCATCTGCTACTCTGGATTTACGGACTGAAAACTGACTACGGGCTCGCTTTCTCCTATTGAACTTGGAAAACTGCAAACGTCTGATTCTGCCTCTCGACCTACGGAACGAACTGGGACTACGCTACTGCTTCAATCCTTGGCTGCTGAGTTTGTATTGGAAATTTGCCTTGCTGTGTGAAGGAGTGACTCCTAGTTACTCAAAACATAGTGCTGGCAGCAGAGAGGCATCTGCTGCCAATTAGTTGCATTCTTTTGAACTCTTTGTTTCCCAGCTTCTGTTTGTTTTTCCCCAGGCTGAAGCAAGCTGTTTTGATTTTACCCGGATTAAACTCCGGTTTAATCCGGTTTATCTTTTGAACGTTTTTCTTGCCCCTTTTTGTTTTTAAAGGCTAAAGTTGCCTTGCCCTTGTCTTTTACGGGCATTTTGAGTTCTGTAAATCCAATAAACTCTGTTATCTTTGATCTTGTGGCGTTCTGTCCTTGACACAAACAGTGCTTAAAATGACAGGAAGGGAAGCCTGGGAACCCCCCCCCCCCCCATAATGCGCCAGAAAGAAAACGAATCTTTTGACTTCCCAGATCGAAAACAGATTTATCTCCTCCTAAATTCAGGAAGTTCCTGAAAAACGGATTGAGATCCCCACTGAAATTCGGGACATCGAAATGGATTGTGGTTTACCCGGAGAGCAGAAGCCTAATGCACACTGCTCATATCTTATTTGTAGTAATAAAAAACATGAAATAACGATGCAATATTTTAAATAAGAACAGTTTTAACCTACATAAACTTACCAGTATTTCAATGGGAAGTGTAGGCCTGCTTTTGGCTGATGAGATAGTCATGTTCATTTGGATTGTTGTTGCTGCGTGTCTTCAAGTCATTTCAGACTTAGGACAACCCTAAACCTAAGTTTAGTCCTGTGTGTGTAAATTACCTTGGAAGGCCAGATTCACCCCATGAGCCTTAGTTTGGGGACACCTGCTGTAATATATAGATACTAGTCCGCTGTACTGCCACCAATCACATTTACGTAATGAGGACATTATGGGAACTAACTAGAAGCAATGAGTCCATACATGTAGATGTCGCCATCATTGCAGTAGGCCCTTGGTATCTGTTGCACTTTAGTTTCCGGAATCATGGACACCCAAATACATGGATGTTCAAGTCCCATTATGTGCAAATGCATAGTAAAATGGATGTCCATTATGTAAAATGGCAAAATCAACATTTTCTCATTTTTTCCCCATGGAATATTTCCAGGGATAATTGGATCCATTGATGCAGAATCCATGGACTGTACTACAGTTTCAATTCACTAACCAAGGAACTAATATTGCACATCTGTGTGTGTGTGTGTGTGTGTGGGTATTATCTCCATATGAAATTAAGAGGAATATATCTTTTAATGTTTTTCTGGAAAACATTCTTAAATATTGCTGCTATTTGCTTTTTTCAAACTTTACCTGCTCTGTGATAGAAAACAAGAAGAGCACTACTTGGATGCCTTGAAATGAATCTTTATCTGACTCCACTTGAGCTTTTGTGGTTTGCTCCTCTTTGGAATACCTCTTCTCATACAGAACTTTATTGCCAAGTGGTTTTTGTCACATGAATGTGTCACCCTTTAAAATGATCCATTTCTATAACTGATATGCTGAGAATAAATGTTTTTATTATCCTGAGTACCTCAAATGAAATTAACAGGCAGACTCCAAGATCTGATGTTTTGTGAGACACAAACAAACTCTGTATTCTCCCCCTCAGAACTAAATAAGGATGCATGTTGTCTTCTGCATGTTGTAATAATGTTTTTATTTACCTTGAGGAATTCTGAATAGTCCTATTATGATTTAGTGAGGCAATTGCTAGAGCAATGTTTGACATATTGGGTATAGTTGTATTTGTAGATTCAGAATCTATGCCTTTGCTGTTTGCAAGCTGCTTTGGATTCTTTGCATGGAAGGTTTTGTAGAAAGGGAAGCAGCTGTGTTAAGCAAAAGAAAATAACAGCTAAAGCCAAGCATATTTTACCACTGTGTGCTTTCCCTTTATTTCAAAAGAGATCAAACAATAGAAAAGAAAGCAAATCCTTTGGGGAATGTGATATGGGGAAGAATGAAAATTTTTATTCCCTGTAACACCACCCAAATGTATTCTGAGGTTGGATTAGTATGTGTGTTTGTGTTTGAGTATGTGTGTGTGGATCCTGCAAAAGATTTCAATACCAATTTTCCTATGCATATGTACACATATAAAATAATTAGACACCTCTCATTTTAAGACGTCATTTTAAAAAGGCAGGGTGATGTTCACTTTGCACCTCATGTTTTTGCTATCAGAGCGAGCCCAGGACACTTGCTGAATGTTCACATTGCCAAATGAAAATGTAAATGTATTCAGAGATGTGTATGTTATCAGAATAATCTGGCTTCTGAAATTGTTTTGTATTAGATATACATCTCGAGAGAGAGTTAACCAGTGAGCATGGAGGCATGTGTTTCTGAGTTAGTTACTGATTGCAGTTTCTTGGAATGACACTTAACAAAAATTTTACTTGGAATATTGAATAGTGTTGATTTTTTAAAGGAAGGACAAATGTCATTACTTCTTGCTTCTCATGTTGTCAAGGGCATACTGTAGGGTTTGGGACTAAACAGGATGTTTGGTACCAAATGCATCTTTAACTTGCTTTTTTTTAAAAATGCCCAAAGCCACCACCAAGGGGAACAGTAATAATTAATGAGCAAGCCTGTTTTTTTATTCTCCTTTAAAGCTGTTGTTTGCAATGAGGGGAGAGGAAAGTTGCCATTGGTACCAGGATAAATGTGCCAGATGTAAAAAATAACTTATAAGAACAAAACAAAATTTATAAAACCTAAACTAGATCTCTCAAATGTCCTATAGGCACTAGGTTAGAGATTTTTTCAGGCCACCCTCAGGAGCAAAACAGCATGGAACCATATAAGGAAAAATGGCTCCATACTAAATCTGCTCATATCTGATGTGTAAAATAAATAAATACTAAACAAATAAGAACAATTTGTTATTGGAATCCGTTATATTTTGGGAATCTTTTGAAAAGAATCAGAACAGCTCTCACTTTGTTTCACACTGTGATTAAAATATTAATTCAAAGAAATAAATCCTACTTGAAATCTTAATTCCCTTGAAGCAACATAGTCATGTTGATGTGGGATTGTGAGAGAAATCAAGCAAGATAGGCAAATACAGACCTCTCCAGTATTGTGTCATAGCTGTGAAAAGGAACTTCTTCTCTATTTTAATTTCCCCTTCCTGATCTACAAGTGTTTATTAAAATTTCTAGTAAGGATCCCAATTGGTACCTGTTATCTGGATTTCTGGCACTATCTGTTGTCATAAGGACAAAGAAATCCGATTCTCTGGGATAATTCGGGATGACTAATGTGGTAGAAAGGAATGCATACTGAACTAAAATGCATACTGTGTGTTGATCTGAAGTGTTAAATACTTCTACACACTGACATAAGATAACCAGTATCTCCTTTACAATTTGATTATCTATCTATCTGGAACTATGAAAACTAGTCCAGTTTCTCATTTTGGAATTCCAGAGGGAACACCACATTTTGATTACTGAAATAACCCCCCTGCTCCACTCATTTTGCTTGGCTGATTGTACAGCATGCAAGGCAACTTCACTCTTGTGACATTAACAAAATTTTGTAGTCTATTTTTAAATGTTTGGGAATTCAAAATGGTGACTACCATAAAAGTAGTTGCAATCATTATCAATCATTGGGTGATAAATTTACCGGCTGTTAAGAGTTGTGGGAGTAGAAGTCCAAAACACCTGGAGGGCTGAAGTTTGCCCATGCCTACTTTATAGAGTAGTAGGATTGTTCATCTCTCTGTGTTAATTTTAATTCGGATATGTTCTGGCCCAACTTACCTGTTTGAGCGTGTCTCCCTCTATAAACGAGTCAGAGCGTTAAGATCAGCTGGGGACACCCTGCTCTCCGTTCCACCCCCCTCAAAAGTGCGACTGGTGGGGATGAGAGACAGGGCCTTCTCAGTGGGCCCCTCTGCTATGGAACACTCTTCCCGGTAACATTAGACTGGCCCCCTCCCTCCTGGTATTCTGGAAAAAGTTAAAGACCTGGCTTTGGAACCAGGCATTTGGGGAGTAGTGCAGTATGGAATGCAACTTGAATGTCGCAGCACAAACAATTATGGAATTATGCACTACAAGAACAACAACATTTTTTTATTTAAAAAACACAACATTTTATTATGGTCCAAAGACCTTTATTCCTCTGTAAGTGTACAAAATAGCCAAGGTTAATAAGATTAACAATAGCTGATTGATTTAATACACAGTTGGATGAAATTAACATCAGTTAAAACTGATTAAAATAAGGGATTAAAACTGATTGAAGCCATACAAAATGGTTATAGGTAAATGGGAGTAAGCACTGTTTTAATCAGTTTTAATTATATTTATATGTTTATCTGTTTTTATTGCTCAATGTGTTGCATTTGTATATTTGTATTTGTAACGTGGCATTGAATTTTGCAATATCTGTAAGCCACTCTGAGTCCCCTTTGGGATGAGAAGAGCAGGGCAGAAATATGGTAAATAAATAAATATGTAGTGTTAAATGCCATTCCAAATAAAGGGTAATGATTTAAGTAGGCTAGTTAAAAATATAAACTGGACTCTAAACATAGCCATATCGAGAATAAACCTATTGATTTCAATTAGTGTTGTGCTTTTGTATGGAATTGCTGTTTGTTTTGTGTAGTTTCATTCATTTCATCTCATTTTCATATTTGTTCCCGCCAACAAAAATGGGGTGCCTATATGAACAAAATTTTCATCTTGCCTATGAAAAGTTTCAGACCACAAGCTGCAGTGGGAGGGTTTCCGAGGCTCCCCCCCCCCCCCCGGCTCAGTTTTTGGGCTAGAAGGGTGAAAATCGCCACACATGGAGGGTATTTCGACCCCTTTTAGTCCACCAACTTTTAAAACATTTTGGTTTCCCCAGAGTACTATTGTTATTAGTAATATTGTTTTTATTAACACTCATTGGCACAAATCAGCTGTCATGGCAAAGCAGCCCTCTCTCAAACTTAGCTTAGGGTCCCAGAATAACTATTGTTATTAATATTAATATTGACACCCATTAGTACAGATCTGCTGGCATGGGGAAACAGCCCCCTCTCAGACTTAGCTTAGGTTACCAGAATAACTATTGTTATTAATTTTATTTTTATTATTATTATTATTATTATTATTATTAGCACCTGTTGGTACACATCAGATGTCATGGGGAAGCACTCCTCTCTCAGACTCAGCTTAGAGTCCCAGAATAACTATTGTTATTAATATTAATATTAGCACCCATTGGTACACATCAGATGTAATGGGGAAGCACTCCTCTCTCAGACACAGCTTAGGGTCCCAGATTAACTATTGTTATTAATATTAATATTTTTATGAACACCCATTGGTACACATCAGATGTCACGGGGAAGCAGACTTCTCTCAGACTCAGCTTAGGGTACAAGAGTAATTATCGTTATTCATATTAATATTGTTTTTAAACACCCATTGGTACACATCAGCTGTAATGGGAAAGCAGCCCTCTTTCAGTACCTGCTTATTGTTATGGGGCCGAAAGGAAAGGAAAATGAAGCACGATGACTGTGCTGCTTTCATTTTTGTGTCGCCTCTCGTTTACTACGAAAATGTCTTTATTCGTTTTGTGTAGAGGAACGGTCGGAACAAAATGGTAGCACGAAGGAAACTAAGGCAAATTTTTCGTGCAGATCTCTAATTCAATGATGTAATAATGATTAATCTGCTCCAAACTGAAAAGTTACTTTCCATGCCACTCTTAATTTTAAACCTGAACTACTTGAAATAGCTTTTTAAAAACATCTTGGATTTATTTTCTTGTAGTGTAAGAATGTCTTGAAACCTATTCTCCTCAAAGCTACATTATTCTAGGACAGACCCTAATATTTAAAAGGCACTCTGTTTTGATGTCTTGCTTTGGTGGTACAGGATGAATCAGATGTGTTCCACATTGAATTTAATGGGAATGATTTAGAGAACCAAGTTGGAGGGACCATTTCATAAAGCCATGTCTCCTTGAAATATTCCTGCAGTTCTGTGAAATTTTATTTGAATTTGTTGTCGAAGCCTTTCATGGCCGGGATCACAGGGTTGTTATATGTCTTTCGGGCTGTGTGGCCATGTTCCAGAAGTATTCTCTCCTGACATTTCGCCCACATCTATGGCAGGCATCCTCAGAGGTTGTGAGGAACCTCTGAGGATGCCTGCCATAGATGTGGGCGAAACATCAGGAGATAATACTTCTGGAACATGGCCACACAGCCCGAAAGACATACAACAACCCTTTATTTGAATTGTTGTTTCTTTACAGCCCACACTATAAAATAAAGTTGTTACACTTCTAATGAAAGAAAGAATTAATAAATATTCTTCATAGAACCAATAAATTATCTCATAAGTAGCCCTTTATCAAGTACCTGGAAAAATGAGAGTAACTGAGCATCAACAAAAGTGATTAATTAACTTTATCATATATGCAAATATACCTTACAATGAAATGAAAGATGTGATATTCGTGCAGATTATGTGGATCAGAGAAGGCAGATCAGCAATCCGTAGTAAACAAATAGTTCAAACATGTCCTGTATCAAGAAAAAGTAATAAAACTACAAAAGTTAGAAACACTTTCCATTAACATATAAAGCAGATCTCAAGAGGAGTGATGGCTAAAAATGTGGGGAAAATTCAGCCCTAGGCATGAATAACCTAATCTCCCCTTTGGTTTCCTTGCTTGTAATGGTGCTGAGAGCAGCCCCTAGAATGATATTTCAGCATTTTGATTAAGTCATAATGAGGGGAACAAAATGTAGCACAATAACTTCTGAGTTATAATACGAGGAAATGTATTCAGAACAGGCACTGCTTGTTCTCAAAGATCTGAAACTTATGTTTTATAAATCAGAAATAATTTCGTGCATATATTCTAGGCTTTCAGTGGCTTGGGAGAATCAAGTTCAATTTTCTTTTTAATTAATTCAAATAATTTACTATGCAATGTACTTTTTAAAAAGGGATAGAAGGTGTAATCCATGATGTCAAACCATTTTTATGTTTGAATAAGAAAGGTTAGTGAAGTTTGATGGACCATAGGGACTTGTGTGGAGAGGAGGGAAACTCTTTTTCCTTCAATATCCAGATAGTTGTGGGGAGGGGACTGACCATAGCAGAGGAATATTGGGTTTGCCTTCCACCTGAACTGCATAGGGTTTCTATGTAAATTTTCTTGTTGAATTACATTGCCTGCTAAAAATTGGAGAGCAATAGCATTGTATCGCTATGAGGAGAAACAGAGGTTTGGGCTGTCACTGTGCAATACCTGCTAAAGTAGTGCCATTCCCTCCCCCATGGTATAGCGGCATAGGATGAAGTGAGTCCTACACTTTCGGGGAGAAGCTCTTTTTTGACCTCTAATTAAAACTCATTTTCTTTTATTTCCTTTCCTTAATTTTGTGACTAGAGCTTTTAATCTTTTCTGATGTTCTTTTCTTATTTGGGAGAAGGCACTTTATTCATGTGCAGTCCTCATCAGAAATCACTGATGTTTTTGTTTTTTACCTCTATCTTTAAAACCGTTTTTTCCCCTAGTCTGTGAGGGACTTTGACTCTACCATTGCTATTAACCAAAATGACTAGAAAACAAAGATTGGTGCAGACTATGTCAACACTTCATACCATGGTTGGTACAATTTGATCTACATTGCCTTTGGCCTGCACATTCTTTTGCATTCGTCTTATGGCACTGTTGTTTTATAAAAGGCTTATGGATATCAGAACATAGTCTCTTATGAGTGAGAAATATGTTGATCAAAAAACATTGATTAGACTTCCTTTTTAAATACACAAATTATTGACAAATAGCAAGTAGCACAGAATCTTTTTATTTCTTTTTTGTATCTGTAATTGAAGCATAAACTTGCTTATATTGATATATAGTAATATTCATAGATTTTCCCTGAAGTCTTATTGATATGAGTTGTTAAGATTTGCATTGGATTCTGTAGCCATGGATTCATACAACTAGAACACCCCCCAAAAAATTCCAAAAAAGCAAATCTTGATTTTATCATTTCATATAATACTACTACTACACAACTTTATATAATAGTACTTCAGAATCTACAGATTTTGGTATCCATGGGGGAGTTCTTGAACTAAATCCTAGAAGATGCCATGGACCCAGTATAGATTTCTTGACTGCTTGTGCTGCATTTCTCCTCACTTTTAATGGCACTCTGTTTCTTCTTAGATTTTCATTTCTTGAATAAAACATTTTGTTATATGATTCAAATGCACCATTCCTATTGCTTTAGCTATCTCACCCCAATTATTGCAATGTTTTACAATGACTGATTAATGCTTCTCGCATTTGTTGTTTCTATAGTATGTGTTGTACAGCTTCAAACTTTCCTTTTACTTCTGAGCATGTCAACAGCTGAAAATCCTTTCAGCTTGAGTCCATTGTGTCATTAACCATAACACCTGTATTCTGTTGTTCTCCAACAACTCTTTGTGTATCTGATAGTTAATCTTCTGGTAATATCTCTGGTTTTGATTCAGATCATCTCATCAAAGAGTTTTCATCGTAAAGGGGATTTCCCTTTTCTTTTTTAAATAGTACTAAGAAGTATTAGCTATGATGCCACTGCCATTGTCTCTGAGAGATCCTCCACCACAGACATATAAAGTAATTCTGCTGCCTATATCTGTTTGATACATTTAGTCCAGTTCCTCAGCAAATGTCTGTCGGACATTGTCAAACCCACTAGCACTACTGCTACCATAAGTATGACCTCTTACATTATAAGAGCATGCAGTCCTGTACCACAGAAAAATAATGCCATTTATAGTGAAGCACAGATCATCCCCTTGCTCCACTATAAATATGGATCTTTTTCCGTAGCTTATCCTTACTATGTCTCTCACTTGCTTATTCTAGTCAGCCCGTAGGTTCTAATAGTTAAAGTTGAAAAAAATTCAAACTCAGCAGTCATGTAAGCAAAACATTGTAATGACATGCAAATCTAAATACACCCATTTCCAGCTGATTTTCAAAGTTTTTTGAGGAACAAATCTCTAGAGAGTACAGAGGATCTCCAGGTAAGGCTAAGAAAAAATTGCCACTCAGAGTTGACAGTACTGCACTAGGTGGGCCAGTAGTCTAACTTAATATAACGCAGCTTTCTGTGTTCTCCCAGAAGAGTAAAGTGGGATCACATCTATATGCTCCACTGCCAGCGCTCGTGCATAAAGAGCCTGAATGTCTAGAACGGTGTATCTTTGAGCGTCTTTATATACTTAGGCTTTCCATGTAACTTTGAAATGCCATCTTTAAAGAGTACCTCCTCACACAGCAGCAAACAATTTGACAGAACTTTTCTTGGTGTACTTCTAATATGCATACTAGGGCAGAGGTGGTGATTTCTGCTTTTATGGCATTTAGAACTTTGAAGTTATGTGGGGATTGTTATAAAGAACTTTGAAGTTGTGTGAGGATTGTTATAAAGTAAGTTGTCTCCTGTAAGTAACTTATTTTGACAGCTAAGTAGACATGTGTCAAAACAACCTTCTCATTGAAAGGATTTATATTCCAAAGCTCAAACAACATAATTTTAAAACAAAGAGCAAATCTCACTTCTCCTTTTTTAATAGATCACCATAAGTGTGACATAGCATTTTGCTGTTATTTGGAGGCATAATTGTGTGCTGGACCACAACACCTGGTTAAAGCTTACTATTCCTAAAAGTGTCTAGCTACAAGTATAGAAACCTGTTTTCTCTTGTCATCTTTGTTCAGTGATGTAGGGCCTCCAGCAGTACCTGAGGTAGAAAAAAAAAAGGGCTTAGGATGCCTTTGACACAACGTCTCCCAACCACCTCCACTCCCTACCCCAGCAGAGAAGCGGCAAATAACTGCTGCTGCGGTGGAGAAATCAAAGAGGATCAGAGCTTCTTTCAGGTTATTCTGGGATGGAATAAACTTTGTCTATCTTGAGAGACCCTAAATTTAAGAAGAACAAATCTCCTCTGCTTTCTCCATCATGTCAGAGGTTTGGCTACTGGCATTTTTTAAAGGAGGCATTACAAAAGGTCTGGTGGGGTGCAGTCAGCAGCATTGTATTGACTCATTTCTAAGTTGACCAAAATGTTTTTTTTAATTGATTTTTTGATATAAATTTTTAATTTACACACAAATATATATGGTTATTGGTGAAGTGGTTTCATTTGGCCCAGAAATGATAAGGCAACTGATCAGTTTGAAGAGTTGGACTGGATGTTTCCTTGGTGTGTGTGTCTGTTAGAGCTGAGCTGACTACCACCCTTTTCTTAACATTATTTTCTGCCAATTTTGATGCTGAGTATGTACAAGATATGTGAATAGGAATCTAATTTTAATATCCTATAAATCAGTGAACAGTGTTTCACCAGAATTCTGGATCTTCCTGCCTTACTATTTCATGATGCAGCTCTTCATTTGCTTTTCCTGCTAAGAACACAATTAGAATCAGAAACTATTTTATATCATTTGAATAGCCTTGGTCCTGTCATAAAGCAGATGAAATGGCTGCCCCAGGATGGATAGGTGATGGCATGGTGCTAGAGATTACAATTGTGTTTGTCACATGATCTGGCATATGCCAGCTAGGTTGGTCTACCACTTCAGGCATGTGAAGGATGCTGTCTGGCAACTCGATTCAGGTGCTAGTCCGACCAGCTTCTGTACATGGAATGGGAAGAGATGGCACATTAGCCTTTTCCTCTGGAAGCAAAATGATTAACTGCATGAGGCTTGTTGCCTCCCTTAGTTTTATTTCTTTAAAATAAGCATGTGGATTATGATCTCAATTGAAACTGCATGTGTGGAAAAATTTCACAGTTGCATTTTTCCAATTCATCCCATTTGAATCCCTGCCTTGAGGGGGAGTTTTTAGAAGAAAGAGGCTGGAAAAAGATTTAAATAAGCAATGGGCAACTGAATGGGAGTCAGAGGATTACCCCCCCCCCCCCCCAATAAGATAACCGCATGTACTGTATCCCCCACAGAAAGTTCAAATATCTGTTCTCTAAATGACAACAGGTAGTGTTATTGAATCACTGCCTATCACCATTTTGATAGGGAAAGGAAAGGAAAATTGAGGCATTTGGGATAGTCAATGATAGTTATTTTTATGGTTTCCATGTTGGTTAGGTTTCTGTGTTATTTGGGGCAGAAATTATCTGAAAATTGTGAATTTTAAAAAATTCCCTTTCTCTGTATATTTGGGGCCCAATATGAACAAGATTGCCTCTGCCCTGTGCAACTTTTCAGGAAACGTTAGGGAAAAGGAATAACTGGAAAACTCCCACCTTCTTCCTAGCATCCCAGAAGCAATAACACACTAAAGACGTTATCACATTAGGAAATACTCAATTTTAATCATTATGCATCCTGTATTTTTTCTATGGCTGGTTGGATACTGTTTTCAGACGGGATGCATACTGACCCCATCACACCCTAATACTATGATTCTTATCTTCAGAAAATACTGCGCTTTAACTCATCACACTTCTGAAGGCTGGCTCCTCCAAAACCATTCAAAAGACTCCCAACATTACTCTGTGACCCCCGTTAACATTTTTTCCCTAAGGTTGTGCAGTGATGTAGCCTGAAGTCTTGAACTACCACTTTCACAAGACTTGCAAAACATCTTGTGCCTGTGCAGTAATAGGTTCGCCTAATCATTATTCTTTGGTATGAAACTGCAAATCCTTTAATTTCCTTTCATCACAAACCGGCATGTTACCTTTTTCAAGGTATTTTTTGTTGTTGATATGGTTCTTTTGCCACATCAGCTGCCGATGTTGCTTCATTTATTTATTCAAGTTTATGAGGCTGAACTTGAGGCGATGTAGAGGCAACAGCAGCTTTTATCAATACGGCTTCTCTTTTTTGAGAAGGCATAATATATATTACTTCAATGTGTTTTGTGGTTATGTGGCTGTGGTGGACAGTGCCCATACATGGGAAGGGACAACTCTGGAGCGAAGACAATAGTAGGTGAGAACCAGTGCCAGAAGGAATTGATGGAGAAACAGTGTTCTTTCCCAGTGGAACCATGCTCTGCGGTTGCGTAACTTCAGGATGAGCAATGTCACTTTGTTTGAAATTGCTTCCTTCCTTCAACCTCACCTGGAGAGGAGAAACAATTATGCAAGATGCAATCAACATGGAGGAGAGGGTTGCCACAGCGAACTGGCGGATGTCATCACCACCTGTACCGAAAGGTTGCTTCACATTTTAGTGTGGGGAATTCCACTCTTTCCAGGATTGCAATTGAGCCTTGCATCACCATTGAGAAGGTACTGCTGAGGAGAACAGTGCAACTTGGTGACTACAGAAAGGTAAGTGTTTTGTGGAGAACATATAATGCTATTAGTATATTGTATGTACTTTTATACCTTATATTAAGTGCTATTTCCAAATGGTATTGCAATGGTTCTACTGCTAGATAACATAAAAGTGAATGTCATTTAAATCTTTGAAGGCTGTTTTTAAAATATTTTTGTCTTTCTACAGTCATGTTATGATTAGTATGTCTTGATGCTTGTGTGAAATAAATCCCTAAACCTGAGTATAATCTTCTGATAATGGGCATGGCTTATAGGTCAACTACATTTTACATTTCATCCAGTCCATATCTCCCTTTGCTTCTACCTGTTCAGACGTTATTACATCAAGTAAAAGGAATACGCAGCATTGTAATCTCCAGAAAATAAATATTTCTGTTCTAAGATACGTTTTTGCAATCATCAAGAATAACAAAATGAAATATTAAACTCCCAAAAATGTTTCTTGATAATTTTTGTGAACATAATTTCAATGTCTATTTTTTCAAATCTCTTTAACAGATCACGGATGAGTTCCAGGGGATTGGTTTCTCTCACTTCATTAGAGCTTTGGATGCCACTCATATTCCTGTCTGCCCTCCTGTCTGGAAGGCTGAAGAGTTCCTAAACAGGAAAAATCCCATTCTCAATTATCCTGCAAGGAACCATTGAGCACACAGGATGTTTTATTGACTTTGAGCTAGATTACTCTGGAAGAAACCATGAAGCCACATTTTGTGCTACTCTGCATTGTGGCAGGCAGTGTAAATTGGTGTATTGTAACTGACAATCCCACAGTCACAATTCATGGAGGCCAGGTGCCACTTCTCACCAAGATCAGTTCTAGTCCTCATTTGCCTCAGCCATGAACCAGGAGACAAGCAGTTTTGGGCCGGTAATCCCTCTGGTTTTGATCCTGCATGAAAAAGAAGAGAAATTGACCAGTACTGGAGTGTGCTATATTTGGAGACATATGCAAAAATACATATTACTAACCATTTGTAATTTCCATCTTCACAAATTTTATTAAAATCATCTCCTTCCCCATTATCTGCTTTCAGTTACATTGTATTGCACTTACAGGTCCTAAATGGATATTACATACCTCTTTCTGATTGCCAATCCTGGTAGTCCCTGCTCCCTTCCTCCTTCTACTTTGGTTTCTGGCCCATCTCCAACAGTGCGAGTGGAATATCTAGGCTCTCAGCCCTCAACACCAAAGCACTCTGTTGGGATACAAAAAAAATCCACATTGCATTCTCCCTTTAAGCAACAGCATGTGCAACAATTAACTGTCATTACCAGCAGTAATATTAGTTAACTGAGTGTCCTTCACCATGTAAGGATTGTCTTCCTTTGTAGCTGTGATTAAAATTTAAATAGAAACAATTACATTTTAATTTTGCTACTTCAGCTAAAAAACATGATGTAATTCTGTGCTTGCTTGCTTGCAGAATAGTCCTTGTAGTCACTCTTTTCTCTCTCCAAACTCCAGCGATGGTCAAAGCAGAAAAAAGTGCCGAAATACAATCTCTGCAGTTTCACACAATGTTCAAATGCTGATGTCACTGTGCTTATACATGTTTGACCACCCCCCAGCCACAAGCATTGCGGACAGTGAGCATGTGGAGGGGTTTTGTGTTTACAGCCATTTTTGCAGCAGATAACTTCATTTTATTTTAAAGAGATGTCTCTCTAAAGAACGTGGTGGAGGAATGAGGATGTCCTTTTTCTGGCCAAACCCAAACTCAAGTCATATAATGGCTACAACCACACTTTGGAACAAGACTTTGTACAGCGGAATAGCGAAATGCTTAACTGCTGTGATATATAGACGAACCACACAGCAAGTGATCAGCAAGTGAAAGTCTTTAAAAAATAAATTAATTAGACACATGCTCCTTTTTAATGGTAATCCGCTAGAGCAAAATATACCAGAGTTTTGTAATGAATTAAGAAAACTGTGGAAGGCAGCAGGAGAACCATCATGGGAGGATCATATGAGGTGTAAGTGTGAAATACAGTTTTTAGAATTTTTATTTCTAAAAACACATTATTACATTCAAAGTAAATTAGATTTACTAATTGTCAGGAGGGAATTTTCACAATAACGTTATCTTAAGTTTACATGTTAATGGAGGACTTGATGAAACACATAACTCCTTTCTCCAAATCAAATATTTCAGTTATTATAATTTAGTAAATATTGGTTTGGCTAACGCCCTGAGTTTTCTCCACTCCCCCCACCCCCCGGAGGGGGTGAGAAGGACGAGACATAAATGCTGCTGTGCTTACATTCATAAGCAAATATTTTGTTTGATTTCAGGGTTTTGGAAATTGAGATGTGCATTAGATTTGATGGCACATTAGACTCAAGTAGATACAGATTTGTTACATGAACAATTTTTTGCTACTTTTTCTTAGGAAGAAGAGGAATGGGCAGAGAAAGATGGAAATAGTAATAGGGTGGTATTTATAAATTCAATATTTCTTTGGGCAACCACAGATGACTTGAAATATTCTGACATTATTTCATTCTCATTCCACAGATGGGAAGAGGAGGAGCAAGGTAAGAATCCTGAACGGGTTTTTTGTTTTTTGTTTTGTTTTAATGTACGCACAAAAAATATAGTAGGAATGTACTATGTATTATACATTACTTTTATTTATTAATCAGCAGCAGACACATTAAAATCAGGGCAGTCAGAAAAATAATTTTCTGTATAATCCCACAAGGAATGCAGTTATTTCACAAAGGCAATTATAATTTATATCATCTTTTGGTTTACATAGTTAAAAAAAAACCTTGAATAGAACAGCACAGTTTTCCCAAAGAAGCAGCATTGTAGTGGATAACAGGGTCATAGAAAAAAGAAATAATGTTGCTAGGAAAGAATGAGATCTTTCAGTAAGAAAGTATTATTTTATTGCATATACTGAATATATCTATTTTTTTAGATTACCAAGAAAATCAGCCTACAATGGCAGGAATAAAAAGGGAACTTCTTGAAGGGATTTCTGCTTTAGGAGTAATGGCAACTATTGTACTTATGAGGTTCATATTGCAGTAACAAACCACAGGAAAGATGGAAGAAGTGCTTTGGATTCAATTACTTACATATTTATATTGTAAAATGACATTGGTGCTCACATCTCCTCCTACATTTGTCTAAATTCAGTCCTTTGCTGTAATGTATTATGTCCCTTATTTATTAACATTACATGTTAAGCTAAAGAAATTTATAGGAAAAAATACTGAAAATAGACATTAGTAATGTGAATTTTTGGTTTTCCACACAGGTGTTGGATTTCTGCAGGAAGTTACCCGACATCTGTAAAACCTAGAAGACTGGGTATCCAATGTTCAGTTGAATCCAGTGAACAGTTTATATTGTGTTTGATTTCTTTTATTAATACTCTCTACATTATTTTTGTACTGAATGGAGTATTGTATTTTTAAGTTTTGTGTGGTATTGAACATAGTATATTTTTCCTGTATTATCATAATTTTAAAAATAGTGCAGTGTTTTTAAATACGATAAAAAGCTGGAACTACACATAAAGAGAAGTGCAATTTCACTGTATTTTATTTCCTTTGCACAGTTTTAATCAGTGTATATTATACAGTGTAATGTCCAGAAGATACTTTATCTAACTAACTTGTTAGATTATAGTAATCATTAACATTTAATAGCAGGGTTCTATGAGTCAAATATATAGGTTTTGAAGACATATGATTGTTTAAATTTATAAACAACACTATGCCTTGTAAGATTATTTTTTTTACTTCTAAAATTATAAAAAATAATAATATAAAAACATTTTATTTATTAAAAATGTGTAATCTCGTCTCCTGCATTAAGGCAGAGGTACTTTTGTTCAAAAACACATAATACTGAATGGAAAGGTGTTACAGAATATCATATTATAATGATAAGGTATCAGAAACAATCAAAATATAGTATTTTAGTCTGTCTAATTTACAAAGCAGTAATGTAACAGTGGCCAATATACATGTAATTTCTGGATGATATGAGCCATTAAAATTTAACTTTAGATCACAGGTATTGCAATGTTTATGTGACATCACAGGTACCCCAAAATGTAACAACTTCACATTGCATGCGCAGGGTGACCACCCCCCAAACCTGACAAAAACCAGTCTCGCATAAAGTTGGCAACTTGTATAAATTGGTTACAACTTAAAACACGGTTGGCAGCCATACATGGGTCCTGGATCACAGAATCAGACAGCCCAAAGGGCGATCCAATTATCTGCAAAGTGGAAAATCTGGGCGTACTGAAAGGTTCGGCCTGGTAGTAACCGCCACCAGGCCACTGGGCAGGGGGCGGGGGGGAGTCAATGCAGGTTCCTGTCTCATTCCTGCACTGCCATACATTTTGTGAAAACCTCAGATGACCCCTCGACAAGAGGGAGAACAATCTCGAACCAGATAGAGGGTCCATGTCAACCGCCCCCAAATTGTGGTGGAGATACAAAAAATCCCACAAAAGAGGGTGGGATGGTGAGGAGAACTCAAAGGCAGCTGAGCTGGAGGACCAGTCAACAGGTGGACCAAAAGGAAGAAGTCTTTCTTCTGGTCTTCCCACCCTAGCCAATCAGAGTGAGGCACAATGCGTGTTGCTGATTGGCTGGCCCAAAAAGCGGTGCACAGAACACAGGGCTCCCTGGAAAGAAGGAGCCCTGAGAAGGTGGCAGGCAGAGGGAGTGCTTGCCACTGCAACTTCTCTGCCCAGTAAACCGGACAGGGGATTCACAACAGCCACAACGGCAATATAAGGAAGCAGAAAACCTTGCCTTGTCCAGTGGCACTACCCACTATAGGATTAAAGAAGCGGAGAAAATCATGTTTGTGTAAAGTAAGCCCTTTCACTTACCTGAGAAGCCTGTCACTGACATGCAGGTACAATAGAGGGCAGAATATGCATAGATTTCAATGATTTTTTAAAAAAATGTATAATTAGATAAAGCGTCATTTAGCTATCTTTCCCCTTCGACATCCAAAAAAGAAATGGTAGCTGCTTCCATCACAAACAGTCCAGGGTCATGAGGCTCCTTCTCTGGACACACTCTGAATGACAGATTGTATCATTGCTGATAAAGTGTATACATATTTTTCAGTCACACGCAAAAAACAGTTCTTCGGCAATGGAAGAATCTAGTATTTCCAAAAAACCTCACAATTGGAATCTATTTCTGCAACGTTTTGCAGACTGATTCTGACGAATCGCTGATGGTATGGTGCAAATGTCATGTGATGTCACCCATTTCCTAATGTGATAAAGTCCTTAGAGGAAGTCTGGATGCAAGGCAATTTCAACTATCTTAACATAATTATTTTCATTTTAAGTTATGTATTATTGGGGATAGGAGGAGATACAGAAACATAGTTTTGCAAAGTGAAAAAAACCGTTAATTCAACAAAGCTTGTCACAAAATGCTGAGCTGTTGACTTTTAACATAAAATCCAAAAATGCAATCATAATATAAGTTACTTGTCATAGAACATTCATTAGGCATCTAATTTTTCAAAAATCAAGTACCTTTATACAGTATTTTTGATAAAGTTCAAGGGAGAGAGAGAGTTAAAGAAAAACGCTCAGAAACATTCAGAATTCACTGTAAGCAAATAAAATTGATGATTTTATTGAAGGATAAAGAAAAGGTGGTAGAGTTAATTGCATACACTTCCAAGTCACTTTTGAACTAGCAATAGGAAATTAGCTGCTGTGCGAAAACAGCATGAACTGTAATTCAGAACAGCTGTCCAATTTATTGGCAAGAGTAAACTGCTCATGTTCTTATACTATACTCAATTATTCCAGCCACCTTTTTAACCTGTTCAGCCAGCGAATATTTGCTTAAATCTAAATAAAAAATACCACCCTTTTTGAAGTAAGCAAAGGGGATCCATTGAGTCTTCTCCTTTGCATTCATGTTTGAATGTATATCCAGCTCTCCTCCAGAGTATCTTTGCCCATGGGGCACATAATATTCCTATTTTTATTAAAAATTTGACACTTCTTCCAAAGAACTAGTAGTCATAATAGGTTTGTCTCTCTTAGACGTGTTTACAAAAAGCAGTAAACTAGAGTATGTGCAAATCTGGTCAAAGTATCATCACAATGACTCTATGAGGTAGATAAGACTAAGTGATAAGTTTTATTGAGGGATTATTATTATATGTAGCTCTTATAGTATTCTGTTATGCATGCAGATGAAGTCAAGTTATAAAGTACTAGGGTTGTGCATTCAGGGTACACCTTGACCCGTTTCTTGTCCCAACTTTCAGTGGCCCTGATTTGTTTTTTGGGATGGCAGATATCTCTTTTCACTCTGGGTTGCCGAAAGATCCGTTTTCTATCGACCCAATATGGGGGGGGGGGCTTCCCAGGTTCCCCTTCCCACATGCTTTAAGGAGACTACTTCTTACTTGCTGTTTCTACTCTAGAGGAGGCTCTTGGCTGCAGGCACTGGCAAGCACATACACTTTTGGGGCGTGCATTCATGGCACACATGCACTGTTTCCAAAGCAATTCTGTTTCTTACTCTAGAGGAGGTGCTTGGCTGCAGGCACTGGCAGGCTCATGCGCTTTCTGGGCCTGCATGCCACATGCACTGTACTTGGAAAAAGTGTGGTTGTGGTGTGCAGGTCCAGAAAGCGTGCATGCCTGCCAGTGGCTACAGATGAGCTCTAGTGGAGGTGCTTGGCTGTAGGCACTGGCAGACATGCACCTTCTGGGTCTGCACACCACACACACACTCTCTTTCCAAGACAAGGAGGCAAGTTCTGCAGGTTTGCATGCTTTCTCTCCCCGGCTACACCACGCCAGCCAGCCATGCACTCTTTCAATTCCTAGGCATTTTAAGGCGACTTCCTACTTCCAGGTAAGGAAGAGCAGTGACCTCCTGGAAGAGGAGAGTAGTTTTCAGGGAATGAAGGTTTACTTTTTGTTTGCTGGGGGATTGTTAAAAAGGATTAAACTGTGATTCCGAAAAGCAGGTTTGGAGCCGGGATCGGCTCCCACTTGCTTTTGTGGCGAGTTGATTTTCGTATGGGGAGAGGGGTTCCCGTTACGTGTTTCCGAATTACCAAAAGAAATAAAGGAAATGGTAGAAATAAATTCTGCACACAACTCTATGAAGTATCACATCATATCCTTCAACATATATTGTTACATTTCAAGACGTCTCCACAAATGAACTTTTGCCTACACAGAAAGGAGGATTGCTAAATGCAGGGGATGCATGAGATTGTTCTCCCATTTTATTTTATTTTCTTTGAATAGCTTCAAAATATTGTTCACTTAGTAAGATAAGCATCTTTTTCTTATCTGAAACTGGAATAAAACTATATTTTTCCTCTGATTAACCAGAACTGTTCCTGAAATGCTTATACAGAAATATTGTTCTCCGCTCCTTTCCTTCTTTCTGTTAATTTCGCCATGGCAGTGTGACCATGCAAAATAAAACACAATTAGAAGGTATTCTTCAGTGCATATGCAATTTATTTGTATTTTGACAAGAGACAAGACTCAGGAAATGTTCTTAGAGAAATTAAAAAAGGACATGGTTTTTCTTATTTCAAAAATTATTGTGGAAATTACGGTGGGGTACATTTATTTTATGTTTTAGAAAAAAACTGATTATACTTAGCTCCGTCTCCATGGATTGTGCACCCACACATACAACTATGTATAGAGACACACCCATAATATAAGGGACTTGAGCATTCATATATTTTGGTATCCACTTGGGGTTCTGGAACCAAATGCTTTAAGGACCCACTGTATGGCCTTCCCTCCTCAGCAATGGTCTCGGGGAAATCGGGAAGGCATGGTCTTGCTGTTACTTATGGGAATTGTTTTGTTTTTGCTAATTGCTTTGTCTTTCTAAGATTTACTTGCAGTTGGAGCAGGACAGATAAAATATGTGTCCATGCTTGATGTGATTGACTTTCATAATGTATTACAGTTCAAAGACATATAGTGAATATTTGTTCTTAATATCTATTTTTTCATTTAAAATGTATCACTTCTGACAAATGAGGAAATTCTACTTCAGTTGAAATGCTAAGAGAAGATAACCTGAAATGAGAGGTTGCCCCGAACTGAACTGATTGAAATGCAGGGAGTCAGTCGTAGTACTCTAATATTTATAAGACAAAGAAGCTTCTGAATGTTTCTAGAAAAGACACGAGCACTCTTTCATGTGCACGAAGAACATTTTTGGAACTTCCATGCACTTCCCCTGGAGAGGTTGTATGGGTATTAGATGCTGGGCTGTGATAAAACAATTTCTGTTGATGAGTAGTTATTTGGCGATAACGTGCACTACCACTTTTCACATTAGAGATGATTGAATAGTTGACCTTGTGTGGTTTTATTTTAAATCTTTTAATTTTGATTTTGAAGATTTTTCATGGAACACTAAGTTTAGACAGTGATTCAGGAGATACAGTGCATGCCCCAGTGAATCATGGAATTTTCTTGTTTATTTTGGATAATTCAACTTAATATACTTCACAGGTTTGTTGTAAGGACAAAATGAGGGGAAGGAGAGTTATGTACATCATTAGAGGAATATCAAGAAATAAATATAAGTAGTATTCACATGTTAATGTGGAAATGGCACAAAAGTGTTGTCTAAACCTGTTCATTTATCTCAAGATGGGTCAGCAGCTGCAGAAATTTCTCACCATTCTGAAATGTCTGTGAAGGGTGCGATCTGTGCATGTCAAAGATATTGTTAGCTTAGTTTGTGATTTAAAATTTTTTTTGTTATTACGCATTATGTGTTATGTTTTTATTCTTGCTTGATTTTATATTATTTGTTGGAAGCTGCCCCGAGTCCTTTTGGAGAGGGGGCGTGTGATGGCATGCCCAAGCCTTTGGAAAAAACTATAGTGTCTGTCTTTACCTGGGGGCTATCTGTATACCTTCTGTTAAGATCAAGACCCTTAACATACAGAGGCACTTTAGGCAAGGTGAGAAGAGAACCAGTATGAGTTTACTGAAAACAAGATAAATAAAGGGTTAACTCCACCCGTGACTATTATAAGATAGCTTAAGATAATATGTTACAAAAGGAGGTTTTGCTGGTTGCAGTCATCACTCTGGAGTCCTTGAAAGTCTTGCCTCTGATGCAAAGCAATGGTTTACAAGCTGGTGCTCATAAACGGTCTCAATCTTCTTTCTTGTGAAGCTTAAGCTGGTCAAAAGCTTCTGATGTCTCTGGGACTGGTAGTACAGTATATGAATACTGGCTGAATGCAGGTGTTAAGGATGACTGTTTTGGATTGCTTGGGCCCAGGATTGCCAGACAATGCCCAAGCCTCTGGTCATTGTAACTCTGCTGCAGAAATAGAAGGAGTCTAGCAAGAGAGCTCTGTACAGGCAAATGGAATAGACCAACTAAGGCTGGCTTCTACAGGGTTTTTTAATGCTCCACCCAAAACCAATACAAAGGGAGATTTCTACACTATTGGGAAAACCTATAAACAGAGGGAACTAAAGGAAAGGAGGGGGAAAGGCAGAGCCAAAACTTCACAGGGCGGGATATAAATAAAGTTTTTTGTTGTTGTTGTAGGCCCTTCTTTGACTGGAACCTATAGCCCTGTCTTTCACAGTGATTTGAGAAATGTTTCATGGGTACATAAAGCCCTTCATTCTATGCACCAGGCCTCAAAATAAAAGGAAGCTCCATGCAAGGCACAGGCACACCTGCATTTCAGAGCTTTTTAAGCAAAGCCTTTACTTTTCACCTGGGAAAGCATGAAGGTCCTCATGGAAAATGCAGAAGAGAATGCAACCACTGAGTGTGAGCTTGTTTTTGTTCACTATGGTATGTTGAATGCTCAAATTTATTCCACAGAATTGTAAATAGGATTATTTGACCACAGCATAATCAAGTTACAGTAGAACCTGTTGCAAGAAGCAGAAAAATTCATTTTTAGCTCCCCATTAATGTTCATGCTAGAGCTGTTATCTTCTCTGGCATATCTATCAAGTGGTTAGCTGGAAGCAGCAGTGACAGCAAACAAAATATGTTGCAAGAAAATCATGCCCCTTGGGGGATCATTTTAAAGTCACTGGGAAGTGCTATCTTCAAAAAAACAACATCTCTAGTTCCTCCTAGAATGCTAGAAACATGGAGGTGCCTGGGGGAGTGGAAGCTTTGCTTTGTAAGCACTTATGCAGCTGACATTGCAGGATATAATCCATACAGCTAATGTTGAGCTGCACTTGTCTCATTTCTTGAGTATTAGTACAAATACAGTGTGGTTTGTTCCACAACCTGTTTCAAAGAAAAAAGCACCTGGTTGTTCATATAGGAAGTTCATAATTGCTTTGCAGAGGTAGCCATGTTAGTCTCTTTGCTGCATAAAAAGGAGGAAAGAAGAAAAAAAGAAATGTGGCAGCATTTCTAAGACCTTTTTATTTTTGCATGAGGTTTTATGGATAGAAACCCACGTCTGCTGCATCCAAAAGTGGGTTTGTATACATGTAACCTCACATAAAAATAAATACAGTAGAATCTCACTTATCCAACGTAAACGGGCCGGCAGAATGTTGGATAAGCAAATATGTTGGATAATGAGGCATTAAGGAAAAGCCTATTAAAACATCAAATTAGGTTATGATTCTATAAATTAAGCACCAAAACATCATGTTATACAACAAATTTGACAGAATAAGTAGTTCAATACGGAGTAATGCTATGTAGTAATTACTATATTTACGAATTTAGCACCCAAATATCACGATGTATTGAAAACATTGACTACAAAAATGCATTGGGTAATCCAGAACGTTGGATAAGCGAGTGTTGAATAAGTGAGACTCTACTGTACAAGAAGTGTTGCAATGTTTCATTTTTTCCCTCTTCCTTCTTTTTCATGTCCTTACATGAGTCCAACATACTGCTTTCAGTCTAGAAACCCAAGTCCAGTGGGCTACCTTTAGATTTTTAGGACTGGGAACAAACTCTGCTGTTCGGTTTGGAATTGGTTCCATACATTTTTGGGTGGTCCTGATTGTAGCTTGTGATAGGATCATGTCATAGTGAAACTGAATATGGCTTTTGCTCAGTACAGTGTTAATGTATACGTTCCTTTCAGACTTTGGTAAGAAGTTGAGATGCTGAGTAATGCTCATTGAAATCCAATGTGCAGAAGGTCCATCTACTGATAGATTGTGCAGCTTCAGTAGCCAATCTTGTATTGGGGCTTGATTTTCTATGAGAAATTGACAATCCCAATTAAGGTGAACTCAACAGAGAAATTGAATCCCTAAACGGTTCTGGTCCAGCATACTTGTCTGAATGCATCTCCCTTTATGAGCCAACTGGAACATTTAAGCCGCTCCTCATAGGGCTTGTTCTCCAGACCCTTAATCATTTTAGACACCCTCCTCTGGAAGCTTTCCAGCTTGTCAACTTCTCCCTTCAACTGCGGTGCCCAGAATTGGACACGGTATTCCAGAAATATAGAAAAACACCTGGGAGTGTTGCAAGGCCTAAATGTTTCATGTATCTGTGATTGCTATCACAGTTTTACTGTTTTTAATGGTTTTAACTCGATGGTTATATGTTGTTGATTTGATATGTGATGTTATATGTGGGGCATTGCATTTTGCCATTGATTATGCTGTGAACCACATTGAGTCCGCCCAGGGGTGAGAAAAACAGTATCTAAGTGCGATACATAAATAAATAAATAAACTGGCAACATGCTGTTGCATACCTAAGAGATGACTGGAGCAGCTATGGCATTTGAAAAATAGTAGATATTGTTATAAGTAGAAGAAAGTTTATGTCATGTTTGTATTAGAGGAAATAGGTTAAGAGGGCAAAACCTACCTTCATTTGAGAGGTTGGAAGCCAAGCTCTATTTCCCCACTGCCCCCCTCCCCTCACTCTTGTCTTTTAGTATTATTTAGTCATTAAGGTAGTTTGTAGCTGATTTGTTGTTCTGCGCATTTATCACAATTACCCCCATACTGTATATATATTTCTAGGATCACAATAAGTTGAAGCTGACTTAATGCCAAATAACAAGAACATGTACATACTACCAGTCTTGCTCTGTAGTTCATATCCTGTGCTGGGAGATTGTGTGCATTGTGGAATGTATTCACATCCACTGACCTAACATAAATCACACCTTTAAAGACAGTGTTTTGGGAACACTTGTCCAGAGCCTTTTTGACAAGAAAGGGGAACTCCTGGCCTCTGTTATTTTTTGTCAGAGGTAGTTAATCTCTTGCAATTCAGTGGTCAGAGAGAACAGACTGGAGATAGCAGAGTCATTCTCCATGCTGTGCGAGGCATAAAATTCTGTACCTCTCTCTGCCCAGAGAAGGCATGAAACAATCCCTGTTTGGGGGGGGGGAGGGGTATATGTCATCAGGTGAGGGTTTTCTTAATGGCTGGTCCCCTTGAGGCAATGAAAACCCCAGGATTTTAGCATTTCATCGTCCCCGCTTTATGAAAAACGGGCAAAACAAAATCTGTGTGAAAAATATTGCATCATAGTATGCTGAGGCCTAACGATGACAAGAAAGAAAACTGTAGCTTGGAAAAGAATTAGTACTGAAAGGTAGAAAATAAAGGAAATATACAAAAAAAAGATTTCATTAATTAAAGATTGAAAGTGATAAAGTGATATCTAGGTCTGTATGAAAAAAAGATAGGCATTGTGGGGTCAAAATGCATATGTGCAGAGGTCATAGAATCAAACCACCTTATCACATTGAGAGAGGAAAGCATGTGTGACTGTCCCTTTAAGAGTAGAGAATCACCTCTCTTACCTTGTCAGCAGTCCCATTTTGGTTCTGCCTCCTCTCCCCTGCCCATCACACTCACACTAACAGATGGAAACTGCAATACATTCATATATTCATCACACGGTCAGTGTTACCTTTTGGTTTTTAATCAAAACCAAGAGATACCATTCCCTGCCCAGAGTCCCTTATCTCAAAGGAGACTGACGCCAGTTTAAAATTATTTCTTTCCATGGGATCCTATGGTTTTGCATCAAAGTCCATAGGATACAAAAGACAGTGGTCCAGGTTTAAACCATTTCTTTCCATGGGATCCTATTGTTCTACATCAAAGCCCATAGAATACAAGAGACAGTGATCCAGGTTAAACCCTTTTCTTTCCATGGAATCCTATAGTTCTGCATTAAAGCCCATAGGACACAAGAGACTGATCCAGTTAAAAACATTTCTTTCCATGGGATCCTATGATTCTGCATTAAAGCACATAGAATACAAGAGAATGATCCATGTTAAAATCATTGCTGACGGTTGTGCAATGAAACAGGACGGGAAACTGATGGTTGCCATCGCACCTGTTTTTCAGTTGTAAACATATGAGTAAAGTGTGATAAGAGGTAGGAATTCTGAATATGGTTGTTGGCTCGTGTTCAGAGTTCCCTCCTTTCAGGACATTTCCACACCTTTTCAACCCTAGAACATGTGATGAGCTCCGTGCCTCTCCACGCTAGAAAAGAGGCTGAAGTTCTCTACAAGGGGGGAATTTTTCAATGTGATGAGGTTGATCACTGGAGTTCCCTCCTTTCAGGACACTTCTGCCTCTTTTCAACCAGGGAGGGCTATATATAACTGCCAGAAGTAGTTTAACTCATGTGATGACCTCAGTGCCTCTCCATGCTTGAAAAGAGGCTAAAGTGGCCCACAGCTGGGAAATTTCTCAATGTGATAAGGTGGATAGAATAGTAGAGTTGAAAGAGATAAAGATTCAAATTGGGACAAGGTTCTGATACAAAAGAAGAAAACAACATTTACAATCTATAAAATTCTTGTTACAATGGGCTACAGAAAAGAAATCCATCAAGGACCGTATGACAGAGTGGGCATCACAAATCGGACATATAGTAGAGTCTCACTTATCCAATATTCGCTTATCCAATGTTCTGGATTATCAAATGCATTTTTGTAGTCAATGTTTTCAATACATCATGATATTTTGGTGCTAAATTTGTAAATACAGTAATTACTACGTAGCATTACTGCGTATTGATCTAATTTGTTGTATAACATGATGTTTTGGTGTTTAATTTGTAAAATCATAACCTAATTTGGTGTTTAATAGGCTTCTCCTTAATCTCTCCTTGTTATCCAACATATTCACTTATCCAACGTTCTGCCAGCCCGTTTATGTTGGATAAGTGAGGCTCTACTGTACTATAAAACTGGAAGCCTGGGAGAAGGCCTGGAATGTAAGACTAAGATATATCTACTCGAGTGACCTCAATGAGAACTGGTATAAAATGTTCTATCAGTATACATAACGCCACAAAAATTGGCAAAGTGTTATAAAAATGTTTAAGAACAAACAGGGACATTTTTCCACATGTGGTAGGGTTGCAAATTGGCAAAAACATTCTGGAAAAATATACATAAAACTATCCAAGAAATAATGAAAATAGATTATCAACTAAAACCAGAATACTATTTATTAGGACTGTTCGATATGAAATTAGGAAAAAATCAAGAAATCTTACTAACTTACATGATAACGGCCGCTAGAATAACCTATGCAAAGAAATGGAAACTCAAAGAGATACCAAACAAAGAAGATTGTATACTGAAAATTTGGGGCATAATGAATATGGACAAGCTGAAATACAGTGTTCCCTCACTACTTCGCGGTTCACTTTTCGTGGATTCACCGTTTCTCAATAAACTCTAAAAGACTATTATAAATAATAAAAAATTACAATTTACAACTTAAGGGAGGGAGGAAGGAGAAGCCAAAGGGAGAGAAAAGGAGCCCAAGCGGCAACAGAGGGAGAAGGAGGCGATTTATCAATACACGATTGGTTGATAAAGACTTAAAATAGTGTATACTAAAATAATGTGTAAATATTAAAATAAATATAGCGTCCCTACTTCGTGGATTTTCACTTATTGCGGGTGGTCCAGGAACCTAACCCCAGCAATAAGTGAGGGAACACTGTACTATATCTCAGCCCATCAAGGCAAATCAAAGAAAGCAACAGACTGGAACGCAGTAAAAAATTACTTTCAGACAGGGAAAACCTTGTATACTTAAAAATGGAGAGGGACATGAGAAAAGCTCAAAATAGTCATTTTACCCAGTTGGATGATTTGGAAGTCACAAGAAAGTTTTCCCTTCCATTCCATTTTACCTCTTTTTCTCTCTTTCTTTTTGTATATCCTAGTTACCTTACCCATCTCCCTTCTCTAAACCAACCCCTACCTAGCCTTACCCTATTAACGCACCCTTATTTCACTTCAAAACTTCGTTTTTGAAAATGTATGTCACTTTTCAAATCTTAATAAAAATATTTTTAAAAAAGAAGGAAGAGATCACAAGGGCCATCTAGTCCAAACCCTTGCCATGCAGGAAAATCAAATCAAATCAAATCACCCTTGACAGATGTCTAGAAATCCCCGCTACACACACATACATATGTTTATTAGTCTGAGGAAGTTGCATTTCTTCCTTCATCCTTCTAAACCTGATAACCTTTGGCATTAGGTTTAAAGCGAATTGGGCAGAGAAATGACTCTGATGTTAGAAAACCACACATTCACACAAAAGCAGAGGCTTGCAGTTTGGGTCAACCTTGCTTGCCAAGTGCAAAATTGTAATTGCTAACTTGCTGCCATTGATCTTTCTCTCAGAAAAAGGCCAGACATGATGGGAGAATGCCTGTTGTACTCCCTGCTGTTCAGCTTTTGTGTACTCCATGCTGTGCAGTTGGTATGCATAGCCGAAGCTCTTGCTTCAGCGGCATAGGTACCAAACAATTCCGTGCCTTCTGTTTTCTTTGGAGAATTCTGTACAACTGCTTGGTTATTATCCCTGCACACTTATCTATCTTAAAAGTGAGACTAGCTATTTATCAGTATATGGCTGCTCATTCACAATAGTATTTATGGCAAATCGATTTATTGAAACCAGTTCCCTAATAACGTCTGTCTTGTTCAGTGGGGCTTACTTCTTTTTAAGTGTGTGTAGGATTGTAGTGCGAATTTTGTTAACTTCTATTCTTTGTTGTTATGTGACTTCCAAGTCAACTGAAATTTATGACAATTCTGTCATAGGTGTTTCTTGGAAAGATTTAGTCAGAGGAAATTTGCTGTTGCTTTTGTCTAAAGCTGTGAGAGTGTGACTTGCCCAGGGTTACTCAATGGGTTTCCATAGCTGAATCTTGGTCCAGCATTGAAACAACTACAACCAGGGTGGCCAAACAGATTTAGATCAAGGGTAATATTTGGGCCTGAGAGTAAAAACATTTTGTTTAGGTGCTGAAATGTATTTCTTTCTTTTGAAATGTATCAGCAGACTGAAGTTTTAAGATTGGGCCACTTATAAATTAATTTAATATAACTTAAGCAAATAGATGAATGAATGGCTGCAACTTTGGAAATCTAAACCAATTAATGTTTAATTGCTATCTATATTCATGTGTGTGTGTGCATGTGCGTGCATATGTTGGACAAGTTACTGTGAAATCTATGTGAACAAAAGAGAAGAAATGCTTGGTATATTTGGTCCTAAGTGTCAATTGTGGGATTTATAACCAAAAGAACACTTTTCACTGAAGCATGATGAACAATAGATACTGACAGTATTAAGTGCCAGTTTCTTTTTCCTTCATTGATTTTTATTGTGTTTATTGTTTGGCTCCAAGGCATACACATTTTCATTTTCCATTAGTACAACCAATACTCTCTGAAGAATTGAGATGACATAAGTAGCACCCATTTCATTAAAAATGGCTCCCTCTGCAGACAACACAGGCTGTGATTATTAAAAAATAAAGGTTTCAAAAAGGAAGTTGACATTTGTTATTAGGCCTTGAAGCGATTACGTTTTTAAATGGCATTTGTGATTTTTTCATTAAATGGGCTTTTCTTTTTTAAGTCCGTGGCTCAAGTTTTATCCAGTGCTGCCTTGCCTTTGTGTTGGATTTGTGTAGATTTTTTAAAATTTAAGTTTCTCTTTCCTTGACTGAAATAAAGTTGAAGGTCGTACGGATCCCTCTCCTGCAAATTAATCAAGTGTGGAATTTTCCACCAGAAATACCATCCAGATTTCCCCCCCTGTTTGTGTGCAGAATGAGGGTGGACCTCTAAACCGAAACGCTTAGACTATAGTTTTATTAGAATTTATAATCATACTCACGTTGTGCATTGTCTCTTGGAAGGTGTATTTGTTTTCTCTCCCCAAAAATGGAGGTTTAGTGAACAAGGTGCACTGTGAGTAGGAAAGTAACTGGTCTAGATAGAACACAATAACATATCTGGCTTTGGATTATGTTGCACTCTTCCTGAAGAACTGAATGTACATGTCGGGATTTATGATAGCTGTGATGCTTATTTGTTGGTGGTGTCAAGCATATTTTTTCTTGAGTTAGGCTGCTATTCTAGTTGTGAACTTATCTGGAAAAGGCTGGTCTTCCCTTGATTATTCATGCTGTGGTAAACGCAAACTGGACTTTTGAAATGTGATGTGTCTTGGTCTGCATTTGAAGATGATTAATGCGGGATATAGACACACACATATTGCTGGTGGCTGAAGAGTGACACTTGTGGTACCAATGCATTGTGAGCTGCACTGGTTGCTAATGTAACCTAAGACTAATTTAACCTTTTGCCCCATTTTTTAAAGATTTCAAATTACCTGAAGGCATGTGTAATGGAATGGGCTTACCTTGCCAGGCTAGTGTGTAGGAAAGTTCTAGGCCCTGGGGAAAAAGTTCTGATCCAAACTAAAGGAGGAGGCAACAGCCTGCTCCTTATATGGTTGTGGTGCCTGATTGGTGGGGGAGTAATAATAACAATAACAATAATAAGTTTATTTTTATACACCGCCTCCATCTTCCCCGAAGGGGACTCGGGGTGGTTTACATGGGCCAAGTCCGGATAAAAACAATAACAATATACAATACATCCATAGACAAAAACCTACTCAATTATAAAATTTAAGCATTTAAGTTAGAGAGTGTTGCCTAGCTACAGAAGAGCACCATAGAGGGAGAGGAGAAGGAGAAAAGAAGTGTTTAGAGGTGGAAGGGAAAAAAAACCTCTGTGAGGAGGAAAAATAAAAATAGCCATTGGGGAGAAGTGCTACTTTGATTTAGAGAGCCTCTAGGGGACAGAGTGCATATATTAAGAGCCTCTGGAAGGGAGGACTGAGGGGATTTGAAAAGCCTGATTAGTTCTCTTGTGAGTGAACATAGTTCCGTGGAAGACAAGGAACCATTTTCTTTTAAGGAAACAGCTTGATAATCTTCTGACACCATTACGTGTCTGAACCTCTCCTAATATCTGAGCAATCTTGTTCTAGTTCAAATAAACTTCCCAAATCTGTTTATATTTCACCATGGGTATTCAGTGTGTCTTTCTGTTCATCAATATAAGAAGGGGGCCTGTCTGCATAACAGCTGAAGGGGCAAAGATGCAAAAATACTCCTTTTAATCCATAGTCAAACGCAGGAGGCCCCTTTCAGTGGAGAAGGGCGAGGAAGGACACCACAAAGGTTGGATCTTCAAACTGCAAAAAACTATTTTATTGCAAGCTTAGCAATAACGACAAAAATGCATACATCAATGCAATCAAAAGATTTGTTGCACCTTCAAAATGGTTGCAAGGCTTTTTATCACTTTTACAGAAAGTAGAAAACATATTCTTATTGGCTTACAAAGATCATTTACCCCATTCGTCTGATACTGGCTACGTCATAAGCATCTTAACTATCATGCAATTCCATTCGTTTTCTTTGTTGTAACAACATGTGACTCTTTAGACAATGGTGCTTTCATGTTAATTGACCCTGATCACAGCACCTGCTTATCTACTTTTGTTGCGAGTATTAGGTTCAAAAGCGCTGGGAAATTAGGGAGTGTTGGCTAACGAGTTCAGTCCAGATGTATTGTTATTCTTGAAAAGTAACTTCCTTTTCTGCAACAACTCTTTTTCCAAACATCAGCATTTTCTCTCAAACATAGGCCTCTCTCAAACATAGGCCTTTTGCAAGTTAGGTCAAAACATATGGGACTTATAGTCATTAGAAGTATCTCTGAAAATTCTCTTTTTAAACTCACGTCTCCCTCATTCCATCGTCTTTTTTTCGAAGCTGAAAGCCTGTTTTTCAGCGGAGCAAACCAAGATTGTGCACAAGTAAAATGAAGAAGCAATCAATCTACTGCCATACAGTAACCCCCCTGTTCTGTGGCCAATCATTCGCATCCACTCTGGATGTTCCTGCCAACTCCGGATTCTCTGGTGTAGTTCCTGTGATCTCGCTGGGGAACAACACCCAAGAGTTATATGTGTTCTGTCTTTATAGGGGCCACTGCAGAGGATAGAGTAACTCTATAAGCATATATTATCAAAGTGAAGCAACACAAGAATAACAATAACATTGCGACAATTGCAATCTCAAATATGACCAGAACCTTCACTCACTGTAGGTCAGGAAGTCAAGAGGTAATAGAACTCTACCTATCTAAGTTCTGAGTGTATTTTGATCTAGCTGTGTTTACTATGTGATATATCTTGGATGCATTCCTTTTGATTTGTCCTGAATGACAAGTTATGTTTTGTCCAATACCAATCTGTGCTGCATCCAGGTGTTGGAGAAAGAATCTGCTCACATTTGGAGGGATTGCAAACCTCTTATCATTTAGTTTGCCAGTTTCTCTAGCTTCATTGAAATGTGTTGGATTTTGTCTAATGTACAGAGCTAGACAAGATTGTATGTGTCACTGTTTGCCCTTTTAACTCAGGCCCAGCCAGATTATTTCTCATGCCCAGGTGGATGTTGTATGTCAAAGGATTTCAATCCTGCAAGAATTAAAGTTTCAATTGTACATGTGCCATTCTAGATTGGAAGCAGTGTCTTTCCTGTCCAATTCCCACAAATGCAGTACTGTCCTGGCCCAATCCTGCCAGAGACTTCATGTATCAATATAATGTGGAGTTGTCTGCACATGCCAAGTTCTGTTTGGTTCCATCTGCCTGTGTCCTGTGTATCTGACAGGAATGCAGTGAAGTCACATCTAGGGTATTGTCCCAATTGGACATTGGGCATGGTCATAGTGATTGTTGTGCTGTTGGGTCCAGAGAGGTTTGGGCTGAGACAAGAGATGTACAAAGGGGCAAAGGGGATAAAGGCCTCCCCTTCTTAAAACAAATTGACTGGGATCTACATGATCAGTTGTCTGTGGTGTAGTGTTTGGAAAGCAGGCTATTTGCAGGTCTGTGGTGTTCCTCCCTCGTAGAGTTAAGAAAGTGCAAAAGCTGGGTTGCAGTTAAACGTCAAGAAAACCAAGATCATGGCAACTACACCTATTGATAACTAGCAAATAGAGGGAGAAAACATGGAACAGTGACAGACTTTATATTTCTAGGCACGAAGATCACTGCAGATGCAGATTGCAGCCAGGAAATCAGAAGACGTTTACTTCTTGGGAGGAGAGCAATGGCCAACCTTGACAAAATAGTGAAGTGCAGAGACATCACACTGGCAACAAAGGTCCGCATAGTCAAAGCAATGGTATTCCCCATAGTAGCCTATGGATGCGAGAGCTGGACCATAAGGAAGGCTGAGCGAAGGAAGAAAGACGCTTTTGAACTCTGATCCTGGAGGAAAATCCTGAGAGTGCCTTGGACAGCAAGAAGATCCAACCAGTCCATCCTCCAGGAAATAATGCCCGGCTGCTCACTGGAGGGAAGGATATTAGAGGCAAAGCTGAAGTATTTTGGCCACATCATGAGAAGACAGGAAAGCTTGGAAAAGATCACAATGCTGGGGAAAAGGGAAGGAAAAAGGAAGAGAGGCCGACCAAGGGCAAGATGGATGGATGGTATCCTTGAAGTGACTGGGTTGACCTTGAAGAAACTGGGGGCGGTGACGGCCGACAGGGAGCTCTGGCGTGGACTGGTCCATGAGGGCACGAAGCATCGGAGACGACTAAACGACTGAGCAGCAGCAGCAGAGTTAAGTGTGGACCTGCCATAATGGACCAACTCTGAGTGTGACTGGAAGGTGCATGTGAACATACCCAGCAGTCCTGTGCTTGCAATCTTTCTGCCATGGCATTTACTAATTTGTGTAGTGTATTTCTTCTCCACTTACTCTACTTTTCTATTGTCATCATTTTGTAGCATATTACCTACCTGAGTAACTGAGTCATTACACTTGATCTTAGCCAAAAGGCCGAGAAGCAACTGAGTCATTAATCGCAGTGACCTTACAGAGTTTAAAATTGATTCACGTATAAAGATTTATGTCTGCTGTCTGTTGTACATTTTGTTTTATTTATTCATTTATAATATTCATTTCTACTCTACAATTTAGAAAACCCCTTTGGGGCCCTAGCCACCTAAAGCCAGAGCTCCTTTTAGTGTCATTTTGTTAAATCGGAATGTATAGTTCACAATTAGACTCCAGACTCCATATTTTCCGGTATTGACTGAAAAAAAAGTAGCCCCAATCTCTCATTTCTATTTCCTTTGTTTTCCTTATGTGAAAAGTTATTAAACTGCATGGATGCCCCCATGCGGTTGGGGCATTTTGGCTCCTTTTCAGTGATTTATGAAAGCTATGCAAAGAGATGAATGTGACAACAGAAAGATGGGCTTGTGATTCAGTCAACCAACTACTGCCAAAATTAGTTGTGATATAGAGAACATAGTTGTTCTGCTTTTCTTGTCAGGAGAACAATATTTCACTTTTCTATGCAAGGAAGACCATGACTTTGGGCTCCTGCGGTGCAATGAGGGAAAAGCTATCCTGTTCTGAGCTGACAGGAATATTAAAATAGCAGCTTGAATGAGACAATATAGGACAGATCTTCATGCAATATTAGATTGAATTCATTTGCTATGAGAGCTTCACTATAACATTATTATTATTATTATTATTATTATTATTATTATTATTATTATTACTATTATTATTATTATTATTATTATTATTATTATTGACACAAAGACATTGTATGACACAGCAAACGAGATATATATGCTGGATTTCGTATTACAAAATCACAAGTTGAACACTTCCCAAGTGTTTAGGACTGTGTGATGTATTTTCGGATGACGTGTACACATCGCAGTAAGGTGGCCTTTTGCAGTTGACAGATTGTGATTTTGTCAATGTTTATTGTTTCCAAATACTGACTGAGATCTTTTGGCACGGCACCCAGTGTGCCGATTACCACTGAGACCACCTGTATTGGTTTATGCCAGAGCCTTTGCGGTTCGATCTTGAGGTCCCGATAACGGCCAAGTTTTTCCTGTTGTTTTTCGTCAATTCGACTGTCACCTGGTATGGCGACATCAATAATCCAAACTTTTTTTTCTTTTCCACAACCGTGAGGTCTGGTGTGTTGTGTTCCAAAACTTTGTCAGTCTGGATTCAAAAGTCCCACAGTATTTTTGCGTGTTCATTTTCCATTACCTTTGCAAGTTTGTGATCCCACCAGTTCTTTACTGCTGGGAGGTGGTACTTGTAGCATAAGTTCCAATGAAACATTTGGGCCACATAGTTGTGCCTCTGTTTGTAGTCTGTCTGTGCAATTTTCTTACAGCAGCTGAGGATATGATCAATGGTTTCGTCAGCTTCCTTGCACAGTCTGCATTTTGGGTCACTGGCTGATTTTTCAATCTTGGCCTTAATTGCATTTGTTCTGATGGCTTGCTCCTGGGCTGCAAGAATCAGGCCTTCTGTCTCCTTCTTCAGTGTCCCATTCATGAGTCATAGCCAGGACTTCTCCTTATCAACCTTTCCTTCAATTTTGTCAAGGAACTGTCCATGCAGTGCTTTGTTATGCCAGCTGTCAGCTCTAATTTGTAGTGCAGTTTTCTTATATTGATTTTTTTGTCTGCTGTGCTTTGAGGATTTCCTGATTTTTGACTTCACTCAAAGCAGGTTCATCACTTTGCTTTACATATTATGTCAGGGCATGTTCTTCTTCTTTGACTGCTTTTTTTACTTGTAAAAGTCCTCTGCTACCAGATCTTCTAGGCAGATATAGCCGGTCAACATCACTGCGAGAATGAAGTGAATGATGAATGGTCATGAGTTTTCTTGTTTTTCTGTCGAAATTGTCCAGTTCCACCTGTGTTCAATTTATAATGCCAGCAGTATATCTTATGACAGGTATGTCCCAGGTGTTTATGGCCTTGATGGTGTTGCCTCCATTGAGCCTCCTTTTGAAAAATTTTCTGACCCTTTGAGTGTATTGTTTGCTGACCACAGTTTTTACGTTGTTGTTGTTGTTGTTGTTGTTGTTGTTATATATTTAATATTGTGGATAAGGCCAATATAGTGTGTGCTTCAGGTTCATGCCAGTATCATTATAGCTTATCACACAATAATTGTGAAACTATAAAAAGAGCATGGGGTCATTTGCATTGCCTTAAACTCCTTGCATTGCCTTAAACTAGTTGATACATGAATGTTATTTTTAAAATATTGCTCCCAGATCAATTAATATTATTTCAGAAAACAGGTAATACATTTCTTTTAAAACAAAACCTCAGATACGCATTCAGTACAACATAATTTCCCCGGACTGTATACCAGCATAGAATCATAGAGTTGGAAGAGACCTCATGGGCCATCCAGTCCAACCCCCTGCCAAGAGCAGGAAATTGCATTCCTAGATTTATTCCTAGCATTTATAGATTGGGATCTGGTTAAAATATACAGTAGAGTCTCACTTATCCAAGCTAAATGGGCCGGCAGAAGCTTGGATAAGCAAATATCTTGGATAATAAGGAGGGATTAAGGAAAAGCCTATTAAACAACAAATTAGGTTATGATTTTACAAATTAAGCACCAAAACTTCATGTTATACAACAAATTTGACAGAAAAAGTAGTTCAATACGCAGTAATGTTATGTTGTAATTACTGTATTTACGAATTTAGCACCAAAATATCATGATATATTGAAAACATTGACTACAAAAATGGCTTGGATTATCCAGAGGCTTGGATAAGCGAGGCTTGGATTAGTGAGACTCTACTGTATTTATAATATTACTATTCAAGTTTTTGCAGAAATATGGAATATATGGAGGAATAAAAAACTGGGGGGGGGGAGGACATGAGTGGTGACTGTGGTACAGACAGAACAATGAAAAAGCTCTCCTCTAAAGTCTCAGTACTTCTAGGCATCTTGAACCAGATGTCTGTTTCTTGGCAGTGCTAAAGTATTGCCTTGAATCCCATGCTGGTAGAAGGGTAGAGTATAATTGAAATAAATAAAGTGGGATATAGATTGCAAAATGGTTTCGATTTACATGGATAACATGTTGGAAAATATTAATCTTAGATGTTGTCATGGCCAGTGGTTTGTCTGTACTGATTTTATTTATTTATTTCATATCAAAAGCATTACATAAATTAGTATAAAACTGATTAAAAAATAGAAGGAGCAAAAGTGGTTAAATATCTTTAGACCAAAAACGGGCAATAGCTATCGCATTGCCTGTAGCCTCAAACAATTCTTCCTCTGTACATGAGGCAGGACACTGCGGACAAGCATACAGATGTAGAGTTGTCTGCTCTGCTCCACAGTCACACAAGGTGGAGGATTCTTTTAGGTAATGCCACTTTGCCAGGTTGTCTTTTGATCTGCCCACTCCACTTTTGAGTCTGTTCAGGGACTTCCAAATTGCCCATTCTTGGTTTGCCCCTGGAGGCAGATCTTCGTGGAGGGCCATCCAACTGGGATTTCCTGGCTTAGCTGCCCAGAGGGATGCCCTCGTTGTTGCTGCAGGAACATCAAGAGGAATGGTGGTCCTCATGAAGCTTTTCCTTGATTTGAGTCTACTGGGAGGAGGCTGATAGCCATGTAGTGGATGGCTTTCACAGTGTTCAATCTTATTTCTCTCACAGTTAGCAGCAACCTCCCATCGCACATCGGGGGGGGGGGGGGGCGCAATGCCAGCTAGCTTGTAGAGTTTATCAACAGGTGTAGGTTTAAGCCATCATTTCATTATTCTGCATGTTTCGTTCAATGCCATGTTCATCTGCTTCACATGGGCAGACTTGTGCCAAACAGTGTAGGCATACTCAGCAGTTGAGTAAGACAAGGGCAGGGCTGATGTTCTTATTAATTTTGGGTCTGCATCCCATGCACTGCCAGTAAGTTTCCACAGGATGTTATTGCATGCAGCTACTTTGTGCTTGGTGTTCATGCAGTGTTTCCTATATGTCAGTGTTCAATCTAAGGTGACACCAAGATATTTAGGATGGAAACAAAGTTCAAGCTCTTGGCCTTCCCAGGTAACTTTCAATTTCCTATTGGTTTCATGGTTCTGTAGGTGGAAAGTGCAGGTCTCCAGTAGAGGAGGACTCTTTTCAGTATTCCAGCAAGCTTGGAAGGGGTTAATCTAACTTCTTCATCAGGGACCAGACATACATAATGATTCTCTTTTGTCTTTGTGACTTTATGTTTTTAAATTTCGAGTGTAATATTTTTCTGGAAGGTTTTTTTAAAACTCTTTGTAAAGATGAGCAATAATCTTTTATCTGCACATTAGTTCTCTTTCTCAGAAAAGCATTCTACCTCTACTGTAACCTTTGTGATATCACTGGAACTGAGAAAGACATTTCTGCTCATCATACAAACATATTCTGTCAGAATGTATGTGAGTGTTTAAAACTTGAATTGCTTAGCTATTGCTTAATGTATAAGAAAAATAAGAAATGCATGTTGAATTACTGTTCATTTTGACAAAGATTTTGATTTTGAAACCATGGACACATATATTACTCCCAAACATGTTTTCTGAGATTTATATAGCTTGAAGACTGATGCATGGTAAGAAACAGTCTATGAAACTTTTATAATGATATTAATATTTATGAAACACCTGTGCTTGCCAGATATACCCAGGATATGATATCTTTTGTTAACAATGACAGTGTCAAAAAACCCAATAGTTTATTTTGGTCATAGACCAGCACAGGAAATAAAGGTCAGAGTTTCATACAAACTGGGTATATTTAGTACATTTAAAGTGTAAAACTAGATACTGAAGCACAATAATGGGGGGGGGGGGAGCGGAAGGGGAAACAGGATAAAAACATACAATGCACAGGTCTATCAGCAAATTATAGAATCAAGGGAGATGATTACTGAATACATAGTTAACTTTTGGGGCCAGTCACCCCCTGACAGATTCTGTATGCTGCTGCACAAAACTTTGCCACATTGTAGGCTGTAGCTGAATTAGTATCTACAAGTAGCAGGAAGGTATACAATTATCCTCAAAAGCCTGGGTATTTGTATATCAAAGGTAAGATAAGCCTGGCACGGATATCCCTGTAGAATGGGCACTGGAGGGCACTGGAGGAGTCTATTGTTTCTATATGACCACCTGGGTCACAGGGGCAGTGTCTCTCTAGGAAAGGGATCTTCCGATAGCGGCCTTCGAGTACGGCGAATGGGAGAGCTTGGCATCGAGCCAGGGTGAAAGCCCTACAATGAAAGGGCACCTCTAAATTTGTTAAATATGCCACAGAGGAAGCAAGATATCTGCTTTCTTCATTGATAAGGAAGGTTGGAACGGAGGCCAGATCTAATTGGCGCTCTATGTGATACATTGTTTAATAAGTGCTTTCGCTTGATTGTAATCCATAGTGAGTAGTAGACCTGGAGAAAATCCCAGTGAAGAGATTTTGGATGCTACCGCCTACTTCCATGTTGATTGGAAGTCACCCTCCATAATTAGTGGGGCAAGACCAAGGGGAACACGGGATATTCTAAGCCAGAGGTTATGTATGGCCACCCACACCCTGGCCTCTACCCTCATAAAGCCCATCTCCAGTCACAGGGTGGCATTAGAGATGCATTTAGGTACCTGCAAGGCCAATCTCAGAAGCTTTGAACCATCTCTAATGGGGCAAAACGAGGAAAGAGTCCCAGCTGAGTCCCATACAAGAGTTGGGCTAGTGGCTTAGCTTTGAATAGTTTGACCGCTGCTGGAATTTCAACACATTTTATTGATTAGCCCATCGGCCGTATCAAAACATTTAACACATAGACATATAACATACAACCCGCGGTACAACAGAAGTTAAAATAAACAAGCTGTTAACAAGATCTCAATCTAGATCAAATATCTGCATCACCTTTACAGTTGACCCCAATTGATTCCAAATATGCAGTTCTCAGTTGTGTTGCTTTGAATAGGAAAAGGGATGTTTTGAATGTTATTTTAGCATTCTGGCCAGCCAACAAAAATGTAGTTTTAATATATGGGTCCCAGTGTGTTTTGTGTATAATGTATGGCCCTATGTATTGGTTTCTCTCTTTCTTATATAAGTTATGGCTGAACAGTACATGTGTGATATCTTCTACCTCTGATGCTCCACAAATACAAAATTGTTTGTTGTATGGAACTTAGTTAAACTTTCCATGTTTGACCATTGTATCAAGCTGCTCAAATCTGGTTCTGGTAACCCTTCTGAGGTGTTTAGGCATTTCTGTCTTTAGATATTGGGCTGTTTGGAAAGTATGTTTAAAGTGACAGCCATTTCAATGAATCAGCTTATTTGAGGGTAGCAACGTTTTTCTGGGCTTCTATATCCAGTACTCGTTGAGCAACCATTTTTGGGTCTAGTTCTTCTAGGAGATTTGGGTACATAATCGGAAGTCCACAGCTCCTAACGTATTTTGTCAGTTGAACTAACCAAGAGGTCTGATGTTGATTTTCTATCTGCTGTAACAAGCACAGTTTTGGTAGTCTGTCATTTGCCATGGCATTCAATTTTACCTAGTAGTTGTAGGCCCTAATTGTGGATAAGCCATCAACTGTATATACTCTCCGTTCTGTTCTTACTGCAACAGCTGGGGTCATTTTGTCCACTCCCAGAAAACTTCACAGGTGCTGTGATTGCTCTAATAATGGTACCTGGTTTGGCCCCAAACTTCAGCTCTATATAAGAGCATGGGGATAACCTTCGCCTTACATACTTTAAGGAGCAGGTCTAAAGATCCTGGTTGGCTATGATTTGTTAATTTAAGCAGTTGATTTGCACTTGCTCTTGCTCTGACTGAACTCCTTTGATGATGTGGGAGCCAAAAGCTGGTCTCAGAAAAAACTATTCCCAGGTACGTAAAAGTGCAAACTTGCTCTATTGGTTCACCATCCAGAAACGATCTATGTCTGTTATGTTGTTTGCCAAATACAATTATTTCTGACTTTGATTTATTAATAATTAGGGCGTTATTATGACAATAAAAATTAAATCTTCTCAGCAGCCCAACTTGCGAATATGATAATAAAATCATGTCATCAGCATATGTACCTCTGGGTCCTTCAGCTGTTCGGGGAGATCATTTACATATAGGCTAAATAACAGTGGTGCTAATGTACACCCTTGTCTAACCCCTTTGTATGTTTCTACTCTGTCAGGGCTCCTTGCATCCCAAATCGCACTTTCAGGTAGGTGTTTGTGTAAAGTGCTTTGATCAGTGCCAGCTGTCTGGATTCCATATTGAAATCAATTAATTTCTTGCATAACGTCTCTCTATTTACAGTATCAAATGTTGCACTGATATCTATAAAGACAGCATACAGTTGTTTCCCTCTGCTGACATATATTTGCAATTTAAAACAAAGCAATTGTCAATGGTTGATCTGCTCTGCCTAAAGCCAGCCTGTTATTCAACGAGGATATTTTTTTCTTTTCTCCAGAACCCGGCTCTGTTCAGGAGATATCAGGCATATATCTTGGCCACAATATCAATTAGACTAATCGGCCTGTAAGAACCAGGGTCTTTTTTGTTCCCTTTTTTGTGTATGGGGACAACTATTGCCATCTTCCATCCAACTGGGATATGGCAGGTGTTATTTATGTGTGTAAATAAGCCTGCTAACAGAGGTGCCCATCAATCCAGATATGTTTTAAATAGCTTAACATGTAAGTAATCTTCCCCTGGGGCTTTATTGGTCTCCAAGTCATTTATAATACATCTGATTTCATATTCTGTTACTGGTGACCAGAGGGGTTGGGCTTTTATCAATTAATCTTTACCTGGTGACTATGTCTCTGTAGATTCTGTGGAGGCAAACAAGTGGGAGTAGTAATTTTCCCAGTCTTCAACAGATATATAGGTATATGAAATGCAAATTTTCTTTCCTTCAAAATTCCAGCTACTGTGTGCCAAAAGATAGCCGTATTATGACTCTTAGCTCTGACCAGATTGAGACTGTATGATTTTTCTTTTTTGTTTTTATAAGTTTCTTATATTCTCATCTTGGGGTTAACATTTCTACAGTTCTTGCAAATGTACAAGATGTTGTCCCTGCACATGTCTCATTGCTGACCTCAGCTTTATTCTCTGAAGTTGACATTCTTTGTCAAACCAGGATGCTCTGCTCAAGTAAGGACCTTTAGGAGAGGATTTTGTAACAAGATGTTCCTTTAAACTACCAGAGATATTTGTAAATGCATTAGAGACTGTCTGCCAATCTGCTGAGTGTGACTGGAGGCCCAGTTTGCAATATCCTCTGATTTGAGGCTATTCGCTATTGCTGCTGTGTCTACTTCGGTCCAGGCAAGTCTTTTATTTTGTATCGCCTCAGTGTTGGCTGTAATCAATTTATCATTCCTATTGTTTGGTCTTAAATCTGAAGGGCCCAAGAAGTTCACGCACACTGGTTGATGGTCACTTTCTTCCCTCGAAAGTACACTGATCTCTGAGAAAAGATTGGCCTTGTCTGTTGAGACACATAAAATCTAATACACTGCTTGTGTGGCTAGAATGAAATGTATAAGGGTATACATAATTATGACTCTTATTATTGTTCTTACTTCCTAGGATTTGTAAATTACACTTTGAAATCAATGATGCCAGACTTATACCTGCCCTATTGATCTTTTTGTCTCTGGAGTACCATTTTGAGTGATTTTTAATAAAATCATGTGGAAGACCACCGTATTGGGCTAGTTCATGGATGGATGGACCTGATTTAGCATTAAAATCTCCAAGTAAAATAATTATTGTGTGTGTATACACCACTGTTATTTCTTCCGCCATTTTCTCTAGCTGTACCCAGGAATCAGGACTGTAATAGCAGGATGTGAGTGGCGGGATGTAGACATTTATCAATATAAGCTCAATTTCTTTATGACTAAACTTAATGCCTAATAAGTTGGAATAAAGTGGCCCCCTCTTGACTTAATATTTAAGAATGGCAATTGAGCTCCTCTGGTGGTGTTGGCTACTTAATCTCCATGAGCTCTTCTGCTTCTGTTAGTTAGATTGAAGGGACACTCCTAGATATTTGAAGCATGTGACTTGTTCAATTTTATGACCGTCTATGCTCCAAGAGTAACTCCTGGGCCTTTTAGCAAAAGCCATGGTTTTCGTTTTATTGTATTAAGTTGGAGATGGTCTGTGTTACAGTATGGTATTAATGTTCTCAGAGCTCTTTTAAGCCCAGTGGGTATTCTTGAAATTACAGCAGCAACATCTGCATAAAGCAAGACGGAAATGTGTCTTCCCGCCAGCTTTGGGGGGTGGAAGTCCATGTTTTGACTTCCACCCTGGTCTACCATGGAGTTTATATGAAAGTTAAACAGCAAAGGGGCCAAGAAGCAGACTTGCTTGATACCCTTGCCTGTTTCAATAGCCTTAGTGAGGTGGCCCTGTAAATTGCATCTTACTTTGAGTGTGGTCTTTTCGTGAAGTTGTTGTATTAGATATAATAGACTATGATTGATTGTAGAACTCTCCAAATTCTCCCGGAGTTTGACTCGCGAGATGGAATAGAAAGCTGCGTTAAAGTCAATGAAAGCAGCATATAGTGAGGCTATACTTTAGGAGGAATATTTTTCCACAAGATGTTGCAGTACTAGACACTGATCTATGGTGGATCGACCCTCCCTGAATCCAGCAATGCCTGTGTCCTCTTTAGAATCTGTGAAAATAAAATATCCAGTCACAGAGGCATAAGGAACTTTCAGAATCTCTATTTCAAGTTTGTGTTGAACTTACATAAAACTGCCACCAATCCTTACTAGAATATCTGCAAGTAATACATCCTGGTGATAAATGCAAAAATATGATGCAATGGATTGTGAATTGAAATAAACTATTTAATTATCTGTGAGCTAAAAGAAACCAGTATGAGAAGTCTTCACCTCAGATGGTTATGAACTGTTCTAAGTTCCAGTCCTCAGAGAACTCTCTAGCCAACAATGTGATGCAACAGCTAAAAAAGCCAATGGGATTTTGGGCAGCATCAAAATAAGTATAGTGCCTAGAAGTTCAAAATAAGTAATGGTGCTCCTCTATTTTGCTTTGGTCAGTTCTGATCTGGAATACTGTGTCCAATTTGGGGCACCAGAATTCAAGAGGGATATTGATAAGTGTGTCTAGAGGTACACAACTGAAATGATGAAAGGTCTGGAGATCGTGCCCTATGAGGAGTGGCTTAAAGAGCTTGGTTTGTTTAGCTTGCAGAAGAGACGGCTGAGAGGAGACACAATAGCCATGTATAAATATCTGAAAGGATGTCATGAGGAAGAGGGAGCAGGCTTGTTTTCTGCTGCCCTGGAGACTAGGATTTGGAGCAATGGGTTCAAATTACAGGAAAGGAGATTCCATTTGAACATTAGGAAGAACTTTGTGACTGGAAGAGGGGGTTGAACTGGATGGCCCATGTGGTCTCTTCCAGCCCTTTGATTCTATTATTCAAGTCCTGTTGAGAGTCAATACAGTTATTTTTGAAAGAAAACAGGAAAACATGTTTTGAATTTAAATAGTACAAATATTTTGAATTGGTGAGTGTATAGGTTTGTGTGCCTTTAATTTGCTTCAATTCAATTCACTTTTTTTAAAGTTGACTTTCAGAAACTCAGGTGACCTGTTCACTATCAATATCCCTCTATAGTTTTTTCATCTATTTTTCTCACCTAAGCATGCAGTATCAACAACATTGTATAAGATTAACAAAGTGATATTGCAACATACATGAGTTAAAACTTGGTGTTCAGCGTGAAAAGGACTACAACAGTATTACCTGTAGCAGATTATGAGATTATCAGTGTTGGATTATTGGTGCAGGCTGGTTGCCTGAATTCTTGTAAAGAATAGTATATGCCTTATGCTTGTTTATCTCTTAGGTTAACAAATGGTTCAAGACATTTTGCTTCCTGAGATAATATGCAAGATGAATACTAGCAATGTGAGAACATTTTCCATTATATGCAAGGGCAGTTTACTAATTTTGAGGATAAGGGCAAATGTCAGAATACATATAGATTTGGCAACTCAGTAGAAATCTGCTAGGGGATTCAGGAGGATAAGTTTTGGAGCTGCCTCTATTGCCAGAGGCAGTTGCTCCTCTCTGCCTGGCAGGAATGCCAGACTGCTTCTATTCTTCAGCAAGAAACTGCACATTAAATCTCTTAATACTATGCCCTTATTATTTAGAATACCTGAGTATTTTCTACAGGTAAAATAGATCAGTGCACTGTGGGTCCATTATAAATGTAAAGAAAACTGTCATATAATAAAACAACTTGTGTAGCCCATGTAATTCCTAAATATTAATTTATACCACTTAAAAGGCATAATGCAAAGATATGTATTGGCTTTGAACTGGATTATCTTGAGTCCACACTGCCATATAATCCACTTCAGTGTGCATTTTATACAGCTGTGTACAAGGGGCCTCCTATAATCCAGTTCTAAACAGATAATATAAGATTATAAATATACAGTACAGTCTCACTTATCCAACATAAACAGGCCGGCGGAACATTGGATATGTGAATATGTTGGATAATAAGAAGGGATTCAGGAAAATCCGATTAAACATCAAATTAGGTAATCATTATACAAATTAAGCACCAAAACATCATGTTATACAACAAATTAGACAGAAAAAGTAGTTCCATGTGCAGTAATGCTATGTAGTAATTACTGTATTTACAAATTTACCACCAAAATATCACAATGATACACTGTGTTGGATAATCCACAACATTGGATAAGCAAATGTTAGATAAGTGAGATTCTACTATAATATGAAATAATTACTGTGGTAGAATATAGAACAATATAATCTCTAAAACCAGGACAGTAAATAAAGAGCAACACTCTGAAAGCAGGGAAATCGGGAATTCCAGAAAGGAAACAATCAGGGCCAGCTAACACCTCCCAATAAAGTATTCTTCCAGAAAGGAAGCTGAGAAGGGAGAGAAGCAGTGTGTATTACCAAAGTCATTATTATTACTATTATTATTATTATTATTATTATTATTATTATTATTATTATTGTGTTGCTCTGAACTGTGAAAATGAATAAAATCTGGCTCTAACTATTCAAAAACACTAAAATCAGAATATATAAAAATCACTGTGGTATAATAAAATAGAACAATACAATCTCTAAAATCACAACACTAAATAAAGAGCAACACTCTGAAAACAGGGGAATTCCACACAGGAAACAATCAGGGCCAGCTAACACCTCCCAACAAAAAATTCACTCAGGGAGGAAGCAGCCAGGCTTTAAAGCTGCAAGGCCATTACATGCTAATCATTTTGCCTAATTGCAGCATTCATACTTGACTCCAACAGACAAAAAAAACCAATCAGAAATATTGTATATTCACAACCTTTATGAAATAATATCCCCTGATGGCGCAGCGTGTTAAAGCGCTGAGCTGCTGAACTTCTGGACCGAAAGGTTGCAGGTTTGAATTGGGGGAGCGGAGAGAGCCTCCACTGTTAGCCCCAGCTTCTGCCAACCCTAAAGTTCAAAAACATGCAAATGAGAGTACATGAATAGGTACTGCTCCAGCAGGAAGGTAACGGCGCTCCATGCAGTCATGCCACATGACCTTGGAGGAGTCTATGGACAACACCAGCTCTTCGGCTTAGAAATGGAGATGAGCCCCAACCCCCATAGTCATACACAACTGGACTTAATGTCAGGGGAAAACCTTTACCCTTTACCCTAACTATCACCAATTCCTTAATACTTTATTTCCCATACCACCATACTTCGCCACAGCAATGTGTGGCCGGGCACAGCTAGTATGATATATTTCTCTCTTACCTGCCCTAATCAGTGTGTTTTCGAAAGCCTCCTTCACTCTTAACCAAGGTAATGTTTTGAAAAGGGAAAGATGCCCTTGCAAGTCAGGAAGAAAAAAAAATATCCATTAATCTTATAAAAGCATTTTCCCCTGAAATATTTTTTAAACTCTCCTACAGATATATTGGCATTTACCCCCTGCATGCATTTGCAATCCCTATGTACTTATATATCTGTATCTATCTATCTATATACATTAATTTTATATATGAATTTTCTCCTCATATGTTTGCAGGTCTTCGCAAATCATATATATATATATATATATATATATCTCCACGTACCTGTATATCTGTATCCAATCCATATATATACATTATTTAACTTACTGATACCTCGATTAATGTAATTTTATTGATATCTATTTTTATTTTGAAATTTACTAGTAGCTGCTTCATTTTCCACCCTCGGCTTATAATCAGGTCAATAAGTTATCCCAGTTTTTTGTGGTAAAATTAGGTGCCTCAGCTTATATTCAGGTCGGCTTATACTCGAGTATATACGGTAAGTTGGCTTCATCAGAAGTTCCCAGGAACAAATCTTTATTGGACTGACTTTGGAAGGAGGGATCATTTGTCAGGCCCAGGAAGCACATGCCAGTGACTTTGAGAATCGATTTGTACTCCAGTTTGAGTTCCTGCACCAAGGTCATAAGGGAGGCAATGAAGCCTTCCTTTGCCAGTGCTTGCAGCCATCATACTGGCTACAGAAGCAATAAGAGGCTTAAGTGGGGCCAAACAACAGCAGAGAGAGCGAGAGTTCAGTATCCATGCTTGAGGCAGCAAACGTGGATGCATCCATGCTTGAGATCCCCCAAGAAACACAGTAGGCATCAATATGCTGCCATGGAGTATGAGAAGAGCCATTGTGCATAGACTCCTTGGATCAGGGGTTTCAAACTCATTTTGATCAAGGGTCACATGTGCCTTATGGTTGCCTTCAAAGGACCATTGAATCCATGGATACAGAGGGCCAACTATAATCTTTTTACAAAGTGGTTGATGCTCTTTAATTTTTACCCAGTTTGGTTCCCCAGATGTTATTTAATGACAAATCCCATCGCTTTTGATGATCTGCCATGCAGATTGGGGATAATGGGAACTCAACAGCACTTATGGCTCTGAGGTCAGGGAAAGGTGAAATGAAATTTTAATGTCAGACATCATACCCACAAACCTTGAATATAAATCCAAAACCCACTCTCCTAACGAAACAGAACAAATGGCAGCCTTCCGGATGTTACTGTATCACAACTCCCATCAGTTCTAGACATGATGTCGAGTGATGAGGAATATAAGAGTTAGTCCAGCATCTGGAAGGCCACATAAAATGACACATGTACCTTGGAGGCAAAGTAAAAAGAACTCTGAAAAGAATAGGCAGGGTGCTCATATCCTTCCAGAAGGCGCTTTCCTGTGTTGTTGAGGAAGGTAGCTAGTGTTCTGGTCTTCTCCCTCCCTCTGAGTCACGTTCCTTTCGGGATCCAAATCTCCCTCAGAGGAATTGAGAACTTTCTCCAGAACAGTCCTCCCAGCTTTCTAGCTTTTTTCCTAGGCAAATTTATGCATGTGGTAAGCAAGGAATTGAGCAAGCCAGGCTCTAAATAATACTATAACCCTAAAGTTGTCAAGAAGCTATGTGATCTACCCAAAAGTATTTATCTTAGCCTCAATCATAGCCAGATAGAGTTCTCCTACACACTGCTCAATACCTTCATCAGGTCCTTGAAGGCAGAAAATCCACAGAAATATCACCTTCTATTGGAAGTCATCAATCATCTTTCAGATAAAATAGATACAATAGGAAAAAAGCTACCCTCAAAAAGGCACAGATGTTTCTACTTCATCTTCTTTCTTGCACCAAGGAGAAAAGCACCTGAAAAGACTTCTTAAACCTCAGGAGGTTGAACTATCTCATCGGGAAGTAGTGCTTCTGCATTAAAATGCTGAAGCACCTCTTAGAGGCTCTGCAGCCAGGGTGCTAGTCTTCTTTGTACCTACAGAAAGCATGACTTCACTTTCTAGTTTTTCTTCGTTTACTCTGTGAATGCACACTAGTGGAGATAACTGCACCTGCGCAGGCTTCAACGAAAACTCTTCCAAGCTGAATATTTTGAATTTTGGCGGTAACCCTGCCCCCCTCCCCGCAGGGCATAAAAGGCAGCCCTGGGCACACGCTCTCCAGTTCCTTTTTTCCTGCTGCAAAACTTTCATAATAGCTCGCTTGCCGCCATCCCTTGACATTACAGAACAGACTCTAGGACTCACAGAGACTCTGCCTTTGGCAGATCGGTCCTCTCCCCCTGCCTTGCCTGAACACATTCTCCCCTTTCTTTCCTCCCAAAGAAAAGACAGAGACTCTAAATTCAAAGTTCAAATGTGTTTATTGTTTATTGTTAAAAGAAACAACAACACAAAGATGAAAAAGGGAACAAGCCTCTATTCCTCTTTATCAGTTCTACCTTCATAAAGGTGTGCCTCCCAGGGGTCATGCATCTTGTAACTTCTTTACGACCTGGCTCACACCCTCCATTGTTGGGACACTCACAAGTTTTAATGCACACTACCTCCTCACTAGGTACTGGGTGGCCACAGTACCCTGGCCCTACCCCCTGACACCTATATATGTTGCACTTGGGCACTAATGTGGGCCTCTTAATTTGCACTAATTGTTTTTTCAAATGTGTCTTAATAAACCATGTTTGGACACTGAACTTGTGGTTGGGTTTGCTATGTACCACCAGCCTGCACTTTAGCTTGCTAGTCTCCACTAGTGTGCATTCACAGAGTACACTAAGAAAAAAGGACAGGTTGCTTACCTGTAACCATGTTTCTTCTAGTGGTACTCTGTGAATTCACACAATCCCACCCATCCTTCCCTCTAGCAAACCTCTCCCTTTCTCATCACCTTTGTGGCGTAGGAACCAGGGAGTGTGTGCCCAGGGCTGCCTTTTATGCCCTGCGGGCAGAGGGGCGTGGTTACTACCAAAATTCAAAAGATTCAGCTTGAAAGAGTTTCAGTTCGAGCCTGCGCAGGTGCATTAATCTTCACTTCTGTGAATTCACAGAGAACCACTCGAAGAAACATAGAATCATAGAATCATAGAATAGTAGAGTTGGAAGAGACCTCATGGGCCATCCAGTCCAACCCCCTGCCAAGAAGCAGGAAATCGCATTCAAAGCACCCCCGACAGATGGCCATCCAGCCTCTGCTTAAAAGCCTCCAAAGAAGGAGCCTCTATCACAGTCCAGGGGAGAGAGTTCCACTGCCGAATAGCCCTCACATGATGTTCAGGTGGAATCTCCTTTCCTGTAGTTTGAAGCCATTGTTCTGTGTCCCAGTCTCCAGGGCAGCAGAAAACAAGTTTGCTGGTTACATGGTTACAGCAACCTTTCCTCCATCAGCTGCATTGACAGTTCCTGCATTTTGCATATGGGAAGTATTACTTCCAGCATTAGACTTTCCCTTTGGACTGTTATCAATGCCAGGATGTTCACCGAAATCATTGTGACCCTGGTTGCCTACTGGAGGAGAGCACGATTGCACATTTATCGATATTTGGATAATCTACTGTTTTGCTCAACCTCTCTGCAGTAGGGCCTACAAAATAGCCATCTGTTCAAGAAAGGTTTCTTCAACCTTTTGCTGGAGATCATGTGCCTCAAGGCCTTGATTAAAAATAGGTTCCAGATAGTGTCATTTCAACAAGATAGAGTCCATATAATCTCATCTTTCATTTCCAAAGTCAAGATATAACCATCTTGAGCATATCTCTATTGGCCTACTTTCAGGGACAGATGAATCCCACAATAGAGAGCCCACCTTGGGCTCACTTCCATGCTAGGCTTCTGTAGTGATGTCTCCCTCCTCATCAAAAAGCCACAAGGAGATATCAGGACACCAAGATCTCTCCTTCAGTCCAATTTTTTTTAGATGGTGGCTGTCCAGCCATCTCTAGTAGAAAGCCCCTGGGATCTCACAAAGCTCAGTCACAGATGCCAGCATCAGGGGCTGGGGAGTGCACTGGAGTCCTCAAATAGTGCAGGGCAGAATGGGACAAGTAACATCTCTACCAATGCCCACCTGAATTGTGAAGGACGAACAAGGTCATAACTCTTAGTTAAAGAGATCTGTGAGTTACTGCTAGCTTGATGTAGAACATCTACAAGATATCTGAATACTCAAGTAGTCTGGTTGAATTGGACCAACATTAAACCAGGGGGAGTGGAGCCTGCATCTGGAGGTCTTCCAGGTGATCGCAATAACATTTGGCTGTGATGATGATGATGATGATGATGATGATTTATACCCCACTTTTTATCTACACAAGGAGACTCAAAGCAGCTTGGATGCTCTCAAAGACATGAATGCTTTCTCTCTCTCATGGCTGTGAGGACTCCTTTATATCTCGCTCAATCCACTACACAAAATTTCCCCATACTACCTTGAAGGTATTAATAATACCACTCTTTAGGCATTTCAATCCAGAGCAAATGGATCAGGGCATGCATAGTTATGAAACACTGGTTATCCGTCCACCAGAGGATGTCATTGCAGAAATTTGCAGTTATCTTCCACCTTCACAGACAGCTTCCACTCAGATAAAGCTATATTTCTCAGGAGGGTGCTAAACAGGCAATCAATCCCTAAACCACACACATCAAAGTCAAATGTCATTTTATGTGACCTGCAAGGTCTGAATGCTTCCTAGGTTGGTGCCTCACCCTCTGCCAAGCACGTCCTCTACATTTCAAACACAGCAGGAACCTAGTTGCAAGAGAGCATGTTTCCAGTTGGAGATCATTTCTCTCCCATCAGAGTCTTGTGTCCTGGAGACCACAGGAGACTAAGAGGAGGAGGCAATGCTGCTGTTTTAGCTGTGATGAGAGGATGCTGAAGGTGGATCACTTCTTGCAGTCTGGGCTTGAATATCTGAGTGAGGCTCCAGTGAGCCTCGTCCTTTCACTTTCCCTTCGCACCCCCAGGCTCTGCCAGCCTTTTTCCTGAGTGGCTGGGTCTGGAGCTAGGGCTGAATGCTTTAAAAAGGCATGGGCATGTCTGGTTCAAAATACAGTGACCCTCACTTCATGATACAAATTAGGAAGAAGATTCTTAAGGAAATTGCTAGAAAGAAAATCAGCTCATCTGAAATGTGGTGCTAGAGAAGGGTACTGCAGATACTGAGGACAGTTAAATAGCAGGGCTGTTTATGACAGAGTAGCAGTGAAGAATAGTACAATTTAATGGTTTTTACTACTTTATTTTGTGATTTTTAATTGTAATTGTTTAAAAAAATTGGTTTTTTTTTAAAATAAAACTGTGCCTTCACCAAAGCTAAAAACAAAAATCCAGATTTTAATCATATCTGTGTTAACTTTGTTTCAAATTTATTATTTCTTCTTTCTACTGCAGATGGCTAGATCTGCTCAGTCTGCAAAAGCTGCAAGGGAAGCACATAATAAAATTGCAGGAAAAATATACTTAAAACTGTTAGGACATTTCCTCAGAGAGTAACTCCCCCCTGTATGCCTCAGCAATTGTTGAGGTCAGAAATATAAGAAGAATTCCACCTACCTAAAGTTTTATAAGCTGTCTCTGTGTTACTTTGTGTGACTCAAAAGGAATTTATTATTTCTGTGTTTGGGCTTTTTTGATAGATCTCCAACTGCAAATTGTAAGTGTCTTGAGTTGCAGAAGATGCAAGTCTTTGGTGTGATTTAACCTCCTGATCTGTTGCTGCATTAACCTTCTTGAAAATGTGTCCAGTGTTGATATAACATTACCCATATCTATTCTGCACAACATCAAAAATACCAATTTTGCAAAACCCAAAATGGGGGCGCAAGTTATATGCAGTGGCAATTATTATACACTGAAATACAGTATTATGTAATGCTATGTCTGCACCCAGATAAATCCCAAGCATTTGTTTCTTTAATTATAGTTGATGAAATCACTTTCTCCTCTTGCTTAAAAGTAATAATGGTTAGCATTGACATTGAAGCTAATGTCATATTATACATGCAGAAAAAGAAAGGAGGGTGGAGTTGTCTGGGAAACAGTAGGGTAAATCTTTACCTCTGGTTCCATAGAATACTACAGGTTGAATATCTCTTATCCAAAACGCTTAGTACCAGAAGTGTTTGGGATTTGTTTTTTACCCCCCAGATTTTGGAATATCCGTATTTGCATGAAGGTATCTTGAATATGGGCCCCAAGTCTAAATACAATAGAGTCTCACTTATCCAAGTTAAACGGGCCGGCAGAAGCTTGGATAAGCAAATATCTTGGATAATAAAGAGGGGTTAAGGAAAAGCCTATTAAACATCAAATTAGGTTATGATTTTACAAATTAAGCACCAAAACATCATGTTATACAACACATTTGACAGAAAAAGTAGTTCAATACGCAGTAATGTTATGTTGTAATTACTGTATTTACATATTTAGCACCAAAATATCATGATATATTGAAAACATTGACTACAAAAATGGCTTGGATAATCCAGAGGCTTGGATAAGCGAGGCTTGGATAAGTGAGACTCTACTGTAGTTCAATACGCAGTAATGTTATGTTGTCATTACTGTATTTACGAATTTAACACCAAAATATCACGATATATTGAAAACATTGACTACCAAAATGGCTTGGATTATCCAGAAGCTTGGATAAGCGAGGCTTGGATAAGTGAGACTCTACTGTACTATATTTATTTATGTCTGATATACACTTCTTGCACATAGCCTAAGGGTAATTGTATACAATATTTTAAACAGTTTTGTATATGAAATGTATACATTGAAACATGAGAAAACATGTGGACAATTTCAGATTTTTGAGTATTTCAGCTTTCCAGATAAGGGATATTCAATCTGTATTTCATCAATATCCACCACCTTCTTTTGTCAATCTTCTGTGCTTTTTCTTTGCACCTATCTCAGCTTGAAGTCAATTTTCCAATGTAGGCAATAAAAGCTGGACGCATCATTCCAGATGATAGTTCTTTATTCCATTTAACAAAGAAAGCAGTTTCCCCAACTCAACCAAAAATGTAATAATGCACTTCAATTGATCTTGAGTTGAAAACTGAACTTTGAATAGGAGAACACTTGATGATACATTCCAGTACCCTTTCCCGCCTCTGCTTTTAAAATCTGCTGTACATATATAACCCAAACAGTTATCTACATAGGGCTTCTTAAACTTTTCCACTTGGTACCTCATTGGCCTGAGAAATGTTTATGTGACCCTAGGTATATAGGTATATAAAATAGGCATAAAATCAATCATTTACTATAATAAATAGCATTTGTAAGGCTTGCTAATCCATCTGATTTTCCTTTTTATGAAGTAGAGCTGAAGCACCTTCTGAAGAGTCCACTGTAAACACTGCACAACACATGTATGTACATGTCTAAAACTACCACTAAGGGACATTCAGAAAACATTGAGCTAATGGGATCCCATTTTGGGTCACGACCCACAATTTAAGAAGCTGCAATCTACTGAATAAACTCAATTCATTGTGTTTATTGCACTTTTATCCAAAATGCTTAGTACATTTGTTCATGAGAGCAAAACTGCAAGTTAGATTAGGCTCAGACAAATTGCCATTTGAATATCATGACAGAGTGGGGATTTTGAACCTCAAGCAAAATATAATTTTCCAACGTTTGGCTGAGGGTCCAATTAGTATATCTTTACTATATGCTCTTCAGCATAGGATACCAATAATGTTATGTTCTTGTTAAAGTAGTTACACACCAAGGATTCCCTGTTCCTGTTTGCACATTGCTAAAAGGAGTCGACTGTGCATTTATCGTATTTGTGGACTTTTCTGACTTGATTTTAAAGAAAAAGGTGTTTGGGTGCTAGTGAGTAGAAAAAAAATAGAACTGAATCTAAGTAGCTAAATTAGCAAGCTGTAACTTACATGGTGACCTAGTCTGTAGTACTGTGTACCACTTACATGGAAATACAGAAGAATTAAGTCTACATTAGAATTCACTGCATGTTAGTACATGTGCCCTAGATACAGGATTGGATTGGAAGGATGTTTCCTCTTCCCTCAACCCCATTCTTACTTGTCCATAAGTAGTTTTGTTTCTGGAGTTCTGAGGGAAGGAGGATGCCTGGAACACACTGGCATATTATTTAATCCCCCAAATCTCCTCTCTTGGAATCAGGGTGAATAAATTAGAGAAAGTGATTTGTTAGAGACATGAAATCGAAAATAGGGACTATATCTTAGAAATAGCTAGTATTGGAATGTAGACTAAAATGATGCCCCGAGGCACTAAAGAGCCAAGAGAACTTTTTGCACAAATGCCTAGGATAATTAGGAAAAGCAAAGTCCCATTACACAGATCACTATTAAGGGATAGTGTTGCATTTACTTTGGCAGTAGAATATGAGGCTGAAATATAAAGTATCCATCTTATTTTTATTCTCTTACTTTCCTGTAACAGGTGTGTTATAGTGCATTCAACATATTGAGCTCTTAAGTGATGTATAGGTGGTATGTGACTCCAACAAAAGAGTCTTAGATATATAGCAGGGCTCAAAAATGTATGTTGGACACGTGAGAAGCACAAGAGTCCTTTATCATATGTGGTGGACTAAGAGATACTGGAAGATCATCCAGAGTGCAATTCAGACTATTTATTCATTTATTTATTTACAGTATTTATATTTTGACCTTCACTCGAAAGGAACTCAGGGCGGATCACAAAATACATATACAAGGCAAACATTCAATGCTATTAAAACATACGACATACAGGCAGGGGGAGCTGCTGCCTCATCATCCACTGTGGCATCGAGTCCTTGATGGAGTACTTCCTCATTCTTCTGCACGCTGCTGGATTTTTTTATGATGTTGTAAATTAGTTAAATTAGCTTCCCCGCATAAAGCGGTACCTAAATTTCCTACTTGACAGAGGCAACTGTTTTTCGGTTGCTTGGATTAACAACAAGCTAGGCTGTTTAGTGGTCAGGTGCTCAATCCGACCCGTTCGAACTCATGACCTCTCAGTCAGTAATAATTTATTGCAGCTGGCTACTAACCAGCTGCGCCACAGCTCGGCCCAGGTATTCAAGTCAGGGTATTTTTTTCTGTTGGAAATATCTAATGAATTATTTAAAGGTGTAAAACGTAGAATGATTTATTAAATGGAAACTTACCATTCTTCCCACAAAAAGGAATGGATTTTGAATATCTTTCAAATGGCAGAAATGGACATATTATCAAATTTAATTAGGGAGAAGTCATTAGACAATTTTTTAAGTTTGGGAGTTGTTTTTGATTTATATAAAGAAGAAAGAAGGAAAGATATGCTTGCAGAATTGAAGACTGATATATATGGAATTATTTTTACTCAGAAGAAAAGCAGTTGAGTCTGATATAAAAGAGAAATTTAAGAATTTTTGGGGTTGTAGGGTCAACGTTTATGTATCTTTGTATAGTGGTGGGTGGTAGATTAGTTTTGTTAGTGCTTTTTTAGGGCTTTATCCCACAGGCTTCAGGCTCTGTTTCCATGTACTTAGGAAACAGAACCCCACAGATGTCCCACAACATCAAGGCACTTTTGGTGGAAATTTTATGAGTCTCAATTTCTGCAATACATGGAAACAGAGGCAGAAGCCCATCTATTGGACCCCAAATGAATTCATGAAGGGAGAAAGTGTGGGAAAGGCGGGTAAGGACATGGGGTGGCTGGCCATCCCACAAGATGAAGGAAGACTGGAGGGAACGGGGTAACATGTTTTCCCCTGTTTTCCCTTCTAATTGTGGTTAGGTCTTTGGTTATTTTTATTGTGTGTTTTATTATTTTTATTTATATAGCAGTATTTGTGGAGTAGTTGTTTAATATGTATTTGCATGTACTTGTAATATGCTTTTTCTAAAATGGAATGAAAGCATATACTGTATTTATTTGGATTTAATCCACCATTGAATCTAATGCGCACCTCAATTTTCAAAATCCTGAAACCAAAAAAAGAAGCTTTGCTGCTGAATGTAATGCACAGTTGCAAAAAGTACACTCTTTGTAATTTGTTACAAAAGGGTATGCACTACAGTTGCAGTGTGCTTAGAATTCCTTCTTTAAAAGTAAAAAATGTTAGATCACCAAACCTTAGGGTAATTACCATGAAATCAAAGCACACCTTTTTTGGCTAAATGACGTGGCTGGCATGAGTGCATGGAGCGCCATTACCCTAACTTACTGTAATGCATTTCCCGTTTTTTTCTGAGTGTTGTGAAATTTCAGCATAATATTACCCAGCTGTGGTTTGTTTTGAGTGAGAAAGTACCGAATGTCTGCTTTAGCTTGGACTACAGACCATTGAATTGGTGCAAGGTGAAATGCCTGTTTATGTACATTTATCTACTTCAGTTTCATCCAAAAAATCAAGAGCAGTGTTTTTGTCCCAAACCAACCTTTCGACAAGCTGAGGGAAGTAAACAGATACTCCCCAAGGCCACTCAATGAGCTTTAACTGTTTAAGACTTTTAATCTGAATTTTCCATAGTTGAGACTTGCTAAGTTCAATACATCTGTAAATTCAAATATTTGAGAGCACTTACTATTACAGTAGAATCTCACTTATCCAAGCTAAATGGGCCGGCAGAAGCTTGGATAAGCGAATATCTTGGATAGTAAGGAGGGATTAAGGAAAAGCCTATTAAACATGAAATTAGGTTATGATTTTACAAATCAAACACCAAAACATCATGTTATACAACAAATTTGACAGAAAAAGTAGTCCAATACGCAGTAATGTTATGTTGTAATTACTGTATTTACGAATTTAGCACCAAAATATCACGATATACGAAAACATTGACTACAAAAATGGCTTGGATAATCCAGAGGCTTGGATAAGTGAGGCTTGGATAAGTGAGACTCTACTGTATAGTCCAAATATGTTTACTGATCTTAGACATGTTCCATGAAAATAACATATTCCTATTTTAAAGTAGATGTTAGCAGACTGGTAAAAGATATCCAAAAGAAGAAGGAAAAAATCTCTCTTGTAATTATATAAAGTGTGACAAATTGTTTGTTCACTCCAAAATCTATACAATAAAGCACCATTTATAGGCTTGGACCATGGACAGAGATAACAACAGAATACCAAGAAGTGAAAGTGAGTTACCTTTATCTCCTTTTTTTCAGGAAACCTGAAGATTTGCCTTCTGATTCTCAACCAGCCTTTGAACAAAGATCATTTTCATCATCTGTGGAGTAGAGGTAATAATAATGTTAAATGCTTTTTTGCTTTCTCTCTTAATGTACCTCCTGCATTGCAGCTTTCTACATAGCAATTTCCATTAGTGACATAAATGTATCAAGTTTAGTTTGAGTATTTGATCAAGTTCTACCTGAGGTGATAGCTGGGCTGTATTACAGTGGAGGGCAGAAAGGTCCCGTGTGGATGAAAGCTTCTTCATGCAAAACCTTACAATAAAAGAAGAAGTGAGCATTTCATAGAGATTGCTAGGCTTGCACCTTTCTCCACATTCTTGAGATGTGTATGTTAAACTAATGTTAACATAGAGAAATTATTAATTTAGTCACATGACTCTCCACCTCTTGGCTGAAGGGATAAATTTCCTAGCTAGTGAACTGATAATGCGTATTGAACATGTTTTGTAATATCAGTGGGTACTTTATGGACTTATATGAATGAGTTAGGAAATGGCTCACATAAGTGTTTTCTTGTTAGGTTTATAATACACTGTCTCAAATCAATGTTGTATTTCTAATTTAGGAACTATGTGTTTAGGAAAGGTCATCCACAAAGTATTCTGTTATATTTATTGTAAAAAAAAAACAACAAGGTTTAGCCTTTTATCATCAATACTGGGAGCTGACCTCTTTTTGCTGTTGGAGATATGTATGATTTGAATAAGCAGTGTGGAATCTTTGGACATATATAAGTCATGAGAGGCTTGGAGCTATTTCCTCCTTTCATGAAAAAATCAATACCTGGTACGAATTCTTCCCTTCAGGATTTTTACAATATTTCAGGACGGAGCCAAAAACCTATTTCCAGTAGTCATTTATTGGATTTCCAATAGCTAGACAAAATTGAGAGTGCAGCAAAGTAGGATTTTCAGTGTGATTAAAAACAAAGAAAGATGATCTGTTGCAAGATTGGTTTATCAGAGCACTTTATGAGAGCAAGTGTAATGTAAGCCCTTGCAACATTAGTAGGCAGCAACCCTTAGCTACCTCTATTTAACAAGATGCCTCCTGGAGTTTTGTGAGGCTTAATTCCGAGTAATTGTGCATATTTACCAGGCAGTTAGATTATGTGTTGTCCAACAGAAAGTATCTTGTCATAATTATACCGTATGAATTTACTAGATTAGGGACATTAGCAACACATGAAGCCCCAGCATGCCCACTGATGTTTTTAAAATAATCTAGTCCATCTCTTTCAGCAACATTAGCTATTAGAGAATGAGACAGCATCTAGATACACTCACACAATGCTGTTTATAGGCCACTCGCTGTACCCGACCACCCATTGCTGTGGCCCACTCTGGTGATATGGAAAATAAAGTAATGAGAAAGTTCTGGTATTTAATATGTTCTTTTCAGTGCTATTTAAGGTGGCCAACAAAGGATTGCCTTAGGTAGGAAGCAGCCAGGCTTTGATGGTGCAAAGGTATTCACTTCACTTCACTTTATTTCTTAATTAGTCGCTCTCCACCAGAGTGCTCTGAGCGACTTAGAATTTAAAATATCATTCTACAATATAAAAACATTCAACATAAAAACATTCAGCAGTGACTATTTGGCAAATTAGATCTGATTTACTTAAATGCACAACCAAACAGCCAAGTCTTGAGCACTTTTACAAAAGGTCGCGACTCCGACATTGCTCTAATATATGGAGGCAATGAGTTCCACAGAATTGGAGCATAGGTCAAAAAGGCTCTACGCCTTGTAGCTTCCAGGTGTACCTCCCTAGGACCCAGTACGTATAGGAGATTTTCCTGGGAGGATCGAGGTGACCACTGATGGAAAAAAAGAATGAGGCGGTCCCTAAGATATAATGGTCCTTGGCCATTTCAAGCTCTAAATGTCAGGACCAGTATCTTGTAAGAGATCCGATGTGCTATTGGTAGCCAATGCAGTTGTTTCAGAATCGGTGTAATATAGGATCTTATAGATGATCCCGCTAGCAGCCTGGCCGCTGCATTTTGGACCATTCTGATCTTCTGGGTTTTTATCTTCAGAAGGCCGGCGTATAAAGCATTACAATAATCCAATCTAGTGGTGACTGTTGCATGGATTACCGTTGCCAATGCTTCTGTCGAAAGGTATTCAGTGCTATTCAACCTGGCCAACAGAGGAATCGCCTAGGTAGGAAGCAACCAGGCTTTGATGCTGCATGGCTGTTCTATGCTATTGCAGTTGGCAAACAAAGGATTCCCCTTGGCAAGAGTCAGGCAGGTTGTGATGCTGCAGGGCTATTCAGTGCTATTGAAGGTGGCCCATGTCTGGTTTTTTACGGTGCTGGTCATACCTTGGATGTGTTGGTGTATTGTGGCCAAATTTGGTGTCATTTAGTCCAGTGGGTATGTTGTTAACTTGGTCCTACAAGTGAACAGTACATTTTTCTATATCTAGATTGCCACCAGTCAATTATAGAAGCCCACTGGCAGGGGAATCACCTTGTTGTATGAAAAATTGTGGTTGGGACCCACAGTTTAAGAAGTATTGCTATAAAACATAGTTCTCCGTCCTTGCTCCAAAAGCAATACACTTTGTGAGGATTCTTGTCAGTTTGGGGGAGTGACACTATTCACACTTATCTTGAACTATTATATTTCCCTTTAATCGCCATGGCAATGTCCTATTACATTTTGGAATTCGAATTAGAAAAGGTATGCAGAATTTTAACCAGAAATCCCTAGTATCCCACAAAACTACAAGTCCCAGGATTGCACAGAGTACATATGTGGCAGTTAAAATGTCATAGTACAATATTATGATTTTGTAGTATGAAAGAACTACAGGCAATCCTCAGGTTACGAACAAGAGAAGTTCTGAAGGTTTGTTCATAAGTTGAATTTGTTTGTAAGTTAGAACAGGTACATTATTTATTTACTTACTTTATTTCTACTTTATTTCTATCTCACCCAGAGGGGGACTGACTTCCAATTTTGGCAAATATTCAATACCACAATCATATAAAAATAAAAAAATACATAGCACAATGGCCATTAAATCAATAAACATATAAAATACAAATTAAACCCAATTAAAACATGTAAAACAGCACCAATCCAGAAATCGTCATCCAGGTTGCTTTCTATGTTGGTTCCGTGAGAGTCTATTGCACTTTTAATTTTTCTACTTGTTAAGTGTAATTCCAGCCATATATATACAGTAGAGTCTCATTTATCCAAGCCTCGCTTATCCAAGTTTCTGGATTATCCAAGCCATTTTTGTAGTCAATGTTTTCAATATATTGTGATATTTTGGTGCTAAATTTGTAAATACAGTAATTACAACATAACATTACTGTGTATTGAACTACTTTTTCTGTCAAATTTGTTGTATAACATGATGTTTTAGTGCTTAATTTGTAAAATCATAACCTAATTTGATGATTAATAGGCTTTTCCTTAATCCCTCCTTATTATCCAAGATATTCGCTTATCCAAGCTTTTGCCGGCCCGTTTAGCTTGGATAAGTGAGACTCTACTATATATATATATATATATATATATATATATATATAGAAACACACACACACATACATACAGCATTAGTTTTGGATAGCACAGAGAAAGTTTAACACCCCTGTGGTGTTTGTTTTGCTGTCTGTGCCCCTGTTCAGAAGATTTTGTCACACTTTCTGTCCTTGCAATAACTGGAGTTTGAAAAATTTAGCTTGTTAAGGAAACAAGGATTGGTGAGAAAGCTTCAGTGGAGACACCTTTCCCCCATGATAACTCTTTAAGAGTGAATTTCCCTTCCAAGGGGTAGATTTCTCTCACTTCCTGTTCTCTCACCCCTGTTATTTACTGTGAATCATTTGTAAGTTTGATGTTTGTAACTCGAGGACTGCATATACTAGTTATCATGTACATAGGACTGTAGGTCATAGTGGGCAATTGCAAGCAGGGCGGGATGGTGGTGGTAGTGGTGGTGGTTGTCTCTTAATATTCTCCACGACAGAGACAGCTTTTAGTGCCAAATCTGCCAGCTGGAGAAAATTCTTCCTGGAAAAGCTTAGAAATAGAAATAATTCACACAAGTCCCAAAAGCCTCTGTTCCTTGTGAGAAGACTGCCAGGAACCACAAAAGCTGGGGGGTTTTTTTTGGGGGGGGGGTTGCCTGGTGGGTCTCAGCAATACATTTCAGTGCACCTGAAATGATGTAATATGATATTTAGCTGCTATTTGGTCCAATTTTTGAACAATTTTTAAATTTTCTCATGGACAGAAAAATATTCTTATTTTTTTCTTAGGTATATTAGTCTCTTTTTCTCCCAGCAATAACCACTACCTTGTTTAGATATTTTGGTTTTAAAGTTCATGCTGTAATCAGCTTGACTTCAATTTTAAAGCAATTGTTGGTTCAGTGGCCTGTTCTGCTTGTTGTACCTGGCCACTGTGGTTCCAGGCAGTCATAAGGAGCAGGGTCTTTTGGGGCTTGTGTGAATTATTTCTATTTCTAACTTTTTCCAAGAAGAAGTCTCTCTAGCTGGCAGATTTGGCACTAAATGCTGTCTCTGTTGTGGAGCGCATTCAGAAGCAATCATCACCACAACATTAATAATAATAATAATGTCAACAACTATTGTTGTTGTTAATGTTATTTTGTATTTATTACCTGCTTTTCCTTTCAGCTCAAAGTGGGGTACAACATAGCTCACCCTGACTCCCCAGTCAGAAGTTAAAGATATACATCTTAAATATGTGATTTCTTGCTGAAAATACACACCAATTTCCATTAATTCTTAATAATGCTATTTGTAGTAAATAGCACCTTGAAGGGGAAAATAGTGGTGGTGTTGTGTATGATTTTTAGGTAGAACCTAGTATGACTTCCCTGTGTTCACTGAAAATATATTATGTATATGTGGGTTTTATTTCCAAACTAATCTGACCATTCTATTTTGTGGAAAGCATGACATATATTTTGGCCCTGTGTGTATAGGTCTGCAAATTAAGACACTCAGCTAATTAATAAAAGTAACATCTTTTACTACCAGATTTTCTGAAGAATCAACTTAAGTTTCATAGATTTCTCTGCAAATGCTGGTAGTGACTCTTGTCATAAGAGACAGCTGTGACATCCCAGTGATGCCTTAGCCATATGTGAGCTTATGTGAGGGAGACATACCTAATTATTTACCATACTCAATTATTCAGAAATCCTTAAAAACATAATAATGTTTGTTTAAAAATAGTAATTAGCCTTCTGTATTACTTTTAAAATGGTAGAATGAATAATAATTTTCTTTGTGGTTCTTTGAAGTGCTGAACTCTGCTGATCTTGAGTTCATAATAACATAACAATTGCAGTAAATAATCCCTTTGAAGTCTTGAGAAAAAAGGCTAATAGATAAGTATAGAAAATGTAGAAACGATTGAAAGGAAGAATATTACAGAGATTTTTAACCACTTATCAAGGACACAAATCCCACTAGGGACTTCCATAGAAGTGTTTAGTATATATTTTGTTGCTCAGTTTGGTTGTCCTGAAGATAATTTTTACATGACACAGACAAAATAGTTGCAAAAGGGGTAGTGAAAGGTATCAGTGCTGCTGAAATGAAGACAAGTAGGAAGTAGTGAAGATTAAAATTTCCTCTGACTTACATCTTGTCTCCTACAAAGGGCCACCTACCGTTGGTACCACCCTCTTTGTTGCACCCCAAGGCAGCGTGAACACTGCAAACCAAACAGAGACCAATAATCATATAATATCTTTATTAAAACAATAATAAATTCAGGAAAGAATAAGTGGAAAGGATGAGTGAGCAATAGTCCTTTAAGGAATAGTATGAATTAGTCCAAAGCGTTGCAGAGATATGTCCAAAATTATTGCCCAAAGTCCAGAAACCGAAACACGCTCAAAACTGTTGAAAAGCTCTTGAGCGGGGAAAACAACAAGGAAGCAGGAGTAAATAACAAAGTCCAAAGTCACTAGAAAGTCTTGGATTTCAAGGCAGGCAAAAGATGAAGCTAAAAGCAATCTGGATTCAGGAACAAGGCAAGGACGTGAATTCACTCCGGATTAAAATGGGAGTCGCGGCTTAGCTTGGCCGCCAGGAAACAGGAAACTCGGCTTGGTGAAATCAGGGAACTGGAAATGGTGAAGTTGCTACGTTGACACCACCACTAGTTCACAGTGCAAGACACTTTTATAGACGTTAGATCTAATAACAGCGAAGGGAACCCAACTCCCCAAAGGTTCCCAAAGCAATCTGCTATCCAGTATTCCCTCTAGATGCCAATAGTTGACTCCTGTGAAGCTGTTGTGTCTGGGACCTCTGTTGCTGCAAAAACTGTCTTCTGTTAAAGGATACATTCCCTGGGGAGCTTGGAACATCTGGTTCTTCCACGGGAGTAATGTTATCAGTATTTCTCCTAATTAAGGAAGTCTTGGAGCTATCACAGCTGGGGTCTGTAATTGGAAGGAACTCGGAGGAGAACTGGGTGAAAAGTCAGAGTAAGCTTCATCCTGGTCAAAGTTCATTTCTTAACCAGGTTTAGAACCCAAAGGCGGCTGGGATATAACACTCTTTGGCGTTGATCCCACCAGCAGTAGAACTGCAGCAGAAAGAAGCACTCCATCTAGCTCCCCTTCCAAAGATACAAGCGATCCTCTGAGTAATTAGCCAGTAACTGGGACATTGTTCTGCAGAGAGCAGTCTGGAGAAAGTAGCAGTCTTCCAGGAGAGATGATGAGCAGGAAGTAAGCAGGCTAGCAGCAGCCCTCTTTCTTCGGATGCGGACTTCACCAGTCCTAACAGACAGACAATTATACTATGTAACAATTTTTTTTTTTTTTAAAAAAAGTTCCTGGTTTGAAAGTGTTATTTCCTGTTTAATTGTGCGGTACAATACTTACTTTGAAAGTAAGTGTTACACTGCAGAAACTTCATTTTTGTGGCTGCCAAAAACTATGTTGAGTTGCTTGAGACTCTTAAGAGATATTCATTGAAAAACTATAGCAAAATGTGTTGCCAGATGTCCCGCAAAAACAAAAATTTTGCAGTTTAATAAACATTTTCCATGTTTTTATGATAGAACCAATTAGGTAATGACATTTATAACCCATGAACAAAAATCGTGTTACACAGTGTTATTAAATTCTTGCTAAGGGGATAGGCAGAGTCCTTTGCCTTATTAGCCAGTACCTGGGGCTTCATTCTACAGGGAGCAATTTGGAAAAGGCAGAAGCCCGTCGAGAGCAGCAAACAGACAGGCAGACAGGCAGACCTCTTTCCTAGAGTGAGGTAATGGTATTTTAATAGACTCTGGAAATCTTTACTCTAAATTTTCAAAGGGCTGCATAAGGTAATACAGACCTTTTAGATATTTGCAGTGGTCAGTTAGTATTAATATGCAAAAGCAATAAATCTGCTTACTGAATGTGAGTTTCTTTTGCTTCAGAAACTTCTCTGAGAATATTTTGTTTGTTACATGACTGCTAGGGAAAACTGTTTTATATACACACACTAGCTGTGCCCGGCCATGCGTTGCTGTGGCAAAGTGGTGGTGGTATTGGTTAAAAATTGTTGTGTATTTTTTATTTGACGTTATTTGCAATTTTTTATTAATTTTATTGTAAGTTATATTTTTATTTATTATATTTTATTATTTTCTTGTATTATTTTTAGTTATTTTCTGTTATTATAGTATTTAATTGTATTAATTTTTAGTGTTTTTTATTATTTTGTATTGGGTTGCTAGGAGACCAAGTTGGAGGAGCTTAGCCTTCTAACTGGCAGCAATTGGATAAAAGCGATTATTCCTCTCTCTCTAATTAGGACTTTATTTTTCTTTTCTTTTTGTTGTATCAACCTAGAGGCGTGGATGATGGGTTGTGTTGTCAAATTTCGAGGTTGGGGGGCCTGTAGTTTTGTTGTTTTGTGGGTCGCCGTGATGCCATCACTCTTTTATATATATAGACTAGCTGTGCCCTGCCACGCATTGCTGTGGCTTAAGGGAATCATTTGTCGACCAGATGGAATAGCAGTGAATGCTTTGCAGCCTCAAAGCCTGACCATTTTCTTCTTATGGGAATCCTTGTTTGGTGAGCTGGAATACAATGGAATAGGCTTGCTGCTTGGAAGGCTGGGTACTTGCGTTCTGGGGAAATGGTTTTTTGGCCAAATTGAATTGCACTGAATAGCCTCACTGCTTCAAAGCCTGGCCACTTTCTATATAGGGGCAGGTTGAATGGGACAGAGTAGCCTCATAGCTTCAAAACCTGAGGGTTTTCTATCCAGGGGAAATCTTGGTTGGCCAGGTGGAACAGAACTGAGTAGCCTTGCTGCTTGCAAGCCTGGCCGCTTTCTACCTTGTGGAATCCTTGGTTGGCCAGGATGAATAGCAATGAATAGTCTCAGTGCAGCAAGTATGAATGCAGCAATTGGTCACCTTGATTAGCATTTAATTGCCTTGCAGCTTCAAAACCTGGCTGCTTTCTGCCTGGGGGAATCCTTTGTTGGGAGGTGTTAGCTGGCCCTGGTTGTTTCCTTTCTGGAATTCCCCTGTTTTCAGAGTGTTGCTCTTTATTTACTGTCCTGATTTTAGAGATTATATTGTTCTGTATTATACCACAGTAATTTTAGATATTATATTTATAATTTTATATTATCTGCTTAGAACTGGATTATATGAGTCCACTTCTACACAACTGTATAAAATTCACACTGAATTGGATTATATGGCAGTGCGGACTCAAGATAATCCTGTTCAAAGCAGATACTGTGGATTATCCTGCCTTGGCATTCTGGGTTATATAGGTGTGTGATAGGGCCTTGAGTCTACACTGCCATATAATCGAGTTCAAATTAGATAATCTGTATTTTATAGGCAGTGTGGAAGAAGCCTAACTGAACTCTGCCTTTCCCCTGGCGGCCATTGTAGCTGAGTGGGTTGCTAGGAGACGAAGTGGGCAGAGCCTACCCTTCTAACTGGCAGCAAGGGGAAAAAACAGTTCTTCCTCTTCCTCTAATTTGGACTTTATTTTTTTGGGTTTTTTTTGTTTTGTTTGAAAGACATATTTTTCTTCGTGTACTCTGTGAATGCACACTAATGGAGAACGCTGCGCCTGCGCAGGCTCCAACGGATACTCTTCCAAGCTAAAGTTTGAAATTTGGCGGTAACCCCGCCGCTCTCCCCAGAGGGTATAAAGGGCGCCCTCCGCGCCCGCTCTCCAGTTCCTTTTTTTCCGCCGCAAAGCTCACTTCGGACTCTTCGTTCTTATGTCGACCACGCGTTTTAAGCGGTGCACTCAGTGTGCCGCTAAGATTCCAGATTCCGACGGTCACGCTAAGTGCCTTTTCTGTCTCGGCGAAAGCCACGTCGTCGGTACCTGCCGCTTTTGCCTGGCCTTTACAGCTCAGGCCCGAAGAAATAGAGCTGCGAGACTCCGCGCAGCTCTTTACGAAAAAACTCTTGCTCCTGAGGCTTCTACTTCCACCTTGGCCTCGATGGCGTCCAGGCCTGCTCCGTCGGTATCATCCAAAACCTCGAAAACTTCGAGACCAAAACCGGCCAAACCGCCCTGCACGGTGACCACCGCTACGGTTTCCACCCGGTCGGGTAAAATGGGCCCTTCATCGACTTCGAGTTCGGTGGCTTCGGCCATTTCCACTCAATCCCGCCTGGCTTCGCCGCCATCTTCTTCCGCCATGAAGATTGCCTTCAAGAGGGCAAGAGTGTCGCGTCGAAGCAACCTCCAGCAAAGAAATGAATGATCCAGAGGTCGTCCTCCTCAGCGTCTTCGAAGAAGGACGTCCCCTCCTCTGTGGCTTCCTCTAGGAGATCCTCTCCTATCCAACCAGCACAACGCCTCCGCTCCTCTTCTTCTCCTCATGGTCAGTCCTCGGATGCGGACGCTCAAGCCTCCCCCGACCGGTCAGTCAGGACAGTTATTAAGGCTCCCCAGCCGGCACCATCTCGCCTTCCGGCTCGGCAAGAACTTTTTCCCCCGGCTCAAACACCCGAGAGGGGTAGACAGATGACGCGTTTAGCCCGTGCCGCCCAGGCTTCCGCGTCCAAGGGCGTTCGTCCACAGCTGGCTCCCGCTGCTCCTGAGGTGATACCTCATCAGGACTCTGTGCTTGTTTCTCCTCCCCGGTCCCCTCAAGGGCCCGAGGAGGATGATCCCGATATCGAACACCCCGAGTCGATCCTCTCCGCCTCCGTTGTCTCTCTCGGTCTCGACCTCTCCCCACCTCACGACGCCTACGAAGTCGACCCACCTTCCCCGATGGATAATATCCGGGCTTTCTCCGACCAGATGGTCAGAATGGCAGACGCTCTGGGAATGGAAATTAAGCAAACCTCAAAGGCTGTTACCGACCCCGTTTTCAAGAGGGTCCAAGCCCAAGCCCCGCCAGCCACCTTGCTGCCTTTTCTTCCATACCTCCTGGACGTAATCCAGGCATCTTGGAAGACTTCATCTTCGATACCTCCAACCTCTAAGAAAATAGAGGCCTGGTACCGAACCGATGACGAAGCCTTGGAATGGCTCAAGCATCACCCTGACCCAAACTCCATGGTGGTAAAGGCCTCCCAATCGTCGGGTCGACAGTCCAACTCCCCTGCCGACAGGGAAGGTAAACGATTCGATGCGGTAGGCCGCAAGCTGTACTCCGGCGCTCTCCTCCTTTGCCGTATGGCGAACTACGGGGCCTGCATGGGCGCTTATCAACAGATCCTCTGGGAAAAAGCCCAACCTTTCTTCGCCAAACTTTCTGACGAAGACCGGTCAGTCCTTTCGACCCTCCAACAGGAAGCGGACTCCCTCGCACACCACCAAATTCAAATGGCTAAACATACCGGTGATACCGCCCGAAAAATGATTGCCCACGCAGTCGCGATCAGACGGCATGCATGGCTTCGGTCCTCAGGACTCTCTTCCTCTCGACAAGTGATCGAAGACCTTCCTTTCAACACCCAGGGCCTTTTCAATTCTGGTACTGATGACAAACTGAAGTCCAATCACGACTTCAAGATTCTCGCAACAAAGTGCGGGACCGATCAACCTCAGACTCAGCGGACCCGATGGTTCCCGCAACGGTACCGTCGCTACCCTCAGCCTTTTCGTCACCAGCCGTTTCGACGCTCGTCGAGCTCGAGTCACCACAGTCATCAGCAACAACCTCGCCGCCAGCACCAGGTCCCGAAAGGTCGGGGCAAGGGTGCTGCAGCTATGCCACAACCCCAACGACGGGCCTGACGCCCACTCCCTCGGAGACTTTTCTACCTTCACTACTACTGCCACTGCCATGCCGTTCCTAGGCCCCAACCAGATCCTTCCTCTCTGCTCTTTCCTCGATCGCCTAGCTCCTTTCTACCGCGAATGGGAGTCTATAACCTCAGATGCCTGAGTTCTTCGCATTGTCAGAGACGGCTATGCCTTGGAATTCGAAACTTTGCCCCCCACGGGTCACATCCTCCACACCGACCCTTCACCGGAAATATGCTCCGAGGTCGACTCCCTTCTGGCGAAGGGCGCAATCCAGCCTTCTCCTTCTGAGCAGGACACTTGAGGTTTCTTCTCGAGATACTTTACGGTTCCCAAACGGGGCGGAGGTCTTCGGCCTATCCTCGACCTGCGAGCCCTAAACCTCTTCATTCTGCCTTCAAAATTTTGAATGGTCTCGGTGGCCTCCATTCTCCCGATGCTCCGACACGGAGACTACTTTGCCTCTATAGACTTGCGCGATGCGTATTTCCACGTCTCGGTGCGTCGATCCCACAGACGCTTCCTTTCCTTCAAGCTCCTGGGACAGTCTTACCAGTTCACAGTTCTCCCTTTCGGCCTCGTCACGGCCCCAAGGGTCTTTACGAAGGTGGTCGCCGTGGTGGCAGCGCACCTCAGAAAACAGGGCATAATGGTCTTTCCTTATCTGGACGATTGGATGATTGTCGCGTCCGACCCCTCATCCCTTCAAAACCACGTCTCTCAAGCTCTTTCTCTTCTACAACGGCTGGGCCTTCAGTTGAACGTCTCAAAGTCCCAACTCCTCCCGGCCACAGAGATCCGCTTCATCGGAGCTCTCTTCAACTCCATCGCGGAAACCGCCTCCCTACCGAAGGACAGGTTCCTAGCCCTTCAACAACACCTTTCTCTCCTCCTCCGCAACCGCAGGATCCGAGCCCACTCTGTCCAAGTTCTTCTGGGTCACATGGCCTCCACGATTATGGTTACTCCTTTCGCCAGACTACGTCTCAGACCTCTCCAAAGATGGTTTATAGACTCTTTCAAACCCCATCGGCATCCGAGCTCAATGTTTCTCACGGTACCGAACCAGGTTCGCCTCTCCCTTCGTTGGTGGCAGGACCCAGCGAACGTTTGTGTGGGACTTCCCTTCCATCCCTCCCTCCCATCAGTCACCATCACGACCGACGCCTCCAATTTTGCGTGGGGAGCCCACATGTCAAACCTCACCGTCAGGGACCTTTGGTCCATCCAAGAGAAGTCTCACCACATAAACTTTCTAGAACTGTTATCAATCTTCAAAGCCCTCCGGGCGTTTGCTCGCTTTCTTCCCCACAAGACTGTTCTGATACAAACGGACAACGTAGTAGCTATGTACTACATCAACAAACAAGGGGGTACGGGCTCGAGAAAACTGATGACTCTCTCGATGGACATTTGGCTATGGTGCATAGCGAGACACATAACCCTGTCGGCGGTTCACCTTCCGGGGGCTCAAAACACGCTAGCAGACTCTCTAAGCAGAATAACAACCTCCCCCCACGAGTGGCGTCTCGATCCCGAAATCCTGAAATCCATCTTCGACGATTGGGGCTGGCCAGCTCTGGACCTTTTGGCCTCCCCCTCGAACGCTCAACTTCCTCGCTTCGGAGCGAGACTACCTCCAAACTCGACTCCAGGCTGTCTCGGAGACGCGTTTCTCCTCGACTGGACCCTCGAGCCCGTCTATCTTTTTCCTCCCTTCCCTCTCATCTCGAGGGTAATAGAGAGACTCTATCTAACGCCAACATCGGCCATCCTGATCGCCCCTGCATGGCCACGCCAGCCGTGGTACCCAACTCTACTCCGGATGTGTGCGGATCCTCCTCGCACTCTCCCAACTCTCCCTCATCTACTATCTTCACAGAAGGGACAGGTCCTCCACCCCGACGTCCCGTCCCTACACCTGACTGCCTGGAGGATACTTCCTTAAATTCTCTCCACCCAGACCTGCAGGCGATCCTTCGTTCCGCCCATAAGCCGGCCACGTCAAGGGCCTATGCTTACAAGCTTGCAAAATTCCAAACTTTCCTTCGGGACCGACACGTCGATCCCGCCTCTACTTCGATCCCGCTGGTCCTGGACTTCCTACTTTCTCTTGCGGATCGTCAACTCTCTCTGGCCTCGATAAAATCCTATCTCGCTGCTCTCTCCTGGTATTTCCAACGTCAGGGACAACCCTCTCTCTTTTCTAACAACCTCATTAAGACCTTTCTTCGAGGTTACAACAACCTGCACCCTCCAGTTCAACCTCCGACTCCCAGATGGAGCCTCGAACTCGTCCTTTCTCAACTAGCTTCAGCTCCCTTTGAACCTATGGCCTCTGCAGACCTTCACCTTCTCTCTTGGAAGACTGCCTTCCTAATCGCTATCACCTCTGCACGCAGGCCTTCGGAACTGGCTGCTCTTCGGGTGGACGAACCCTACCTCCGTTTCCACCACGACAGGGCTGTTCTTGCCCGGACATCACCTTCCTACCTAAGGTGGTCTCTGCTTTTCACCTTAACCAGGACATAATACTTCCTGTTTTCTTTCCTAATCCTTCTTCTTCTTTGGAGCGGAGACTTCATCTCCTGGATGTCAGGAGAGCCCTCCTTTTCTACAAAGACAGGACTAAGGACATACGTAAGTCACCTAGACTGTTTGTGGCTTACGCTACCCATAAGCTGGGCGAACCACTTTCTTCTCAAAGACTCTCACACTGGATTGCTCAGACTATCGAACTCGCTTACCAGCTGGCTAAACGCCAACCCCCCTCTTCGATCCGCCCTAGATCAACGAGGGGCCTTTCCACCTCTACTGCCTTCCTGAGGGGCGTCCCTCTCGACTCCATCTGTCGAGCGGCTATCTGGTCCACTCCATCCACCTTTGTTTCACACTACAGGATGGACTCAAAGAACCTCAAGGACTCGGCCTTTGCCAGGTCTATCCTTTCCTCCTGCCTTGCCTAACGTTGTTGCCTTACTCAAAACCAGTTTTTTTGGTTATCCTTCTTACAAGCTGACCGCTGTCATTCAGCCTTTATGTACACGATATGTTCATGGGTTCATTAACGTAGTGCTTGTGTACTATACTTACCCACTGCACTGAAATGTATTTCATGAATACCTCTACCTCTGTTTTCAGGAAATGGGTCTATACTTACCTCTGTATTTTCTTACAGACTATCGCTCACATACAATGTTGTGCTTGTGTTCTGGGTCCTAATAACAAGGATCGGTTTTTTTGCACTATATGCTGTTGCATCGTTTTCTTTGACTGTTGCACTTGCTTGTTTTTGCACCTTGTGCTCAATAAATGTGTTGTTTGGACACTAGACTGGTTATCGGGTTTGCTATCCCACCTACCTACACCTCAGCTTGCTAGTCTCCATTAGTGTGCATTCACAGAGTACACGAAGAAAAAGGACAGGTTGCTTACCTGTAACCGTGTTTCTTCGAGTGTACTCTGTGAATTCACACAATCCTGCCCTTCCTTCCCCACATGCAAACCTCTCCCTTTCTCGCTGCCTTTGCGGCGTAGGAACTGGAGAGCGGGCGCGGAGGGCGCCCTTTATACCCTCTGGGGAGAGGGGCGGGGTTACCGCCAAATTTCAAACTTTAGCTTGGAAGAGTATCCGTTGGAGCCTGCGCAGGCGCAGCGTTCTCCATTAGTGTGAATTCACAGAGTACACTCGAAGAAACACGGTTACAGGTAAGCAACCTGTCCTTTTGTCTTTTGTGGCCAAATTTGTATATCATGTATAACATATGCCAGCAATCTCCTCCGCACTCAACATTGGAGAAGCAGGACATCTGTTCCAAATATGAACAACTCAAAATATGCTTTGTATCCTGAAGCCTGGATATCACTCTTTATTAGATATAAATAAATGGGTATGCTTAAATAAAAACCAGTTTGTTTCGAAGGTGCTGCCACATGCCTTCTTGTGCAGCATCAAATTGTTGCCTATTGTAAGGCTGCTTTGAGTCCCCTTCAGTGTGAGAAGAGCAGGATATAAATGCGGGAAATAAATTCTTCTTTCCTCCATTTAACACTGCAAGGAAGTACCACATCTACTTCTTTGAAAAGTAATCAGATTGTATTATTCAACCTTTACATTATTTTGCTGTTAAAATTCTTTTTAGAATGTTTCAAATACTTTTATTGTTTTAAATTTAAGGTGGCTTAAATTGGTTTTATTGTAAGCTGTCAATCAATTTTATGATAAAAAGCGGGGCGATAACTTTTTATTCAAATTAATAACAGTATTTTCCTGTAGAAGAATGTTGTCAAATGTTACTCTCAAATGTTTTGCCTATAAATAAATGGAGAATCTTGAGTTATGATATACACACATCTGAATAGATATCTATCTGCCATGCTTTTGCTGTAGAAACCCCAAAATTAAAGACAAAGATGTTACAAACAGTCCCCCGAGTTACAAACATCCAGCTTATAAAAGAATAATAGTTATAAATTGAAGTGAGATAACAGGAAGTGAGAGAAATCTACCTCATGGAAAGGAAATTCACTCCTGAAAGTTATCATGGTGAAAAGCTTTCTCACCAATCCTTGTTTCCATAACAAGTCAATTTTCCAAAGTCCAATAATCACAGGGACAGAAAGTGAGGTGAAATCTTCTGAACAGGGGCTCAGACAGCAAAGTAATCACCACAGGTATGCCAACTATAAAGGAAATGGCAGAAATCTTTTATAATATCCCACCGCTGCCACCAATATAACGCAAATATTGAGACAGGGGGGGAATCTTTTATAATAATATATCCCACCTCTGCCACCAATATAAAGGAAATGAGCAAAGCGGGGAGGCTAGGCTGAGACACTAATTATAACAGATTTTCTTTTAAAATGGTAGCTGCCACCAATCTAAAATGTCTTTAGGATTTTTGTTGTTAAATGTGTCTAAGGCAAACTTCTCCCATTCCCAGCCCACACTGTTTCTACCCCTAGTTCCCAAACTGATGTTCACTATGAGGCTTTTCTGTGGTATTTTATTGTTGTATTGCTGGAACTTTTATTAAGACTTCTTGTTGGAAAATATACACTGTGGAGGCTCTTGAAAGTTGAAAATAGAATAAAAATTTATTTTCTTGAAAACAGGTAAATGATTACTTCAGAGAGGTTCATAAGCATAATTGGTTACAGACGTTCTTCAGCTTAACTTAGTTGTATGTTTCAGATTTACTTCACTTAGTTTCCAACAGTTCCAACTAACCAATCTATCTATTGGTCACAAAAACCCTTGCTCTATTTGCTGAGAATAGACACGAGTTCCCCGGGTTGTTAATTAACTCTAACCTAGAGTCCTTCTATTAACCAGCCAAATATTGAGAGACAATCCCTTGAGTTTTCTTCCCCCCCAAGAGAACCAAACTGCCTGACTTAGCCTGTCAGTTTCCACAACTTTCAGTTCTCTCTCACACACACACTCTCCCAACTCCAAAACCAAACTGCTGTCTTCAAACCCTCAAACAGAACTCTCTTCTTCAAACCTCAAACCAGAACTCTCTTCTTCAAACCCCAAAACAGAACTCTCGTCTTCAAACCTCAAACCAGAACTGCCTGGAGCTCTTTTTTTTCTGCACTCTAAGACTTGGCTCCTCCCATCTGCTCTGGTTGGCCAATCCTAAGAATCTCTCTCTATGCTCCTCCCCCTTTCTAACCACACTCAAGATGGCTGCCTGACCTTCCTCAACAAAATGGAGGCTGCCTCACTCACTGTTACCAAGGTTCCATTCCAGGCCTAATAGGTAAGGTTCACTACACCAACCTTTCCCTATGCTATCCAAAGCTACCTTGCTCCTTCTCTTTTTGCTGTCCCTCTCCTTCTCCTTCTTTCTCTGGCTGGAGATACACTTAAAACAATGTACCTGTTCCAACTTACAAACAAATTCAACTTAAAGACAAATCTACAGAACCTCTTTTCTCCGTAACTTGGAGACGACTTGTATGTGATAGTTTATATGGCAGAATGACAGAGAACCTGAGTTTTAAGGTTATGCTGGGACTTGGGTTTAACAACAATAGGCACTAATAGCCATTTCAGTGGAGTGACTAACAGCATTTGTATTGGAAAAACATGAACACATGAACACCATCTTATTTTATTGGCTCCCCCTCCTCCAAAAAGGCAGGTAGCTTTCTTTAATCTTTAAGTTATCTTGCTTCTGTACTGAAAGATCATTCTAGGTACTTAAAAGCTACCACTTTTCAGCCAGAGACCATTTGAACTAAGCCCCAATGTATCTGTCCCATATTCCAAGATTACTTAAATGCAAATAGGCAGATATATGGAAGGCAGTTTCTTCTTTATTATTACGGTCTGCACCGCAAAAAGGCATAAAGCTGCCTTTTCCCTTTTATCTGTTCAACCTAACATCAAACCTAACAATGTTCTCATTAGTGTTCAGCTGTCATGTACAGAAGATGAACTTATAAACTTCACTCTATTCATAAAGGCATTAATGATTTCAGCTGCATTCCTCATCCATGCCACGGGGACTGTCTTTAGAACTGGCAGCACATTTACATCCACAATACATCACTTGAAACAGCAATGAAGGTTTTCAGTATTCCATTGCAGAGAGAGGCAGGGCATTAAAGTTACACAACGTTGGGTTTCTTGTCACAAACCATCATATTTTGTACCAAAAAAAAGAAACCTCACATCCCTTGCCAGAAAGTTTCAGAACGTATTTTTCACAGGTCTGTTTTCCTTCTAATAAGCAGAAGTGAGCTCTGGAGGGCATCTGTATAATAGCTCTTCATTTATACATGCAGAAGCAGAGCATAATTTAAGTAAGCAGGTACTTAATGCAGGCAGTGTACGTGCTAATGAGCTCAGTGAGGAGGAACTGCAAGGACCTCTAGGAGTACCCTCCCTAAGGCTACATCCTACTTTGATTGCTCCTGCTAAATATCCAGGTGTCTGTTTTTCTGAATTCTAATTCAAACCGCAGAATGTTTTCTTTTCTCCTCCCACCTACTGCATCAAGCTGGTGGGAGGAGGTGTGGCAACAAGGAACGGCCCTGTACAGGATTTTGGGAGCAGCCCAAGTTTACCAGGAATCAGTTCATAGGTACTGAAAAAGCTGATGGTTGTACAACGATAGATGTGATGCCATGAGAGAGGCATTGGTATTGCCATGGTTTTGCATGGTCTCTGTTCACATTTCCTCTTAACTCAGGGAAAAGCCTATTCATGACTAAACATTCTTGACAATATCAGGAACAAGACAGCTGCATATATAGCACAATTAAATAATTCAAATCTAGCAGCCAACAAACTAAAAGAATCAAGAGGTAACAAGTAAAGTTATACAGTAGAAGTAGTAAAGAGACCAACTTAACAGAACTCTATATAAAGTTCAGCTCATGATGTTGAAATGTGTCAGTCTTATTTTTGGTGTTCATTATCTATCTTTTATTACTGTTGACATTAATGCTCACCAGATCTTAGTTTCTATATGACTGTATGACATATGTATGTATTTATAACAGATCATATAGAATTGGGCCATTTGCAGATTGGTGTTAATTTTCATACATACATACATACAGATGCAGGTACAAACACATATATTTGGTTGGTTGAACACCTGTAGATTGATATTAAGTTTGATTTATTATTTTTACTCTCCCTCTCTTTCAGCTTTGTTTTTTATTTTCTGATTCCTTTGATTTGACAGTTCCATATATAAAATATAAAGAAAGGGAGATGCAAAAAAGGAAGGTGTTCTTTGGATCTTGGAGGAGAAAGCTGGAACTTGGTGGGAATATCCCTTCTTGGGTGATTTTAAAGCAACTGGGGAACAAGATGGCTTTATAAGACAGGCCCGATCCAACACGGGATGCTGACCACGCCCCGCTTTGGGCACCATGTTCCCGGGGGCGCTATCGAGCCCCCAGGAGGCAGGGTCAGACCTGGCCCCGCCTCCCACGGCCTGGCCCCGCCTCCCGTGCCGCGCACCCTGGCCCCGCCTCCTGCGCCACCCGACATGGGAGGCGGGGCCAGGGTGCACGGTGCAGGAGGCAGGGCCAGGTCTGGCCACACCTTCTGCGTCGCGCGGCCACGCCTCCCACGGTGCGGGGGGGGGGAGCAAAAATTATTTTTTGCGTACCCTTTTTAATTACCTCGGGCCAGTTCTGTTATAAGATGCAACATTTACAAAAATATATGTAAAATATAAATATAAATATTATTTTTAAAGTTTTAATTTCTATAGGAAATGCAGTGCTATTCAGAGACAGGGAAAATTACTTTCCCTGTTCAGAGACAAAGAAAATTACTTTAAAAGTGATTGATATCAGAAAAGGAAAGACACACTAAAGTGTCCCTTAAAGGCTAACAAGTTATTGTGGGATGAAACTTTCAATCATTCATTTACAATAAAATCTTCCCTTATTAGATAAATTGAAGGTGCTGTTTTTGTTCTGTTGTTATTTTGCAGCTACAAAAAATCCAGGCTATCCTAGAATTTGACTCTGGAAGGAATACTTTGCTTAAACAGTGCCTCCTTTTTCAAGTTTTGCTTCAATGAAGTGATGTCTATGTGTACAGACACCTCTTGGGCTGCCTGAAGAATGTGTTTTTAATAAACAATGTATTGGCCTTCCAAAATTCATTCTGTCACTCTCGTAGTTCATGATGCAAGACCAAGTTTTCCTACAATCTTTGCTTCTCCATTTCCTACTTTTGCATTCTAATCATCTATGATTGACAACAAGTTATATTGATGTATATATTATCCTATACTTCTAATACACAAATCAGAGAGCACAGGGTACGATCCTGAAGAAAATTTGTTGACTGTTAAAGCATTCTCTTATGAAGCTATTTCATTTTATAAGATTTCATAATGAAGCTATCTATATATATAAAAGAGTGATGGCATCAGGGCAGTGGACAGAACAACAAAAGTACAGGCCCCGCAACCTCGAAATTTGACAACACAACCCATCATCCATGCCTCCAGGTTGATACAACAAAAAGAAAAGAAAAATAAAGTCCTAATTAGAGGGAGAGCAATAATTTTTTTTATCCAATTGCTGCCAGTTTAGAGGGCTAATCTCTGCCCACTTGGTTGCCTAGCAACCAGCCAAGGGACAGCCAGGCTTCAGTTAGGGGACAGGCAAATTTAGGCCTCACTTAGACTTCTTCCACAGATTATCTGATTTTAACTGGATTATATGGCAGTGTAGACTCAAGGCCCTTCTACACAGCTCTATAACCCATTTATAATCTTACATTATCTGCTTTGAACTGGATTATCTTGACTCCACACTGCCATATAATCCACTTCAGTGTGCATTTTATACAGCTGTGAAGAAGGGGCCTCATATAATCCAGTTCTAAGCAGATAATTTAAGATTATCAATATACAGTAGAGTCTCACTTATCCAACATAAACAGGCCGGCAGGATAAGTGAATATGTTGGATAATAAGAAGGGATTCAGGAAAAGCCGATTAAACATCAAATTAGGTAATCGTTATACAAATTAAGCACCAAAACATCATATTATACAACAAATTTGACAGAAAAAGTAGTTCCATGCGCAGTAATGCTATGTAGTAATTACAGTAGAGTCTCACTTATCCAACACTCACTTATCCAATGTTCTGGATTATCCAACGCATTTTTGTAGTCAATGTTTTCAATATATTGTGATATTTTGGTGCTAAATTCATAAATACAGTAATTACTACGTAGCATTACTGTGTATTGAACTACTTTTTCTGCCAAATTTGTTGTCTAAGATGATATTTTGGTGCTTCATTTGTAAAATCATAACCTAATTTGATGTTTAATAGGCTTATCCTTAATGCCTCCTTATTATCCAACATATTCGCTTATCCAATATTCTGCCAGCCTGTTTATGTTGGATAAGTGAGACTCTACTGTACTGTATTTACAAATTTACCACTACAATATCACAATGAATTTAAAACACTGACTACAAAAACATTGATTATGAAAAGGCAGACTGCGTTGGATAATCCAGAACATTATATACGTGAATGTTGGATAAGTGAGATTCTACTTTAATATGAAATAATTACTGGGATAGAATAATGCAGAACAATATAATCTCTAAAACCAGGACAGTAAATAAACAGGGGAATTCCACACAGGAAACAATCAGGGCCAGCTAACACCTCCCAACAAAGTATTCCCATCATCAAAGTCTGGCAAATCCTCTGTTTTCTCAGGGCCACAGACAGTAGACGCACATAAAATATTGCAAACAACACCACTCTGAAAACAAGGGAATTCCAGACAGGAAAGAATCAGGGCCAGCTAACACCTCCAACAAAAAATTCACTCAGGGAGGAAGCAGCCAGGCTTTAAAGCTGCAAGGCCATTACATCCTAATCATTTTTCCTAATTGCAGCATTCATACTTGCCTCCAACAGACAAAAAAAACCAATCAGAAATATTGTATATTCACAACCTTTAGGAAATAATATCCCCTGATGGCGCAGCGTATTAAAGCGCTGAGCTGCTGAACTTCTGGACTGAAAGGCTGCAGGTTTGAATTGGGGGAGCGGAGAGCCCCCACTGTTAGCCCCAGCTTCTGCCAACCCAGAAGTTCAAAAACATGCAAATGTGAGTGCATCAATAGGTACTGCTCTGGCGGGAAGGTAACGCCGCTCCATGCAGTCATCCCACATGACCTTGGAGGAGTCTATGGACAACGCTGGCTCTTCGGCTTAGAAATGGTGATGAGCACCAACACTCTGAGTCAGACATGACTGGACTTAATGTCAGGGGAAAACCTTTACCCTTTACCTTAACTACCACCAGTTCCTCAATACTTTATTTCCCAGACCACCATATTTTGCCACAGCAACGCGTGGCTGGGCACAGCTAGTTTTATTATAAAACATTTTAGCAATAACAATAAATATTTTGAATAGATATTAGTTTTGTACTTCTGATGGATTTTATCAGGATTTGCAAGCTTATTTATAAAATAAAATTCATTCTGATAGTGTAAGACAATTACTTTCAAAGGGTCCTGGCTCAGGAGGGAAATCAGGCAGAAAACTCAGTCTTGTGAGAGATGCAAAAAGCAAAGTTTATTATCATAGCTATGATAAGGCAAACATGCAAATGGCTGCCGCAACATGTGCGTAGCAAACAAAGAATTTATACCTTTGGCCTATCTAAAATTGACCAATGGCTGAGGGTCTTCCTCACCTTCCACACCTACTTGGCATAAATGATATCAATGACCTCACTTGTTTACTCTGAGCTTTCTTCTCTTTTTAGAACTTCCTGGAGAAAGGCACCAGCTCACAGCAAGGGAGGGGCATATGCAGAGGCAAAGCTACATAGGCAAAAGTTTATTATTTTCTGGCTTATGGTCCCTTCAATAGCATGCTGGGCCTCTTTTTTGTCTGTGGCACATTTTGCACTTGAAAGTATTGCAAGCCCGTATGCAATAAGTGACCCCTCACCTGTCAACTGAATTTTCATGACAAAACATCATTGTATACTTGGATGATACTTGAATTTCCCATGAAAAATTATAACTACATTTTAAATTTCTATGTGTTAACATATCTGAGTTGTGCATCTAAAACTGACTAGACTTGTCTAATGTCTGACTGACTCTTGCTTTGAATGTGTTGAAAGAGTTGCGAGATAATTCTCATTAAGGAACATAAATAAAATCATTTTTCTACAAGGTCTGTAAAGGTTACTTTTCCAAACTAAAAAAGAACAAACTTTTGTCAAGTTTACAGAAGCTTTACCATCTTGTCGTACAATGACTTTTTTTTTCTTTTTTTTTACAATATACGATCAGACAAGTACCGGTAGTTTCTCTAACTTGATCAATAGAGAAACCACATACAGGCAGTTCCCAAGTTACAAACAGATAGATTCTTTAGGTTTGTTCTTAAGTTGCATTTGCATGTAAGCTGGAACAACTGCAGCAAAAAGTGCTGTCTTTATAATGTCTTCATAACCCCTGTAGAGTTTTCTTGGGACTTTATTTGGACTTTACTTGCAAAGACTTTCTTGAGAGTAGTGCTCCATCATTATTTTCTTCATTCTGTATAAAGCAACATGACCAACTGTCTGTTTACTTTGTTTGGAAGATATTTTCATTGATTATGTATCCCTGAAGCCTATATACATTGGAACCAATATCAGACTTAGATAACTTGTGAGTGAGAGCTGTTGCTCCTTTTCATTTTGTCTGGTACTACCGAATTGAGCTTTGTATGGAGAACTTTAATAATACTATATGCTATTTGGACATTATATTTTCTTTGTACATAGACCATCGTGTGTTTGTGTAGATACCCTGTCCCGTCCCCACCGTATGATGGGGAAGGAGGGAGGGCACATGGGCATCATGAGTGCCGGCAAAACGGCACGGTCCAAAAGGTCCACAGACACGCTTTGACTCAGTGCTAAGATTTCATGGCAGGGAGGGAGGGGAGAGGCCTATTCATAACTATGAGTTGTACATAAGTCAGATGTTCATAACTCAGAAACTGTCTGTAGTGATTATCCCCACCGCCTCCAGCTCATGGATGGTGTCTAAGTGAAATTCAACCTTGGAAAAATTACTATTATGTATTAGATATCTCAGAATTTTCCAGCCAACAAGCATAGCTAATTTCTTTTTCATGTTCAGGTTGCATATACTATAGATCCAGCTAATAATCAGTATGCATAATCCCAGTTTTCATTTTTGAACCAAAATATATTCTACAGTGAAATAAAATGCCCCTTTCCTTTTATGATCTCTTTGTGAGACTCAGTTCTACAGCATATATAATTTGAGAAAACTGTACTTGTTGTAAATGTAGAATTTGGCAGACCCATGAATCCAGTATACGGCAGTTCCTATTGCTGTATATAAAGAAGAAAATAGAAATAGGAAATGAACACACCCACCATTTTACAAAGGAAAGAAAGTGAACATAGTTTAGAGGAATATGTTCCCGAAAACAACAACAGCCACAATGTTCTAAGCTTGCTTTGTTTTATCTCAGTTTCTCCCCAACAAACTCAGTGAACAGCTCATTCAAAGCCTAGCAGCAAAAAGTGTTTGTTGAAATCTATTCTGTGTATTTTAAAAACCATATCTATATATATAAAAGGGTAATGGAATCACAGCACCAGACAAAACAACTAAACTAAACACCCCACAACCTCAAAAATTGACAGCACAACCTCTCATCCACGCCTCTACATTCATACAACAAAAAGAAAAGAAAAATAAAGTCCTAGCCACAGCAACGCGTGGCCGGGCACAGCTAGTATACCTAATTTTGTTCTGTATCTTTGTAAATCAAGAAATATGTTTCTTTCTATATAAATAGTCAATAACCTGAGTCAGGATGCTAGAAAGAGTGTGTTAAGCACCCTGAGAAATTCCCTTAACACTGCCTTCTAGCCTTCAGAAGGCAGGTAAAAACTTGGTTCTGGGATCAGGCTTTCGGTGATTAGTACAGTGCAATAATAGACTTGGAATTATGGATAATTGACAACGGAATGGCCTTGGACTATGATTTTCTGTTGATGTGATTTTAATATTGAATGTAATGTTTTAAATGTTTAATATGTATTAATTTTAAATGTAATTGGTTTTAAGTCTCGTATGTATTTTAAGGCATCTAATGGTTGTCATATTTAAGCTGCCTTGAGTCCTCTTTGGGGTAGAAAAGGCAAGGTAAAAATAAGATAAATAAATAAATAAAAGAGACATAGTCATGAATTCTATATAAGAATGTGTGATTAGTTATTTATTTATTCATTTACCATATTTATATCCTGCCATTCTCTACCCCGAGGGGGGCTCAAGGCAGCTTACAAACTGCACTTATACAGTGCTTTAGGCATAAAACACAGACATTAGATAGAATTATAAAAATTAAAACAGACATAAAACATAATTAAAATACATTCCACTATGAGACACGTCATCCAAAGGCAAGGTCTAAAGCCATTCCAAAATCCATTACATGATTTCCAGGTTTTAAAAAAAGTTGTTGTTTTTTTTGCACTGGGCTATTTATCAAAGTTGTGCTTGTGAAGGAGGTGGGATCGAGAGCAGGGCCTCTCCCAGACAATCTTAAACTCCGAGGTGGTTCATAGGAAGAGATACATTCGGACAGGTAGACTGGGCCAGAACCGTTTAGGGCTTTATAGGCTAAAGCCAGCACTTTGAATTGTGCTCGGTAGCAGACTGGCAGCCAGTGGGGCTGACACAACAGGAGGGTTGTATGCTCCCTGTATGCCGCTCCAGTGAGCAACCTGGCTGCTGCCCATTAGACCAACTAAAGCTTGTGATTATGTCACAAATTCTTTACAAGTCGTTTTAGAAGAGTTTACAACTCTTCTAAAAATAAATGGAAAAGGAATGGCACTAAAATAAAACCCTATACTCGCCAGGAAATGTACAATCTGATAATAGGAAATTTTATGATTAAAACCCTGTGCTGGCAAAAATACTACTTCATTCAATTTTTTTTTTTAGTATAGACCTGACTCATGGGTCCATGAGGTCACAAAGAGTCAGAAGCGACTGAATGAATAAACAACAAACATGGGTGATTTTACAATGTTGTCAGTGAAATAAGTATATGTTTTGCATTCATCTGTGTGAGACATGTTCAGTCTGCCTTCCACATTTCTGGGTTCAACTTTCAGGAATTTGATTATTCATGGATTATTGTCTACTACCCCTGCTGCTGCTCTACCCCATTTTTAATAAGTACTCCAATCCTAATGAGACTGAGAAAGACTGTGACCATGAAGCTAGAACTGTAATTCCCTATTAAAAATGGTTTAGGGCAGTAGCCCTCCTGCATGTCCCTGTTTTGCCGGGCAATGTCGAGTACACCATCGACTGGGATGCAAGAAACTGGAGTGGTGACAGCTCTCAGGTGCATGCTCATTTTTCTCTAAATGAGTAGTGGTAGCCCCACTGGAATGGCTGGGGGATGAGAGGGCGACAGTTGTGGAGCCCTGATCTCTCCTTTCATGGAGGTTCTTCTGCCTAGTACCACCACTGTGCACAGGAGGAGAGAAAAGCCGAGGAAACAGCAGAGGAAAAGGGAGAAGCAAAACTCCGGACGAGAGCACAGTGGTATTAGCTGAACTGTAAAGAAGAGCAATGGTAGCAGACTAGACCAAGTGAGATAAGCAAGGGCATTACAGTTTGACCCCTTTTGCTTAGCACAACCGTCAGGTCGAGAAAGAACATAGGAAGAGGCCATTGAAGGCAGACACACAGAATGGTGAGCTCTGTTGTCAGGGAGATGGGAAACATGTTAAATATAGTTGGGAGTGAGCTTAAGGTATTTGCTTTTTTTTTTTTTTTTTACTTTTGTGGGGATTCTGCATTCCTAACCCCTGTGAAAGTTGGAGACAGGTGATAGACTTGTCGACGATCCTTGATTGATTATAGCGTCATATTCCGTGTATATCTGGGTTTTGCTTGGTTTATTGTTTGCATTGGCCCTGCATGTCCTGGTGTACACTGATTTACCTTCATGGTAGCTTTGGTTGGAATATTGTTAATGCAAGCCAACTCAAGATGTGAATGAGCTTTGTACTTTTGGGGGAAACCTAGTAGTGTTTAAATTATGGGTTTTTAGATGTTATTAAAGATTAACTAAACTCATCAACCTTTTCCTACAAACTTTTTCTTTGTCTGAAAACAGAAAGTACGACTAAACATTCTTCCAGGCAGAGGCCAAAAGGGGTTTTTAGACGGAGAAGGATAGTCCATTTTATGGGTGGGAGGAAGGTTTGAAGAAGTAAAACAATTTCCCCGTTTTCCTGTTCCCCCACCCATGTTGCTGTTGGGGAAACACTCTACATTTACGAAATGGAAATTGGGGTGGGGGAATAACCAGTAAAAACAGAAGAAATTGTTTTCCTCCTTCAACTCACCCCCCCTCCGGTAAAATGGACTACCTCCTCCGTCTTGTGCCCCCTTTTGCCCTTTACCCGGATAAAGGAAGAGTACCAAAATTCTCTACATATAAAAATTAGCTGTGCCTGGCCACGTGTTGGCGAAGTATGGTGGTATAGGAAATAAAGTATTGAGGAATTGGTGGTAGTTAAGGTAAAGGGTAAACATTTTCCCCTGACATGAAGTCCAGTCATGTCTGACTCTGGGGGTTGGTACTCATCTCCATTTCTAAGCTGAAGAGCCGGCGTTGTCCGTAGACTCCTCCAAGCTCATGTGGGATGACTGCATGGAGCGGCGTTACCTTCCCGCCGGAGCAGTACCTATTGATGCACTCACATTTGCATGTTTTCAAACTTCTAGGTTGGCAGAAGCTGGGGCTAACAGTGAGGGCTCACTCTGGTCCCCCAATTCAAACCTGTGGCCTTTCGGTCCAGAAGTTCAGCAGCTCAGCGCTTTAACACGCTGTGCCGTCAGGGGATATTATTTCCTAAAGGTTGTGAATATACAATATTTCTGATTGGGTTTTTTTGTCTGTTGGAGGCAAGTATGAATGGGAAAATGATTAGGGAAAAGGATGTAATGGCCTTGCAGCTTTAAAGCCTGGCTGTTTCCTCCCTGAGTGAATTTTTTGTTGGGAGGTGTTAGCTGGCCCTGATTGTTTCCTGTCTGGAATTCCCTTGTTTTCAGAGTGGTGTTGTTTGCGATATTTTATGTGCTTCTACTGTCTGTGGCCCTGAGAAAACAGAGGATTTGCCAGACTTTGATGATGGGAATGCTTTGTTGGGAGGTGTTAGCTGGCCCTGATTGTTTTCTGTGTGGAATTCCCATTTTCAGAGTGTTGTTCTTTATTTAGTGTTCTGATTTTAGAGATTGTATTGTTCTGTTTTATTATACTACATTAATTTTTATATATTCTGATTTTAGTGTTTTTGAATACTTGGAGCCAGATTGTATTCATTTTCACGGTTGACCGCAACACAATAATAATAATAATAATAATAATAATAATAATAATAATAGTAATGATAGTAATAATAATTACTTTGGTAATACACAGTGCTTCACTCCTTTCTCAGCTTCCTTTCTTGGGAGGTGTTAGCTGGCCCTGATTGTTTCCATTGTGGAATTTCCAATTTCCCTGCTTTCAGAGTGTTGCTCTTTATTTACTGTCGTGGTTTTAGAGATTATATTTTTCTGCATTATTCTATCCCAGTAATTATTTCATATTAAAGTAGAATCTCACTTATCCAACATTCGCTTATACAATGTTATGGATTATCCAACGCAGTCTGCCTTTTCGTAATCAATGTTTTTGTAGTCAGTGTTTTAAATTCATTGTGAGATTTTAGTGGTAAATTTGTAAATACAGTACAGTAGAGTCTCACTTATCCAACATAAACGGGCTGGCAGAACCCTGGATAAGCGAATATGTTGGATAATAAGGAGGCATTAAGGAAAAGCCTATTAAACATCAAATTAGGCTATGATTTTACAAATGAAGCACCAAAACATCATGTTATACAACAAATTTGGCAGAAAAAGTAGTTCAATACACAGTAATGCTATGTAGTAATTACTGTATTTATGAATTTAGCACCAAAATATCACGATATATTGAAAACATTGACTACAAAAATGTGTTGGATAATCCAGAATGTTGGATAAGTGAGACTCTACTGTAATTACTACATAGCATTACTGCGCATGGAACTACTTTTTCTGTCAAATTTGTTGTATAATATGATGTTTTGGTGCTTAATTTGTATAACGATTACCTAATTTGATGTTTAATCGGCTTTTCCTGAATCCCTTCTTATTATCCAACACATTCACTTATCCTGCTGGCCTCTTTATGCTGGATAAGTGAGACTCTACTGTATATTTATAATCTTATATTATCTGCTTAGAACTGGATTATATAAGGCCCCTTCACAGCTGTATAAAATGCACACTGAAGTGGATTATATGGTAGTGTGGAGTCAAGATAATCCAGTGCAAAGCAGATAATATAAGATTATAAATGGGTTATATAGCTGTGTGGAAGGGCCTTGAGTCTACACTGCCATATAATCCAGTGCAAATTAGATAATCTGTGGAAGAGGCCTGAGGCGTAAATCTGCCTGTCCCCTGGGCTGAGTTGGTTGCTAGAAGACCAAGTGGGCAGAGATTAGTCCTCTAACTGGCAGCAATTGGATAAAAACAATTATTCCTTTCCCTCTAATTCGGACTTTTTTCTTTCTTTTTGTTGTATCAACCTAGAGACGTGGATGGTGGATTGTGTTGCCAAATTTCGAGGTTGGGGGGCCTGTAGTTTTGTTGTTTTGTTGGTCGCCGTGATGCCATCACTCATTTATATATATAGATTAGGTGTTGCATAGAAGATCTCTAGCCTAGTTTCCCCCCCTGACAAATTGCATGTTTTGATCTATAATGCACTCCAAGTGGCCAGCTACTGGTCTAAGGACATTTAGTATAATGCCAAGTTTTAAAATTTTCTTTGTGCTTTTAATTACATTACAACTGTACCCTCAATTTGCTTCTGGCACGAGAAATAAAATCTATAAAGCAAACAAAATCCACATTGGAATCCTCGCCTCCAGGCTATTTCTGGATTTTTTGAGAAGAAGGAAAGAGGGTTAAGTAAGCTCCATAATTTGGTCTTTGTTAAAATCTTTGCATGGAATTTTTAGATGATGGTTGCATTAGAAGGAAGAATGGGAGGATGTTACACTGGGAAGGAAGAATATTGTTGCATATGAATGCTGGGAAGTTATTATATAATGGGGACAATTATTGTAGGCACTGTTCAAAAGTGTTTGTGTTTAAGGGTGTGTATATGCCCTGTTTCCCCTAAAATAAGACATCCCCAAAAAATAAGACCTAGTAGAGGTTTTACTGAATTGCTAAATATAAGGCCTCCCCCAAAAGTAAGACCTAGCAAAGGTTTTGTTTGGAAGCATGCCCACTGAACAGAACACCAGAGCATGCAGGATCGTTAAATGTACGTAACATAGATTGTTGTACATGGAATTAATGGCAGTAACAAGAAATTCTTGATAGGATTCACTGTTTGTCTGGTCATGCTGGTTTGTGATGACAACTACTTTACAGTATATAATAAATGTTCATTTTGTTGTTCAACAATAAATGTGAATTCTTCTTCATGGAAAAATAAGACATCCCCTGAAAATAAGACCTAGAGCATCATTGGGAGCAAAAATTAATATAAGACACTGTCTTATTTTCAGGGAAACACGGTATATGTATATGTAGATTTAGGGGAAGAAGCAATAATACCATTATATTGAACTTTATCTTGATCAAAAATGTAATTTTTGCAATACAGTTGTGAAAATAAAAAATGTTCCTTTTCCCATAACACTGACTGCTTCACTCAGTGCTTAAAAACGGTCTATATAGTTATTTCACAATTTAATTAACACTGTTTGCTGTATATATGCACATAACCTTGAATAAGTATATGAAAACAATATACAGGAACTGCTTTTTTCACAATAGTGAACACTATATTTACTAAATGAATGGATACAAATCCATCAAAGTTTAATATTAAGAGTTTTAGCTATAATCCCACCAGGGTTTAGAGAGCCTTCAGGGACATTGGATATTTCCCAGTATTTACTGGATGCAAAAAAGAAAAAGAAACATAAAAGAAAAAAAATGTTCGAAGGTTATCATACGTGTGTGTCTGTGTCTGTGTTTATGTGCCATCAAAGCTTCCCATTTCCTTGTATTGCTTAAGAAAAGTGTTCATTTGACAAAAATGCCTTCCCTTTAAAATGTCCTTTCATCCTTAAGGAGGGGGAAAATTGAAATGGTTATACAAATTGGTAAGATGGGGTGAATGTGAGAAACAACATGTAATTCAGTAAAAATGCAGAAAGCTTATCTTGCAAGATCTCTTTCATACTGTCACTCTTATTAATAATACTTAATCATTTGCTTTGGCACTCACACACTGGTTTTTGTTGCACTTCCTTGATTTCATTAGGGCTTATTTGCTGTAATTAAAAGCCACTGCAGAGGATCATAAAGGAAGTGAATGCAGATGATAATATAGATGCATCTAATTACGGAGGCTTTCAAGTTCTATTTTCCTGTACACAAGATTCCTTCATTTCTGAGTCTTCTAGATCACATGACTTTATTATATCAAACATTCTGCATCTACATGGAACTCTGCAACAGGTGTGCTTTCACAATTCAGATCAGATAATATAAATATGAACATCATCTGGTTGACCTAGAGAATATCTTTTATGACCACGTAATGTGGATTGAAGACAGCTCGAAGGAGTCCAAATGATGCACAGAGCAAACACATGCAGGAGCAACTTCCAAGGTCTTAAACTGGGATAATCAAAATTGTGGGATACTCTGAATTATGCTACAATGCGCTTCAGCTAACATGGGTGTAATCTGCATTGCATGGCTAAACTGATTAAGGGTCATGGAAGAGCTGTGAAGTTGTGAATACTGTGGATCCTGGAACGGAGTTTGAGATGACCACTCCAGTAGCTATTAACACCCTCCAGGCTTTGACCTGGTTCCTGTATTAATGTATCAAATCATATCACGTTTTATTGATTAGCCCATCGGCCGTATCAAAACATTTAAAACATAGACATACATACAACTTACAACCCGCATTAAAAAGAAGTTAAAATAAACAAGCTGTTAACAAGAACCCGTTCAGGTCAAATATCTGCATCACCTCCACAGTTTACCCCAATTGATTCCAAATATGCAATTCTCGGCTGTGTTGCTTTGAATAGGAAAAGGGCTGTTTTGTGTGTTATTTTAGGATTCTGGCTGGCCAACAAAAATGTATTAATGTATGATCACATGCAGGTTTGCTTCATTGCTGTTACTGTCACTTTCATCTCACATTATATGGTCTGTGTAGTCACAGCCTTAGTTTTACAGGCAATAAGCAATTAGTTTGTTTAGTGAGCATATTTATTTTAACCATATTATAAATTATTTTATAACACTCTCCAGTTATACTTCTCTTTCTTTCCTGGAGTACCTTATTCTTTTCACCTAAGATTAAGCTTATCAAATGTTATTGCTCCTCTAGTTAAGTTTTAGCTGCAAAAGCCTATCAAAACTTTTCAAAGTAGCATGGTTTCCATTTTCAGACAATATTCCTATAGTCTATCCAACAAGTTACAAATAGGAAACCACTGACAGTCTATCCTAGCTAATAAGTGTCCACTAAATGGAATAATAACAATGTATTAAATATCATTAAACATTGTATTATACACAATAAACAAATATAAATTTCAGATAAATGGTTACAAAAGCCAATCAAACTGTTGCATTCACAGTATGATGAATAGTAATCAACTTTCTTGGTTATTTTCTTGTTTCTTCTTCAAAGAAGAGCAGACCCCCGGATCCACTGTATGGTTTATTGAGTACATGCTTAAATTGTTTGAACTAAATAACAAAAATAAGTAGTATGTATTAATAGTTGTTAATTGTACTAAGCCAGAAAACACTTTGTACAATTGTATTAATGTTACCCAATACTTGCAGACCCTACCACCAGACGAAGACTATAAGTAGTCGAAACCGGTTGTGGATCAGGGGTCTACTCTTCTTTGAAGAAGAAACAAGAAAATAACCAAGAAAGTTGATTGCCATTCATCATACTGTGAATGCAACAGTTTGATTGGCTTTTGTAACCATTTATCTGAAATTTATATTTGTTTATTGTGTATAATACAATGTTTAATGATATTTAATACATTGTTATTATTCCATTTAGTGGACACTTGTTAGTTCAAGTCCTTGGGAACCCATTTTTTCTTATAGTCTATCCTAGCTACCACGGAAATAATACTGGCTGCTGCTATCCATGTCATCGATCTGATGGATTAAATGCGGCTTTTAGCTTGAACTTTACTGCTGAGCATACTTAAGGGTTAGGATTCAGCACCACAGTTCCATTAAATGTCAGACTAAAGCTTATAGATAGGGTTTTTAAAAAATGGAACTGACCCATTTTAGTCAAAAAACATAAGAATATAAAACAGCCGCATAAACAATACTCAGCGAAACCAATGAAGATATGATCTTCACTGCATGACAGCTCCAAGAAAAATGCAGGGAACAAAATCAGTCTCTGTACACAGCATTTGTCGACCTTGCAATGGCATTCAACACAGTGAATTGCAGTGCTCTTTGGACCATCACCCAAAAAATCAGATGCTCTGACAAATTTGTGAACATCCTACCCTGTTTTCCCGAAAATAAGACATCCTCTGAAAATAAGACCTAAAGGAGTTTTTGCTGAATTGCTAAATATAAGGCCTCCCCTGAGAGTAAGACCTAGCAAAGGTTTTATTTGGAAGCATGCCCATCAAAGAAAACACCAGAGCATGCAGAATCGGTAAATGTATGTACCATAGATTGTTGTACATGGAAATAATGGTAGTAACAAGAAATTCTTTATAGGATTCACAGTTTGTCTGGTTATGCTGGTTTGTGATGACAACTACTGTACAGTATATAATAAATGTTCATTTTCTTTGTTCAACAATAAATGTGAATTCTTTTTCATGGAAATATAAGACATCCCCTGCAAATAAGACCTAGCGCATCTTTGGGAGCAAAAATTAATATAAGACACTATCCTATTTTTGGGGAAACACGGTATGGTTCCTCCATGATGGCAACAATCTTGGACAATAATGGCTCTCAAAGTGACTCATTTAAGCTGGAATCAGGTGTGATACAGGGATTTTTTATTGCCCCAACCTTATTCGCCATCTTCATTGCTATGATACTACACCTTGTTGATGGAAAGCTACCCACTGGAGTGGATATCATCTATCAGACCGATGGAAAGCTATTTAACCTCAGCAGACTGAAAGCCAAAACCAAGTTCACAACAACATCTGTTATACTCCAAATCCAAATTCAATTTTATTTAATGCTTAGACCATAGGTCTTTCGCATGCAAGACAAACAAATACACAAAAGCCAGACCATCAAATACAATATAAAACATGCCATTAAAACCCTATATAAATCATTAAAACATTAAAATGCTTCAAATATCAATGTCAGGATATGCCCTTCAAATACTACATATTTCATGGATTAGCACCAACATAATTAAAAACAAGATAAAACCAAGTGAGTACAGCATTATTAAAACCCAAGCAGGGAACACCTTGGATATAAAAAACCACTATTAGTTATTAGTTAAAAGCATCCCCAGCACAGTCAACCACGACATCGGAGATCAGTTTTGCCTGGATTTTCTGAGCTGCCAGGGCAAAAAGGGCCACCTTATGAGTAACTGCAGGGTTAGTGTCGGACAGAAGGTAGAAAATCCTTTCTGACACCGTATTCATTAGGAGGGGATAAAGAATAGGTCCCAGAATTTTAGTTCTTGGCTCAGAATACAGAGGGCAGGAAAACAAATAATGAGGCAAATCCTCAATTTCTAGGGCCCCCCACACACATAAATGAAGAGCCAGAGGGATGCCTGTATATCTACCATCAATCACAGCTGTGAGCATACTTTGGAAATGAAGGGCTATGAAGGCTTGCCTAAGTTTTGAAAATGTGAGCCTAGTCAGGTAGATAGCCCTATCATGGTCAAGTTTGTACAATCTGTACCAGTGGGAAAATGTTGAGTTATTAATAGCCTGCCTATCCAGGTGAACACTGTGATTGAAAATATATTCCTTGAGCTTCTCCCTTGAATTCAAGATGGAGGGTGTATTGGTCAGACATCTGTTATAGAACTCCAATATGCTGATGATAATGTAGTCTGTGCTCATTCAGAAGACCTACAAGCCACTCTATACACCTTTGTAGAAGCATACGAAAAACTTGGCCTCTCACTGAACATTGAGAAAACCAAAGAGTGTCATTAGCTGAAGCAATGAGGTGATTCAAGAAGGGAGGTGAGACAGAAGGGGGCAAATCCTCCTTCTCCCCTTCCCCCCTTCTGTGTTGCTCTTGCACCCCAGCAAAGTCACTTCAGATGATGAGCAATGAACACTAACTATGTCCTATCTCCTGGCTGCTGTGATGAGGAGAACAGGAGTGGGTTAGTAAGAGTGGTTGTCTGGCATCATCAAACCAGGTTCAACACCACTGGATGATCAGGACTCCCTCCTCCTTACACAGAGGGCAGAGGGGGTGGGTCTGGCAGTCACACAACCTGGAGTCAATTTGTCATTCATCATTCTGTATAGGCCATTGGCCCCCTGTTTTGATGGCTGTTGTTAAAAGGTATGGCGGGAAGAGAGATTGCAGTTGCCAGGAACACCCCTGCCACCACTAGTGAGGAAAAAAACATAATCAGTCAAAGAGGATGAATGAGAAATGAAGAAGCATAAAAGAGCGTAACAAACAAAATACTAGTACCTATTTTCCCTCAGTGCATTTGATTCAAAAACAAATAATTTCATTCAATCCTTTGTCTGAATATTTCATTGTTAACGTACATGCAAACTTTTACATCTGTTTGCTACCCTGTTTTCCCGAAAACAAGACATCCCCCAAAAATAAGACCTAGTAGAGGTCTTGCTGAATTGCTAAATATAAGGCCTCCCCCGAAAGTAAGACCTAGCAAAGTTTTTGTTTGGGAACATGCCCGGTGCCCGCCAAACAAAACACCATAGCATGCAGGATTGGTAAATGTACATACCAGTTGTATATGGAAATAATGGCAGTAACAAGAAATTTTTGACAGGAGTCAGTTTGTGGGGTTTGGTTATGTTGGTTTGTGATGACAACTACTGTACAGTATAGAATAAATGTTCATTTTTTTGTTCAACAATAAATGTGAATTCTTCTTCATGGAAAAATAAGAAAATAAAACCTAGCGCATCTTTGGGAGTAAAAAATAATATAAGACACTGTCTTATTTTTGGGGAAACACGGTATGTGTGGTGCATTTATCCAATGGATTGGTACACTTAAACACATAGTTTGGGAAAGATAGTCCTAAATCTTAAAGAAACATATTATCAACTTTCTGACAGTACTGAAATAGCCCATGAAACAGAAAGGAATTAGCTATGAAGGTTACATAGTGCCAGATCAAGCACTTCCAAAAAGAAAACTAACTGGAGGAATATATAAGAAAGCTAACAGGAATCCCCATTTTAAAATTCTTTTGATATAGTTTTAGTCTCTTGCACTTGTTTTAGCAGGCAAATGGGAATTTTTTTCTCCCTATTGTTCTGCTATGCACCTCCTCAATGGCCCTGGGCTTTCTAGGAACATCTGAAGGTGTCTTTAAGTCAAAAGCACAAATACAGCCTTCTAATGCTTGGGTTTGAATTGAAAATGTAAAATTAGCTGTTGGGGAAAGGAGTATTGTCACAATTCCTTTGAGTTTTAGCTTGAAGCTCTTCTCAGAAGGCTGAACTTCAAAAGAAACGTAGCCCTTCTCCACCCATAGGAAGCTTTGATGCTTAGTTCCTAGCTACCTCCTTAGCATTTGGCAGGCTGTAAATTTGCTTTGCATTTTCTGTAAGAAAATAAATGAGTCAGTTCCCACTTTTCCACCTTAGGTATAAACATGAAGATAGAAATAGAAGCAACTAAAGGGAAAAAAAGCTAAAGAAAAAAAAGAGCAGCCAGTGAGTAGAAAAGTCATAGATCACTGATATTATTGCAACTTTCAAAATGGAAAATTAGTACAGAAAGTATAGATGAGTTGGTTGCAAGCAGGAAAATAATCTGTTGTTTTATATGCTTGGCTAGCAAAACCATGATTCTTTATTTGCTAATTAGTACAAAGGCTTGTATTATCTGTCTTTTCTGCTCCTGATCCTCAAAATTATTTTAGAGTCTAACCATAACGTTTCGGATCAAGGAAGGGACAAGAGAAATTGGATTGGGGTGTAGGAAGCAAAACTTAGGAATTTAGGAATTAATGCAGTCACATAGTAGTAATCCTAGTGATGTAAGTGGGACTTGCTATATATACTCATGAATAAATTAACTCCATGTATAAGTTGAGTGCGCCGTTACCTTCCCGCCGGAGCAGTACCTATTGACCTATTCACATTTGCATGTTTTCGAACTGTTAGTTTGGCAGGAGCTGGAGCTAACAGCGGGCGCTCATTCTGCTCCCGGGATTTGAACCTGGGACCTTTTGGCACTCCATGCAGTCATGCCGGCCACATGACCTGGCGATGTCTATGGAAAACGCTGGCTCTTTGGCTTAGAAATGGAGATGAGCACCAACCCCCAGAGTCGGTCACGACTGGACTTAACGTCAGGGGAAACCTTTACCTTTTACCTATAAGTTGAGGGCAAATTTGGGAGCCAAAATTAGGGATTTTGAAATGAACTGTGGACAAGTCAAGGCTTATTCTACAATGATGAGAAAGTATTAGTGCTGCCTCAGGGGGGCAACCAACCCTGGCCGCCACCACCATTTTCCGATCCAGGTATTCAAAAAAGCCAGAAGTCGTACCACAGAGGAGAGTGGAGATGAGGTCAGTGCTTTTTTTAGGTTCTCCTAGAGCAGGCTTGCCTTTCACCATTATACCCAGAAAATTGGATGGTTCCATTTTTGTTAAAAGTTAAGGTACAGTATTCATATTGACCAGTGGATAGGTCAATCCAGTTTTTGGGCTGTTTTTTAAACTACAATTTCTAGATTGATACATGGATATATAGAGGAAACATTGAGGCAGAACCAGGGAATTACTCTTATCATGAATCACAGTATCAATTTTTGTAGCACATGTGTTTTTATAAATTGCTCGATAGAATACTACTTTTCTCACAGTAAAAAGGTTTTTGGTCCACCTGGGTTTTTCTCATCAATTTTAGGCAGATTTTTTTTGCTTTTTATTTACTTATTATATTGTAATGCACCATGGACATTATTCTAAGTGACTTATAAGCAATTTTATAGACAAAGTAATACATTTATGATTTCAAGGAAACGATCATCTTGGTGATGTAAAGCAACTCTTGGTTAGATCAGTCTGGACTAGAGACTACCTTTAATTCACAGCCTCATCACATTGAGGCTTTAATGTGGGCAGCCCCAGTATTCTGAAGCGAGCAGAATTCTGGGAAATGTAGTTTAGGGTGGGCCTTTTGAATTCTCTGCCACAGGGGATCTCGTCTTCCCAAATTACATTTCCCAGAATTCTGTTCACTCAAAAAGAATAGGGCTATCTGCATTAAGCCTTAATGTGATGAGACTATCCGTCTGTTGTTATCTTTAGTTCAGTTATCAAAATATTTAAACAAAATAAAAAATAACTCAAATTGTTTAACAAGTTAGGGAAGCCAGAAAAAAATAAAATAATAAAACAATCATATCAAACCTCTATTTGTTCGAGCTCTATTTCTACACTGTGCAGTTTCTAGAGGGAAAAAATAATAACAAATCCTTTTTGCAATAAATAATATATGTTTACTCTTTTAGAAAAAAATATTTTGAAACTGACTCATTTATTTATTCAGTTTTCCACACTGCTACCTTTTTATTTAACTTTCAGGTGTCCTTGGTTTTAGGAACTGCAGAAAGCAATTACATATGTACTTACCAGTATATCCACCTGCAATGATTTCTGTTGTTTTCAGGGGTATGAATGGCACAGAATGAATGGTATTTTTTCTGTGAGAGAATCACATTTTTTTTTTTGTACAAAAGTGGATAATCAAGCATGGCAATAGGTTTTATCCCAAGAAAAGGTAATTTGTGCAGAATCTGGCAAAATGAGTTAAAGAGCATTGACTACACTACCAGTTATGTAGTAGATTAGTACTTGGTGTATTACTGGTGTACCCCTAATTTAGAGAAATTCAAAAAATATGCTGAATGCCTGTTGAGGAAGGCAGTCTAGTAAATGTTTGGATTTACCATACATGTTGCTTCTGCCACAAAAATAATAATGGAACCGCAATTTTGACTAAGATTTTAACAATATAAATATCAGTAATATTTATTGTAATGGATTTTGAATTTATTTATATAGATCATTGCATTAATCTTGATTGGTAATTCAAAAGTTGGAAATAAAAAGTGGCGGGACATTAGTGAGTCTCGGTGGAAGGAAGAATCAGGAAAGGGGAAGGACTTGACAGATGGAACGAAACTGAGCAGCAAAAATGAAAAGTTCACACAGTTTTCAAACTAACAGGAAAAGTCTCCAAGGTGTTTCTTAATGAGGAGAACACACGAGGTTGCTTCACCTCACAGCTCTTTGGAGTTGTGCATTAATCAGATAATAAGGCGTATTCTGTAGTTCCTGAAAGCTTTATCTAAGTGCTCTGAAGCATTGACAGTTTCTGATTAATTATTTTTAATAGTGAGAGGGCTTTGTCATTAAACTGTGGCAGGTGTTCTTGGTTCATGGGAACTCTGATGGATTGTGGGTAGGGACTGTCTCGGGCCTTACTTTGACTGAGCCAAAGAGTACATGAAGGGCAAAGTGGATTTGTAGTATGCCAGTGCAAGGGCTGCCAAAATGTCATAAATGCTATGATGCCATACCATTGGTATACCAATGCCATACCATTGGCACTCTTTTTTATTACTGGTTTTAGCTGCATTTGAGCCCTTTAAGCCTTAAGAATCTTGAAATGTTTTAATAATAAAACCAGATAACATGAAAAAGTACTTGTGGCCAGAGGTATATGAGGCATGGCAGAAAAGTAAAGAGACTGGCAACACTGTCCATGAATTGTCAATGCTGCTGTCTCTCACTTCACATGGCAGTTAGATCAACTATGGCATAAACTCAGTTCATGTTTGAACTTACTATAGTTGGAACACAATTGTTTGACAGTGTCTAATGTGAAATTGTGTTTGTGAGTTGGGTTATGAAATTGGCAGCAGAAAGGAGAAGCTTTGAAAAACCTCATGCCTAAGTAGAAGGCCAATTGGAAGGGTGTGTGTGTTGATCTTCTGAACTGGTTTGAGGGGGAGTCAGAATTCTTTATTTGTGTGATCACAGCTGATGAATCATGGATTTTCGAATATGACCTAGAGACCAAATGCCAAAGTGTGAGTGGCCAAGAAAGCGAGAATGAGAAAATTAATGCTCATTTGTCTTTTTGACCATCAGGAGATTGCACACAAGGAATTTGTGCCTCCAAGACAAAAGTGTCAATCAAACTTTTTTTTTAAGAAGTCATTAAAAGGCTCAGGAAGAGCGTTTCGAGGCATGCACTTGGATGCTGCATCACAATAATCCCCCATGTCACGCATAATAATAATAATAATAATAATAATAATAATAATAATAATAATAATAATAATAATAATAATTTCTTACTCGCCTCTCCTCGTGATGGGTTACAGAATAATTAAAACACATAAACGTAAAAATACCACAAATACACATATTTAAAAGATATTAAAATGATAAAAGATACAGATTAAAATGTATTTCTATAAAATACATATTAAAATACACAAAGGACACATGTTTGAAATTCATGTTTATTCTGACAGCTCATTTAGCTGTCAGAGCTCTTTCAGTAGGTCATTCCACAAACTTGGGATGGCTAATTAAAAGGTCCTCTGGGTGACGATCAACTATTGAGTTCTGGCTGCTAGGAGTAACCGCCCCTCAGAGGACCTAAGTGTTCAGGGTGGATTTTACAGGAGAAAGCGATCATTTAGGTAACCTGGACGCAAACCATGTAGGGCTTTAAAGGTCAAAACCAATACAGTAGAGCCTCGCTTATTCAATGTAAATGGGCCGGCAGAACGTTGGATAAGCGAATATGTTGGATAATAAGGAAAGATTAAGGAAAAAGCCTATTAAACATTAAATTAGTTTATGATTTTACAAATTAAGCACCAAAACATCATGTTATACAACAAATTTGACAGAAAAAGTAGTTCAATACACAGTAATGCTATGTAGTAATTGCTGTATTTACGAATTTAGCACCAAAATGTCACGATGTATTGAAAACTTTGACTACAAAAATGTGTTGGATAATCCAGAACGTTGGATAAGCAAGTGTTGGGTAAGTGAGACTCTGCTGTACTTTGAAGGGAATACACAGAATGAAATTCATGATTAAAATAAAAACAGTCCCATTGCTTTTCTGCCATACCTTGTGTGTTATGTTTGTTAGAGCTAATTGAAAAGATTATATGGTTCCTGACAGGTTTGTTTTTGATTTAAAATACTTTACATTGGAGGCCTGAAGACTTGAGTCATACTTTACAGTGAGAACTTGAGTCACCTTTTAATTCCCTGACACACTTAGTTGCTATGCATCTCCAAGTTCTGGGCTTTTGATTTGTTGTGTTCTCCTTAATTCTCAAGGAAGGTTAGAAGAAGTCAAATTACAGCATGTGTAACAGCCCTGTAAAACACTGAAACAAAACCTTGTTAAAAGCAGTTGTTCACATGTACAGACCTCCTAGTTAGTATTAATAAAACATCTCTGTGTTAATAGATACAAGGTTTAGAGTCGAAATATTTGAGGAAAGGGGAAAGAAAGCCTCCTGTTTGGGGAATTTTTTGGATCTCTCTCAAAAGGGCTTTTAAAAAAAGTGTGAAACTGCAGTTATAGAAATCTTGTACTATTGATGTTTAACGTATTGTTGCAGAAAAATGGAATTCCAGGTTTTGGACCACTCTTGGAATAGTAACCCCTGAAAATGAAGGTGTATTGTCTTGACTGCTCCAAAGATACATGTTAAATAATAGCCTAATTTCTGGTAGTGCCCATGCAGCCCTCTAAATGTTGTTGGACTCCAAATCCCAGCAGCCCTTAGGCAGCATAGCCAGTTGATAGAAACTCTGGGAAATTCAGTCAAATTGAGGTCTTCATGATTTGTACTCTGGCTTATGTCCAGTTTTATCGTTCCAATTGAATCAATGCAACTTACATTACTTGGATTTGATAAATATCATTGATTCATTGGGTTTAATCTGATTAAACCCAAGGAACAGTAGGGATTTCTAGTAATAGGCAATATCACAAAATGGTTTGGCAGCAACACTATCGCTGACAGGTGCCAGCAAAATTATGTTATTTGAGTTTGATCACATAGAAGTGGTCAGACTGAGGTTTATATTTTAATGTATTTTCCACCTGAGACTTTCCTCTCCTAGATTTATGTTATCGTTGCATTTATTACAGCCATCAATGTATACAAATGTTTAGTTTTGTATCAGTGCATTGGATATTGGGTAATTGAATGGCTACTTGCTGTTTATTGTTCTTCCGAAGGAAAATCCTATTTTTTTCTTCACTAGTCCTAACAATAAATGTCACTGTCCCTTTGTTTATTACATATTTTGGTATAGCTTGCTGGTGAAGCATTTTTGCTTGTTTGTTGTCATCCATTTTTTAATTCATGTGCTGTACACAATATTACTATGGGTCTTTTTGCTGTTTAGCAATAAAGACAATTTATAAATGTTTTCTGCATGGGTTCCAATAATGTCTTTCTTTATCTTTATCTTTCTTACAATAATTAGGTTTTTAGTTGATTGATGTCAAAGTTCACTATCTTTCCATTATTCTTATGCAGATAAACTATAAATGCCTTGCTATTATGATCTGCACCCCTGTCCCCATCGCGTTCCACACTTTTATAAGACTATCTTGAGAAGTCTTCTAAATATAAAATTGGTGCAGTACTTTTGAAAAAAGGAAAATTGAGAGTAAAAGAGAGGAGGATTATGTGTATAGATTTTTTTGTGTGAGGTATTTTAACCAACCTTGATACATTACTTTACCAAATAAGAAATGTTCACTTGTCCCTGCATGCCAATTGTCCAGGAAATAAATTTAAAAGAACTCCTGAAAAAGATTTAGCAGAAACAATGTTCACATGTTAGGAGTCACATATCATGGCCTTGTCCATCATGAACTAATCTGTTTCCATTTTTGGAGTCGTCTAAGTCAATGAATATTTGACTATACATTGTGTGAAATAGTTCATAGCATCTGTTCTGAATCTCACTGTCCAGTTTCAGTGGATAAAGATAGGATGTACCACTGTAGCAGATTGATGATGATAAATGCAAGCTCTTACGTGTGCCCATGATCCAGAGTCACCCACAGAACAATAGCATGCCATTCAGGTTTGCAGAACAAAAATACAGGAACTTTACTGACTCCAAGAGATCAAAAACAATAGTACTGTATTTACAATTGTCCATCTGATCACTTACAGAAGTCCACAGTCATAAATAGTCCTTTCTCAGTCTAAAAATCAGCTTTAGAGAAGAATACAGTCCTGGTTCTCCTTCCTCTTTTCTCAATAGCAAACAGACCTCAAAATAGTACTCTCTGAGTACACACTGCTCTCTACACCAACAGTATCCACTCAGCACTGTTCAGGGGGAATCCACTCTGTTCAGTTACAACAATTTGATACCACTTTAATTATCATAGAATCATCCCATGGAATCCAATGTCCAAATTGGTTCTGCAGCAGCAGAACAGAAAAAATATCAAATCAATCCCCGGTCTTTGCAGGCTCAGCCAATCGGTCTCATGCACTTCATTTTCCAGTTAACACACACAGCACAGTGCCTTTGCAAACCATGACAACCACCTTATCACATTTCCTAGTCATAGGGCACTTCAGCGTCTTTTCAACCATGGAGAGGCACTGAGCTCATCACACACGTTAAACTATTTCTGGTAGTCATGCGTAGCCCTCCGTGGTTGAAAAGAGGCAGAAGTGTCCTGAAAGGAAGGAACACTGAACATGGGCCAGCAATTGTGTTTAGAGCTCCTACCACTTTACTCTCATGTTTACAACTGAAAAAAAAGGTGTGAATGAGGTTACGAACACCCACAGTTGCAGAAGATCTGCAATTATTTTTTTTAAAAGAAGACAGTGATTTTGGGCAGAGTTTCTTCTTCCATTTTTTTATTTAGACAGATTGAAACAAAACGTACAAAATTTAAACAAACTTACAAAAAGCAAAACATCAACAACAAAATATTAAAAATACTTTTTCTAGAATAAAATTACTACATCCTAAACATTTAAAAGCTTTAAACTACAAACAATCTCTAATCTAGGGGCTCTACATTTTATGTAAGAGTAATTCTTGCTGCTGTTATCATGTATACCCAGGGCCGTATCTTGGGGGGGGGGGGCTAAAAGTTCACCCCCCCCTCCAAATATGTCAGGTTAAAAAAAACCTGGTTTACCAGTTAACATTCATGAGTAAACCAGGTTTCGGGGGGTGGGATTAAATACCCCCCCCCCCCCAGCAACGGCCCTGTGTATATCAATAACCTTCCACATCTTCTATTGAGCTGTTCATCTAACATTCTAAGCATACAGAGTTCAGGTTTCATTTCAAATTTGACTTTAAATTTCCTTTTAAATCGTATGTATTTGTGCCCAGTACTTCTGGGTCTTTTTACATGACCGCCACATATGATAAAAACTGCCTACCTTTTCCCCGCATTTCCAACAATCACTAAAAAAACACTATTTTTATATATCTTAGTAATCCTTTCTGGTGTCAGGTACCATCTATACATCATTTTATTAAGGGAAGAGAGTAGAAACCATTGTTCATGCTGGGTGCCCTCCCTCCCTTCTCCTTCCTGGTGGCTTTTATCTCTCCCTTTCTCCTCTGCTTATTTGTAACTCCAGCTCCACAGCCTTCCCTCATCACACAGATTTTGTCTGCACGGTAATATAATTTCTTTAAGTAGCCTTATATATTATGAGACACATGTGTTTGTGTGAAAAATAAACCAGATTCTGTGAAGCAAGACCGTAATCTGTTCCAAATGGTACAATTTTGGCTGAAGAAATGTAGAAGTATCAATATTTTTTCATTTTTCCCAAAGGAAATTACAGTGTTTCCTCACTTATCGCGCAGGTTACATACCAAAACCACCTGCAATAAGTGAAATCTGCGAAGTAGGGACGCTATATTTATTTTAACATTTCTACATTATTTTAGTAGTTATACACTATTTTAAGACTTTATCAACCAATCATGTATTGATAAATCACCTCCTTCTCCCATTGCCGCTTGGGCTCCTTTTCTCTCCCTTCGGCTTCTCCTTCCTCCTTTCCATAGACTGTAAATTGAATTTTTTTATTATTTATAATATTTTAGAATTTATTGAAAAACCGCAAAACAGCAAATCCGCAAAAAGCGAACCACAAAGTAGTGAGGGAACACTGTAATATGAAATTTAAGGTAGGTTTCTTTTCAAGATGCTAATTTTAAATGCTTATGATGTCATATATGTATGAACACATGTGCACACACAAACACATGCAAACACATACACAAACATATTCAGTATACTGGAATGCCATACTCACTTTTTGTGAACATGGCATTCCAATCTTATCTTACAGTTTGTCTGTTTAATGAACTATTATAGACTCATTTTCCACTGCAGGGAGGTGGTACTTGAGGCATAAGTTCCAATGAATCATTTGGGCCACATAGTTGTGCCTCTGTTTGTAGTCTGTCTGTGCGATTTTCTTACAGCAGCTGAGGATATGATCAATGGTTTCATCAGCTTCCGTTGTTGTTGTTGTTGTTGTTGTTGTTGTTGTTGTTGTTGTTTTAACCTCTTTAGGAAGCCTGAACTTTTTATGAATTTTGGCTTTTCTAACTTTTCTAACTCCCTAAACATGCTGAATTCCTCTTTGATGACATCTCCCTTCTTCCATTTCTTCTACATGTCCCTGATAAATCATACCTCAACTGAAACTTCCTTCGACATCTTTTCTGATTTCATTAGACACCTCATGTTTTCCTCCTCATTGGAATTGTCTTCCACCCATCATGAATTCTTTTCACTTTTAATATTCCTGACCATAGGATCATACTCTAGATGTACTGAAGTCAGTTTTCTTAAAATCTCTTAAAAGTCTGGCTATGATTGACTTTTCCTTTTTACTTGTATAACAAACAAACTCTAAAAGAGCATGGTCACTCCTACCAAAGGAACTTGCCACTTCCACCCCATTTACCAGGTTCTCACTGTTGGTTAGGCTCAAATCTAAACTAGCCGAACCCCTTGTCGCTTCTTTGGAAGCATGAAATTTGAGTACATAGCAAATGAAGAATTTGTTGGATCTGATATTCTAGGCAGAGTTTGTCTTCCAATAAATATCAGGATACTACTTCATCTCTCCTTTCTGAATGTGTGGTCATTTGTTCTAGGAAGGCATTGTCCAAGTCTTCAATATGGCTTTAAGTTCTGTAACAGACTCCCACAATGACCTCCCTGTTTTTTCTTCTCCCCTTCCCCCCTTTTTCTTTGCTGTCAGAAGTGGGACTTTTCTATTTTGAGCTGCTGGGAGTGGGATAAAAGCCAAGCTAGCTGAAAGCTATTTATTACTAATTGGACAATGCTACCCCAAAGCTAAGGTATTCTGAATGATAAAGATTATATTTAATATACTGCTTTCCAAAAGAAGAATAAGTGAATAATTTATGACATGTGCTGCTAGAAAGTGGAATTCCACTATCTTCTTCAGACCAAGCTATTTAAATAGCAACTAATTTAATGTCCGTTGTTTGCTGGAAAGGTTGTAATTAACGCCTTCAAGTCTTGATTTTGGTTGCCCAAAAATGTTATTGAAATGTTATTGAAATTTAAAAAAGCAGCTTTTTAAATAGTTGTGTTTAAAAAAAATTCAATTATTATTTCACGTTTCTTTTAAACATGGAATGGAGGTTAGTTGTTAGCCTGTGTTGCTAGCGATGGGGTAGATTATGAGATGAAGTATTCAAATTTATATTTGCTGAGTTTTTTTTTAAAAAAACCCTTTAATTGATTGTGAACATTTAATAAAATTTGGAGAGATGGAGATAAATTCTAGGTCTTGCCATGGATTATGTATTGAATTTGGCTACTGACCATTTGAATCTTTCTTGCTACCCTGTTTCCCCTAAAATAAGACATCCCCAGAAAATAAGACCTAGTAGAGGTTTTGCTGAATTGCTAAATATAAGGCCTCTCCCGAAAGTAAGACCTAGCAAAGTTTTTGTTTGGAAGCATGCCCAAGGAACAGAACACCAGAGCATGCAGGATTGGTAAATGTACGTACCATAGAGTGTTGTAGATGGAAATATTGGTAGTAATAAGAAATTCTTGATAGGATTCACAGTTTGTCTGGTTATGCTGGTTTGTGATGACAACTACTGCACAGTATATAATAAATGTTAATTTTTTGTTCAACAATAAATGTTAATTTTTCTTCATGGAAAAATAAGACATCCCCTGACCTAGCACATCTTTGGGAGCAAAAATTAATATAAGACACTGTCCTATTTTTGGGGAAACACGGTATTTGTTCCTTTCCTATGTATAAACAAGGAGAATTTCACAAGGGGCATATCTTTTGGCTTCCTAAATCCAACAAATATAATTTGGTGAATGTTTAGCATTGTCAGTCGGAAATCTGTAATCTGTTCATAGAAACATTTGCTCTTCAGATTAGGCATGGTGTCCCTAAAGTTTCCTGTCCTGCTAAACAAAGAAGAAAAAACCTACACACATTGGAACATTGTTAAAGTATCTCACCATCCTATCAGGGGGCCTTTGGAAGTGGCAACTATTTACTAAGGAGGCCCTGGTTGCTCTCCTACAGCACTGTCCGACTTCTGGATTTTGATTGGTGTTTTGGGCTACAACCTATGTTCCACCTTGAACTTTAATACCTGAAACTCTCCTTATTGCCGTTTTTAAATTAACAAATCATTTTTTAAAAAAATTTAAGACCATTTTAAAGTGAATGTAAAGGATATTTCCCTGCTAATTTGGCATGATTTCTTTAAAGGTTTTCTAATAACTTTGTCCTTTTTTCAGATTAAGTTGGTTTTATTATTACTTAATGCTGACTTTGCTGCTCCTGCATTACATTTACAATTGCTTTTTATGGGAAGCAAAGTTACAACTTCCATAAATATAGAGAACCTGCAGAGTGGGAGAGGAGGAGGAGATAGCAATGGAATACATAATTTATTTTCATGTGTTTGGGATTGCCACATAACTCACAAATGTCAGACAGAAGTGAAGCTTAATGGTCATCTCTAGCTCATTAAAAAGAAGATAGAATTGTTTACTGAAGCTTTCTTTGTGGTGTTCTTATACTAATGCCACCTTTAATTTGGAATTGTGGTGAAGTAACATCTTATTACTCACACTTCACTGAGATAATAGGATCTCTCTCTCTCTCTCTCTCTCTCTCTCTCTGTATATATATATATATATATATATATATATACTAGCTCTGCCCGGCCACGCGTTGCTGTGGCGAAGTCTGGTGGTATGGGAAATAAAGTACAGTAGAGTCTCACTTATCCAACGTAAACGGGCCGACAGAACATTGGATAAGCGAATATGTTGGATAATAAGGAGAGATTAAGGAAAAGCCTATTAAACATCAAATTAGGTTATGATTTTACAAATTAAGCACCAGAACATCATGTTATACAACAAATTTTACAGAAAAAGTAGTTCAATACACAGTAATGCTATGTAGTAATTACTGTATTTACGAATTTAGCACCAAAATATCATGATATATTGGAAACATTGACTACAAAAATGCGTTGGATAATCCAGAACGTTGGATAAGTGAGTGTTGGATAAGTGAGACTCTACTGTATTGAGGAATTGGTGGTAGTTAAGGTAAAGGGTAAAGGTTTTCCCCTGACATTAAGTCCAGTCGTGTCTGACTCTGGGGGTTGGTGCTCATCTCCATTTCTAAGCCGAAGAGCCGGCATTGTCCATAGACTCCTCCAAGGTCATGTGGGATGACTGCATGGAGCGGCGTTACCTTCCCGCTGGAGCAGTACCTATTGATGCACCCACATTTGCATGTTTTCGAACTTCTGGGTTGCCAGAAGCTGGGGCTAACAGTGAGGGCTCTCTCTACTCCCCCAATTCAAACCAATTATTGCTCTCCTTCTGATTAGTATTTTATTTTTATTTTATTTTTGTTGTATCAACCTAGTGGCATGGATGATGGGTTATGTTGTCAAATTTCGAGGTTGGGGGGCCTGTAGTTTTGTTGTTTTGTGGGTCGCCGTGATGCCATCACTCATTTATATATATATATATGTATAGATAGATAGATAGATAAGTAGTATCCAGGAAAATAGCAAGCTTCACTTGTTCTGCAGGCTGTACCCTCCATGGGTTCTATTTCAAAGCTTAACTCTCGACCTTGTTACACAGGCCACCAGAATCACCACGTTTCGTGGCGAATCCTGTGACCACCATTGGAGGTCTTGGGGAACCCTCCACCCCACGCCTCACATTGCCCCACATGGGGAAGCGTCAACCGCATAACTTCTCCCCGTTGCTTCCTGCTCAACATGGAAAGCCTCCCATGTTGCCCCGGCAGCAGCATATGCCGGCTCCGCTCTAGATTATTTACGGATCCCTTCCAGAAATTCATGTGCATTGTTTGATGGGAGCAAGCGGGCTCATGGATGATCTAGGGCTTAACTGGCATATGCCGCTGGAAAAAGCCCTGTCTGGTGAGGTCGTAAGAGATCTGCTAGGCATTGCTGGGCTCCAGCTCTACCACTGCCCCTTCAACTAGCATTTCCTCATCCTCACTTTCCAGGCTATCCACAATGGGTGTGTGTGTATGTGGGGGGGGGGGGGGGTTGTCTGGATTAATTGTTATAAAATGGTATGCAATTATTCATACGATTACTGCTGCTACCTTGCAGTTCCTCATGTTATTGGGTGCCTGCCTCCACTTGGTAGAAAAGGGGCCCCAATCCCCATCTCCACTTAGAACAAGGAAACACACTACTTGGTTGTTTAACAAAAGTTATGTTTAGTGGGGAACCTTCTTACATTTATGGACTCTCTATTGTAAGACCAGGGGTCACAAATCAGGTTCCCTTAGCTAGGAGTAAATAACATGAGCCAACAGATTTTCCTTCCTTGGTAACACAAGTAGAATTTGTCTATAGATAAGTAACACACGTGCATTGATTGCTTCCTGTGGATGTGGACTGTAGACTGTGGTTGCTCCACTAATTTCTAATCTGCCTGCTAACTCATTACAGCTATAGGGTGCCATTCCTTCCTAAGGTCTTCCCATATGTACTTTTAGTTCTGGACTCTGCCTTTGAGTGGCCTAGTTAAAAAAGACTCTTCCTTTCTGCAGAGTTAGGGCACTAGCTCCTTGGATCAAGCTTCTTGCAGACCTGGGATAGTGATGCCACAACCCATATTGGTATTTCATGCTACCAGTTGTTGTCTTGTATTGCTGCTTCCCATGTACACAATGTGGTGTATCTTGGTGATGTCATGTCTGGCCAACATTGTCTCCTTCATTCTGCCACAGTTCTGCGCCTTGCCTCTATCCAGAGAAGCCTCCTACCACAATGGGATGCCTGTTGTATCTTGTTGCCTGAATTTATTACAGGTCTTTAGGGTCAAAAGAATGGTGCTCCATGTAAGCTGTAGGCTCCTACATTTATAATTTCCATAAAGTGAGCATGTGTCCATCCATCAATTAACACAAACATCCACATGTACACTTCAAACAGACACATCTGTACCCATGTGCTATACTCTAGATTTAAGATGTTTCTTGTACCTTGATACAAATTAGGATTGAACAGAATCACGGTGATTCCCATAAATATTTAGGCATATGAACATACAGTGTCAACAACAGTAACATGATCACAAGTTTTATAGGTATGCAGCTTTTCCGACATAGAATAACATACATTTGATATGTTAATGTAGATGGAAAGATGCAAATTTAAAAATGGCTACTATAATTTAGAGGCAGGCAAACCTGCTCAGCTATCCAGATGCTAAATGTTGATAAGTAACTAGAACTTTTTTTTAATGTTTAGACTGGAGTTCAATCAAAAGTCCTTCAAACAGCAGAGACCTTTAAATAATTTTAGCTGGATTCATTTAATGTTCGCTCTTGTTCTTCATTTTTGTAAACTTCCTTGAGCACTTTGTTCAAGGCAAAAGATGTTCTAGAAAATTGAAAATGACATAGTCAATAAATGGAATGTATTCATAGCACTTAGAAGGTGCATCCCCCATTAGCTGCCTTGGGAGCTATCTTATAAAGCAAGCCTTTGACCAGATGGAGCAAATTCTGACATAGCTGTTCCACAGTCTATTAGACTTGGTTACATCTGACTACCTCTTATACTCTGGACCAGCTGTCGTAAAGGCTAGTAGATGGATGCTCTGCAAATCCTTTCAGACTTCACTAACTTACACCTGTTCTTATACTCTGGAATCAGATAATATTTCTGGCAAGTCCCATAGATCACTGCCAGACTTTTTTCTCTGTGTTCAAATCTTGTACTGTCCCTTTATGCACCTTCATAAAAAGGTACCCAGTTGTTGATACTATCACAAAGACTACTTTTCATATTAGCAGGTATCTTTCAAAGTTTGTAACAGTTGGGTTGTTTTCTGGACTTTATGGTCATGTTCCAGAAGCATTCTCTCCTGACGTTTCATCCACATCTATGGCAGGCATGTTACAACCTCTGAGGATGCCTGCCATAGATGTGGACAAAACGTCAGGAGAGAATACTTCTTGAACATGGCTATACAGCCCGGAAAACACACAACAACCCTGTGATCCCGGCCATGAAAGCCTTCGACAACACTTTGTAATAGTTAACTTCCATTGTGCAAGAGGTAGACACCAAAGGAACTTTCTGAAATCTTTTTTAAAAATGATTGTTATTAGAGTTTTAAAAATGTAATTTATATCCAATAAATTTAAAAATAGACACTAAAATAAGAACCAAAAGAAAAAACTCAAATACAAAACTAACCTATAGTATTCACACCCTATTACTCTTCTCCACCCTTGTCAACTGAAACTAAGAAATGAACTCTTTAATAAAAAAACAAACAAACAAAAAACCTCCAAAACATTAAAAACACAACTAATTTCTCCTCTCTTTAAGAAAAGTCAGACTACTGTTACAGCATATTATCCTTCCTGTTTCTACTTACAGTAGAGTCTCACTTATCCAACATAAACGGGCCAGCAGAACGTTGGATAAGTGAATATGTTGAATAATAAGGAGGGATTAAGGAAAAGCCTATTAAACATCAATTTAGGTTATGATTTTACAAATTAAGCACCAAAACATCATGTTATACAACAAATGTGACAGAAAAAGCAGTTCAATACGCAGTAATGCTATGTAGAAATTACTGTATTTACGAACTTGGCACCAAAATATCATGATGTATTGAAAACATTGACTACAAAAAAGCGTTGGATAATCCAGAACGTTGGATAAGCGAGTGTTGGATAAGTGAGACTCTACTGTATTTGCATTTCAGCTTCTGCTAGACAAATATATTTAAAATTAATGCAAAACCATGAATAATATTACCATAAACAATACGTCAACATTCGCTTCCCATTTTATTCTTTTAGTTTGAATTGATTTTATCTTATCTAATGTGGCCTATTACTGTATTTCAGTAATAAACTACATTTATTTCTATGTAGTATTTTCTTTCCAATTACAAATTATTTTAAAACAAAACATTCTGTTTAAACCAGAAGCATTTCGGCTGGGATTTGCGTTTGACATCATCAAGAAAAAGGACATGGTATTTTTTCAGTATGCAGTTACGGCTGCCTGAATAGTGTATGCTCGTCATGTAAGGAAAATGCAATTCCATCTGTGAATGAATGGTTGACTAAACTTCTCGGTTTGGCAGAATTGGATAAAATATCCTGCCTTTTAAAAAACAAATCAATACAAAGATTTCAAGATAACTCACAGCTGTTCCTAAACAGAACTTGGCCAGCCATGTTGAGAGTGCTTGAATAAATCAAGGTTTGACTAGATCAATGGGTCTCAACCTGTGGGTCCTCAGGTGTTTTGGCCAGAAATCCCAGCCAGTTTGCCAGTTGTTAGGATTTCTGGGAGTTGAAGGCCAAAACATCTGGAGACCCACAGGCTGAGAACCACTGGACTAGATGATCTTTGAGGTCATTTTCAAGTTTAGGATTCTATTATTCAAATCCACAGTCAGAAATGCTGGTAGTCTGAAAAACAGCAGAATCAAACTCCAAGCCAAGAAAAAATTGTGTTAGCCAAGGTCACAGTCCAGAGTCAAAAATGCTGAGAGATAGAAGAATAGCGGAGTCAGAATTCAAGACAAGGGTAACAACAAGCCAAAACCAGAGTCCAGAGGTTAAAAGTCAGGAGTTCTTGAAAAATCCCCCAAAGGGCAGTGGAGCCAAGATAGAATCATAGAATAATAGAGTTGGAAGAGACCTCATGGGCCATCCAGTCCAACCCCCTGCCAAGTAGCAGGAAATTGCGTTCAAAGCACCCCCAACAGATGGCCATCCAGCCTCTGCTTAAAAGCCTCCAAAGAAGGAGCCTCCACCACAGCCCGGGGGAGAGAGTTCCACTGCCGAACAGCTCTCACAGTGAGGAAATTCTTCCTAATGTTCAGGTGGAATCTCCTTTCCTGTAGTTTGAAGCCGTTGTTCCGCGTCCTAGTCTGCAGGGCAGCAGAAAACAAGCTCCCTCCCTCCTCCCTATGGCTTCCCTTCACGTATTTGTACATGGCTATCATGTCTCCACTCAGCCTTCTCTTCTGCAGGCTAAACATGCCCAGTTCTTTAAGTCGCTCCTCATAGGGTTTGTTCTCCAGACCTTTGATCATTTTAGTTGCCCTCCTCTGGACGCTTTCCAGCTTGACAACATCTCCCTTCAATTGTGGTGCCCAGAATTGGACACAGTATTCCAGGTGTGGTCTGACCAAGGCAGAATAGAGGGGTAGCATGACTTCCCTGGATCTAGACACTATACCCCTATTGATGCAGGCCAGAATCCCATTGGCTTTCTTAGCAGCCGCATCACATTGTAGGCTCATGTTTAACTTGTTGTCCACAAGGACTCCAAGATCTTTTTCACACATACTGCTGTCAAGCCAGGCGTCCCCCATTCTGTATCTTTGCATTTCATTTTTTCTGCCGAAGTGAAGTATCTTGCATTTGTCCCTGTTGAACTCCATTTTGTTAGTTTCAGCCCATCTCTCTAATCTGTTAAGATCGTTTTGAATTCTGCTCCTGTCTTCTGGAGTGTTAGCTATCCCTCCCAATTTGGTGTCATCTGCAAACTTGATGATCGTGCCTTCTAACCCTTCGTCTAAGTCGTTAATAAAGATGTTGAACAAAACCGGGCCCAGGACAGAACCCTGCGGCACTACACTCGTGACTTCTTTCCAAGATGAAGAAGACGCATTGGTGAGCACCCTTTGGGTTCGTTCGCTTAGCCAGTTACAGATCCACCTAACCATAGTTTTGTCTAGCCCACATTTTGCTAGTTTGTTTGCCAGAAGGTCATGGGGGACTTTGTCGAAGGCCTTACTGAAATCCAGGTACGCTACATCCACAGCATTCCCTGTATCGACCCAACTCATAACTCTGTCGAAAAAAGAGATCAGATTAGTCTGGCATGACTTGTTTTTGGTGAATCCGTGTTGACTATTAGCAATGACCGCATTTGTTTCTAAGTGTTTGCAGACTACTTCCTTAATGATCTTTTCCAGAATCTTGCCTGGTATCTGAGCAAGAATATGTTATGTGCTACCCAGAGCCACTCCTCAGGTTTTTTATCACAGGGTCTCAGCTGGTACCTTTTTAAATCATCCTTTCACAGCTAATCTCTGAGATTTGTGATCCCTTCTTTATTCCAGAGTAGGAAGTATTTTTAAGCCTTCACAAGGTGGCACCAAATGCTGGGGAGTGTCTGCTTGTTTGCTGAACTAGACCAGACAGAATGCTGGGAGCTGCTATCCAAGATAGTTTGCATCTCTCCCACATTGTAGAGCTGGTGCCTCAGCCATAGTGTTGGAGCAGAGAGAGAGAAGACCACCAAGAAGCTGTATGGATAAAGAGGTTGCTGTTTGTTGCTAGTTCCTTGGATCTTGGCTGCACCGTTGATCCATATGTCAAAGGAGCAACTATTAGAGTCATAAGGGGGAGACAATCACAGTTTTATCAAAGTTGGAAATGAAACAGGTCATCCGAGACTGTCTCTCAGATCAAATAGGCAAGATAGACTGAGTGAGAGTCCCCCTTGGTTGAAAATGTTGCTGTTGAATTCAAGGTATGTAAATGGAAAAACAAGTGTTATTCAATATTTGATTCTGGATGAACATGCTGAGCTGGCCTGTGATACAGAGATCTGGTTGAATGAGCCTGAGAGTAAATCTCTCTCAACTCTGCCTTCCAAGTTTTTCTGTATAGTGGCAGGCAGGACTTGTTGGGCAAGGAGATGAAATTGCAGTGGTCTTTTATGATTTCATCCCCTGACCAGGTGCCTGTAGGGTTTATGTGTGCATAGCTAAAGGTGAGTAGTCAGGACACAATTAGAATTTTATTGGTGTACTGTCCATCCCCTTGTTCAACGTTCTCCCTTCTTCAGCTAACTTGAGTGGTCTCAGGATTGGTGTTAGAATCTCACCAGTTAGTGCTGGGTGACTTCAACATCCATGCTGGGAATGCTCTGTCAGGAGTGGCTCAGAATTTCATGGCCTCTGTAGCAACTATGGGTGTGTCCGAAGTGATGTCTGCTCCTTTTCATTGTTCTAGACACACTCTGGACCAGGGGTCCCCAAACTAAGGCCCGGGGGCCGGATGCGGCCCATCGAAGCTATTTATCCGGCCCCCTGGCACAAAGGCAGAAAGGGGTTGGACTAAATGACCCAAGAGGTCTCTTCTTCTCTTCCAACCATTATTATTATTATTATTATTATTATTATTATTATTATTAACAACATTGAGGCTGGGTGGCCATCTGTCAGGGATGTTTTGCTTGTGCTTTTGGTGCACAAAGGCAGAAGGGGATTGGACTAAATGGCCCAAGGGGTTTCTTCCAACCCTCTTTATTATTATTATTATTATTATTATTATTATTATTATTATTATTAATAATAATAATAACATAGAGGCTGGGTGGCCATCTGTCAGGGGTGCTTTGCTTGTGCTTTCGGCGCACAAAAGCAGAAGGAGTTGGACTAAATGGCCCAAGGAGTCTCTTCCAACCCTCTTTATTATTGTGATTATGATTATGATGATTATTAATAACATTGAGGCTGGGTGGCCATCTGTCAGGGGTGCTTAGCTTGTGCTTTTGGTGCACAAAGGCAGAAGGGGGTTGGACACAATGGCCCAAAGGGTCTTTTTCAACCCACTTTTTATTGTTGTTGTTGTTGTTGTCATTATTATTATTAATTATTATTGCTCGGTGGCCAACAATAGTCCGGCCCTCCAATGGTCCGAAGGATCGTGAACTGGCCCCCTGTTTAAAAAGTTTGGGGACCTCTGCTCTGGACTTTATTTTCTATATGAGATGGGATGATGTGGAATGTGGTATGGAGAAATTCTTCACAGTTTCATTGTAATGGACCGAGTATTGCCTAGTCAAGTTTAGACTCACTGGGACTAATAACCTCTGTAGGGGTGTGGGACAGATTAGGATGATCCGCCCCAAGAGGTTGATGGATCTGGAGGAATTCTTGATGACTCTTGGTCATTTTCCTGTCACCTTGATTCTGTTGAAGCTCTGGCTGACCTCTGAAATAGGAATAGAGTTTATTTGAAGGCCTAGTTCACAGCAATGTGAGTTGTTTCAAGTGGTCATAGAGCTGTTTTACAGGGGAAAATAATGACCACTCAGTAGAATGCTGTCAAGAATTTGCACAGCAGTTTGCAGGACATGTAGCTCAGATTCTTTCCAACTTGTATGCTGTAATTGATACATTCCTCCTGAAGACACAGATTTGCAGTTTGGTGCATCTCCCTTTATAAACCTGTCTGGAGTCTGAGATCTCAGGAGAGACCCTTCTCATGGTCCCACCACCATCATAAGCATGATTGATTGATACTCTAGAGCAGAGGTCCTCAAACTTTTTAAGCCAAGGGCCGGTCCACTATCCTTCAGACTGTTGTGGGGCCGGATTATCATTTGAAAAAAAAAATACAAACAAATTCTGATGCACACTGCACATGTCTTATTTGTAATGCAAAAACAACAACAACAGCAACAACAACAACGAAAGAACAATACAATATTTAAAAATAAAAATAATTTTAACCAACATACATTTATCAGGATTTCAATGGGAAGTGTGCTTCTGCTTCTGGCCAATGAGATAGTCAAGTTAATTAGGGTTGCTGTTGTTGTTGTTGTTGTTGTTGTGTGCCTTCAAGTCATTTCAGACTTTGGGCGAGCCTAAGTCTAAAATGTATTTAATTATTATTTATTTATTTACTGCATTTATTTACTACATTTGTATCACACCCTTCTCACCCCAAAGGGGACTCAGGGTGGCTTACAAATTATATGTACATACAATATATTATATTATTAGCATAGCACAATATTAGCATCTATATATTACTTTATTGAACTATACCACTATACTGTAATATTATTAGTAATATTATATGTAATATAGAGTATGTAATTAATATTATTTTATGGTATTATTATTAGTGTTATATTGTATTACATTATAATATTATTATTATATGTATATACAATATATTATATTATAAAACTGAGGGCGGGGGCCAGGTAAATGACCTCGGAGGGCCGCATCCGGCCCCCGGGCCTTAGTTTGGGGACCCCTGCTCTAGAGAGAGGCCTTTTGATGACTGCCTGAGGGTTATGGTACTCGACTTTCAAGGAGGCCAGAATGCCTCCCATTCTTTGTTGTCCTTCTGGTAGCACGCTAACACCTTTTTATTAAAGAAGGCTTTTAAAGCAGAAACAGTTTAAGAACTGCCCAGAAGTTGCTGCATGGAGTTAAGAATTCTTTTTGAAACATTTTTACTTGTTTTAATAATGGTTATCTCAGTCCACGCAAGAAGATCCAACCAGCCCATCAACCAGGAAATAATGCCCAGCTGCTCCCTGGAGGGAAGGATATTAGAGGCAAAGTTGAAGTATTTTGGCCACATCATGAGAAGACAGGAAAGCTTGGAAAATATCATGATGCTGGGGAAAAAGGAAGGAAAAAGGAAGAGAGGCCAACCAAGGGCGAGATGGATGGACGGTATCCTTGAAGTGACTGGCTTGACCTTGAAGGAACTAAGGGCGGCAACGGCTGACAGGGAGCTCTGGTGTGGAGTGGTCCATGAGGTCACGAAGAGTCAGAAACGATTATGCGACTTGGCAGGGGGTTGGACTGGATGGCCCACAAGGTCTCTCCCAACTCTATGATTCTATGGTTCTATAATTACAATATTTAATTCTTTTTTAATATTTCTATTTTATAGGTTTTTAAATTGTATATATTTTATGGGTGTAAGCCATTTTGGATCCCAGTCCTGGAAGAAAGGTGGAGTGATTATGATGATGACAATAGAGTTTGTAATGTCATTGGGATGGCTTCAAGGCATTCTCAGAAAAGATATTCTGAATGAGGATGTGGTCTGCTGCCTTTATTCTGATTTGGTCTCAAGATACCACCCCTATCCAAACTGGCTATGTGATATTATTTCTTCATAAAATTAATATGTAATTTTGCACTAAAAAATTCATAGGAAGAAACCCATATAATTTAAATCAAGTTATTTGGCTGCAGGTAGAGTAAAAAAAAAAAAGCTTCTGTGGAAAACCTAAATAGATGAAGGGTATTCATGTGACTCTTCTCTCTGTCTTTTTTGTCCCCTCTCTCACACATCAACATATATTTTTAGGGTAAAATTTGATACTACTTTACTTATATCTACAATTTTCATAATAGGATATTCAAGGTTATAGTTGCACAGTACAAGTGCTCCTGAAATAATATGGGGATTTTTTTTTGTAAGTACATTGCAGAGGCAGCCTGAGGGCTTCTAAATAGAAAGTTTGGCTTCATGGGTAATTATTATGGTCCAATTTGAGGGCCCCAAATGAGAAAGGAATATTTCCTCTCCATATTTATCACAGCTGGATTTGTGCAACGGACAGAATGACAACATTTCAATGTTGAATATGCCTGGAAGGCAAAATCATACAGCTACCTATTAGATAGTCAGAGATTGGCAGTTCTCCATGAGGAATCTTTACATTTACTGTTTTTAAATGGATCCAATCCACAGAGTAAATTGAAATAAGCTGTTTTGAGTTGTAGGTACTGTAAGGATATTATTGGGTTGCCATATGTCTGACCTCATGGCCTATGTGAATAGGAACTTTCCTTCTAATCTGTTGCACATGCTAGAATGTGATGAAATTTCTCATTTTAAGAAATTATATACATATTATGACTTGGTGGTAGAATTATTCAGAACCACAAGTAAGGTTAGGAACTCCCTACATATAGTTAATTAAAACATCATGGAGGGTCTGTTAAGAGTCTATCCATCTTTCGGATAGTTTGAAATGGGTTTCAGTTTTGTTTAATTCTTATCCTCAAACTGAAAAATTCAAAACCTTAGTTTTATTAAAATATTAAGAATTCTCCTTTACAGATAACAGCCTTTTGATTGACTGATACTTCCCATGTTGGTTTGTCAAAGAAACTATGCCAGTCTACAATTCCATATTTTAAATTATAAAGGCATTTGTAGAAATTAATACAATGCAACCAGTTTACAATACATATTTAAAATTTGTCTTTTTTCTCTTTGAAGTGTTGTTAACAATATATGTTGTTATTTCCGCTGCATGTACAACATTCAACATAGAATCACAAAAACAGAGAGTTGAAAGTGTCCACAAGGGCAATCCAGCCCAATCCCCTTCACTTACAGAATCCTAGCTTGAGTGAAGTTGTTTATAACATTGTTCAATTCAGCCCTCAATGTATAGATCAGAAGTCACTTCCGACTCTTCGTGACTTCATGGACCAGCCCACGCCAGAGCTCCATGTCGGCCATCACCGACCTCAGTTCCTTTAAGGTCAAGCCAATCCCTTCATGGATATCATCCATCCATCTTGCCCTTGGTCGGCCCCTTTTACTTTTTCCTTCCATTTTCCTCAGCATCATTCTCTTCTCAAAGCTTTCCTGTCTTCTCATTATGTGGCCAAAGTACTTAATCTCTGCCTCTAATACCCTTCCCTTCAGTGAGCAGTCAGGCATTATTTCCTGGAATATGGACTGGTTAGATCATCTTGCGGTCCAAGGAACTCTTAGAATTTTATTCCAACAGTACAGTTCAAAAGCGTCTATCTTCCTTCGCTCAACCTTCCTTATGGTCCAGCTCTCACATCCATAGGTTACTAGGGAGAATACCATTGTTTTAACTATGTGGATCTTCATTGCCAATATGATGTCTCTACTTATTTATTTATTTCGTGTCAAAAGCATTGCATAACAAATACATTTTAAAAATGATGAAAAAAAATAGAGGAAATCACAAACAACTAAATAGTTTTAGACCAAAAGCAGGCAACAGCAACCGCATTGTCGGTAGCTTTAAGCAACTCCTCCTCTGTACATGAGGTAGGACATTGTGGGCAAGCATACATATGCAGAGTTGTTTGTTCTGCTCCACAGTCACACAAGGTGGAGGATTCCTCCAGGTAGTGCCACCTCGCCAAGTTGTCTTTAGATCTGCCCACTCCCCTTCTGAGTCTGTTCAGGGACTTCCAAGTTGCCCATTCTTGGTTTGCCCCTGGAGGAAGACCCTCGTGGGGGGCCATCCAGTTAGAATTGCCAGGTTTAGCTGCCCAGAGGGACACCCTTGCTGCTGCTGGAGGAACATCAAGAGGAGTGGTGGTTCTCATGAAGCCCTTCCTTGATTTGAGTCTGGTGGGAGGAGGCTGATAGTCATGCAGTGGATGGTTTTCACAATGTTCGACCTTATTTCTCTCACAGTTAGCAGCAACTTCCCGTCGCACGTCAGGAGGGGCAATGCCAGCTAACTTGTAGAGTTTGTCAACAGGTGTAGGTTTAAGGCATCCTGTGATTATTCTGCATGTTTCGTTTAGTGCTATGTCCACTTGCTTCGCATGGGCAGACTTTTGCCAGACAGGACAGGCGTACTCAGCAGTTGAGAAAGACAAGGCCAGGGCTGATGTTCTTATTACTTGTGGGTCTGCACCCCATGCACTGCCAGTCAGTTTCCGCAGGATGTTGTTGCGTGCAGCTACTTTGTGCTTGGTGTTCATGCAGTGTTTCCTATATGTTAGTGTTCGATCTAAGGTGACACCAAGATATTTAGGATGGAAACAGTGTTCGAGCTCTTGGCCTTCCCAAGTAACTTTCAGTTTCCTGTTGGCTTCACGGTTACGTAGGTGGAAAGCACACACTTGTGTCTTGGCAGGGTTAGGCTTCAGGTGGTTCTCTTTGTAGTAGCTGGAGAGGTCTTTCAAGGCATTAGTGAGTTGGTTTTCAACTGTTTCAAAATCTTTCGCTTGTGTTGTAAGGCCAAGGTCATCAGCATATATAAAGCTCTTTGTGAGTGGCGGTAGTGGCTGATCGTTCGTGAAGATGTTAAATAAGGTCGGTGCAAGAATGCTGCCTTGGGGTAAACCATTCTTTTGCCTCCTCCATCTGCTTTTCCGGCCCTGGTCTCTACTCTTAACTATTTTATCGAGAATGGTCATTGCTCTCTTTCCAAGAAGTAAATGTCTTCTGATTTCCCGGCTGCAGTCTGTGTCTGCAGTAATCTCCGTGCCTAGAAATATAAAGTCTGTTACTGCCTCCAAGTTTTCTCCCTCTATTTGCCAGTTATTAATCAGTCTGGTTGCCATAATCTTGGTTTTCTTGATGTTTAACTGCAACCCAACTTTTGCACTTTTTTTCTTTTACCTTGGTTATAAGGCTCCTCGGCTCCTCCTCGCTGAAATGAAATGATACTGTTCAATTATCCAGACGGACTCCAAAAGGAAGCCTAGAGAGAGAGGGATATTCCATTTTATGGGAGAGGGGAGGTGAAAGAGGGAAAACCATTTTCCTCATTTTCACTGGTTATCCCCACCCCTTTCCCCATATAATAAACAATGTTGTTTCGACCAGGGCAACATGGTTGAGGGAATAAGAGGACAACAGGGGGAAATGATTTAACTCCTTCAACTCCCCCCATTAAGTGGACTATCCTTCTGTCTCTAGTGCCCCCTTGTGGCCTCCACCATAATGGAACAGTACCAATGAAAATAATATAAAATTTTCTTTAATAGAAGAAAATATATTCTTCATATCCTTAAATTTTGGATTTCTACATGGTTTAAACAGTGACTGGGATGCAAGGCTACCTGGTCCTTGTCAAACAATTTAACCTTTGTATAGCAAAGCCAGCCTTTCAGAAGTGAAACATTCTCCTTCACAAAAGTCTGCTGAGGCCTAGCTTTGTTAGATATTGTAAAATTGTTAGATATATCTTTCATGTCAAAAATATCTGATAAGTAGGAAGTTGTCAGGACCTGTCAGAGGTTCAGGTTTCTTCTCACCATATTCAGAAACATGCTAATTCATAGTTGAAGAGATGATTGCTCACTTCTGATGCCTGACTTTCCTTGTGACCTTCCTAAGACTATCAGAGTTGTATCTGAATGCACTTTGAAACATTTTCTATTTTATTGTAAGGTATACTAGGAATCTGTGAAAACAAAAAAGAGGGTTTTGATTACCTTAGACACAAGCACCCTTGCTGTGTGATTCTTAGTGAACTATTCATTTATGCTCTCATTGGTGGGACTATGAAAATACTTCAGATCGGTGTTGGCATAGAAATTGATAACTAAAAACTTTAAATTGATGCTATTTTAAAGAAGTGAATAATGCATTGCAAAATTATAGGAGATGTTGGTGCAAAAGGCAGATGAAGGAAGTGCAAGAGGTATTTGTGGGCGGATTGTTTGATTTAAGGAACTTTAATGAATTTTCTAAGTACAGTATAGAACAGAATAACTTTATTGTCATTGTACATTTCCCCAGCACACATCACATGAACAACACACCCATCCCTCCATACTCCAACCACCCTGAACAGCCCCCAATGCCCACATCAGTGCGAAACCATTAAGTTCAATATAGCTACAGCTCTAGGATAAAAGCTATCTATCAGTCTGTTTGTTCAGATCTTTGTCATTGTGTGCCATCTGCCAGATGGTAATAATTTTTTCAAAATAATATGCCAGGTGAGATAGGTCTTTAAGAATCTTCTGAGCTTTCTTAAGGTTGAAGGATTTGCTAAGTTCTTCCAAAGAAGAGAGAGGGAAAACAATGATTCTCTGTGCAGTACTGGTGACCCTTTGGAATGCCTTCTTAATACCATCTTATTCATATTCATGCTCCAAAATACACATTCTTCCAGAAGTGTTTGTTGTCCCCTTTAGGTCCTCCAGTACATTTCTATGGTATGCTTTCAGCCCAAGTATAGACAAAATATAGAGTTTGGTATTTTCTGTGGTTTTAGAGATCTATAGGGGTTGTACACTTGCATGCGTATTGAACTTAGAATTATACTTTAGATATGTACAGAGCTTTGGATAATTACCTTCTGAACCACAATTCAAAAAGTAGATGTAAGTCATCCTATGCTAAACTATGTTGAAAGAAAGACAGAATATAATTAAGTAAGTAAGTAAGCTTCCACAATCCCCCACCTTGCATGGCCATTCCACTCTCCAAGCTTCTGACATTCTTAATAAACAAAAAAGAAGAAGAAGAAAGAAACATGGACAGAGCTAAGCAGATAGCAGCATTCCTAAATGAAGTGTTGGTGACTTACCTGACTTAATCTTCTCTCTCCATACATATCAGAGAAGCCTTTTCTTTGGATCCCAATGTAAAGTGGTAGAGCAAAGCATACTTCATCTGAGATTTAAAAAATGCACAGCACACTTATTTTAACCACTTGAGAAATATTTAATAGATGCTCAACCTGTTTACATCTTACCTGCAATTCCAAAACCCGATATACTCCAAAATCTGAAATTAGCTAAATAGTGGCAGACATAGTAACACCTTTGCATAGATTTGGTTTTTATTCACAACATTATTTCAGATATTATTTCAGTGTGTACAGGATTCTCAAACCTTTAAAACTGAGGGAGAGGAGGGCTATAGTTTGAAGGGAAAAAATGAATTCTTATGCACACAGCATATATCTTATTTGTAGTGCAAAAAATACATGAAAAAACAATACAATATTTAAAATGAAGAACAATTTTAACCAACATAAACTTACCAGCAGTGGGAAGTATGGGCCTGTTTTTGGCTGTTGTTGTTGTTCTTGTTGTTCTTGTTCTTGTTGTTGCATGCCTTCAAGTCGTTTCAGACTTAGGGAGATTAGGACAGGAACCGTGTAAATGATTTTGGAGGGCCGCATCCAGCCTATGGACCCGTTGTGCTTCGGCCAAATGAAGATGAGGGGATTGGGGTTTCAGAGCCTGGGAGAGTGATAGATAGTTCTTTAGATAAGGTAAAGGAGGGGATTTCAGTGCAAGATTCTGTCTGTAAAATGGAGTTTGAAAGTGGAATTGGAAAGTGGAAAGGGACAAATGCAAGATACTCCACTTAGGCAGAAAAAATGAAACACAAAGATACAGAATGGGGGACACCTGGCTCGACAGCAGTACGTGTGATAAAGATCTTGGCTGCTTTCTACCAAGGGGAATCCTTTGTTGGCCAGCTTGAATAGCATTGCATAGCCTTGCAGCATTTAAGCCTGGCTGCTTCCTACCTAGAGGAATCCTTTATTGGCCAGCTTGAATAGCACTGAATAGACTTGCAGCTTCAAACCCTGGGAGCTTCCTACCTAGGGGAATCCTTTGTTGGCCAGCTTGAATAACACAGCACAGGCATTCCACAGCAACAGATCACCAGCGTTCACACAACACAACTCCTTATACAGGAAACGTACTTATACCATCACCTAGCATTCCGGTATAACCCAGCTGAGGACTACAGTTTAAGCTGGGATGTAATCGGCACTTTCTGATTACTTTATTTTCCATACCACCAGTGTTATTTTCCATACCACAGCAACATGTGGCCGGGCATGGCTAGTGTTTTATAATGATGTATTTTAACTGTGTTGTACCCTGCCTCAAGGAGAGGCAGGTAAGAAATGACAACAACAACAACAACAACAACAACATATCCAGAGTGTAGCACCATACATTGGAACAACTATGAGAAATGAATTAGATCTGAAAAGGAGAAAATGCCATGCACTTTTGACATGCACTGCAAAAATTTAGCACCTCGCGTACACATTTGTAGTGAACAGCATGAAGTTACTCTGCTGAAGAATTAGAAAATAATTCTATGCTTGCTAAAAGATTGTACTTGCTGTTGTAGAATGGTTTCTTGCATCATGCACATTTTAATCTCTAGGTAGCTTTTCTGGTTAAAAATGTTCATATAAAAAGCAGACTATCTTGGATTATATTTCTGCAAAGTTTCAGTTGGGTTAGATTTGTTCAATTTGTGCATCATAATATTCCAATCTGCCTCTAAGAAAAATGGAATAATATGATTTTGTTGTTATGAGTTTTGAGAGATCAGTGAAAGAAAGTCATAATTGACAATAGAGATGGTGATAAATCCTGGGGTAGGAGATTTGTAGCAAAACACACTCTGCAGTGATAAGAAACTATCCCTTTCAATCATTTGCAGCAGAGTTAATGCACTCTGCATTAACAGTGAAAAGTGGGTAAACAAACTACAACAGCAACAAGCTTTGCCAATTTGCTGTTAGTGCTAACTTTAATTTAGGGGAAAAACAAAGTAAAGGGACTTGTCAGAACTACTTAAACAGTGTTTGTTCTATCCCATTTTCAAAATCACAATACTTAATCTGCCTCTTAAGAAAAATGGAATAATATGATTTTGTTGTGACAATTTGAAAGAGAAAAGTAGAACTAGGCCTTCTTTATAACCTCTGGGCATCACACAAATGGGGTTACCTGCATCATTTGGGACCTTAGAAATAGGGAATAAGTGTTGTGGTATAGCCCATTTCCCACATGACAAATGTGATTAGTGCCATTCAAAGTGCTTTATGTGCTTAGGAGAGGGGCACAATGTAAGGACTTCTTTGTATTGGCAAGTATTCATCCCTCAGGCTCCTCCAGGCTTAAAGTTCTGCTGTGAGAGAACACCTTGAAAGCTACTGACTCCATGCCTGAAACCAGGCCACTCTTCTCAGTCTCTGCTGAGGTCTATTCTCAAAAACTCTCAAAAGTTCCACACTTAACTTCACCCCCAATCATCTCAAGTTCCTCAGTAAGAGTAGCCCTTAAGAAATTATTGCTGGAATTTACATCTAGACTAGAGTAAACTCAAGTCAACACGAACCATCCTGTGTTGGAGCCAGATACTTGGTCCTAATCTGGGAAGATTGTTGACCAAGATTAAATTCATCATAAGAGAAATATGTCATGTTTTAGGGCTCTCACCCAATAACGAGAGCCCTGAGGACAAAGTTTAACCAAATAACCCCAGGATGTGCCAAGCCAGTTTAGTTAACAGAACTTAAACACAGAATATTTTTAACGTCTGACTGCAGAACAGAAATGCAGCACATAGCTGGGATAATAAAAAAAACAGAGTCCCAAATCACAAAGGCACAGTCTGTACTCCAAAATCAAGTCCAAAGGTACAAGCCAGATACTTGGTCCCAATCCCCTCACACTCTGGGAAGATTGTTGACCAAGATTAAATTCATCATAAGAGAAATATGTCGTGTTTCAGGGCTCTCACCCAATAACGAGAGCCCTGAGGACAGAGTTTAACCAAACAACCCCAGGATGTGCCAAAGTCAGTTTAGTTAACAGAACTTAAACACAGAATATTTTTAACGTCTGATTACAGAACAGAAATGCAGCACATAGCTGGGATAATAAAAAACAAAGTCCCAAGTCACAAAGGCACAGTCTGTACTCCAAAATCAAGTCCAAAGGTACAAGCCGGTATTCAATTTCATAAATCAAGCCAGGAGGTCAGTGCAGAATTCAGATACAAGGTCTCACGGTATAATGAGATCCAAAGCAGGGTTTCAAAATACAGCAGAGTTCAAAAGAGGATTATAAGAACAAGGTCTGGGTCTAGAGCAGGGGTCCTCAAACTTTTAAAGTGGAGGGCCGGTTCATGGTCCCTCAGATTGTTGAGGGGCCGAACTATCATTTGAAAAAAAAATGAACAAATTCCTATGTACACTGCACATATCTTATTTGTAGTGTAAACGCCCCCCCCAAAAAAACAACAACAATCATTTATTTATTTATTTGCTACATTTCTACCCCACCCTCTCTCACCCCGAAGGGGACTCAGAGCGGCTTACAAGTTGTATGTACATACAATATATTATACTATTAGCATAGTACAATATTAGCATTATATATTAATACAGGGGTCCCCAAACTTTTTAAACAGGAGGCCAGTTCACGATCCTTCGGACTGTTGGAGGGCCGGACTATAGTTGTCCACCGAGCAATATTAATTAACAACAACAACAGCAACAACAATAATAAAGAGGGTTGGAAGAGACCCTTTGGGCCATTGAGTCCAATCCCCTTCTGCCTTTGTGCGCCAAAAGCACAAGCAAAGCACCCTGACAGATGGCCACCCAGCCTCAATGTTAATAATAATAATAATAATAATAATAATAATAATAATAATAATAATAATAATAAAGAGGGTTGGAAGAGACCCCTTGGGCCATTTAATCCAACTCCTTCTGCCTTTGTGCACCAAAAGCACAAGCAAAGCATCCCTGACAGATGGCCACCCAGCCTCAATGTTTAATAATAATAATAATAATAATAATAATAATAATAATAATAATAATAATAATAATAAGGGTTGTAAGAGAAGAAGAGACCCCTTGGGTCATTTAGCCCAACCCCCTTCTGCCCTTGTGCCATGGGGGCCGGATAAATAGCTTTGGTGGGCCGCGTCTGGCCCCCGGGCCTTAGTTTGGGGACCCCTGGTCTAGAGATCTAACCCAGGGGTAACAGCCAAGATCCAAGACACAGGTCATATAGTTCGATGTTACTGCTACCAAAGGGGTCCCTTTTTATCCAGAGATTCTCAACTGCTACTCACTTCAGCCTTCACAATAATCCCTGAAGCTGGCAAAACATTACTCAGTTGGACTTGTTCTATACTGATCTCTGTGCCATCCAGTACAGTATCGAATTGAATTAATTCACTCTTACTAGGACTCTCCTACAGTAAGGTCTCTGCCAGGCCATACTCAACTTCATCAGTTCTGATATCGGCAATGGCTGTGGGAGGAATGCCTCCTTTGAAATCGGCATCTAGAGTTTCCAATCAGACTCTTACCTGGAGTCCATTGAATCAGATGTGGAGTCGAGACTCATTTTCAGCATCTCCAGACCTCCTGGTTATTGAACCTCTTCCAACATTGATGGGGGAACATGATCCAGATGGTTGATGATGATCTGCCATTTGCATACAGTTACTTTGGATGGCCAGGCAAGGACACAAGAGAATTCCTTCTTAATGGCTGCTCCCGCTCTCTGAAGCTCCCTTCCATAGAAGACTAGGTTGTATTCCCCCCCCCCCCCCCCACCACCACCCAGTTTCTTTTGCTGGCAAGCAAAGATAATATTATAGCAGGATAAGGCTATTCATTTTATTGCGAAGCCCCCTGCCCAATTTTGTATGTTTTCACATTGATTTTAAAATATTTATGACGTGCTATCAATTGCTTTAACATATTTAATTTGCTGTCTTTAGCAGTAAAATAGCAATATTTGAGAATTTATCCATTCTCTTGTGATTGAGTGTTTAGTTATGAGAAGGTTGCAAGCCCAACACAGACCTCAACTCTTATGCAAAGGACTGAAAATGTGACTCATTTTCCCATGATTATGAGTACAGTAGAGTCTCACTTATCCAACATAAACGGGCTGGCAGAATGTTGGATAAGCGAATACGTTGGATAATAAGGAGGGATTATGGAAAAGCCTATTAAACATCAAATTAGGTTATGATTTTACAAATTAAGCATCAAAACATAATGTTATACAACAAATTGAACAAGTAGTTCAATATGAAGTAATGTTAAGTAGTAATTACTGCATTTTCGAATTTAGCCCCAAAATATCACAATGTATTGAAAACATTGACTACAAAAATGCGTTGGATAATCCAGAATGTTGGATAAGTGAGTGTTGGATAAGTGAGACTCTACTGTATTAAGAAATATTCCCTTTGTTTTATATTTTGGTAACAAGTTGCCTTGGTACAATGTGAGCAACTTTTTTCACTTTCAAAATCTGTCTGATGGAAATTCCAAATAGCAATTCAAATCACTTTTAAGCAGGGTTCATTCTATCATACTCAGAGCTGTTTGTTTTCTTAGAGTCAGAAATCGATAAAGTTGCTTTGGGGGAAAACAAAGAATTGTGCAATGAAAAAAGAAGAAATAGTTACAGTCAGAATTAGAAGTTTGTACAGGCCCACACTGAATTATTGAACAATCTAATTTTCAGACTTCAAAAACCTATCAGTACCGAGATAGCTGCATTTCAGTGTCACATTTAAATTATTACCTTAGAAGAAAACATCTACAATTCACATTTTCACAGCTTTATTTAATTGCCATTGAGGTGTTTTTACTCTCTCATTTTGACGTTGTTGTTCTTATAATACATGTATAAGATTATCTCCAGAAATAAGTGAAAGTGGAAAGGTGGAACAGTTGGGGGTTCAAAAAATCAGCCATGGTAGAAGAATGAACAGTGTGGACAAAGGTACAGAGTATTTTAAACCATTCCCCCCCCCCCCCAAAATGTCTGAAGACAATAAAATTAGTTAACAGTAATTTAAATATTATCAAAGGAACTACTTTTTTAACACAATATTTCACGGGAAATTGATTACTAAGAAATATTCTGATAGAGGCTGCTGCTTCTAAGGCAAAAAACTAGCCCAAAAATATAGAAAAAATTATTTACAGGTCACTGTGACTACTGTACCTTAACTTCTATAAAAAAAAAAAGAATCATCGCCTTTTCTTAGTAGAGTGGTGAAAGGCAAGATTATGAGTATCAGCATCTTTATTAATGATTTAGATGTAGGGCTAGAAGACATGATCATCAAGTTTGCAGATGACACCAAAGTGGGAGGGATAGCCAATACTCCAGAAGACAGGAGCAGAATTCAAAATGATCTTAACAGATTAGAGAAATGGGCTGAAACTAACAAAATGAAGTTCAACAAGGACAAATGCAAGATACTCCACTTAGGCAGAAAAAATGAAATGCAAAGATACAGAATGGGGGGTGCCTGTCTCGACAGCAGTATGTGTGAAAAAGATCTTGGAGTCCTCGTGGACAAGTTAAATATGAGCCAACAATGTGATGCAGCAGCTAAGAAAGCCAATGGGATTTTGGCCTGCATAAATAGGAGTATGTTGTCTAGATCCAGGGAAATCATGCTACCCCTCTATTCTGCCTTGGTCATATCATACCTGGACTACTGTGTCCAATTCTGGGCAATGCAATTCAAGGGAGATGTTGACAAGCTGGAATGTGTCCAGAGGAGGGTTAGTAAAATGATCAAGAGTCTGGAGAACAAGCTGTATGACGAGTGGCTTAAAGAGCTGGGCATGTTTAGCTTGCAGAAGAGAAGTCTGAAAGGAGACATGATAGCCATGTATAATTAAATATGTGAGGAGAAGTCATAGGGAGGAGGGAGCAAGCTTGTTTTCAGCTGCCCTGGAGAATAGGATGCGAAACAACGGTGTTAAACTACAGGAAAGGAGATTCCACCTGAACATTAAGAAGAACTTCCTCACTGTGAGAGCTGTTTGGCAGTGGAACTCTCTCCATTGGACTATGGTGGAGGCTCCTTCTTTGGTAGCTTTTAAGCAGAGACTGGATGGCCATCTGGCGGGGGTGGTTTTGAATGTGATTTTCCTGCTTCCTGGCAGGACTGGATGGCCCATGAAGTCTCTTCCAACTCTATGATTATATGATTCTCCCAGGAAAACTAAGTATAGACTCCTTCAACTCTTTTCACCTTGGGGCCACTACTGGCCTTTTTGAATGCCTGGGTAGAAAAATAGCAGGGATGGTTGGTCTGATGTGGTGCTTTCCCATTTCTTTTCTATCTGTTAGAAGTCGAAATGAAAGCATTACATGAGTGGTTGACTAAGATCCCATATACATTGCCATAAAAATATGATTTAAAACTGCATGATATGGTCAGTGTAAAGTGATATAATGCAGTTTAGTGCAATTAAACTACAGTAGAATCTCACTTATCCAAGTTAAACGGGCCGGCAGAAGCTTGGATAAGCGAATATCTTGGATAATAAGGAGGGATTAAGGAAAAGCCTATTAAACATCAAATTAGGTTATGATTTTACAAATTAAGCGCCAAAACATCATGTTATACAACAAATTTGACAGAAAAAGTAGTTCAATACGCAGTAATGTTATGTTGTAATTACGAATTTAGCACCAAAATATCATGATATATTGAAAACATTGACTACAAAAATGGCTTGGATAATCCAGAAGCTTGGATAAGCGAGGCTTGGATAAGTGAGACTCTACTGTATATCATATGCCAGTGTAGATGGGCCTTAGTGTTCAAAGAGCAAAAATATGCTAGAAATATTTTAAACAAGTGTTTTTTTTTTGGTTAGGACATGAATTCTTGGTGGATTTTTGTAGCTGCATATTTTTAGCACACCAATGAATTCATGACTGCAGATGTATGCAGTTCCTGACTTTTATTAGGACTATAAACCAATTTAAAATGCAATTGGCTTAATGTTTGAACATTAATTCATTCATTAGTTGATTTGAATAAGACTTAAATCTCCATATTGGGTTTAGAATTAAATTAAAATACTTATGTTTAGATAGGAAAAGGGGAATAGGAAGAACATCATAGCCCACAAGGAGCAAGAAACACTTCGAACTGGAATATATGGATACCAACGAATATAGTACCACAGGATTTCTAGGTGATCTCAGATTTAGACACTTTTGTTTGCTTCCATTGTTGACACATTATTGTTAGTGTGCTCTTCCTCTGGACTTCTCCCAACTCTGAGCGGAAGTAGTGGCCCTTCCTTCCTCTCTGGTTTCTTCTCATTTATGGAATTTCCTCCCCAGAGACCCAGTTGGTGCTAATATCATTTTTTAATGATAGAGAAAGAAAAGATGGAGAACATGAAGCTGTCTTCCAATTAAACCATAAATGTTGTGATAAAAAAGCATTGACATACACTTCAAACACTACATAAAACAGTGGGAAATCAGCACCCTAGAAATCAGGCATTAAAAGTGCAAAAATAGATAACAGACTTAATTAAAACCATTAAAGCCTGTCAGTGTCTTTTGAACCCAAAGTGTTGGAAATTAGTTGGATTTTTTGTTCTTTCAGATCTTCTTTCCTATTTTTTTCTCTTTAAAATGATGTAATATAGTTTGCTTTTTAAAATTACTTTGGATACTCAATTTGTAAGGCAGCATATATTGACCAGGGAGTCAATCACCCAAAGCTTGAGAATATTATCTCCACCCACTTCCAAAATATACAAGGAGTACACCTTGATTTTGCCATTTTAAGTAAGGGACATTTTAATATGCCACTGTATGTAATGAGACTTGAGCATCCACAGATTTATAAATGGACAGCAACAAAAACTCAATAAATACAAAATATTCTTGATACAAAGACTTACACCGTGTTGCAAGGAAGCATTTCTATATAAGTACTAGCTGTGCCCGGGCACGCGTTGCTGCAGCATGTGGGAATCATTTGTTGGCCAGATGGAATAGCAGTGAATAGCCTTGCAGCCTCAAAGCCTGGCTTTTTTATTTTTTTGGGAATCCTTGTTTGGTGAGCTGGAATACAATGGAATAGGCTTGCTGCTTGGGAGGCTGGGTACTTGCGTTCTAGGGGAATGGTTTTTTGGGCTGCTAGAATTGAAATGAATAGCCTCACTAATTCAAAGCCTGACTGCTTGCTACCTAGGGGAATCTTTGGGTGGTCAGATTCAATACTACAGAGTAGTATCGCTACTTCAAAGCCTGGCAGTCTTCTACCAAGGTTAATCCTTTGTTGGTCTGGTTGAATTGCACTGAATAGCCTTGCAGCTTCAATGCCTGGCTGCGTTATAGCTAGGGGAATTCTTGTTTGACAAGCTGGAATAGCACCCTCAATCAAAGAGCCGCTTTGAAGCCTGGCTACTTGCTTTGTAGGGGAATCATTGTTTGGCCAGCTTAAATTGCACTGAATAGTCTTGCAGCTTGCAAGCCTGGCCGCTTTCTACCTTGTGCAATCCTTGGTTGCCCAAATTGGATGGCAATTAATAGTCTCGGTGTGGCAAGTATGGATGCTGCAACTAGTCACCTTGATTAGCATTTAATGGCCTTGCAGCTTCAAAACCTTGCTGCTTCCTGCCTGGGGGGAATCCTTTGTTGGGAGGTGTTAGCTGGCCCTGATTGTTTCCTGTCTGGAATTCCCCTGTTTTCAGAGTGTTGCTCTTTATTTACTGTCCTGATTTTAGAGATTATATTGTTCTGTATTATTATACTACAGTAATTTTAGATATTATATTTATAATCTTGTATTATCTGCTTAGAAATGGATTTTATGAGGCCCCTTCTACACAACTATATAAAATCCACACTGAACTGGATTATATGGCAGTTTGGACTCAAGATAATCCAGTTCAAAGCCGATACTGTGGATTATGTGCCTTGACATTTGGGGTTATATAGCTGTGTGGAAGGGCCTTGAGTCTACACTGCCATATAATCCAGTTGAAATCAGAAAGTCTGTATTTTATAGGCAGTGTGAGGGCAGAGCCTAAAGGGGCTTAACTAAATGAACTGGAAGGCACCCTAGCACAAAGGACAGATCAGAGACTGTATTTGGGAAATCAAAAGTCTCTGTGGCCAAATTTGGTGTGATTGGGTTCAGTGGTTTTGCTGTTTACTCCATAATAAAGTTCCACATTACATGTTTATATATATAGATATAGATATGCTAGCAGCTTTTTGACAGCTTTTTTTTCTTTCCAGCTGTATTGAGAGCATGTGTTGATGGAGGTGCTAATCACTTGTATCGCATCACAGAAGGATATCGCGAAAGGTACTTTCATGACAATTTGTATTGATCATTTACCCACTTTTATCTTCACAAAACATTTTGGAGAGCTTGTATTCACACTTTTATAGCATTGCCTTTACTCATTTGTGTTTTATCAGAAGTGCAAATTACATACGATCTTGCAGTTACTGCCGAAAATTGCACCATCTCAAGAAGTTTTTCTCTCCTTTCCCCCATAACATGTGTAGTTGCTTATCAAGTGTCATGATGCTCAAAAAAAATTCCATTCTCATCCTTACCAGTCAGTAAATGGGCAAAGAAACAAACAACCTGATCAAATCAAAACACAGAAAAATAGGCTTCTGGTGGGCACCAATGCTAGCGGGCAGGACTTGCTAGGGCTCCTGGCAAGCCATCAGCCTAGTCAGTCGGGTCAGAGCTTTTAGCTCCCAAGGCAAGAAGTGGGGCAAAAGCCCTGCAAATACCACCTGCCTGGTCCATTTTAAACCTAAAAGAAAGAATTAAGAAGAAACACGAAAGTAAGTTTTTCAAAGAAAAAGTTCTTTTCTTGGACTGAGAATCTAGACTCAAAACTTAACAATCAGAAGTGCGGCAGGATTCATCTTAAGGGCTAAAGAGAGAGGGGACTAACCCTAAAAAAAAAACAAAAAACCATGGATCGATTTACAAGGGACGATTGAATTAAAGCCAGGAAGGTGGGAAAGCTAGGAGAAAGCTTGGAGAAAGGACAGCGAACCGCTTTCGGATTATCAGAGCTATCGGCACTGACCTTGGGCGACATGTTGTTTTGACTACAGTCACCTTCTTCATAAACAACCAGTGTTGCTGGAAACAGGATCTGAGACCTGAAGGAAGACTGCATGAGTAAGAGTGGAAGAGCCTTAAGAGTAAAGCGAAGGGCAGAACAAAAGGAAAGAAAGCGGGAAGATAAAAGAAGGGCACCATCATAGAGGTGCCAGGTAACAGGAAGCAGAAGCATTGAAACTGGAAGATTAAAGAAGACGGATTGGAGGACTAAAAATCATAGAGAAAGGTTGTTACAGATAGGCAAAAGTGGGTAAAGAATAAAAACAAGCAAAAGAACTGGTGGCAGTGGCGGAAAGGACGACGGAGACGGCGGGAAGGACAATGGAGGAGGAGGACACGAGGACATAGGTAAGGATAAAGCAGGGACAGTGATAACACTGGAAGGAAAAGTAGGACCTAATAATTAGTGGACACAATCAATAAGATCTGTCTCAACAGGCAGGACACAAGGGCAGAGGGACTGAGAGACTCAAATAAGGAATCAAGGGACAATTGCTTGGTAGAGGGAAGGATAAATAAATAAAGGTTAAATTTGGGAATAAGATAAAGGTAGAGACAAAGATAGCAATGTGAAAGAATGAAAGCATAATGGCAGGACGTAAACCAAAATTTGAGAAGGATATTAAGGACAATAAAGGGAAGGCAAGAAGACCCTCACAATTGGAAGAAATCAGTATGAAAGACATTATGAAAGAAATTCAAGAAGTGTCAGAAAAACAAGATAATTACCAGAAAGAATTACAAAAAAGGTCAGAGGAACACAACAAACAACAAAAAGAAATGCAACAAGTAATGCTGGAAATGAAAAAAGAGATAAAAGATGAAATAAATCAACTGAAAGATGAAATAAGGAAGACACATGATGATATAAAAGATTTAAAATGAAATAGTGCAAAATTAGAACACAAAATAAGATGAAAAAGAAAATGGAAGACTTGGAGCTTAAAAACACCAAAATAGAAACACTGCAAGAAAAATCTGAACAAAGAGAGATAGAATTCCAGAAACATTTAGAAACATTCAGGAGGAGGAGAACGTAAACATAAGAGAAATTAAAACTGAGTTAAAAGCAAATCTATTGCAATAACCGCGCAAAGAAGTGGAGAATGAGATAGATAGATGTTACAGAATCCAGGCTATGCAAAAAGGAATAAGGTGGCAAGAGACATAATTGTGCATTTCATTAAGAAGAGAGTTTAAGATGAAGTTTTAATACAAAATACAGTAGAGTCTCACTTATCCAACACTCGCTTATCCAACGTTCTGGATTATCCAACGCATTTTTGTAGTCAATGTTTTCAATATATCATCTTTTGGTGCTAAATTCGTAAATATAGTAATTACTACATAGCATTACTGTGTATTAAACTACTTTTTCTGCCATATTTGTTGTATAACATGATGTTTTGGTGCTTAATTTGTAAAATCATAACCTAATTTGATGTTTAATAGGCTTCTCCTTAATCTCTCCTTATTATCCAACATATTCGCTTATCCAACGTTCTGCCGGCCCGTTTATGTCGGATAAGTGAGACTCTACTGTAGCAGGAAACCTTCATTCTATAAAGACAGCAAGATCATGATCCTAAAAGAATTCCCACTGGCAACTCTTAATAGAAGAAGAAAGTACTTCTTTTTGACTGATGAACTTAAAAAACAAAACAAAAAAGATTCAGGTGGGAAAAAATAGAAGGCCTAATGGTGACCTACCAAAATGAAAAATAGTGGCTAACAACAGAGGAGAAAGCAAAAGATTTTTATGAGCAAAAAAACTTAAGAAAGACAGCAAAGAAAAAACAACAGGTTCATCCTCAACAAAAGGGAAAAAACCCGAAAAGGGCAAGGTACCACTCTCCGGAAGACCAGGAACTAGGTGCAGGCATTGAACCAATGGATTCGCATTATCCAGAGGAGGACGAAGACAGCGAAACAACAGATGGAAAGAATCAAGATGAAGTTAAAATTTTACACAAACAATGTGAATGAACTAAATTCACCAAACAAGATGAAGAGTATATGAATCAAATTTTAAAAGGGGCTATGGTGTGGCGGCGCTCCAAGAGACTCATATTTGCCAAAAACATGTGACCCATCTAATAAACAAAAAAAATGGAAAAGAGTTTTACTCGGCCGACCTAAAAAAGAAGAGGGGAGTGGTAATATATGTCAACAAAGATATTCTGGTGGAACAAAAATTTACCGATTTGGAGGGTAGGGTTGTGGCAATAGAAATAACAATTAATCAGCAAAAAATTTAATATGTAACATGTATGCCCCAAATGGCCCTAAAACCCAATTTACAAAAAGCCTAAAAGAACAGATAACTAAAATAGAAATGGACCACATACTTATTTTAGGAGACTTCAGTGGGGTATTGAATACCAAATTGGACAAAAGTAAAAAAGACAAATAGGAGAAATAAAGAAAAGATTGGACTACTTCCCAAAAATTTAATTGCTTTGAAAGAGGAGTATGATTTACAAGACATCTGGGGATACAAAACCCCAATGAAAAAGTCTATACATTTTACTCAAATAGACATGAGACCTGGTCAAGGATTGAAATGATATGGGCCACAAATACGATCACAACAAAAACTGACAGGATAAACATTCTCCCTAGAGATAAATCAGATCACAACACAATTGAGATGACTGTAAATGATAAAAGATCTATATACAGATGGAAATTTGATGACAACTTGATGAAAATGGAGGATGAAATAAGAAAAAATATTGAATTAACAAAGGAATTATTTAAATTAAATGACACAGAAGTAACCTCGTCCAACAAAAAGCAAGGAAAAATAGAATAAGAAATCAAAAAATGGATAAAATTAATCAAGAATTAAACAGTAAAGAAAAAGAGTTAAAAGTAAAGCTGCAGAACCACGAAATAAAAAGGGAGATAATAAAATTGAAAAGGGGAAAAGGACACATTGAATTAGAACAAACAGCAAAATGTCTTAAATTTATCAAACAATATGACTTTGAAAACGCCAGCAAACCAGGGGCCTGGTTAGCAAGAAAAATAAGAAGGAAAAAAAACACCAACCTTATAAAGATAAGAGGAAAGGAAAAAGACTGTAACACCTATAAGGAAATAAGGGAAGAATTTGGAAAATTTTACAGCCAATTATATAAACAAGAGGAAGTAGATTCAGAATTAATTATAAAATACTTAGGGGAATAAAAATTACAGAAAAATACGGAAAGTCAGAGAGAACAGCTAAACAAAGAAATTACTGAGGAAGAAATAAGAAAGGCTATAAAAGATTTGAAACCGAATAAAGCACCAGGCCCAGATGGCTTCATGGCTAGTTTTTATAAAATAATGAAAGAGAAAATAATTAGTCACTTGAAGAAAATAATGAATTTAGCACTTCAAAAAAGGGAGATCCCAGAATCATGGAAATTGGTGGATAAAATTACTCTGCCAAAAGAAGACACGGACAGGATGGATGTTAAAAATTACTGCCCTATTTCCTTATTAAATGTGGAGTACAAAAATTTTACAAATATCTTAGCAAACATATTAAAGAGTTTTTAAATGTTTGGATTGGAAATGAACAAAAAGGATTTCTTCCTGGAAGACAGATGAAAGATAATGTGAGATGTATATTAGACATTATAGAATACTACGAGATGAGCCATCAAAAAGAAATTACTCTCCTATCAGTCAATGTGGAAAAAGCATTTGATAATCTAAATTGAACATTTGTTAAATTACTATTCAAAGAAATTGATATTAGTCATCAATGTAATAATGCTATAAATGCCATCTATGATAAACAACATGCAAATATATTAATAAATGGTCAATATTCAAAAGACATAAAGATAAATAAAGTGACACGTCAAGGGTGCCCTCTTTCACCTTTAATTTTCATACTTGCACTTGAAGTGCTATTAAGAAACATAAAATTAGACCAACTGAGAGGAACAAAAGTTGGCAAAAAGAGTCAAGAAGAATTAGAAGATAAGACATGAATTCAAATAACAACGAATATTAAATACTTAGGTATATGGATCATGGCAAAAAATGCACAGGGTCTTAAGAATAATTACCATGTGAAATGGAAAGAAATCAGACAAGACCTTCAAAATTGGAAAAAATTAAAAATTTCATTACTGGACCGAATAGGAATAGTCAAAATGAATATCTTACCAAAAATGTTATATTTGTTTCAAAACTTGCCAATAATACACAACAAGAAAACTTTCACGGATTGGAATAAAGAGTTTTCAAAATTTATATGGAAAGGAAAAAAGACCAAGAATTAAATATCCAATAATGACGGACATAAAAAAGAGGGGTGGCTTTGGTCTTCCAAATTTAAAACTTTATTTTGATGCTTGTGCACTCTCCTGGATTAAAGACTGGTCAAAGTTACAAAAAGATAATATTTTGACATTAGAAAGTTTTGACTTAAGACGTGGCTGGCTCTTGTACCTTTGGTATGATAAAAGAAAGATAGAAAAATTGGTAACAATTTTATAAGATCTTCATTAATTAAAATTTGGGAAATGTATAAAAAATATGTATACAAAGACACCAATGTGGCTCTCTCCTTTAGGGGTGAATCAGAAAAAAACATTTGGGATGGACGGAATGGCCAAGATACAAGGATTTTTTTTTTTTTTAAAAAAAAGGTAAACATCAATTAAGAACCTAGGAGGAACTCAGACAAAAATTTAATAAAATTTTGTGGTTCCAATATGTGGAAATAAAGTGTTTGAGAAAGATAAGAATACAGGTTTTAATGAAAGCGAGAATTCTTTGGACAAAATATTACAAAATGACAAGAAAGATATTACAAAAATTAATAACAAACTCTTAGAACGGTCAACAAAGACAGAAGAAATTTAAAGTTGCATGATAAAATCAGCAAGAAATTTTGGACGCCCAATAAAATTAGCAGAATGGGAAACAATTTGGAATAAAAAATTAAAATATATGTACTCAGATTTGCAAGAGAACTGGCTAAGGATGTTTTACCGCTGGTATATAACACTGAAGAAATTAGGGTTAATGTATAAAAACGCCCAAAATCACTGCTGGAAATGTAAGAAGTAAGAAGAAACATTTTACCACGCATGGTGGATGTGCTCTGAAACTTCAAAATACTGGAAACAAATACATGAAGAAACACAAAGAAATTTTGAAAAAATCATTTCCAATGAAACCAGAATACTACCTTATAAGGTTAACAGAAAGTATGATGGATTTAAACAGAAATGAGGACATCTTATTTACTTATATAGCAATGGCAGCAAAGATTACCTTTGCAAGATATTGGAAATTGCAAGAAATTCCTACAAAAGTACTCTAGTTAGAAAAACTAGATGAAGTCTATTATATGGATAGATTAACTTTCCTACTGAGGGAAAACAGAGGAAAACCACTAAAAATGACAGACTGGAAGACATACAAAGAGTACAGAAAGAATGTAAAGGATTAGAGAACAAATAGGAGCTGCTGTGAAATGAAATTCAGAGGAGCCTAGAAAACATGAGCAGTAAGACAACAAAGAATGATAAAAACGGGAAGAGAAAAGAATGGAAGACCATAATAAACTTTTAACCTATATGCCCTACCCTTTTTTCCCCCTATCCCCTACATTCTGTCCCTTATCCCGCTATCCTGGTTCTTTCCCCCTCCTTAAACTCCCTCCGTTCCTTCCCCTCCTACACTTCCTTTTCCACACTATATTACCTTACCTCAATGTTTTTCGCCTTTTTAATTATATACCACAGATGAGAAAACTGACTAAAAATAATTTTAAAAAAACACAGAAAAATATTGCTGCATGATATATGGAATCACGCTACTTGAAGATGCCATTAGAAATCATTACACTCCTTCCAGACCATCTTCCTGTTTTATCAAATTCCAGTGCAGATCATGACCATCTGGATGAGCATAGTTTCTCCAGTCCTGGTGTCATAGGCACTCAACAGAGTCAACTAGTTAGAAACGTGATGTTACAGCATGTAACATTTTCAAAATGAACATTAATGCTCAAATACACAATGGATTTCTTCTAGGACCCTTCATGTAATAAAATTTTCATATATACATCCAAATCACTATTTTTAAAATATGAAATCAATGTCGTCTTGGGGTTGTGCCAAAGCATAATAGGATATATAACAAGCAGACCTGCTGTATTTAATTACAGTAGAGTCTCGTTTAACTGACCTCCGCTCATCCGACGTTCCGTATTATCTGACGCCTGCCCGGATCCACAGCTGTTTCTCGCACAGCGGGCCTTTCTGCTCGCTGCGCACTCGTCAGAAGGGGTGAGACGCGGGTGGTGCAGGCCGGACATTATGCCAGATAAGAAAAGTCTGTGCCGGCCACGTCTCATACCTCCTGGTGAGCACCCGGCGCACGGAGAGGCCTGCTGCGCGTTGATAGGTAGCAACGCACAGTGGCCTTCTCTGCATGCTGGTCGCTCACTGGGAAGGGTGAGACACAGCCGGTGCTGGCCGGACACTGTGCACTGTAAAGGTCTCAGCTGGCGACGTCTCATCTGTCCTGGTGAGTGCTCAGTGCGCATAGAGGTCCACTGCGTGTTGCTAGTTAGCAACGCGCAGCGGGCCTGTCCGCGTGCCAGGTGCTCGCCAAGAAGAGTAAGATGCAGCCAGTGCAGGCCGGACGCTGTACCCAATGAGAAAAGTCTGCTGCAGTTGCGTCCTGCCCTTCTCGCGAACAGTCCTGCTGTGTGTTCTTAAGCAGCAATGCGAAGTGGGCCTCTCCAGGAGGGGCAAGACGCAGCTGGCACAAACTTTTCCCGTCGGGCACTGCTTTCGGCCTGCACCAACTGCGTCTCCCCCTTCCCACTGGCAGTGTACATTGAAGTGTAAATTAGTAGAAAGTTGGGAACCACCATGCCTAACAGCCTCGGGACCTTTCCTTTTCTCCCTCAGCTGCTTAAGTGGAAAAGGAAAGGGAAAGGGGAAAGGAAAGCTATCAGGAATTGTGGAAGTTGAAGTCCAAAATGCCTGGAGGGAGGGCCCAAGTTGGCCCATGTCTGATCTACCCAGTGACTCCATCCTGACACTTGACTCTTTGTAATTCCAATTCAGGAAGCAGCTAGGCTTTGAAGCTGCAAGGCCATTCAACGCTAATGAAATTGGCCAATTGCAGGTGTTGTTCCATGCATGGTGTATTCATATCCTAAGGACTTAAATACCCCAGGGCAGTGGGAAAGCAGATGAGATTAAAACTATGCTCACAAAATGGGACTGAACCTCAAGAAAAACTGAGTTAATGCTGCTTTATTATACCACATCTCTCCATATCTGACTCCTTACAGTTCCAGTGGCCCCAAAGGGGAATAGGGAAATGCCACCCTCCAGGAGAGGGTGTGAACATGACCACATCACTTTTATTTATATAATGACATGATGTTTTGGTGCTTAATTTGTAAAATCATAACGTAATTTGATGTTTAATCAGCTTTTCCTTAATCCCTCCTTATTATCCAACATATTCGCTTATCCAACGTTCTGCCAACCTGTTTATGTTGTATAAGTGAGTCTCTACTGTTGTTATCTTTAAATAAGCATTTTTTTCTTTCAGAATTTTTTTTATATACAATTCTTTATTGATTAGTCACTTTTGACCATATCAAAACATGTAAAACATACAATACGTACACACTTACACATACATACAATAAAACCAGGTAAATATACAAAACATCCCGACCTGCGGCCTAATAACCCGCTGCTAGACAAATACAGAGTAAAAAGGTTAAATTTCAGAATTGGGAAAGTAGTTGCATAATGATCTTTTTTGTGATTGCTTGTAAAATTAACAAGTTTCTTTGTTCTACAGAAATAGATGCTTCTTTCTTTTTACAGTCTCACTCTTTTCTACTTTAATCTTTATAAAATGAGACAGTAACTGATGGGCTTAAAGCGCAAGGAGAAGGCAAGGGAAATGTGCAAATTTCTATTTCTAAACCTGGTTCTTAACTGCTAAATGATTTTCTTTTTCCATACTAACTCTTTAAAATAATATTTAAATCCACATAGAAGAGTGCAGGTAAGACATCACAGTTCGTATCAGCCTAGTACTCAGTTTTGCATAGTAGCTCTCAATGTAACAACTATGTTAATGATTTATGCAAAAGAAATACTGCAACTGCATGACCCTCTCGTTTAACAATGCAGTATGTCTGTAATATTGTACCACTAAAATAACTAAAAGGTTTTTAAAGAACTTCTCCAAAAGCTCCACTCTTTGAAATTTTCAGAGCATGACTTTTTTTCATATTACACCATTTTAGCATTAGCTATGACTTTTGAAAAAACTACTAATTAGTCAGTGTTTTATGAGCAGCTTATTAATAACAGTTTTGGCCATGTTACTTTTTCAAATATTATAATTTAAGAAAAATATATAAAAGATAGAAAATACAGGCCCAAAATGCTTTACACAAAAATATTTTATTACACTAAACATGGAATGGTGATACTCGTGATTAAAGGGCTTCATAAAAATAATTTACCATTGTTAACCCCCAAAGTAAAACATTACAGGTAATGTTGTTTTGACAGTTACATTTCCAAGCTCTAGACTTCGGATCCCCAAACTACGGCCCGCGGGCCACATGCAGCCCATCAAAGCCATTTATCCGGCCCCCTGCAGCGGTGGCTCCCTCTTCCTCCGCCATGAAAGGTGCGTGTGGTGCGAAGGAGAAGGAGGAAAAGACACACACCTTTCTCTCCTCCCTAGCCCCGTGTGCACCTTTCTCACAGCTGCCACCAAGAAAGGCATGCATGGGGCAAGTGAGGAGGGAAAGATGCATGCCTTTCCCACCTCATCGCTCGCCCTGTGCGTTCTTTTTCCGCCAGTGCCACCAAGGAAGGCGCACATGGGGCATGCTCCTTTCCTACCTCATTGCTCACCCCGCGTGCTCCTTTCCCGCCGCTGCCACCAAGGAAGGCGTGCACAGGGTATGGGAGGAGGGAAAGGCGCACACCTTTCCCACCTCATCACTCGCCCTGCACTCTCCTTTCCCGCCTCCTCCCTCACCGAGTGTGCACCTTCCTTGGCAATGGAAGAGGCGAAACAACAACAGAGGCATGCCTGTAGCGAAAGGAAGAGGCCTCCCGTTTTATCTTGCAATGCAGACTCACTTTTTGTGGATGCGGGTGCGTGCGCAGCAAATTTATCATTAGTATTATTCCACTTTTCCCCAACAGTGGCACTCAAGGTTGCTGGCAAAAATTAAAACAGACACAAGTACAAACATACAATTTTTTTAGTTTACCTATTAATTACCCTATCAATATAATTTAGAAGTGACTGATGACTAATACAAATTCTTTTTTATTTATTTATTTATTTATTTATTATACTGCTCTTCTCCCCCAGGGGAGATTATATGACACATTAACAATATTCAGATTGTTTCTACTTTCTAGATCTTAAAAATAATTCCTAACCTCAGGACCTTCCTACAGTGGCATATCAAGAAGGTCTGTTTTAGTCCTTCACAGCTAGAGTTGTATTGTTTGTTTACAAAAATCCTATAGGACTTTGGTTGATTTTTTGAAAGTGGAAGGACTTTCCTCTCTGGCTATGATACTAGGATTTTTCTCTGCTGCATTATTGTGGTCCTGCAGATGTGAAAGGATTGTTATATATTTTTAGCTGTTACACTTTGTTTCTTTTGGACTAGTAGACCCAATAAACCCGTGCTTGAGGTTGTTGTAGTTAACTACTGTTTTCTCCAGAAATTCCATGAATCAGAGATTTCCACGTCACCCTGTCATTAGCAGAACTGCTCAAGTTTTTCACACTCACAGCTGTGGGTTCCTTGATTGAGTCTGTCAATCCTGAATGCAGTCTTCCTTTTTTCCTACTGACTTCTATCTTACCAAGCACTACCGTCCAGTGAGTCATATCTTTTTACAACATAGCCAACGTGTGACAGTCTCAGTTTAGTAATCTTGGCTCCTAGGTAGCAGGCTTGAGTTGTTCTAGCATCCATTTATTTGTCTTTTTCAAAGTCCACAGAATCCATAGAATTCTTCTCCAGCAACACTTTTTAAATGAGTTTATTTTTACAGTTTTTTTTTCACTGTACAGCTTTCACAATAAGGCATAGAAATGGGAAAACATGATGCCATAAACTAATCCTAACATTCACTGTTATATCTTAAGGCTTCAGGATGTTGATTAGTTCCTTCATAGCTGCCCTTCCAGGTCCCAGTCATCTTTTGATTGCTTCATTTCAGTCTCAGTTCATATTAACGACTGAGCTAAGATGTGGAACTATTTCAATGTCTTTGTCTATTTTAAAGTTATCTAAATTACCTGAGGTGGTTATTTTTTATTTTCTTAATGTTTGACTTTGCATTTTCTTCCTTGACTTTATTAATGGTTCCAAATTTTCGCTGTTTTCTGTTAGTACAGTATTATGGTGTCATCTGCATACCTTAAATTGTTGATGTTCCTTCCTCCAATTTTCACATATCCTTCTTCTGAGTCAAATATTGCTTTACATGTGATATGTTCAGCATACAAGCTAAACAGATCAGATGGCAAAATGCATCCTTCCCTAACCCACTTGGTAGTTGGAAACCATTCTATTTCATTATACTCTGCCCTAATGGTAGCCTCGTTGCCTGGTTATGTATCAAGACTATCAAATGTTTTGGAGCATTCATTTTTTAAAGAGCAATCTGTAATTTTTCATGATCTATGCCAGGGTTGAGAATTTGCAGCCTTCTAGGCCCTTAAGTGTGGCCTTTTGACTGAATCCAAATTTTACAGAATAAATCTTTTTATCACTACATCTTAGTTCATCTTTAATAATATTCATAAGGGCCAAAATATATTAAAGGGAGAGGCACAAAAGGTTGTGTTGCTCAAATTACAAGATTAAAAGCTAAAGGAAAGATCATTATTTCACCAGCAACAATTATTTCACCAGCCTACCAGCTGTTAGGAACTGTAGGAGTTGAAGTCCAAAACACCTGGAGAGCTGAGGTTTGCCCATGCCAGCTTATATACTCAGGGGGTGGGGGAGGGAAATAAGCTATTCAGTGGCCAGGAATTTGTAAAAAGAATGCATTGTTGAAATTGTAGGATGCTTAGACCTCGATAAAGTTTCAGAATACAAAACTGCCTCTTTCAAGGTATGAATTAGCCTTCAACATAACAGAGCAACTTCATGCAATACTTCAAAAGGTGTGTGTGTGTGTGTATGTGTGTGTGTGTGTGTGTGTGTGTGTGTGTGTGTGTGTGTGTGTGTATATATATATATATATATATATATATTTGCCTTGGATGTATGAACTGATACTATTGACTCAGTGCAGGCTTTGTACTTCATTTGGATCATAACAGAAGATTTTGCTTGCTACAAAGAGTTACTTTGGGCAGTCTTGCGAACAGAACACAGGGAATCGATATCTTCAACAACTTTCAAGATAAATGTTGTAAAGTTGAACTGAATTTGGTAAACTTAGTGTGTGCATGTACAGACAGAGCACCTCCCATAACAGGAAACCATTATTGCACAGATACAAAAGTATTAACAGATTCAGGTGCCCTCATTTCTTTTCATTATATTTTGCACCAACACAATCTCTGTGCTAAAGCTACTATTTTAAGTAACACTTTGCAACACGTTAAATTGTTTGTGACAAAATAAACAAGAAAATAAATTGGAAGTGCTATTTCCAATTAGGCCATGAAACTGATTAAGCCTCATCTAAAAAAATCAGGGATCCTGATAAACAAAGGCATACCCATATCAATGACATTTATTTGTATTCAATATACACAGGCTTGATACTCTTACATTTTGTTTTTGCTTTGATAGCCAGCTGTTTTGTGTAGCAAACGTTCTGCAGAAAGATTCAGCTAGATATGTTCTAGATAACTTATTTTATTTAAAAACTTATTAATGTGATATTTATCAGTCTAATACCTACATGAGCAAAAAAATTGGAAAAGTCGTTAATTGTAATAAATTAGTTAATCATAATAGATCTGAATGGGGTTCTGAAGTGGTTTGGCGCTTCGAATTTAACCTTCCAATTTGGAGCGTTGGCACCCATGCCTCGGAATACCTTCAAATAACCTTTGGATATATGAGAAATCTCCTTTTCAAAGGGCTCTTAAAGCGGTTGCTGGAGAGAAAGTGATGGATCTGGACCAAGCTTGGCACACAGACTCAATTGGCCAACTGTGAATACTGGCAGGCTTTGTGGCATCAGAGAGTTATAGTTCACCCCTATTTGAGAACACTGAACCTAGCAAGTGACAGATCTGGACCAAGCTTTGCACAGAGACCCAACATGGCCAGCTGTGAATCCTGGGGGAATTTTGGGAGGATTGGCACAAGACTTTTGGGAATTGTAGTTCACCCACATCCTTATACATTTTCTCATGGGAGCATCCATAAAAAACAAAAGACTGAGGTTTTTTCCTAAGATATAGTGTAACATCGGAAGCGGACTAAGCCTCATAGGAAGAAAGTCACTCAGAGAACATAATTTTTTTTTCTTAGTTTCAGCTTAGTTTTCTCCTTTATATCCCTTTAAAAAGAAGAGTCCAGAATTGTGGTAGTTTCCAAATTGCATAGTTTACCATATGCCAACACTATATAGTCTTCTCTGAGATACTGAGATAAACAAAGAATCAAGGGTTAATTGCTAATTCCAACTAACATAGATCCATTGTCACAACGACACCTCCAGAAGTATTGGTTTATCACACAGTAATTGATTTGGTGAGTCTCATGTAAATGAGACTTAACAACAGAATGTACAATCAGTTTCTTTGTTTATTTATTTGCAATTTGAAATAGTTCTGCATAGATCTGTATTCTCTGGACAGAATTTGTAGTATTTACAATGTCCTTTTCGGTTGAAGTGGCACCCACAGCTGGGAAGCTATAGTTCCAAATTTCTTTGAGGGTTAATTGCCCTCATATTTTATTGGATGGATTCTTGCTTTCCCAAAACCCTCCTTAAAGATAAGGTGTTTTATGTTTGAGAGTAATACCTTATGACTTTCAGGTAAATAAAGCTCTGGTTAATGATGTGCACACTCAGACTTGAACAGAATCTGCTGCATTCTTTTTAATGCTAAAGAGGCTGCCTGATATGTCATGCAGATAAAGATATAAAACATCCTCCCCATACTCAGCTTTGGGATTGATAAAATAAATGTGGAGTTATATTTACAAATTGCAATGTGACTGCATTTTGGATTGTATCCTATAATATTATAGGAGAAAGATCCTTACATTTTGAATGCTTATTAATAAGGTACTTTGAAGAAGCAGATCACATTAATAAGGCATTTTGGTCATCTTAAATAAACGTGCAGTCATCATCTACACCATAATTAAATGACGGCCTAAGAATAATTTGAATGCGCAACTTAAAGTGCACAACAAATTTTGTCCTTTAGATTATTCCAGTAACATTACATTGCTGTTGATATATGTCTGCTCTCATGAAAAACAGTGTAGAAAATGAAGATAAACATTGGTTCTGCAGTAAGTATATTAAGACGTGAAGTGAAATGAAAAATAGTATGATGTGATCATTCTTATTCTGGGATTTAAAATGTAGACAGTCTCATTTCAAAATCATGAGAGCAGAACTGTATTATACACAAGTCTCGAGTATAATTGTAGCTTTGCATTTGTGCGCATCACAGTCAGCAAAATGACAGTTTCTCATTCCTTTCAAGAACTGGAATAAATGAGGAACCAGCTTAACAACACTTCCTTCCTGTCTTTATGACTAATCTAAATAGAGGACCCTTCCACACAGCCATATAACCCAGAATATCAAGGCAGAATAACCCACAATATCTGCTTTGAACTGGGTTATCTGAGTCCACACTGCCATATATCTCCGTTCAAAGCAGATAATGTGGGATTATGCCGTCACACCCTGGCACCTTTTAAAGCTTTGAGATGTGCTTCTTCCTTTGCCCAGGTGAACTGCGGGGCCCTACTTAGAAGCTCTGGAAATCCCAGTAACAAAAGGCACTTTTAGTTGAACAATCAAACAAAATTTTATTTTCACAAAGTCTATGCACACGTAGTTAAGGTTGCAAATATAAACAGTCAACTTATAAAACCTTGCAGATGTTCCTTTCTTGCTTTTCCCCTTTAGTTGCTGGTTCAACTTCCTCCAAAGGTGAAGAAATCCTGAGATCCTATTCACCCTATCCCTGAACTGCTATCAGAAAGTTCTGTCACTATCTAAGCTCAAAGCTAGTTTTTGAGGCGAAGTTGGTAGGGCTTCTTCCAGTGGCAGAGAAATCCGGAGATATTCCCTGCCCCAGTGCTAAGCTACTATTTTTAGAAAGAGCAGGTCTTTCCCTATTTATGTTCAGTACTGGTTTTAAAGGCAGGTCAGTATTTAGGATGGCTTTGTCAGAGTTGGCCTGGCTTGGCCACACAAGCACATCTAAGTTGTTTCTTCTTCAGTCTAGAACGCAAGAGGCTTCTCAAAATGGAGCCTTCTTTCCCCCAGGAAAAGGAGCGGTCTCCAGAACAATAGGATATATTTGCAGGCTGCAAGCAGCAAAGACTTGCAGGCTGGTTGCAAACCTCTGTTAATGGCTAGCTATCAGGGTGCTGCAGAATCTGCAACAGCCCTGGAAGAAATGCAAACAAGTGCTATTCCTACAACTATGAGCAATTTGTAAAATCAAAACCCTGGGAGACGGAACAGGATTTTATTCAGCTGTATGGAAGGGATCAGAGGTTCCATAGATTGTGATTGTAAGTTAATGGTTCTTTAGCCACTTACTACATCTTTTATATTTAGAAAATTGCCTTTATTAATACTAACCATAGAGAAATGGTTATGGCAGGTCAGTGCTGCCTGGAATATGCATCACTTCAGTTCTTTCCTATTGTCCAGAATTAAGAATACCTAGTTGTTTGTGCCTTGATTATGAGAAGGAATAATCTATCTCATGTTTTAGTGAGTCTTCTCTTCCTCTTCAATATTGTTTGTTATTGCTTTCACTTGAATGATGCAAGATAAATAGAGGGAATAGGATAATACTGCACATTTTATTGATTGTATATCTCTCAGATATACAATGTACGTGACACAAAGCTGAATATTGTGTGAAATGCATTCACTGTCGCATAATTCTCCTTTCTGTGTTTCTTCTGAAGATAACCTTATTATAAATTTAAAAGACATCCAGCTATTTATTTATTTATTTACTATATTTAGTTATCTATAAAATTCCCATATTGAATCGCACTGACTTTAGACTAAATGTTCATTAAGCCTATTCTCCTATTACGATAAAATATGACTATAGGTTAAGTATTGTCTTATTTTGAATAATTTATGCTGCCTTTTCAAGACTTACAGTATGGTACCAGCAAACACATAAACAGAGAATCATAGAATCACAAAGCTGGAAGAGACCATGTGGTCCTTCTAGTCCAACTCCCTGCCATGCAGGAAAAGCACAGTCTCCAAGCCAGCGAGTTACACTGTTGAATAGCTCTTATGGTCAGGAAGTTCTTTCTAATGTTCAATTGGAATCTCATTTCCTGTAATTTGAACCCATTGCTCCAAGTCCTAGTTTCTAGGACAACAGAAAACAAGCCTGCTCCCTTTTTATTATGTCTGACTTTCAAATATTTAAATATGGTTATCATGTCTCCTCTCAACCTTCTCTTCGCAGGCTGAGCATACTCAGCCCTTTAAGCAGCTACTCATAGGGAATGGTTTCCAAACCTTCAATCATTTTAGTCACCTTCCTTTGGACATGTTCCAGCTTCTCGATATCTCTCTAGTATTGTGGTGCCCAGAACTGGGCACAGTATTCCAGGTGAGGTCTGACTAAACCAGAAGAGAGGGGCACCATGACTTCCTTTGATCTAGTTATTTATTTATTTGCCTTATTTCTACCCCGCCTTTCTCTACCAGGGAGGGGACTCCGCAGCTTACATATGGCAACTGTTAGAGGCCTTAAAATGCATACAAACAGAGACTTAAAATCAATTAAATTAGAATTAACACATATTAAACATTTGAAATCACATCATCCGAAAGTCATAGTCCAAGGCCATTCCTCAATAGAGTTGGGTGTCATCCGCATAAATTTTACACCAAACTCCAAACCTCCGGATGATCTCACCCAGTGGTTTCATGTAAATGTTAAACAGCATGGGAGACAGAATTGAACCCTGAGAGACCCCACAGGTCACAGGGCACGGAATTGAACAGGAGTCTCCCAACTCCACCATCTGGGTTCACTTCTCCAGGAAGAACCGGGGCCACTGCAGAATAATGCCTCGAAGCCCCATCCCAGAAAGGTGGCCCAGAGGGATGGTATCGAAAGCCACTGAGAGGTCCAGGAGAACCTGCAGAGGCACACTTCCCCTCTCTAGCTCTCTTTGTAGATCATCCACTAAAATGACCAGTGCCGTTTCAGTTCCGTAGCCAGGCCTGAAACCAGATTGAAATGGATCCAGAAAATCTGTGTCATCCAAGAAATTTTGGAATTGTGAAGCCACCACCTTCTCTAGAACCTTGCCCAGAAAGGGGAGATTTGAAACTGGCCTGTAGTTGTTCAGTTGAGTGGGATCCAGTGCTAGTTTCTTTAACAAAGGTCTTACTACTGCCTCCTTGAATCTGATTCGCATTATGCCTTGGCTCAAGGAGGCATTCACCAACACTTTCACCCACTCGACCAGTGTCCCCCCCCCTGTCCGATTATATAAGCCGGGACGGGCAAGGGTCCAGAGAACAAATGGTTGGCCTCATTTCTCCTAAGATCATGTCCTAAGGTCTTGTCCATGTCTTCTGGAGTATTATGTATCCCTCCCAATTTGGTGTCATCTGCAAATTTGATAAGCATACCCTCCAAACCTTCATCCAAATCATTAATAAAGATGAACAACAATGGACCTAGGTGAGAACCCTGTGGCACCCTACTAGTCACTTCTTTCCTGGATAAAGATTACAAATCTACTCAGTAACAGTATTGTTTAACCCACATTTTACTACTTTGTTTGCAAAAAGATCATGAGGGACCTTGTCAAATGCCTTATTGAAATCAAGATATTTAAGTAAAACTGATGTTGCATGAAGTAGAAGAGTACCAGAGTTGGAAATAGTTTGTTGCCTCATGTTTATGAGTATGGAAGGATGGACTGTCTGACAGATATTCTGCTTTATATTAAAATATTAATGCTTCTTAAACTCGATTTGGAAAAACATTAATCAAGTATGGAAAAGTCCCCTAAATAAGTAAGCAAACTTCTCAGAAGCAAATATGTGCAAATGAAAGAGCAAGGCTGGCCTTTGCATATAGGGATAGTTGTAGATTTGGAAGGTACATGCAATAATATACAGTAGAGTCTCACTTATCCAAGCTAAACGGGACGGCAGAAGCTTGGATAAGCGAATATCTTGGATAATAAGGAGAGATTAAGGAAAAGCCTATTAAACATCAAATTAGGTTATGATTTTACAAATTAAGCACCAAAACATCATGTTATACAACAAATTTGACAGAAAAAGTAGTTCAATACGCAGTAATGTTATGTTGTAATTACTGTATTTACGAATTTAGCACCAAAATATCACAATATATTGAAAACATTGACTACAAAAATGGCTTGGATAATCCAGAGGCTTGGATAAGCGAGGCTCGGATAAGTGAGACTCTACTGCACTACTAAAGCAGTCATGTGAGGTGGCCATCCAACCTCGGTTTAAAGAGTTCCAAAGGGAGAGCACACACCCCTGCCCAAATAGTTGTTCCATTCTTGGACACCTTTTACCATCAATATTTTTTTAATGTTTGAATTCAATGCTTCAATCCCGTAGTTCTGGAGTAGGGGAGAACAAGCTTACTCCTTCTTTTACATGACATCAGTTTCAGTTTTATGCAAGTTTCAATTTTATACAAGCACAACAAGGCCTCATATTGTACGCAATCCTCCTAGAACATAAATGGTTTCAAATACCATATGTACTCATGTATAAGTCAGCCTCATGCATATACCAAGGATAAGTTTTGGAGCCAAAGTTGTGAATTTTGATTTGACCTATGGATAAGTCAAGGGTCATTCCATATAGAAGCAAAAACATCTTAATTGCCCTACCCTGGTATTCAAGAAGTTCAGAAATGGCACTATAGCAGACAGAGTATATAAGGGGTCGGTGCTTCTTTTAGGTTCTCCCAGGGAGATCTAAGCTTTTGCCTTTTGCTACTCTACTCTGCTTAAATTAACCTATGGATAAGAGAACCCATTTTTTGTTGACTTTTTGACTAAAATTTCTAAACATACATGAGTATATACAGTGTTCCCTCACTTATCGCAGGGGTTACGTTCCAGGACCATCTGCAATAAGTGAAATTCCGCGAAGTAGGGGTACTATATTTCAATATTTACACATTACATTAGTGGTTAGATGGCCTTTCTCCCCTTTGCAAGCCTTCTTTCTGCACTTCTTCCTCTCCGGCACTGCCAGTTTCCCTTTTGTGCATGCGCCTCCCTCTCATCGGCATCCAGAGTGGCCCAGCTGGACGCCAACAAAAGGGAGGGCGCATGTGCAAAAGGGAAACTGGCACCTTTTGCGCATTCGCACCTCTCAGAAAAAAGCTGCGAAGTAGTGAGGGAGTGAAAAGTGAACCGCAAAATAGGGGCGGAACACTGTAATTTTTTGTTCTGTTCTAGCAGTTTTGCTTTAGAGTTTAACTTGTTTCCTCATGCACTTCTACTGAACATTCAAATGCACGCTCGAATATTTTCTTTGTTTCAAGAACTGATGTTTGTCCCTATTCTCCCAACTTCTTCCGAGAGTGCATAACATAACAGGTTTCGCTCCCTTATCTACCCCACACATTTATCCATCCTTAACACTAGAGAGGGGGGGGGATTGCTATCTAAATGCAGAGTGTATTAAGGACTTTGGGGCTTAAAGTCAGAGGATTATCCTATTATGGTATAGAGGGCTAATAGAATGTCAGAAAGGAAGATGGATAAGGAGCTGAGTTGTGGAAGAGTCTATTTTTAGACATTCTCTTCTGTGTAAAAGTGACAGAAATGGAAAAGAATGGTTCCTTTGAAACTTCTGTCATTTCATGAGTGATTCATATGTAACTTTTAGTCTTGGCACATTTAACCATTTCAGAGGCTTGTACAAGATGAGAATTGAATGTTTGCAAATTGCAATTAGAAATGGTTGCAGATTAGAATTGGAAATGGTTGCTAGTTCAGAAAATCATAGAATCATAGAGTTGGAAGAGACCTCATGGGCCATCCAGTCTAACCCCCTGCTGAGAAGTAGGAAATTGCATTCAAAGCACTCCTGACAGATGGCAATCCAGCTTCTGCTTAAAAGCCTCCAAAGAAGGAGCCTCCACCACACTCTGGGGCAGAGAGTTCCAGTGCCGAACCGCTCTCACAGTGAGAAGGTTCTTCCTAATATTCAGGTGGAATCTGTTTTTCTGTAGTTTAAAATAAAAATAGATACCAATAAAATTACATTAATTGAGGCACCAGCAAGTTAAATATTTTGAATATTTACCGTATTTCAAAGAAAAATAGTAAACTAGCTCTGTAAGTGGAAAAGTAGGGTGAACAAAAACAATATGGTATTAACAATAACTTAACAACAACAAAACTTCATTTGCCTATCTATTCAATGCCTATCTAAACAGTGCAGAGCTAGATATAGATCTATAATTATATATACTAATTTCACATATGCATTTTTCCCTGAAACGTTTGCAGATCCTCTCTATATATGTGCATTTCCCTCCTGCATCTATCTAGAAATCTGTGTGTGTGTGTGTGTGTGTGTGTGTGTGCGCACATTTCCCCTGTAGTATTTCCAAGCCCTATATATCTATATTCATACCTATCTATCTAGACATCTCTCTATATATAGATAATTATATCTGCATAGGATTTGCAAAGACTCCAACTCAGCATTTGACCATGCATTCTTGTTCATCTTCTATCTTCAACAAAATTTTGTACATTTTCTCAGTCAAGTATTCATCATCCATACACATAGGAAGTTCATATTCCGATTTCTCTTTTTCAGAGCCAGAGAGCCTTTTATCTACCAGTAGTTTAAATCTTCCAAATAGCTGTTGCATGTACAGGGTGACCAGGCAAAGCTCCCGCCACCAAGAAACAGCCACACATAGTTATGGGGATAACAAGGCCACAACTTGTTTGTTGCTTTAATCTGAAAACAAAGTTGGCAGCCATACATGAATCCTGAATCGTTGGGTCAGACAGTCCGTCTGCTGGTTCAATGCAAAATAAGGTATATCCTCCAGAAGGACACAAATGGCTCCAACAAGCCAGCACTGGCAACAGGTGAGAGGGGATATAGTGCAGGTTCCCGTCCAACACTGCTCCAGGTTATCTAGACCGATACGCCCCTCGCTGGATACTTGGATGTTTCCTATACAACAAGGAGAACAAGTCAGTACTGGATCCAGTGCCCATGCCAGTAATTCCAAGTTGTGAAAGAGTCTTTCTGAACTTTACATATTTTCAATAGTTCTCCAATGGAAAACAAAACAATGGTTTGATGATTATATATGCAGATATCGAACAGGATTTTTTTCGTGTCAGGAGCGACTTTAGAAACTGCAAGTTGCTTCTGGTATGAGAGAATTGGCTGTCTGCGAGGACGTTGCCCAGGGGACACCTGGCTGTTTTGATGTTTTTACCATCCTTGTGGGAGGCTTCTCTCATGTTCTCACATGGAGCTGGAGGTGATAGAGGGAGCTCATGAATTCGAACCTGGTAGCCTTCAGATCAGCAACCCAACCTTCAAATCACAAGACTTTAACCCACTACGCCACTGAACAGGATGAAGCAATAAAAACAAAGACAAAATTATCTCATGTTCCTCAGCTGATCAAGGTAGTCCATCATCATCACAGCTGCTAACCATGGGGATCCCCACGATGAATGCTATGTCACCTCGATGGAGCAGTTTTCTGGTCAAGTTACACTCCATCATAATGAGTCTGATTGAGGCAGAGAGGTAGAAATCATCAACATCCTAACTAATTAGCTGTTTTTCAGGGCATTCTTATCCATCCCTTCAGCATGAGATAATATTGCTCAGCCTGCTAGATAAGCTGCAGCTACTGAAAGCCACATTATTATTATTTTCTCTGCAAGTCTGCTTGATTTACGAGCAAATGTCTAGTGACTATATTATGCATCCCTTAAGTATAGGAAACACATATAACATGTTCTGCTTACCTAGATGGATAGGCTAGGCGCAATGCAAAGATTCACAAAAAGAAAGTAACAATCACTAGTATGACTATTGGATGTAAAATAATATGAAGTTTCCAGATTCCAGAAATACTCCAGTCCCATCCTTCATTTAAAGTTTTCATTTCTTTCAACAGTTATAAAATATTTTTCATCTTCTGACTGAGAATATCTTGGGCCCCTTCCTAACAGCTTAATAAAATCCCACATTATCTGCTTTGAACTGGAATATATGGCAGTGTGGTCTTAGATAACACAGGGTGCTTCCAGACAGGCATTTATCCCAGGAACATTTGCTTTTTAAAAAGGCAAATGTTCTTGGGTGCCTGTCCATACACACCCCAGAAAGCCCATGCTTTCTGGTGTGGGTGTCCAGATGTTCTCCCAAAACTTTCTGGGAGAACACCCAGACACTGTCACCCCCTCCCCAAAAGCCCCCCAAACCCTTTTAAAAAGTAAAAAAAAAAACTTACAGAGCCTCCATTAAAGCAGTCCAGGCAGCGGAAGTAGTGAGTTTATCCCACGCCTTCCTGGAAGGTGCAGAATAAACCCACAATCACATTGCTGCTGCTGCTCAGTCATTTAGTCGTCTCCGACTCTTCGTGACCTCATGGACCAGTCCACACCAGAGCTCCCTGTCAGCCATCACCACCCCCAGTTCCTTCAAGGTCAAGCCAGTCACTTCAAGGATACCGTCCATCCATCTTGCCCTTGGTCGGCCTCTCTTCCTTTTTCCTTCCATTTTCCCCAGCATCGTGATCTTTTCCAAGCTTTCCTGTCTCCTCATGATGTGGCCAAAATACTTCAGCTTTGCCTCTAATATCCTTCCCTCCAGTGAGCAGCCGGGCATTATTTCCTGGAGGATGGACTGGTTGGATCTTCTTGCGGTCCAAGGCACTCTCAGGTTTTTCCTCCAGCACCAGAGTTCAAAAGCATCTATCTTCCTTCACTCAACCTTCCTTTTTTTTCTTTTTTTAATTTTTATTAAATTTTGAAAATAACAATAAAATCTAGGAATATATCTAACAACAAAGAATTCAGTTACTCCAAAACAACTATATTAATAAATGGAAAGAAATTAAAAACAATCTCAAGAATTGGTCTTCATTAAAATTATCCTTATTAGGTAGAATAGCGGTTATTAAATCAAATGTATTACCAAAAATGATATATCTTTTCCAAAACCTTCCAATAATTAGGAACCGGAAGTTATTCAAAGAATGGAATAAAGATATATCAAAATTCATCTGGAATAATAAGAAACCAAGAATAAATTATACAAATTTGACAGATGCCAAAAATAGAGGGGGTTTAGGTTTACCGAACCTTGCCCTTTACTCAGAAGCCTGCGGATTAGATTGGGTAAGGGATTGGATTAATTTAAGCAATAAGAAAATGTTGACCCTGGAAGGACATGATTTGCGAGCCGGCTGGCATGCGTACCTATGGTACAACAAAGCACCAATCGGAAAAAAATTTGGCAACCATTTTATTCGTTCGGCCTTACTCAAGATCTGGAATAAATATAAACAGAGAATCTATAATAAAACCCCCCTCTGGGTGTCTTCTATGGAGGCACGCCAGAGAAGAGAACTGGGATGGAACACATGGCCTACGTATAGAGATATACTAGAAAAAGAAGGAAGGGAAATAAAATTAAAATCACAGGAAGAATTAAAATTAAAATATGGTAATCTAACCTGGCTCCAGTACTATCAATTAAAAGAAAGCTTCAATAAAGATAAGATTCAGGGATTCGAGGATAAGGTAACACCATGGGATGTAATATTAGACAAGGGAAAGAGGAAAATTGCAAAAATATATAAATTTCTATTGGAATGGAGTACTGAGAAGGAACAAATAAAAGAGTGCATGACAAATTGGGCAAGAGGTCTAGGAAGAACTATACTATTAGAGGAATGAGAACTTTTATGGGGGAAAAAATTAAATTATACATATGCCTATGAATTGAAAGAAAATTGGTGGAAAATGTTCTATAGGTGGCACCTGACCCCAAAAAGGATATCAAAATTTACCAAAGGAAAGAAGATTAAATGCTGGAAATGTGGAAGAGGTGAAGGATCATATATACACATGTGGTGGTCTTGTGAGAAGGTAAAACCGTACTGGAGGGAAAATCCATGACAAATGTCAAAAAAAAATTTAAAGATAAAAATACCACTACTCCCAGAATTCTTTCTATTGGGCATGACGAATAACCAATGGGGAAAGAATGAAGACAAAATCTTTACACACTTAACAACAGCTGCCAGATTAGTTCTTGCAAGATTATGGAAACAGAAATTAATACCCAAAGTGGAAGAATGGATAAAAAGAATATGGGATATAATGAATATGGACTACCTAACGTTCCTGCTATCAACAACACAAAATAAGCCAAAAAAAAGGATAGATTGGACACCGGTAAAGGACTGGATGAAGAAAGAAAAAGTTAGAATATTGTTATAAAGCCCTTAACGCGAAGGAGAAGTGTCAACTGTCGACACAAAAAAAAATGAATGATACCAACAACATAAATAATACAAATAGTTACGACAACTTTATAAAGAATGGAAGTCAAGAATCGACAAGGACCCTGACCCCCCCTACCCTTATTACCCCTTTCCCCCTCACTTTCTATCACCCCCCTCCCTACCCCCATCCTTTCTCCCCCCCCCCCCCACTTTCCTAACCCACTAAAGTGGATTTTATTGCTCAACCTTCCTTATGGTCCAGCTCTCACATCCATAGGTTACTATGGGGAATACCATTGCTTTGACTATGCAGACCTTCGTTGCCAGTGTGATGTCTCTGCTCTTCACTATTTTGTCAAGGTTGGCCATTGCTCTCCTCCCAAGAAGTAAACGTCTTCTGATTTCCTGGCTGCAGTCTGCATCTGCAGTGATCTTCGTGCCTAGAAATATAGTCTATCAAATTAATTAATCATAAACCAGGGTTTTCCTGGTTTGTGGCGAATTAATTCATGCTTTCCAAAAACGTTGTCCAGACACCCCCCTTTTTGTTGTGGGATGTCCTGCATTAAAGGGGCTGTCTGGATGGACCCTCAGTTCAAAGCAGATATTGTGGGATTTTTCTGCCTTGATGTTTTGGGTTATATGGCTATGTGGAAGGGCTCACAGATTCTTTCTGCATCTCATTAAATGGTTCAGTTTAACTTGCATACTCTCATTTGAGAGCATTCCTTGCTAGCAAAAGTCTGGGACCTAAGCTGTAATTTTTTCCCGTCCCATGCTTGTTTGGTTCACTCAATCCCATGCTGAGTTGTGCAAGTACACCTTATTCATTCTTCTTGCAGGATCATTGCATTTACATGTTTTAAATGGAGGGTTTTTACACAAAAGAGACTGCTAACAAATTCATATAGAAACAAAAGACATGCAATCCTGTGGCGCAGGCTGGTGAGCAGCCAGCTGCAGCCAGCTGCAACAAATCACTCTGACCAAGAGGTCATGAGTTCGAGGCCAGCTTGGAGCCTGCGTTTGTCTCTGTCTTTGTTCTATGTTAAGGCATTGAATGTTTGCCTATATGTGTAATGTGATCCATCCTGAGTCCCCTTCGGGGTGAGGCGGAATATAAATACTGTAAATAAATGAATAAATAAATCCTGACCATTCTCAATTACTTCAGGCATTCGTCCCCAAGTACACATTCAAAGCTAGTCACCAAATAGTCACATACCCACTATATATCTCACATATCCATTGGTCGCAGAAAACGTAATTAATTAACTCATTGTGTGAAGGAAGCCAGCAAGCATTCTGTGACACCACAGTGACTCAAACAATGGTTGTCCCTTGTAACAGTCATGTTATATATAAGAGCATTTATATTTGTTTGTAGATCCGTATTTGCCATGGGCAGAGACTTGTGAATATCAACACATCTCAACAACATATAATTTCAGCTGTGAGAAAGAATTTCAAGAACATTTCTCTTCTTTGAGAAAGCACTTTAATTTGAGCTTAACTCTGTGGACACTTATTTCTACCCAAAAGGAATGAGACCTCCTTGTCAGTGAATGTGCTTAGGAATGAACTGTTTCTATTAATTTAGGTTGTATACTACATGTTTTAAATCTTTTTATTAAGGAGCTGTATCTTTCTCATTATTCACTTCTCTATTTCATTAATTTCAAAATTTCCCCATGGAGCAATATTCCTAATAGTCCAGTTGGCTTTGCACAATGTACAAAACGGCCTTAAGGTCAAACTTTCTTTTAAAAAGATTAATGGAGTGTGAAAGAAAAGTATTTTGTGGTTATTAAATAGTATTGAGTAAGAAGCCAGGTACAAATGTAGTATGTGAGAATAGCAGAGCTGAAAACACCTACAAATTTAGATTTTTATTACCTTTTCTATGATAAAATTACCCCTGAGTTTCAAGAGTAATTTTATTCTTTCTCAACTTGTGCCTGACATAATGGGGATCAAGTGGTCAGCTCTCTGCCATACATACATGCAATCATAATACATCTCTAGAGGAGTTCAAGAAACTTCAATAACATTCCTGACATATTTAAGAGATCTTTCATCAAAATTGTCATGGCTCTCAGTAGGGTAACATCTCATTGCAAATCTAAATGGAAGCACACAAGGGAGAATGGCCTTACATTTCCAGCTTCTAAAAAGTTTCACATGAAATTGTAACATTGAATTTACCACTCTTTTTCTTAAAGAGTTATCATAGTAACTGATGTTTTGGGCATTCTTAGTTCAGTATTATATGAACATAACTAATATGAGATTAAAAATAGTAATGTAATGTGGTGTAAATCAGTGCTCACTCAGATCACTGTCTGTTGTCCTCAATGAATCATATTTCATTCTATCTGACAGCTTGATGGCATGGACTTTATAATGTCCAAAGTACTTGAGTAAATATTTAAGCAGATTTATAGCTCATTAAGATATAGCGATTGTATTTCAGTTTTTATTTTTGCACTATTATCAGTTATTCCTTAAATGAATATTAGCATTTGCTTCAAAACATACAACATCAAGGGTAGCTTGTATCACAGCAAGCTAGAGTTGTGAGAAAGCACTTCTTTATTATTTATGAGGGTATGTATGAGTATGTGTGTTAATATGAATGCAATCAACCTTGGAAGATTTTGTACATGGAATAGCACCTGTCAGTCCCAAGAGAAGATGTGTAGTAGTAGTTGGAGTCTCTTTACTGAAGATAACAGAATAAATGGTTTGCAGACCTGACAGGTTATCTTAAGACTGATCAAGCCCTCAGACTGTTACCATTTTTGTCTGACCCACATGGGAACTGGTGACACTTGCAAGGCATAGCATTCACAAGATCACATGGGATTACAAAGCGATGAGTAGGAAGCTGAAGGTCCTTGTTGCACAGGTTGTCATTTTGTCTCTCGTCTCTGTTGAAGGACAGGGCCCTGAAAGGAAAAATGAATGTATTTATTTATTTACTGTATATACCCGAGTATAAGCCAACCCAAATATAAACCGAGGCACTTAATTTTCCCACAAAAACTGGGAAAATGTATTGACTCAAATATAAGCCAAGAGTGAGAAATGCAACAGCTACTTGTACATTTCAAAATAAAAATAGATACCAATAAAATTACATGAATTGAGGCATCAGTAGGTTAAATGTTTTTGAATATTTACTGTATTTCAAAGAAAAATAGTAAACTGGCTATGTAAGTGGAAAAGTAGGATCAACAAAAACAAAATGGTATCAACAATAACACAATAATAATAATAATAATAATAATAATAATAATAAAACAAGCAGTCAAAGAAGAAGAACATGCCCTGGCAGAATATGTAAAGCAAAGTGAAGAACCTGCTTTGATTGAAGTCAAAATCAGAAACTCCTCAAAGCACAGCAGACAAAAAACCAGTACAAGAAAACCGCACTACAAACTAGAGCTGACAGCTGGCACAACAAAACATTGCATGGAAAGTTCCTTGACAAAATTGAAGGAAAAGCTGATAAGGAGAAGACCTGGCTATGGCTCACAAATGGGACACTGAAGAAGGAGACAGAAAGCCTGATCCTTGCAGCCCAGGAGCAAGCCATCAGAACAATGCAATTAAGGCCAAGATTGAAAAATCAGCTGATGACCCAAAATGCAGACTGTGCAAGGAAACCAACGAAACCATTGATCATATCCTCAGCTGCTGTAAGAAAATTGCACAGACAGACTACAAACACAGGCACAACTATGTGGTCCAAATGATTCATTGGAACTTATGCCACAAGTACCACCTCCCAGCAGAAAAGAACTGGTGGGATCACAAACCTGCAAAAGTATTGGAAAATGAGCATGCAAAGATACTGTGGGACTTTCAAATCCAGACTGACAAAGTTCTGGAACACAACACACCAGACCTCACAGTTGTGGAAAAGAAAAAGGTTTGGATCATTGATGTTGCCATCCCAGGTGACAGTCGCATTGACGAAAAACAACAAGAAAAACTCAGCCGCTATCAGGACCTCAAGATTAAACTTCAAAGACTCTGGCAGAAACCAGTGCAGGTCGTCCCGGTGATGATGGGCACATTAGGTGCCGTGCCAAAAGATCTCAGCCGGCATTTGGAAACAATAGACATTGACAAAATTACGATCTGCCAACTGCAAAAGGCCACCCTGCTGGGATCTGCGCGCATCATCCGAAAATACATCACACAGTCCTAGACACTTGGGAAGTGTTCGACTTGTGATTTTGTGAAACGAAATCCAGCATATCTATCTTGTTTGCTGTGTCATACAATGTTGTTGTGTCAATAATAATAATAAAAATATTTTCTACCTGCCACTCCTCGTGGCTCAAGTTCCTCAAATAACATGGACCCAAGTTGTATAGGGCTTAATAGATCAAAAATAGCACCTTGAATTGCTCCTGAAAGCAAATTGACAGCCAGTAGGAAGGGAAACCATATTCTTGAGGGTAGAACTTCATCAATTGATAGACACTAAATAGTTTTTTGAAAAGCCAACTATTAGAGTTTTTAAAAATCCTTAAATAATTGGGTAGAGGGAATGCCCCATGGTCATATACTAATAGATCCACAGAATGATAAAGTTGGAAGATGACACAAAGGACATCCAATCTAACCCCCTTCCATACAGGCAATCAAAGCCACTCTTGACATATGGCCATTAAGCCTCAACTTAAAAACCTCCAGAGAAGGAGGTCATAATAGTTTGATATTCTTTTTTTAAAACATACCCTAAGAATATTACTGAGGGATAGCATAAAATGGTTTAACACAGTATATCTGTAGTTCTTATATGAGTATAAGAGACCACTTTATTGATTAAGAAAAGTGTCCCTTTTGGGAGGGATTCCTTTCTTGCCACTCAAATTTTTAAAAAGCAAGGGTGTACCAGAAGAGACTGCTCTCCATAAAGAAACACATTAGCACCATTTATACATGGTGCTGTTCCCAATGACCAAATGAACTTGTGCAGCTGAATGTGATTGTGGTGGTGAGAATAGTGGTATGTGTTTACTTACAAGTAAATGCCAATGTGTTCAGCTGGGCTTACCCCAATTAATATGCATGAGATTGCAGCCTCAACTGATGAATCAGTTAAAGCAACCTGGCTCCTCAAGCAGACTGATCTCTATTCAACTGCTGAAAACTCAGGTGTGTTTGCTCCTGTTATATATTACTTCTACACATAAAGGGAAAACCTCACAATTTAAACTTTAAAATGTGTGAAGTGCACATATAACTGTGGGTGACCTTTTTCTTCCCCTATAAAAGAAAAACAGCTCTGAATCCTCATGTGGGGAGTGGAAAAGCTATGTTATAAGATTGAATCCTGATTTAATGACAGAACCAAGATCGATTAGGACGTATAGCTTTCCTTGCAGTTCCTATCTTATTGCAAAGAAGAAATCTGAAGCTGCAACTCTGTGTGTGTGTGTTTATACCGTTCGTGTGTGTGTTTTTACCTCGAGCAGACAAAATTGTTGTAAGCATATTTATTAAAGACATAGTATAGAAAACAGAGCCTTAATTTTTCTTTTTAAAAATGTCTTGTCTTTAGAATAAACATGCTTTTGTCCCATATGATTTTATCTGTTATTTTAAGTTACCCCTTAATTGTAAAGTGTGGCTCTCATTCAAAGTGACTTACATGAAAGTTTCAAGAAAGAAATGCTGTGGGCTTTGAGAAAGCTTTCATGTCAAGTACTGATTTTCAAACTTTGGTCTGGGAAAATTTACATGGTGATATCAGTGAGGCCCCTTCTACAGTGCCATAATCCAGATTATCAAAGCAGACAATCCACATTATTTGCCTTGAACTGGATTATATGAGTCTACACTACCATATAATCCAATTCAAATCAGATAATCTGGATTTTATTTGGCAGCATAGACGGGGCCTGAGAAGAGTGGTAATGATAGATATGTTGGGCAATATCCCACAAAAGTTCTGCAACTCTCTGGACAGACATATTAGGAATTCCATTATAGACACGTGGATGTAGAAAAGATTAGCACCTTGCTGGTATGCCAACTCCATATGCAGTGGGTCGAATACTTTATCATATCAGCATTTGAAATTTATAATTTGTTATTGTTCTTTCTTTTCAGTAAATCTTGGAATTTTAGTGGAGGCTGAAGCAAACATGCTAGGAATATGGTTTTAGCATTTCCGTAGACTACTGCTAAAACCCAAATGTTCATGAATGAGAAGGTGACCATGCGGCCATGATCTCCTGCTTGTTGTGGATAAGCCTTGACCGGCTGGATAATTTCAATCAGTGTGCACAATTTCAACTACAGATTTATCCGTATGAACCAGCATTTATTCTAAGTAGCATAGGTGTTTATCAAGGAATGGCGGTGAGCAGGTTTGACACTGATTTTTGAATTCACCATCCATGGAGTTTGACACCACTTTAATTGCCATAACTCAATTCTATTGGATTCTGGGTGTTGTCGTTTGTTGAGCACCAACACTTTGGCAGAGACCATTGAGTCATGGCAATTAATGTGGTGCCAAATTAATTCTACAGTGTAGATCAGTTTAGATTTGACATAAAAGCTTAGTTCAGAAAACATTTGATTCTGACCATCACCCACAAAGGAACAATTTTCATTGTCTGACACAAATCTAATTTGCAGATAAGGAAAAAATATAGGGAGGGGTCATCAGGTCTAGCTTCTCAATTACAGTCATCTCCTTGTCTTCTGACAGTTCATGTGATTTGAGTCTAAGTACTTTGCCCTCCATGAGAGCTGTATTGAGCACATAGTCCTTCATAAACCTTGTTTTTATTGGAGACTCTCACACCTTGGGTCTGCTATCTTTTCTGCCTGTTTCAATCACAATACACTCTTTACCGGTCACTGGCATTTTATTACATTGTTGCACATATTTGCAATTAATTAACTAATTCTCTTTCTTATTATTTTGACTTTTCTCAATAATCTAAGGTATTGTGTATCTAAATTACCATTCAATTAGTTTTTCCTTTCTGCACTCAAAAACATGCAAACCTGGACACACACACACAAACACACACACAATTACTGTATATACTGGAGTATAAGCCTAGTTTTTCAGCCCTTTTTTTAAGACTGAAAAAGCCCCCCTCGGCTTATACTCACGTGAGGGTCCTGGTTGGCTTATATTTGGGTGAGCTTATACTCGAGCATATATGGTACATTTATTATGTTTCTCTATTATTGTTGCTACTATTACATTTATTTTACTCTATTTTTATTATTATTAATAATACATTTATGATTTTATTATTATTGCATTTATTATTTTACTCTATTATTACATGTATTATTTTACTTTATTATTATTAAAAGGATACATAAGCACATTTACATTGAAAAAGATGAGAATAATGATTTGATCAGAGTTGGACAGTCTTATCTTAAATTTGAGCTTTATGTAAATATTCAAAAATATTTAACCTACTGATGCCTCAATTAATGTAATTTTATTGGTATCTATTTTTATTTCTGAAATTTACCACCCTCAGCTTATACTGGAGTCAATGTTTTCCCAGTTTTTTGTGGTAAAATTAGGTGCCTCGGCTTATATTCGGGTCGGCTTATACTCGAGTATATACGGTAAATCTCTAGTTGAGCAATTCTGACTATGCTGTCAGAATACCAACAACCAGCTCCAACTTTCTTAGTTTCTTTTTAAAATCTCATTATATCAAGGTCACTGTATTTCTTATCCCAAATTCAATAGTTCTTCTGGTTGCTCACTATTTTGATCAATGATGCTGTCATATGCATTAAAAGAGTACCTATATACAGTAGAGTCTCACTTATCCAAGCTAAACGGGCCGGCAGAACCTTGGATAAGCGAATATCTTGGATAATAAGGAGGGATTAAGGAAAAGCCTATTAAAAATCAAATTAGGTTATGATTTTACAAATTAAGCACCAACACATCATGTTGGACAACAAATTTGACAGAAAAAGTAGTTCAATACGCAGTAATGTTATGTTGTAATTACTGTATTTACGAATTTAGCACCAAAATATCATGATATATTGAAAACTGGGTAATCCAGAACCTTGGATAAGCGAGTCTTGGATAAGTGAGACTCTACTTTAGGTCCAAATATACGCATCTTGCACAAGACAAATGCCTAAGTGGTTTGACATTGAGGGGGAAAGGGCAAAAGTTGCCTGAACACATTTTATACAGTTTAATACAGGTGTGGTATTTGAGCAGGAGAAACAAAAAAACAAAAAACAAAACAAAACAAAACAAAAAACAAGTTTTTAAAGCACACCTGGTTCTCATTAAATTTGCACATCACAAATGAAATAATTATTGATGGTGGCTAGATTTTTATGCAAACTGCAAACAAGTATCAAATCTGTTGCTGAATTCCAGTTGTATTCTTGTTGACAAAGTAGCTTCTCTTAACATGACTACTTTTCCAGAATTATCTTCAGCTATGGTAGTTAATTTAATCAGATTGATTGATATATTTATTTGCAGTTTTAACAGTGAACTTTAAAAATGCACACACTGAAAGGATGTGCAATTCTGATAGCCTTCGATAAAGAATTAATCTTGTTCATTCATCTCTTGATTGATTACATGCATTTAAAGATGACCTTCCAAAAATAAATGAGATGTCTGTTACTTAGTCAACTGTTACCTTTCATAAAGAACCATAAAATGGGATCTATGGATTAGATAGCATGGCATTTATTGTATGATGGCATTGGATTGATTAACTCATCAATTAAAACCATGAGACTAAAACATTTGGCAAGCCACTACATTACTTACTTTGAAAGGAACAGCTTGTCTACCATTTTCCTATGGCTTAGTCCCACTTTTTAAGGTAACATCAGAGTGTTTGGTACTTCTCATGTCATTGTCACCCACCCTTTCATCCACTGGGATAAAAGATGCCTCATATTATATTTTTCATTATTTATTCTAGTATTTACTACTCTAGTATCCCACAACCTGATGTCATCCAGTATAACACCTCTAGGCTGCGTGAGCACTGGAAACCAACACGGAGGCCAATAAACAATCTAATATCTTTATTAAAGCAATAAAGGAATCAAACAAAAATAAGCAGAGTATATAGTCCAGCAATAGTCCTTTTAGGAAATGTCAAATATACTCCAGTAATATAAAGTTTAATGTCCAGTATTAGAGATCAAGTTTTCAAATCCAATAACCTAAACACACTCAAACTTCCAAGCAGTTTGAGTGGGGAATAAAGCAAGTTCCAGGTTCAATGTCCAATGCAGGAAATCAAGGCAAGGCAAGGAAGCAAGGCAAGGCAAGGTTGGTCGTGGTGGAACCGAAACGCAGTCCAGTCTTGGCAGGGAAACGGGACGCAACACCCGGTCTACTCGAGAGTAGCGCGCCGTCAGGCCACTGAGATTCACAGGAACAAGAGTCGATGTTAACTTTCCAACTGTCACGTTGACACCGCGATGGGTAGCCTGTGCCCAGAACTTTTATGGAAGTTCAAAAACTCCCCGAACCAGGTGTTTGAGTCCACATTTTCCCAAGGGAAACGGATTGATGACAACAACCTGCCAGATGTAAGCCTCCCTGAATCTTCCCAAGAGAACTGGTTTAATTATAATCCTCTCTCTCCGCTAATCTTGCACTTCGTCTCTGAAATTCCTTTTGGGAGAGGTGTGTTTTGAGAAAAGACATTCTATCAAACACAACACTATCCGGGGAACCAGGCTCTGATTTCAAGGGCTTCCGTAATTAGCTTTGGCACCAAACTGTCAACAGGGGACATCTGGAATGGAACGGAATCTTGCTGAGTTGGGAAAAAACCCATATCCTCTTCAGTTTGATCTATGATGGCTGCGGGGTCATGGCTCAAGGGTCTCTGAGACATCACATCCAGGTATTTTTTAAATCTACAACTCACATTATTGCTGACCATTGTACATATTGCTGCCCTTTTTGTAAGACATTCTCATCGACATTTTTTCCAGTAAACAGCCCTATGCCATTCCTATATATAGTACCTTGGCCAAAATCATCCAATGGATTTCATGTCTGAATAGGGCTTCAAAGCTTGATCTTCCATGCCCTGTATCTAACCCCCACCCATCCTCAGGTTGGTAGAATGTAAAGAATGACAGTCACAGGAATATATCAACTTAAGCTGTATTGGTAGATTTTTAGGTAGGTTTCCCATGTAGAATCTTGTACATATTATTTTTCTAAGCAGTATCTTCACCTGTTTCTCTTTTTTAAATTAACTTTATGTTAAAAGTTTTAAAAGTTACATTGAAAGTCAAAAAAGTGAATCACAAAATGAAATGCAAAGCAGAAACACAACAAAATGCCAAGAAAAAAATAAAGAAAGAAAAATAGATGATCTCTAATCTATCCTTACCTGGCCAAACAAAGACAACGTAAATTTCACCCTCTTAGCCTCCCAATGTTGACTCCTTTCTAGAACAAATTATTCTTCAAAACTCCAAATTGACAAGTCCTTCTCTTCCTTGTGCAAAAAGTGAATAAAACCTTAACCTGTTTTTTAAGGCATAGCAGAGTGTCCTACGATACCTCCCTTGGCATGTACCGTGGATTATTGTAAGTACTAATTGAAGGAAAAATAGATTGCACCAAGCCATGCCAGCATTCATAAAATTTATAAGTTGATATAAAACACCAAGTGAGGTGATTAAAGTAAATTAAATACCCCAAAACTGTAGTTCTTGTTTACTGCAAAGGAGACATATATTTAGGAGAGATTCTGTTAAAGTTTACAACTGAATAAAGTGCCAACAGGTCTTTCGGCTTGTTTGTTTGCTTGTAGGCAGTATGAATCCCAAACAAACTGCATCATTAACTTTTAAGGGCCCTTATTACTAGCAAGAAGTAAAAGCAAAAAAATAAATAAATAGTAAGGTCTTAACAAAAAAACGGGAAAAACTTCACCTCTCTTTGTAGACTAATTTAAACAGACTATGCACCATCTACCACATATGCATAGGCCCTTTCCTGCTGCACCAATCCACCAAGAGTTTTTGCCTCCCTCCCCGCAAAACCATAACTAAAGAGTTTTACACCCTCTAGAATGGATGTGCCTTAAGGGAGTGTGACTCTCATTCTAAGCACTAAGAAAATACACCACAATTTTACAATAGAAAATAATGTATTTACTTGAGTATAATGTGCCATTGAATGTAATGCACGCCTCAATTTTGAAAGTGTTCATTACAAAGGAAGGATTTGCTGTTGAATGTAATGTGAGGCAGTGGTGGCTCTGAAAAGACTGGTGGGAAGCTCGCCCCTCCAGCTGACCTTCCCCAAAGGCTTTTCACAGTTACCATCAGCTTCCTACCAGCTTTTTCATGGCCACCGCTGCTAATTGCTCCTCTGTTCCAAGCTGGGATCTCTTGCATAACAGCACAGACTGCTTTAGGTGCACAATTCTAATGTGACATTGAATCTAATGTGCACCTCAATTTTAGCGATGTAATTTAGCCAAAAAAAAAGTTTAGACTTGAGTAGATATGGTAGATTAACTCAGTCTTTTGCTTATGTGTAATCTTTCTGATCTGTAGAGTCATTAGTCCTCCTGGTTTAGGGAGGAGCTAACTGCCACTAGCCCTCTGTATAGCTACATAACTATACTTCTGCAGGCTACATAACTGGCTACTGATATGCTACCGAGCCCAATTTAAAGTGCTGGTTTTGACCTACAAAGCCCTAAATGGTTCTGGCCCATCTTACCTGTCCGAACTAATCTCCCACTATGAGCATTCTAGAACTCTTAGATCATCGGGGAGGCCCTGCTCTCGGTCCCACCAGCCTCGCAGGTAAGGCTGGTGGGAACGAGGGACAGGGCCTTCTTGGTGGTGGCTCCTCAGCTGTGAAACACCCTCCCCAGCAACATACGGCAGATACCAACTCTCCTAGGCTTCAGGAAAGCCTTAAAGACATGGTTGTGCATGCAAGCTTTTAATGAATGAGAACATGGACTTTACATGACCTATACAAAGATTTATTGAGGATTCCGGATGAATGGATTCTAATCTTGGACATGCTTAAAATTTTATATAATGGGATTTTATTTTGCAATGGTATCTGTTTTACATGAATTGTTGTTTTGTAGATTGTTTTATATGAATTGTTGTTTTTACATTGTTTTTAGGCATTGAATTTTTGCCTATTTATTGTAAGCCGCTTTGAGTCCCTTCGGGGAGAAAGGCGGGGTAAAAGTGATGTAAATAAATAAATAACCAGTTCCTAGAGCCCAGTGTACATGGTTTGGTGGACAGGAGAAACAAACAGGTTAAATTTAGATTGGAGAAAAGAAGACTGAGAGGGGACATGATAGCCATGTTTAAATATTTGTAAGGATGTCACTTTGAAAGGGGGCAAGCTTGTTTTCTGTTCTCTAGAGACTACCGTGTTTTCCCGAAAATAAGACAGTGTCTTATATTAATTTTTGCTCCCAAAGATGCACTAGGTCTTATTTTTCCATGAAGAAGAATTCACATTTATTGTTAAACAAAAAAAATGAACATTTATTATATACTGTACAGTAGTTGTCATCACAAACCAGCATAACCAAACAAACTGTGAATCCTATCAAGAATTTCTTGTTACTACCAATATTTCCACGTACAATACTCTATGGTGCGTACATTTACCGATCCTGCATGCTCTGGTGTTCTGTTCTTTGGGCATGCTTCGAAACAAAAACTTTGCTAGGTCTTACTTTCGGGGGAGGCCTTATATTTAGCAATTCAGCAAAACCTCTACTAGGTCTTATTTTCTGGGGATGTCTTATTTTAGGGGAAACAGGGTAGGACACAGAGCAAAGAGTTCATAGAATCATAGAGTAGTAGAGTTGGAAGAGACCTCATGGGCCATCCAGTCCAACCCCCGGCCAAGAAGCAGGAAATCGCATTCAAAGCACCCCCGACAGATCCAGCCTCTGCTTAAAAGCCTCCAAAGAAGGAGCCTCCACCACACTCCGGGGGAGAGAGTTCCACTGTCAAACAGCTCTCACAATGAGGAAGTTCTTCCTGATGTTCAGGTGGAATCTCCTTTCCTGTAATTTGAAGCCGTTGTTCCGCGTCCTAGTCTGCAGGGCAGCAGAAAACAAGCTTGCTTCCTCCTCCCTATGACTTCCCCTCACATATTTATACATGGCTATCATGTCTCCCTTCAGCCTTCTCTTCTGCAGGCTAAACATGCCCAGTTCTTTAAGACGCTCCTCATCAGGCTTGTTCTCCAGACCCTTGATCATTGCCCTCCTCTGGACCTTTTCCAGCTTGTCAACATCTCCCTTCAATTGCAGTGCCCAGAATTGGACACAGTATTCCAGGTGTGGTCTGACCAAGGCAGAATAGAGGGGAAGCATGACTTCCCTGGATCTAGATGCTATACCCCTATTGATGCAGGCCAGAATCCTGTTGGCTTTTTTAGCGGCCGCATCACATTGTTGGCTCATGTTTAACTTGTCCACAAGGACTCCAAGATCTTTTTCACACGTACTGCTGTCGAACCAGGCGTCCCATTCTGTATCTTTGCATTCCATTTTTTCCGCCGAAGTGGAGTATCTTGCATTTGTCCCTGTTGAACTTCATTTTGTTAGTTTCGGCCCATCTCTCAAATTGTAGGGGAAAATATTCCACTGAAATATTAGGAAAAACACCCTGATAGTAAGAGCTGTTCAACAGTGCAATATGCTCCCTTGAAGTATGGTGGTCTCTTTCTCTGGAGGCTTTTAAGCAGAGGCTGGATGGCCATTGTCATGATTGCTTTGATCGTTTATTCCTTCATGGCAGAGGGTTGGACCAGATAACCCTTGTGATCTCTTCCAGATCTATAATTCTATGATTAAAAGAATGAACATCAGATAATATGTTCAAATTTGTAAGAACCTGAACAATCTTTTAAAGGCAGCATGATTTTCATTTGAAAGTCTGAAAGACAAGTAAACCTCTATAACTGCCTGCTCTCAATAACACTGTTGGCTCAGGAATGATCAGCAATTACACAGGGCTATTCAGGATTTGAAGGGAAGAGTAGATGGGTGTTCTATTTATAATGCTTGCTTTTGAATTCTACTGATGGGAGCCCAGCAGCATTCCATCTCTTACTTTTTAATTGTACCATTCATGTCTGGAATAACATTCAGCGGCAGGGAATGGTAAAAAATATGCTGTTAAATGAGGATTTGAGGAATAAAAAGGGCAATTACAATGTCAAAAAACTGAGCAGTTGCTTCATCACTTTCTTTCACATTTCCATGAGCCTGGGGTGTCTTAATCGTTCTAATTTGTAATGCCACTGTTGAAATCTTCAGTGTTTTTGGAATGTCAGGATCTAGTAAATTCATATGTCACTTAAATATTGCTAATTTAGATTTCTGGGAAACATTTTCTAGCTGTGAAACAACTGTTCAAAACTGTTCATATATCCTTATCTGTCTGTTTCAGGGACAGAAACTCTTATTTCCAACAAGCCATAGTTGACAACTTGTCCATAGACCACGATATAGCTTTTACCTGATAGGTGTCTCAGCAATTCATTTTGTACAAGGAGAGACAGGCTGCTATATATTTACTTACTTTGTCCCACAAAAATGATCGGAGGACCAACTTACTTCTAACCTGACTTGTATGGATTGCATTGTGAATCAATAACATGGACAGTTCCAAGAGGGAATAACTGCCTTTGTCTGCAAATAGCTGGAAGGCTTTTTGTGAAACGGAAAGCTAAGCATTGCAAGTCAGGGATGGGGAGTGTGTTGCTATGAAGAGATGACTGTGCTGCAAACTGTACAATCTCTAAAGACTGAGGGCCCATCCAGACAGGCCTTAAAACTGAGACCTGTCTCGGTTTTACAGGAGGCATCCAAATGGCACCTCCGGTAAAACCGAATCTTTGTTCCAAATTAATTAAACATTTGGTGAGACTCAGTCCAGACAGGCTTAAAACCAAGACCTGTCCAAATGACATCTCCAGTAAAACTGAATTAATTGATAACAAAGCAGGGTTTCAAATTAATTTTTTTTTACTGAAAGCCTCATTTGGATGCCTCTGGTAAAACTGAGACAAGTCTCGATTTAAAGATCTGTCTGAATCGGGTCTTACGAGCAGGGAAACCTCGCTTTGTTCCGAATTAATTCGGTTTTACCCAAGTCGTCATTTGGGTCAAGACAGGTTAATTAAACACCTGGTAAGACCCCGGATCTTAGGTAAATTTCAGGTCTTACCAGATGTGGGCCCTATGTGGATTGGCCCAGGTACCACGTCAGATGATCCCCGGGCCCAATCCACACAGCCGTCTCGGTTTTTTAGGCTCCAAGAGCCCCAAAACTGAGAGGGACACACTCCTCCTGCAAAACCCAAAAACAACCCCTTAAAAGAAAATACCTGGCCGCCAGTTATGATCCTCACACCCTCCTGATGCACCTGTTCCCTGGTGCGTCATTTCCACAAACCCCAGGGAAAGCCTAGGGATTTGGGGGGGGGGGGACTTAAACGCCCACTGAAGCGTAGAAGCACCCAGATTTTCTGGGCTAGCATTAGTCGGAGTTTCAGTCCAGCAACATCAAAAATGTTACATTATTATTAATAATAATATTTTCACACAAAACAGTGAACAGTAGTAAAAATAATGCATTATACAGTTTAAAACCTAAGGGCTATGAACATTAAAATAGAATTAAACCTTCTTCTTCATTCACTGAGTTGTTTCCAACTCTTCGTGACCTCATGGACCAGTACACGCCAGAGCTTCCTGTCGGTCGTCACCACCCCCAGCTCCTTCAAGGTCAAGCCAGTCACTTCAAGGATACCATCTTGCCCTTGATCGGCCTCTCTTCCTTTTTCCTTCCATTTTCCCCAGCATCATGATCTTTTCCAAGCTTTCCTATCTTCTCATGATGTGGCCAAAATACTTCATCTTTGCCTCTAACATACTTCCCTCCAGTGAGCAGCCGGGCATTATTTCCTGGAGGATGTACTGGTTGGATCTTCTTGTGGTTCAAGGCACTCTCAGGATTTTTCTCCAGGATCATAGTTTAAAAGCATCTATCTTCCTTCGCTCAGCCTTCCTTATGGTCCAGATCTCACATCCATAGGTTACTATGGGGAATACCATTGCTTTAACTATGCAGACTTTCATTGCCAGTGTGATGTCTCTGCTTTTCACTATTTTATCGAGGTTGACCATTGCTCTCCTCCCAAGAAGTAGACGTCTTCTGATTTCCTGGCTGTAGTCTGTATCTGCAGTGATCTTCGTGCCTAGAAATACAAAGTCTGTCACTGCCTCCACATTTTCTCCCTCTATTTGCCAGTTATCAATCAGTCTGGTTGTCATAATCTTGGTTTTCTTGATGTTTAACTGCAACCCAGCTTTTGCACTTTCTTCTTTCACCTTGGTGATAAGGCTCCTCATTTCCTCCTCACTTTCAGCCATAAGAGTGGTATCATCTGCATACCTAAGGTTGTTAATGTTTCTTCCAGCAGTTCTAACTCCAGCCCTGGATTCGTCAAGCCCCGCACAACTCATAATGTGTTTTGCGTACAAGTGGAATAGGTACGGTGAAAGTATGCAGCCCTGCTGTACTCCTTTCCCAATTAAACCTAGTACTATTAAAATAAATAATTAAAACCATTAAAGGCATTAAAACCAATTTAAAATGTACAAAACTCCATGCAGCACCTCCTGACTTAAACTTAAATGTTCTTCTTTAAAAGCCAGCCTGAATAAGACAATGGAAATATAGCAAAGATGAGGTCATTCTGATTTCCTAGGCAGGGAGTTCCAGGAACAAGGGGCAGCCAGCAATGGCTCACCAAACTTGCAATGGTGGTAGAACTGAAAGGAGGGTATTTCCTGGATATCTCAGGGCTTAATGTCGTTTCATACAGTGATATGCAATGTGTCAAATAGCCTGAAACTGACTGTATAGGTCATAACCAGAACTTATAATTGTGCCCTACATAAAAAGGACTAGCCAGTGGAATTGTTGCAACAAGAGGGTTGTCCACTCCCTGTAACCAGCTCCAGTTAGCAATTTGGCTGCAGCTCTTTGAGCCAGCTGAAGTTTGCAAACAGTCTACAAAGGCTGTCTCACGTAGAGAGGTAAGGCATGTACACATCACAGCCAGGTCTGATGTTTTAAAGAAAAGATGCAGCTGATGCACAAGTTTTAAATGTGCAAAGGCACTCCTGGCCACCACAGCAACCTGGGCCTCCTGGGCTTAATGCCAAGTCCAGGAATACCCCCATAATGCAGATCTGTATCATTGGGAGGAGTGTAGAACCATATAGCAGCAGCTGGATCCCAATTCTTCGAGAGCCTTTCAGCCGACCAGGAACACCTCTATCTTGTCTGGATTAAGTTTCAATTTGTTTGCCTTCATCTAGCCCATTACTGATGACAGACATTTAGGACTTGGACAGTTTCCTTTGCTTTAGGTGGAAGGGTTAGTTGCGTTGGGTGTCATCTGCACATAGATGGCACCACACTCCAAAACTCTGAGGTTTTTGTTTTTTTTAGAAAAGGTGTTACCATAGCCTCTTTGAGCATGATGGGGCCCTGCCTGGATGCAAGGAGGCATTGATCACTTCGCTTACCCACTCCACCAGTCCCCCTCTGGCATGTTTAATGAGCCAGGAATGGCAAAGATCTAGAACTCCTCTCCAAGGATCTTGTTCACATACATAGGCTGCACAAATTGAAAGTATCCATCAACACTGAACAAGCAGGAGCCAAGGTTACACTCACCAGAACTGTATCAACTACAGCTTCCAAGTTGGAGCAAACCTGAGCTACTTTATCCACAAAGTGCTGTGCAAATTCTTCACAGTGGGCTGTTGAATGGTCAACATTTTCTCCTTGAGGACTAGTTTTAAATAGTCTTCTGACCACTCGAAACAGCTCCACTGAGCAGTTCTTTGCAGATGTTAACTGTGGCCCTCCAGCTGTTTGGACCTCCAACTCCTAATATCACTAACCATTGAACAAACTGGCTAAGGCTTCTGGGAGTTGGGTCAAAATAGCTGGAGGGCCACAGTTTCAGGATGCCTGTTCTAGCCCGTGCTTGGGCAGATTTGCTTGGAGTTTTCCACCAACCTCACTCTAGTCTCCATCTCACTTGCTTCATTGCTGCCAGCTCCCTGGACATCCAGAGGGCTAGTTTGTTTCCATTCTGTAAGAGTGGAGCCACATCTGTTGTTAGTGAATAAAGTGGAAATATAATATTAGACATTAACTTTATAATTCATCAGAGTGTGAATACAACTTGAACTCATATAGTTAAAAGAATTCTGTGGTAGCCGATGATAATGGTGGTGGTGGCAGCAGTAACTAACAAAACAAGAATAGAAATGTGATAAACAATCTGAGAGTATGTGATGGAGAATGGGAGACTTATCCTAAACTTTCTTCATATGGGTAGTGATATTTTCTGTACTAAGGAAATATGGTAGCAATCTGTCATGTTTCCTTCAGCCTGGAAACCCCAGCATAAAAATAATCTAATTAGTGATCTGTGTTCATTGCCACACATTCGTGGTAGTATATAAAAGTTGGTCACTGGAATGATTTTGTTCCCTAATCACTGCTAATGAATATAAAAGAGAACGTGGTTGTAGTGAAGTATAGCAAGGATTAGGATGAAGTAGAGAATGGATTAGTAAGATTCTAAAGTATTTCTTTCCTGGAGGAACACAGTACATGCTGATAATCTCTAATAAGGAATTTTAAAATCTGAAATACTCCAAAATCACCCACATTGGTTTCCGAGATAGTGATACCTTTGCTTTCTGATGGTTCAATGTAAACCAACTTTGTTTCATGCACAAAATTATTAAGAATATTGTGTATAACTTTGGCCTCAGGGCATGTATATAAGATGCATATGAAACAAATGAATTTTGTGTTTAGTCTTGTGTCCTATCTCCAAGATACCTCATTATGTACATTTATGCAATTAGAAGTATTCCAAAATCTGAAAAGAAACCGCAAATCCAAACATTTCTAGTTCCAAGCATTTCAAACAAGAGATATTCAACCTGTATCTCCTAAATGGGTGGTGTCATTTTCTGTAATTTACATCCATCCATTTCAGTTTATTTGTGTCTAGTCTTCAGACGATTACAAAGCATAAAATCCATAAACAGCTGCATGATTGCACAAGGTAACACTGTCTTCATTCATTTTAATTATGTACCTTTGCATACGTCTTGCTGATCTTAGTCCAGTAACTCCATGCAAATTATTTAATCCTGAGGCACATGTTGCTTTGAAGGTTAATTAAAAATGCATATCTGTTAATTTCAAGTTACTTTTGGATACAGATGCTGCCATCCCAGTTATAGATTTTTATTCCCCTCCTAAGATTCTCTTTTAAACCTTTTAATGTTCAAAGCAGGAGATGTTTTCATTTCATTTTAACCCCTGAATGTTGCTTCTCTTACAGTTTTTTGCCTGATTTTATCAGTGGGGACTTTGACTCCATTACGCCTGAAGTAAAGGAGTATTACGCAGTCAAGGTAAGTGGTTTGAAAACAAGCAACCCACCCAACATTTCCAAGAATGCATTTTCAACACTTCATTTTGTCTTTATTGGCTGAGGCCTTGAAAAAGGTGGTATTGTTTTTAGAACTGGTCTAAAAGAGGAGCATTGCATTTCTCTGAAACTTTTACATCAAGAGTTGACATGAGGAAATTATTCTTTCTTGTACTTCTGCAAATACTCATCCTTAGATTTCTTTTATTTCATTACTTCATTCATCTGTCATCACTGATTTCTCTTCTGTTTCTTCGCACATGGCCAGCTATGACCACTTATAGTATTGGGAAATGGAGGGTCTTTTCCAAACAAAATAATGTATTTACTCAAATTTAAGCTCACATTTTTGGCTAAATCACCTTGCCAAAATTAGGATGCACATTCAATTTGTGTCATACAGTAATCCCAGGCCCCTTCCAGATAGCTCAGTTAAATCCCATATTTTCTGCTTTGAACTGGGATATATGGCAGTGTGGACTCAGATAACTCAGTTCAAAACAGATATTATGGGATTTTCTGCCTTGATATTCTGGATTATATGGCTGCGTGAAAGGGCCCCTAGTGCTGAACCTTCCGGGGAGGTACCGGAAGACCCCTGCTCCGGAGAGACTATGCCCTTGTGAGTCTGGCCATATCGAAACAATCGAGCACGTGCTCCTCCAGTGTATGTTTTATAGAGATATTAGAATCAATTTCATCACTCCTTGGCTTTTAAAACATCCAGGCCGCACTGAAAGATACTACACCTCTCTGCTGCTCTCAGACTCCTTTTCTGCAATAACCTATAGTGTCGCCAGGTTCTGTGCAGCAGCAATTTCCATCAGACGGACGATGACTGACCCCACAGGGCCTGTAGCCAGAGCAATCTGTTATAACTGAAATACTGCAAATGCTCCCTCTATCCCCCTCCAGAGCCTCTTAGTGGATCGATATTTACTATTAGCTGACCCTGCTAATAGTCTGCTTTTAATTTGTTTTTGTTTAATTTGTTTTTTATTTGTTTTTATTATAGCATGTTTTTAACTTGTTCTTTTATCTGACTTTTATGGGAATTGTGATTCCCCTTTTTGGGCACCTGTGCCCATTTCCATATATTCTGGTCATAGATTGCTGCTGCTGCCTAGTGCTGAACCAAACCAATGGGGGAAGCTGCTTCAGTAGTACCTGGAGCTCCTATTTGAGGAATACCATCTCTAATTTAATTGTCATAGATCAATGCTTTGTAATCCTGGGATTTGTAGTTTGGTGAAGCATCAGCCTTCATTGGTAGAGAAGGCTCAAAGCCTTGTAAAACTACAGCCCCAGGACTCCATAGCATTAAACCAAGGCAGCAAAACTGGATTCATTCTTATTGCATAGATGCATTCAAAGTTTCTTTTCCAAAGCTGGAAGCTTTGATTTTCTAACATTTTTGTTTTAAAACAAGGAATTCTAAGCAGGTGGCAACTGTAATGACCATATTACAAACAGTGCACCTTTTGCTGCTGTGCGTTACGTTAGTCATCAAATACTTTTTTGGATTTCATGGTTGTGAAAATCGAGGTACGCATTAGATTTGATGGCACATTAGTAAATATGGATAGACTGTGAACTGTACAAGAGTGGGAAAATTATCCATGATAGGGTTAGAGTTCTGCAAAATCATTGTAATATCCCAACACATATGTCCATCTGTCTGTCTGCCATCTATTTTTATCCAGCCTCTTCTAGTGTATAAAATCCAAGGCAACTTTCAACATATATTAAAACAAAATAAATAAACAAATAAATAAATAAAAACAATGGAAAACAATTATAAAATACTTTAATGATTTCATGGTTAAAAGATTTTTAAAAGAGCTTTAAAGTTTTAAAATATAAACATATTTTTCCACTACTTTTAAGCCATCATATAAACAATATAATATGTAATTTAATCCTATCATGTCATGTTATATTTGATTTTATTGTTGTGATTGTAATGATTTCCACTACTGTTATTTTAATGGTTTTATCAAATAATGTTTACTTGCTTCTTTGATCACGATTGTTGATTGGTACAGTGGGATAAAAATTAAACACATAAATAATGCCATTGGATAGAGCCACGGCTTTATCACTAGAAGGTTTAGAACTTGACATGCGATATGGGACACAGTTCAGATTTTGGTACGCAATTCAACATTTCAAGGGAACACTTTGTTTACTTATCTGACCAAACAGTGTTTACAATTCATATCATTGCACATTGTTCTAGACCGCCTTCCCATTTTATCTATCTATTTGCCATTAAGTGGTGGTTTTGCTTTTATTATTATTTTGTATTTTATTGTTTTATTGTACTATTTTGTGATTTTAAATGTGTTATTTTATTTGTTTGATTATATTGGTTATATATGCTTTTATTTCGTTTACTGTTTGTTCTTTGGGCTTGGCCCCATGTTAGTTACCCCAAGTCCCTGCGGGGAGAAGAAGATGGGATAGAAAAATAAAGTATTATTATAATACTATTATTATTAACACAGGTGTCACATTGCTCATGCTCTCCTAAAAAGGATTCCACTGTTTCAAGCGAGTTGCTTTGCAGTCAGACCACCTCTTCCAAACATTCCTTTATTCATTAAAAAAATTATATACTGCCCTGCCACAGCTCCTCTATGGGGAATTACCAGCTTAGGGTGAGATGCAGTTTATTTGCATCTAGTGACTTAAAACACTGAAAATGTTGCATACTGAAATATTTGAGTCTCATTGGTTTCAGAAATGTGTATGTGCTTGTTTATATTTAAATATTTGTTAAAGCACAGTAAAACAAAATAACTGTCCACCAGATTTGTTCAGCAAATGGGTCATGGCTTTTCATTTTGTATCTGTTTAAAATCAAGAGTTCTTATGCAAGGTTAGTGAAATAGTAAACTAGCCTGCATGAAGTTATGTGTTGTGAATTGCTGTAGCATAGAGGGGGGGGGGGGGGAGAATTTTAATCACAGAATTAATAGTGGTGAGCTAAAACAGTTCATTTCATTTCCTCTAAGTAGCAAGTAATAAAAATAATTTTGTTCATGCCATTGAAACTTTTAAAAAAATCTGTTCAATCTTTTATACAGTTTAAACACAAAACATGCCCTCCAAGTGTTGCTATGTGCTATTATTTTTTTAGTACTTAAAATACGCTATTCCACACTTTTTGAATCAGTGATTGAGTCAGAGTTGTTTTTTTTAAAAAAGTTGATGTTTGCTAGTTTTATAGTATAAAAATCTCCATCTGTGTATTCTGGTGGTTTAGATAGTGTTTGATCATTGCTTTAGCTATTTACCTGTAGCTATATCAAAAATATCATTCTTATTCATATTCTTGACATTCAAGGAAACCATATCAAGAAAAAGAATACCAGAAAGATGTGTGGAGAGAAAAGAAAAAAGGAGGAAGGCAGAATGCAATTCAAGATGGACCATCAAGAGAACTAAACAGAGAGAAATTAAAGTTTGGGGGATTTTTAGAACAGTTTACTTAATAGGATATAATGTCTTCTCCTCTTGGTTGAAGAAGTTGACAAACCTCTTCCCTGGCAACTTCAGCCTTTCTCTCCATGATGAAGCAGTTCATATGCTTCTTTGATGAGAGAAGAAGGGACTGTTTTTTTTTTTTCTTGACTGACAAAGCAGTTTGTCTACTTCTTTGGGCAAGGAAAGACAAGGCTTCTCCTCTTCTCTCTGTCAATGAAGCTAATAGTTTGCTTATTTTTGGCTGAGAAAAATTTTTCATCTGCTTCTTCAGCCAAGAGAAGGAGCCGTAGCTTCCTCCATCTCTTTGCCTATGAAGCAATTATTCTACTTCTTAGTCCAAAAATAGAGGGAAAGTTTGGCTTCCTGGCAGTTTTGTTACCAAGGGAGAGAGCTGCTTTTGGGAGGTCAGCACGAGCACTCTGTATCCCAACTTGTGAGTTCTCAGTTCAGCTCTTTTCCCCTCCATGGTGCAAGAGGTGAACAAGGGTGAGATAAGAATAACACATGCTCTGTTTCAGCACAAAAATAGAGCGATCCCTTTTACCCCCATTTTCATGTATCCAGGTGAAGTCCTGGAATACATTTCCCAGAGGTAGTACTTTACAATATTGATCAAGAATTCATATAATCCTTCATATTCTCACATAGTAGCAGGAAGAGAACTGCAGAAATCATTCATTATTGTATGCAAGGATAAAATAAATTAAGATGTATTGATATCCCTACAGCTGCAAACATGATTTATTGAGTTTGTAAAGTTGTGAGGGCTGTAAAATGATTGGCTTCTTCATTATCGGGAATCCAAATTGACCATGAACAGGTTGGGAGAAAATATGTCTGGCCAGCCATCTGGGATGTGTGGAAAGAACAGAAAAAGGAGGAAGGCAAAATGCAATTCAAGATGGACCATCAAGAGAACTAAAGCAGAGAGAAACCAATTTTTCAGAACCTCAATAGGATACAGAGAACAGAAAAATAGGCTCTTATGTACTGCCAAGACCCGACTCCAAACCGCATTCTCTTGTGGAAAAAAGGACACTCCTCATCTGAAGACTAGCAATTCATTATCACACATCCAACAAGTTGTGGATGGATCCTGAGCAACAAAGATCATGTGGTTTCTAGCCCAGGATTTTAAGCTCCTGGGAGTTATGGCTTGGTGTCCCTCTAGTTTGCAGATCCTATGACACTAGGGAATGCTTTGCATCATGTTCATTGTCAGTCCTAAAAACGGTGCCTGCACTCTCTGCATAACTGGCCTTCCTGACTCATCTGGTCCCATCTCTTCTTTCATCAGTGTCCAGATTGTTGCTTGAACTAGGCAACACTATAATGACTGTAAGATTAATCGCATACAGTCTATCTAGTCTTACCTTTTCAACTACTGCATCCCAATAGTAAATATGCTTCCTTATTTACTATTAATTTATTATTCATTACAGCTTAAAATTGACTATTGAGAATTGATAATTTTTTTACTATATATTTACATCATTTATATACTACCTTCCTCCCCTAGGGAAGCCAAAGCAGTTTACAACATAATATATGAACATTGGGCATAGTGTTAAAAATGGTCAACCCATAGTATTTAAAACATCCCAAGTAAAAACAGATTAAAACATCACAAGTAAGAACAGTTAAAATCACACAATCCGAAAGTGTCAATCCAAGACCAGTCCAATGTCAGTTCTCCCTTGCACGTATGGTTCAATGTCTCTTATTGCTGTTGATTAAAGTCTTGGTCCCACAACCAGGTTTTTAGTTTCTTCCTAAAGGTCATGAGGGAGGGCGCAGATCTGATGTCACTGGGGAGGGAGTTCCACAGCCTGGGGACCACCACTAAGAAGGCCCTGTCTCTCGTCCCCACCAATCGCACCTGCAAAGGAGATGAGATCAAGAACAGGGCCTTCCCATATGATCTTAGATTTCAGGTGGGCTTGTAGGGGGAAATGCGTTCAGATAGATAAGATGGGCCAGAACTGTTTAGGGTTTTATAGGCCAAAGCCAGCACTTTGAATTGTGCCCGGAAGCAGAGTGGCAGCCAGTGGAGCTGGTGTAACAGAGGAGTTGTTTGCTCCTTGTACTCTGCTCCAGTTACCAATCTGGCAGCCATATGCTGGACTAGTTGAAGCTTCCGAGCAGTCTTCAGAGGCAACCCCACATAGAGCTTGTTGCAGTAATCTATCTGGGATGTAACCAGAGCATGGACTGCTGTGGCCAACTCAGACTTCCCAAGGTATGGGCACAGCTGGCGCACAAGTTTTAGTTGTGCAAAAGCTCCCCTGGTCACCGCTGAAACCTGGGGCTCCAGGCTCAGAGATGAATCCAGGATCACTCCCAGACTGAGAACATGTGTCTTCAAGGAGAGTGTAACCCCATCCAACACAGCTTGTAACCCCACACCCTGTTCAGCCTTGTGACTGACCAGGAGTGCCTCTGTCTTGTCTGGAATCAATTTCAATTTGTTTTCTCTCATCCAAACCGTCACAGCAGCCAAACACCAGTTCAGGACCTGAACAGCCTTCTTAGCAGCAGGTGGAAAGGAGTGATAGAGTTGGACGTCATCTGCGTAAAGATGATACCCAGCTCCAAAACCCCAGATGATCTCTCCTAGCAGCTTCATATAGATGTTAAACAACATGGGGGACAGTATTGAGCCCTGAGGGACCCCACAAGTCAATGGCTGCAGGGCCGAGCAGGTGTCTCTCAGCAACACCATCTGGGTACAGCCCTCCAGGAAGGACTGAAGCCACTGTAGAACAGTACCTCCAAGACCCATTCCCACGAGGCGCCCCAGGAGGACACCGCGGTCTACAGTATCAAAGGCCACTGAGAGGTCCAGGAGAACCAACAGGGTCACACTCCTCCTGTCGAGATTCCTATGCAGATCAAGGCTGTTTCAGTTCCATGTCCTGGCCTAAAGCCAGACTGCGCCGGATCTAGATAATCTGTTTCTTTCAAGAACACCTGGAGTTGTGAGGCCACCACACGTTCTATGACTTTGCCCAAAAAGAGTAGACACTTAATGGCAAAATACAGTATTCCAACATTTTAAGTACACTTTGAATTCAATTTTCATGACTCTCAGTCCCATATGTCAATAATAAATACACCAGCATTAAAGTAGCATTAACATTAATATTTCTCTGTTCAAAGTCACAAAAATGCTCAGTAAATATAAACTGCTGTTGTATTTTAAATCAGCTAAATATTTATTCAGATGTCAGTGAACTTATATGAAAATTATATAGCAATTATTTCTAATCCTTTCACATAATACCTGCCATTTGACAAGTAGTATACAGAATAAATTGTTTATATTCAACTTTTCTTAATTTCTGCTTATCTTCCCTGGTTATTAAGTGAAGTAATCGACTAAAAGGTTCAAGTTGCTCAAATGTGAAGTTTAATGGAGCATTAATTAGTCGTCTGACTGCTAGTGAATGTTTTGGAATTTTCAATTTTTACGATTTTTAGAGCAATACCTGTGTTTGTTGCAGCAGAAATTAAGAAAAAGGACCAGAAGAGCGTATTGTAAAACATGTAATTCAAAACTACTTTTTTTTGGCAAATAGACTCCATCAAGAAAGCTACAACCCTGGTTTTCAAGACCTGAGCAGGGTTGTTGTTAATTATGGTTCTTAGAGTTATTTCAGTCCTATAGTTGCCATAAGTAGAAGTCAGCTTGATAGCAGAGGTCCATGTCTCTTTCCCATTTAAATGGCTGTCCCGATTATGTGTGTGATGTGAAGACAAAAGGGTGTCATGCCCACAAGCCAAGGTATTTATGTATTCAGTGGGGGTGGTAAAACATGATTGTCATCTTTACAATATTTTTTCAGATATTTCTTCCCCATTTCAAAATGCATCTTTTCAGTTGCCTTAATGTTCTATTTTTTTAAAAAAAATCATTAATATATTGCTGAAACATGGTTTGAATTAACCCTAATTCTATATTTCTTCTTGTTGCTTGTGCCTTGCAATCATTTGTGACTTATGGTGACCTTCTAGGGAACTCATGGAATTCGTTCAAAGAGGATTTGCCTTTGCCTTCCTCTGAGGCTGAAGAGGTGTGACTTGCTCACAGAGGTGTCACTCTGTGGGTTTCCATAGCTGAGCGGGGATTCCGATCCTGGTCTTACAGTGTTTTAGTTCAACATTCAAACCATGATGGCTTTTCATTATTATGGAGTGAGCTATTTACCATTCCAACTAAAAAGGCAGCTAAGTTGCCTTTGCCTCCATCCCTGAACTGTTTGTTTGTGTTGTCAAAAAGTGAATGCCCATTAGTAAATGAATTTTGATACAGTTCACATGATCAGCAAATATTGGTCATGGAGAACAGCCTTCTGTAGGAGGACAAGGTGAGCTATATACGTACATGCACGATTCAAACAAATTTAAGTACAGTAATGCAAAACAACCAATAATCAGTTGCTGAGCACACTATAAAACTTGACTTTGGGAATGTCCTGCCATTAGAGATGAGTTGCAGATGCCTGAAATAGAACTGATGTTCAATTCACTCAGTCCAACACTCCAATTTGCATCCCAGGTCTCAAGGACCTCACATAGTATCTGTGCTGTCTTTTTTGTTTGAAGAGGTTTCAGACATGAACTAATTCAATTCAATTTCTTTATTCAGATTAAGTTGTCACTGTATGAAATATTTCATACAGGCAATTTAATTCCATTGTACTGTATTTTAATGTTCCATGTACCTTCTGTATCATAAACTATCAGAAAAAGTAAATGCTTTGAAACCAAGAAGGAAACTAAAGTCGAACTAAACATGTATCTCTGCTTCCACAGCCCCATTTTTAAGCTGTAAAAATGGAAAAAGGGAAGATTCTGACTAGTTACTTGGGGAGCAAGAGAAAATCTCAAAACTTCTGAGGTAGGCACATAAGGGGCTTATTATTCTTGAAGAGCAACTCACTGGAGAACCAGTTATTCCTTGAACCTTCATTTGTAGACAGGAGTCCACATTTTTATTCTGTTTAACCAATGGCTCCCTTCTTCCTGGGCAACCGTGTGTGTTTTTGCAGAGTCCTCCTCTCAGCATATTTGGTTCATTTAAGACTGGAATCATCTCTTCAAATGTTCAAATATAGTATGGGTAATCTGATGGAACTAACATTGTATAACAAAAATCTCTGATGAATTATAGGTGCAGTCGTTTATAGAACTTTTATTGTTATTAAATTATAGAGGTGAAAAGTTTCCACTCCATATAACAAAAATAGACATTCAGGATGGCAGATCCTGAATGGCTTGAATTAAATACAAAATGCAAATGCAAGCTGGTCACTAAATACTTTATATACGTTAGAACACTCTTGAGAACAACTCCTCTAATACAGTATCATGTCTCTATTTAGCTCCTAAAAATGTGTTCTTTTGTTGCTATTCCTGAAGTAGCATTAAAAGTTTAAATAGAAATATAGGTGTGTTAAGCTTCACTTCTAATGTAGCATTTGAATGAGACGAGTCTCCAAAGGAAGTTACAACAATAGTTATATTTTCCCTTGTCCCTTAATAAAACAAGCATTGCAGCAAGGAAGGAACAGAACAATCTTTTTGCTTTGAACTATTGTGATCTTAACATACAAATTGCAACCAATGGGAATAAATAAATAAGTTTAAATGTCAGAAGAGGCTTCACAGAGCTTTGTTGGCAGTCATAGTAAAGAAGGAAGATTGTAATAGAACTCAATTCTAGACACTTGGGGAAAACTTTTTTGTCAAACCGCCAGTGGTTGTCATCTTCAAAGGGCTCTCTGCTTATCTAAGATTTAGCTGATTTAACAGCATGCCCACTATAGCTTAAGTCTCTTGAGAACAGACACATAAAGAAAGATACGGTCCTTCAAGTGACCTACACCCAAGCTATATAAGGTTTATAGGTCAAAACCACCACTTTGAATTGTGCCCGTAAACAGGTTGTCAGCCAATGTAGCTATTGTAACAGCAAATTTGTGTATAGCCAGTCCCAGTTAGTAGTCTGGTTGCTGCTCTTTGGACCAACGGAGTACTTTTCAATGACAGTTCCATGTAAAGCACAGGGTGTAACCAAGGCATGTATCACCATGGCCATATCTGACTTCTCCAGAAACTGGTGTAGTTAGCACACTAGCTTTAACTGTGCAAAAGCATTCCTGGTCACTGCTGAAACCTTGGCCTCCAGTTATAAAATCAAATCCAGGAGTACCCCCAAATTGCAAACCTGCACTTTCAGGGAGAGAGTAACACAAGCGAACACCGTCTGAATCCCTATTCCTAAGATCTGTCTCTTGACTGACCAGGAGCACCTCATTTTGTTGGATTAAGTTTCAATTTGTTTCCCCTCAACCACTCCATTACAACTACCAGGCACTAGTTTAGCACAGGAACTGCTTTCTTAGAACTACCGTGTTTCCCCGAAAATAAGACAGTGTCTTATATTAATTTTTGCTCCCAAAGATGCGCTAGGTCTTATTTTCAGGTGATGTCTTATTTTTCCATGAAGAAGAATTCACATTTATTGTTGAACAAAAAAATTGAACACTTGTTATATATTGTACAGTAGTTGTCATCACAAACCAGCATAACCAAACAAACTGTGAATCTTATCAAGAATTTCTTGTTACTACCATTATTTCCATGTACAACAATCTATGGTACATACCGATCCTGCATGCTCTGGTGTTTTGTTTGGCGGGCATGCTTCCAAACAAAACCTTTGCTAGGTCTTACTTTCGGGGAAGGCCTTATATTTAGCAATTCAGCAAAACCTCTACTAGGTCTTATTTTCTGGGGCTGTCTTATTTTCGGGGAAATAGGGTAGGTGGAAAGGAGTAATAGAATTGGGTGTCATCTTCATATAGCTGCCCTTTGTTCTACAGGATAATTAAACCAAAATCTAAATAGAAGAGCAGAAGACAAGGAACAGGAATGAAAAACAGAGGAAAGATCTCCAGGTTAAAATGGCAGCTCTGTTGATGAGAGAAGTGCTAGATGTGATGATCACTGGTTTTTTGAAATTTAAGAACAGCAGAAATTGCTTCCCTGGGACAGGAGGCATGGAGGATTACCCTGAAGAGCCCAATCCACATTTCATTATACCTGGGTGACACAGGCAAATGTCACTGATCCACAAATGGAATGAAGGGGACTGGAAAGGGTCAGTGTGCCCAGCCATATATTGCAACTGAAGACAGCATTAGTGCTGCATATATAATTTTCTTTGCTTACTTTTTATAATTTTTGCGATTGAATGAAAGGAAGTTTTTCAGCAGATGGGACTTCCTAAACGTCATGTATCAACACTTTTACAAGATTAAATGTGAATGGATCATCTAGATGAAAATATTTTCTACAAAGGGAAAACAGCACAAATTTAAATAAATGGTTTAATTCTGAATATCAACAATTAATTGAAGAACTGAAGAAACTGTAAGAAACAAAAAAAAGTATGTATTTAACTAATTTGCCTTTAGGAATTACTAACATTTAAGCATAGAAAGCGGGGAAAAACATAGTTTACCTGTATGCTGATAAGGTCACAGTCTGCATTGTGGGAGGCCCTGCTCTCAGTCCTGCCTGCTTCAAAACGCGACTGGTGGGAACAAGAAACAGGGCCTTCACTGTGGTGGCCCTTGGCTGTGGAACTCCCTCCCCAGCAACATTAGAACAACCCCCTCCCTTCTAACCTTCAGAAAGAAAGTAAAAACCTGGCTCTGGGTTCAAGCCTTCAGAGAATAGCACAGTGCAATAATAAATTTGGAATATGTGCAATGACTACGGAACGGCCTTAGACTACAATTCCTGAATTGCATGAATTTAATATTGAATGCAATTTTAAATGTTTAATGTGTATTAATTTTAATTTAATTTATTTTAAGCCTATGTTTTGTATGTGTTTTTAAGGCATTGAATAATTGCCATATGTAAGCCACCTTGAGTCCCCTTCATGGTAGAGAAAGGCGGGGTATCAATCAGGTGAATAAATAAATTAATAAATAAAAAGAAGTGAACGATGCTGAACACAATTTCATCTGAGCAGGGTGTTTTGGCTAGGTGAACAGCGAGTTTGGGGCCAGAAAGATACTAAATAGTGATGCCCAGGAGTGAAGAAGCTAAGCTACAACAATAAGGTTTTTTGCCTCGTATTTCCTCTTTGACAGTAACATATTTCACCACATAGTAGTCACTACTGTTATTCTATCCAATGACGCATCATTACTTGCTACACATACTCCTCATTACCCACTTTACGTCGTGCTGCGATTTGGAGGACAACAGAGCAAGGATGATGCGATTTACAGTACCTTCACTCACTTCCTGAGACCACTGCAATCCACACCAATGACTGATAAAAACCAAACTTGGCACATGGAGCCTCCATGACACACTTTACGTTGTCCTGCAGTTTGGGGGACAACGGACCAAAGATGATGGGATTTACAGTACCTTCACTCATTTCCAGAGACCTCTGCAACCAACACCATTGACTGATAAAAGACCAAACTTGGTGCACATACCCCCCATCACCCACTTTACATCCTGCTGCAGTTTGGGGGACAATGGACCATGGATGATGGGATTTACAGTATCTTCACTCACTTCCTGAGACCACTGAAATCCACACCAATGACTGATGAAGACCAAACTTGGCACACAGAGCCCACATGAGCCACTCTACACCCTGGCACTGTTGGAGGGGGATGGGCCATGGATGATGGGACTTGCATATGGGAGTTGTAGTTAACCCGTTCCTGCTGTACCCACCTGACATTTGATCTAGACTACACTTCTCAAATAACCCAGGCACCGCTGGGTCCCCAAACTAGTATATAATAAAAGTCAGTGTTTGTATGTATGTATGTATGTATGTGGCTGTGTATGTGGCAGCTTTCTGATTGGCTGCCACTTCCACAGGCGACTGCAACCACCAAGAACAACAGACCTGGCTCAAACTTGGCACACAGAACCCCCATGATGCACTTTACAGCCTGGTGCCATTTGGGGTAGGCTGGACCATGGATGATGGGATTTGCAGTGCTTTCAATTGCTTCTTCTCCCACAGACCAGTGTGATGCCCACCAGTGACGGAACTGGACCAAACTTGGCAGGCAGAACCCCCATGACCCCCTTTACACCCTGGTGTAGTTTGGGGGAGGATTATGGGGCTTGCAGTACCTTCACTCACTTCTGAGACCACTGCAACTGCAAGGAAGGACAAAACTGAACAAGACTTAGCACATATATCCGAAATGACACACTTTACGCGCTGCAGCAGTTTGCCCCCCTTTACATCCTGGTGCTGTTTGGGAGAAGGAGGACCTCAGATGATGGGATTTTCAGTACCTGCACTCACTTCCTGAGACCATTGCAACTGCCAGGAATGACACAACTGAACCAAACTTAGCACACATATCCCTAATGACACACTTTACATGCTGCAGCACTTTGGGGGAGGATGGACCAAGGATTATGAGATTTTCAGTACTTTCAAAAGTGTCATCTCCCACAGACCACTGTTACTCTAACCAATGATGGATCAGGACCAAACTTGGCAGGCATATCCCCCATGACCTACCTCACATCCTTGCACAGTCTGGGGAAAGGACAAATCAAGTATAATTGGACTTGCAGTATCTTCACTCACTTTCTTAGAACACTGCGACTCACAGCAATGACTGAACAAAATCAGACCTGGCACACAGAGCACTCATGAATTACTCCACGTCCTGGTGCATGTTGGAGGAGGATGGACCATGGACGATGGGACTTCCAATATCTTCACTCACTTCCTGAGACCACTGCAGCTGCCACAAATGACTGATCAAGACCAAACTTGCCACACAGAACCCCCATGGCCGATGGGACTTGCATATAGGAATTGTAATTCACCCGCACCCACTGAATCCAGCAGACATTGGATCTAGACTACACTCCTCAAATGACCCCGGCACCACCGGTCCCCAAGCTAATAAATAAAACTAAGATGACTTTCCAAAAAGATTAAGGAAGGAAGACAGACAGCTAGAAAGAAAGAAAGAAAGAAAGAAAGAAAGAAAGAAAGAAAGAAAGAAAGAAAGAAAGAAAGAAAGAAAGGATAATTAAAAGGATATAGAGACTTATTAAAAGAAGAGATAAACAGTAGATTTAAAGAATAACAAGATCTCTCCTTTATACAGAAGAATCATTGACTTTTCAAAAACTTTAGTTTAAATAAAGAATGTCAAAATCATAGAGACTAAAAACTTGGATATAATGTAATATAATATTAAAAGTTTTGTTTACTTGCCCTCCACAACATTTTCCCTTTCCATGATGATTCATTAGTTATGTGCTTCAACTTATTAAACTACTAACAATATCTTGAATAATAATAATAATAATAAACCTTATTTCTAACCCGCCACCATCTCCCCAAAGGATCTCGGCTAACAATACAGCAAAGAGACCTCATATAGACAATACATAAATCTAAAATGATAAAACCATAGAATTACAATTACACACATACATAATTACAATGTAAAACATTAAAAGGCATAAAATGCAGTCATAGCTGTGGATAAAAAGAAATTGTTTCGATTGACACAGCCCAGTGCCGATGTAATGCCCACTGTAAGTACTCGGACCTATCCTTTAAAACCTACGTAAAATCAAAGGCTTGCTTTAAAAGCTATGTTTTTAAGCTGGCATGGCAGACTTGAAGCGAAGGGGCTAGCCTCTAGGGAAGGCATTCCAGAGCCGGGGTGATACCACTGAGAAGACCCTATCTCTCGTCCCCACCAACTGTATTTCAGACGGTGGTGGGACCGAGAGAAGGGCTTCTCCAGCAGATCTCAATGCCTGTGCCAATTCATAGAAGGAGATGTGGTCTCGAAGATAGGTTGGACTCAAAGCATATAGGGCTTTAGAGGTAATCACCTGCAGTGTGAAATGGATCTGGAAACTTGTCAGAAAACTTGCCTACTCCCTAATGTACATTGTAGAAAATATCAATACAAGTTTTAAATTCTCGCTTATCCGACCTCCTTTTAACCGACACTCTGTATTATCTGACACCATATGGTGGTGGATTGGAAACATTGCACCCGTTGATAGGTGCTCCTTCATTCAATGCATGGCAAGAGCTGGGGCTTTCTTTCCCGTGCGAAAAAATGAGGAGGAGGGGGAAAGCACATCTCTGGAGGGAAGGGAGGTGAATTCTCCCATTGGGGGCCATTTGTATGCAAGGGAGGGAGGAGGGGGAAAAGAAAACGTGATGGTTCTCCTCTCTCTTTTTGCTCTTGGTGCATGCTTTGGAGACGTCTCTCCAATTTAGCCTAGTTTCCTAATCAGTGGGGAAAAAGGGCTCATGACTGGAAGGAAGGAGGGGGGGGAGAAGCCAAGGCAGCCGCCGGGCTAGGAAAAGGGAGCTGGGGCTGGTGAGTGGGGCGGTGGGCTGGCTGCCTTCTGCCGTCTCCTGACCTGGCCAGGTGGGCGGAGGATCCCCCCCCATTTCTTCCTGCACGCACACACACACTTTTCTCCAGATCGTCTCTTTCTCTCCCTTCTCCCTTTTTTCACCCCCCACACACTCTCTCTTTTTCCTCCTCCTCCCTATTTTACCTCTGACAGCCAGGGCCGGTCGGAGATAAATTTAAATATTAAGCGGGGGTGCTGAAAAGCGCCCCCCGCCGGCCCCGCCTCCTGCGCCCTGGCCCTGCCTCCCACCCAGCGTGCCCTGGCCCCGCCTCCCACGCTGCGTGGGAGGTGGGGCCAGGGCACGCTGGGTGGGAGGCGGGGCCAGGGTTGGCCCCGCCTCCCATGCTATTCGCCCTGGCCCCGCCTCCCACGCAGCGTGGGAGGCGCGGCCAGGGTTGGAAAGAGGGAGGCTTCGCCGCCCGGGGAGGGGAGGAGGGGATCCCTCCTCTCCTCCCCGGGCGGAGAAAGAACGAGGCTTCGCCGCCCGGGGAGGGGAGGAGGGGATCCCTCCTCTCCTCCCCGGGCGGCAAAAGAACGAGGCTTCGCCGCCCGGGGAGGGGAGGAGGGGATCCCTCCTCTCCTCCCCGGGCGGCGAAAAAACGAGGCTTCGCCGCCCGGGGAGGGGAGGAGGGGATCCCCTCCTCCCCTTCCCGGGCGGTGAAAGAACGAGGCTTCGCCACCCGGGGAGGGGAGGAGGGGATCCCTCCTTCCCTTCCCGGGCGGCGAAAGAGAGAGCCACAAGGCCAGGGCGCACTGGTCGGGCGGCGGGGCACCGTCAGAGCGGTGCCCCGCCTCCCACCCAGCCTGACGGCGCCCCCCGGGACCTGCGCCCGAGGCGGCGGCGTCACGTGGCCTCTATGGTGGGGCCGGCCCTGCTGACAGCTTTGCAGCAACTTGCAATTCTGGCCTTCTTCTCCTCCTTCTTCTCTTCTAACTCAAGCAAGGATAATTAGAGGGATAGAATCCTAGAAACGCAAGAGATCCCCTCCCTTAAGAGGCTATCCAGTCCAGACCCATTCTGCTAGGCTGGAAGGCACAAACCTTCCCAAACACAGAACCACCCAGTTCGAGATGAGATTCTGGAGAAAGTTGATCAATATCAGTGTTTAGCAAACTTTGGTTTTCTAGTGTTGCCATTCCTTTATGCTTAATATGGGATTCTAGAGACGCTTAATCTACAGTATATCAGTGTGTTTCCAACTCTGATCTTCCAGGTGTTTTGGATTTCAAACATGATGTTTTGGTACTTAATTTGTAAAACCATAACGTAATTTGACGTTCAATAGGTTTTTCCTTAACCCCTCCTTATTATCCAACATATTCGCTTATGCAACATTCTACCGGTCCATTTATGTCGGATAAGTGAGACTCTACATGAAAATTTTCCAAAACCCTTTTATTCTTGCTAAAAGTGTGTTCAGTTTTAGTTACTGAAGAAATGGAAAGACCTTTGCCATCTTTTTAGATTGAGGTTGGTAGTTAGAAGAAAAACTTGACTCAGACACTGAATCAACAAGATAAGCTTTAACAGAAAGTAAATAAGTATCTGTATAGTCCTACCTTTTGATTTTAATAGGGATGTTTTAGCACATAAGCTGACATGCCATTTCAAGTTAATTTCTGCCCTGCAAGACTTCATGAAACACTCTAATGTTGACTAATAACAGCAATTTATCATGTGAACCTTTCAAAATAATTGGCTTTGCTTCATCAGCGATCACTGATCAGTCTGCATAGCAATACCTTCTGCCACCAAGATGATATACTGTAAGTGCACAGATGTTATTTATGGCACCCCACTCATTCTTCTATTATGGACTGTATTTCATTCTGTACACAACCAACTTGTTTTTAAAATGAACCTTTCTCACAATCTTCAAATCTTACTGGAATTTCTAGCATTAAGTGGGTACTTAAACTATGCTTTAAATCATAAGAATGAGCAAAGTTTTGAATAATTTTGGGATGAATGATCTATAGAAAATATCTGTCAGAACTGAAAACACATTTGAAGACCTATCCCTTCTGGTAGGCCTACCCAGCCAATTTTAATCACTGATTTTAAACTTGCATCTTATGTTAAATCTTTGTAATGTAATATATAATATGTAGAAATAAGTTTTAATATGTATATATTTAGAATGTTTTAGATGATTATGTTTTAGCGATATTGTAACCTGCCTTGAGTGACAAGGAGAGGTGGGTTATTATTATTATTATTATTATTATTATTATTATTATTATTATTATTATCACAAACATAGTATGACACAGCAAATGGGATATAGGCTGGATTTCGTATTACAAAATCACAAGTCGAACACTTCCCAAGTGTTTAGGACTGTATGATGTATTTTTGGATAATGCATGCAGATCCCAGTAAGGTGGCCTTTTGCAGTTGGCAGATCGTAATTTTGTCAATATTTATTGTTTCCAAATGCTGGCTGAGATCTTTTGGAAGGGCACTCAGTGTGCCGATTACCACTAGGACCCCCTGTACAGAGCCTTTGCAGTCCAATGTTGAGGTCTTGATAACGGCTGAGTTTTTCCTGTTGTTTTTCATCAATTTGACTGTCACCTGGTATGGCGACATCAATTATCCAAAAAAATTTCTTTTCCACAACCGTGAGGTCTGGTGTGTTGTGTTCCAAACTTTGTCAGTCTGGATTCGGAAGTCCCACAGTATTTTTGCATGTTCATTTTCCATTACCTTTCCAGGTTTGTGATCGCACCAGTTCTTAACTGCTGGGAGGTGGTACTTGTGGCATAAGTTCCAATGAATCATTTGGGCCACATAGTTGTGCCTCTGTTTGTGCGATTTTCTTACAGCAGCTGAGGATATGATCAATAGTTTCGTCAGCTTCCTTGCACAGTCTGCATTTTGGGTCACTGGCTGATTTTTCGATCTTGGCCTTAATTGTATTTGTTCTGATGGCTTGCTCCTGGGCTGCAAGAATCAGGCCTTCTGTCTCCTTCTTCAGTGTCCCATTTGTGAGCCATAGCCAGGTCTTCTCCTTATCAACCTTTCCTTCAATTTTGTCAAGGAAATGTCCATGCAACGTTTTGTTGTGTCAGCTGTCAGCTCTAGTTTGTAGTGCAGTTTTCTTGTACTGATTTTTTGTCTGCTGTGCTTTGAGGAGTTTCTGATTTTTGACTTCAATCAAAGCAGGTTCTTCCCTTTCCTTTACATATTCTGCCAAGGCATGTTCTTCTTCTCTAACTGCTTGTTTTACTTTTAAAAGTCCTCTGCCACCAGATCTTTTAGGCAGATATAGCTGGGCAAGGTGGATGGATGGTATCCTTGAAGAGACAGGCTTGTCCTTGAAGGAGCTGGGAGTGGTGGCGGTGGACAGGGAGCTCTGGCATGGCTGGTCCATGGGGTCACAAAGAGTCAGAAGCGACTGAACGAATAAACAACAAATGTGAGGAATGAGTCTAGTAATAGTCTCTATATACAGCTTCCGATCTTCATCGTGTTTGTGTTCTTCGTTTCATTATTTTCCTTTGTTCTATATTTGCTTCTTCTCTTCCTGATCTTCAGGTAGTATTCTCTTTTCTAGCTAGTTTAAGTTATCATTTTTCCCCTTCTTATAAATCAAGTAGTCCCTTATCAGTTTCCGATATGATTATCTTTTAGAGGTAGAGTCTTGGCAGTGGGTCCATAAATGACTTTGAAGTCCTATTCTGGATCTTCATGATCTTTCACATTGAGGACATAGATTTCCAGATGGAAAGGATTTGCTTGATGTGTCTTCCTCTTGGCATGTTTCTTCCTTTCACCCTATATTTGTGCCTTTTCAAAACCAGTAACACTATTGTTAACAGCTGATCTCCAGTTATAATGTTAGAGGACCAAGGCATCCAAGTTTTTGGTGTTTATACCACATTTTGGGGGGTTAGATTTGAGCCCATCTTGAAATCTCTGTTATTGTCCATTGACATTCTGTTTTCCATTATTAAGTTGAAAATAAAGTAAATCTTCAGGAGACAGTGATGAGAAATTTGAACAACATGACCCATCCAACAAAATTGATGGCAGAGAATCCTTGTTTCAATGCTGCTGATCTTTGCTTCTTCCAGAATATAGTATAGGTGATACAGGGAGAGGAGGGAGAAGGGTAATATTCTGTGCTATCTAGTGGTAAAGGATAAGGAAACAGGGACACCATCAAGAAATCTAACATTCCTTGAAATTGCTGCTTAAAAATAATGTCTTAAGGAAAATGTGTACAGTTGGTATATATATTATCTTTAAAAGGAAAGAACCATAGTATGCAAAAGTTATAAGGAGGAAATTCCAACTTATGTTCCCAGAAGATGCTTGGAACATGTACAGGTATGGAAGAAGATTCCCCAGTAGCACTGACTTAGTTATTGTCAGCTTCCTGGCCTCAGAAGGAAAGGGGAACTGGTTTCTGGCCTCAGTTAAAGTCTCTGCAAGGTGGTGTGGCAAGGAGACCAGTAACTCCAGCAAACCCTGAAGAGAGACTGTCATGAAAACAGAAGCTACATGACAAGGAATGAACTGTAAGAATCTCATCCCAAAGGCTGCCAGAATTGCCACACATTGTGGTGATTCCGGCAGTGTACATTAGGTTGCATTGAATCCGTTGCCCCACGCTCAACTTACTCAAGTCACCATCCCACAAGGGAAAGCGTCGACTACCCAGCTTCCTCCCCTTGTTCCTGGCAGAATACGTGAAGCTTCCCGTGTTGCCATTGAGGCAGCATGCTTCACTTCACCTTCTCTTTAAGTCCCGCCGGAAGTACCTGTGCGTTGTGTAATGGAAGCAGGCAGGCTCCATGCTTAAAGGGACGGCGAAGTGGAGCATGCCGCCAATTCTATCCCCATCTGATGAGCTTGTAATTATCTCCTTTGGACCTGAGATCCAAAGTGTGAAGAGTCTGAAGGAATATCAAGCAGACTGAGACTTTTTGGGAAGGTCCTGTGAGAAAGTTGAGAGCTGCAATGGACACTTCCAGGGGGCTGAGGACAGACTGCCTCCAGTGAGAAGACCTTACTAAGGTGCCAGAAAACTGCAGCCAATTTGAAATACTCTTTGTGCAGATATCTGATTGGGACTAATTGCTGATGATTTTGCTGACTCCTGGGGGATCTATGGCTATCTCAGTTTAGGCTCCTCTTCCTGTAAACATATAGCAGTAGCTTGCAGTGCCCTATATCCTTAAGATACTAATTGGGCCTGTATTGCAATACTTTTAGTTGACTAAAAAGTAGTTGTTTAAATAAAGTCTTTTGTATACAAGGGGTTCTGGGTGTGTTTCAGAGGTCATGCACACAGGGGTGTTATTTTTTCCCATGGAGAGAATGAATCAAAAGACAACAGGGTACCCTATTTTATAATGCAGAACCTATTTTATTGTCCCAAAGTTTATCAGAATGAGTCATGAAACTATGGGAGAAAAATGTATTCTGATCATGATATCTTACTGTATATTTGTTCATGAATAATCCTTTTTATGTAGTTAAAGGTTTGTTGTTTTGATCTCTCCCAAAAAGGTTAGTTTCATAGTGTTTAATATGCAGGAAAATACAGAGTACAGGTGAAAAGATTAGTAATTATGAATGTTTTACTGTGCAACTCAACTCTGCAGTCCAATATTCATAAAGAAGCATTTTCAAAGATTAGTTTGACACAGTTTCCAATTAATTATTCTCAGGAGATGATGACTTTGTTAACTCAAAAAGCAGTTGTTCTTCAAATGTATTTCTGTGGCTTTGTTTTTTTAATATCATGTCACTAAACATATGGCTGTTCAAATAGTAAGATTAATTTAATATTTTGATTGCGCATTCAGAAACAGACTTTGATGCCAGCCTAGGGTTTTCATTATCTTTATGTAAAAATAAATCTCAAAAGTAACTTAATAAGGCAGCAAGGAAAGACCCTGAGGCTGACCTGCCCCCCCCCCCCCCAAATCCACATTTCTACACTTAACAAATATTAGCAATAATCCAGACACTGGTGAATTTCCTAATGTCATACCACCATGCCATTTTTATTCAGATTAAGAACATATTTGGTAATGTCTAGTAACCCTAAATCACTGGTTTTCAAAGAGAGCCCTTGGGGCATACTGAGGTACAAAGCATATACAGTTCCCTATTCCCCCCCCCCCCCAAGCTTTTTCTCCTCTTTCCTGCTCTTCCTCCTTCCTGGCTCCCTTGTTGCCAAAAGCATTATTTTTATTATCGTAGTCGTCATCATGATTACCATCATCACAAAGGCTGGGTAGCCATCTGTTGGGCATGCTTTGATTGTGTTTTTCCTGTATGGCAGAAGGGGGTTGGACTGGATGGCTCTTGGAGTCTTCCACTGAAATACTATTAACTTTATGTTGGTTAAAAATATTCTTCATTTTAAATATTCTTCTTTCTTTCCCTTTTTTGTTTTTTGCACTGCAAAGAAGATATGTGCAGTGTGCATAGGAATTTGTTCATGTTTGTTGCAGTTAGTTCACACTAACACTCTTGATCCATCTGCCACTAGTCCAGCCTGTCTGTTAAATTATATATATACATTGCATATAATCTATATATATAAAAACGTAGTGTTTGTTTTACTATGGAGTAAACAACAAAACCGCTGAACCCAATCACACCAAATTTGACCACAAAAGACTTAGTCATTCAAAATATGTCTTTCAATCAAAAAAAAAATTAGAAAAGTAGTCCAAATTACAGATGATGAGGAAGAGCCTTTCTCCCCCTAACTGCCAGTTATAAAGGTAGGTTCCGCTGCCTTTAGCCCCCCCCCCCCAACTGCCTTTAGGCCCTGCCCCCTTCGTATCCTAGCAACTCCCTCAGCCAAAATGGCACCCAGGGCACAGGCAGAGTACACTTCGGCCTGATCCACACTGCCTATAAAATACAGATTATCTGATTTGAACTGGAGTACATGGCAGTGTAGACTAAAGGTCCTTCCACACAGCTATATTACTCATTTATATTATCTGCTTTGAACTGGATTATCTTGAGTCCACACTGCTATATAATCCACTTCAGTGTGTATTTTATTCAGATATGTAGAAGGGGCCTCATATAATCCACTTCTAAGCAGATAAGATTATAACTATAGTATGAAATAATTACTGTGGTATAATAATACAGAACAATATAAAACCTGGACAGTAAATAAAGAGCAACATTCTGAAAGCAAGGAAATTGAGAATTCCAGAAAGGAAACAATCAGGGCCAGCTAACACTTCCCAACAAAGGATTCCCCCCAGGCAGGAAGCAGCCAGACTTTGAAGCTGCAAGGCCATTAAATGCTAATCAAGGTGCCTAATTGCAGCATTCATACCTGCCACACCAAAACTATTAATTGCTATTCAAACTGGCCAACCAAGTATTACGCAAGGTAGAAAGTGGCCAGGCTTGCAAGCAGCAAGGCTACTCAGTGCTTTTCCCGGGGCTGTGGCGCAGACGGGAGAGCAATGAGTCACTGACCAGGAGGTCATAAGTTTGAGGCCCGCTCGGAGCTATGTTTGTTTGTCTTTGTCCTGTGTTAAAAAGGCATTGAATGTTTGCCTAATATGTGTAATGTGATCCGCCCTGAGTCCCCTTCAGGGTGAGAAGGGCGGAATATAAATGATGTAAATAAATAAATAAATAAATTTTTAACCTGACCAACCAAGATTTCCCCTAGGTGAAAAATCCCCAGGCTTTGAAGCCACGAGGCTACTCCGTCCCATTCAACCTGGCCTAGCAAGGATGCCCTATGTAGAAAGCAGCCAGGCTTTTAAGCTGCAATACTATTCAGTGCAATTCAATCTGGCCAAACAGTGATTCCCCTACAAAGAAAGTAGCCAGGCTTCAAAGCGACTCTTTGATTGAGGGTGCTACTCCAGATATTCCAGAAAACGGCCAGGCTTTGAGGCGACAAGGCTATTCACTGCTATTCCACCTGGCCAACAAATGATTACCATAAATCACAGCAACGTGTGGCCGTGCAATGCTAGTATAATATAAAAACATTTCTTGGGGCTCCATGAGAAACTTTTCCTTCAAAAAGGCCTCAGTGGCTGAAATAATTGAAGAACGAATCCCTCCCCTAAATCATTATTAAGAAACCACTGAGAAGTTAAAAATTCAGTAAGGAAATCTGAGCAATCCCATGAAAGATTTTTACAAGGCATGAATTTCACTTCGACATCTACAGATCATATGCATTTATAATTCAAAGCACTATAATTCAATGCCTTTGTGTTCTGTTATGTCATGCACAAATAATTCTATGTGGAATGTCAGATCTGTCCCACTCCTGAAATTCCTTACTTGTTTTTTTTTCTTTAAAAGATCTTTGTGATTGACTTCATCATTCAAGAAACAGATCAATAATTCCAAATATATATTTTAAAATGTTAACTGTCAACTCAAGACAGGTCAAACATAATCCAAAAACACAATCCAGAGTAAATTCCAAGAGAGAAGGCATGAACTTGGTAAACTGGAACCAGGAAAGAATACACTTTGATTCAAAGAGCGTAACTTGGCATGACAAGAACCATGAAGCAAAATCCATATAGGAAACTTAGAGCATGAACGGGCATGACTGATTTAAAGCACCAACTTTGACCCCATTGAAGTAACAAGCTTTTCCCTTTGCCTTATTAAATCTCCACCCCCGAGAAAAACACAGAAGATGAACTGACCGACAAAGAAGCTGGGAACTCTCTCTCTGTTTACAAAAGTGTCACCTCCTATCTGCCAGCTCATTAACCTCTCCAGCTGCATCTGTATGTGAAGAATCTCTCTCAGGAATTCGGCCTTGAGGCTCCGGTCTCTGTTCTACAGAAACCTCTGCCTTTAAGGGAATCCTGTTAAGACCATCATCCCTATTGCAATCAAACACAGTCCCAGAATCAGGCACAGGCCCAGGCCCCTAAACCTCATTGACATCCGGCACTAACACAGGTAACACAGGTTGAACTACAACAGAAACAGCAAAAAAAATCAGACACAATAGAAACACGGGATGGGAATGATGTGCACTTACATGCACGTGTGCATGGATGTGAGAGTGATGCACCTGGCTTTGCTCCTTTTTGGTTCTTGCAACTGCTCTGCCTGCATGGGGGAGGAGCTGGGTGGGGCAACCCTAACGTTCAGTTACACAATCCTCTTTGAGATTAAGATCAGCAGTTTAAGAATCTTGTACTAGTCAATGGCCATGAAAAATCCATTTTAAAATATTCCAGATATACAAAATATACAAACTGCAGCAAAACCACACAGATGATATAACAAAAAATATTTTAAAAATTGGAATTTCTAAATTACAGAAAAAAACAATCAAGACTTGAAATAATGTTTTTTTTTTCCTTATCTTTTTTCATCCAAGGGCTGCTTTTTGTGTTACATAGCCATTGATCTTTCAAATAAATTTGAACCAATTCTAAAAAAAAAAAAAAAATAGCTCCCTTTCTATTATCCCAAATGCAGATCTGGTCCTCGTCACACTTTATCTGGATAAGAGCACCATTTGGCAGATAACACAGGTTTGAAAAGGTGTCTAGAGTATTAGGACTATAAAACAGACAGACATCTTAAGCAAGAAATAGGAATGTATTTATATATTTCTGTATGGAAATTACAAAGTGTACCATAGCCCATCATAGCTACATCACTAATTAGTAGATCAGATTTCTTGGCACATGCATGCTTGGCAGGCCACATAAATGCATCCCATAATGCTTCTTCATAATTTCTATTTCATTAACATCATAACCCTATATTAAGAGGTGTGTGTTTTACAAGGGTAATGACTATAAATGTACAAAAGTTCAGAAAGTTAACTGTGACCTTATTTGTGCCTGTTGGATTCTGTCTAAAGCTAATGTTATCGTGTCTGTACATTCTATCCCATCTCTGCCAGACTAGACACAACACAGAGACATAGCATATTCTTTCATTATGGGACATATGAGAGAGAGCATGGGGGCTGGAAAGGTAATCCAACCTTAACACTCCTAACCATTTGATACTAGTCCCTACTAAGCATTAAAATATGCAGATAAAAATAAAAGCTTTCTGGAATTTCTAATGTATTTACGCACAGAATTGCTGAAATTTACTTTGAGAATCATTACACAAACCCGCCCATCCTCCCCTCTGGCAAACCTCCCCCTTTCTCGCTAACTTTGCAGCGTAGGAACTAGGGAGCACGCACCCGGGCTGCCTTTTCTGCCCTGCAGGGAGGGGGGCAATTACTGCCAAAATTTGAAAGATTCAGCTAGAAGATTTTCTGTTGGAGCCTGCACTGGCGCAGATATTCTCCACTAGTGTGAATTCACAGAGTACCACTTGAAGAAACATGGTTACACGTTGGCTTTTTAGCTGCTGCAGCACACTTGTTTGTTCATGTTCAACTTGTTGTCCACAAAGACTCCAAGATCTTTCTCACATGGACTGTTTTCAAGTCAGGCATCACCCATCCTGTGTCTTTACATTTCATTTGTTTCTGCCTAAGTGTAGTATCTTACATTTGTCCATGTTAAAATTCATTTTGCTAATTTTGGCCCAGCAGTCTAATCTGTTAAGGTCATTTTGAATTCTGATCTTGTCCTCTAGAGTATTAGCGATCCCTCCTAATTTGGTGCCATCTGCAAACTAAGTATGCCCTGTAAACCTTCCTCCAAGTCATTAATATAGTTGTTGAACAGTACCGGGCCCAGGACCAAACCCTGCAGCACTCCACTAGTCATTTCTTTCCAGGATGAAGTGAAAGCCTTTGGGTTCGATCACTTAACCAATTACAGATCCACCTAATAGTAGCATTGCCTATCCACATTTGACAACTTTGCTTTAAATGTAACCTTGACACCTATAACCAAGTGTAGTCTAAGGAGACTTGCATTTTAAAAAACACTGAAAACAAACTAATCAAACTATAGAAAAAATATGTTTTTTAACTATCCCTTTCATTTTGTAGTCCATGGCAATATAGGTAAAGACTTGGCCTCAGCACAATGCTGAGCTTTAAATGTTTCACAAATGACAAAAATTGTTGTTTATCCATTCAGTCACTTCTGACTCGTTGCGACCTCATGGACCAGCCCACACCAGAGCTTCCTGTTGGCCATTGCCACCCCCAGCTCCTTCAAGGTCAAGCCAGTCACTTCAAGGATACCATCCATCCATCTTGTCCTTGGTTGGCCCCTCTTCCTTTTTCCTTCCATTTTCCCCAGCATCATGATCTTTTCCAAGCTTTCCTGTCTTCTCATTATGTGGCCAAAGTACTTCATCTTTGCCTCTAATATCCTTCACTCCAGTGAGAAGCCAGGCATTATTTCCTGGAGTATGGACTGGTTGGATCTTCTTGTGGTCCAAGGGACTCTCAGAATTTTCATCCAACACCACAGTTCAAAAGCATCTATCTTCCTTCGCTCAGCCTTCCTTATGGTCCAACTCTCACATCCATAGGTTACTATGGGGAATACCATTGCTTTAACTACGTGGACCTTCATTGCCAAAAATACATAGGTACAAAACCAGCATATAACATCTTTGAGGAAAGGCTAGATCAGAATTTTTTTCTGATCATGAATAGGGGTGAATATAAAAACAATGTTTTATTGCACAATAGCTGCACCCTTTTTCGGTTTAAAAATAGGAATAAAAAGTGCAAGTACAGTAGAGTCTCACTTATCCAACACTTGCTTATCCAGCGTTCTGGATTATCTAACGCATTTTTGTAGTCAATGTTTTCAATATATCATGATATTTTGGTGCTAAATTCGTAAATACAGTAATTACAACATAACCTTACTGCGTATTGAACTACCTTTTCTATCGAATTTGTCGTATAACATGATGTTTTGGTGCTTAATTTGTAAAATCATACCCTAATTTGATGTTTAATAGGCTTTTCCTTAATCTCTCCTTATTATCCAACATATTCGCTTATCCAACGTTCTGCCGGCCCGTTTACGTTGGATAAGTGAGACTCTACTGTATAATGCAATGAAATATGGTATTTTAAAAAGAAGAAGAACAGGGAGCAGTGAGTAACTTCCAACTCTCCAGTGAATGGTTATGGATACTAAAACATCTTATTTTATCTATATTAACTGTAAGATTTGCAGTAAATGTATATAATGTATATGTTATTCCAACCTACTATTCTTGAAATCCTAAAATTAATATTCCATTAAGCTTATCCATATCTATATCTTTACAAGCCAGTACAACATACCTCAAGTTAATGATACATTCAGAACTTTTAAACTTCTCATAAACTTATCTTATTATTGTATTTAATCTTTAATCTTGCCCTGCCATCTCTTAATTATTCAATCTTCTTGCTGAATAAAGAAAAATAGACCAAAAAAAGGCTTTACTAGCAAAGTACCTATGTCTTTTAAAGCTTCAGCATCCCAGTTTCATACATTATGCATTACAGTCTCAAAACTTCAATTCTCAAAAAATCTGGTAACACTGCATGTTTATCTAAATCATGCCACATGTAGCCCATCAACCATTTCTAATTACTGTTATCTTACATTTTGTTTCCTCCCAAATTTTACTTTTATATGCAATTGACACAACTAGTCCAACGTACATAGTCCTTCAGATCTGGACTTTTTCTGATTATTCTTTGTTCTTCTTGAGAATATTTTCTCATTTGAATTGTGCTTAATCCGAAGTGATGGGATAATTGATGTTGACCTTCTCTTTTCATTGTTTAATTTTTTTTCCTCATAGGGGTGTGAGCTCATAGAGACTCCAGATCAAGATTTAACAGACTTCACCAAATGTCTTGAGGTACTCCTGAAGAGGATAGAAAAGAAAGCCTTGAAGGTATGCCTAACAACTTTTTCACTACATGTTTGTTCTCCCACTGGTATTGTTTTAAAGTTTGCAGAGACTGAAAAAGTCTATCAGAGTGTCTTTTGTGTTTTTGTTTTGCATTGTGATCTATATTCTGCTAAATAAAATTCAGTCATATGACTAGTGGCTTGTGACAGAAGATTGAGCAAGCATTTTCTTCCAAAACCATGGCTCAAACTATCTTGTAATGAATCTTGGAGGCTGCTGCAAAGTAACATTATGTAACAAAATTTGAAAAAATAAATTCTGTGTCTGGTTTGAAAGTGCTATTTCCTGTTTATTTGTGTAGTACAGTAGAGTCTCACTTATCCAATGTTCTGGATTATCCAACGCATTTTATAGTCAATGTTTTCAATGCATTGTGATTTTTGGTGCTAAATTCGTAAATACAGTAATTACTACATAGCATTAATGTGTAATGAACTACTTTTTCTGTCTAATTTGTTGTATAACATGATGTTTTGGTGCTTAATTTATAAAATCATAACCTATTTTGATGTTTAATAGGCTTTTTCTTAATCTCTCCTTATTATCCAACATATTCGCTTATCCAACGTTCTGCCGGCCCGTTTATGTTGGATAAGTGAGACTCTACTGTACTTACTTTGAAACTACAGTAGAGTCTTGCTTATCCATCATAAACTGGTGAGCAGAATGATGGATAAGCGAAACTTACAGATAACAGGGTGGGTGCTCGCTCGCTAACCCTCCCTCGATCATTTACCAGGCTGGGTCCCAGAAGCGGTGACGGCAGCACCGGGACCTGGCGGGGTGAGTGAGTAAGTGAGAGAGCGAGCAAGCGAGGGAGGGCCTTTGCCACCCTCCTTCGCTTGCCTGCCTCTGTCCCTCAGCTCCTTCACCACACCGGGTCCCGGCAACACCGGGGCCTGGCCTGGTGAAGGAGTGAGCAAGTGAGCGAGCGAGGGAGGGCCTTTGCCGCCCTCCTTTACTCACCCACCTCTATCCCTCAGCTCCTTCACCACGCTGGGTCCCGGCAACACTGGGTCCCAGTGGGGTGAGTGAGTGAGAGAGAGCGAGAGAGGTAAGGCATTTTCCTCAGATAATACAGAGTGTTGGATAAGCAGAAGTCAGATAAGCGGGACTCTACTGTAGTTGTTATACTCCAGCAACTTTGTTTTTGTGGCTGCCACAAACTATGTTAAATTGATTGAGACTCTATGTGATATTCATTGAAGATATTCAAGGACTGGGCTAATTTACAAAAAAGGAACATTTTGACACTAGAGGGTACAGATTTGAGAAGAGGCTGGCATGCGTACATTTGGTATGACAAAAAAAAAGAATAGGAAAGGACTTTACAAATCATTACGTAAGAGCAGGATTAATAACAATCTGGAAAAGATATAAGGAGAGATTTTATAGAAACACACCACTCTGGGTATCACTATATGGAAGCCCTCCAAAGAAGGGAGTTAGAATGGCAAATATGGCCAACTTACGGAGACATGCTAAAGAAAGAAGGAGGAAAAATAGATCTCAAAGAGGAAAATGAAATTAAACAAAAATTTAGCAACTTCTCATGGCTTCATTACAGACAAACCAAATAACTTTTTAAGAAAGACAAATAAAGAGGCTTTGCAGAAAGAGATTCCTTTTGGGACAATATAATGAAATCTGGAAACAAAACAATCACAAAAATGTACAAGAAATATTAGAATGGATTATGGAACCAGAATAGATTAAAGAGTGTATGACTAAATGGGCGGCAAATATTGGTCACCCAATAAAATTAGAGAAATGGGGAAAATCTGGAATCAATAAATTAAGTATACTTACACATTCAATTTAAGAGAAAACTGGCTTAAAATGATATACAGATGGCATATCATGCCACAAAAAATTCAAAATGTTACAAAAACGCCTCAATTAAATGTTGGAAATGCGAGCAACAAATAGGTACTTTTTCCATACATGGTGGACCTGTTCAACAATTTTGGAAAGACATACATGGAGACATACAAAAAATCTTAAAGTTTAATATTCAAAAGGAGCCAGAATACTTTCTGCTAGGAAATACATACATAATTAATACATAAGTGAAATACATACATAATTAATGGGGCTGTTCCTGTTCTTGGAAATCAGTTGATGTGTGCTATAAAACTCCAAGATTTGATTTATTTACTTCCACACTCTCTGTAAATAATGTCTGGGGAGAGGTCCTGGACAATTTGTGTATCATTGCCTGCATTCCTCCTCTTTGCAGCACACAGAGCTTTTAATTCAATTTCATTTGCTCTTTTGCCCCACTTGATTAAAACTAGTCATTTCCTTGAAAGACAGGAATATCTCACTCATTTCATTCCTGATCCCATTTGTGGGAAGTTATACTGTTTGGCCTCCTCTATTGTTCAGATTGATGAGCACATCTGCTTTCATACAGCCTGTTTCTTTACCTGCTCTTTTGGTAAAATTCCAAAGTTGTGTTTTACAGTCCTTCATGTTTAAGATGTGTCTTAAATAAGTGGAATTATAAGGAAGAAAAATAACTTCATAAACCTGCTTCCACGTGCAGCAGGACTTGCACATGTATATTGTACTGTCACTGAACTAGTAACTTTTTACAAGTACTGTATAAACGCAATGAATCCTGTCATATGTGAAGCACATTTGAACTTCAAGTGTAGCAGATAGAAATAAATTTGCCAAAACCCTGCTGCCTTTTGGAGTATGCATCCTATGAATGTATCATAAAGAGCTCTCCCCAAAGATTTATAAAAGCGCACTATTAAAATGAGAATAATAGAAGCTACATAATCTACTCCTGCATTTCAACAATATACCTTTCAATAATACTTTGAAATCTTTACATGCTTTGATCCTGCTGTCATTTTGCTAATAATGCAGTACACTTTTAGATACAGTGATGGATATTGCACTCCACAAATCTCTGGGCTTTGAAGCTTAACATGACTAACAGTAACAGCATGAGGAAGAGGGGGAAGGCATCTCTTTTGAAGGCAGAAATTACTCTGAATGCAGGGCACAATACACAGTGTAACAATTATACCATCACATTTCTGCATAGAGTGGCAGGTGGGGTAGCAGTTTTGAACTTTGTATAAATATGCCACTTTTCTAAAGATACAACTATTGAATGGACAAGTTTGCTCTAAACAGAAGTGTGGCTTATTTGTTGTTTGATGGTTCTGCGGGGGTGATTGTTCCAGAAAATAGCATATATCAAATGAGATGGTTTTTTTTTAATCTCCTGTAACTTTTTGACCTTTTTATTTTAGACATAAGAGTATTAAAAGAGGTTTGTTACTGTTCTGGTTTACTTAAAATATTACTGCTTGGGTTTGAAATGTAAGGCTAGATTAAGTACCAATTTATGTTGGAAGTCCTCCAAAAGCAAACACTAGCAATTTCTTTTGAATCACATGTATGGTGCAATAAAGCTATTTTAAAAGAGGTATATTGTCAAGAGAGAAAGACCAAGGCACCTCGATGTCACTTTTAACTGCCATGGTGGCCCGGCTGCTGCAGAGGCCAGGCCAGGCTGTGGAAGCAGGAAGGCCACGCCTGGGTGGAGGTGCCTCAATGGTGCCCCCTAGGAGATGGCGCCTACAGCAACCACCTACTTTGCCTAATGGTTGAACCGCCTCTGAGCTTTTCTGAACCCACTGAAATCTCGGAACTATTTCCAAAGTCAGCTCCATGTAGAACACATTACAATACTCTATATTGCAGTAACCAACAAGATCTAACCTCTAAGAAAAGCACTACTGGGACACAAGGGAGGAAGACTTATAAAAATAATTGGTTGCTGTTATAGTTGGCAGGCAGACCTAGAAAACATGTGTTGTTATCATGGTGTTCAGCGTTTGCTGTTTATGCCATTCCTTCTGTTTCCGTTGTTCAAAGATGAGAGCTGGCGATTGTGTAGGAGGTAGTGGCCATGTTGGGGGAATCATAAGGGCCCGGGCTGTGGCGCAGGCTGGTGAGCAGCCAGCTGCAACAAATCACTCTGACCAAGAAGTCATGAGTCCGAGGCCAGCTCGGAGCCTGCGTTTGTCTCTGTCTTTGTTCTATGTTAAGGCATTGAATGTTTGCCATATATGTGTAATGTGATCCGCCCTGAGTCCCCTTGGGGTGAGAAGGGCGGAATATAAATACTGTAAATAAATAAATAAATGTATAACAATCGTTGAACCCTGGATATCAAGGCTCAGGGTTGAGTCCAGGATTACACTCAAATCGTGATCCTGAGATTTCAGGGAGATTGTAACTGTTTCCAACAAAGGTGGCAAACACTGATTGCCAAAAAACAAACAAATCAAATCAAAACCAATGAATAAATACAACCTCAGTATAACTTATAATAACAAACCAAAAACAACCAAAAGTTAAATCGTATATACAATGTGCACACATACAATTAAATTTGAGCCCCGCTCCCCCAACAATTGGAGGGACCTTGAACCAGCCCTCCACTTCCAAAGTCTGGGGACCCCGATCTAGCTAATCTGTTTAATCCAGAAATCCCTGATGTTAGAAGGCCATTATATGCTCTAGAGCCCAATAAGGAAATATTGAAGAGTGGTTGAGGTAACATCTATTCTAGAACCAAAAAAGTGTGCTCTCTTTCTTACTCACTACTTACTTGCTTTGGAAAAGCCAGCACTAAACCCATCAAGCAGGAATTATCATACATTTGAGTACACAATTACAGACAATCTCATGTTTCTTATAGGAATGTTGATTCTCATTATGTCTATACTTGGTTTGGAAAACAATGTTTCTGCAGTAGGGATTTAAATTGGTAACTAATTTCATTCGTAAAGGAATTAATAAACAATTTTAGCATTTTTCCTCTCACTGTGAGAGTCTTTAAAAATTGCACAGTGTTTGAAGACCGTTCATAACTTGGGACATTTCTGAACATAATTTACATGTGGTTGTTTTAGCAAAGAAAAAATGTTCTGCTTTCTCAACACGTATGTAAATCTTGTGCAAAATAAGACAAAATTGCAAATGTTCTTGTCAGTCAAGATTCTCCACATTTTCCCATTATTTAAATATATATATAAATTATTTCCACACTTATTTTGTTTCATTATGTGTATGTTATGTCAATTCAAGGAAAGAAATTAACATTGATATTTATGCCAATTTTATAATAACTACTCTAAAACTTAGGGCTAGCTCAATGAAAAATGTGTTTACATATACTGTTTTAAGAGTTAGTGCTGGACTGGCCTTCAGTCCATCTTCTCTATTAATTGTGCTTTCATGCTCATATTTCTTTCATGCCCTATCTTATCTGTTTTCTGTGTGGTTTCTATGAGTGTATATTTGTTTGAAATCATAGTCTCTTTCTTTGGTGGACAGGTGAGCAATAGGATATTCAAAAATACATAAAACTCTTCCATTTTCTCCCAGCCTCAAAATTGGAATAAGTTGGGAGAATGAAATCTTAGATGGAATTTTTTACCTTTGTTCTGGCAAAGATTTCAGACTAGTAATATAAATTTAAATTTCACCTTAGAATTAAATTTAATAAATGCTCCTTTGATGGCACACCGGGGTTAAAAGGAAAACTATAGTGTCTGGCTATACCCGGTGGCTATCGGTATACCCTCTGATGTACTTCAGTTCTTTAAAATAAGGACTCTTGAGGCAGGATAAAGTTAACCAAATAAGTTTACTGGAAACAAAAGGCAAAGTTAACTTCAGTCAGGGTTCTTGAAAGGCGAATCAAAATAATATATTACAAAGATGAAGTTGGTTGGTTGAACTTAGTTACACTGGTAACAAAAACTTGATTATATTCATATAATATGAGATAAAATGAGGTAAGTCACTTGGCTATAGATATAATACAGAACTAAGATGGTAAAGCACAGAACTATGGTGAAGTACACTAAGCTATATTGATAAAAGTACTATTTTAGTGATAAAATACTGGACTTTGCTATGGTAAATTCTGGACTATGGTGACTATACGGTAAGGTACTCTAAGCTATGTTAGCTATACGTGCTAAAGATGCCTGTCTGGATTGCCAAGACCAAGAAACCCAGACAATTTCTGGCCTTCTTCTCTAAAACTCTGACACAGAATAAAAAGAAGGGGAAAGCCTTTCAGGCAAACTCTGAGGCAAAAAGGCTAAACCAACTGAGCCAAGCTCCACCCCTAAAACTAAGTACAATTGGAAAAGTCCACACCAAAGGGAGAACTAAACAAGGAAATGAAGCAGAGGAGGGAAAAAGCTAGTCCAAAACATCACATCCCCCTTTAAACATTAACATAAATATGTTAGAGAAGGCTTCCTTCGTTCACTTTATAGTATAAAGATAACATAGTGGCATTTTTTCATGAGCTATTTTATGTCTTTCCACTGTACTCTACAGCATCATTTTTTTCAGATCAGAGGCTTTCATTATTTGGTCAAGACAGCACAGAAATGTTATGGATAAAAGAAATTGTTATTTCCATTAAATTCCACCCTGGGAGCAACTGGTTTTTCTTTCTGTCTCTGTCTCTCTCGCCTTAACATTTGTGCTGGATTTGACTGTAGTTCCTTTCATTCCTATTTTAAAACCTACAAAGGCCCAATTGTCCTAAAGGTTGACAAGATCTTTATGGTGTGTTCCTTTACAGACAAAAGCAAGGTTGATCTAAATTTAGAGCTTTGGAACGTATGTTTAGTGCTCTGACATTACACAAATTGTTCAGGCTATTTCAAGTTACAGATAAATTTCCACGCAGATAGCCTAAGAACCATTAGAATGCTAAAACAGCAAGAGCCTTAGAAAATAAAGCAGCCAGCAAATGTAGAAAGAACTATGACAAAAGGTAGAATGTCTTTCTCACATTATGTTCCTCTAAGGGCTTCCCACATTAGTTGGTCTCATATATCCTTACTGGTTCTCTCACACATTCACATGAATACACATGCTGCTCATATTCGATAATAATAATAACAATAATAACAACAACAATAATAATAATAATACAGTAGAGTCCTGCTTATCCGACTTCCGCTCATCCAACACACCGTATTATCTGACGCCCGGGGCCGTCCTCGCTCGCTCACTCACACGCCCTTTGCCGTTTTCCCTTGCTCCACCTTTGCCGTTTTCCCTTGCTCGCTCATTCACCAGGCTGGGTCCTGGTTCTGCTGTCACTGCCGGAACCTGACCTGGTGAGTGAGCGAGGGAGGGAGGGCCTTTGAAGGTTACAGTAACAATTGGAGCTGCACATACTAAAAAGAATTATTTCCCTACAATGAAAAGCAGTTTTTCCCTATTTTGGAAAAGGTACTAGGAGAGAAGTCATTTTCACATGTCACAGACACAGGTTCGCAGTCTGGGTGTTCTCCTGGAGTCATTGCTGAGCCTGGAGCCCCAGGTCTCAGCGGTGGCCAGGGGAGCATTCGCACAACTAAGACTTGTGCGCCAGCTGCGCCCATTCCTTGGGAAGTCTGACTTGGCCACGGTGGTCCACGCTCTGGTTACATCCCGCTTGAATTACTGCAATGCGCTCTACGTGGGGCTGCCTTTGAAAACGGCCTGGAAGCTACAACTATACAATGGGTGGCAGCCAGATTAATAACTGGGGTGGCTTACAGGGAGCGTACTACTCCCATGTTAAGCCAGCTCCACTGGCTGCCGATATGCTACCGAACCCAATTCAAAGTGCTGGTCTTAGCCTACAAAGCCCTAAACGGTTCTGGTCCAACTTACCTGTCCGAACGTATCTCCTCCTATGAACCTACGATAACATTAAGATCATCTGGGGAGGCCCTGCTCTCGATCCCGCCCACCTCTCAAGCGCGGCTGGTGGGGACGAGAGACAGGGCCTTCTCGGTGGTGGCTCCACGGCTGTGGAACTCTCTCCCCAGTGACATCTGGCAGGCTCCATCCCTTCTGGGGTTCAGAAAGAAACTGAAGACCTGGCTATGCGAGCAAGCATTTAACGAATAAGTTTCGTTGGCTTCGACGCGGTCTGGATTAAGGTTTTTGTACAAGGTCTGGCAGATGAATGGCACAAACATTTTGCACTGTTTTTAATTTTGTTTACTGTATATTATGATGTTATTTAAATGTTTTGGTTGTTTTAATGTTATTTATTGTATATTGATGTATTGGCATTAATTGCCATTGTTGTAAGCCGCCCTGAGTCCCCTCGGGTGAGAAGGGTGGGGTAGAAATGATATAAATAAATAAATAAATAAATAAATAAATGGTATATCAGTGAAGCGCAAAGCTCCTCTCACAAATCTGTTTCTGGGCAGGTATATATGCGGGGGTGGGGGGAGCACTCTGTATCCAAGTATTTAGGTGCCCAATGCCCGGTTTTTTGAGCTTTGAGTGCCATCAGACTGGAAGTGAATTGGTAGTCATAATTGATGGTGAACTTTGGGTACATGACATTTCATAATACCTTTTTTAAAAGCAAGAAAACAGTTGTGACACACCACTCCATATTTCCTTGTTTGAAGTCACACCCATGTTCCATGTATGCCCATGTGGGGTTTTTTGGTTTTGTTTGTTTCCTTTGTTCTCTATTGTGTGATTTGAGCAAATTCTGTCACAGCGAGAGAGAATGAGTTCACTGGGCTGGAGTTATGGCATTCTGGCAGCTCTCTGATTTTCAGTTAATGACTGGCTTTAATGTTTGCCATGGAATTCAAAGTCATAGTTTTGCTGCATTTGCCCATTCAGTTTATTCCACTGCTGGTATTGTGCTACCCAGAGAAATAGTGCACTATTGCTCCTTAAACATATTTTAAAGGTGGTACTGGAAGATGGAGAGAGAAAAAAGAGAAAGATCTGAGTGGTTTACTTGTTAACCTTTTTCAGCTATAACCCCAACTTGCTGTATCTTCCTTCCCTAACCACCAGTGATAGCTTGAGGTTCCCTCTCTAAGGAAATCCTAGCAAGTAATGATAAAATGATATGCAAAGTACATCGGCTGGCCAATCAATATTATTGTGAATATGAATAATACGTTCATACAGAAATAATAGCTAAACAGTAGTGGGGCAGGAGATAATTAATGAACTGTTTCCAGTCAAAAAGAAGTGCTTCCCTAATGATCATCCAATGGAAGACCCCAGTATCATGCTATAGGTCCTAGCCAAAGACAGAATTCAACAAGCTCGATTGAAGTACAGTGTTCCCTCCCTTATCGCTGGGATTAGGTTCCAGGACCACCCGCAATAAGTGAAAATCCGCGAAGTAGGGACACTATATTTATTTTAGTATTTATACATTATTTTAGTAGTTATGCACTATTTTAAGTCTTTATCAAGCCATTGTGTGTTAATAAATCACCTCCTTCTCCTCCTGTTGCCACTTGGGCTCCTTTTCTCTCCCTTTGGCTTCTCCTTGCCTTCCTTAGGCTGTAAATTTAATTTTTTTATGATTTATAATAGTCTTTTAGAGTTTATTGAAAAACCGTGAAACAGCGAATCCACAAAAAGTGAACCGCGAAGTAGAGAGGGAACACTGTATAACAGTTGAATACCTATTTTTAAGAAAGAGTTGATATTATACATTTTAAAGCCAAATTTGTGAGGGTTAAATTGTTCTTCAGTCTTGAATGTCATTGCAAGCTATGTAGTTTATAAAAAAATAACACAGCTAACTGCTCTGTTTGACACTGTAGCCTAACAAATCCTCCCATCGTACTATAAAATTGGTTCAGGTTAGAAAAATACCATCATAAAAATGGAAGTAAAGAGACATGAAAAGGGGAGAACAATCCTCTGTGAAGGCATCAAGTGACCTGGAAAAATTTCATGTAAAAATTAATGGAATTGGTGAGGTGACAATGAAATTGATTGAAGGATATCACCTTGGATAACATGACAAAGTAACACCTATCTTCCTGAAAGCTTTTTTTCCCAGAGGAGAAAAGAGTTGTAAGCTATTGTGTGCCTTGCTCTGATTATGCACACCAGTTTGCTAGAAAACCAAAGGCTAAGAGCTTTGCTGTAGGTCTTCTAGACTCACAGCCAAGACAGAGAGCAATAAAAAAGCAATTTTCTCTGGAATGTTTGGGATATTGAGGAAATCATTAAAGTTAAATTGTCTTGGTGAAAGAATGGGACATTGCTGTAGTGGGAACAGGTGACTTCAAAATCACCATTTATTCATCTGCTTGTTTGAAGAGTTTGATTACACAGAGAATATTTAGCCTCTGGAGAATATATTTACAAACATGAATAAATGCTACACCATCTTGAAAAGATCAGAAAGAGAGGCAAGGCAACAGAGTAAGAGCTTTTATCAGTTGTTATATTAGTGTCATGTAAGGACACCCACATGAGAACATCCATAAAACGACTACAAATATTAGTAAAATGCTGAAGAAATATTAAATATCAAAAATTAATGAATGAAGAATACTACAGGCAGTCCCTAAGTTACAAACAAGATGGGTTCTGTAGGTTAGTTCTTAAGTTGAATTTGTATGTAAGTCAGAACAGGTACATTTTTTAAATGTAACTGCAGCCATATGCATGCTTTAGATAGGATAGGGAAATAATAATAATAATAAGTTTATTTATATCCCGCCTCCATCTCCCCCGAAGGGGACTCGGGGCGGCTCACAGCAAAATCAGATACAAAACAATGATAAAATAAAATAAAGTATTAAAACCCCCATGGTGTTTGTTTTGCTGTCTGTGCACCTCACTCTCCATCCCTGTGATAATTGGATTTTGAAAAATGTGTCTTGTGGAAACAAGAATTGGTGAGAAAGCTCCAGTGGAGACACTTTTTCCCCATGATAACTCTTTCAGGAGTGAATTTCCCTTCCTAGAGGTAGATTTCAAACCAAGAACAGAAAACTTTTCAAATTTTGTTACATAGTGTAACAATGTCTTTTCACATACACACACTTCTTTTAAACATCCTTGTCTGTTTCTCATTTTATATATCAGCACATATTTCTGTCATGGTAGGATTAATACCTTCTTCATTAAACTATCCAAACAAGAGAATGAGAAATGTCTACTGCACCAATTAGCTAAGATGCATGTTGTTTTTGCAAGCTTATAAACTGTTCAAAACTAATTATCCCTTCCATAATCCTCAATAGGAAACAGAACTAAAAGCTGTGTTACGTATTATCAGCTTTTGTTCCCTGTGATTATGGCTTGTTACAGATGAACCCCTCTGGTTCTCTGATGGGCACTAGATTATGACCAACAAAATGTTCATAATTGTGAGAAGTTGATACGAGTTGAATGAAAAGTAATGCCTCCACCTTCGTTACTTGGGTTTGAATAGGAATATTTTAATAAATCCAACGCAGAAATAATCCTTAGAATGTGTTCTTTAACTACCACTATTCACTTTCCCACATAATCACCAGACAATTGGATACATTTCTGCCAACAATGAACAAGTTTACTGAAGCTGTCACGGAAGAAGTCGACACTCAGTTTCCGCAACCAGCGTCTCACAGTACCCATCGTGCACAGATTTTCCAATAGCCAAGGAAAGCAATAATGTGACCCAAACATTGTTGTGAAATTCCGAATATGCTTGAAATTTCTCTCTGAGTGATACGACGATCATCCTGAATCAATCTGTCAACCTTTTGCTTGTGAAACTCAGTGGTTGCTGTCACAGGACTTCCGACTCTTTGTTTGTCACGCAAGTCAGATGTTCCCACCTCAACATCTTTAAACTTACTTGCCCAACGACACACAGTACTCACATCAACACAATCACTATAAACAGCTTGCATTCTCTGATGAATCTCCTTTGGGGTGACACCTTCTGCTGTCAATCATAGAATCATAGAATAGTAGAGTTGGAAGAGACCTCATGGGCCATCCAGTCCAACCCCCTGCCAAGAAGCAGGAAATCACATTCAAAGAATTCAATGCTTAAGTTAAGCATTGACCGACCGTCTGTGCAGGGTTCCATACTTCACACTTTAACAACACAACCGTTCAATGCTAAGGCTTCCCACCAAATGGAACTGTAGAGGAAAGTCTACTGAACAAGCCAGTACCTGCCGCATACCAGTACTGCCATCTGTTGAGGAGTTACGAAGGTGGAAGCATCACTTTTCATTCAACCCTCATATATATATATATATATATATATATATATATATATATATATATAACCTACTTCTTTTGCCCCTCCTATTAAAACATGAAAAATAAGGTCTTGACACTCTGTTCTTTCAACAAAAATGCTATTCTGCAACCTTTCTCACCTTGTCTGTTCTACCTTCCTATAGCTTTGATCATCTCACAAGCACCTACTGCTCTGTTGCCAAAACTATAAATGTTTCTCATTGCTTTTTCCTTAAGACACACTGGATCACAGATCTTGTCGAAGTATCTTGTCTTTACTATCAAACCCATATCTTTCATTTCTATAGCCAATCCTGCCATTAAGCAGAGTGGTGCAGCAACCACTTCAAGCTAAAAAATTCAAATTTCATTAAAACACAGAAAATTCTGCATCATCCTTGCATATGACCTTTGCTTGCCCAGCACTATCAACTGATTGCTTTCTGCACCCAGAAAAAATTCAGTTCCTGCTAACCTTGATAAGAACTGCCTCTCACAGTATTTCTATGAAGCCACATTTGTAGCTAAATTCAAATTCTTAAGAAACTTTGTGGACTTTCTGAATAATCCAAAGTCCCACTGGATATAAGACAAAATACAAATGCATACACTCTCCCCCTCCATAGTTGTTGGTGTCTTTGTTTTACTCTTTTCCTTCAGTGGTTTTCTTTGTCTTTTTCTTTCTAGATTTTAAGCACCTTCAGGTAGCATGACCTGTTCTCCCTTGAAAACTGTTTTTGTCGAGCTCAGTATACATAGATGATCCCACTGTCATTCATAAAAACATTGATACAGTGATGCCTTGACCTAAGAATTTAATTCATTCTATGGCAGTTTTCTTAAATCAAAACTTTATCTCAAAGTGAATTTTCCCATTGAAATGCTATTAATCCTTTACTGGCACCCGAAAACCACCCAATTATTTTTGTTGTGTGTTTTAAATAAAAATATATATTTTAAATAACAAATAATGTATAAATGCACATTCATATGAAACAATTTTTAAAAGTTCAACTTTAAAATTGTAGAAGCACCAAGTTGTGGCAAGGGACAACATCTGAGGCAACAAAATGTGTGTAGGCCAATGTAACAGCAAGGCAAAACAACATCAATTTCTTCACACTGTGCAGTATTAATTCCAGCCTACCTACCTACCTCCCTCTCTTGCTCTCTCTCTCTTCTTGAAGCAAAACATACAGTGCCAGGAATAAAAAGCACACAGAGTAAACTAACCCAAAATTCCTCAGTGAATAACAATGTCCCAAAGCGGAGAAGAGCATGTGGCAAGCAGGCAAAGGCATGCAGGTTGAGACACTGAGCTACAAGGTACAATGGCTGCTCTGGTCTGCTGGAAGCCCTCTACTCACACTTAGGCCAAGGATCTGCTGCACCAGAGTTGACTGTAATCCCTGTAGTGGAATCTCCAGATTGGACTTCAAATAAAGTTGGTGTTTCTGCCTTACAGGAATAGGAGCAAGAGCTGCTCTGGCTAGGAACCCAGTCCAGGTTTTATTTCTCTCTGCCTTCCTATTAGAACTGGTTTACAGCATCATCACATTAAAGCATGGATCAAATTTAGGTGTCTACCTCCTAAAGAAAACTTGAGTTTGTAGTTTAGTGAGGCCTAGGACCTGTCTGGCTGTGCAGTTTAAAGCCCCCACCCTTAAACTACAAGCTTCAGAATTTTGCAGGAGGCAGAAGCTGGATTTTAAGTGGCTCCATGCTCTAGTGCAGGGGTCCCCAAACTACGGCCCGCGGGCCAGATGCGGCCCACCGGGGCCATTTATCCGGCCCCCGCGGCGGTGGCTCCTTCCTCCTCCGTCAAGGAAGGTGCATGTGGTGTGAAGGAGAAGGAGGAAAAGGCGATGCCTTTCTCGTCTCCCTCACCCCACGGCACATTTCCCCAAGCCGCCAAGGAAGGGCCGTACAGGGCGAGTAAAAGGCATGTGGCTTTGCTCTCTCGCCCCGCTTTCCCCCGCCGCCACCAAGGAAGGGCCACACGAGGCGAGGAAAAGGTCTGTGCCTTTCCTCCCTCACCCCGCGGGTAGCTTTCCTGCCGCCATCGCCGATGGAGGCAGTGGGAAAGATGCATGCGGGGTGAGGGAGGAAAGAAAGGTGCACAACTTTTTCTCATCCTGTGCGCACCTTTCCCGCTGCTGCCACTGAGGAAGAGCCACACGGGGCGAGGGAAAGGCGTGCGCCTTTCTTCCCTCACCCCACAGCAGGTTTCCTACCGCCGCCGCTGAGGGAGGCAGTGAGAAAGTGAGGTGAGGGAGGAAAGAAAGGTGCATGGCTTTTCCTCGTCCTGCGCACACCTTTCCCGCTGCTGCTGCCGAGGAAGGGCTGCATGGGGTGAGGGAAAGGCGTGCGCCTTTCCTCCCTTGCCTCGCAGACAGCTTTCCCGCCACTGCTACCAAGGAAGGCAGCAGGAAAGGTGCGCGCAGAGTGAGAGAAAGGCTCACGCCTTTTCCTTGTCCCACATGCACCTTTCCCGCTGCCACCGCCGAGGAAGGGCTGAACGGGGCGAGGAAAAGGCACACACTTTTCCTTCCTCGCCCCCCGCCGGCAGCTTTCCTGTTGCCGCCGCCGAGAAAGGCCAGCATGGGGCGAGGGAGGAGGGAAAGGTTCATGCCTTTCCTGCCTCCTCGCTCGCCTCGCACGCTCTTTTTCCGCCTCCTCCCTCACCTGGTGTGTGCCTTCCTCAGCGATGGAGGGGGCAAAACAACAATGGAAGCATGCCTGTGGCAAAAGGTAGAGGCCTCCCGTTTTATCTTCCCATGCAGACTCCCTTCTTTGCAGCCCTGTCGTGGATTCATTTTTCTTGAAGGCTAGCAATTTCTTCCAACCCTGATTATTACAATATTATTGGTGTTGGTGTTGGTCAGGGGTGCTTTATGTTTTGGTTCACAAAGGGAGAAAGGGGTTGGACTATATGGCCCAAGGGGTCTTTTCCAACCATGTTTATTATGGTGGTATTATTATTATTATTATTATTATTATTATTATTATTATTATTATTATTATTATTATTGGGTGGCTATCTGTCAGGGGTGCTTTGATTATGGTGTGGTGCACAAAAGCAGAAGGGGGTTGGAGTAGATGTCCCAAGGGGTCTCTTCCAACCTTCTTTATTATTTTGATGATGATTAACATTGAGGTTGTATTTGTTCCCTTTTTGTTTTTTTTGTTTTTTTACTTCAAAATAAGATATGTGCAGTGTGCATAGGAATTTGTTCTTAGGTTTTCTTAAAAACTATAATCCGGCCCTCCAACGGTCTGAAGGACCGTGAACTGGCCCCCTGTTTAAAAAGTTTGGGGACCCCTGCTCTAGTGTGATGAGGTCTTTAGAGGGCAAAGAGGCACTGTTTGCACTGTTCGTAGGTCAAAACAGTGTTTGCGTGTCAAAATCTCACTCTAAGCTAAGCAAGGATTCGTAAATTGAAATATATTTATGTTGGGACATTTGTATGTAGAGGGTCTACTGTATGTAATTAATGTATGGAGAATATACTTGAATGCTGGAAGGATCCAGGGAGCTTGTAAGAGGGAAACCTAAAAGTGCAGGAAATCATTTTAATCAGACTAGGGCCTCTTCTATACTACCATATAAAATTCAGAATATCTGATTTAATAATCTGGAATATATGGCACTGTACTTACTTACTTACTTACTTACTTACTTACTTAGGCTATCCCTCGTAGTTCGAGGAGGATTGTCTTCCATCTGTGGGGTCTTGGGGATGGGTTCTTAGGTGGCTGAAGAGACCTATTCTTGATCTGCATGTTCTCTCGCAGTAAGGACATCGGTTTCCAGGTGGAAGGCGGTCCTGGTCAGGGTTGGCTTGACGGGCCTTCCTCTTGGCACGTTCCTCCCTTAAGCCCCCCATTCGTGCCTCTTCGAACTCCACAGTACTGCTGGTCACAGCTGACCTCCAATTAGAGCACTCAAGGGCCAGGGCTTCCCAGTTCTCAGTGTCTATGCCACAGTTTTTAAGGTTGGCTTTAAGCCCATCTTTAAATCTCTTTTCCTGCCCACCAACATTACATTTCCAATCAACAATTGGGCCACGCAGTTTACAGAAAACCTACACACACAGATAGATACCTTCATAAAAACTCCAACCATCACCCAAGTCAAAAAAGGAGCACAATCAAAGCCCTGACAGACCGTGCACAAAGAATCTGTGAACCTCACCTCCTCCAAGGTGAACTAAACCACCTAAACTGGGCTCTACAGGCCAATGGATACTCCACCACAGACATCAGAAGTGCTGCAAGGCCAAGAACAAGCCATGGGAGTCAAGACAAAGATCCACCCAGAGGAAAGGTGTTCTTACCATACATCAAGGGAACCACTGACCGCATAGGCAAACTGATGAATAAGCACAACCTACAAACTATCTACAGACCCACAAAGAAAATCCAACAAATGCTATGGTCAGCGAAGGACAAGAGGGATCCTCTCTCCTCTGCAAGAGTCTACCGGATACCATGCAGCTGTGGACAAGTATACATAGGGACCACCAAACGCAGCGCCCAAACAAGAATCAAAGAACATGAAAGGCACTGCAGACTAATTCAACCAGAGAAATCAGCCATAGCAGAGCATTTGATGAACCAGCCTGGACACAGGATATTATTTGAGAACACAAAAATGCTGGACCATTCCAACAACTATCATGTCAGACTACACAGAGAAGCCATTGAAATCCACAAGCATGTGGACAATTTCAACAGAAAGGAAGAAACCATGAAAATGAACAAAATCTGGCTACCAGTATTACAAAACTCCAAAATCAAAACAGTAGATGGGAACCAAAACTCTGAGGGCTTGACTGACAAAGGATGCCCCCAGGCAAGAGACAAAAACATCTCCAATGCTGATTAGGGTGATTAACTGAAACATTAATGCTGGCTCCCAGTGACAAAGGACCCATGCCACACCCCAGACTCTACACAGATATATATATTCTTTCCTTTCCTTACTTAGTTTATCCATACCTCACAACCTCTGAGGATGCCTGCCATAGATGTGGGCGAAACGTCAGGAGAGAATGCTTCTGGAACATGGCCACACAGCCCGAAAGACATACAACAACCCTATTACATTTCCCGTTCTTGAGTTCGGAGTAGAGTAGCTGCTTTGGGAGACGATGATCGGGCATTCGGACAACGTGGCCAGTCCAGCGGAGTTGATGGCGCAGGAGCATCGCTTCAATGCTGGTGGTCTTTGCTTCTTCCAGCACGCTGGCATTTGTCCGCCTGTCTTCCCAAGAGATTTGCAGGATGGCACTGTAGAAGGGGCCTAAATGTGTTCCTTGTCCTGGTTACTTTTACTATGGAAAATTCCCCTCCACTTGACTTATTCTGGTTGCTCTTTCTTGGGCACACTGTTAATAATTTTTTTTAATTGTGATCTATTCTTAGTGCATAAAGATCTAAAGATATTTGGATGCCCCCTTAAATGATATGCATTATGTTCTGATGTTTTATTGGAAGAAAAAGCACAAAATATACTCTGTCTCTATTTGCTAGCTGTTTTCCAGAATTTTACCTGCATACTGTATCTTAATTGGCCTGCTGTTGTTTTTGTTGTTTTTTAGATTGATGTGATTATAACCTTGGGTGGACTTGAAGGTCGATTTGACCAAATCATGGCAACTGTGGAGACTCTCTTTCATGGAATTAAGATAACCTCCTTTCCCATCGTAGTTATTCAGGAGACGTCACTGATATACCTACTGCAGCCTGTAAGTAAAATGAAATGTGCATTTAAAAATAAACATAAATGGCTTTTATTTAGCCAATGTGATTGACATAAATTGGAATGTCACATTTATTTGCTGGATTAAATAATTGATTATTGTTAATTAATAAAATGAGAGACAGCATAGAATCATAGAATCATAGAATCATAGAATAGTAGAGTTGGAAGAGACCTCAAGGGCCATCTAGTCCAACCCCCCGCTAAGAAGCAGGAAATCGCATTCAAAGCACCCCCGACAGATGGCCATCCAGCCTCTGCTTAAAAGCCTCCAAAGAAGGAGCCTCCACCACGGCCCGGGGGAGAGAGTTCCACTGCCGAACAGCCCTCACAGTGAGGAAGTTCTTCCTAATGTTCAGGTGGAATCTCCTTTCCTGTAGTTTGAAGCCATTGTTCCGTGTCCTAGTCTGCAGGGCAGCAGAAAATAAGCTTGCTCCCTCCTCCCTATGACTTCCCCTCACATATTTGTACATGGCTATCATGTCTCCTCTCAGCCTTCTCTTCTGCAGGCTAAACATGCCCAGCTCTTTAAGCCTCTCCTCATAGGGCTTGTTCTCCAGACCCTTAATCATTTTAGTTGCCCTCCTCTGGACGCTTTCCAGCTTGTCAGCATCTCCCTTCATCTGCGGTGCCCAAAACTGGACACAGTATTCCAGGTGTGGTCTGACCAAGGCAGAATAGAGGGGGAGCATGACTTCCCTGGATCTAGACGTTATTCCCCTATTGATGCAGGCCAAAATCCCATTGGCTTTTTTAGCTGCCGCATCACATTGTAGGCTCATGTTTAACTTGTTGTCCACGAGGACTCCAAGATCTTTTTCGCACACACTGCTGTCAAGCCAGGCGTCCCCCATTCTGTATCTTTGATTTCCATTTTTTCTGCCGAAGTGAAGTATCTTGCATTTGTCCCTGTTGAACTTCATTTTGTTAGTTTCGGCCCATCTCTCTAGTCTGTCAAGATCGTTTTGAATTCTGCTCCTGTCTTCTGGAGTGTTAGCTATCCCTCCGAGTTTGGTGTCATCTGCAAACTTGATGATCGTGCCTTCTAACCCTTCGTCTAAGTCGTTAATAAAGATGTTGAACAGAACCGGGCCCAGGACGGAGCCCTGCGGCACTCCACTTGTCACTTCTTTCCATGATGAAGACGACGCATTGGTGAGCACCCTTTGGGTTCGTTCGCTTAGCCAATTACAGATCCACCTAACCGTAGTTTTGTCTAGCCCACATTTTACTAGTTTGTTTGCCAAAAGGTCGTGGGGGACTTTGTCGAAGGCCTTACTGAAATCTAGATATGTTACATCCACGGCATTCCCTGTATCGACCCAACTCGTAACTCTATCGAAAAAAGAGAAAAGCACTTTATAACTAATAAAGAGCTGAGTATGTTTAGCCTGCAGAAGAGATGGTTGTGAGGAGTCATGATTGCCATGTTTAAATATTTGAAAGGAACAGGGAGCAGACTTCTTTTCTGCTGCCCTGGAGGCTTGGATTTGGAGCAATGGGTTCAATTATAGAAAAGGAGATTTCACCTGAAAATTAGGAAGAAGTACTTGACCATAAGACCTGTTCAACGGTGGAACTCACTGCTTCAGAGTGTGGTGGAGGGTTCTACTGTGGAGGTTTTTATACAGAGGCTGGATGGCATCTGTCCAGGGGTACTTTGTGCTTTTCCTGCATGGCAGGGGGTTGGACTGGATGGCATGTGATCTTACAACACTATGGTTCTATGATTCTATGAAAATACATGCATCATTATAATTACAATCTTAATCAATCATGCATTTAAATTAAATTTGAAATTCCAAATTATGTTAAGCACATTAGTTAAATCATAAATACAATTAAGTTGCCTTTGTTTTAAAAAATTCCACTGGTAAGTTCCTATACCTATATATTGTGATTGGGATTGAGATCAATTTTATTATGCAAAATGTAGTATAGCTTTTATAAATGAATTCACTGGTAAGGAATTTTCATGATCACCTCTTTATTTTCACATACTCTTTTAAGGATTTTTAATGGTTTTGGCCTTCCTGGTTCCAGTCTAAATCTAGGAGTCATGATAAAATTTAATTTTTAGTTTCGCTCAGGCCACAGCATCACTGACCACTTAGGTTTGTGTGTGTCTGGATCAGCTCCTCAGTGGCTAAATGGCTGGGTATTTTACCCATAAACATGGTAAATCTGTTATTTGAATGTGAACCGTTTAGAAGTGGAAGTGGTATAACCACATGATAAAATGCCACCTCATTACTACTCTATGTATATGAATGGTCAAATAAATAAAATTATTATTATTTTTTATTAGTATTATTGTTATTATCACTCAATGTATAGGAAATCATAGAAAGGGCTAAGATAGAACCTTCAATCCTTTTACTTAGATTTAATACAATATAATCTTGAGTTTTGAATCATGTCTCTCTCCAGGTGCAGTCTAATGCAAAAAAATCTCTCCATAATCTGATCGTCTATAAAACCTGTTTTAATTGGCTCTTAGAAAAAAAAATTCAGATGAACGATTGCTTAATGTTTCCCTAATCTGCTATATTCTAGTTCTCATTTGCTTTTAGTTTAAAACTCCAATAAGGGGTATGGCGTTTCAAAGAAATTCTTAATATACTCATTCGATTCTTAAGGACTAATATCCTCACTAAATAATAATTGTGGTAATATTCTGTGCAATGAAAATGAATCATTAATACAGTGGAATCACTCTTTATGTAACAACCCATATCCTATTATGCACAAAATTCTACTAATGTCAATTATCCTTAGATTAAAACTCATTTGAAGATCATCAACCTCTCTAAAATCATTGCTAGCCGTAGACAGAATTCAAAGCTTAAAGTTTCATATACATCTTTAATTATTTTTGCTGTTGCACTTTTTCAGAAGTACAGAAACAATACTCTTTATACACCAAATTATATCTGTGAGTTTTGCAGCAGTTTGTAGTACAAAGTAGTAAAATTTATGACAAAGAAATAAGATTGCCAATAATTAATGGGGTTTTTTTATCTTGCATTAAGTTGAGTTCAAGTAAGATTTCAGTACAGGAGGAGAAGACAGGCTGCTTGTCTTCATTAGAGGATGGGTTTGTCTTACCAATAGAGGAGTCACAGCAAATGCCTGACAGCCAGCCAAATCCTCCCTCTGTTCAGCAGGTTAGGTTGGGTTTAAAGCAGATGGAGGAGCTGTAGAAGACACCAAGAAGAGTATAGCTATGGAATGCTTTCTCTAAATACTGCCTGAGATCTGGCCTTTGATTGAACATATTACCTATAAAAGAAAGTTATAAATATCAGTTGCCTCACTGAGTGGAACTTCAGACTTCCTGTTGACAGTTTGACTTGTGAAAGTATCTGAGAGATTGGTGACACAGGAACTGTTTAAAGACTCCCTGAAATCCTCACCCTGATTTCTTGGCCCTGAACTATTTGACACTGGATACCATTTCCTTCTGACATCAGTTACTGACTCTTTTTGACAGGTAATGTCATCCTGACTCTGGAGAACTAAACATTGTTCGCAGTTAAGAGCAGGACACTTGGATTTGAAAAATCTATATTGGCTTCTGACCTATTCTTGCTTCTGCTGTGTCAGAGTGAAACTGCTTGAGATTATCTACACTACCACCATCCATTAATTTAAACTCCCTTGACTGGTAATCCACTGGGGCCTCTTCTACACTGCCCTATATCCCAGGATCTTATCCCAGATTATTTGCTTTAAACTGGATTATATGAGTCTCCACTGCCAGATAATCTGGGATCAGAATCTGGGATATAGGGTTTTGCATCCCAAGGCAGTGTGAGCACTGGAAACTAGACAGAGACCAATAATCATATAATATCTTTATTAAAACAATTATAAATTCAGGAATGAATAGGTGGAAAGGTTGAGCGTATAATAGTCCTTTAAGGAAAGGTATGAATTAGTCCAAAGAATTGAAGGGAAATGTCCAATATTATTCTCCAAAGTCCAAAAACCGAAACACGCTCAAAACTGTTGGAAAGTTCTTGAGCAGGGAACAACAAGGAAGCAAGACTGAATAACAATGTCCAAAGTCACTAGAAAGTTCTTGATATTGAAGCTGAGGGCAAACTTGGTTCAGGAACAAGGCAAGGAAGTAGACTTACTCCGGGTCTACTCGGGAGTCACGGCTCGGCTTGGCCACCGAGATCTGGAAACTTGGCTTGGAAGAAGCTATAGTCGGTGAACCTTTCTCCGGAAATAGCAAGGCTGACACCGCAAAGTGTCCACGGTGTAAAACACTTTTATGGAACCCAAATTGATCACAAACAAGGGAAGCCAAACTCCCTAAAGGTTCTCAAGGGAAAACCTTCTATCCATTATCCCCTCGAGATGCCAAGCGGTTACTCCTGCAGAGTCCTTGTTTTTCAGATTTCTGGCAATGTAGAAGCTCCCTTCTGTTGAAGGACACATTCTCTGGGGAACTAAGAACATCTGGTTCAGCCATGGGAGTAATATTTTCACTTTCTCTCCCAATTAAGGAATCACCCAAGATATCAACAGTCGGCAGCTGTAATTGAAACGAGCTCTGTGGATTAGGTAAAATGTCAGAATAAGCTTCATCCTGGTCTTCCTGCCCGGAAGACACCAAAGAGACAACATTAGAATAATAATGAATGCAATCGAGTATTACGAAAAAAACAGACAAAGAGAAATGGCATTTTTATTTTTAGACGCCGAGAAGGCATTCGACAGCGTTAATTGGTTTTGCATATTAGAGATTCTCTCTGAGATGGATATAGGATTTTACTTTAAAAACGCAATAAAAAAGATCTACTCAAAACAGAGTGCCAGGATTATAATAAACGGGGAACTATCAGACACGCTAGAAATAAAGAAAGGAACAAGACAGGGGTGCCCTCTCTCCCCATTACTATTCATCTTAACATCAGAAATTCTACTGGATGCAATCAGGAAAAACAAAGATCTGAAAGGGTTGAAAACCAAAAACATCATTTTCAAAACACGTGCCTATGCAGATGATATTGTATGTTTGATTGAAGAACCAACAAATCAGATTAAGTTATGGCTGGAGACAATTGAAAAATTTGGGGAAATAGCCGGGATAAAGATAAACAGAGAGAAGACCAAAATATTGACTAAGAATATATCACAAGCACAGAGGGAAGAATTACAAAAGAAAACGGGGATAGAGGTAGTTAAAAAGGTTAAAAAGGTTAAATATCTAGGGATTGAATTAACAGCTAGCAATACCCAACTGCAGAAAAATAACTACGATAAAAAATGGAGAGAAGTGAAAAAGAAAATGGAAAGATGGGATGCATTAAATCTCTCACTATTAGGAAAAATAGCCGCCATAAAAATGAAGGTTTTAGCAGAAGCGCTATTCCTATTTCAAAATTTACCCATTCTGAGAAATAAAAAAACGCTTAGTGACTGGCAGAAAGAGATCAACAAATTTATATGGGGCAGAAAACGTGCAAGGATAAAATTTCAGTACATGAAGGATGACATCAGGAGAGGGGGAATGGGAGTTCCTGACCTCCAGATATACTATGATGCAGCGGTACTAGAATGGGTTAAGGAATGGGCTATCCTGCGAAAGACCAGGATTTTAGCATTAGAAGGCCAGGACCTGAATAAGGGATGGCACGCTTATCTATGGAAAAGAAAAGGTTTCAAAGAAAAAAACTTCAACAACCACTACATTAGAAAAGCATTATTAACAACTTGGGAGAGATACAAGCATAAATTTTACAGGAAGACTCCATTATGGCTTTCTCCGTTAGAATCAGAACATATGAGGGAGATCCCTAGGGAAAGATGGCTAACATACAAACATTTAGTACGAGAAGACAATCATGGAATAAGTATAAAACCATATGAGGAGGTTAAACAATTAGAGCCATCTATAACCTGGCTAAATTACTGGCAGATCAATGAATGCTTTAAAATTGATAACCAAATAGGATTTGAGAAAAATGATACAACCTGGGATAAAGTTCTAAAGCTTGAAAAGAAAGTGATTAAAGTGTTATATCAACAGCTTTTGATCTGGGAAACAGAAGAGGTTTATGTTAAGGACAATATGATCGCATGGGCGAGGGAATTCGGACACACTATAAATTTCGAAGACTGGGAAAAATGTTGGCAAAAGAAACTAAAATACACATACTCAACAGCTATAAAGGAAAGTTGGTATAAAATTTTTTTTAGGTGGTATATTACGCCAGTAAAACTTGCAAAATTTAACAAGGGAAAGAGGGGGGAAGAGTGCTGGAAATGCAGGAAAGAAAAGGGAGATCTATTCCACATGTGGTGGGGATGTAAGAAGATCAAAAGGTTCTGGAGGAAAATTAAGAAAGAGATGGAGATTATACTACAAATAAAATTCACATTAAAACCGGAATATCTGCTACTAGGGTTAACCGACTTTCACATGGACTCAAACAATGAAAAATTGTTCATATATATGATAAGTGCAGCCAGAATTGTGATAGCGAAAAGTTGGAAAACGACGGAAATTCCATCGCTAGAGCTATGGACATTGAAACTAATGGACATACAAAATATGGACAATTTAACGCAGATAATCTCACAAAAATATCACACAAGGACAAAAACGAACTGGAATAATTTAAGTAGATATTTAAAAGAAAAATGGAACTTGGAAATATAGGGAAAAAGGTGTTTATGTGAAGACATTCTGGGGAGCTAAGAAAATTTGGGTCGGGAAAGTGAGGAAAAAAAAAAAAGTAAGTCATAATACACAGGGCAGAGGATCTGGAAGGCCATTCAGGAAGGAAGGAAGGTGGGGGGGATTCGGGTTGGGTTTGTTGGTCTCTTTATTCGTCTGGTTTTTCTTTTTCTTTCTTTTTTTTTTGTTTTTTTTTTTGTTTTTTTTGTTTTTTGTTTTTTTTTTCTCTCTGACTTTTCTATACAAACGTTTCCTTCCACTTTTATTGTATCACGAAAATTATAAATAAAATGCTTATAAAAAAAAAAAAGTTCATTTCTGGATCAGGTTCAGAAGCCAAAGGTGGCTGGGGTGTGACATAGGGGCAGTGTGGAAAGGGTCTGAGAGATTACTGTGGGAAGGGAGATCTCTTATGCATATGCACACAACTGAACAAAATGAAGGGACAATGAAGTGTAGAGGAAGGACAACTTTAAAGGCATACTTAAAAGAAGTTATGAAGTTTCAAAACAATCTGAATCATATCCAGCCAGAGGTGAAAAGAAATACAATTTTCCTAATGAAACTAACAGCCTGCAGATTTTCATGATTGTTCATATGGATCTGGGATGTTTTTGTAAGCCTGGAACTTGGGATTTCTGCCTTTCCAGGATAGGTTTAAATGCTGACCCCCTTCCCCCGGCCTCACCCCTAAATATAATTTAACCCAAGACTTCATTAACCCTTTGTGCTTATAGGAAAGACTATCTTCTTATCTGTGTTGGCCAGATAATGCTTGAGGCCATTATCACAAATGTGGAGACCAGATTGGTGAAAATGTTTTTGTAGCTTTCTTCACGTTTCCCCTCATCAGCACAGTTCGTATCGTGGGGTACAGTCCAAATGACTAAATTACATGTAACTAGTACAGTTGGCCACCTCTCCCAGCTGGGTAGCTATAGAGGATTGGTTCTGGGACCATCCAGACATAACAAAACCCATGGATACCCATGAAGTTTGTTTATTTTTACATTTTTGACATACTTTGCCATGTTGCCATTCAGTGCAAGAAGGCTTTGCTCTCAGTCCTTTTCCATGCACCATGCATTGGGGAGGGTGGGAGGGAAGGAAGGAAGGAAGAGGGCTTGAACACCCTTTCTACTCATCCTGCTCCTTCTGCTTCTTAAAGGCACAGGACACATTGGGATTTTCCTCCCATTCTTATTCCTATCCTATGCCATGAAACTTATTATTTTATACTATTATTATTACCATATTATTATCTTCATATCCTGTTATTATTATTATATCATTATATTATATTTTTCTATTATTAATATATCATTATATTATTATTCTATTCTATTATCATATTATTATAATATTATTATTCTGTTATTATATTCCATTTTATATTATCTTATTAATATATTTTATATCATTACATTCTACACTATTATTCTATTATATTGTCATATTATTGTCTGATTATGCTGGTTTGTGATGACAACTACTTTACAGTATATAATAAATGTTCATTTTGTTGTTCAACAATAAATGTGAGCTCTTCTTCATGGAAAAATAAGACATCCCCTGAAAATAAGGCCTAGTGCATCTTTGGGAGCAAAAATTAATATAAGAACCTGTCTTATTTTCGGGGAAACAGGGTATATGTGTTCTTAGTTTTGCCCTGGATGTGAAGAGATACTGCCTGGCAGGTAGAGAGAATCCCTACTTCCCTGGAACTCTTGACAGTTCCAGGAAAGCAGCCTCACTTCCTTGCCGATGTGAGGAAGAAGAGGTGGAAAGAAAGAGGGTGAGAAAATGCTCGAATTGAGATAATGGGCTGAGGGAGTGGGGGGGGTACAAACTTTTTTCAAAATATTTTCAATCTATGGTTAATTGAATCTGCATGTGACAAACCTGTGATACAAAAGGCTGACTGTATATCATAGCAGCAAATAGTGTGAGTTGTGACCAAGCAAAATCCATGTTTCCAATCTCATATTAAACACAAATTTAGTAAGTATCCAGTATTCATTTGGCCCCATTCTTCTCCCCCAATCTTTGAAATAATGGAGAGAATAATATTAGCCAAATTTAGCAAAGTGTAACTTGTTAGTCTTCTTCTTGGGCTCTGACATTCCCAAATATAAAACTTTCCCTAATCTATTTGTTGGACTTATTAAAGTATAATTGAGTGTGTACTGGTGAGTGTATATATATGTGTACCAATATATCTACACCATGTGGCTAGTAAGAGGTATTTGGGATGTATGCTGATATAAATAGAAAGAAATGTAATTCAAATAAATGATTTATATGCAATAAGAGAAGTTTTCCCTAAAGCATATCTTATTCCTGAGGGAGCCATACCATGTATTAAAAGCAGCTTGTGAACTCCCACATGTCGAATTTCTTGAAATATATTCTGTGAGTCACAAGTGGAATACATTATCAAATGGGGGATTTAATTGTTAACAAAATTATGGAATTGTAAAAAATTGAATAATTAATGAAAACTTAATCATTTATTTCAGTTAATTTTAATGAATTTTAAATATCTACAGCCCTTTTGACATATTTTTCATTTACCTCAACACCCAAAACTACAAAAATATTCCTCAAACACTCAAAAAAACTCAAAAAAATGAACTCATAGCAGTTGACCGAGTCCCCATGAACTTGGAAATACAGGCATCCTTTGCATTGAAGTTTAACAGAAAGATCATTCATTAATTTTTTAACAATGGTAGTGAACTTCATTTTATGAAGAATTTTTCTAAACAATGTTTGATTACTATAAGTACCCTGTATTGCTCAGATTGCAGACTTTTCTTTAGAAGAGAATGAGTGAAAAGTAATTTTACTTTCTTGGACACAGGCTAACCTTTGGTCTATTTTATCTTCAGCAAACATGCCTGTGATGGAGTTGTGACCAAGGGAAAGTATTACATTGAAGATCTTAGAACTTGGGCAGACTTAGATAGGGAGAAAACAGTCTTTCAAATAGCCTGGACTATTTGCAATGCTTTGTAAAATATAATCATAACTTTGAATTGTGTCTGTAAATATAGAGCTATTTTAACAAGGGAGTTATCTCTTCCCCCAGAAACTCTGAAGGCTTATGGGATCTTCTGGTTTATGGCAGCCTGACCACAGCAATTTACATCTGCTAGTGTTTCTGATGCCTTTTCAAAGGCTGCCCCATTTAGAGTGTCTGACGATAATCATAATGGAATGTAACTAATGCATATGCCACTGGGGTCAGGAATAGGTGTTATAGTTTTGACTGTATAAATACACTGAAAATAACTCCTGAGATCTGGGCATCCTGGCTAGGGCTGAGTTTAGGAGTACAGTAGAGTCTCACTTATCCAAGCCTCGCTTATCCAAGCTTCTGGATTATCCAAGCCATTTTTGTAGTCAATGTTTTCAATATATCGTGATATTTTGGTGCTAAATTCGTAAATACAGTAATTACAACATAACATTACTGCGTATTTAACTGCTTTTTCTGTCAAATTTGTTGTAAAACATGATGTTTTGGTGCTTAATTTGTAAAATCATAACCTAATTTGATGTTTAATAGGCTTTTCCTTAATCCCTCTTTATTATCCAAGATATTTGCTTATCCAATCTTCTGCCGGCCCGTTTAGCTTGGATAAGTGAGACTCTATTGTATTATGAAACTGCAAATTTGAGATAGTTTACAGAGTTGTAAACTAAAATTGGAGCCCCGGTGGCGAAGTGTGTTAAAGCACTGAGCTGCTCAACTTGCAGACCGAAAGGTCCCAGGTTCAAATCCCGGGACCGGAGTGAGCACCCGCTGTTAGCTCCAGCTTCTGCCAACCTAGCAGTTCGAAAACATGCCAATGTGAGTAGATCAATAGGTACAGCTCCGGCGGGAAGGTAACGGCGCTCCATGCAGTCATGCCGGCCACATGACCTTGGAGGTGTCTACGGCTTAGAAATGGAGATGAGCCCCAATCCCCAGAGTCAGACATGACTGGACTTAACGTCAGGGGAAACCTTTACCTTAAACTAAAATTAGGAACTGGAATGGAAACTGAAACTTGTATGTATGTTTTTTAAAATAGTGAATTATAATTAGACTGAGGACCAGACTAAATTTAATGCCATTCATGTAGTTGTGTGGATGTGCCCCCATGCCTCAAGTGTCATCTTCTGGCACTATCTCTTGTTTCATTTTGGATTGATTTATCACATGGTTTTCATGGTAAAAGACACTCAAAAGGAATTTACCATGTCCATCGCTGGTGTTATCTCTGAAAGACCCCCTCCAGTGTCATCATCCCATCCCATGCTGCCGCCCAGTAGCTATTTCCCATATTTATTGTGGCTCATCTGTATAAACATATCTAAAATGGGAAACCCTAATAGCAGCATAGCTTCTTGTTTCACACAGTATGCAATTTCACCACCATGGAAAGGTAGTAACAAATCCTTCTAAGGCTCACAAATGGTATTCATAATCTCTGTACAATCCAAGATTTCTCTAATTCACCATTAGGGTTGTGTGAAATGCAGAAATCTGTTCTGTTTTTGTTTTGTTTTTATTTTGAATTTTGGGTCCTCCCCCCCACCCAGATCCCGAATTACAAATCTGAACGGGCCCTGTCTAATCTCCCAGAATCTTCCCAAAAACAGATCTGGGAGGGAGGGCACCCAAATTTGAAACAGAAACAGAACAGCTTTCTGCCGTTTTGCAAACCCCTATCACCAACCCCATGGTTATAATCTGAGGTGCAGGGATTTTTTTTCCAGGTGCCTTTTCTCCAAGAAAGAAATCATGTTGGCCAGGCTGTGGAGCAGGCTGGTGAGCAGCTGCTGCAATAAATCACTCTGACCATGAGGTCATGAGTTCGAGGCCAGCCCTTGGCGGGGTGAGCACCCATCAATTAAAAATAAAAAAATAGCCCCTGCTCATTGCTGACCTAGTAACCCAAAAGATAGTTGCATCTATCAACTAGGAAATAAGGTACCACTTATAAAAGTGGGGAGGCAAGTTTAACCAATTTACGTCATTGGAATGAGGAAGTGAGGAAGTGCCATCAGAGTGGATGATGAAGCAGCTGCTCCCCCTGTGGCCAGAATCGAACATCTCCTCAGGAGAAGGTTAAATTGCCTCTGCATCTGTCTGTCTGTCTGTCTCTGTTCAATGTGTTTATGGGCATTGAATGTTTGCCCTGAGACCCCTACGGAGTGAGAAGGGCGGAATATAAATATGGTAAATAAACAAATAAATAAATGTTTTAACTTATCTTCATAGGTGCTTCCAAGAAATGAGCATGTATATCTGAAGAGGAAGTTATTAAGCATAACATTGTAACTGTTCTTTATAAAGGAATAAAATGGGTGGTTGAAAACATATGCCTTGAGTGTAGTTATAAGTTACGCAAGAACGGAAATCTGCAATACCGCTTTATCAGTCTTCTAGGAAAAACAAGATAATGATATTTTCTCCTTATTATGCACACCCTCATTTAAATTATTGCCTTTGCCAAACTTATCAATGCTTATAGTGTGTAATTTGTGAGGTGTTTTATTACGAGTTACAGTAAATGACAAACTCTGTCACAGACCATGACACTGGTTTTTATGCTTTTTATATTTCCTTTCTAGTGGTACCCCTAGAGAATTTTAAACACATATAATGTGTTTACTGCAGCTGAGACTATATTACATTTCAGTCATAGAGTACCCAACTAACATTTTCTGCTCAGTGGCATAACCATTCAGTAATTTGCAATAACTTATATGTTGCTGAAATATGTAGGGGAGGCCAGTTGTCAACACTGATTGAAACAAACAGAATCTTGTCAGATGATAAAAAGTTAAAGTCATCTAGATCAGCTGAATCAACCCTGGTGATCAATGGGGTGACAGATGCCAGATGGATGTGAGCAATCTGGCTGCAACACCTGTCACTCCATTGATCACCAGGGTTGATTTGGCTGATCTGGCTGATCTGGTCTCCAGTCTCTGGTCCCAGGCATACAATAGCTGTGCTCCTGCTAGAACCTCCAAACAAGCTCATGGTCCATTTTTAGGAGAACATAGGGTATGTTAAATATTAGTATTAATTAATTATACCATCAAATGATTTTAAAAGCCTTCAAAGGCAGATGTGCAATTTCAACTAAATGTGTTTTCAAAAAGATATGCCATAAATTAATGCCCTCACATACAGTTTAAAGGATCAAATTTTCTCTTCTGATTCAAAGATTTCATATAATTGCTATGACAATATATACAGTGTTATATCAATGAACTGTTGAAGCTGTAGTTAAACAAGCTCTTGTGTAAACTCTAGAAAACAGCAGTGAAATTACTGGCAAAAGTCAGGCACAGCTTGATTAGAGCTGATATATGTATAAATATCTCCAGTCAGCACTGGACTGCATCAAATAATTATTTCAGTTTTCTCATGAAAGTCCTTCAAATTTAGAGAGAAAGAGATATCAATTTGTTAATGTACACATTCCTATTATAATATAACTAGCTGTGCCCAGCCACGCGTTGCTGTGGCAATGTGTGATGCTATGGAAAATAAAGTCTTGAGGAATTGATGGTAGTTAGTATATGTTATTTCCTAAAGCTTGTGAATATACAGTATTTCTAGTTGTTCTTTTTTTTTTGTCTGTTGGAGGCAAGTGTGAATGCTGCAATTAGCCAGAATGATTAGCATGTAATGGCCTTCAAAGCCTGGCTGCTTCCTCCCTGGGGGAATCTTTTGTTGGGAGGTGTTAGCTGTGGAACACCCTCCCCAGTGACATCCAGCAGGCTCCATCCCTTCTGGGATTTAGAAAGAAGTTGAAGATGTAGTCAATCTGATTTTGGTGTTGACCATTTGATGAAGTCCATATATAAAGCCGTCTTTTAGGCTGTTGGAAGAGAGTGTTTTTTATACACAGTGAGTTTTCCTGGCAAAATTCTATCAGCCTATGTCCTGCTTCATTTTGTTGTCCCAAACCATGCTTGCCTGTGATCCCGGTTGTCATTTGACTGCCTACCATAGCATTCCAATCTCCTGTAATGAAAATAATGTCTCTTTTTGGTGTATTATCCAGTAAGTGCCTGCAGATCCTCATAGAACTGATCTAATTCTGCTTCTTCAGCAGCTATGGTTGGGGAGTATATTTGGATCACTGTGATGTTAAACTGCTTGCCTTGAACTCGAATTGAGATCATTCTATCATTTTTGAGTTGTATCTAGGCACTGCTTTAGCAACTTTATTATTAATTATGAAGGCTACTCCATTTCTTCGGTTGTCCACAGTAGTAGATCTGGTGGTCATCTGTTGAAGTGGCCCATTCCAGTCCATTTCAGTTCACTTACTCCCAGAATATTTATCTTTAATCTTGACATCTCACCAATAACCATGTCCAGTTTGCCCTGGCTCATAGATCTTACATTCCAGGTTCCTATAGTGTGTTGATCTTTAGAGCATCGGATTCACCTCCAGCACTGTCGGCTGTTAGCCTTCCTTTCAGCTTTGAACTAACTGCATCATCACATCTGGGGCTAGTAGAGCTAGTCCTCTGCTCCTCCCCAGTAGCATTTTGACCATCTTCCGACCTGGGAATCCTATCTTCCGATGGTATACTGACATATCTCTGGTTGTACTGATCCATCTAGTTTTCATGGCAAGAATACTGGGGTGGGTTGCCATTACCTTCCCCAGGGATCGTATTTAGTCTGACCTCCCTGCCAAACTTCCTGTCTTGGGTACCCCTTCACAGTTTAGCTCATGGCATTATCGAGGCGCTCAGGCCCCAGCACCGCATCAAGGTAACGATCCTTTGCATGAGGTCAAACTACATTAATTTTACAGTGTCAATCAGTGATTCCCAAATGCTAGTCTTCCAACAGTTTTGGGCTTCAAATGCCAGAAGCCTCTAGCACCTTGGACAATGATCAGGGATCCTAGTAGAAGTCCAAAACACCTAGAAGACTGTGTTTCTCTCTGTCTTCTAGTTCTCCCTGCCTGGATAGCATTCCCAGAGTAATCAATATCACGCGGCTAATTTCAGGCACCCTCTATAGACACATTCTGATCTTGACAGGCAGATTTGACTGCAAAAAATCATAACAGCATGTTTTAGTCTATAAATTAGTCCCCAATTTGGTTATGGCAAAAGGCACAAGTGTGGCCCACAATGGGAGGCATTGGAAATGTCCCTTGCATCCTCCATAAATGTTTGTCCCTGTCTAAAGCCTTCACAGCATTTCACACCTAATAAATCTGATAACAAAATGATGAGTTTTGTCAAGGAAGTTGTTAAATTGACAATTATCTATTGAAAAGCTGAAGCTGAGTAATAATGACAATCAGGTGAATTCATTGCTGCGGTGAGTTGTTGCTGAGGTATCCTTAAACAAGTCATGATGTTTACGTTTCAGCCACCTTGACATATTTTCTTCTGCAAGAACAGAGAAGTATTGCTCTATTTCCTAGGCTTGTTGTAAAGATTATTGAAATAGCATTTTTTCTTCGTGTACTCTGTGAATGCACACTAATGGAGAAGCTGCGCCTGCGCAGGTTCTGACGGAAACTCTTCCAAGCTGAAGTTCAAATTTTGGCGGTAACCACGCCCCCCTTCCCAAGGGGCATATAAGGCAGCCCCAGGCGCCCACTCTCCAGTTCCTTTTTTTCCGCCGCAAGGTTCACTTCGGACTCTTCGCATGTCTACTACTCGTTTCAAGCGCTGCACGCAGTGTGCTGCTAAAATTCCTGATTCGGACGGCCACGCCAAGTGCCTCTTCTGTCTTGGCGAGGCTCATGTGGTTGGTACCTGCTGTTTCTGCCTAGCTCTCACAGCTCAGGCCAGAAAGAACAGAGCCGCTAGGCTTAGAGCGGCGCTCTACGAAAGGTCTCTCGCGCCAGAACCGACTCCGTCGACGTCGGGTGCGTCGTCTTCTTCAGCTCTGAGAGCGATGTCGGCGCCAACAGCCAAACCTCCGACAACTAAAGCCTCCTCGGTCTCGTCCAGGGCGTCCAGGACTTCCAGGACTGCTAAACCGGCAAAACCGCCGTGTACTGTGACGACGGCTACTGTATCGACCCGTTCCGGGAAGGTGGGGCCTTCCTCGACGTCGAGCTCTCTGGCTTCGGTGACGTCGATCCGCTCTCGTATCGGCTCCCCGCCTTCCTCCTCTGCCATTAAGATAGCCTTTAAGAGGGCTCACGAGGAGTCTCGTCGAGCGCAATCTGACTCAGCTGTGGTTCCTCCCACACCTGGCAAGTCCTTGAGGGTTGCATCCAAGCAACCGCCGACAAAAAAACGGCTGACTCAGCGCTCCTCCTCCTCGGCCTCCTCAAGGAGAGACCCGCTGTCCTCCTCGGCAACCTCCTCGAGAAGGTCTTCTCCTATCGTACCAGCCCAGAGGCCTAGAGACGTTTCTCAATCTCCGTTGCACCCCCTATCCGACGGGGAGCTGCAGGACTCACCCCACCACTCTACCCAAACGGTGGTCAGGGTGCCGGTACCGGAGCCGCCTGCGCCGCCTCACTCTTCCCGCCAACAGCTCTTCCCTCCCACCTCGACACCGGAGCGTGGTAGACAAACGGCTCGCCTGGCTCGGGCGGCCCAGGCCTCAGCCTCTAAGGATTCTCGGCTCCTGGCACTCTCTTCTCGCGAGGCCATGCCTCCCCCTGAGACTGTGCTTTCTTCTCCCCCTCAGTCCCCCCAAGGGCCTGAGGAGGAAGATGCCGACATTGACCGCCCAGACTCTGTTCTCTCTGCTTCGGTAGTCTCTCTCGGTCTCGACCTCTCTCCTCCTCACGATGCGTATGAGGCGGACCCGCCTTCTCCTACTGACAATATTCGTGCTTTCTCTGATCAAATGGTCAGAATGGCCGACGCCCTGGGTTTGGAGATCAAACAGACTTCTAAGGCAGTGTCTGATCCAGTTTTCAAAAGGGTGCAGGCCCAAGCTCCGCCGGCCACGCTACTCCCCTTCCTGCCTTATCTCTTGGATGTTATCCAGGCCTCCTGGAAAACCCCTTCCTCCATTCCTCCGACCTCGAAGAGGATCGAGACTTGGTACCGTACCGACGATGATACCTTGGAGTGGCTCAAACACCACCCCGACCCCAACTCCCTGGTCGTCAAGGCCTCTCAATCCTCAGGTCGTCAGTCGAACACTCCGGCCGACAGAGAAGGGAAGCGCTTCGACGCCGTGGGTCGAAAACTTTACTCTGGAGCCCTTTTGCTTTGCCGGATGGCAAACTATGCAGCTTGCATGGGCGCCTACCAACAAATTATCTGGGAGAAGGCACAGCCCTTCTTCACTAAGCTGTCGGACGAAGACCGCTCCGTCCTTACTACCCTCCAACAGGAAGCTGACTCGCTTGCCCACCACCAAATACAGATGGCGAAGCATACAGGCGATACTGCGGGCAAGATGATTGCTCACGCGATATCCATCCGTCGTCACGCCTGGCTGAGGTCTTCGGGTCTCTCTTCATCTTCCAGACAGGTCATTGAGGACCTTCCCTTTGATGCACTCGGACTATTTAACTCCGGTACCGACGACAAGCTCAAGTCTAATCATGACTTTAAAATTCTTGCGTCTAAATGTGGCGACCAACCGCAACCACAGCGCACCCGCTGGTTCCCTCACCGCTTCCGCCGCTTCCCGCCACAATCTTTCCGACACCATTCTTTCAAGCGGCCCTCGGGCTCGAACAATCAAAGCCATCACCAACCTCGTCGGGGACCTCATCCGCAAAAGCAACGCGGTCGAACCACCCCCGCTCCTCCGCAGGCTAACCGGCGTGCCTGACGCCATCCCCTTCCAAAGCTCCTCGTCCGCTACCGTTGTAGAGCCCACGCTACCTCGACCCTCTTGTGCCTTCGCCGACCGCCTGGCCCCCTTTTACAGTCGGTGGGAATCCATTACTTCAGATGCATGGGTTCTTCGCATTGTCCAAGACGGCTACGCCTTAGAGTTCACAGAGCTCCCACCTACAGGTCGCATTCTCTGTTCAACTCCTTCTCCAGAGATACTGGCCGAAATCGATGCCTTATTGGCCAAAGGGGCCATCCGTCCCTCCCCTCCCGAACTGGATCCTCTAAGTTTCTTCTCCAGATACTTTACAGTCCCAAAAAGGGGGGGCGGGCTACGCCCCATTCTGGACCTAAGGGCCCTCAATATATTCATTCGCCCTTCCAAATTCAGGATGGTCTCTATTGCCTCTATCCTCCCGATGCTGCAGCGGGGAGACTACTTTGCCTCCATAGACTTACGAGACGCCTACTTCCACGTGGCGATACGGGAGGCTCACAGACGGTTCCTCTGTTTCAAAGTTCTCGACCAAACCTACCAATTTACCGTTTTACCCTTCGGTCTTGTCACGGCTCCAAGGGTCTTTACCAAGGTCGTCGCCGCCGTAGCGGCCCACCTCAGGCTACATGGCATCACGGTCTTTCCTTATCTGGACGACTGGCTTCTGGTCGGGCCCGACCCTGCTCTTCTCGAAAGCCATGTCTCCTTCACGCTGCGTCTTCTAAAATCTCTCGGCCTCCAACTCAACGCCGAGAAGTCAAATCTCTCCCCGTCGACCCAAATCCGGTTCATCGGAGCCCTCTTCGACTCCGTCGCAGAGACCGTTTCACTACCGCTCGACAGATTCCTATCTCTCCGCCACCAGATCGCCCTATGTCGATCCGCCCGGAGGGTCAGAGCCCGTGCCATTCAAGTCCTTCTAGGCCACATGGCCTCCACGGTTCTCACGACCCCCTTTGCCAGGCTGCATCTTCGGGTCCTACAAAGGTGGTTTATAGACACTTTCAAGCCGTTCTACCACCACAACTCCAAGTACTTGTCGGTACCGTCGATCGTCCGCCAGTCCCTTTCATGGTGGACGTCTCACCGGAACGTGTGCAGGGGCCTTCCATTTCATCCAACCCCGCCCTCGCTAACCATAACCACAGACTCCTCCACCTACGCTTGGGGAGCCCACATGAGCGGTCTAACGGTCCAGGATCTTTGGTCCCCATCCGAGAGGACCAACCACATAAACTTCCTCGAGCTTCTCGCCATTCTCAAAGCTCTGAAAGCTTTCTCCCGCCTCATCTGTCACAAGTCCATCCTCATTCAATCGGACAATCTAGTAGCAGTATTCTACATCAACAAACAGGGCGGTACGGGCTCGAGGAAGTTGATGCACCTCTCCTCCCGTCTCTGGTTTTGGTGCATAGCCCACGACGTACAGGCCTCCGCGATTCACCTTCCGGGTGCCCAGAACGACTTGGCGGATGCCCTCAGCAGGATGACATCTTCCTCTCACGAGTGGAAGCTCGATCCCGAGATCCTCGACGATCTGTTCCTACACTGGGGACGGCCTACTCTGGATCTCTTCGCGTCTCCCCGGAACGCTCAGCTACCCCGCTACGGAGCGAGACTTCCCCCGAACTCCTTCCCCGGCTGTCTAGGGGACGCCTTTCTGCTGGACTCGTCAGCGGAGATGCTTTATCTTTTTCCACCGATTCCCCTCATACCGAAGGTTCTCGAAAGACTCCTCTCGATCTCGGCCACAGCGATTCTCATAGCTCCGGCCTGGCCCCGCCAACCGTGGTATCCAGCCCTTCTTCGTCTCTCCAGAGGAACGTTTCGCCCTCTACCTCCTTCGCCGCACCTTCTCTCGAGAGAGAGAGGACGGCCAAATTCTTCACCCGGACCTTCCTTCCCTTCATCTCACTGCATGGAGGATTCTTACCTAGCCTCCTTTCCGCAGAACCTGCAAGATGTTCTTCGAGCAGCCCATAAGCCGTCTACTACCAAGGCTTATACCTACAAACTCTCTCGCTTTCACGCCTTCCTTCGATCCCGTAACGTCGACACCTTTCCAACCTCGGTATCGGTGGTCCTCGACTTCCTTATGACCCTCGTCGAGAAGAAACTCTCTCTCGCTTCTATTAAGGCTTATCTCGCAGCTCTTTCCTGGTCTTTTCAACGCCATGGTCAGCCATCTCTCTTCTCTCACCACTTGATTAAAACATTTCTCCGAGGCTACAACAACATCTGCCCATCGTCGCTACCACCTACGCCGGGCTGGAACCTCGAACTTGTACTTTCTCAACTCACTTCTGCTCCCTTCGAACCGCTTGCCTCGACCGATCTCCGATTGCTTTCGTGGAAGCTGGCCTTTCTAGTGGCAATCACGTCGGCGCGACGGCCATCCGAGCTTGCTGCTCTCAGGGTCGATGAGCCTTACCTACGTTTCCACCATGACCGCGCTGTTCTTCGCCCGGACATTACCTTTCTCCCTAAGGTGGTGTCAGCTTTCCACCTCAATCAGGACATTGTCCTACCAGCTTTCTTCTCTAACCCCTCCTCTCCTCTCGAGCAAAAACTGCACCTTCTCGACGTTCGCAGGGCACTCCTCTTCTACAGGGACCGTACCAAGGACATCCGTAAGACTCAAAGACTCTTTGTCGCCTATGCCCCGGATAAGTTGGGTAACCCCATCTCTTCCCAAAGGTTGTCCCATTGGATTGCGCAGGCCATTGAGTTGGCCTACGAACTAGCCAAGCGCCCTCCTCCTCCATCCATCCGTCCGAGGTCGACTAGAGGCCTCTCGGCTTCGACCGCCTTCCTTAGAGGTATTCCGCTTGACTCCATATGTAAAGCGGCAATCTGGTCGAACCCTCTTACATTTGTCTCTCACTACAGGCTAGACAATAAAGCCCTAAAGGACTCGGCCTTCGCAAGATCAGTACTCTCATCTTGCCTATCCTGACTATACTCACCCGCAGGTGACTCTCTATACCTCTCCTTCAAGTTATGTGCCAGTTTTTCTCCCCATACCTACCTCTGGGGATATGTTTTTCCCTGATTGTGTTGAGCAGTTGCTCTGTTGCTTTGTAACGCCTTATTGATCCTGGCGGGTATGTCAAAGAGCATGATGTTTTTTCCCCTCTCCCCCCTGGGAGAGCGTCTATATGCACTATACGCAATTGCGTGTTTCTATTATGTTTATTGAATAATTTTCTATATGCTCATGTTTGCATTGCACTGGTCCTTTCGGACAACTTTTTGCACTGGTCTCTTGGGACTGTTATCTCAATGTGTCCTAATAAACTTATGTTTGGACATTCACTGGTTGTCGAGTTTGCCTTGTCCCACCATCCGGGACCTTAGCGTGTCAGTCTCCATTAGTGTGCATTCACAGAGTACACGAAGAAAAAGGACAGGTTGCTTACCTGTAACCATGTTTCTTCGAGTGTACTCTGTGAATTCACACAAACCCACCCTTCCTTCCCCTCTGGCAAACCTCTCCCTTTCTCGTTGCCTTGGCGGCGTAGGAACTGGAGAGCGGGCGCCTGGGGCTGCCTTATATGCCCCTTGGGAAGGGGGGCGTGGTTACCGCCAAAATTTGAACTTCAGCTTGGAAGAGTTTCCGTCGGAACCTGCGCAGGCGCAGCTTCTCCATTAGTGTGAATTCACAGAGTACACTCGAAGAAACATGGTTACAGGTAAGCAACCTGTCCATCTTTTGAATACTTGAAGCACTTACAAACACTTGGGGAAAGTGTGATAGGAATAGGTAATGTTAATATTGGCATTGTTGCTGTGTCTTTAATTTTTCTTCTGCTGTCCTATAATAATAATAATAATAATAATAATAATAATAATAATTTATTTATACCCCGCCACCGTCTCCCCGTGGGGACTCGGGGCAGCTCACAATGTTACAAAAGTAACAGCGCAAATACATAAACAATACACACAGTTTAAAACACAAGAAGATGATAAAACAGAAGTTAAAACAAAGGTTTATACAACAGTAATAATATCAATAGTAATAATATCAAACAACCACCAATGCAATTCAGTCAACTTCAAAGGTGGAGGGGGGACTATAGCAGCAATATAAGATAAAATCATTAGATTAAAATACCCCATTAAAAGGAACCTAATAACATTCAGAATAGAATTATAATGAGGCTGGTCATCCAATAGCTGTCTGTCCAAAGGCCAGCCCAAACATCCAGGTTTTCAATTTTTCTTAAAGGATGGTAGGGAGGGCGCCAACCTTTCCCTTTTTTGAAGATAAATAAAAAGTGGTAAATAATTGGCAGTGCCTAACATTGCGCATTATTGATAAGTGGTATCTCATAAGGATTTACTGTAAATAGTCACAGAATCTTCAGCATATTTTAGAATCACAAGCATGAGGTTTCTCTAGGATGAACGGATCTGATTTAAGTTTGAAATTTATGTATTGTAATTTATATTGTATTTTAATAGTTTTAACTGCTTTACGCATTGTTTGATATTGATTTTGTATGGGCATTGAATTGCTGCCATTACTGTAAGCCGCCCTGAGTCCCTTCGGGTGTGAAGGGTGGGATATAAATGTGAGAAATAAATAAATAAATAAAATTGTAAGAAAACTACTAATATTTTCCACCAATCCCCACCCACATGTCTCTTCCATCTTCTTGCCCTCATCCAACAACCCAAACAACACAATAGTAAAGGTAAAGGTTTCCCCTTGACGTTAAGTCCAGTCATGTCTGACTCTGGGGGTTGGTGCTCATCTCCACTTCTAAGACGAAGAGCTGGCGTTGTCCATAGATACCTCCAAGGTCATGTGGCCGACATGACTGTATGGAGCGCTGTTATCTTCCCGCCGGGGCAGTACCTATTGATCTACTCACATTGACATGTTTTCAAACTGCTATGTTGGCAGAAGCTGGAGCTAACAGCAGCCGCTCACGCTGCTCCTGGGGTTTGAACCTGGGACCTTTCGGTCTGCAAGTTCAGCAGCTCAGTGCTTTAACACACTTCGCCACCGGGACTCCCTAATCAACACAATACAGATAACTATATCCCTCAAAATATGCTGTCAGAGCAAAAGGCCTGGGATGTCTCTAACAAATAGAGAACATCACCTGCATGTTATAGATGACACCAATAAAAGCTGTTTTGAGTCTTATTTGTGGAGAGAAAAAGCAGGATATAAATACATATAATAATAACAGTAATAATAATAATAATAATAATAATAATAATAATAATAATAATAACAGCAACAGCAGCAACAACAACAACAACTTGGGAAGTGTCCAATGGGTGATCCAATACAACAGCCAGCATAGTGATCTTGTTTGCTGTGTACTAATCTTGTTGTGTATCAGATAATAATAATAAATTCATTAGCCACTTGGACTGAAGAATAAATTTCTTCCACAGGCTCCATCTACAATAATATTTATTTATTTATTTATTTATTTATTTATTTATTCAGTCATATGATCATTTCAAAGTACAATACAAATAAAAACATGGCAAAAAAGAGGGGAGGGCAGCAACTGACCAGGCCCCATCTACACTGAAATATAAAATCCAGATGATCTGTTTTGAACTATATTGGAATAGTGGTGTAGACTCATATCCATATTACCAAAGCAGTGGATTATTTGCTTTGATAATATGGATTATATGGCAGTGTAAATTCAGCCTCAGGTTAAATATATATATTAGTGTAAGCAACAACCTTACATGGAGTTTGATTCCAACTGTGGAAGGACACGAAGGACAACGGCTACTATTGTATTAAAAATCTGTATGATATAAATGGTTAACTGATTCCCCATAAGTAGGATAATAGAAAAAGTGGGAAATAAAAACTGGATTAAATTATTAGACCTATATAATAAACTTAAACAGGGGAAATATGGGGGATGTATAAGCAAAGAAAGTAAGCTGGAGAGTATCCTCATAAAGGGACAGAAATCAGAGAAAGGATTAGCATGAGAAATACATAAATTGACTAGCTGTGCCCAGCCACGCGTTGCTGTGGCTTTTTTTAGTGGTGTTGGTCAATGTACATTAGGTTGCTGTGGCCCTGTCACTGTTTTATACTCACAATTAGTAGTAGTTGTTGAAGTGTGGCCGAAAGCCTATGGTTCCGGCAGCCACGAGGCTGCGGAGGGGGCGGGGCCTGGAGCCTCTGCGGCCTCCTCAGCTGCCAGGGAAGACCAGAAACCGAGGCCCGCAGCTCCAGCAGCCACCTGGAGCCTCCGCAGTCTCCCCTCCAGCCAGGGGATGCCAGAAAGCCTATGGCTCCGGCAGGCGCGAGGCCACGAAGGGGGCGGGGCCTGGAGCCTCCGCAGCCTCCTTTGCTGCCGGGGAAGGTCGGAAACCAAGGCTGGCAACTGGAGCAGCCCCCTGGAGCCTTTGCGGCCTCCCCAGTCACCGGGGAAGGCCGGAAACTGAGACCCACAGCTCCAGCGGCTGGAAGGCCGCAAGGGAGGCAACAAGGAAGCTGTGGGCAGGACCCGGAGGCGCCGGAGGCCCAAGGCCTCCTATCGGCCGAGAAGGCCGCAAGATGAAGCAACAGGCCGAGGGCCGCGAGGGAGTGGATCCGCCAAGGCCCCAGAGGAGAGCCGCTGCAGCCTCAACGGCCAGACCGAAGGGGCCGAGGCCTGTAAGGGAATGCTGTAAACCCTGCGTGAAGAAATGGATCCGGTAAGGCCCCCACAGAAGCAGTGCAAGCCGGTGGTGAAGCCTGTTAGTGAGTCTGTGGTGGTGGAGGTCGCGAGAGAGGGTGAGCGAGGGGTTGACGGTTGTGTGTGTGTGTGCGCGCGCTGCAAAGGTTCGGAGGATTGTGTTTGTGCGCATGTGTACATCGCCTGTTGCGGTTTTTGGCCTTTTCTTGGTCTTGTGATTGTGTTTTTTGTGTAATTGTGTTGTATCATACTTGACGCAGGGATGATGGATTGTGTTGTAAATTTTCTAGTTTGGGGGGTTTGGGGTTTTGCTATTTTGTGCGTCGTGGCAACGCCAAATGCCTTTTATATATATAGATGACAAAAGATGATGAATATATTGTAATAAGACTACAAAATAAATAGCAGAAAGAAGGCCCTCTCACAAAACAAACCATAGAAGAAATAAAAGAAGGGAGTTTAAAAAAATTAAATGGAAAAGTATAAAGAGTTAGAAAGAAAATTTATTTGGAAATGGTACAAGGACACCAGACCAACTATCAAATATGGGGATGGGAATAAACTCAACATGCTGGCATTGTGGAGCAAATAAAGGTTGGTATGCCCACATGTGGGGAGAATGCCCGAAGCTACTAATTTTCTGGGAAAATGTTGTAGCCTGGCAAGCATTGGATGAGCTTTCTAAGTGCTCAGAGGATGAGGAAGGGGAAGATGGGTTGCAACCTGTAATTTCCAAGGAGTCTATGGAAGATATCAGGGGCCTAGAGAGAAATCTTTTAGAATCTCCGGGCCGTTCCCAGGCAACATGAGAAAGTAATATCAAATCTCATGAGAATAAACCAGAGTGGCCTTTGGAGAAGAATGTGGGAGACGAAGATTTTTCCAGATCGAGTCGCCTTGAATTTAGGAGGCAGAATGTAAAACAAAGACAAACTCATTTTTCTCAGAGACTTAGAGATAAGAAGAGAAAAAGAAGGTGCAAAGTGATGTCATGGGAGGGATTGAGGCCTTTTAAGTGCTTTCTGGGCTCTCAGGCCTTTAGTGGGAACAACACTGTAAAAGGGGCAAACAGCTCCCGGTTTCTAGTCTAAAGTTCCTGGTTCCTGTATTTCAAGATTCTTGGTTTGATTCCTGTTTATGACTTCATGTTCTTGGAGGTTTTGCCTTTCTTGTGTTCCTGTTTTCATGTTTATGGATATAACTTTTGAACAACACACTGCTTAAGTATTATTTTGCTTTGTGTTAACTCAAGTTTCTGTGGATTGCTTTTTGATGCCTTTGTTCAAAAGCTGGTGAACTCATTGGGAATTACTTTTTGTATTTTTGCTGCTTTTTTTACTTGTTTTTTTTCCTTTTACATTTATTAATACATTTTTATTTATTGGATTATCTGAATGTTATGTGGTTTTGAGTGAAAAGGTGTTCCAGGGCTACAGTGCAACAGAAAAGATAGTAAAGAAACTGGATAAACTATTTAAAATACCAATTCAGGTAAATATTGGCCTTATGTTAATGGGGATACTAAGGAATAATAAGATTAATGTAAAAAAGCAAGATTTATTCAAAGCTATGATTTTAGCAGGAAAGTTGGCAATGGCATGGGGCGGAGAGATGAAAAAATGGAATTTGGAAAATTGGAGCAATTACCTGTTTGATCACTTCCAATCAGACATTAAAACATATATAGTTTGACAGGATACACAGGAAGATAAAACAGAGGAAATTAAAGAGAAATGGGTGACGTATATAGAATGGATATAAAGTGATGACGCCAATATAGATATTGTACTAAGATTTAAAAAAAAATATGTTCATGGTTAAAGATAAAGATCTAGAGGAAAATGTGGTAGGGGTATTGGGGGAGGGGGTGGAGGGAGGAAGAGGAAAAAATGTGAAAAGAATTACAGTAGAGTCTCACTTATCCAAGCTAAACGGGCTGGCAGAACCTTGGATAAGCGAATATCTTGGATAATAAGGAGGGATTAAGGAAAAGCCTATTAAACATCAAATTAGGTTATGATTTTACAAATTAAGCACCAAAACATCATGTTATGCAACAAATTTGACAGAAAAAGTAGTTCAATACGCAGTAATGTTATGTAGTAATTACTGTATTTACGAATTTAGCACCAAAATATCACGATATATTGAAAACATTTACTACAAAAATGGCTTGGATAATCCAGAACCTTGGATAAGCGAGGCTTGGATAAGTGAGACTCTAATGTACTTTGTAAAAGAGCTGAATAGATAATATAGAAATACTCCATTACTTACAATGTGTATATGTAATGGCTGTCTATTACCTATGTCAGTTTAGCACCTTGACCATGAAATTCAAGAAAACTTTAATGAGATATAATTTTGCTAGCTCAAAATGGAAGGTAATATCTTATTATTTTTAGGTGTTTCTTTCTCCCTTGTTCTCTGGCACAAGGCTGAGTTTATTTTTAAAAAAATAAAACAGCAGAATTTCCAATGTCTTTGATGAAAATTCCTCAAGAAAAATATTGCACTAATAAGAAGCAGGCTGAATTTTATCCTGTGGATATAAGAGTTGCTAAAATTGTAGAGTGAAAAAGAAGTGACAGTTCTACCCTTTTCGAGGATATATGTATAAATAGCCCCTCACTTCCTCAAAATATACTTTAGTCTGTATCAAAGAAATAGGCCCCAATGTATTTTTCTCATATATTCATTGTTGGATCTGTTTAGCTATTTCGTTGACTTAAAAATACAGGCTCCAAGGCCAAAATGACTCAATAGCCACCCTTTCCTATTACATAAAAGAATCCTTATTCTTTGGGAAGAGATAAACTGTACATCAAGATCCGTATTTTGTGATTTTGGCAACTCTGTAACAAAATGACAACATGAAACTAATTTCAGTTTACTAACATCTAAAGATTCTTTACCATAATCGCAGGTAGCATAAGCATGATGCACACTGCACAGATCTCTCAACAGGGTTTTAAACTTAATAAATGAATGATAAAACTTTCAGTAAAGCCTTTGTTAAAAATGCCTGGACATACATATACGTAATGATATGGTCTGTCCAGTTTGTATATTTATTTACCATCAGGTGATGCATACATGTATACAGTTGCCTGAAGAATATACATGTATTTGTAATGAAAAAACTGTTGGCTTCACAAAATTCAGTCTGTCATCCTCCTCCTTCATTTCTTAATCCTTGGCCAAATTCCCCTAAAGTCTTTGGTTCTACTATGTTTCCGACTTTTGCATTGCAATTGCTTATGATTACCAACTTGTCCTATTTTGGTGTGTGATCAAGTTCCTTCTGGATTCCAGCATAGAAACTTTCAGTTTCTTCTTCTTTCACCCCTATAGTTGAAGTATAAACTTGGATTGTAATTTTATTGATGGACTTTCCTTGAAACTGTTATTATTCATTAAAACTTTAGATGATATTCCTTGCCTGCTTTTGCTGCAACCTTATGTTTATGCCATTTGATTTCTTTTTAGATTGTCATTTCCTGAGTCAGTGTGTAGTTTTCTAACTGAAAATGTCCTGTTCCTATCCACTTTCACTCACTCACCTCAAGCATTAAAATGTTTACATGTTATGTTTCCTATGTTACAAGATCTTGCTTCCTCGAAATCATCCTTCATGTTTCTATAATATAATTTTTTTTGCAATGTTGGACTTTCCTTTCACCATGTCAAAATCTAAACATCCTTTCAACTTGAATCTAGGAGCATCATTATCTGCATCGCTACTCATACTTGCCCTTTGATCTTCCCTAATAAACATGCACCCACACGCCACAATGTCCATGCAATTTTCATGAACCATTTGCTTGTGAATTCATATGAAATCCATCTGAGTTTGAAACAGAAATAAGAGCATCTTCAGAAAGCCAATAAGAAAAAAGCTGCAGTACACCACAGGGGTGTCTGAGCTCAAAAATTGATAGCCTCCTGATTCATTTGAATAGAATCTCAAGCAGTCTGGGTGTGTAGGCAGGCACCCAAGTGTTTTCTGCTATGGCAAAGAAACATGGCATTGCAAATATGTGTCACTGGTGTGTTATTTTTAGATGCAGAACTTTCTGAGAAAAAACAAAAACAAATTAGAGTTGTATCTGTGCCAGTGAGCTACTGATGTAGTGCATAGTGCTCCACTCTCATTTTGTACATTTTCCTTCATTCTATAGAGAAATTCTTCCCGGAATATCTCAGTGCTGTAAGCATCTCCAATTTATTCTGCTCAAGTGTATTCAGTTTGCCAGTATATAAGATTAGTTTCCCATTAGGTAAGATACTTTTCTACCCAGAATTGTCTCACATAATTGTATTTATAATACAAAAAATAAAACAAAAAAACCCTAGTGCTACCTCCTAAAATTAAACAATGAAATCAAATAATAGAAGAAGCAAGAATAGAATGAAATGGTTAGTTCTCTATAAACTTTTTAAAGAAATGCTTCAGGCTACTGGCTGCTCATTCATCCATTTCAGGTATTGTATCATCTACCAATATTTCTTGGAACATGTTTCAGTGCAGCTGACCTCATCCATCTGATCATTCTTTATGGTTCTATATTCAGTGGCACCAACTCAGTAGACAGTTAAAAAGAGAGCCAGTGTCATCACTAAGGTTACTAGGAAAGTTTCAGTGTTTAAAAACAGCTTTTGGATACTGAGGCCAAAATTCCTAACAGTTTCTTCCTAAAATAAAAAAAATATAACAACTTAAGTGTTAACTCTTCTTGGAATCACAAACATCTCTGTATCATACCTAGACTGTAGACATGATCAGAAATCAAAACGACCTTAACAGAATAGAGAGCTTGGCCAAACTAACAAAATGTATTTCTGCAAAGAGAAATATATGATACTACACTTAACACATAGATACATGGTGAGTGATGCCTGGCTTGACAACAGTACATATGAAAAAGATCTTAGAGTCTTAGTAGACAACTTGAGCCAACAATGTCACAGTAGCTAAAAAAGCCAGTGAGATTTTGGGCTGCATCAAAAGAAATATAGTGTTTAGAGCAGGGGAAGCAATGGTGCCCCTCTTTTCTACTTTGATCAGGCATCAGCTGGAACACTGTGTCCAGTCCAGAGGAAAACGACTAAAACGATTAAAGGTCTGGAAACCACACCCTATGAGGAACGGCTAAAAGAGCTGGGTATATTCAGCCTGCAGAAGATAAGGTTGAAAGTCATGTTTAAATATCTGAAAGGATGCCATAAGGAAGAGGGAGCAGGCATGTTTTCTGCTGCCCTGGAGACTAAGACTTGGAGCAATGGGTTCAAATTACAGAAAAGAAGATTCAACCTGAATATTAGAAAGAACTTCCTGACCATAAGAGCTATTCAACAATTGAATTCTCTGCCTTGGAGTGTGGTGGAAACTCCTTCTTTAGAGGCTTTTAAACAGAGGCTGGATGACCATCTATTGAGGGTGCTTTGATTATGCTTTTCCTGCATGGCAGGGGTTTAGATTTGATGGCCCCTAAGGTCTCTTCCAATTCTATGCTTCTATGCATATCACTAATAGATGCTGGGAAAGTTTTAAGAATCTCCAGGGATTGTGGTTTTATCTTTAAGTATGAATAATTCAGTTAGTTTTTCTTCCTCTTTGACATCCATTCCACTTATGTTCCTCTGACAGGATTTTCCAGAAGACTTTCCACATTTTTTGTGTCTGCAAGACTTGGTTATTATATAATTTGATTTTCTTTGTTTCCCTTTGGCAAGCTCCTAATATAGCACTCTCATTCTGTAAGCACAAATCATCAGCATTAGAGTTTCTAGTTTTAGTCTCTGCCTTAACTACTATAATAAATTTGGTAAACAGTCAAAATGTAGCATTGTGAGGCCAGGCATGATTACAATTTCCTCCTAAGCATTCAATTATAATCAAGTTTAGCAGCATAGTATTAGTGTCTAGATCTTAATATGATTGTGCTAAAAGTATCTGCAATAGCATACTCTTTTGTCTGAAAGTAAATGCTGTAAAATAATCAGGGCTTATATATGTATATAATCCTTTTTAGAACTGTTGTGCTATTCTCTAAACAGGTTTTTGGTCCTACATTATAAAATATCGGATTTTTTTTCTTACAGCCATATTTCTTTGGCAGATCTCTTAGTAAAATATGCATCTTAAATTAATACCTGTTCATTATTAGGCTCTGCATATTTTGCATGTTCAAGTCACAAATTTCAGCGTGTACTGTCATATTTGCAGGGTAGCTAATAGCCGTGAGATCCATTCTATAACTTACTTATTGGGCTTCCATCAAAATGTAAATTGGGGAGCATCTACTAATGCCTTTTTATTTTGGAAAGTGAAGTTTGAAGGGTTGTAAATTTTGGCCAGTTTCATTCTCAAAGCAAAGAGCAAGCCTTTTCAGCAATTTCCTTCCCTCTGCAAATGAGTCCTCAAAACTGCTGTTTTAAAATATTATTTGCAGTTTGATAACAGTATGCAACACAGTTTTTTTATAATTTTTATTAAGTATTTTTGCATACAGGCTTAAAATAGCGGGGTTCAAAAATGGGAGAGGGAAGTAGGGGGGTAGGGAGGAGGGGGTGCGGCTGGGAGAAGGGTTATAGAAGAAGGGGGAGGAAAAAGGGTAAAGGAGGAGAAACAAAAGCAAAGGGGGTGGGTTTTAGGAGGGGGGAGGGGGCTAGAGAGAGATTCGGGAGAGTCGGTTGAGTCTTTAGATGTCAGAGAGTGGACCCCTTGTGGTGTCAGCTATTCTGTGGGTAATTGTCAATTTGGGTGGGGGGGGGGGTCCATTTGCCTCCTGAAGCGACATGTTGTGTTGCTAGGTTTGTATATTTCTGGTTGTTGTTGTGGAATTTCTTCGAGGTATGTCCGTCTTTTCCTTATGTATTCTTCAAATATTGACCAGTCAGTTTCTTTTATTGGTTGTCCATGGTGTTTCTTCATCAGGAAGGTTAGTCTGTCCATGGTCTTTATTTCCCATACTTTTAATAGCCATTGATTAATTGAAGGGATCTGGTTTGTTCTCCATAGTTTGGCGAAGGCAATCCTGGGTCCTATAACCAGATAGTTTAGAATTTTTTCCTCATTTGTGTTCAATTTCAAATTTTTAAGGCCCAATAGGTATAGTTCTGGTCTCATATGTAGTTTCTTTCCCATTATTTTTACACATTCTTCATGGATTTTTTTCCAGTACCTCTTTGTTTCGGGACAGGACCACCACATGTGGTAGAAACTGCCCTCATTCACCTGGCAACATTTTATTTGAATATTTTTGTTGTAATGGCTTAATTTTTTTGGCGTGATGTACCATCTGTAAATCATTTTGTATTGATTTTCTTTTAAGTCGGTTGCATATGTGTGTTTTATATTTTTCTTCCAGATTGATTCCCATTCCTCATATCTTATAGGCCTTCCTATATCTTTAGACCATTGCACCATGCTTCCCTTAATTTGTTCTTCCTCGGTATTCCACTCCAAGAGTTTCTTATATATCTTTGTAATTAATTTGTTTTCGGACTCTAGAATTTTGTCCCATTCTGAGTCTTTCTTCATGAAGCCGTCTTGTTTATCCTTAATGTATTGTTCCTTTATTTGCCTGTAGTGGATCCATGATAAGTGACCGAATGATTTCAATACTTCTTGTGATTTTAGTACATATTCATTTTCTTGACTTGTGAGGACATCTCTGTATGTGGGCCAGTTTATGTTGCTTTGGATACTCTTCTGAGTTATTGCTAGTGGCGATAGCCACATTGGGGTCTTGGTGAACATTCTTATTTTATATTTCTCCCATATCTTGTTTAGTGAAGTTCTTATTATGTGGTTTCTGAATATTTTCTTATCATTTTTGTCTGCTTTGTGCCAAATATATAAATGTCAGTCGGCGTTTTGGTTGAAACCTTCTAGATTTAAGATTTTCTTGTTCTTTAGAAATAGCCAATCTTTGATCCAAGTTAAGGCACAAGAGTCATAGTATAGACAAAGTTTTTGTTCCTGGCTTATAAATGGTCATTTCTGAATTGATTCTATCATAAAAACATGGAAAAGGTTTATTAAACTGCAAAAACTTTGTTTTTGCGGGATATTCTCCAGCACATTTTGCTATAGTTTTTCAGTGAATATCTCATTGAATCTACTACACAATCAAATTGAAAATAACACTATCAAGCCAGCAACAGAACTTTTTTCAAATTTTGTTGAGTAGTGTAATTATTCTTTTGGGTGAAAGCCACATAGTATCCTTTTCAGAAAATAAATATTTTTGTGCAGAAGAAACTATTTTCTGCATGAAAAAGGTTGTAATCGGGGGTTTGTTTTGCATAAAATTCACGGGGGGGGGGGGGGTGCATTCAAAATCAGAAATATTATTTCCGGCACTAAAAGGAAATACAGGAAGAACATGGGACAATATAAGAAGACATAACTACAAATTTTAATGTCAGATGACAAGAGTACACTCTTTTTCGTTATAGAAAATATATAGCATTTCAATACTTTAGAATGGTAATGTGCATAATATTAATTGAGATGATGAAATAGATGTAATAATTATAACAACTACAAGGCTTCTCTCTCTCTGTGATATAATAGACATTTGTAAAGATCTAATTTACTAACAAGAATTCCACTACCCTCATCCTCTTTTTTTCTTCTCTTTTTTATAGGATTTTATTAAAAATGCTCAATAAAAACTTATATATATATAAAAGAAAATACTGTTTTATGCACAAACAATTTTGTGCATGTTAAGTGCTAGTCTTCTCTGATTCCAATTCGTCCAGGTTTCTTCTTTGCCAGTTTTTCCCAGCACTTGAGAAATGCATTTCTCCTTTGTGGTCTTTGTGTACCACACAAATGGGTTAATCTGAACCAATCGAATCTTCTAGAACTCTAGAAAGATATATTTTTGGTGGTAACCCTGGCCACTTTCCTCCTCGGTTTACAACTGTGGTTTACTTTTTCACTTCCCTGTCATGTATGACTGACTCTCTCTGGTTTGTTTTCTCTTGGCTTTGCTCATTTCGGACTGTCCCTTGGCTACTCTGCTTTCTCGTGTCCTGATAGGCTTGTCTCTCATATTTCTTCAGTTCCCAGCTCGGCTTTTTCTACTGGCTTTCATAACTTACTCGTCCTGCTTGGTGGATTTATGTGAGCAGAAAAATAAACAAATAAAGCCATACAAGCAAAGCCATGTGAAATGCTCAGATTTTTGAACTGCCCTTTAATTTTTTTATTTTTAAATGAAACTTTTGGATATGGTCTTCATAAAACATTGATCTTTATTTTTCATCACCAGGCATGAAATAAAAATGGGGAAAAAGCTGAATCAATTTTTCTGATTGACCAAATATTTTCCAGAAATGGTGTAATAAGATAAAAATCAATGCAGCCACTTTATGTGATTTTTTTTATCAGCAGTAACATTAATTAAATCTAAGTCAGATTTTGATTCAGATGCTATAATAGTAAAGCTCTTTTCAGGTTCTCCACTTTGGAGACAACTGAAGTGTTGCAGAGAATAGTTGTATTTTGTTTTGTTTTTATTTTGTTTTTCCTTTTAAGTTTGAACCCTTAGAATACATCTTTATCCATTCAGACCAGCTCATATGGGCCCAAATAATATGTTAATATCTGTACAGATGGCTCTAGTGGTTGACTGCTTGCAACACACTCTATGTGGGACTGCCTTTGGAGATGGATCAGAAATTGCAATTAGTGCAAATGTTGGCAGCCAGATTACTAACTGAGGCTAGCTATAGGGAGCATACCATGCCCCTATTAAAGCAGATCCATTGAGTGTCAACAAGTTTCCGGCCCCAATTCAAAGTGCAGGTTATTACCTACAAAGCTCTAGATGTTTTGGGTCCAACCTATCTTCATGACCACATTTCCCCCTATGAACTGACACAGGCTATAAGATTTGCCAGGGAGGCCCTCCTCTCAACCCCACCTTTGTCGGGTGGTGGGGATGAGGGAAAGGGCCTTCTTGATGGTGGCCCCTCAGCTTTGGACACCCCCCCCCCCGAAAAATTAGGTTAGACCCTACATTCCCAAGTTTTCAACAAAAAAAAAACACCCTGAAAACATGGCTCTTAAGACAGGCCTTTGAAGATGATTAAAACATAAGTTAAAACATGAGGACCAAGCAGATTGTTAGATAATGGAACATCACAAATAACATAGTTCCTTTAGGATTTTTAAATATGTGCACACTAATCGGATATATATTAAAAATTGTTGTCTGACTGTCCATTATTTCATGACAGTGAAATGTCCATTTTTCCTGTTGCCAGCCTGCTAATAATATTTAAAGAATCTGACTGAAGTCTTCTTAGCAAAACTACTTTTAAAATCCCATTGTTGATCTAATTGTTACTGCTACTTTGCTCACACAGCATACACAATAGGCTGTACTTTTATATATGTGTTTGCAGGGTTAGTTTTGCCTTTTATTTCTTTTTTCCTTTCATTGTAACTGTAGGCTAATGTTCCATGTTAACAGACAAAAAACACTTCCTACCTAAAGAAATCATTAACACTTACATACCCTTTGTGATGTTACATTACATGATATATCCTTTGTAACTTTACATTGTTTCACCATATCTGTTTTTCATCATTAGCACAAATATTATATCCAGTGAAGAATTTTGTGTGTGAGCTAATACTGTAACATTTTTAAATACTGTATTGTCAAAGGCTTTCATTGCCAGAATCACTGGGTTGCTGTGAGTTTTTTGGACTTTATGGCCATGTTCCAGCAGCATTCTCGCTTAATGTTTTGCCTGCATCTGTGGCAGGCATCTTCACAGGTTCTGTTGCCATTGAGGCAAGTGGAGTACATATATACCTGTGGAATGTCCAGGGTGTGAGAAAGAGCCCTTATCTGTTTAAAAAAGTGTGAATGTTGTAATTAGCAAGCTTGAATTAGCTTTTGAGTAGCCATGAAGTTTGCAAAGTCAATCAGCAAGGGTATCTGCATCAAGGAAGTCTGGCCTTTGCCTGGATATATCTTCTGTTTGGGAGGGGTTAACTGGCCCTTAATTGGTTATTGTCTGGAGTCCTCCTGTTTCTGAGTGGTGTTCTTTATTTACTTTCTTGATTCTGGTGATTTTTAAAACTGATAACCAGGTTTTTTTCATTTTCATGGTTTCCTCCTTTTTGTTAAAATTGCCCATGTACTTGTGGATTTCAATGGCTTCTCTGTGTAGTCTGACATAAAGGTTGTCAGAGTGGTCCAGCATTTCTGTGTTCTCAAATAATATTCTGTGTCCAGATTGGTTTATTATGTGCTCTGCTATAGCTGACTTCTCTGATTGAATTAGTCTGCAGTGCTTTTCGTGTTCTTTGATTTGCGTTTGGGCGCTGGGTTTGGTGGTCCCTATGTAGACTTGTCCACAGCTGAGCAGTATACCATTTGACCATTTTTCACAACATATGACTTGCCAATTGACCTAACAATTTCTGACTCGCCAAATACCCAACTCAGATATTTATCTAGATTAATGAATTTTAATCCTGAAGGTTAAAGGTAGCTTAAAAAAGCAAAAATAACAATGTAAAATCAAAATGTTAGCAATATTTTTGCTGACTTGAACCCGAGCTTCAAGGACCAAATAAAATAGGTTGGTCTGCTTAAATATACAGTAGAGTCTCACTTATCCAACACTCGCTTATCCAACATTCTGGATTATCCAACGCATTTTTGTAGTAAATGTTTTCAATATATCGCGATATTTTGGTGTTAAGTTCATAAATAGAGTAATTACTACACAGCATTACTGCGTATTGAACTAATTTTTCTGTCAAATTTGTTGTATAACATGATGTTTTGGTGCTTAATTTGTAAAATCATAACCTAATTTGATGTTTAATAGGCTTTTCCTTAATCTCTCCTTATTATCCAACATATTCGCTTATCCAACGTTCTGCTGGCCCATTTATGTTGGATAAGTGAGACTCTACTGTACATAAAAATGTATATTAACATCTTTGAATGTGTAAGGGGGGAATTCTACTACTGAGAAGCAGTAAACAATTGAGGGTGTTTCTCTGTATATCTCAACTATCTAATCATTATTCACAGGTAATATTATTGTAGGAATGTTCAAAAGAGTTACTATGTTAATGGGTGTTGCAAATGACAATCTTCGTCAAGCCTCCTCCAGTAATTTGTTAATCTATGATTCTGCTTGCTTACTGTTTTGTATGTATGTTCTGGTATGCAGCTTCTTTTGCTCTATGTTTCCTGAGAAGTTGTGGGAGGGGTTGCAGACCATATGACATGCTCAGACCTCAGACTACATTTTAGATTCTTCTTAGACTTTGGGACTGCTCAGACAAACACATGCCTGCTGTTGTTGTAAGAAAAATGTCTTGTGCCATCTGCACAGAGTAACTATTTCAAACATATCTGAAACGACTGATAAGCTATGTACCTGTGTTATGCTGAACACATGAAAGTTGTGAGTTAACCAAATATGTTATTTTACCAAAGTCTACTTCACTTTTGTCTCTTGAGTGCATGATATAAAACTAGTTGTTTTTATGGGAGCGTAGATATATTTTTAGGCACTGAAAATACTTCTGAAACTCTGCTGTTTTATGTGCCGGAAAATCTGTTTTCCTAACAGGTCAGAGACAATGGGTTTAATCTAACAACTGAAGCCCATTGCCTTGCATATTACATTTGGTTATATATGCAAGAAGATTATACTCAAATGGGTTTTTGGCTCTTCTCTGAAAGGTCATGCTTTAAAAGGCTATGATATTCAAATGGTTATGAATGCCATTTTCCAAAAATGGGTTCCAGCAAAACAACAAAGAACATGTGGCAAGGTTATTTGTGATATCATTTTGGCCAGGGAGCTGAAGGTGTGGAAATGCAAGATCAAATCCCAGATCAAGATGGATATGGGATATGTTTTTGGGCCCCAGTACAGGGGTTAGAGGTTCTCACAAAATTGAGGATTTAAGGTCCAAATGGATCTTATATCCTCAATTAAGGACTTTCCACAAAGTAGATCCTACTCAGATCTCCTGACTCTGCACCTACCCTACTATAAGGATGTTTTTCTTATTTTGAATTGAAAGAGCTTTTCTGAAAATGTGATGAGTTAGATATATGTATATGAGATATAATCTAAGTCAGCTCTATACATATGAAAGGAGATTAATGATATTCATATATAAATTGAAATGGTATCCATGCTGGAACAGTAGATGATTGCAAGAGATATTAATTATGTTAGAAAAAAAATGGAAGGCCTGCCTCATTATAAAGAGGAAAGGATTTAATATTTGAGATGCTTATTATGATAGATAGCCTGTAAAAATAGATTTAGGGAGTTTGCCTAATGCTTTGATTTATTATGTTAGCTGATAAAGATTAAGAAGACTAATAGTGTGTTTTGATAAAATTACTACTAACCTTTATTGACTTTTGTAGAAAATAAGTAGATGTTTTGATAAACTTTGATTTTTATTATTAGTCAGTTGATTTTATAGAAAGGAAAATAGTCGTTATATAGATGAGATGGGTATAAGCTGATTATATGTTTAAATAACTGTTGAATAATAGATGGGAATCATTTATCTTCATTTTTTTCTTTTTTTTTCTTTATGTATACCTTTTTATGTATTTGGAAATTTTCAATAATTTTTTTTAGATAATCCATGAAGCCCAACCTCTAAGTTATTGAATCCAACATCAAGATCAAATACTTATTTCATCCAGGGATTAGCATCATCAGTCCCCTCCATCAGCTTTTTTTTCTTTTTACTTTTCAGCAGTCTTCTACAACCAGTACATCATAGACAAATGTAACAGACAGATTGACTCTTCCTCCGTTCTATAACAGCCCCTATAACAGCCCTCTAAACTACTGTAGCCTTTTAAGCCCATCATTTCAACTCTTGAAAAGGCAAGCCCTATTCACTCTCATTTCACATCATTCGAACTTCTCACTAATCATGCACCTCCCTGTCTCTAATGCTTAATACTTCAAAGAGTTCAGCAGGTCCTTGATTATGACTCTGTCATCTCACTTCAATCAATGCAATGTAGTTCCATATTAGCCAAACAACCTAGTGGAATACCATGAATGATGTTATTAAATGCCACCGAAATCAAACTTGAGAGTGGCTCTGATCTGTGTTTTTCCACCATTCATATCAAATATGAAAGTGCTGCCAGAAATTGAGGACAGCAATACATGCTCCATCCTGGTCACTCTGAGGGGGGCTGAGCAACTGTGATTTGTTCCTCTTCTCCCCATCTCCTGTAGCTGGTTTTGGAAACTACCTGTGAGATTGGACCTTCTATCCTAGCATGGTGACCTGTTATGATATCCTGATGCAGAAACCTGAAACTGACAGCATGTAACATATCTCTACCTTTGGTTTGTCACAGAGGCTCCATACTTAAGTCATCCATCATTTGTTCCTATCATTAAAAGGGAAACGTCTTCCTGGCATTATTTTTGTCTTCAGGACATTGATTTTTCTGTAAAAGGAATAGACGCTCATATCCTTAATTAAAGTCTATTTGTCTACTACCCTGTTTCCCCTAAAATAAGACATCCCCAGAATATAAGACCTAGTAGAGGTTTTGCTGAATTGCTAAATATAAGGCCTCCCCCGAAAGTAAGACCTAGCAAAGTTTTTGCTTGGAAGCATGCCTGCTGAACAGAACACCAGAAATGTACGTACCATAAAGTGTGGTACATGGAAATATTGGTAGTAACAAGAAATTCTTGATAGGATTCACAGTTTGTCTGGTTATGCTGGTTTATGATGACAACTACTGTACAGTATATAATAAATGTTCATTTTTTGTTCAACAATAAATGTGAATTCTTCTTCATGGAAAAATAAGACATCCCCTGAAAATAAGACCTAGCACATCTTCGGGAGCAAAAATTAATATAAGACACTGTCTTATTTTCAGGGAAACACGGTATACATCACAGTCTTCAAGAGCAAAACTGTATTTCCAGTACCTGCTGATTTAGAAAATCTTGCAAGACTACAACCATGAGTTTTGTACCTGTGTTGGATTTGTAGCTGATGCCAAAAAAAGAGTGACAAATCATCCTTCCCTTGCTGTCACAGAAGTCAACTTATCACACGAGGGAGGTCTCCCCCCTCCCAGTGCCGTTTTGTCAGCAAGTGTGGTGCCATTTCGCTTCACCCATCACATAGGAGAGCTGTCGCCTAACCAGTGTGTTGGCTCCATTGAAGCCAACATAATACAGGAAGGCCTCAATGTTTGGGAAGAAGTGTTTGAGGAGCTTCCACCGGAAACTGCACAATATTGTGTGATAGTTGGAGTGGGGCTCCATCTCTGAAGAAGGCTTGAAGCATCCTAGGACGCTTATTTTAGTAAGTATGATGAGGTCACTGGTGACTATCACAATTACAAGAATAGCAGTGGAGCTCTGTGTTCTTCACATGAATCCCCCATGCCTTTTGTTCCCAAAGAACAATGCAGTGTTTCTCTCTGGCATTCCTCTTCTTCTGTAGCTTTTACCTTTAACAGGATATAGTATTGCCTGCTTTCATCCCTCAGTAATCTTTAAGAAGTCCCTATAAAGAACTCAGTCTCATTAACTTCAGATTCCAGATGGGGAGTGAAATTGAAATATGATATTTTGCCTAAAGCGACTCATTGATTACATGGATGAGGTGCAATTGGATTGGAACAATAAATGTCCCGTTTCACAGCTCAGTCTCCTCAGCTGCAATCCTAATTGTACTAACTAGTAAATGCCCACTGAACATGCAGGAGTTTTCCTTCCTGTAAACATACAGATTATTGAACTGCATAAATCATTATACACATGTGAAGTCTAGTTTTTGCATGCTTACTCAAATATAAGTCTGTTATTTCATTAGAAGGCATCATTACTGATGCTGTTCTCTTAATGTAACAATTCCCTTGCTATTCAGGCAAATGCTTATGTTGCACAAGTGTTTTTTTTTGTTTTGTTTTAAAGTTAAATAATTTACTTTATCCAGAATCCAAAGAACCATGAAATCAGTTTCATGAGCCTGTGGGGTTTGGGGCTTGTTTTTGTCTGGCAGCATCCCCTTGTACTGCTGGGAATGTTTTGCAAACTCAGAAGGGCTTTCAAAGCAGCCTATGATATGACATGGAAGTCATCTGTTCACAAGGAAAAAATGCAATAAATTCCCCAGGACATCACAAACGCCTCATGAAAACCTAACAAACAATTTTGCCCCCAGCCATTATTTAAACTGTATTGCTATGAGCTCAGTGTTTGGAGCATTTTCTTCCCATTCTTTCTCAACTAAAATGGCACCCAGAGCAGCTTGCATAAGATCACTAATAAATAACATAGTCTGGGCCCACAAATATCCAATCTAAGAGACATTTAGCAAAAAGAAAAAGGGTAGTGGAGAAAGGAAGAAAACACACTACTCTATTGCTATTTTTAAAATTCTGAAGTTCTCATAATATCTCGAATGAAAAGAATTTAGAAATAAGAGAAGGCTAATAGAGGAGAGTAGCTCTCTTTGTTGTCTCTCCTACTATGGTTCATTGAAGTAGCATATGTCAAATCTTTTACTTTTTAAATTTTGCCTTGCTGTCCTAGTAGTAACTAACTCCATATTATCTCTATATGTATATAAGCATTTACCTGTTCAGGTCTGCAACCTCGGTTTTCAAACAATACATCTCATTCCAGTCATGAGTAATTTTGATTTTTCTCAGTTCTGTTCAAATAATCATCAGGTCTTGATCCAACCTGGTTTCACCAGATGAGGAACACATGCACACCTTGCTTTGCCTGGCAAACTGTTAGCTGGAGACAATAGTTTTGGGAACACAATGTAATCTTTAAAAGTATGCTTTTATATAACAGTAAAGTCATAGAATCATAGAATAAGAGAGTTGGAAGAGACCTCATGGGTCATCCAGTCCAACCCCCTGCCAAGAAGCAAGAAATCGCATTCAAAGCACTCCCGACAGATGGCCATCCAGCCTCTGCTTAAAAGCCTCCAAAGAAGGAGCCTCCACCACAGTCCAGGGGAGATATTCCACTGTCGAACAGCTCTCACAGTTAGGAAGTTCTTCCTGATGTTCAGGCAGAATCTCCTTTCCTGTAGTTTAAAACCATTGTTCCGCATCCTAGTCTCCAGGGCAGCAGAAAACAAGCTTGCTCCTTCCTCCCTATGACTGCCCCTCACATATTTATACATGGCTATCATGTATACATGGCTATGTCTCCTCTCAGCCTTCTCTTCTGCAGGCTAAACATGCCCAGCTCTTTAAGCCGCTCCTCATAGGGCTTGTTCTCCAGACCCTTGATCATTTTAGTTGCCCTCCTCTGGACACATTCCAGCTTGTCAACATCTCCCTTCAACTGTGGTGCCCAGAATTGGACACAGTATTCCAGGTGTGGTCTGACCAAGGCAGAATAGAGGGGTAGCATGACTTCCCTGGATCTAGACACTATACTCCTATTGATGTAGGCCAAAATACCGTTGGCTTTTTTAGCTGCTGCATCACATTGTTGGCTCATGTTTAACTTGTTGTCCACAAGGACTCCAAGGTCTTTTTCACACGTACTGCTGTCGAGCCAGGCATCCCCCATTCTGTATCTTTGCATTCCATTTTTTCTGCCGAAGTGAAGTATCTTGCATTTATCCCTGTTGAATTTCATTTTCTTAGTTTCGGCCCATCTCTCTAGTCTGTTAAGATTGTTTTGAATTCTGCTCCTGTCTTCTGGAGTGTTAGCTATCCCTCCCAGTTTGGTGTCATCTGCAAACTTGATGATCGTACCTTCTAACCTTTCATCTAAGTTGTTAATAAAGATGTTGAACAGAACAGGGCCCAGGACAGAACCCTGCGGTACTCCACTTGTCACTCTTTCCAAGATGAAGACGGTGCATTGGTGAGCACCCTTTGGGTTTGTTCGCTTAGCCAATTACAGATCCACCTAACCATAGTTTTGTCTAGCCCACATTTTACTAGTTTGTTTGCCAGAAGGTCGTGGGGGACTTTGTCGAAGGCCTTACTGAAATCCAGGTACGCTACATCCATGGCGGTCCCTGTATCCACCGATCAGATTAATCTGGCCTGACTTGTTTTTGGTAAATCTGTGTTGACTATTAGCGATGACGCATTTGTTTCTAAGTGTTCGCAGACCACTTCCTTAATTATCTTTTCCAGAATCTTGCCTGGTATCGACGTGAGGCTGACCGGACGGTAATTATTTGGGTTGGGGTTTTTTTCCCTTCTTGAAGATAGGGACTATATATTGGCCCTCCTCCAATCTGTTGGGACTTCTCCCGTTCTCCAAGAGCTCTCAAAGATGATTGCAAGCAGTTCTGAAATAATTTCTGCTAGTTCTTTCAATACTCTTGGATGTAGTTTATCAGGCCCTGGGGACTTGAATTCGTTTAGAGAGGCCAGGTGTTCCTGGACGACTTGTTTCCATTTGGGCTTGGATTTCCTCTAATCCTTCGTCCATTCCATGTTGCTGAGGTTGAAGACGGTTTCCTTTCTGTGAGAAGACCGAAGCAAAGAAGGTATTAAGTAGTTCTGCTTTTCCCTGTCCCCTGTCACCATCACCCCATCTTCTCCTCGCAGAGGCTCTATCGCCTCCTTATTCTTCCTTTAAGTAATGTTTGCCTATAGTGTGGAGAATACTAAAATGTTTGGGGACCACTAAAATGTTTGGAACTGAAGAGAACATTCTATCGTAAAGGGATTGTATTCCATATCTTTTGAGGCTATATCGCAAGAAGAGTAGGTATTGGAACGTTAGATGGGCTGTATGTTTGTAAAGGCAGAGATAGCTAGCTGACAGAAGCCTAGGAATTACACAGTCAAAGATATTACATAATTGATGTCTTCCTGCCCCAATGAAAAATCCATTTATTTTAGAATGTCTAAATGTGCTAATTCCTTCTATTGAATTCAATTTTAGATTTCAGAACAGCTAAATGTTGAACAGCTAAATGGGGAAAAATGGAGATAACCCTGCTTCATATGGAACATCAAATTCTGGCCCAATCTATCAAAGAAAATACATTTTAATCAGTTTTCCATCCCTGTTACAACTCATTTCATCCCAATGGAATAATGTGTACAATAGAAAGAAGTAATTTTCCTATATTTTCAACCATGCATAATTTTAACGAGCTTTCAATTGCAAGAAATCTCATGCATGAGTTTTCTATTGCAGCAATAAAATAAGAAGCTTTAGAATGAAACAGCAGTATTGTTTTTCGAACCTTGGAGAATATTAAAGAACTGTTCACATACATTCATAAGACAGGCTGAGAATTGCTCTAATCTTAAAACAGGATGAAGAAATACGCAGTCTTTATATCTAGGTGGAATATATGTAGAATAGGATATGTATCAAATTCGTAGAAGAAGACCTTTTGTTTTAGGCCCTTTCTGCACAGCTGTATGAAATCCAGATTACCTGCTTTGAACTGGAATATATGGCAGTGTAGACTGAGTTATTCTGGATTATATAGCAGTGTAGAAGGGCCCTTACACTAAAGTGTAAAATCTTAGAATCATAGAAGCACAGGGTTGGAAGAGACCTCATGGGCCATCCAGTCCAACCCCCTGCCAAGAAGCAGGAAATCGCATTCAAAGCACCTCCGCTTCTTGGTTGGAAGCAGTAAAAGAAACTGCAAACATTCGAAGGACAAAATATGTGTCGGGGGCTAATCTTAAAAATAGTCAGTGCTGTTCAGCTATAAATATTTCCCTCTGGAGAAAAATAGTGTGCTTTTTGTGACATTTGAACCTGTACTTTGTCAAATTCGAAGCTAGTTTTAAGTTCTGTAATGCTAGAAATGTGGAGACTGAAGGGAAATTTCATTGAGGAGATGAAATCTTATTTGAGGGGCAGTGGCTTCATTTTGTCTCCCTCTGGAGCTAAACCTCTAATATGAACATGTTTGGTGAGATCAGTGAGAATGAATAGTAATAGGGTAGGAAAATTAATATTTCGAGCTGACTTCAGTCATTTAGGAAACCTGCTATAATTTTGGACAGTCGCAGAAATATCCATAGCAAATGTTGATTGATTATAAATGGTGAACTTTAGTTTTAAGCTGGTGTGGGGGTTTTTTTGGGCGGGGGGGGGGGGGCTGTGTGAATTGCTAGTTTAGTATCGTGTGTGTGTTGTTTTCTTTATTACTGAGAGTGGCCTTTCTGTTCCAGTGATTATTAGCAGAGGATGATGCAGCAAGATGAAGAAGTGGACCTTCAAAGTTTAGGGCACACAAATGTTTTTAGGGTATTTTCTTATGCTCCTGATTGGATGAGCTTGAGAGGAGTAATCTTGAACCACAAGAGTGTAGAGGAGCAGTAGAAATATAATGTGAGAAATATAAAGGGGAAAGAGTAAATAATGTCAAGTAAAAAGTTCTTGATTACAGTAACCAAATTCCTCCTGATGCGTACAGGCTGAGTCATTTTAGAACCATAAAATCATAATGTTAGAAGAGGCCACAAGTCTAACCCCCACTGGCCGCTGGAATCTGGCAACCGCTGTCAAGGGGCATGGGGACCCCGTCGCCCCATGCCCTGCACCAGCCGGCTTACCAGCAAGGTGATCCAATGGAGAGAAGTGTTGACTGTCCGGCTTCCCTCCATCAATCCAAGGCAACATGGGATGTCTCCCATGTTGTCATTGCTGTGGCATGCTCCACTTTGCCACGCCTTTAAGAATGGAGCCTCGCTGGCAGTAGTTGTATTTATTTATTTATTTATTTAATTTATATACCGCTCTTCTCCCCCAGGGGGACCCAGAGCGGTCTTACATAATGGCAAGATTAATGCCACATATAATACAAAATATAGTAAAAACAAACAATCGTAAAAACACACTTAAAAACCATGTCATATAATGGGAGCCAGTGGGTTCCGTGATTAAAGGGGCGATGAAGTGGAGCATGCTGCTGATTCTTCCCCCATCTGATGAAGCTGAAAAGCATCTCTACCAAGTAGCTGTACAGCCTCTTTTTGAAGACATTCAGAGGAGACCCCACCACTTGTTTAGGTAGTTAGTTCCAAGGCCAAACCTGCTCTTACTATCAAGAAGTTCCAACCGATTTTTTAAATTATTTTTATGTTTTTGTTTGGTTTTTTTGTTTTTTCTTTTTTTCTTTTATTTATTTATTTCTCTCTTTTCTTTTCTTTTTGCCTCTATTTCTATGACTATTCCTCCTCTTGATATTTTCCCACTTTCCTATCGATATATTGTTCCACCTCTTTCAATGTATTATGCTTCACTATATAATAAAAAAAAATTATTCACAAAAAAAAGAAGTTCCTACTAATGTTCAATTGAAATCTACCCTCCTATAATTTCAAACCATTAGGCCTGATTCTACCACTATGGAAGCAGAGAACCAGCCTACCACTTCCTCTCTGCCAGTCTTTTAGATATTGAAATAATGTAATCCTGTCACTCCCCCCATCTTCTCTTCACCAAGCTGTGGATGATCAGCTTCTGTAACCTTTCATCATATATATTTTTTCTCCATACCTCTTACAGAGCCAGCCCTAGGTATGTTTCAAGTGTAGGCGAACAGAATTTTGGCAACCCCCCCCCCCAAACCAATCACTGAAAAATAAAAGTGTTGGATAAGCGAAAATGTTGGATAATAAGGAGTGATTAAGGGAAAGCCTATTAAGCATCAAATTACATTAAGATTTTACAAACTAAGCACCAAAACATCATGTTTTACAACAAATCAACAGAAAAAGCAGTCTCGACTGCGCCCCCGTATGTTTTGCGCCACAGGCGACTGCCTAATTTGCCTCATTGTTGGATCGCCTCTGACCTCTTATCACCCTTGTTGCCTTTCTCTGAACCTGCTCCAACCTGTATATTTATCTTAAAATGAGGCACACAGAACTGAACACTGTGCTCTAGATAAGATCTGGCCAATAAAGAATATCGTGGGACTATTACTTCCCTTGACTTGTTTAACTATGGGTGCTTCCAGACTACAGTTAAACCCTCTTTGGCGTAGGTTTAAGTCCCCAGCCACCCCAAACAAATGGGCTTTCCCAGTAGGATGGCTACATATCATCCCAGTAACTACTGGGATGGTATCTAGCCACCCCAACTCCCTCCCTCCAAAAAAGAGCCCTAAAAACTGTTAAAAAAACTTACCAGGCCATCATTAGGCCTCCCTGCATGCCTCCTAGAATGTACCAATGGCATACGAAGAGACAGGGGGCACTTCATTGGTATACATAATATAATATATAATATAATATATAAGCATTTATTGGGGCTCCACAATAAACTTTTGCTTCAAAAAGGGTTCCGCGGCTGAAAAAGTCTGAGTACCCCTGCTCTATTCTATAAGTGTGCATTCGGGTTTTGTGGCCTAAATGTAGAATTTTGCATTTGTTTTTATTTTATTTTATTGATTTCTGCCCAGTTTTCTCGTTAATCAAATCCTTTGAATTCTGTGCCTGTCATCAAGTGTGTTAACCAACTAGTTTAGTATCATCTGCAAGTTTGATATAAAAAAAAACGGTAGAGTAATGTCCCTAGGATAGAATCCAGAGCTGCTTTATTGGAAACCTTTTTGCAGTTTGAAGTGCAGCCACTATCTTTGAGCATAGATTTTTGAGGAATTATGAATCCATCTGACACTATTCCCACCTAGTCTACATTTAATCAGTTTGCTAATCAGAATAGTACACGAGGCCTTATCAAATATTTTGCTGAAATCCAAATAAACGACATCCATATATTTCCCACCTTCTCCTAAATTACTGACAAGATCAAGAAAAGGTATAAGGTTAGCTTGGCAGGATTTGTTCTTGACAAACCAATTGCCATCAAAATACTTGTGGACAGACTCTTTTATTTGTATAATTTGTTTTAGTATTTTTCTTAATATTGAAATCAGGCTAACTACTCTGTAGTGTACTGCGACTTTTTTGTCTTTTTTGAAGAGAGGGAAAGTGTTTTTAAGTCTGCAAAGCTGAACTCATTTAGCTTAGGTGATTTCTAACTCCTTATCAATCTTGATTTGCAATCCAGATCCAGTCTGCATGGAAGCACACAGTTTCAAGGAGAAATAACTTCTGAAACTCCCTGCTCTAAAGAAATCACTGTAGCATTAAAAAAATTTAAAAGGGATGCAATGTGATGGCAGTAATTGTCAGTCTTTTATGCCAGATTCTGAGTACATCTGCCATTCGTTTACTTTTTTACCTGGAAACAGTGACTGGTAGACCCAAGTCATTTTCATTGATTGCAGAAGATGCTTGGTGTAGATCTTTGGATGTCCCACCTCCTTTGTTGATGTTTAGTGTTATTGATTAATCAAGAAAAGCAAAAGAAAAGGATCTGTTTCATCTTCCAAATAGGATATATAGGTGCAAAACATCAGACATACATGGGTAATTCCAGGTGTTAGCCCAAATTAGAATCAATGAGAATTTGGAAGATTTACAGATATCTGTTTGATTCAGTGGAATTGATATAGCTGAGACAAACAACTAGATTTAGCTCCAAATCATACTTTAATCTCAGATGTTCTTGTATCTGTATCTGATTTCCGTGAAAGTGTGTTGCTTATGCTTACCTAATATTTGCTGATCAGTATAATCTAAACCAAAGGCTTTTTTGTGTTGCAGGGAAAGCATAAATTGCTTGTAAACACAGGATTAGAAGGCAAATGGTGTGGCCTCATTCCTATTGGGAGCGCTTGTGATTGCGTTACTACAACAGGCCTAAAGTGGAACCTTGGTAAGTGAGACATTTTGTTTCCAGCATACAAACAATTTTTGTGATATTCTAAGTCAGGGCTTTTTAAACTTTTCCACTTGTGACACCTTTTGGTCTCAGATTTTTTTATGTGAACCCGTGTATGTACCCTGTTTCCCCAAAAATAAGACATCCCCAGAAAATAAGACCTAGTAGAGGTTTTGCTGAATTGCTAAATATAAGGCCTCCCCCAAAAGTAAGACCTAGCAAAGTTTTTGTTTGGAAGTATGCCGGCCGAACAGAACACCAGAGCGTGCAGGATCGGTAAATGTATGTACCGTAAAGTATTGTACATGGAAATATTGGTAGTAACAAGAAATTCTTGATAGGAATCACAGTTTGTCTGGTTATGCTGGTTTATGATGACAACTACTGTACAGTATATAATAAATGTTCATTTTTTTTGTTCAACAATAAATGTGAATTCTTTTTCATGGAAAATAAGACATCCCCTGAAAATAAGACCTAGAGCATCTTTGGGAGCAAAAATTAATATAAGACACTGTCTTATTTTCGGGGAAACACGGTAGGTATATAAAATAGGCATTCAATACGGATTAACAAATCAGCATTTTCAAGGCTTGCTAAACAGGCTGATTTTCCTTTTTTGTGAAGTACAGCTGAAGCATCTTCTGCAGAATCCACTGTAAACACTGCTCAACAGATTTGTGTAAATATCTAAAATAACCACTAGGTGATGTTGAAAAAAATTATTTGGGACCCCAATATTGAGCTAAGAAGACCCCATTTGGGGTCGGGACAAACAGTTTAAGAAGCCCTTCTCTAGGTCACACATGTCAAATGCAAGGCTTGCAGGCCAAATCCAGCCCACCATATCATGTTTTGCTTGTTTTCTGTTTATTATGCACTTGCAGACATCATTGAATAAGCTAGTACTTTCATTGTGAGGAATGTGATTTCTTCTGAAAAGAAAGAAGTAATTAAGGTTGATGGAGTAGTATATTCCTTACCTCTAGAAACGTTTTTTGCAAATAGTATGTGTAATTTGGGATATCTTGAGCATTCAGGGAAGATAACTCATTTTCCCTGAGCAAGATTGAGGCAAGGAGCATATTCCTAGTCCAATTCTTCAGTCTGTACACAATTACCAGCAAAGTGCAGCTTCACACTGCTGCTGAATGAGTGGTTGTCAATTACATGCTCAGTGATGTACTATAGCTGGAGGTATCACCAGTAGAAACCATCTTGCAATCCCCCAACATGTTTATCAAAGAGAAGAGGACCTTTGTATGTTTATAAATTGTAGGTAGAAGAGACATAAAGATTTTTTTATGACATTTCCAGTCACAGGGGTATGTGAAAGGAAATGGAATAATTGTATTTCAACTTGCATATCACAAAAAGAAATGTATTTGTCTCCTAAGCAGAATGCTTTCAGCAGAAGGGTTGTTGAGGTCATGATACATTACCCTGCAAATACATTAATCTTCAAGGAAAGCACGTTTCTGAGGCCTACATCTCATACTTTATAAAACATAAAATTGACAGGCAAATAATAGAGCAATACAGATTATTAAAAGTCCCTCTTTCCCCCTGAACTGCTTGTTATAACTCATTTATTTCTCGGTTCTGGATGAATATATGGTTGGAGGTTGTTTTTTCTTTGAATGAGATAGGTTCTTGATAATATGAAAAGCAAAATGGAAAAATAAGAAGACAACTTCCTATCTCATTTTTAGTTCTGAAAAAGCTTTGGGGAAGATATCGAGGATTTTCACCTCTTGATTCACTGCAGATTCCATAATGCAGACAAAATATCCTAACCCATCCATCAAAATAATATAAGTATATGCCTCAGTTCCCTACCCATACTGTACCTTCAATATGGAGTCCCAAGTCAGAAAAAGTCAGAGCAATTTCCACTGCAAAGTATTTAATCACAGTATTTTTATGAAGGCCAATCCTATGTAGTCTGAGTTCTTGCATGTTACAGTCTTCTAACTACCCCAAACTATCTGGATGATTTAATAGAGGAAGCAAAACATAGGTTCTCCTGTGATCTCACAGTTGTGAAGTGAACTCTAACCCATGGTCACATTCATCCCAAGTTCTCAAGTCTTTCTCCACTGCTCCAGTGATATACTGAAGTTATCATTGCCTTGAGCTCCTCAGAAAACCAAAGAGCTTGTATCCTGTACTGAAGTAAAGGATGTTTGGGAGCAATTGTGTCAATTGTCCTGGTAATTTTTCTTCAACCAAGGCATCAACAGAATCAGCAATTCTAGCAGCTGGAAGATTCTTCCAGAGAATCCTTCTAGGTTCCTTAGTCCCCAAAGGTGGCCCATTTTAGTGGGTCACCTATCCATGCTGATGTTAAGAGTACCAGCAAACCATATGAGTTAATGATCTCTTATCCATGGAGTTCTTTTAAACTGCCCATTCACAGATTACTTTCCTTCAGATCAGCAAAAAATCAGATCAATAGTATGGCCTGCTATATGTCTAGAGCAGTGGTTCTCAACCTATGGATCCCCAGGTGTTTTGGCTTACAACTCCCAGAAATCCTAACCAGTTTACCAGCCAAAACATCTGGGGACCCACATGTTGAGAACCACTGGTCTAGAGCAAGATATTGGAACAGGCCTATGGGAGTCATAAATTCCTGAACCTACCCAGATGAGAGTGCCAAGGCATGGATGTTGAAATCCCCCAACACATTAGGTTTGATGGAAATCAACACCACCTCTTGACATCACCTCCAACAGCTCAGGAAAGCAGACAGTTGGCAGTGGGGTGGAAAGTACAATAATGGGATTCTTATCCTATTTATTTGCCCTGTTACCAGGTGTACATACTGAAACATTGCAGATTTTTGGTTAATAGAGAGATGAACTCATCATAGGTCACTGAAATCCCCAGTCGTCTTCACCCATCAGATATTGCCTGCTGCTGCAAGTTGACCCCCCCCCCCCCTCCATTTCATAGTCACAGTTTTTTCCTTTTTGTGTCAAAAAGTGGGTGCAGTTATTAGGTAAAGGTAAGGGTTTTCCTATGACATTTAGTCTAGTTGTGACCAACTCAGGGGATTGGTGCTCATCTCCATTTCTAAGCCGAAGAACCAATATTGTCGGTAGACCCCTCCAAGATTATGTGGCCGGCATAACTTCATGGAGCAGTATTACCTTCCCGCTGGAGTGATACTTATTGATCTACTCACATTTGCATGTTTTTGAACTAGATTGGCAGAAGCTGGGGCTAACAGTGGGAGCTCACCTTACTCCTCAGATTCAAACCACTAACCTTTTGGTCAGCAAGTTCAGCAGCTCAGCAGTTTAACCCACTGTGCCACCAGGGACTGTTGTTTTTAAATAAATGCCTTACCACATTTTAGGGGGGGGGGGAGGAGGGATGATCCAGCCTCAAAGAAACAGCTCCATTTTTGTTTTTTTGTTTTTTAATTTCCGGGGCCATTTGGAGTTGATTTTCTCCAAAGACAAGGCAGTTTAAAACTATAAAATTAAGGTCTCTGAAGCTCTACTCTTCTCTCCTTTCTCCTTCCTATGAGGCAAAACAGTTTTAAAAACCTGAAATGGAGGTTTCTGGAGTTCAGATATTCCCTCCTTCCTCTTTTCCCCAAAGAACTCTATTCCAGGTTTTGTAAACTGCTCTGCCTTGGACGGAGGGAGGAGGGAAGAATGGAGCTTCAAAGGAAAGCGGGATGTGTATATACAGTAGAGCAGGGGTCCCCAAACTAAGGCCCGGGGGCCGGATGCGGCCCTCCAAGGCCATTTACCTGGCCCCCACCCTCAGTTTAAAACTTCACCTCACCCAAAGTCTGAAATGACTTGAAGGCACACAATACCAACAATCCTACTTGACTATCTCATTGGCCAGAAGCAGGCCCAGACTTCCCATTGAAATCCTGATAGGTTTATGTTGGTTAAAATTGTTTTTATTTTTAAATATTGTATTGTTCTTTCATTTACTGTGGTAATAATTGATATATCATGTATACATATAATATTGATACTAATATTATAATGTAATACAATATGATACCAATAATACGATATAATAATATCCAACCTAGCAGTTCGAAAACATACCAATGTGAGTAGATCAATAGGTACCACTCCGGCAGGAAGGTAACGGTGGGCCATGCAGTCATGCCAGTGGCCACATGACCTTGGAGGTGTCTACAGGCAACGCCGGCTCTTCGGCTTAGAAATGGAGATGAGCACCAACCCCCAGAGTCAGACATGACTGGACTTAACGTCAGGGGAAACTTTTACCTTTACTTATTATATATTAAATGCAGTATTACTAATAATATTACAGTATAGTGGTATAGTACAATATAGTAATATATAATGCTAATATTGTGCTATGTCAATAATATTATATATTGTATGTACATACAACTTGTAAGCCGCTCTGAGTCCCCTTCAGGGTGAGAGAGGGTGGGGTATAAATGTAGCAAATAAATAAATAGATGTTGTTGGGGTTTGTTTGTTTTTTTGCACTACAAATAAGACATGTGCACTGTGCATAGGAATTTGTTCGTATTTTTTTTCAAATGATAATTCGGCCCCTCAACAGCTTGAGGGACCATGAACCGGCCCTCCACTTAAAAAGTTTGAGGACCCCTGCAGTAGAGTTTCACTTATCCAACATAAACGGGCCGGCAGAACGTTGGATTATCGAATATGTTGGATAATAAGGAGGGATTAAGGAAAAGCCTATTAAAAATCAAATTAGATTATGATTTTACAAATTAAGCACCAAAACATCATGTTATACAACAAATTTGACAGAAAAAGTAGTTCAATACGCAATAATGCTATGTAGTAATTACTGTATTGACGAATTTAGCACCAAAATATCACAATTTATTGAAAACATTGACTACAAAAATGCGTTGGATAATCCAGAACATTGGATAAGCGAGACTCTAATGTATGTAAAATAAAAACAGTGTACCTTGAATCTGAACAAGGAGTGGATGGAATACCAAATCTAAATGAAGAAATAATGGTTGATGAGAGTAGTAATCAAATCTGAAACTTTCCCTCCAGCAATAATACCAAATGAAACTATATGTCTAACTCTACATAAATCAATGAATGTCAGTTCAAGATGGACTTTTTAAAACATAGTATAGAGTGACTGTAAGGGTTTTTTTTCCATTTACACAATGCCTAATCATGTTTTGCTGTTCTGTTTTCTTCCCTGGCAAGTATATTTGGTCACTTCTTTGTATTAATGAAATTTGTTTCTTATATGGTAGAAGCCAGATTGCTATGAAATTATATTTCCTACACATATAAATTTACAAACGGAATGTTACAGCGACAAGACACGCTATAGAGGCAACTTCCTATGATTCAATTTGAATAGTTTTGCATTTTAGCAGTAGCTTAAGGAGGCAAGAAACCATATGTGGACATGGTAATACAATCCAAACAAATTTTAAGAGTTACGAATCAAATTATACAAACAGAAGAAAAGGAGGGAGAGTAATGGAGCAGCATAATTATCAAGGAAATAAGTCTGCACCTTTGGACAAAACAACAACAACAGTGAAAACAAAACAAAAAAGCAGGCTTGGACCAAGAGAAACAAGTAGATTCCCACAAGCAGTTTGAATGTTTGCATGTGGTTGAACCAGGGAGATAGAATCAGAAACATAGTAAAATCAAAAATATATGCACATTAAAGCACAAGCAATCCAATATATGGTCATAACATTTGAATATAATATGCATATAATTGCATATAGTTGATACATATGGTACAGAAGAAAAGGAGGGAGAGTAATGGACAGCATAATTATCAAGGAAATAAGTCTGCACCTTTGGACAAAACAACAACAACAGTGAAAACAAAACAAAAAAGCAGGCTTGGACCAAGAGAAACAAGTAGATTCCCACAAGCAGTTTGAATGTTTGCATGTGGTTGAACCAGGGAGATAGAATCAGAAACATAGTAAAATCAAAAATATATGCACATTAAAGCACAAGCAATCCAATATATGGTCATAACATTTGAATATAATATGCATATAATTGCATATAGTTGATACATATGGTACAGTAGAGTCTCACTTATCCAAGCCTCGCTTATCCAAGCCTCTGGATAATCCAAGCGATTTTTGTAGTCAATGTTTTCAATATATCATGATATTTTGGTGCTAAATTCGTAAATACAGTAATTACAACATAACATTACTGCGTATTGAACTACTTTTTCTGTCAAATTTGTTGTATAACATGATGTTTTGGTGCTTAACTTGTAAAATCATAACCTAATTTGATGTTTAATAGGCTTTTCCTTAATCCCTCCTTATTATTCAAGATATTCGCTTATCCAAGCTTCTGCCGGCCCGTTTAGCTTGGATAAGTGAAACTCTACTGTAGTACAAATACAGAAAAGATACTTGACTAAGCCACAGTAGCCAAACATAATAAACGAGAGATGTCTTTGTTGTTGAGAAAACGGAGCTATGACTCACTGTTTATAACACATATGATGTGAGTCACTCCCCAAACACAAAATTATAAGATGTTGAATTTTAATTTTTAAAAATAATTCATTGTGTATAATAAATATTTATATATATCTGATAGCTATTGGTTGTTCCTTCCTGATGCTTTTAATTACTTTTATAAAATAGAACCCCTTTAAAAACTATGAAAATGGCAGAATGTATAAAATAACTTCTATGTTTCAAGAAGGAATTTGGAGCCTCCCATCACAAACAAACCAAAAATAAATGACAAGTTAAACATTGCTCATAGGTGTTTTTGGAAGGGGAAAAAATATTATACCCACAATACACCCACAAGTAATTCAATACAAGTAACATTGTTACTTCTTTCATCCATGGTGTGGAAGCAGGCACATGTAAGGAGAAAAAAATGCTTAACATGTTAGTATTGCAGATAGCTTTAAATGTATAAGCATTTTTAGATGCATAAAAAACAGGAAGATGGAATAGAGATGAATCAGATTTCTAACGGGAGCCGGCTATAGGGAGCACACAATGCCCCTATTAAAGCAGTTCCACTGGCTGCCAATAAACTGCCGGGCCCAATTCAAGGTGCAGGTTTTGACCTATAAAGCCCTACACGGCTCGGGCCCTACCTATCTCCGTGATTGCATCTCCTCCTATGAGCCAGTGCGGACCTTGAGATCTTCCGGGGAGGCTCTTCTCGCGCTCCCACCACCGTCTCAAGTGCGGCTGGTGGGGACGAGGGGACGAGCCTTCTCGGCAGTGGCCCCCCGGCTCTGGAATGCACTGCCAAAAGAGATCAGGCAATCCCCTACATTATCCAATTTCCGTAAGGAACTGAAGACCTGGAGGTGTCCGCAGGTTTTTGAGTAATTATATTGGACTACCGCCGATTTCTGGGCCTGAATATATTGCACAAGATTTCCCTAGCCTAAAATGGGATAAAACTGTCTTCTCCCAAAAGGAAATGAAGCATAATAATAATAATAATAATAATAATAATAATAATAATAATAATAATAATAATAATAATAATCAGAAACTCCTCAAAGCACATCAGACAAAAACCAGTACAAGAAAACCACACTACAAACTAGAGCTGACAGCTAGCACAACAAAACATTGCATGGAAAGTTCCTTGACAAAATTGAAGGAAAAGCTGATAAGGAGAAGACCTGGCTATGGCTCACGAATGGGACCCTGAAGAAGGAGACAGAAGGCCTGATCCTTGCAGCCCAGGAGCAAGCCATCAGAACAAATGCAATTAAGGCCAAGATCAAAAAATCACCTGATGACCCAAAATGCAGACTGTGCAAGAAAACTGACGAAACCATTGATCATATCCTCAGCTGCTGTAAGAAAATTGCACAGACAGACTACAAACAGAGGCACAACTATGTGGCCCAAATAATTCATTGGAACTTATGCCTCAAGTACCACCTTCCAGCAGCAAAGAACTGGTGGGATCACAAACCTGCAAAAGTATTGGAAAATGAACATGCAAAGATACTGTGGGACTTCCAAATCCAGACTGACAAAGTTCTGGAACACAACACACCAGGCATCACAGTTGTGGAAAAGAAAAAAGGTTTGGACCATTGATGTTGCCATCCCAGGTGACAGTCACATTGACGAAAAACAACAGGAAAAACTCAGCCGCTATCAGGACCTCAAGCTTGAACTTCAAAGACTCTGGCAGAAGCCAGTGCAGGTGGTCCCGGTGGTGATCGGCACACTGGGTGCCGTGTCAAAAGATCTCACCCGGCATTTGGAAACAATAGACATTGACAAAATTACGATCTGCCAACTGCAAAAGGCCACCCTACTGGGATCTGTGTGCATCATCCAAAAATACATCACACAGTCCTAGACACTTGGGAAGTGTTCAACTTGTGATTTTGTGATATGAAATCCAGCATAATAAAATAATAATAATAATAATAATAATAATAATAATAATAATAATAATAATAATAATAATCCCGCCACCATCTCCCCCGGAGGGGACGTGGGGTGGCTCACAGAAATATCAAATACGAAACAATAACAATATACACTACATCAATAAACAATAACATACACCAATTGTAATATTTGCACATTAACCGAAAAGAATAAAAACACATTAAAAACAGAATTTAAAAACAGTGAGGTTGTAATAGTAGATTAGCAAAGTGCACATCATAGGTTGTAGAGCATAGAATAGTCAAAGAGGTAGTAAAGGAATTCCTGGCTGCTAAAAATGAATGAACGTCTCCAAGAACAACATCCAAGGGTATTAAACTGTCCTAACCCTTCTCAGAACCACTGGCAATAATCTCTGAGAACTCTTGGAGAAGTCCTAGGACGGTGGGAAAAGGCAAATTTTGTGCCCATGTTCAAAAATGGGAAAAATAAGGACCCATATCATTACAGTAGAGTCTCACTTATCCAAGCTAAACGGGCCGGCAGAAGCTTGGATAAGTGAATCTCTTGGATAACAAGGAGGGATTAAGGAAAAGTCTATGAAACATCAAATTAGGTTATGATTTTACAAATCAAACACCAGAACATCATGTTATACAACAAATTTGACAGAAAAAGTAGTTCAATATGCAGTAATGTTATGTTGTAATTACTGTATTTACGAATTTAGCACCAAAATATCATGATATATTGAAAACATTGACTACAAAAATGGCTTGGATAAGTGAGACTCTACTGTACCTTGATTCCAGTAAGGTCTTTGACAAACTTCCATTTGATGTTATTGCAAACAAGCTAGGAAAATGTGATCTAAACAATAGTACTATTAGGTGTGTTTCTAATTTGTTGTCCAACTGAACCCAAAGGGTACTCACCAATGGCTTCTCTTCTTCCTGGTGAAGAGTGAATAGTGGTTTACCACAGGGTTCTGTCCAGAGTCCAGTACTTTTCAACATCTTTATAAATGACTGGGAAGATGGAATAGAGGAAATACTTTTCAGATTTGCAAAATGACACAAAATTAGGATGGGTATCAAATATCCCAGGGTACAGGTTCAAAATAAATCAGAATTTGAATAACAGCTATGCACAGATGATGAAAATTTGATTGTCAAGATGTTTAAGCAGTTATTGAAAATTGAGATGGAGGAGAAAAATAATTAAAAATATTAAAATACTAAAATGGGGACACAATTTTGAATATGGTATTCAATTGGAACCATTTCAAATATCATCAAGATTTACTTTGTTATAAAATAATGCATCATTGACATTTGAATCCAGAAAAATGGTCTAAAGGGGGATAATAATGTATGTTGGAAATGTAAACATCATGAGGGAACGTTTGATCATATGTCGTAAACTTGTGACAAAGCAAAAAAATACCCATTGTCTGATTGAGAATATATTTGAGATAAAAATCAAATAAAACCAGAACTGTTTTTTGCTGGAGTTTATAGATGAACAAATTGATGTATAACATGCTGCAGCACACTATGGAATTGAAGAATATTATATTTTTACCACAAGAATCTTTGATAATGAAAGTGTTTGAACTGGCAGAAATTGATAAATTATATCCATTTCTGTCATTTAGGGGAATATGAATGCCTGGAAACCATTAGTGCTCTTTTTTATAAGAATGGGGCTAGAAGATGCTAACTGTAATAGTTTAGTTTAAAAAGCAGAAGTATCTGCCCTACCAGGAATGAGTTAGATAACTGAGTATGTTAACTTAGAAAAGAAAAAGTAAGGGGAGACATGATAGTCATATTTAAATATGCTTTCTTTTACACATTTTGTGGGTATTTGTTGTCCGGCCACTGAAGTTTGAAGCTAGCAGTGCTTCAAACTGCATTAAATGGTCAGTATAAATGGGGCCTAAGACATAGATGATGGAGTCAACCTGAAAAAAAGGAGATTCCACCAAAACATTAGGGAGAACCGTCTGATGGTAAGAACTGTTTGATGGTGGACTCTTGCCTCTGAGTGTAGTGGAAACTCCTTCTCTGGAGTTTTTTTTTTTTAAGGCTGGACAGGAGTCTCTAACAAGAGTGCTTAGATTGTGTATTTCTTTCTGCATGGCAGGGTGTTGGACTGGCTGGCCCTTGTAGTCTCTTCCTACCCTATCATTCTGCAAGCTAATTCTTCCACTATGCTCAAATATCGACTCCTATAAAATATATTTTGAAAAAAATTAAGAAGTAAAATACAATTCCAAAGTTTGATATCTTTAACAAATCATAACAACATTTAGTTATTGCATGCTTTAAACAAAGCCAATTGTGTAGAAATTTAGATGTGGGGAAATTAGGGCTATCCCTTCTAAATATGGTGATACAGGTATATGTCAGCTTCTAAATCTTATTTTTTGAACCAAATTGATTTTAGATATAACACCATCAATCTTATGTGAAGTCATTTGTCTTCAAGTTTTTCTGTCAGTTTATTCATCATGTTCAGCCTATAAAATCAGTATGAGGATGTATGAAAGCTATCTGCGGTGAATCATTTAGAAACACAAGATTGCAGGACATTATCACTGAACCTTCTTACCTGTTAAATTTGTTTATTCTAGTCCAAACAATTCAGCCATTTCAGTCAATTGATAATATACAAGTCTTTTTTATCTAGCACATCATCCGTAGCAAGACAAAATAGTTTTTCCATAACTAACAGTAGGGGTTTGTTAATTTCCTCTCAAAATTGAGAGATAATCACAGCTGGAGGTAGAACCTGTTGACAGATTTATACTGGAAGACTGGGGAGGGCTTTATTCAGGCAGCTGATTGTTTTTAGTTTCATAGTTGAAAATTAAATGATAAAATCTTGTGGGTAGGAAGCGATTTTATGTACAAGGTTTTGCGGAAGAATGGTTCAAGGATTTTATACTGTATGATTTAAATGTATCTATCGTATTTTGTTAAATTATTCAATTGTTTTAATTGCTTATGTTTTATCTTCTTGTATTGTATATTGACATTGAATTTTTGCCAGATTGTGAGCTGCCCTGAGTCCCTTTGGGTGAGAAGGGCGGGATAGAAATGAGGGAAATAAATAAATAGGTCAAATTACTTGGTAACTTTGTTTGGATTTGTTTATTGTTACTTTTAGAATAAAGAGGTGCTAACTTTAAGCAGGAATCCTATACAGATAATCATGTGCTTGATCTCAACTATAGTAGAGCCATTGGATCAGTAGAATTTATTTGTGTGTTGATTCGTGATTTATAGTTTTCTCCTTCACACTCACACCCTCCCTAAATAAGGTGCTTACCAGACTGATTGTCTCAGAGGCAAACCTTAAAAATGACCCCAAACATAGCAGAGTCCTTTATCAGAAATTTTACTACACAGCCTGACCTTGTACCATTCACTGTTTAAAGAAAACTCTTTGACTTTTCATCCAAACTCACAGTGGAGGCTTTTAGTCTTGACATGTTGCTTTATGTACAGCTATATACCCACATCAGGATTCCCTGATGTCCCATCAGTCAATTGCCTATGCAGAGATATACTCACAACATTTATCAGCAACAGATGTACAGCAAAAAGCAAGGGAATCATGGCAAGAGAAAGAACGCATTCTTGTTGCCCTCTTTTATACCCATTGCTTCTCATCATCCACCAGGTACAGAAGTGAATGATGTCACCTTCATCATGCCTGTCACATGGTCATGCCTCAGCTTCTTTTGTCTGTCCCTCCAGTTACATGTCACCACCTACTTAACCCTTCAGTAGACGTGTGACCACATGTCCGTTAAAACAGTATTTTCCAACAGTATTGCACAATGGGGTTACAATCATTGCAATCCTATCTAATATAGTGCCTTATCTACCCTCAGATAATAATCCATTATTTATTCTTCATTCAATAGATAAATCCGTAGCTCTACTCAATTGAATCAACTATTGGAGTAACCAGAGGATTTCAGTCAGTGGGTTTTACTTCTGAGTACATAGATTTAGGACTGCGCTTAGCCTTCTGCTTGCCTGCTACAGATTCATGTTTGTGATCTGAGGCACAATTTCCCAAATAACATTAAATTCTGTAACAAAAAGTATGTAGAACCATGTAGCAGTTACATCATGGTGAGTAAAATATAGCATATAAGTGAGGATTTCATAGCATTCCTTTTTTCGCTTCCTATAGTTGATTATATATATTACGTATATTCATATCTGTATGTTATAATAAAAGTTGTCATATTTATATTGTCAAATAGGAGCATGGAAAATGTTGCCAAAATATTGAATATGGTAAAATTATCGACATTTAAATACTATCTACCTAGAGCAAACCTAGAATCATAAGAGTTGGAAAAGACCATAGGAGCCATCCAGTCCAATCTCCTGCCATGCAGGAACACACAATCAGAGCACTCCTAACAGATGATCATCCAGCTTGTTTAAAACCCTCCAGAGAAAAAAATTCCACTATACCTGAGGCAGCATATTCCAACGTACAACAGCACTTACTATCAGGATATTCTTCCTAATGTTTAGGTGGAATCCTTCCCCCATATCCTAATCTCTAGAGCAGCAAAAAAAAACCTTGTCCACTCTGCAACATTTCAACTACAGTAGAGCTCCGGTTATGTGACATAAACTGGCAGGCAGAATGTCGGATAACCAGAATTTTCAGATAATAGGGAGGCCCTATAATCCCCTCCAAGCAAGTGCGGGCACTGGCCAGAGGGACAAGCCTCGTCCCTCCCACCAGCTCCTGCCCGATTTAGGAAACGTGCACCCGACTTCTCCAAAGTGTGGGCGCTGGCCGGAGGGACGAGGATTGTCCCTCCAGCCAGTGCCTGCCCGGTTTAGGAAGCCCTGGGTGCTTGCCGAAGGGAAGAGTTTCATCCCTCCGGCAACCACGTTGGATAATAAGGTAGGTCAAATAACCAGAAGTCAGAACTGGAAGAACTCTACTGTATTAAAACATGGCTACAATGTCCCCTTTCAGACCTTTAACCATTTTGTTCACCCTTCTCAGGATACATTCCAGATTGTCAGTCTCTTTCATGAATTGTCGCCAGAACTAGATACAATATTCCAGTTGAGATTTGACCAAAGCCAAATAGAGTGGAGCTATGACATCCCTCAGTTTGGACACTATACCCCTGTTGATGCAGCCTAGAATCACAATGGCTTTTTAAGCTGCCGCATCACATTGGTGGTTCATGTTCAGCTTGTGGTCTACTAGAACCCTTACATTCCTTTAACATAAACTGTTTTCAAGCCAGGTTTCAGCAATATTTGTGGTGGTGTTGCTGCTGCTGTTGTTGTTGTTATGCCTAAGTGTAGTACCTTACATTTCTTTCTGTTATTTTGGATTGTGACCCTGTCCTCTGTTTTAGTGAGCATGGGAGTTCTTTCTCAGTGCTTTTTAATGATCTCCTCTAGAATCTTTCCCAGTATTGATGTCAGGCAGACTAGGCAGCATGACATATAATCTGTGTTATATAAGGAGGGGCCCTTCTACCATTATGACATTGCAGTTGTATAACAGTTGCTAGATATGGAAGGAAGATGGCTTACTCCTGGCAGATGCTCTGTCACTGTTGTAAACACTAGACTAGACTAGACTGGCCTTTGCTCTGATGCAAGAAGGCCCTTATGTTATGTTATGCTTTGAGGCATCTGTTCTGAAGGGCTCTGTTTGTGAAGCAATTTTCTAATCAGCTGAATGAATATTCATCAAAAGGAAGACTCCTAATGCTGAAATAGAACAGCTGGAGACCATCCACCTAAGATATGCAGATAACAGTTATATTTGAGAATTAAAATCAGTAGTTGTTTTGTGGGCTGTATGTCTGCAGAAATCAATTATTCATTATATAAAGCAAAGTTATATTGTCAAAGAATGTTATCAACACATTATCATCAAGATCCCCCCCCCCCCCCCCACACACACACACACACACTATTTGATTTCATTATTGCGGTGTATAATCAAATGGTAATTTCAAGTTATAAATCAGTACATAAAAAAACTATAGCTAACAGCTCTGAAATTAGTTGGCAATTACCTGCAAATTAAAACCTCCTGTTTGCAAAATACTTTTTTAAAAGTCAACAGCCTGTTTCAAAGTACAGATATATTTCAGTTAATGATGTAAATGTGGTTTGGGCATTATTTTTAAAGGAAATTTGGTATCAGAGGCAGAATTAGCACTGAAAGAATAGAGATCAGTTTCTATGCCAGAAAAAGAAGCCGTTCATTCAAAACTAACAATGTACATATGTGAAATGAAACAACCTCATTGAGTGAGCCTTGAACTTTCTAGAGATCGCATGAAGGCTTCTTCCAAAATGCATCCAAGGATTTTTTTTTCTTTTCCCAACGTTCACTTCATATTTCCATATTGGTGGCCAAATTCACAGATCTAATGTTTTTAAATACATTCAGGATATCTGATGAGGCAGGCTTATGTGCCCTCCCCCATCTGTTTTGTTGTCCATACATGTTCAGTGAAGAATTCCAGAGGCAGCTGCTGTTCGCCTTGTATGTTATGGGGAAGTATATACAGCTATCATAGTGTCAGATTGATTAGAAAGCCCACTCTTTCCCATTTTAAGTATTACTTCACTATTTACTGCAGGGTTACTACTTCAACCTGGCACTAAACATCTGTTTCTTTGGCCCTCCTTCATCATTTTCCCAATGTTGAGCTTGCCAAAATATTATTTAGCTGGTCAGAAGATGAGTGCTGAGAAAGTGTAAAACAAAGCTTCTTTGCGCCCTTCTACACAGGAACTTGAGCCAGCTTGAAGCTGGCTCAAGGTGCCTAAAAAATGCCCCCCCCCCCTCAGTGTGATCTCCAACACAAATTCAGCCAAAAACAATGTGATAAAAACTCACCATAAATTATGAATCAAGCCAAAAAATCCACTGAAGCTTTCCTGTGTATAACCGCTGTACAGGAAGAATCTGAATACCAAATGTTGAGCTCGCATGTAAACAGGGCTAATGCTGGAGCAGTCAGAGCACAAAAGCTCTGAATTTCACTCCCTTGCCTTGCACTACTTTCATCCAAGCGCTGTGTTTTATAAGTGCATCTCTATGAGGACATAAGGAAAAATAATTCTAGGTTTGATTTGATCCATGTGGATTCTTGTCGCAGCTTCTAGCTGGTTCCATGGGTGGCTGTGTAGGCATTTAGAAGTGAAATGGATGTCTATAATCCACATTGTGCTCTAGATTAATTGGCTTAGATGCATTCTCAGTTAACTAAAGTATGCTATATTAATAAATAGAACAATGTGACTTTTGAGAAGCTAGATGGACAGCTGGGATCCTTCGTAATATTGCATCACTTCCCAAAAAGTAAAAAATAATTACCTCACATTACTCCGAATTTAAACCTTCATGAATGGCTTGTTCATGTATACTTCAGGTAAATTTTCACAGCAATCCTGTTCACATACATGGACACTAGTGTACCCACCTCAAACAATTGATTACCAGTAATAGTAGCTTCGGGATAGGTTCACCAATAGTTCTTGGCCGTGATTATTAAATTGGGGGAGGGGTGATATACATTGTAAAGTACGTGAAGATTTTGTCTTCAGTAGCTACTGGTCTCCCATACAAAATAAAAATATTGCAATGCAATTTATCTTTCAAGTGACTTATCATTTTAAAGATATTTATCCATTTTGCAATGGTCATCTGCATATAGAGCCAGTTTTCCACATGTCTACAACTGCCTGAGTAAAGAACCACATAAACAAATAGATGCCTATATATTTTCCCTAGCAAAAATGTCTAATCCTGGAGCAATGGCTGGTGGTCCACGGCTCCCTCTTTCATATGGCGCAATGTCCCTCCTGACAATCTCTGAGCCATGTATCCCAGGCCACCATTCTCTTATCTTCCTTTCAAAAAGACCAGCGCTGTCTGGGAGTTTGGATCTTATGGTTCTATATAATGTATATATTTGTGTGTAATGTAGGAATTTAAAATAAAAATTACCCTTAAAACTGGATCACCTTATTCACAGGTCAGTGTAAGGACTGTATCTTAACTCTCATCAAAAAATGAATCATCCTTTTTTTTAGTACAGTGGTGAAAGGTGAGATCTTAGTTTATCCCAGAAGAACATTTTATCTAAAAATATCTATATTCAGTAGAGTCTCACTTATCCAACATAAACGGGCCGGCAGAACGTTGGATAAGCTAATATGTTGAATAATGAGAGATTAAGGAGAAGCCTATTAAACATCAAATTAGGTTATGATTAAGCACCAAAACATCATGTTATACAATAAATCTGGCAGAAAAAGTAGTTCAATACGCAGTAATGCTACATAGTAATTACTGTATTTACGAATTTTGCACCAAAATATCATGATATATTGAAAACATTGACTACAAAAATGCGTTGGATAATCCAGAATGTTGGATTAGCGAGTGTTGGATAAGTGAGAGACTACTGTATGTGTAAAATAAAGAAACATCTGAAAATATATATTAACACCCACCCACCCCGAGTATATAGTTGTTAGGGATATAGAGTGTAATCTTTAGCATATTTACTCTAAGGGAGTCTTCCTGAATTCAGTTCTTTGTTTGGATAGCTCCAGAAAAATTGTGCTTATATGTTTTTCGTTTTATTAAGATTTATTTATTTATTAACTTCCTTTCATTTCTAATTGAAGCTGATTCACATTTAAAATCTGGTCTCCTCCTCTCTCTTAATTTAATTTATTCTTTTTATATATCCATGGTTACTTTGTACAACAGAAAATTTATATTTTGCCAGACAACCTACAAAAGCTGCTTTTGTGAAGCAACGTCCTATTTTGTGCCAATAACCCTTCCATGTATATCAAAGGGAGAAGGTGCCTCTGTCTTTTCATGTTTTTCTAAAAGCATTGTATACAGTCCCACTGGCAGAGTGTACTACATATATAACATTAACAATAAGCAATTAGTAATGAAATATCAAATTACCTATAGCTTTACAATGTTATTTTGAGAACACTATTATTGTGCAATAATCTGTGATTTTGGCTATATTTTACATATTGTGTTTGGTGCTACATTAAAATGATAGTTTTCACTATCTGCAGACTTTTCAGAGAAACAGCTTCTAATTGTTTGACACACAGTGCCATCTACAGAACAAGCTGTGCGGTCAAAGAATGACATATAACAGGCTTGCTGTTTTTGTGACAGTACAAATGACATCTGTGGTCACAGTGTGTGATGAACCTGCACAGTCGGAACATTTATCAGCGGCATTGTCACAGTCAATAAATGCTAAATTAGAATCCATAAAGTCTGTTTGTCAGTGTACCCATACCCTCTATGGAACACTTTTCTATACTGTCAAGCACCAGAATGAAAATCATTAATGGTTTCAGTATGCCCAGGGGACTGACCTTACAGCTGTAATGATGTGTTTAATTGTGAAACTATTTTCTTTATGGAGAAAGGTCTGACTATGCTGCCTGCATTATTTAGGGCCTGTAACACTTCTGAGGATCAAAGCACTATTTCATGTAGAGGGCTTCTTTCCATCCTGATGTATTGACGCTGAAGGGGATGTAGAGGGCACATGCATCAGGAAATACATAACTTCCATTTATAGAGGGTTTTTTGTCATCTCACCTCCAAGATAGCCTTGTTTTACCATCACACTAACCTAATGGGAGAAAAGGCTGAAAGACCACGATTAGTCCAAAGTCCCCTGGTGAGGTTTTTTCCAAAGAAGTTGCTATGTTAGTCCTTTCATGCACATTGATCAGCTCATAATCCTCCTGCCCACTGCATCACGCAACCCCAAAAGGACCAATCCAGTATTGACTGATAGGCTCTTGAATATTTTCCATCAAAAAAGGTTTGAAATATACTTTATGTTATTCTTCATGGTTTCAGTGAATCACACAAATCAGTTATCTGTGCCTATACATCGCAGTCATGGTAACTTCCAGAGCTCTAACCATGTAATTTTGGTGGTAACTACACTCATTCTCCGAGCCCATATAAAGGAGTATACACCACCAAAAACCCAGTTCCTTTTTGTCTGCAGTGGCAGCACATTAAGAACCATAATAATAATAGAATAATAATAATTATTATTATTATTATTATTATTATATTATTATTATTATTATGACACAGCAAACAAGATAGATATGCTGGATTTCGTATCACAAAATCACAAGTCGAACACTTCCCAAGTGTCTAGGACTGTGAAAATACATCACACAGTCCTAGACACTTGGGAAGTGTTCGACTTGTGATTTTGTGATACGAAAACCAGCATATCTATCTTGTTTGCTGTGTCATAATAAATAATAATAATAATAATCCAGACTGACAAAGTTCTGGAACACAACACACCAGACATCACAGTTGTGGAAAAGAAAAAGGTTTGGATCATTGATGTTGCCATCCCAGGTGACAGTCGCATTGACGAAAAACAACAGGAAAAACTCAGCCGCTATCAGGACCTCAAGATTGAACTTCAAAGACTCTGGCAGAAACCAGTGCAGGTGGTCCCGGTGGTGATGGGCACACTGGGTGCCGTGCCAAAAGATCTCAGCCGGCATTTGGAAACAGTAGACATTGACTGCAAAAGGCCACCCTACTGGGATCTGCACGCATCATCCGAAAATACATCACACAGTCCTAGACACTTGGGAAGTGTTCGACTTGTGATTTTGTGATACGAAATCCAGCATATCTACCTTGTTTGCTGTGTCATAATAATAATAATAACAATAAGAAAAAGTTTATTTGTGTCCCGCCTCCATCTTCCCCGAAGGGGACTCGGGGCGGCTCACAGAAATATCAGATACAAAAACAATAACAATATACAATACAGCAGCAAACAATAACATGCACCAGTAGTAGCATGTTAAAACCTTTGCTCTGGTAGTAGTTTTGCTTTCACTTTTGGCCTTTCACTATTTATCTTGGCTCATCTTCGGTTTTTGCTTCTCCCCAATGATTCAGTCTAGTTTTGTTATCTACAGTATTTGAGATTCAATGTGTATCATCTCAACAGGGTACTCACTTGAAACTGGAGAGGCGGTATGAATGAAGATCTATCTTATGGTGTTTATCCTTCCACAATTAGTATATCACACCAGAGAAACTATTTTAAGATATATAAAGGATTATTAGATGTATGCTTGAAATATAATAAACCATTTTTAATCATTTGTGATAAACTTCTGAAAAGGCTAAAAAAATACAGGGTTCAAATACACAGCGTGATACCGAAAATTCTAGAGATTAATGTCCAATTAAAACCTTGCCTTTTTCTTTTGGGAGTGATGGCCAAGGAGGTAGAAAGGAGCCATGGAAAAATATTTCATTATTTGATGACAGCAGCAAGAATACTGTATGCTCAAAAATGGAAGAATGATTTAGTGCCTACTAAGAAAGATTGCTTATTAATACTTAATGATTTAGCAGAAACGGAAAATCTGGCTCTGTTGATTAAAGGAAAGCTAATGACAATGTTTTTGCAAAACTGGAAACCCCAATTGATTTTTGAGTTGGGAAAATGAGGGTGATTTCTTGATTGCTCGTTTACTATGAGTTAAATCGATATAAGTTAAATGCATAGCTTTTTAACTTATAGATAAGATCAAGAGTGGTAAATCTTAAAATTTAAATTATAACTGCAAAAAAATCATTGAAAGTCATGTGTGTCTTATATTTTGTTAGTAGCAGTTTATATATTTAGGTAATTTGTATTTGTATTAAAATGGTTTGGTATATAGTTTTTATAGTTTACAATCTGTGGTATTATAGTTTGTTTTTGTTATACAGGCAATTCTCAAGTTACAAACATCTGTCTTACAAATGACTCATAGTTAAGAACATGACTGAGACAACTAGAACTGAGAGAAATCTACCTTTCAGAAGGGAAATCCACTCCTGGAAAAGTTATTATCATGGGGAAAATGGGTCTCAACTGAAGCTTTATCTCCAATCCTTGTTTCTACAACAAGTGATTTTTTTCAAAATTTAATCACATGGACAGAAAGTAGGTGAAATCTTCTGAAAAGGGGCATAGACAGCAAAACAAACATCACAGGGGTGTTAACTTTTCCCAATGCTAACCAAAGCGTGTGTGTGTGTTTCTGTGTGTACACACACACACACACATATATATGTATTTATATACAAATTAAACTTAAGAACAAACCTACAGGACCTATCTTATTTGTAACTTGGAGACTTCCTGTATATGTTTTTCAATTTTTATTTTCTGTAGATTTTATTAATAAAAAGGATTTGATATTTAAAAAGAATATGTATCCTCAGTTCGGACTTTTTTTGCTGAGGTAATGGCCAAAATTTCCTTGCAAGGTACCAGACTGACAAATTTTTTAACTCGCTCAACTGAGATCTTATGAATGTATTTCCAATATTGATAGTCAACTAGTTTCATTGAAAATTGACTTGTGGCCTATATGTAAATGTCGTCATTGATTATGATTGATTATCATTATCATTCATCATTTTTCATTTTGTGTTTCTATTTTGTGATATTTTTAACCAGATTAAACCTGAAAGGGGATAGAATTATGTACAATTGGAAGCACTTTTATAATTATGTTGCAGTAATCACCAATTTTTCTATCTTTAAGTAAAGTATTTTGGATCTGCCTAAGCATAGCATTTTCTGCACACTGAGATTAGATAAATGGATGCAAATGGTAATTGTAACTGATGAATGATTGATGATAGCTGTATATGTTTGCTTCTGTAGACTCCTGTAAATGGTTCTTTTCCCATCAACAAACTGACTGCACAGCAATTTGAGTTCATAGCACAATCCTTTTAATAGCATATGGGGTGTGAAAGCTAGCCTGGGGATACTCTCAGGGAGAATCATGATTAATTGAATATGCCTGCCATTGAAGTCAAGGTTTTCAGTAGCACATCACCTCAAGATAAATGTTAAGTCCTAGAAGAGCTTGGAAATCATATTGACAGAAACAGTATAGGATCAGGAGACAGGCATGTTTTGCAAACTCTCATAGAGGTTACTAAACTCTGTTGAATTTAACAACCTCCACACTCAAATACTCAAATACAATCTTTTTATTTAATTGCTTACTTTGAGATTTGTTTATCAACTCACCAGGGCCCTTGTTCAATGAGAAAGTAACATGAAACATTCAAAATTACATTAAAATTAATTAATTGAATTTTTAAAACTAAATTTTCTCTTTAAATAATTCTAAAACCAGAAACAGTAAAAAAAAATAAGCTAAATACAACCAGAGCTATCACATCTAATGTAAGAACTAAAGTCCAAGTGATGTATTTTTGTCTTTGGTGCTTACTATAAAATGAGAAGAGATGGCGCCAACATGATCTTCCTGGGGAAGATATTCCACAGTGCTGCTATAAATAAAGCCCTGTCAGGTATGTTCACAAGTCTAGCCTCATGGGACATGTCATGGGGACTCCACTGAGGATCCTAAATTTCAAATATGCTCATGTAGGAAGAGATAGTTTTGCAGATATCTTGAAACCAAACTGGTTTTGCAGGTGAAGACCATAACCTTGAATTGATCTCAGAAGCAAATTGGAAACCAATTTGCATGGTCTCTAAAATGCACACCTAACAATAGTTTGGCCACCACATTTGGCACTAACAGGAGCTTCTGGAGATTTTTCTTGAGCAGCCCTAATTGAATACATTTCTTTTTTCCCTTGAAGTTATCTGCAACATATATTGATCAATTTCCAGGGTTTTCTTAGCAAGATTTGTTCAGAGTGGATTACCATTGTCTTTTTCTAAAGCTGAGAGACTGACTTGACTAAGACCACTAAGTGGGCTGAGCATGGATTCAAACCCTAGTCTTCAGAATCATACTCAAGTGTTCAACACTGCACCATGTTGGTTCATCAATAGAATACACCACAGTGGTCAAGCCTATAGCCAGGATTTTGATTCGGGGGGGGGGGGGGGACACTGAGTCTGAGTGAGAGGGAAATTAGGCAAGCTTCCACTCTGGAAGTCTTCAGGAAGAGCCTGAAAACATGGCTCTTCATTCAGGCTTTTGAATAAGTACCGCCTATTTGCAACGATAAACTTCCCGTACTAGTCTCAGGGTTCACCCCAATTTTTAAGGTTTCTCCCCCATGATCTTAAAGCACTTTAACTTCCACCATGTTTACAAGTCTTACTTAGTGCACTTTTGCCCAGTCCATTTTTATGACTCTATTGCTGTATTTTCACCTGTGTTTTATTAATGGTTGTCATTTTATTTATGTCTTTTTAATTTTTTATTTGCGTTGTTGTTCGGTTCCTGATGTTATTGTACTTTTGTTCTGCATTTGTAAGCCGCCCCGAGTCCCCACGGGGAGATGGAGGCGGGGTACAATAATAAAATTATTATTATTATTATTATTATTATTATTATTATTATTATTATTTCCCTAACAAACCTTTTGTATCGTTATCCCAATACCCACCCTGAGAATTTTGGGAGGGGGGGCTGAAGCCCCTCAACCCCCCCCCCCCCCGGGCTACATGCCTGACAGTGGTCTAATTAGGAAGTAATTAATGTATGTACCACTATGGTCAGATCCACCTTCATTAGAAAGTTTCCAAACTTGGTACAGAAGTAGCCCAGTGTGCATTGCATTCCAAAAATCCAACCTTGAGGTGACCATCATGTGCAGTACCCTCTTTAAGTCTTTCAATTCTAGGAAGAGGCACAGCTGGCATATCAACCAAAGCGAGAATTGAAGTTGAGCAAAGATACTCCAGGGAACAGCAACTACCTGCCTTTCTTGAAGCAGTGCTGCATCCAAGAGTTTTTCCAAACTACAAAGCTGATCTTTCAATCGGAATGCTTTTATAGAGAGAACTGGGCAAAATAGTACAGGAACTCAGCAGTGGAAGGGGAGAGGAGCCATAAATAAGTATATAGAGAGAATGGCCCATGCTCTTAGGTGTCACTACACTATGCACAGAGCATGGGAATTAGACAAGATAAATTTGAAATATGATAAAATAGGAATAATTGAAACCTAATGGTCTGAGATTGATATTGGAATGTAGTAACAGAGGAGTATAACCTATTTCTGAAAAAAAGGAGGAGGGGTAGCATTATATGTCAAGGATGTTTACAACTGTGACATAATCTATCACTTGAATCCTAGAAGCCAGGTTAAGAATATCGCGATAAAAAATTAAATGGGAAAGAAACAGGGAATTCTGTAGCAGGGTCTGTTACAGACTTCCAAGCCAAACGGACTTGCCTGATGCTTTCTTGAAACAGATTACCGCATGGTATGTTTTCTGGGCTGTGTGGCCATGTTCCAGAAGTATTCTCTCCTGACATTTCGCCCACATCTATGGCAGGCATCCTCAGAGGTTGTGAGGTATGGAGGAACTAAGCAAGGAAGGTGTGTGTGTGTGTGTGTGTGTATATATATATATATATATATATATATATATATATATATATATATATATATGTGGAAAGTCCAGGGTGAGAGAAGAACTCTTGTCAGTTGGAGGCCAGTGTGAATGTTGTAGTTGATCACCTTAATTAGCATTGAATAGCTTCATCTCCAGGCTTCCTCCTGCCTGGGGGCATCCTTTGTTCAGAGTCGTTAGTTGCCCCTGGTTGATTCATGTCTGGAACTCCTCTGTTTTCAGAGTATTGCTTCTTATTTACTGTTCTGATTTTTGAGTTTTTTAATACTGGTAGCCAGATTTTGTTCATTTTCATGGTTTTCTCCTTTCTGTTGAAGTTGTCCACATGCTTGTGGATTTCAGTGGCTTCTCTGTGTAGTCTGACATGATAATTATTGGAGTGGTCGAGCATTTCTGTGTTCTCAGATAATATACTGTGTCCAGGTTGGTTCATCAAGTGCTCTGCTATGGCTCTGCTGTGGCTATAGACTAACTCAACCACAGAAATCAGGATTCAGAGAAATCCTATTTCATAATGCAATCCTGTATGCCTCTGCTCAGAAATAAGCCCTTTGCTATTTAGCATGATGAGATGCTGTCTGCAAGAATAGGTTAGCATTTTAAGATATGGATCAAAATCCAGTTGTTGGTCCCAACTAGTGTTGAAACAATTGCTGAATAGTTGATATTTACATGAATCCTAGTATGTCTGTGCCAGTCTCAATATAGGTCCAGCAATGGGATCTGAGCCATTATATTTATGAGATGGCACACTGATAGAGTCCAGGATTCTACCACTTCAGTCCATCTTTTCATCCTCTGAAATGTGTACATTTATTCTCTTAGTCTGTTTTTTGTTATAAGAGCCAACAGTGCTATTTAAACTTCTCTCTAACCCTTGGTTCGTTTAACTGTAACTATGATTTCAATGCTATTTGCTTCCCATAATGAGGGCTAACACTTTGGCCAACTTCAGGTGGCATTAATCTCTCTTTAATAAATAAAATTGTCTATAAAATTCTGTTCTAATCGCAGGTAATCCAACAATTTTATGGAGAAACGCAATTTTAAAAATAAATTTATAAAAAAATTATAAAAGGTTCCTGTAATTAAACATCATAACTCTGTTTTAACTATATTTAATAGGTATAATAATATTTACCTGCTGCTTCTTCCAGGAATGTTCAAAGCTTAATTGGATTTTATAAGATGTATTCCGGTTCTAGGATATAAAAGATCACAGTATTATTTTCCTGATTGGCACTATGTGTAGGTTTAAACACTTGCATAGCTCCAGAATAATCTTCAGTAGTTTTGTTAGTACACATCTAATTTTTCTCACAAACTTTACTGACTTTAATTTCTCTCTTCCCAGCTTGAGTTTCATTTTGTTTTTTCCCCCATTAATATGATTTGTCTTTTGAAAAGCTAGAAGCATTTGGCTGAGAATAACTTTTAATGTATGCTAAGTAGTTTGAGTATTAATTGTCTCCTGCTTGCACAAGGTACAGAAATAAAACCTGAATCATTTGCAAGTAACTATAAAATCATATATAGGAAAGAAGGTTGCCCCTCCTTTTTCACATAATATTAGGACTCTGAGTGGTTCTGTGACTTTATTGGAGACTTCATTGTTATGTTGTGTTTCTTCTTAGTCTGCTTGAAAGTAATACTGGGGTTCAGACTGGAAACACGGAACAATATATCTCTATTACCAAATGATCTATATGCTCAGTTGGGTGCTAAGTGCTAATGGAAAATTCCTGGTGTTTTATAGCTATTTATTTTAGAATCAGTTCTTGGCTGAATAGCCCTTCAAAAAGGAGATATCTTCAAATAGGGGACATTGCCTTCTATGAGCTGCATTTTTGCTCATATTTCTTGCTCCCTCGAGCACCCAGTGTATACACCAGGGGTCCCCAAACTAAGGCCCGGGGGCCGGATGCGGCCCATCGAAGCCATTTATCCGGCCCCCACGGTACAAGGGGTCTCTTCTTCTCTTCCAACCCTTGTTGTTGTTATTATTATTATTATTATTATTATTATTATTATTATTATTATTATTAAACATTGAGGCTGGGTGGCCATCTGTCAGGGGTGCTTTGCTTGTGCTTTTGGTGCACAAAGGCAGAAGGGGATTGGACTAAATGGCCCTAGGCTTTTCCAACCCTCTTTATTATTACCGGTATTATTATTATTATTATTATTATTATTATTATTAACATTGAGACTGGGTGGCCATCTGTCAGGGGTGCTTTGCTTGTGCTTTCGGTGCACAAAAGCAGGAGGGGATTGGACTCAATGGGCCAAAGGGTCTCTTCCAACCCTCTTTTTTACTGTTGTTGTTGTTATTATTATTATTGCTCGGTGGCCAACTATAGTCCGGCCCTCCAATGGTCTGAAGGATCGTGAACTGGCCCCCTGTTTTAAAAGTTTGGGGACCCCTGGTATACACTATGCTGGGCCTCTCCACAGAGCAACAGACTTGCCAAATATTGCTGCCTGTTTTCCAAGGCAAGATGTAATATGTTCCCATCTGAACTGCTTTGAGGTAGATTTGTGGGAGTTTCATATAACACAAGACTTTGCCCATGTAATAACCAGGAAGTTGAATGTATGTATCACATCTTATGGTCCTGCAGTTTTATAAGCAGGCTTGACTATATATTAGTCCACTGTTGTGAAACTTACCTGGTAGATCAGCCCGATTCTACGTAAAGTTTTTATTTGGAGACTTTCACTGTTGCTAAGTTTCTCTCCAAGATAGCCAGGATAGGACAACTTCATGTATTAGACTAAGGCTGAAACTTGCCCTGCATTGATTTTCAGTGTTCTCACTCTTGTTCATATGTACCTTGTATAATGTGTTGTCCTACGTTTTATCAGTTTATTAATCTGTCCATACTTTGTGCACCTTTTACTGTTGAGCTACTTGGGTCTTTGGACTGTCATAAAGTTTTGACTGATTGATTGAAATAGGAGACTGTCCTCTCTTCATACGGTTCTTCATTGAGAGGTCAACACCATGTCAAGTAGGACATTTGGGCATCCTAATTCATGCAACTCAGATTGAAAACAAACAAATGATACAAAAGACGTCACAGATAGATGATGATGATAATAATAATAATAATAATAATAATAATAATAATAATAATAATAATTTTATTTTTATACCCCGCCCCATCTCCCCGAAGGGACTCGGGGCAGCTTACATGGGATAAGCTAAAACAAAGCAAAAAAAACAAAAAACAGATCAAATAACAATAAAAACAAGTCATAAAAATTACATTCAAGGACAAAAGATAAAATCTTGGATAAAATCTAGAAAAACCTGGGCCAAAGTGCTAGTTTGTCAAAATCATCAGGGAGGGGAAGATTATCCAAATTGTCATCGCCTTCAAGGTGCTGGAAGAGGCGTAAATACGGGACTATTATTGGAAATGCAAGAGGTCAGACTTAATGGATCAGTTATCGAAGGCCTGCTGGAAGAGCCATGTTTTCAGGCTCTTCCGAAAGAAGAGGAGGGTAGGGGCCTGCCTGATCTCCCTGGGGAGCGAGTTCCAGAGCCGGGGAGCCATGACAGAGAAGGCCCTCACCCTCGTCCCCACCAACCGCAACCCCGACGAGCAGAGAGATCGTGCAGGTTCATAGGGGGAGATACGGTCACGAAGGTAGGCAGGTCCCAAACCGTTTAGGGCTTTGTAGGTAATGACCTGCACCTTGAATTGGGCTCGGAAAATAAACGGCAGCCAATGGAGCTCCTTGAACAGGGGAGTAGAATGCACCCTGTAATTTATCCATGGTAGATCTATCCATGGTGATTAACCATGATATTTAAAAGCAGCATACATGTTCAGAGTCAGTACTAGGAAATTGGGACAGCAACAGCTGCTTTCATTTAGAAAAGAATTAATGGTGTGATTCTTGGTTCAATCCAAAAATGTGTATCTTTTTTATTAATTTTTGTCCAAAAATAAAGGGGAAAAACAAGAACAATACAAGAAAAAAGTCTGAAACTAAAACCTATATCAAAACCAAATCTAAAACAAACACACCAACTTAAAACACACCTACAGTAATAAACAGATACTAGATACAAAAAAACACACAAAAACCCTGTGATCCCGGCCATGAAAGCCTTCAACAAAACACCTGAGAAAAGTAAAATCATACCCCTAGGCAACAACACAACCATTCAATGCTAAGGCTTCCCACCAAATGGAACTGTAGAGGAGAGTCTACTGAAGAAGCCAGTACCTGCCGCATACCATACTGCCATCTGTTGAGGAGTTACGAAGGTGGAGGCACTTTCCATTTCTTTCCATTACTTTCCATTCAACCCTCGTAGTCCTGAACGATCTTCTGTGGAAAATTTGTGAACAAGAATTGCACAAAATAAGGAAACATAGAATGGGGTAATGTGCACAGCAATATGGATTCTGCCAGCATCAATTAAATTCCAGATTTTAAAGGTGTTCATGATAAATATCTAAACATGGCATCATATAGATAAGTTTTCAGTTATCTTTTCTGTTGAATTGCACTTTCTTTGCAGTCTACATAATCATCTCCCACAATGAAAACTTCCAAAAAAATCCACAATCACAATCACAAGAAGTACATTAGCAAAACAAAAGTCAATGCGTTATTATTAAATTAAGAACAGGGCTGGGAAATTATAGGCTAAATGAACAGAAAAAAAAGAAAACAGAAGGCGACCCAAGCTGTTGTGCTTAGCTTTACATTCACATATATTTAATGTTCAGCAAAGCAGTTTTATCATAATTCTGTAGTGGCTGACAGAGATGGCTATTTTTAACCCATTCTCTGCCAAGAAGCCCCTTTGCAACTAGACCAACTTAGTTTTACAATATTGTACTGAACTGTACTATAGGAGTGAATAAATCATGAATGTTGGAGCCTCCGGTGGCCTAGGGGATAAAAGGCTTGTGACTTGAAGGTTGGGTTGCTGACCTGAAGGCTGCCAGGTTCAAATCCCACCCAGGGAGAGCGCGGATGAGCTCCCTCTATCAGCTCCAGTTCCATGCGGGGACATGAGAAAAGCCTCCCACAAGGATGGTAAAACATCAAAAACATCAAAAACATTGGCTTCTCCAACTTCCAGAAGTGGGGATGGCCTACTTTAATGAATCTGACCTCCAGTTAGGAAAGATAGTTGGTATGTTCATTGACACATGTCCAAGCTGTTAGACAACCCACATGGAATATTCAAGAACAATTTCCCTATGTAGTACAGCTTCAAAGAGGAACATGAAAGAGTTCTGCTTAGTTTTTCCATGATATACTACGTAGTCACATAGACAAAATAAACAGTCAGTGTTGCAGAGAGCTTACAATGTAAAACATAAAATGAAAAAGACTAAAGCAAATGCAAGGAAGAGGCAAGATGAATGGCTCCTCCAAATATGGCAAATGTTACCAGAGATTGCAGTATTTACTGCTATATTTCTGACTGGAGGGTTTAAAATATCCAAATAGCAATTTTGTTGCTCTACACCAGGGGTTCTCAAACTTTTTCAGCTGTTAAGCCCTTTTTGAAGCAATAGTTTCTCATGGGACCCCAAGAAATGTTTATATATTGTATTATATATAATGTATATACATATCAGGCATGGGCTGGGCCTGTGGCAGATAGATACAACATGTCTATGTGGAATAATTCACAAAGTGCAAATTTTTTTTAAAAAATACAATATTTAAAATGAATAACAATTTTAACTAAAATAGACTTAACAGTCCAAACCGATTCTTACATGCAGGAAAAGCACAAACACCCCCAAAAAATGGCCATTTAGCCTTTGCAATAATAATAATAATAATAATAATAATAATAATACATCACACAGTCCTAGACACTTGAGAAGTGTTCGACTTGTGGTTTTGCGAACTGAAATCCAGCATATCTATCTTGTTTGCTGTGTCATACAACGTCGTTGTGTTGATAATAATAATAATAATAATAATAATAATAATAATAATATCTGCCTAGAAGATCAGGGGGCACAGGACTCTTACAAGTAAAACAAGCAGTCAAAGAAGAAGAACATGCCCTGTCAGAATATGTAAAGCAAAGTGAAGAACCTGCTTTGATTGAAGTCAAAAATCAGAAACTCCTCATAGCACAGCAGACAAAGAAACCCGCACTACAAACTAGAGCTGACAGCTGGCACAACAAAACATTGCATGGAAAGTTCCTTGACAAAATTGAAGGAAAAGATGATAAGGAGAAGACCTGGCTCTGGCTCACGAATGGGACCCTGAAGAAGGAGACAGAAGGCCTGATCCTTGCAGCCCAGGAGCAAGCCATCAGAACAAATGCAATTAAGGCCAAGATCGAAAAATCAGCTGATGACCCAAAATGCAGACTGTGCAAGGAAACCGACGAAACCATTGATCATATTCTCAGCTGCTGTAAGAAAATCTCACAGACAGACTACATACACAGGCACAACTATGTGGCCCAAATGATTCATTGGAACTTATGCCTCAAGTACCACCTTCCAGCAGCAAAGAACTGGTGGGATCACAAACCTGCAAACGTATTGGAAAATGAGCACGCAAAGATACTGTGGGACTTCCGAATCCAGACTGACAAAGTTCTGGAACACAACACACCAGACATCACAGTTGTGGAAAAGAAAAAGGTTTGGATCATTGATGTCGCCATCCCAGGTGACAGTCGCATTGACGAAAAACAACAGGAAAAACTCAGCCGCTATCAGGACCTCAAGATTGAACTTCAAAGACTCTGGCAGAAACCAGTGCAGGTGGTCCCAGTGGTGATGGGCACACTGGGTGCCGTGCCAAAAGATCTCAGCCGGCATTTGGAAACAATAGACATTGATAAAATTACGATCTGCCAACTGCAAAAGGCCACCCTACTGGGATCTGCGCGTATCATCCGAAAATACATCACACAGTCCTAGACACTTGGGAAGTGTTCAACTTGTGATTTTGTGTTACGAAATCCAGCATATCTATCTTGTTTGCTGTGTCATAAAATAAAATAATAGCAGAAACCCTAGAGGAAGTGGAACGCCCGCTGGGCTCCTCTCGCGGAACTCCAAGGACTCCCCGGAGCACAGTTTGAGAACTGCTGCTCTACATTATCTTCTCCCATCAACTGCAACATTTTATTCCCACCCACAGGTGGGCGTGTTTTCGATTCCAAGACATATAAGGAAAAACGTGCCCTAAAAAACAATTATAATGCATCAGTGAAATGGCGCTTTTGAACTATATAACTATAACTAAGAAGAGCATTTTAAACATTCAAAGAGATTTTTTTCTCAAAACCATAGAGCAATGTCAGCAAGCCCTGCTCCAGGTTTAAAGACGTTTTGCAGAGTAGAGATCCAAGACATCACTTCAAAAAAAGAAAGGAACAAACAGACTTTGAGAAGACAACAACACGCAAAACCCAAGGCACTATAATGAAAAAACTCACACTTCATTCTACCAATCTAGAATAGCGCTAAGAGAAAAGAATGTGAGTAAAAGATTCTGGGTTTGTTTTTTTTCTCCTTTAAGAGGAACATAAAAAGAAGTTATGCTATGCCTGTGTTAAAAGAGAGTTCTTGAACAGCAGACAGGGGGAAAAAAGGAACATGGAGATTAAGAGACCTGGGGGCAGAAGAAAATGTGCAATGCGTCATAGATTCACAGGCATGATTTTTTATCTAGTAGTTTTTGAGCTTATCGTTTGTTGAAATCTTTGCAAGAATTCTTCAAAAGGTAACTTTTGAAGCAACAGAATAGTTGTAATTCTCTGTACATTCGTTTCAGGTCCATTCAGTATTTTTTCATCTCTTTACATGGTAGTCTCTATAAAATTGCCCCTAAGGCCAAATTAAATGTGATATTTCTTACATGATTAGATATAGTTTGGAGGATTGAAGAAAACCTTCTGGGGAGCTGATCCAGATTGGAATCTTGTGGATTAAAGTTAAGGTGCTATATTAGTGTTTGCCCCCACCATGCCTGCCATTTGTATGGAGGAAAACTCTCATTAACTACAGTAGGAGCTTCCTCCATGCAAAATATGTTTACGTTTTACATTTCAAGTGTATGCTGAAAACATTCTAGATTACAGCTTCAAAAATGAATATGTGAATCAGCGTCGACCCCCTTGAAATCCCAAGGTATAGCAGGCTTTTCCATATTATTGATTTTTTTTCCTATTTAAGCTCTAAATAATTTCAAAGGCCTCAGTGGTAAACTAAACTATTCTAAAAATCTAATTTGAGTGAACATTTTGTTAGCAACTGTGCTAACAAAATGTTCACTCAACCTTCACAGAATATTGGCTAAATCTTCTTGATTCATAGACACATGGAGTCATAGGAAACCACAAGGGCCATCCCAGTATTTTTATAAAGTGAATGCACATTTCAATCTATAAAAATATTGTGTATTATGTTCTTTTTTAAAGCAGCATTTCTAATTAAGTGTCAGCATGTAGATTGCTTTATAGGTTAGAGCTTTCTCTCACCTCAAGGAAATCTTATTCCTTGTAAATTAAAGACCTTTATATAAAACATGCAGTGAGCCAGTAGAATTGTACTCATCCAGCATAAAATCTGAAACCACCTTGTCTCCATGCATTATCCTACCAGGTACGTTTGGAGCCTATAAAGTCATAGTCATAGCTGACTTCTCTGAACCAAGGCATGAATGTTTTTTCTTAAAGCAGGATTTGATACATGAACCATGCAGACATCAGACATATGGGATAGATTATTCGGCCTGTAGAGATTGTGAACAAGTTGTCTTGGGGAAACATTGCACATCTTGGATTCCCAAAATTTACAGCTGTTATACAGAACCGAACAGACTAAGAATATTTTCTCACATATAGATTAATATGCCTCTGCCATCCAGTGGCATTTGTAATGAGAACTGAGAACCTACTATATTGACCAAAATCTGTATTTTCATTACAAATGCCCTCATTTATTCCCTGATTTATCTTCAAAGGGAACAAAAAGCAGATGTTAACAGCAGGGGAGATGCTGAAAAGCAATATAAGCTTCACCTGTGAAAATATTGCCAGGCTTTGAACACAGGACAGCATTGCAGAGACCTAAGCATTTATTCAAACCATATAGAGATTTGTTTTCTTTGTCCTCCCAACATTTTGCTTTGCTGGTTTTGTTGGTTTTCCCAATAGTTCAGATTATTCTGTACTGGCAAAAGGTTTAAATGTGGTCTCTCATAACATTATCAGTTCATCCCTCCCCCATCCCCCTTCATCATTTCCAGTCGTTGCCATCTTAAGTCTGTATATGTCAATGTTCTAATTGTAGAGGAGAGTTGGAAGTTATGTAGTTGAGGTTATGTGGGTGAAATTAATGCAAAACACCACATTTTGAAGCAGACCCACAAGTTGGACTTACCAAATCCTTCCAAGGAACATGATTAGAAGTACAGTAGAGTCTCACTTATCCAACGTTCTAGATTATCCAACACATTTTTGTAGTCAATGTTTTCAATGCATTGTGATATTTTGGTGCTAAATTCGTAAATACAGTAATTACTACATAGCATTAATGTGTAATGAACTACTTTTTCTGTCAAATTTGTTGTATAACAGGATGTTTTGGTGCTTAATTTGTAAAATCATAACCTATTTTGATGTTTAATAGGCTTTTTCTTAATCTCTCCTTATAATCCAACATATTTGCTTATCCAACGTTCTGCCGGCCCATTTATGTTGGATAAGTGAGACTCTACTGTATATTTAAATAGGCACTTATTGGATTTGTTTTCATTATTGTTATTAAGTGGACTACAGCTTAAAGCAATCCGTATGACCTCATCATATGGGCTAATTCACCCGTCATATGCTGGTTCCTCTCTCCTTTTGCCAAGGAGCCCATTACACGATGTACATTACATGATGTGGCAAAAGGGGCAAGGAACTGGCATACACCGCCGCCATGGAAACACAAGAGGCTTCCCATGTTGCCTTTGCAACAGCGGGGGTAAACTGGGCAGTGGATGCTTCCCCCTGTGAGATGGGACCAAAAGTAAGTCGGCTGATGTGAGGCGTGAAGTGACGGGTTATCCACACCCCCTGCCGGGACTCCACGGATTCGCCACGATGTGTGGTCAATTCCAACATTGACGTGATAAGATCCCTAGTCCCCAAACAGCTTGCTCTGGTCTTCCAAACTCTACCTGTACTGGGACTTATTATCACACCTGTGTCCATCTGAAAGCATAAGTTGCATTAGTGCTTTGCTAGACCCTTAGGTTCTGGATCCCTTTCTACTGGATTACAACTATCTCAATCTTTGAAGGACCACTCTTCGCTTCATGCATTGCACTATTTGAGACATAGTTAGGAATTACATATCTCACTTTTCCCTATGTATTTTAAAAAGAACTCTTCTTATATTCCCTGCTATGTTTTCTCTTTGGCAGGATCGTTTTAAATGTACTAGAATAGTTGTGTTTTGGGTTTGGTTTTGGTTTTAATATAAGGGATCTTGCAAAAATGCTGTCTGTCCGTTCCCACCACCCCCCACCCCCCGTCCCCCAAAATGGTGCAGCCCAGCAAGAGCTGCATTACCTGAGTATTCTGATCATATGTTCCAGCTCACATTTGATATGCACCACTTGAAATCAGTAATAAACAGTATTCATCATACGATATCAGTGCCTAATCTCTGCAGGCAACCTGCTTTATTGTGTTTACTTTCTTAATGTAATCAATGATAACCTTCTTTTTATAAAATCCCTATAATTTCATGATTAACATGTGCTTTTGGAGAGTAAACAAACAGGAGAGTTCTCTAGTGGCATTTCAGTCTGGCAGATAAAATAGTCCACACCCAGAGCCTTGGAGGACGGAGCATAATTGTCTGGAGCTCAATGTAATTAATTGTAGGTGCCTATTATAATTTTTAAAGGTCATTTCTGCAAAAGCCAAGATAATGCAGTCTTTAACTGCTGCTTTGATTTGTTAGAGCAGAAGGACAATTAATTGCCCGTGCTTAATGTTGCCTGTTTGGACTCCCCTCTGTTCAGGAATCAGCACTGTGTGTTGATTAAATGGCTACTGAGATCTCTGGCTGTTTTTATAAAATATTGGATTCTGAAAAATATGGACAGGAGTGGAGATGAAGTATGGTAAAATTGTGAGCATCTACTGGCTATATTATTTGGATGCAAAATGGAATAGTTTCCAGTTGTTATGAGCATCTTTAGCTTATTTTCCTTCTTTCCCTTCTTTTCTCATATAAAATGTTTACCTCCTACCATCTGTTGGATGCATTTGTGTATAGCGTGTTTGGTTTATTTATGAGATCCAAACAGAACAGGAAAAGCTACGAAAGATTCAAATGATATGGATGCAATAATAATTTCCCAGTAATTTCCAGCTTTGCAAAATCCATACAAAAGAAAGGATAAATCTCCTTTGACCTGAATGGCCACCTGCCAAGTGCTAGATAACCATGCTCGCAACTGACATGTTTGCAGCACAGTTGAACACAAACTAAATATTTATTAACCACTTTGGGAGCTATCACAGTCCCAGTGCTAGTGGCTAGGCTTACTGTGTGAATTCCTTCATTCCTTTATTAAAAACAGGAAGAGTTTTACACCTCAAAGAATTTTATGAAGTACCATACATATTAAGAACAACCTAAGGGTTTGTTGTTAAAAAGGAAAAAAATGTCAAAATGAACTTTAACTCTAATGAAAGGTACCACACTGTTTTTGCCCTCCAGCATCCTTGCTGTGCCAGGATATCAAAGAGGTGATTTGGCTACAAAAGGTGGGAGCTAGCTGTGTTTCATAGCCCTTGGTTCCTTTAATATGTTTGCCAGCTAACAATTAATTGCAGTATCAAAACTGACCAAAACTAAAGCTCCATGCAGTATATCAATCACCAGCCCAAAATTTAAGATGGAAACAAAGCTATGTTGACACAGATTCAAGCTCCCTCTGTGAATTGTCATTCTTTTTCTTTCTTTCTGTACTGTTTTGATTCACTTCAGAATTCTGTACGAGTTTCTTTGCCAAATGTCTTGTTAAATCCCTTGCTCACCATTTCGACTGAGTAGTTGTTACTAGGGGTGTGTAAAATGTCGGAAACTGTTTTTGTTCCGTTTTCGTTTTGAATTTTGGGTCCCGTCGCCCCAATCCATTCTGTTTTTGGGGAGATTCTTACGGAAACAGAACTCAGGGTTCTGAATTATGAATCCAAACAGCCCCCCTCGTAATCTCCTGGAATCTTCCAAGAACAGGGGATATCCAAAATTCGAGATGAAAACAGAATAAAACAGAACATTTCAACAGAACATTACCATTTCACACACCCCTAGTTACTACCATCTAAGGTGACTCTACTGAAGAGCATGGGATGGGGATTAAACTACATGATATGCTACACAGCAGTTCTCTTTTTTCATTAAATAAATGTGCAATGCCACCTACACTGTTTAAGCAATACTGTTTTGGTTTGAAACTACCACAGATTAAGAAAGAGGCTAATCCTCTCATCTGCAGCTGTTTCTCTCCCAATTCCATTGCTACAGGTTTGAGAGTTTTTAAAAAGCCTGGTTTGTTCTCTTGTGAGGGAACATAGTTTCTGAGGAAGTCAAGTTAAAGAACCATTTTATTTTAAAGTAGTCAACCTGTTATTCTTCTGTAACCAATACGCAACCTTTTTGTTCAGGTTCTAATAAACTTCACAATTCTGTTTTTACTTCACCTCAAGTCTTGAGTGTGTCACCCTATATATCAATATAAGGAGGTGGCCTGTTTGTCAGGACACAGACCCCTTTGAAAAAGCCGCACACAAGAAGTAAGAATGACAAATGTTTATTAAATAATATTCTGAACCTAAGAACACTTAACTTCAGTGTTCCTGGTAAAAGTAAATGTCTTTAGCTTCAAGAAAGGCAAAAATGCAGGAACAGAAAATAATTTGTCTTATCTTGCTTGATAATCCGGCTTAACTCCAGCCAAGAGTCTACTGAAACAACGGTCATGCCCAACTACGGTATGGAAAGCCAAGAAAGGGCCAAACACACACCCGTAGCGAGAGCAGGCAATGCCGTTGTCCAAAAGCCAAGCCGAATCCAGAAACCAAATGAAAGCCAACCGGGAGAAATGATGCCGTTGTCAAAAGCCAAGCTGAATTCAGGAACCAAAGGAAAGCCAACCAGGAGTAGCGACGCCGTTGTCAAAAGCCAAGCCAAATTCAGGAACTGGGAGAAGCGATGTTGTCGTCAGGAGCCAAACCAAATTCAGGAACTGGGAGAAGCGATGCTGTCGTCATGAGCCAAACCGAATTCAGGAACCGAGGGAAGCGATGCCGTCATCAGGAGCCAAACCAAATTCAGGAACCGAGGGGAAGCCAGGAAACACCAGACCAGGAACGAGCTATGCCGTCGTCAAGAGCCAAACCAAATTCAGGAACACGAAGCTGTACAGCCAGGAGCCAAGCCCAACAAAAGCACAGGCAGCGACAATCCAATGTCCAAAACGACACCTTGCCTTCTGCAAAGAGTCTTTACTTCCAGCTCCACTTTTAACTTATGTATCGTTATCCAACGATGATGAGGCCTCCGCCCTGTCATCATTATCTACAGCTGATCTTGATCCCATACGTGAACCTCACCCATCAACCCTCCAGTCCCTCCATCTTTGTTCAAGACTTAGATCTTCCCATGTCCCTGGTGTATCAGTAGTTTGCCAATCCCCTGATGCACCCCCAGAAACTGGCTCTGTATTCACATTTACTTGAGTCCAATCTGCAGCACTTTCCATCTCACTCCCGGACCCATAATTCCCAGAAAAACCCTCAAAAGTTTCACCTTCCGTGGGAGCAGTAAGTAAATCCTGGATTTTCTTCCTTTCCCTTTCTTCATCTGACTCTTGCTCCCTAGTTGTCCTTTTAGTTCCTCTACTCTCTGTTAACCCATCTTCTTCTAGCATTGACACCTCATCGCTAGAGAACCCTTCAAACGTTTCTTCCTCAGAAGCCATAAGTATTTCCTGGAGCCGCTTTGTTTGCTGTTCCTCATCAAACACCTGCTCACCATTAGCTCTTTTCCTCCTGCTAGCAGTTCTACTAGTAGTATTATTATTGCCCCCTGGCCCAACTACAACACTGTTGCTCTAAACGTCAGTTTCCCTCCATTTTTGGGTGGCTCTCTGTGCTAGCTCTGGTGAGCGGTGGCACATATATGTTATAATTGTTGGCAGCAATGGTACACATAATATATTTGGTGGCAGCAATGGCTTTGTCTGCTAGAATTAGGATCAAAGGCTTGATGTAGCATTTATTTATTTATTTGCCCCTTTTATACCCCACCTTTCTCACCCCGGAGGGGACTCAAGGCGGCTTACACATGGCACAATTCGATGCCCCAAAACACATATAAAATCAAAACAGTAAAGCATCAAATATTTAAAAATTTAGACATAAAAATGTAAACATTACAACATTAGCATGGGATTGTGCAACGGTAAAAACAGGACTAGAGAGAAGGAAAAATAAATCTGTAGTAATGAACATTCCCACTTCCCATGAATGTGATGAGGGCAAGTCCTGCTTTAGATTGGGAGAAAAGCGAGATAGAAATCAAATAATAATAATAATAATAATAATAATAATAATAATAATAATAATAATAATGTATCGTGATGTTTTTCATTCGTAAGTTAAGCCCTTCTGAGTAGTAGCTAAAGGGATTGTAAATGTTTTTCTAGCATCAGAAGAATGAGCTTGGATTTATATTTTTAAAATATTCCAGCAGAGTACATTTCAGTTGACATGAGTGGAAGAAAGTTGTTATACAAGAGATATCTGATTCAACTAAGGTCAGACCAGATTTGCTAGATATTTTCTTCTGTGTACACAGACAGCTTTCCTGTCTGTAGGGATTGCCCTCTTGCCTGTGCATTCTGAAGAGATGTATTACTATAAGAACCATTCTGGAAATAAAAGGATGCAATCCTGTTATGGATCCCAAACAATGCTGGTTTTGTTATTGATGAAAAGACAACATTGATAAATATAACAGACACAATGTTAGCCTTATTAATAGCTTGGGGGGTAGATATTGAATCAGGTTTAGAAAAAGGGCAGCATCCCTCCTCCTTCTAAGCACATGAATAACCAAACTGATTCATGTTTCTGGGGCATATTTTAGAAACAAAATAAATGTATAGAGTAAACCTGCTTCACAGTGGCCTGCATGGTATTGTGATAATAATCATCATAATTAGTTTGCTTTTTGAAATAAGCTCCAGCAAAAATTACCCCCTCAGCTTTTTTCTTTGAAACCCCTATAATTTTTTAAACGCTGAATAAGCCAATAGTAATAACAAACTGATTAGTTAGTGGGATAGGACAGAGGAAAAACTTGGTTGCTGGTCTAGAAAATTCTTAGAAGAGCCAAGACATTTTTCTTATACGTGCATACTGAAGCACTGCCTTCAGATAGCTATTCACTTCCATTAAACCAAAACTTTAAAAAATGTAATTTTTTATATTTCTATGGGATGTATAATTTTGGCACACTACAGTTGAATTATACTTGAATTATAAATTACAGTAGAGTCTCACTTATCCAACGTTCTGGATTATCCAATGCATTTTTGTAGTCAATGTTTTCAATGCATTGTGATATTTTGGTGCTAAATTTGTAAATACAGTAATTACTACATAGCATTAATGTGTAATGAACTACTTTTTCTGTCAAATTTGTTGTATAACATGATGTTTTGGTGCTTAATTTGTAAAATCATAACCTATTTTGATGTTTAATAGGTTTTTTCTTAATCTCTCCTTATTATCCAACATATTCGCTTATCCAACGTTCTGCTGGCCCGTTTATGTTGGATAAGTGAGACTCTACTGTATAATCCAAGAGTATAATTTCCCTTTATTGCTCTGCACACAGGTTGAAAACATTAATCCTAAATCTATCACAAGCTGATCTAGCATGTTCTAACACTATGACACATGTACATTTAGAAAATCTATATGAAGTCATTTTTGCGACTTCAAAAACCGTATTGGTTATAATTTTTCCTGTATTTCTGGCTCTGCAGAGGCTTGATTGCTAGTGGCTGTGGTGTACAGCTAGTAATCACAGAAGTAATAAAAATGTATAGTATAACTAAAGGTTTCAGTACATTTTTGGAAGGCTCCTGTTTGTTATATTTGGGTCAGTAGTACCAGAGCAACTAGGCCAGATTCAGGTATTGTAAAAAATGTTAACCAAGCTTTATTAGTGTGGTGAGTTATCATTTTTATTATTATGTTATAGGGAGAGGCATTCCTCCAATGCCTCACCAAATCACAAACCTCACAATTCCATAGAATGGAGTCACAGCAGTTAAATCAGAATAGCAATGGTATAATTTTGTTATATCAGGCCCTTCATCTTTGCTTCTGCTCCCTGCTTTGAGTCTCCTCTGTGGAGAGAAAAAACAGTGTATATTATTATTATTATTATTATTATTATTATTATTATTATTATTAGAAACACAAAAAGATGAGTCCACAGCAGACACTCTGCTGGCTGTTGTACTGGATCACACGCCAGATACTTCCCAAGTGTCTAGGGCTGTGTGATGTATCGGTGAATAATGCGTGCAGATCCCAGTAAGGTGGCCTTCTGCAGCTGGCAGATGGTAATTTTGTCAGCGCCGATTGTGTTCAAGTGCAGGCCAAGGTCGGTGTGCCGATCACCACTGGGACCAACTTGACTGGCTTGTGCCACAGTCTTTGCAATTCAATCTTTAAATCCTCATATCGTGCCAGCTTTTCTAGTTGTTTCTCTTCAATCCTGCTGTCACCTGGAATTGCAACATCGACAATCCATACTTTGTTTTTTAACATGATCATGAGGCCAGGAGTATTGTGCTCCAACACTCTGTCTGTCTGAATTCGGAAGTCCCAGAGTAGATTACTATTATTATTATTATTATTATTATTATTATTATTATTATTATTATTTCCAAGCATCTAAAGATACTCCCCTCCTTGCTTTTCCTGGTATCTGCTGATCTCTTTCACATTAATATTCTTATATTGACCAACATACATTTTAGTGCCCCAAATGTTAGCCATTTCTGAATATATGTGACCTACAGATTCTGAAAATGACACAAGTTTTCCCCTATCAGCTCTAGTTTTTGAGATACAGAATATATGCCATCTACCAGTAGCCATCTGCTAGCCATCTTCTAGCACATAATTTCATTTTTCATTTTTATTCATATTTTGGATCAAATTCGTTAAATTGGTGCATACAAATCGATATTAGAAACATGTAGGGGGAATTTAAGAATTGAAACACACACCACTCATTTTCATTAAGATTCTGTAACATTCGGATGCCTCTCAAGGTCAGACTAATTTTCAGTATAAGCATTAAGCGGAACTATCAAAGTTAATGGCTGGGAGACCGAAAACACAGCATTCTTATAAATGTAGTTCGGGAGGTGAGGCCCCTTGTGGAGAGAATGCAAAAGGCCCTGCCCTAAACTACATTTCCCAGCAAGCAGTGCTCAACATCTATAAGCCCCGATGAGGGCTGCAGCAGCCAACCATTTAGAGTCAGTCTAATAATAATAAATAAAATTATTGAATCTGCAAAGAGGACTAAAGTAAGTAAGCAATAATATAAATCTGTGCTAAATTGTGGTTGTGTGTCATAAAGGTAGACATTCAAGGGAATTGCTGCTGTCGCATGTTGGGGGAATAAATTGTTTTTGTCTAAAAAATTTAAAATCTCTCAAAATCTATAGATGTGTGAATCTTTCTGAAATTTCTAGGGATTGATGTCCTGATTATCTTGTGCATTGTATATAAAATTCAAGTAGATAGCTTTTGTAGTTTTTTTTTAATGTTGTTTATAATAATTTTGAAAATTCTCCAAAAATCAATGAATAAGTGAAACGTTCTGAAATTGGTGGGCTAACGGTGAGGAGTGAGGTTGAATGGGCCTTAAGAAGCACTGCTAACACCAAGGCAGCAGGAGACGATGGGATCCCAGCCAAACTATTTAAAATCTTGAAAGATGATGCTGTCAAGGTGATGCATGCCATATGCCAGCAAATATGGAAAACACAAGAATGGCCATCAGATTGGAAAAAAATCAATTTACATCCCCATACCAAAAAAGTGAAATGCTAAAGAATGTTCAAACTTCTGTACAGTGGCACTTATTTCCCATGCCAGTAAGGTTATGCTCAAGATCCTGCAAGGCAGACTCTAGCAATACATGGAGCGAGAGCTGCCAGATGTCCAAGCTGGGTTTAGAAAAGGAAGAGGAACAAGAGACCAAATTGCCAATATCCGCTGGATAATGGAGGAAGCCAGGGAGTTTCAGAAAAACATCTGCTTTATTGACTATTCTAAAGCCTTCGATTGTGTGGACCATAACAAACTGTGGCATGTGCTTGGTGGTATGGGGATACCAAGTCACCTTGTCTGTCTTCTGAGAAATCTGTATAAAGACCAAGTAGCCACAGTAAGAACAGACCACGGAACAACAGACTGGTTCAAGATTGGGAAAGGAGTGCGGCAGGGCTGTATACTTTCACCCTACGTATTCAACTTGTAGGCAGAACACATCATGCGACATACGGGGCTTGACGAATCCAAGGCCGGAGTTAAAATTTCTGGAAGAAACATTAACAACCTTAGATATGCAGATGATACCACTCTGATGGCTGAAAGCGAGGAAGAGCTGAGGAGCCTTATCACCAAGGTGAAAGAAGAAAGTGCAAAAGCTGGGTTGCAGTTAAACATCAAGAAAACCAAGATCATGGCAACCAGACTGATTGACAACTGGCAAATAGAGGGAGAAAACGTGGAGGCAGTGACAGACTTTATGTTTCTAGGCGCGAAGATCACTGCAGATGCAGACTGCAGCCAGGAAATGAGAAGACGTCTACTTCTTGGGAGGAGAGCAATGACCAACCTTGACAAAATAGTGAAGAGCAGAGACATCACACTGGCAACGAAGGTCCGCATAGTGAAAGCAATGGTATTCCCCATAGTAACCTATGGCTGCGAGAGCTGGACCATAAGGAAGGCTGAGCGAAGGAAGATAGATGCTTTTGAACTCTGGTGCTGGAGGAAAATCCTGAGAGTGCCTTGGACCGCAAGAAGAACCAACCAATCCATCCTCCAGGAAATAATGCCCGGCTGCTCACTGGAGGGAAGGATATTAGAGGCAAAGCTGAAGTATTTTGGCCACATCATGAGAAGACAGGAATGCTTGGAAAAGATCACGATGCTGGGGAAAATGGAAGGGAAAAGGAAGAGAGGCCGACCAAGGGCAAGATGGATGGACGGTATCCTTGAAGTGACTGTTTTGACCTTGAAGGAACTGGGGGCGGTGACGGCCGACAGGGAGCTCTGGCGTGGACTGGTCCATGAGGTCACGAAGAGTCAAAAACGACTGAACGAGTGAGACGTCGAACAGTGGTAAATGTATTCTACCATTGTAGCGAGTTTCACTCCAATAGCTTTAGAAATGCGCAATTACTATAACGGAAGTAATGAAATTTCATTCCTCTTATTATAATAACAATTTTTTCACAAACTATACTTTAGAAACACTTTAGAAATGAAACGCCAGCACGCCCCAGTTTTGTAATGATTTTAAACCATATCTAAGAAACTAGAACTGATGCATTCTATCCAATGCAATTTTTCAAATCAGCATCCCAAATAACCCCAGAAATAGACCTAAAAACCAAGACACCAAGAAAAAAAGTTTTGCTTTTTCCATTGTAATTATAAATTAAATGATGTATGCCCACATAGCATTTGTTATTTTTTGTATTCCAGTTTTATTTTTAAATTGAGAAGCAAAGCAGATCACAACATTAAAAAACCAATGCAATTTAAAATCCACAACATACAAATATTAAAATGGAATTAACCAATCTATTAAGAACCCTTAAAACATTTTAAAACTGTTGAAGCAATAAAATATCTAAGAGCACCCACTTGGCTCACTCTTAAGAACTTTCTTCTTTAAAAGCCCAGACCTCACACTCCCCCACAAAAAAAAAAAAAGCTGACATATCTGTCAGGTTTTCTGTTCCCAAAATAAATTGATCTTTTTTAAAAAAATATATCATTAATGGTTATTCAGTGAAACCTCTTGAAAAAAACAAAGATTTCATGCTAGTTTATATGTAAAATATTTCCAGCCATGTCAATCCATTAATATCTTTATCAAGGTAATCAAAAGAACAGCAAAGAATCAGTAGGTTTTCATGGACTTTTTTCAAGGTGTATTTTATATTTAAAAAATAGCATGAGGTACCTGTATTTGGGACACAGCAGAAAGTGGGGATTAAGTGATGTGGATTATGTTCTGATTTCTGAAAGGTAGAAAATGGAGTTCTATCATTAAAAGAGCTCAAAAAAATAATTTTTTGAATTAGAATCTTAAAGCTCTAGTCATAAGACTGCAATATGGGATGAAATTATAGTATGCATGTGGGTAAAATCACCAAGCTCCCCAAATGATTCATCCTCCATATGGTTATGCTTTTATGATACCCAGTTACCTGCTTCCACCCCTGAGATTTTTTTCCCTTGGGGATTTACGTGTCAAGGCAATGAAAGAAGACATCTTTATCACTGTTAGTACATACTTTCCCAGGGTAGTCTTTTGTTTCTGTTTTACCTTTTAGACTGTATCTACTAGTGCTTGTAGACAATGAAAGAGCTCCCAGGTGGTAGACTTGAAAGTGAATTTGTATTGCTTACTTTAGCAAGGCTCCTTTGTGTGAATCAGTGATCGTTATAAAACACATACTGGACTTCTTGCTATTTTCCTATATAGGAATACTGTTTATGTCTTAAAGGTGAAAATTAGAGAAACACATATTCGCAACATGTTCTATTTTTTCACTTTTAATTATAAACTTGGTTTGTGTTTTATCATGTTTAAGGGTCCTCAAACTTTTTCAGCCGCAGAACCCTTTTTGAAGCAAAAGTTTCTTATGTAGCCCTTAGATATATATATATACACACACACACACACACACACACACACACACACAGTAGTCTCTCGCTTATCCGACACTCACTTATCCAACATTCTGGATTATCCAACGCATTTTTGTAATCAATGTTTTCAATACATCGTGATATTTTGGTCCTAAATTTGTAAATACAGTAATTACTACATAGCATTACTGCGTATTGAACTACTTTTTCTGTCAAATTTGTTGTATAACATGATGTTTTGGTACTTAATTTGTAAAATCATAACCTAATTTGATGTTTAATAGGCTTTTCCTTAATCCCTCCATATTCATTTATCCAACATTCTGCCGGCCTGTTTATGTTAGATAAGTGAGACTCTACTGTGTGTGTGTGTATCTATATCACGCATTGGAAATATTTTGACCCATTGCATTTTAAAATTTGACAGATGGGCCTGACCAGTGGCAGATGGATGGAGAGTGTTTGTGTGAATTCATTGAAAAAAACGAACAAATGTCTGTGCGCAGTGCACATATCTTGTTTGTAGTGCAAAAGAAAAGGGAAAGAAAGAACATTAAAATATTTAAAATGAATAACAATTTTGTTTAACATAAACTTAACAATATTTCAGTGGAAGACCTCAGGGGCCATCCAGTCCCACAAAGTGCCCTGGCAGATAGCAATCCAGCCTCTGTAGTAATAGTACTTGAAGTAGTAGAAATAATGATAGTAATAGGAGCAACCCCAGGGGCCATCCTGTCCAACTCTCTTCTGCCATGCAGCAAAAGTACAATCAAAGCACTCCCAACAGATGGCTGTCGAGTTTTTGTAATAAGAATAATAGGAGCAATCCCAGGGGCCAACGAATTCAGCCTGCTTCTGCCATGCAGTAAAAGCATAATCAAAGCACCGCCTGAGACCAATCTGATCTACTGGAATTTCTAACAAAATTACACCATATTTAATCAGTTCAAGGTTTTCATTTATTTCATTTCGTTTTATCGTTCATTTCATTCATAATTCAACGTATAACAACACACGAATAGGTTAGATTACACCTTCATTACAATAAAAAATAACGTTAGCTTTCATAATCTATAACTTTTGCCAAGAGAGTAGTAAAGATAAAATATGCCCTTGCTTTGAAAAGAACATGTTGTGCTTGGCATGCACACCTGAGAAGCTGCATTTATCTTCCACATTTTAGACTATGTGCACTGCAAAGAGTAAATATAAAAACAGAATTATGTTTCAGAAGCATACATCAATAATTTTTCATTTCATCACCAAAAAAAATCCAGTTTTTTCCCAATATATCACAGATGAAAACCAGGACATATGTGGCCAATTAAAACCAGAGTGTGGTCAAGTTGCTGAAGGCTATTAATGAGAAAAAAAGACCCAACCCAGGGAGGCTGCAGAACTTTGCTTTTGCCTAAGTGTACTGAGAAAAACAAGAATTATCCTCCTCTCTCAAGGCATAAGTACAGTGCAAACTAGTTTTGTCATATGCGAGGTAAGCTAAAGAGAGAGGAGAAGGTCACTTTTGAATTAGCTGGAACAGTTGACAGCAGTGATTCAATCAGGACTCTTCTTGCCAGATTGGGACCCCTACTCTGAAGAGTGACAAATGAGAAAGTTGTGAGAGTATTTCATTCATATCATGAAGAATGGGAATGCAGAAAGATTTCATTTGAAATGATTAATGATTGTGAAGTGGCTGACAATAGTGTATGCACTGGAAAACAGAATGTTTTTAAACCAATGTAGGGACTGGGATTCTGAAGCAGTCTCCCTTAAGAAGCCCAGCTCACCCTGTACTTCTTCTTGGTATTCCTTGCAACTCTGCCAATCCAACTTCTTTCTTTTTTGATTGCATATTCTGCCTCAATTCCAAACATCCTATATGGAATAAGATATGTATTTCTTATCATAGTAAGCTCGCAGTCAGTCCCAAAACACGATTTTGAAAAGTTTCTGTGCAAACTTTTTAAACTTATTGTTTTGTTTTGTTTTTTTGGTCTTCCACTTTGCTGATGTAGGAGTAGGAGAAGTTGTTATACTGTGAAAGTTTTCATATCCAGTTTTGTTTTTGTTTTTAAAACAGGTGTTTTGCAATGCTGCATAGGGTGAGTGCTCCTTTTGGCAGCCAATGGATTCTGAAAGACTCAACTGCCATGTCCTTGTTTTTTTGGCCAGATGGTACTAATATGTATATTCCCTAAGTGTTATTTCTACGTGTGTCTTTGCATTCTCTATCTAGTCTCTCCTGCTGCATTTCATTAATTGGTCTTCCATTAAAAGGCAGAACAAATGATATGTTTTCCCACCTATTTGGTCAATTACACTAAAAGGAAAAGAATTCTGCTGTAAAGTTACATTGTATAAAGAAAAGAAGGCCTTCTTAACACTATGTTGTTATTTATTCTTGTGTCTAATTATAAGCCAGAGTTTAGCAGAGTCCTCCTGGAGTCGCAGCTATTTTTTTTCTGATTCACCCCTTCTGTTTCCGATGTGACTAAAAATCCTTTTGAATATTTCACTGTCCCATCTTTTAGAAATGTCTTTGGGAGTTGCAGGGGTCCAAAGGTTAATTATTACTAAAAACTCACATAGTGCTTGTATTCTACTTGCTTTGGGACTATATGCCTTTTCTGATTGAAAGCCAAACACACACTTTTGTATGAAGGAAATATTTGGGGGTGCCCCTTAGATCTCCCCTTCACATGTTTAGTTTGCGCTGCACAGTAGGCTTGTGCATTTCAGCTGAACCTCGATCCGTTTCTGCTGGCCAAATTCTGAGAGACCCACAAATCCATTTTTGTTTGCCTCCTGAAAATGGGCAGATTGCTGAATAGCCATTTCCGGTCCGCAGCCAGAAGATTCGGCCCATTGGGGGGAATGGGGAACTTAAAAGGCTCAACTTTCCATTCCTGGAATCCTTTCCTTTCAAGGGAGCCTGGGTTTGAGCAATGGGGTTAAGGAAGCATCCTTCCTGGGACCCTTTCCTGTCTTCTTTTCAAGGGAGTCTGGGTTTGAAAAACTGGGTTAAAGAAGCACCCCTCCTGGGACCCTTTTGTATTTTCCTTTCAAGGGAGTCTGGGTTTCAGGAACAAGGTTAAGGAAGCACCCCTCCTGGGACCCTTTCCTATCTTCCTTTCAAAGGAGTCTGGGGTTGAAGAACTGGCTTAAGCAAGAATTCTTCCTGGGACTGTTTCCTATCTTCTTTCAAAAAAGTCTTGGTTTGAAGAATGGGGTTAAGAAAGCATCCTTCCTGAGACACTTGCCATAGGCACAGCTTGTGCAAGACACGTCACAGCATTTACCTATTCTGATTGGCCAAACAGGCATGGCTCACAGGGAACCTCTATGCGAGTAGCACATGGCAGCCTCTCCTCACCGCATGGTGCTGATTAGGGGAGAATGAGCCGTGATCAGCTGCCATGTAGTCCCTTAAAGGATGAAAATACATGACAGCTGAACCCTTACCATTATGGCTATCTAGCCAAGCCGAACAAGCCAGATTGGCCAAAGGAAACTGACCACTCCGAATCCATGCACAAGCCTACTGTACAGCTTATATTTTAAGTTATCCCATTGCAAATATATCCTTCAAATGTTGTGAAAAACCAATGGGAAAATAATTTAGATTTTCCTCCTCTATTAAAGATGTGTATATCACATATTCTGTATTTCATGCCAGACCATCCGAATCATATCCTCCCCATTTGATGTTCAGCTGTTTTGTAAGTTACAGTACAAACATAACTTTGTTTTACAGTCCCCTATCAATGCCATCCTCTCGACAACCATTTGAGTTGATGTAATCTGAGAATGAGCCAGTGTGTTGTAATGATTGGAGTGAGTATCTGCTTAGGACACTGGGAGACCAAGGTTTGAATCTCCCCTTAACTGTGGAAATCCACAAGGTGATCCTAGGCAAGTCATAATCTTTCAGCCTTGACGAAAGGCAGTGACAAACCTCTTCTGAATAAATCTTGCTAAGAAATTCGTATGATGGGGCAAATGTAAGCCATTAAATTGAAAACACATAGCGACAACAAATCTGAGAAACTGGCCCGGAGTCTTCTAAAGGGTCATAGAATTGAAGAAATGCTGAGACAACCATCTGCTGCAGATGGTTGTCTCCATGTCCTTGAAAGCCACCTAGAAAGAATACTCCCTGTCCCATAACTGCTTCTTCTGTTAAACTGTTCTAACTCTTAAGAACTGGCTACTGTTGTCCAACTAGAATCCATCTTCCTATAACAGAAGTCTATTTGATCTAATCTTAGGACCTCATCACAAAGGCAAGGCAGCGTTCTTGCCCCGACCTTATTTAACATCTTCACAAACGATCAGCCACAACCACCACTCACAAAGAGTTTTATATATGCTGATGACCTTGGCCTCACAACACAGGAAAAAGATTTTGAAACAGTTGAAAAGCAACTCACTAATGCCTTGAAAGATCTCTCCAGCTACTACAAAGAGAACCACCTGAAGCCTAACCCTTCCAAGACACAAGTGTGTGCTTTCCACCTACGTAACCGTGAAGCCAACAGGAAACTGAAAGTTACTTGGGAAGGCCAAGAGCTCGAACACTGTTTCCATCCTAAATATCTTGGTGTCACCTTAGATCGAACATTAACATATAGGAAACACTGCATGAACACCAAGCACAAAGTAGCTGCACGCAACAACATCCTGCGGAATCTGACTGGCAGCTCATGGTGTGCAGACCCACAAGTAATAAGAACATCAGCCCTGGCCTTGTCTTTCTCAACTGCTGAGTACGCCTGTCCTGTCTGGCAAAAGTCTGCCCATGCGAAGCAGGTGGACATAGCACTAAACAAAACATGCAGAATAATCACAGGATGCCTTAAACCTACACCTGTTGATAAACTCTACAAGTTAGCTGGCATTGCCCCTCCTGACGTGCGACGGGAAGTTGCTGCTAACAGTGAGAGAAATAAGGTCGAACACTGTGAAAGCCATCCACTGCATGACTATCAGCCTCCTCCCACCAGACTCAAATCAAGGAAGGGCTTCATGAGAACCACCACTCCTCTTGATGTTCCTCCAGCAACAGCAAGGATGTCCCTCTGGGCAGCTAAACCTGTCAATTCCAACTGGATGGCCCCCCATGAGGGTCTTCCTCCAGGGGCAAACCAAGAATGGGCAGCTTGGAAGTCCCTGAACAGACTCAGAAGTGGAGTGGGCAGATCTAAAGACAACTTGGCAAGGTGGCACTACCTGGAGGAATCCTCCACCTTGTGTGACTGTGGAGCAGAACAAACAACCCCGCATATGTATGCTTGCCCACAATGTCCTGCCTCATGCACGGAGGAGGAGTTGTTTAAAGCTATGGACAATGCGGTTGCTGTTGCCCGTTTTTGGTCTAAAACTATTTAGTTGCTTATGATTTCCTTTTTTTCATCATTTTAAAATGTATTTGTTATGCAATGCTTTTGACACGAAATATAAATATAAATCACAAAGGTCCATGGATTCACCACACATTGTGGCAAATCCATAGGGTCCTGGCAGGGGGTGAGGAGAACCTGTCACTCCACGCCCCACATTGCATGATTTATCTGGGACCCCATCACATAGGGGGAAGCATCATCACCTGGCTTTCCCCCATTGTCCTGAAGGCAGTGAATATGCCACTTCCCCTCTTCTTTCTCGATTGAGCCCAGCCAGAAATATGCATGTGTCATCTAATGTGCTATGTCAGGAAAGAGGAGAGGAAGTGGTGTACAACGGGGAAAGGAGCCCATCTGATGAGGTAGGAGGTCAAGGAAGCATCCTGATGGACCCAGGATTTTAAGCTCGGTTTCCTTGTTTGTTCCACTGCTCACTGCTACTGGGCTTCTGGTGCTCTTTTCCTATACTCTACACCAAGCACTTCCAAGCACTTCAGTGCTGTGGTTGTGGAAAATACAAAAGAGTAGCTTTCATTCACCAGTATAAAGCATACATTAACAAAAATGAAGGAAAGGCATCAAAGACTTGTTTACTCTTGTGCATCCTGACAGTTCTCCCATCTCTAACCCAGTTTTTCCCCTAAATAGTACTTTGCAACATCTCAAGAGATCAAATAACCTCATCTAAAATTAATAGCACTTTGTGTGAATGTTTCCACAAGTGTATAATGAGACCTCAGATCTTGGTGCCTCTGTGGGCCGTGGTGCTCTTTATCTGTAGTTACCAAGATCTTTGAAAGCCAAGATTGAAAAAGGCACTAAGCAATTTAGAAAGATCATTGCCTTCATATGACAGAAACTTTGCCGTAAAGCATAGTAATTTATGATGATAAATTATAGCTGTCAGAATGTCGAGATCACTTCATGGAATTTATTTCCAAGCTCCCATTTTGAGTGTATGTGGCAGTGGTTGTCCCCATGTCACCCCTCCTGTGTGAACCTTCTGGGGAAGCAATGTAAAACATTGATAGACTTTTTTCCAAAGTAGTTTGGCACAGCGAGGAGCAAATTAATTTCACTATACCTTAATGCAAAAGCAAATGACTTCTGTCCCTTTGATTGACAGCATCAGCAGAAAAGGAAAAGATTTCAACTCCCAAGTTTTCTGGTGTACATTAAAGCTAATTTCAACCATCTCACTTTTGAAGCAAAGGTTTCTCCATTTTTGAGTGGTGTGCTGTTTCTTATGTGATATTTCACCAAGCCTTCTTTTTACATTGTGGACTTGCCAATAGTAGACCGTTACAACATAGGTACTGAATTGGCCAGTAAAACAGGAGCAAAGACAAACATTGTCTAGTTGTGTTACTTTATTTAAATTGTTTTGTTGTTTATTCATTCAGTTGCTTCCAACTCTTCATGACCTCATGGACCAGCCTACGCCAGAGATCCCTGTCGGCCGTGGCCACCTCCAGCTCTTCAAGGTCAAGCCAGTCACTTCAAGAATACCATCCATCCATCTTGCCCTTGGTCGGCTCCTCTTCCTTTTTCCTTCCATTTTCCATAGCATCATTCTCTTCTCCCAGCTTTCCTGTCTTCTCATTATGTGGCCAAAATACTTCATCTTTGCCTCTAATATCCTTCCCACCAATGAGCAGTCGGGCATTATTTCCTGGAGTATGGACTGGTTGGATCTTCTTGAGGTCCAAGGCACTCTCAAAATTTTCCTCCAACACCACAGTTCAAAAGCATTTATCTTCCTTTACTCAGCCTTCCTTATAGTCCAGCTCTCGCATCCATAGGTTACTACAGGGAATGCCATTGCCTTAACTATGCGGACCTTCATTGCCAGTGTGATGTCTCTATGCTTCACTATTTTATCAAGATTGGTCATTGTTCTCCTCCCAAGAAGAAAACATCTTCTGATTTTCTGCATCTGCAGTAATCTTTGCACCTAGAAATACAAAGTCTGTCACCGCCCCCACATTTCCTCCCCTATTTGCCAGTTATCAATCAGTCTGGTTGCCATAATCTTGGTTTTTTTGATGTTTAACTGCAACCTAGCTTTTACACTTTCTTCTTTCACTTTGGTTATAAGGCTCCTAAGCTCCTCCTTGCTTTCAGCCATCAAAGTGGTATCATCTGTATGTCTAAGGTTGTTAATGTTTCTTCCAACAATGTTAACTCCAGCCTTGGATTCATCAAGCCCCGCACGTTGCATGATGTTGAATAGGTAGGGTATACAGCCCTGCCATACTTCTCTAAACTGTACCTTTTCTATAATTATGGCATTCAAGTTGACAAACAATATTTTAAAGCAACAAATAGGTCCTTGTTTGCCTAAAACATAGAAAAACTTACAATTAAAATAAGATTGAACTTGTAGAATTGAAGCCATTTAAAGCCAAAGAATAACAGTAGTAAATTATGTGAAGTCTGGAATGGGAAGGTTTCATCAGCTGATGAAATGAGAAGCCTTCTCTCACCTATTCCTTTTTGCAATCCTTCTCTTTCCTCCTCTGCACCACCTGCTGGACAGTTCAGATCCTGGAAGATTATTTTAAGAGGAATGTTAATTATGCCGAAGTCATAGGACTTCATAACAGTTTGGAAGTTGGGAACAAGGAACCACACATGTGAAATGCAATATTCTTCATGCCTGGATGCAGGATCTCAACCAAGTTTCTTTTTCCAGCTTCCAAGTCAACCCTGGGATAAACTATACATTTTGAGAGGCTCCTGTTACTATCTTATTGCCATCTTCTCCTTATATCCTTCTGTGCTTGATGTGACAGTACTGAAACATGCATGCTCTTAATGCAGCCATGTTGACTGTTGACATATTGTATGATGAGTTGCCTTTTTAAGGATTTTTGCCTTGAAAAGTGGAGCACTAATGCCTAAATCAAGGGTCCCCAAACTACGGCCCGCGGGCCACATGCAGCCCATCAAAGCCATTTATCTGGCCCCCGTGGTGACGGCTCCCTCTTCCTCCGTCGTGCAGCTCGAAGGAGAAGGAAGGAAAGGCTCGTGCCTTTCCCTCCTTCCTCAATTCGTGTGCACCTTCTAAAGCTTTGCTTGCTTATAATGGTATTTTAATTATTATTTAATTAATTATTAATTATTCAGGGGTGCTTTGCTCATGTGCTTTTGATGCACAAAGGCAAAGGGGGTTGGACTAAATGGCCAAAGGGGTCTCTTCCAACCCTCTTTATTTTTTTTATGGTGGTGATGATGATGATGATGATGATTAACATTAAGGCTGGGTGGCCATCTGTCAGGGGTGTTTTGCTTGTGCTTTTGGTGCACAAAGGCAGAAGGGGATTGGACTAAATGGCCCAGGGGGTCTCTTCCAATCTACATTATTATTTTTATTATGATTATGATTAACATTGAGGCTTTATTTGTTCTTGTTTTGTTTTTTTACTTCAAAATAAGATATGTGCGGTGTGCATAGGAATTTGTTCATAGCTTTTTTTTAAAACTATAGTCCGGCCCTCCAACGGTCTGAGGGACCGTGAACTGGCCCCTTGTTTAAAAAGTTTGGGGACACCTGGCCTAAATAAATAAAATGTTGCTCGTATATAATAATTACAGTATAAATAAGCTGAAACAATAAAAAGGGTGGTTTTATATTCCTGTTATATTGAGGTAACATTATACATCTATTAACCATTCCGCACATGCAAAACTAGCATAAAATGTTTTTTTACAAACAGATACATACATGGCTTGATAGTTTTGCATATACATAGATGGATTGATAGTTTTACTTTCTCCTATAAAGAAAGACTCTTTTAAGTTAGTCCAAGATTTGGTGCATTTGGAGACTGCCTGAACAATTGCAAATGTTTTCAGAGCTGCGGTCTCTCAAGCATGGGGCACACGCAAGCTATATTTAGATCCTTCAATCCAGGCCAGAATTCTGCCACTCAGCTCAGACCTTCTATCCACTTCATTGATCCCAGCAGATTGGGTGGAAATGACTTCTTTTGCTCTGTCACACATGATACAAATGCAGCATGTCCCATCATCTGCTGCATTCAGCATCTGCTGGTTGGATTCCTGAGATAGAAGGTGAAAACAGAGACTCTCTGTGGCCCTGTGGGGTGAAAACCATCAAGTAGAAAGTTGCATCAAATGAATAAAGAATAATGAGAAATGTCATATTTCTAGCCTAAATCCACATCTTTATTTCCACTCACACATCTCAAGGGTTAAGCAATACTCCAGCTGCCACTGCTCTGTCTGAATATTGCCCTTGGAGAGATAGTGTCATGTATACTTTTTAAACTTTAAAAAGATTCTTTTATTCCGTTTTCAGTGAGACAAGAGTATTAAACACTTTGCAGATAAAGAAGTAGACACACAAAGCTATATGGCATCCAAGGTGACAAACATAGCTATATTAGTTACACAAAGCAGATTACATTTTACTCAGCACTCACACACATACACATATATACATTCACTCTCCATGCATACATTACCATTCCTTCTTCCGTCTCCTGCAGAAGAGAAACGAACGTGGGCCAGATTGCATTCCCTGCAAATCTGCCATTCTGATTACATCACCTTTTTCCATCCATTGGATAAAGAGACTCCGCTGTCTGACACACTTTTGCATAGTAAAGAGTCTCTTTTATGTAGCATTTTTCTGCTACTGTCATTTTAAAAAGTTGTAAATGACTGACAGGTTGTTTTGCAACTAAAACATGCTGACTCTATCAGGTCCAGACAAATGTTGGCTTTTCTTCCTTAACTGATGTTGGTTTTCCTTCTTAACGTAAGGAATAGTTGTGTTGACTTTGTAAACATGTTGTTTTCAACCCAAGCGTTAATCATCGTCTCTGGACATGTAAGCAGTTCATGAATTCTTCAGGCTTTGATTTGGTATAGTACCACATACAGTAGAGTCTCACCAGGACTAGCCCAAGGAAATTTAAAGGGGTACGCAAAAAGTTTTTTTGCGCCCCCCCCCCCACGCCGCGGGAGGCGTGGCCAAACCTGGCCATGCCTCTCACGTCGCACGACCCTGCCTCCCAGCCAGGCTGCGTGCGGCGGGGGTCCTTCCAGGCCACGGCCTTCGTCGCGGCCTGGAAGGACTGCCGCCACACACAGCCTGGCTGCGCCAGGACGCGCCCTGCGGGAGGTGGGGCCAGACCTGGCCACGCCTCCCACATCGCGCGATCCTGCATCACGCGGCCCTGCCTCCGCCAGGTGTGGCCTCACTTCCCAGGGGCTCAATAGCGCCCCTGGGAAGGTGGCACCCAATGCGGGGGCGTGGTCAGCGTGCCGCGTTGGGCCGGGCCTGAGTCTCACTTATCCAAGACTCGCTTATCCAAGATTCTGGATTATCCAAGGCATTTTTGTAGTCAATGTTTTCAATATATCATGATATTTTGGTGCTCAATTCGTAATTACAGTAATTACAGCATAACATTACTGTGTATTGCACTACTTTTTCTGCCAAATTTGTTGTATAACATGATGTTTTGGTGCTTAATTTGTAAAATCATAACCTAATTTGATGTTTAATAAGCTTTTTCTTAATCCCTCCTTATTATCCAAGATATTCGCTTATCCAGGGTTCTGCCGGCCTGTTTAGCTTGGATAAGTGAGACTCTACTGTACTTAAACCAATATACCTCATTCACCATAATAGCTGAACCTGGAGTGTCAAGGAAAAGAAGTATGGGAAAGAAGTTGCTATGCTGGTCTAAGATAATATATCAGAAGACAGACCCACTGCCACCAGAGATAGTTTTTGTACCCTGGTAGAAAAGTAGCTTGTACATATCACTTGCCTATCAGTGCAACATCTCAAAATAAAAATGTTTCCAGCAAAGATAGTTGTTCACACTATGCAAGAAGCAAAGATGTGAAAACAACTGTATAGGGACAATAGTAATGGGAGTAGGCAATCTGAGATGAGATTTTGTCCTGTTACTTTTTTTTTCTTTTTTAATTAAAATATATAGAAATAGAATACATCAAAAGAGTGAGAACAATTATTGAATAGAAATTGAAGGGGGGAAAAAGGGAAAAAAGGAGAGATAATGAAAAAGAGAGGAGAGAGAACCTGGGATCAGGTAAAAAAGCATTTTAGAAGAAGACGAAACAAATAATTGCTGGGAGAGGTACAGTAATATAACAATATTCAGCAGAATTAGAAAAGAACCAAACTGCAAAGGACTGGAAGGAAGTCAAGACCAATTTTTTTTTCATTTTTCCCACTATTCTTTTTAATGTTTTTCTTTTTATATATTTTCCCCTCTTTTTATAGTTCTCTCTCCTCCCTTTTTCATTATCTCTTCTTTTTTTTCTCTTTTTTGCTTCACTTTCTATTCAATAATTGTTCTCACTCTTTCGATGTATTCTATTTCTATATACAGTAGAGTCTCACTTATCCAACATAAACGGGCCGGCAGAATGTTGGATAAGTGAATATGTTGGATAATAAGGAGAGATTAAGAAAATGCCTATTAAACATCAAAATAGGTTATGATTTTACAAATTAAGCACCAAAACATCACGTTAGACAACAAATTTGGCAGAAAAAGTAGTTCAATACACAGTAATGCTATGTACTAATTACTGTATTTATGAATTTAGCACCAAAATATCACGATATATTGAAAACATTGACTACAAAAATGCGTTGGATAATCCAGAACGTTGGATAAGCGAGTGTTGGATAAGTGAGACTCTACTGTATGTTAACAAAAGATTTTGTCCTGTTTCTTAAACAGTTGATCAACAGCTACTGGCAAGAAAAGAACTCAGTCTATTCACCACTACAATGGTGGAGTAGATGGGAAAGCTCCTCTTTCCCATGTTTTCCTGATGAAAATTCCTGCCCAGCTGCCATTTGCCCCACAGGGGAAACAAGCAGATACGTTCAACATACAGCACAGAGAGGAGTGTTTGGAACAGTTGGAAAGAGTTAAACCCCACTGAGGTTGTACATCCCTTCCCAATTGAGCTGCTCATTGAATCATCAGAAAGCAAAGGGGTCACTATGTCAGCCACTCATCTGGACAATTTTGGATTTGGTAGTATTTTGGATTTTGGAATTCTGGATAAATTATGCTTAACCTGTTCAACAGAAAATACCCCAACATTTCTAGATTGGGGTAGCTGGTAAGAACTTTTTCTCCCCAACTTCTTATCCATAATTGGTCTCTGTCTTCTTAGGCACATACTGGACATGAGAAAATGAGATGCAAATTCCCTGATTTGTTCTTTTTGTGGATATTTTGAAGTTACCAGGCAAGCCAATGAACAGCCTGGTCTGTAAATCAGCTCTTCTTGACAGGGAATCACTACAGCCCTAGAAAGATCTGCCTGGGGTGTTTTATTTCCTTATTTTTCAATTGTGCTGTCACTGTCTTTTAACCCCAAGTGCCTGAAATTAGTTGGAGCTGACAGAAATCCAACTAATTTCAGACACCTGGGGTTGCAAGATACTGACAGCCTGTAATGCATTTGATTTAGTCTATTATTGTTTTTCACATTTTTATTGCCTAATTTCTGGGATGTCAATTTTTCCCACTGTTTTACTTAACAGTGCTTGAAGTGTAGGTCAAAACTACTTTTTTAAAATGCAAAGTCTGTGGTTCAGTGAGAAGACAGCTTGATGCCCTTCATATTTTGAGATCTGACAGCACACTAATATATATCACAGTACTGCTGGGTGACTGAAGTCCTTCGTCCTGAAAGTATTTGAAGGCTGGAGTTATGTGCAATTTGTTGCAGTGTTAAAATATGAATATGTTTTTAGCATGGTCAGCCACTGTATTACTATAGCTGCATAAACCAGCACTGAAGTGATGATTCTCCGCCATCAACTTCGGTGAACTGTCCACGTTGTCCAAATGCTCGATCATGGTCTCCCAAAGCAGTTACTGTACTCTCAACTCAAGAATAGAAAATTGAATGTTGGTGAACAGGAAAAGAGATTTAAAGATGGGCTCAAAGCTAACCTTAAGAACTGTGACATAGACACTGAAAACTGGAAAGCCCTGGTCCTTAAGTGTTCTAACTGGAGGTCAGCTGTTACCAACAGTGCTGTGGAATTCGAAGAGGCACGAAAGGGAGAAATGTGTCAAGAGGAAGGTGCGTCAAGCCTTTTTAGGACTGCCTTCCATCTGGAAATCGATGTCCTCGCTGCAAAAGAACATGCTGATCAAGAATATGTCTCTACGGACCCACAGCCAAGACTCTACACTTAGAAGGCAATCATACTCAACCTATGATGATATGAAGATAAGCCATTTCAAGCAACTACATCTTGATTATCAAAAGAATGAAATGTAAATACAGGCAGTCCCCAAGTTATGAACAATATATGTTCTGCTTGTTTGTTCTTAAGTTGAATTTGTTTGTAAGTCGGAACAGATACATTTTTAAGTGTAACTCCAGCCTCTCTCTCTCTCTCTCTCTATATATATATATATATATATATATATATATACACACACACACACACACACACACACACACACACATATAAGAAACTGCCACTTATAACCCAGGAACAGAAATCATAGTACTTACTTACTTAGGTGATCCCTCGTAGTTCGAGGAAGATGGTCCTCCGTCTTCGCTATCTTGGGGATGGATCCGTAGATGGCTGAAGAGACCTATTCTTGATCTGCATGTTCTCCCGCAATGAGGACATTGGTTTCCAGGTGGAAGGTGGTCTCGGTCAGGGTTGGTTTGACGGGCCTTCCTCTTGGCACGTTTCTCCCTTAAGCCCTCCATTCGTGCCTCTTCGAACTCCGCAGCACTGCTGGTCACAGCTGGCCTCCAATTAGAGTGCTCAAGGGCCAGGGCTTCCCAGTTCTCAGTGTCTATGCCACAGTTTTTAAGTTTGGCTTTAAGCCCATCTTTAAATCTCTTTTCCTGCCCACCAACATTACGTTTCCTGTTCTTGAGTTTGGAGTAGAGTAGCTGCTTTGGGAGACGGTGGTCGGGCATTTGGACAATGTGGCTAGTCCAGCAAAGTTGATGGCGTAGGAGCATCTCTTCAATGCTGGTGGTCTTTGCTTCCTCAAGCACGCTGACATTTGTCCGCCTGTCTTCCCAGGAGATTTGCAGGATTTTTCTGAGGCAACGCTGATGGAAACGCTCCAGGAGTTGGGTGTGATGTCTGTAGATCGTCCATGTTTCGCAGGCAGAAATCATGGGAGAAATCATAGTACAGACACCATCAAGGGACATCTAGACTGATTCCCTTCTTCTGGGCAGAAAAGCACTGCCCAAACTCTCCTGACATCCAATTAATATGCTTCCCTTACCACCTACCTTAGCACTTACCCTCGCTGTTTTCCGTAAGCAATTAAAAACATAGATGTTCTGTTGTACATTCAGCTAGACAAGTCCTTATAACCTGGCCCTTATTCATATTGAAATCTGCTCTGCCACCTTACAGCTGTTTTCCATCTCAGGACTATTTTCCCTACCTGTGTTGCCTACCTCATGTATTTTTTTACTTTGATATATACATCAATTCTAATTTTAATGAGTTTGTTAGTCGCCCATTATGCCCTAGGATTGGACCTTTTAAAGGTTCATGGATGATTGGTAATATTTTTAATGTTTTTATAGTTATGCTATTTTAACCATGGTTTGTTTAATTTGTTTTTAGTTCAATACTGGTGTTTTAACTGTATATTTTATGATGTAAATGTGACTTGATAGAGCTTGTCCCTGTGTAAGCCATTCTGAGTCCCTTCGAGGAGATGGTGGTGGCATACAAAAATAAAGTAGTTATTATTATAGTCCCCCCCCCACCTTTGAAGTTGACTGAATTGCATTGGTGGTTGTTTGATATTATTACTGTTGTATAAACCTTTGTTTTAACTTCTGTTTTATCATCTTCTTGTGTTTTAAACTGTGTATATTGTTAATGTATTTGCGCTGTTACTTTTGTAACATTGTGAGCCACCCCGAGTCCCCACGGGGAGATGGTGGCAGGGTATAAATAAAGTATTATTATTATTATTATTATTATTATTATTATTATTATTATTATTATTTTATTGTATGACACAGCAAACAAGATAGATATGCTGGATTTCGTATCACAAAATCAGAAGTCGAACACTTCCCAAGTGTCTAGGACTGTGTGATGTATTTTCGGATGATGCGTGCAGATCCCAGTAGGGTGGCCTTAACAGATTAGGGAGCTGGGCAAAAACAAAGAAATATATTTCAATAGGGAGAAATATATGGTAATACACATAGGCACCAAAAATAAAATACACAAATATTCCTATTCCTTCCATATTATTTCTGATGCTGGTACCATATTTTCTATTATTCAATGTTCAGGAACATATCTACCATATTTCACCATATAATAGTTGCATTTTTCTCCTTCAAAAAGGGGGTGCAGCTATTATGTGGTGAACAATTTGCTGGCAACTAAGGGCTCCTAGTCTCCTCCTAGCTCTTGCGCCTTCACCCAGTCATACAGGCAGAGATGTGACTATTATGTCAAGAATACTTGAACACCCTAACCGGAACCCCAAAAAGGAGTATGTGACTGTTATGCGATTGTGACTATTATGCAATGAAATATGATACTTTATTAACTGCTTATTAATGAAATCAGTGTTAATAAAATCTGAAATCAGTGGGATTTAACATAGTAATCAATTCTATTGATTTCGTTTGGCCTACTTCAGCTATGACTTAGGTCTGGAGTCCGTCCATGGATACCTATTTAACTGTGTGTATCTTATAGCAAACAGCCTATGGTTCCAGATATACACATCTGTTTGCAGCAAAACAAAAACAATGATCTAGTGCAACGAGAACTAGGTGTCACAGTGCAAATGTAGATGTTTGGCAAAAAGCTATCAAGGAAAGAAATATACCTTTGGCAACAGATTTAAATGATTCCATTCACAAAATCTCTGACATATAGTGTCTTGTAGTTTTGTGCTTTTGTATGGAATTGCTGTTTGTTTGGTGTAGTTTCATTCGTGTTGTCTCATTTTCGTATTTGGTTCCCGCTAATGAAAATGGGCCACCTATACGACACGAATTTTTGTCCGGCTAACAAAAAACCAGAAAATTTTCATGACACTGATGGCAATGGGAGGACTTCCTAGGCTCATCCCCCCCCCCTCAGATTTTGGGCTAGAGAGGTGAAAATCACCACACACGGAGGGCATTTTGATCCCTTTTAGCCCAGCAACTTTTAAAACATTTGGATCTTCCCCAGAGTACTATTGTTGTTATTATTACTATTATTATTAACACCCATTGGCACACAACAGACGTAATGCGGAGGCATTCCTCTCCCAGGCTCAGCTTAGATTCCCAGAGTAGCTAGCGATCCTTCATATATATATACATATATATATATATATATATATATATATATATATAAAATATTAACACCCATTTCCACACACCAGATATAATGCGGAGGGAGGCTTTCCTCTCCCAGGCTCAGCTTGGATTCCCGGTGTAGCTAGCAATCCTCCTTATTATATATATATATATATATATATATATATATATATATATTATATTATATTATATTAACACCCATTTCCAAACATCAGATGTAATGCAGAGGCTTTCTTCTCCCAGGCTCAGCTTGGATTCCAAGAGTAGTTAGTGATCCTTCTTAATTCTTCTCCCCCTGGGGGAGATGAATGATATATTAATTAATTAATTAATTAAATATAAATATAAATGTTATTATTAATACCCATTGGTACACATCAGCTGTAATGGGAAAGCAGCCCTCTGTCAGTACCTGCTTATTGTTACGGGGCAGAAATGAAAGGAAAACGAAAGCAAGCACGATGACTGTGTGGCTTTCATTTTCATGTCACCTCCCGTTTCCTAGGAAAATGTCATCATTCGTTTTGTGTAGACAAAAAGTCGAAATGAAACAATAGCACAAAGGAAATGAAGGAAAAAATTGTGCACATTTCTAGTATCTTGCTAGTCATCTCCCCATTCCAGAGCCAGTCCAACAATGAGGCAAATTAAGCGGTCGCTTCGGGCGCAAAACATACGGGGGCGCAGTTGAGACTGCTTTTTCTGTTGATTTCTTGTAAAACATGATGTTTTGGTGCTTAATTTATAAAATCTTAATGTAATTTGATGTTTAATAGGCTTTTCCTTAATCCCTCCTTATTATCCAACATTTTCGCTTATCCAACACTTTTATTTTTCAGTGATTGGTTGGAGGGGGGGGGGCAAAATTCTGTTCGCCTACACTTGAAAAATACCTAGGGCCGGCTCTGCCCATTCCTTGCTAATGAAGTTCCACTTTGAAGAAAGTGAGTTTGGCAACATACTTTCCATTCCATTACTTTTCTAATCTTGAACACACCTCTTCAAAATATCAGTTTTTAAAAGGTAGTCATCATCTAGTTTGTTTGCAAGGCCTCAGTGCTTTTTCAATTCAGCATAAGTAGCACAACTCATTTTGAAGGAGTAGTGATTTGCAGTATAAACATTTAATTCATGGGGACATGTCTCAGTTCATCTTACCTTTACTTTCTAAAGAGTTTACATAGTAATGGGAAAATAGACGAAGAAAGGCAAGACATTTTGATCCAATGCTAATGAGGCCGCTCTAATGATTTTAGATAAGTATTGTCAGCTCACTGCAGTAATAAAGAAACACTGGTGCCACGGAGGGTAAAGATAAATTGAGTTCCTTCCCTAGAAGAGGCATAATAGTCCAGTCCAGATCAAGTTGAGACTTAAAAATAGATGTCTGGAGGAGAAAGGAACTGATCATCTAGCACTGATCAATCCCACACACACACACAGTAGTATTCTCCATAAGAGTCTATAAAATACATAACTGGTACTTGAGTGGTGTACATATATTTATTCTTTTCACTTTTCAGTTAGAATGTAATACCATGTTTCCCTAAATGCCATTATCATCTCAAACATAATAGCAGAGTTAAAGCACTGCAGTCAAGCTGTTTGTTAAGCGGTTTAATTTGATCAGTAGCTGCTGTGCATAATCTAAGCTTTATGAGCCAAGTTATCGACCAGCAGAGAACAGCTCATAACCTTCCTATCCACAATCCAGAAGACAGGCCCAATCAGCCAAGTATATTGTAAGCCTGGCCCTAAACCAAAACACCATATTGTGCACCATCTGATGGCAAATAGACAGGTAATACACATTTGCACTTCATCTGTGATTCTGTGATCTCTATCACAGACCTTTAGCATGGTGACGACCAACACAGAAAGCCAATGAGAAATAAACTAGAAAAATCAAGAAGAAATGTGGCATTACGTGCACAACTTTTCTTTGGCAAGGCTCCTGCTAGTGTTGCATACTACACCAGTCCTTTGCCACATGAAATGAATGCAGCAAGATTATTTCTCTGTTTTGTAGTACTATTGATCACAAGCAACACAACCATATTTCGATTAACCTAAAGTTGATGGGTGGGCAAATGGATGGATAACAGACAGAATGTTATAATATTATTTTACATGAAAGTTGCTACTAACATTTCCATCACACTCTAATATGACTAATCACCTCATCACACAAAGGAGTAGGAGCCTTCGGTGGCCTAGGGGATAAAAACCTCGTGACTTGAAGGTTGGGTTACTGACCTGAAAGCTGCCAGGTTCGAATCCCACCTGGGAAGAGTGCGGATGAGCTCCCTCTTTCAGCTCCAGCTCCATGCGGGGACATGAGAGAAGCCTCCCACAAGGATGGTAAAACATCAAAAACATCCAGGTGTCCCCTGGGCAACGTCTTTACAGACAGTCAATTCTCTCACTCCAGAAGCAACTCCGGTTGTTCCTGACACACACAAAAAATCACACAAAGGGCTTTTTTCCCTTACCATGCTGGGGCAAACTGTTAGTACTACTGGCAGGTTGGGTTAGACTAGTAGTACATGCAGGATAGCAGCTGGGCCCATAATCAATATCAGGTATTTCTTCAACCTGAAGCAGAGTTTGTCAGCTCAACCCTCCAAGCAGTATTAAAGTACTGTCTATAATATTAGCAATACTTGTGATAAACAGCAGAAACAAGTGCTTCTTTCAACAGGAAGGCTTTATCTTTTGTTGCAGCTACAGGAGAGTCCCGGTTATCCTAGATAAAGGGGCGGGCTCAATCTCGGATAAACGGAACTGCTCGGATAACCAGGAGGCCCTATTATCCCTCCCAGCAATCCAGTTTAGGGAAGTGCCCGTGAGCGCTGCTGCCTAGCAATGCTCACATGCGCTTCCCAGGGGATGAGGGTTCAATGAGGGACGTCTCCCCAGATCTTCCTCAGCCAGGCCCTTGCTGGAGGAAAGAGTTTCCTCCAGCAATGGCCTGGCCAAGGAAAACCCGTGGCATGCTCGTTTCTCGGAGGGACAGGCCCTTGCTGGAGCAAGGGCCTATCCCTCCGAGAAACGCTGAGCGCGCCCCAGATCTCCCTTGGCCAGACCCTTGCTGGAGGAAAGTTTCCTCCAGCAATGGCCTGGCCAAGGGAGACCCGGGGAGATGTTCCTCAGTGAGCTCTCGCCCCTTGAGAAGCACCCCACGAGTGCTGCTACCTAGCAGCGCTCATGGGGTGCTTTCCAAGGGGCGAGGGCTTAGGCCAGGGAAGCACCCCAGGAGCGCTGCTGCAGAAGCGATTGTGGGGCGCTTCCGGGGCACTTCCTCCTCCTTCTCCTTCTCTCAAGCTCCCTTCGCTCGAGAGAAGGAGAGGGAGAGGGAGGGGCACCCCCGGCGGTGCCTCGGATAATACGACTCTCGGTTAACCGGAATTCGGTTAACCAGGGCTCTACTGTATTTACAATATTCACAGCTCTCTCCAGAATCCTCCAATTCACCATACATCACCCGACACCAACTTACTCTGTTGGTGTTCTTATATACACTATACACAAAAACAGGATTTCATTCTTCTCATGCTTAATCACTGTAACTGTGACTCAGCACTAAAATACTTAAAGTAGCCCAACAATTTATCTTCAAAATAAGTTAGTATATTTTAAAACTCCAACATCGACAGGGTGCCAATGCGCCTTGCCCTGATTCTGCCAGCCTTCCCCCAAGTGACGGGGAAGGAGAAAGGGCGCATGGCTCATTACGATTCACCACGCACACCTTCTGTTTCGCCAGTGATTGCCGGCAAATAAGACCAGGGGGTGTGTGGGGGGGGGGCACATCAGTATGATTTTTTTTCGTGTCAGGAGCAACCTGAGTTGCTTCTGGTGTGATGAAGTCCTAAGAATAAAAAGTTAGAGCACAAGATGGGCAATATCCCCAGATACATTCCTTTAGTTCGCCTATATAAAAGGAAAGTATTTTCCAAAATACTTGTGCTTTTTGGGAAGGATAACATAAAAGTGTTAAAATAGATTTATAGTCGCACCCTGAGTAGATGGCCACAGACATGGTTCTTGCAGAACACACTCCCTTGATGCACATCTGCTGCCCATTTGGGTGTTTTGCTAGTTAGAAAACAAAATAGTTAAGTTTAAAGAAAAGCACATTACTAGCATATTGCTATTTATATGCAGATTTTGCTTCTTGCACAGGGACGTTAGGGAATTCCACTTTGTAATAGAAGAGCAATTATAATTCAGTAGCTGTGCTTCAGCTTATTGTTCTGTATTTTTATCATTTTATTATGTACAGTTCCCCTCACAGGGAGGGGAATGTTGGGAGTTTGTATTACCGTATATGTGTATAAGCCGACCTTAATATAAGCCAAGGCACCTAATTTTACCACAAAAAACTGGGGAAACTTATTGACTCGAGTATAAGCTGAGGGTGGAAAATGCAGCAGCTACTGGTAAATTTCAAATTAAAATAGATCCCAATGAAATTATTTTGAGGCATCAGTAGGTTAAAGATTTTTTAATATTTACTGTATTTCAAAGAAAAAGAGTAAACTAGCTCTGTAAGTGGAAAAGTAGGGTCAACAAAAACAATATTGTATTAACAATAAAATAATAATAATAATAATAATAATAATAATAATAATAATAATAATAATAATAATAATACAACTTCATTTATACCCTGTCCTATCTCCCCATGGGGACTCAGGCCACCTTCCAACATAGTAACAGGCAAACATTCAATGCCTACATAAACAATGCAGAGCTAGATATAGATCTATAATTATATATACTAATTTCACATATGCATTTCCCCCTGAAATGTTTGCAAATCCTCTCTCTATATATGTGCATTTTCCTCCTGCAATATTTGCAAGACCTATATATTTATGTTTATATCTATCTAGAAATCTCTATGTGTGTGTGCATTTCCCCTACAATATTTACAAGCCCTATATATCATATCATATTCATATATAGCTATCTAGACAGCTCTCTTTATATAAATAATTATATAATTATAGGATTTGCAGAGACTTGCAAACATGTGAGGGGAAAATTCATATATAAAATAATGTATACATATAGATACAGATATACAGGTACATGGAAATCGCTAGATATCTATATACAGGATTTGCAAAGACAAGCAAACATATGAGGGGAAAGTTCATATATAAAATTAATGTAGATAGATAGATAGAGATATATAGATACATAGGGATTGCAAAGGCTTACAGGGGGGAAATGCCTATATATCTGTAGGAAAGATTGACAAATATTTTAGGGGAAAATGCTTTTATAAGATTGATGGATATAAATATATTCTTCTTCCTGACTTGCAAGGCTTCTCTCCCTCGCCTTTCTCTTTTCAAAACATTCCCTTGGTTAAGTGCTAGGGAGGCTTTGGAAAAATAAACACTGATAAGGGAGGGTAAGATGAGAGATTAATATATCATATATTGCAAGCAACAGCCTCCAGCCTCCGCTGCAGACTTGACCGTGACCCGATTATAAGCCGGGGGAGGCTTTTTCAGCTCATAAAAAGGGTGAAAAACTCGGATATATACAGTAGTTTTCATAAACCTTTTAATTATGTTTTTCTTATATTTTCTTATATGTCTAGGCTTGCAAAATGGTAAAATAATTCTCATTCTTCTGCTTATAACGCAGGGGTGGGCAACAACAGGAGGGCTAGAGCATCATTTTCTAATTAGTCAACAACTTGAAGGTCTGTCGATCTGCCTACCAGTCTATCTACCTATCTATTTTAAACACAGATAAATGAACTATATGCATAGGCACGTTGTTTTAAACCTAATCAATTCATTTTGCATTCAATATATTAATTTATCGCATGGAAATTAATTTTAAAATAGATAAATAATTGGGTATTGAGGAAAATGTTCCTGACATGTACATCATAATTACTTTATCTTTGATGCCTTGTTCCTGAATATGCTAAACGGACACTAGTGAAAAGCATGAAATGACATAAAGGTCCTGTCTGTGATTGCTCACTCACATGCTAGTCATCACTTGAGGCTTCACTCATCATGAGTAATGTGCATATATGAAGCAATCATTCTGTTCTAATGGGGTAAAATCTAGTATAGAATCCTTGCTGGATTTCAATACCTAACACAGATTTGATAGAATCCATATGGAACGGTCTATTTTCCTCCTGCAATATTTGCAAGATCTATATATTTATGTTTATATCTATCTAGAAATCTCTCTGTGTGTGCATAGATTACACAGAGAACTGGGCAAAATGTCTACATCAGAGGTTCCCACTTCAAATAGTATTATATCATCACAACCCTGTTACGATTTTATTATTAGTAAGTACTAGAAGACACACAATATAAAGAAAATGCAAGAAATACTCACTTGTAAATTGCTGTTTTCTTGAAGCAACAATAATACAATTTGTTTTGCATGTGATCCGTAATTCGTAAAGATGGAAAATATCACATATGAATCAAAATGTCGAAGTACTTTTAACACTTGCACTATTATTAACTGCTTGTCACACAATTCAGAAATAATCTAAATTAGATTTCACGCATGTCACCAATTGTAAATAAGTCAACACACCCACCTGCCAACACTTGCTTGTTAAAACCTTTCCGCAGACTTGACCAGTGATCAGTGTGTTTATTTGGAAAATAATCCCTATGACTTTAATTCTATGTTACATTTTACAACATAGGAACCATGTATGAATAGTTTTTCATAACATTCTTTCTTTATGCTTCCATCACGCCTTTACCTTTATTCAACATCACAATTCTCATGTGAACTAGAGGCATTTGAGGGTGGATTAGGATGATGTAATATTCTGACTAATTGACCAATAGATTAAAGACTATGCAAAATCTTAACAGATGAAGTTCTTTGAACTAAGGGGAATCAATGCATGCCAAATTTTGTATTCTTGTAGCAGCCTCCAGTTATGACAATGATGAACTGCAGTAACATGTACTGTACTTTCTAAATATTTTCAAGTTGGGCTTATTTTTTTAGACAGTCAATGTCTGCAGCTAACAGAAAACCACTTAGGTTAGGCCTAGACTGGAAACTCCTCTATGACTTTTTGGGTGAGGAAGTGGATGATTTAATAACTTTTGGTTTTGAGGATTAAAAATAATTGATTGTGGAAAAAAGAAATGTTCAGTGTTGGCTGGTGAGGTGTGAACAATTATGTAGTTTGTTCGTAATCTTTTTTATTTTTTCTTCTTTTTATTTCTCTTTCCCTCTTTTTTAAATATATCTTTTCATGTGGTCTTAAAAACTTTTAATAAAAGAAAATTAAAAGGAAAACAGCTAGAACTAATGTATTAGTTCTCCTAAATGTATTCATTCTCAGAACATAAGGTTCTAAATCTAACTTTCTCTATGAGATGCTAATTTTCTAGGCAAAGTTTATTTTTTCCCACAGGGGAGCTTTCAAAATCAGATATTGAATATATGCATAGCATACAATCAGGGAAAATATACACAGCTCTTCTGCAAACTGCATATGTTTAGAAGTATGTTTGCGGTGGCACAGTGGGTTAAACCGCTAAGCTGCTGAACTTGCTGACCAAAAGGTCGGCAGTTCACATCCAGGGAGCAGACTGAGCTCCCACTGTTAGCCCCATCTTCTACCAACCTAGCAGTTTGAAAACATGCAAATGTGAGTAGATCAATAGGTACTGCTCCGGCGGGAAGGCAATGGTGCTCCATGCAGTCATGCCAGCCACATGACCTTGGAGGTGTCTAATGGACAATGTCAGCTCTTCGGTTTAGAAATGGAGATGAGCACTGTAAAGTGGATGATGGTGTGACAGGGAGGAATCCTTTTTGATCCCACCGCTGCCACCAAATGTGATATATGATGATGGTGTAAGGCAGGGAGGAATCCTTTTGATTCCACCTTTGCCACCAATTGTGATAGATGATGATTGTGATGGTGATGTGAAAGTAAATTGTAAATGCTGTTTCCACTGCTGAGGGGATTTTTGGGTCTTTTAATCCCTTTAGATTATATATATATCACCTTTATATGAGGGGAAGGACTACAGGGGGTGATCTTTATTCCAAGATCCCAGCCTCTGTCTCTGTAGTTAGGGATTTCTGTGTTGTTGTTCCCTTTCTGAGGTAAATGAGACTATTATTCTTCCTCAATTAGGTGATTTATTCAGGTAACTGCCACCAACGTGAGGCTTTTGAATTATTACCGATGAAATTTGGCTCCACAGACGCAGATGAAATGAAATGAGTCAGTTGTTAACAAAGAACAACAAGTTTATTGCGTACAAAGCTTATGGTTGCAGGTTGATTGATTTACTTATGGAACTTAAGATAAACAAGTGGTTTAATAACTCTATAACCACCCAACAGTATTCTTTGGTGTAAATCCACTCTCACTCTCCTACTGATGTTATAAATTGTAGAGAACTCTAACCTCAGCTGAGCTCCTTAGTGAACAATGTCCCAACTACAATAAAACTTTTAATTTGATCTACTACCAATCAAATCCCTGATCACTAGTCTTTTCTCAACTAGAGATCTTAACTAGGCTCCCTTTAGTCTGCCCTGACTAAAGATTTTTGGCCAGGCCTGTCTCCTCAGCCCTTCCTGACTGAAAAGCCTCCAGCCACGCACTCTCACACACTCTCTTTTTAAAACTCTCCTTTTTTCCTTTCCTTGGCTCCGCCCACTTCTCCCTCTCATGAGCTAGCCAGCTTCGTCTCCATGGTAACAGCACTACTGTGGATTGAAACAAAATGGCTTCTGTTTCAGCTACTGTCAACTAAACACAAACACATACTCCAACAGACAAAATTAAACACAATAACTATGACTTCTCCACAGCACCAACCCCTAGAGTCAGACACAACTAGACTTAATGTCAGGGGAAAACCTTTACCATTACCTGTATTTGGCCCGGGCTGTGGCGCAGGCTGGAGAGCAAGCCAGCTGAAACCAGCTGCAATGAATCACTCTGACCAGGAGGTCATGAGTTCGAGGCCCGCTCGGAGCCTATGTTTGTCTTGTCTTTATTCTATGTTAAAAGGCATTGAATGTTTGCCTATATGTATATAACGTGATCCGCCCTGAGTCCCCTTTGGGATGAGAAGGGCGGAATATAAATGCTGTAAATAATAAATAAATAAATAAATAAATTTGAAGAAAGGTTTGCACTACAAAAGTGGTTCAAATGCTATGACAACCATAAACCCATTAAATGTCTTTAGCCTCAGACAATATTTTACAAAAAAAGAGAGATTTAGCATGTCACACAATCATAAAGTTACATATTGCACCAAACAATTTCACCAAAAGATGGAAAGCTGTAGTTTCTAAGAATTCATACTTCTTATTGCAGTTTTCTGTCATAGTTTAATCTATTACTGTTTTCACTTGCTTCAATTACACCAGTTAGAAATGTTTGTTAGTCATGAAATCGTATGCTTATATGAATTATTTGAATTGATGTTAGTGTTTAGTTCTTGTATTTTTACTCATATTTCATTTATCTGCCTGTATGAAAGAGAAGAAAAGATTAAAGGTGCCATCTACTGTACACAAGGAGAAATTGCTGAATTTATTTCCATGGATATTTTCATTTTGTATGTAAGCCCAATTGGACTCTGTTCTTATCTTACAGAAGGAGAGTAGTAGTTTAATATCTTATATAGATAGTAGTTTATATCAAATTGCAGATAAACGATAGAAGGAAAATTTGCACCCATTCTTGGTTGAGCAATTGGGGAAGGGATTATTGTTTTGCAGTAGAGGTGAATGTACTTTTATGTTGCCCTGTTTTGAGTACACATTTATGAATTTTAAATATTATATTCCGTATGTGGGACTTAGTAACAGGTGAGTAAATATTAGATTGCAATTTGAAAAGAAAGTAAGCTGTCATGTAGCAAGTACTTTGGGTAGGTAGGGTGTTTGCCTAAATAACATGTTATTTATTTTTGGTTGAAATGGCAATCTATATGCAGTAGACTCTCACTTATCCAACATAAACGGGCCAGCAGAATGTTGGATAAGTGAAAATGTTAGATAATAAGGAGGGATTAAGGAAACACCTATTAAATGTCAAATTACATTATGATTTTACAAATTAAGCACCAAAACACCATGTTTTACAAGAAATTGACAGAAAACGCAGTTCAATACATAGTAACGTTATGTAGTAATTACTGTATTTACGAATTTAACACCAAAACATTGCAACATTTACTACAAAAACAATGACTACTAAAAGGCAGACTGCCTTGGATAATACAGAACCTTGGATAAGTGAAGCTTGGATAAGTGAGACTCTACTGTATAGATATATGCACACACACACACACACACACATAGTAAGTAAGTAAGTAAAAGTTTATTTGTATACCGCCCTCCCTCCCAAAAGGGACTCAGGGCGGTTTCCAATATAAAATCAGCATAAAACATTGTACAATAAAACACTGAAAACACTATAAAACGCTATAAGAATTAAAACACTGAAAACACTATAAAACGCTATAAGAACGAAAACAAAACATAACAATTGACTAAAACAATCACATAAGCAGAAGGAATATAATCACTCAAATAACATGAATCCGCAAAGAAAGAGGGAAAAAAAAAAAAGACCACTGGGATGGAGGAGAGGATGGCCTGGAGGGACCACTAGAACTAAAATGCAATGTGATATTCTAAGATGCTTTGGGGCAGAGGAATAAAGTGCAGTGTTTCAAGTCAGAGAGATGGCCTGTGCAACTACTATAGCTATGGGCTCGGTTATCCAAAGGCGCAGCGGAAGAGCCAGGTTTTAAGCAGCTTTTTAAAGGAAGCCAGGGTGGGTGCTTGCCGGATCTCCTCCGGAAGGGAATTCCAGATCCGGGGAGCAACAATAGAAAAGGCCTGCTCCCTCGTCCCCGCCAACCGAGCCTGGGATGGTGGCGGGAGCGAAAGAAGGGCCCTACCGGATGAACGAAGAGGACGAGTGGGTTCATAGCGGGAGATGCGGTCACAAAGGTAGGCGGGTCCCAAACCGTTTAGGGTTTTATAGGTAAGAACCTGCACCTTGAATTGGGACCGGAAAATAATCGGTAGCCAGTGGAGCTCCTTGAACAGGGGAGTAGATCTCTCCCTGTAGTTTGCTCCAGTTAACAACCTGGCAGCCGCACGTTGGACTAACTGAAGTTTCCGGGCCGTCTTCAGGGGCAACCCCACGTAGAGTGCATTGCAATAATCCAGTCTAGAGGTGACTAAGGCGTGGACCACCGTGGCCAAGTCAGACTTCACGAGGTATGGTCGCAGCTGGCGCACAAGCTTTAATTGTGCAAAGGCCCTCCCGGCCACCGCCGACACCTGAGCCTCAAGTGTCAGTGATGAGTCCAGGAGGACCCCCAAGCTGCGGACCTGCGCCTTCAGGGGGAGTGCGACCCCATCGAGCACAGGTTGCCACCCAATACCCCGATCAGACTTGCGACTGACCTCGAGGACCTCTGTCTTGTCAGGATTGAGCTTCAGCTTGTTCGCCCTCATCCAGGCCACTACAGCGACCAGGCACTGGTTCAGTATCTGAGGAGCTTCCTTGGAATTAGGTGGAAATGAGTAGTAGAGTTGAGTGTCATCTGCGTAGAGATGGCACCCAACTCCAAAACTCCGGATGACCTCGCCCAGCGGTTTCATGTAGATGTTAAAGAGCATGGGGGATAAAATGGAACCTTGCGGGACCCCACAGGTCAAAGGCCAGGGGTCCGAGCAGGTATCACCCAGCTTCACCAACTGGGAACGGCCCTCCAGGAAGGACTGGAGCCACTGGAGCGCAGTACCCCCAAGGCCCATCCCAGAGAGCCGTCCCAGAAGGATACCATGGTCGATGGTATCGAAAGCCGCTGAGATGTCCAGGAGAACCAGAAGGGACACACTCCCCCTGTCTAGCTCTCTGCGGAGGTCATCCACCAAGGCGACCAAAGCCGTCTCAGTACTGTGACCAGGCCTGAAGCCGGACTGTGAATGGTCCAGAAAATCAGTGTCGTCTAAGAATCCCTGGAGCTGAGAAGCAACCACCCTCTCCAGTACCTTGCCCAAGAAAGGGAGATTGGAAATTGGTCTATAGTTGTTAAGAGTAGACGGATCCAGGGATGCCTTTTTTAGAAAAGGCCTAATTACTGCCTGTTTTAGGCTAGATGGAAAAATCCCTTGTTCCAGAGATGAGTTGATAATTTTCTCAAGCCAAATTAACAAATCTCCCCTGGTCAGTTTGATTAACCAGGAGGGGCAAGGATCTAGGGAACAAGTGGTCGCTCTCGTAGCTCCAAGGAACTTGTCCACGTCATCAGGGCGAACAAGCCGAAACGAATCCATCAAGATCGGACAGACAGATGCCTCAGGCACCTCACCTGGCATTGCACTAACCCCAGTGTCTAACTCAGAGCGTATCCGAGCGACTTTATCTGCAAAAAAGTGCGCGAAATCGCTGCACTGGGTTGCTGGGTTGTCAGGGGTCTCCTCCCCCTGGGGAGGATGGAGGAGCTCCCCAACAACCCGAAACAACTCCGTTGGTCTATTGATTGCAGATGCTATGCGTGCAGCCGAGAAAGCCTTTCTGGCTGCCCGCAAGGCCGCAGAATAGGCCCTAATAGCGGCTCTAGCCCGTGTTCGGTCGGATACCCTACGAGTTCTCCGCCAGGAGCACTCTAGACCCCTTCTCGACCGCTTCATCACGGCCAGCTCCCTTGTGAACCAGGGAGCCCTGGTGCGTCGGCGGGTTGAGAGGGGACGTTCAGGGGCAATCGTGTCTATCGCCCTGGCCATCTCGCTGTTGTAGCGATCGACCAAGACATCAACAGGATCGTCAGCCTCAATGACAGGAAGATCCCCAAGAGACCTCAAGAAGCCGTCTGGATCCATTAGTCTCCTGGGGCGGACCATCTTAATGGGTCCACCACCCCTGCAGAGGTTAGTGGTCACGGTAAGTCTTAAAGTGACCAGGTGATGGTCGGACCATGACAATGGAAGAATAGTTTGCTCTTCCACTCCAACCAATCCACTGTCGGCAATAAATACTAGGTCAAGGGTGTGTCCTGCCTGATGGGTGGGTCCAGAGATGACCTGGGACAGTCCCATGGTTGTCATGGCAGCCATGAAGTCCTGAGCTGCACCAGTTAAAGGGGCCTCCGCGTGAATGTTGAAGTCCCCCAGCACCACCAGGCGCTGGGAGGCCAGCACCACGCCAGAGACCACTTCTGCAAGCTCAGGGAGGGAGACTGCTGTGTCGCGGGGTGGACGGTACACCAGCAGAATCCCCAAACTGTCCCGGACACCTACCCTCAGGTGGACACACTCAAAACCTGAGGCTTGCGGAACAGCGCACCTGGCCACGGCGATGGATTGCCGAAACACACCTATATATGGATAAGGGATGTTCAATGTACCCCATATGACTTCCTACCAAGGGGAATCCTTTGTTAGCCAGCTTGAATACCATTGAATAGCCTTGAAGCCTGGCTGCTTCCTACCTAAGGGAAACCTTTATTGGCCAGCTTGCATACCATTGAATAACCTTGCAGCATCAAAGCCTAGATGCTTCTCATTGCTTTATTTTCCATGCAACCAGACTATGCCACAGCAACGCAATGATGCATCTCGACCAAACTCGCCCAACATAACAGATTTTAAGTACTGATGGAGTTTCTGTGGGTTAACCAGGCATGTGAGTTGTAGTTCACACACAACCTTATGCATTTTGTACATATATACAGGCATATCACATACCCTGTTTCCCCTAAAATAAGACATCCCCAGAAAATAAGACCTAGTAGAGGTTTTGCTGAATTGCTAAATATAAGGCCTCCCCCAAAAGTAAGACCTAGCAAAGTTTTTGTTTGTAAGCATGCCCATCGAACAGAACACCAGAGCATGCAGCATTGATAAATGTACGTACCATATACATGGAAATAATGGTAGTAATAAGACATTCTTGATAGGATTCACAATTTGTCTGGTTATGCTGGTTTGTGATGACAATTACTGTACAGCATATAATAAATGTTCATTTTTTTTTGTTCGACAATAAATGTGAATTCTTCTTCATGGAAAAATAAAATTTCCCCTTAAAATAAGACCTAGTGCATCTTTGGGAACAAAAATTAATATAAGACACTGTCTTATTTTCGGGGAAACACGGTATATCAAATACCACCACATCCTCATTACTTTATGTTCCATACCACCAGACTTCTCCACAGCAACATGTGGCTGGGCACAGCTAGTAGAATATAAGATTGCATTATGTGAATTGAAAGGAGGAGAATTCATCTAGATTTGGACAAGTCATGCTATTAGCAACAGAAGGTCAGGTTGGGTCAGTACCTACAATAGGCATTTACGGAAAGTGATCCAATAATTCACATATTGCTGATACTTAACTGAGAGGCAAGTATGTAGTTTCAAAATTGTATAAAGTTATTTCAGCTTACACAAGAACCATGGCTTCAGGGGCCCAGCATGCCAGTTTCCAAAGATCAAATAAAACATGGACATGTTGAAGGCGAAAGGAACAGAAGAGTTTATTCAACTTGACCAAAGCGGTTGCCAGCAGTCTGCACTCTGAAGACTGACATACACCAAAGCAAAGAAACTGATAAATGTACAATACATTGACAACAGTTTGAAACAAATGACTTTGTTGCTCTGGATGCTGATAGGCTTGGATCAGGGCCAACTAGGATCCACAGGCTGCTTAGGTGAAATGTGTCATCCGCTCAAAGATCTGGCAAGAATTGTAATAAATGGACATTGCTCCATTAGAAGTCTTGTGGCTATTTTCTTGGTCCACCCATGTTGGGTGTGGGAGGAAAGGAATGTGGCCTGTAGGATCTGAGTTAATGGGGGCTAATATCAAGGGTGTTGAAACAGCCTTAATGGATTCCCAGGAAAGGGTCTGACTGGGTGTTTGGGATAAGGAGACGTTCCCAGGGATAAGGCTCAAAAGTATATTGGATCCATGATTCTTCCTGGGCCCATTCTGAGTTGTTCTGAAAGTATTACATTCCTTCTGGACAAAATTATGGGATTTGCCTTAGTGTGTGTACATATGCATGGTGCAATTTCAGCGAGTTAATGCTGGAATTTGCCTGGAACTCGGTTTCTGGGCAAAAGATCATTTATAGGCTCCGTGTTTGGGCACCTCAGTTTTGGGGACACTTTGAGGGTTCTGGTGTTTCAATAAGAATTGAATCTAAATTTCTATATTCCATCTGTGATATAATTCATCTGACCTATTATATTCTCATGGACTTTCCAACACTCATCATACCTTTACTTCTCATTCCCTTTTTTTTCTGTGCCATTTACACCATTTTGTAAATGTAGCAGATATGGAATGAAAACTTCATGGCAAAAGTGTTCCCATTTGATCATGTTAACAGCTCAAAATACATGAAAGGGTTGACTTAGTGTAGTGTCATTTGTACTGCTGAAAGATTTGCTGTTCTCATAAACCCGTTTCATCTCCTGCATGAAGTAAAATATCCCAAGGAGAAACCTGCTAAATCACAAGCCCACAATATGTTTCAATAAGCTAGGGAGGTCAGTTTAATAGAAATTTTATTCTGGGCCAATGGGTTCCTGCAGCTAAGTAGTTGGTGCCTTCATTTTAAATAGCAGTATTTTATAATACCATTTTTAAAAGACTTGTCTTCAAATTTAAATGTTATCTAGTTTTACAGAAAGGGCAATGGGGCTGAAGGGATTTTGTGTTTAATTCATTTTTATGGACAATTCGTTTTAACGGGACCATCTTTTGACCTATGTCAGACTGAAGGAGCCTTTTTACTGGCTCTTTCTACATACTGCTTCAAAAAGTGAAAGCAAAGGGGCTTCATTACACTAATGAAACACACCAAGATATGCAGAGAGAAAAAGACGTTCCTCTCCATTTCCTTCACTCGTCTACATCACGCCTAGATCAGTTGTTTATTCCCATTGGTCATGTTGCTAGTAGGGTTATCTTTGGAAGGAAAGTTAAGCATAATTAAATCCCATACCTCAAGGGCCTTTTGTAGGTTATTTCTTGTTTGGTTTCTTTTCTGGAAATCTGCTTTGTTCCGAGCTCTGTTCACAAGGCAGCTGCCTGATACCATTTTAAATGTGACACGACTTGTTGTTTCCAGGGTCCCCCACAACCATGCATGTACCTCCTAAATTGATAACTAAAGCTGGTTCTGGGGACTCAAATTGATACACAACGCACACTCCTTTGCCACTCCTGCTTTTCAATAGTGGTTGTTTTCAGGAACCACTAGTTTTTTGCTCCCTCTTGTCAGAGTTTTCTGGGAAGAAGACCTCACTACTCTACAACTAGACTTGGAACCTGAAAACAAATGCTTTTTAACGCTCTCCAGAGAGAATAGCACAAAAATTGAACAGAACCCTTCACCATATCCGCCTACTCCTCTTTGCCTGACTCGTATCCAGATTGAATGGTTTATCATCATCAGCCCGGCTTTTACACTTTCTTCTTTCACCTTGAGGAGCCTTATCGCCAAGGTGAAAGAAGAAAGTGCAAAAGCCGGGCTGCAATTAAACATCAAGAAAACCAAGATCATGGCAACCAGACCGATTGGCAACTGGCAAATAGAGGGAGAAAACGTGGAGGCAGTGACAGACTTTATATTTCTAGGTGCGAAGATCACTGCAGATGCAGACTGCAGCCAGGAAATCAGAAGACGTTTACTTCTTGGGAGGAGAGCAATGGCCAACCTTGACAAAATAGTGAAGAGCAGAGACATCACACTGGCAACGAAGGTCCGCATAGTCAAAGCAATGGTATTCCCCATAGTAACCTATGGCTGCAAGAGCTGGACCATAAGGAAGGCTGAGCGAAGGAAGATAGACGCTTTTGAACTTTGGTGCTGGAGGAAAATCCTGAGAGTGCCTTGGACCGCAAGAAGATCCAACCAGTCCATCCTCCAGGAAATAATGCCCGGCTGCTCACTGGAGGGAAGGATATTAGAGGCAAAGTTGAAGTATTTTGGCCACATCATGAGAAGACAGGGAAGCTTGGAGAAGATCATGATGCTGGGGGAAATGGAAGGAAAAAGGAAGAGAGGCCGACCAAGGGCGAGATGGATGGACGGTATCCTTGAAGTGACTGGGTTGACCTTGAAGGAACTGGGGGCGGTGACGGCCGACAGGGAGCTCTGGCGTGGAATAGTCCATGAGGTCACGAAGAGTCGAAAATGACTGAACGAGTGAGACAACAACAATCATCATCTCAGGCCCCTTCCACACTGCCCCTCCATCCCAGAATCTGATCTCAGATTATATTTATCCTAGATTATATGGCAGATTATAATCCGGTTTAAAGCAGATAATCTGGAATCAGATCCTGGGATAAAGGGCAGTATAGAAGGGGGTTCAGTTGCTGCCCATGCTGAGACAAGATAGAAATCTTTATATTTTCTCGAGAGCAGCCAAGGTAAATACGAAAAAAACCTTCTATGAATATAGCAGTTAAGTAAACTATGAGAATGACAAGAGCTATCCGTTGAAGTCTGTGTAAATTGCTGAGGGTCAAATTTACTCCTTGGTTTTTAATTTTCTATCCCTAATAGTTTTTTGTATCTAATGAATCTGGAACTGGGATGAATTTATCTAAGCAGCTGATTTTCATCAATTTTGCATGCCCCCAAGCATTCTCTATTGTATGTGTTCAAGTGAATCTCAGGAGAAGGGGAGGAGCAGGATGCCCCTATTGATCTTGGGGGGGGGGGGGGGGGTATCTCAGGTAAGGAAAAGACAGGGCAGATACTAGTAGTTGAAATCTATTCTGTCTTGATCCTCCTCTCATCCTTTAAAATTCAGGGTGCCTTATCAATTTGCCCTCGCAAGGTTGGACTGCAACAAAAGAACTACCATCCATCATTTAATTGTGGATCAAGGAGCCAACTAGGCAACTATCTCGGAGACTTGGGTGGATAGGCCTGGAGTTTAAACTCTCTCACAGCTTTGTCTACCCAAATACCCAGTGCAGCAACAACCTAAGTTCAATTTAAAGTAGTCAGGTATTGTACAGATGATGTTCAATGTTGGTATTTTTATCAGTACTTCTTTAATGGGTTTTAAACTATGGGCAACAGCTGCAATGTAGGAAGAAACCAATATTCAGACACAAAACACCTCCACAGGTATCATCCACGCACTGTTTCTGGTCATCATTTTGGGTAATAACTGGCAACACAAAATGAGGAACTGGGAAAGTGGTAGTGTATTCATACAATTTGGGATGTTACATACAACCTCTGTTCAAAATATAAATCAGAAATCACATATTTAACATGTGGGGGCTACAGGGGTAATGCTTGGGAGTACCAGGGAGGGAGGGAGATGGGATATTTTCAGCTCATAGGCTATTTGTTAATTTTGCAAGACCAAGAGTTATTGAATTTAGTCATCTTTTTCATTTCTTGCAGATGGAAGCATTCTCAAGTTTGGGAAACTTGTCAGCACTTCAAATACATACGACGGCTCTGGGGTAGTGATCATTGAAACCGATAAGCCTTTGCTTTGGACAATGGGCATCCAAGAGAAAGAAAGTGCTTAAAAGGTTACCACTGCTAATTTTGTTCAGTCAGAACTTTAAACTGACATCTCCCACAGATCTTCAACTAATAATGCAAATAGATTTGTGTAATGACCTTAAAGATCATTGTACATTTTATCATCAATTTTACTCATCAGCCTTTGTTTGCCACATCAATTATAGGTATTTTAAGAAATGTATTCTTGGAACAAGTTTGCCTTTTTAAAGCATTTTTTGATAGAGGTTGCTTTTTAAGATTTTGAAGGGGGAAGCTGATAAACCAAAATAGATTTTATTAACACATGATGCCTTCAATAAATGCAACGTGATTTGCCCACTAGCCTGGAAATAAATAGGACTTTTTTTTACAATGCCAATAGAACTATAAATATAGCCTCCACTGTATACGTGTTTTCACACATACTAGCAAGCAGTGCAAGAAGGAAGTCTAACCTTCTGAGGAGTATGTATACATACCCAGGGTGCAAGAGACTTTCACCCTCATAAAACTATGGTGTATGACTCTTTACTCCTAAATCCTGCTAATACAGTTCTTTCTATCCCTCATCCATTGCCAGATTTTATGTCATTATGCTGTAGAGGAAATGTATAGCAAGCAACACACTCTTTCAGTGCAAGCAGAGATCAAGCTCTTTTGCTTGAATAAAAAGGTAAAGAGAAAACAAAGGAAGGGATGCCTCCTATTAATATAGCTGTAACATCCATATGAGAAGCTTTGAAATTACTTGTAAATGAGGTTGTCAGCATAACACATGACAATGTGTATGTTAATGAGAAAAGAATCAATCTAGTGCAAATCCTATTAAATTGTCAATGTAAACAGTAAGTATAAGTTTTCAATCTTGTCTAGTGTGGGATTGTTAGCTCTTTGAATCCCCATGGGGAGAAAGGCGGGTACAAATAAAGTTAATAATTTTTTATTGTGTCAGAAGCGACTTGAGAACATACTGCAAATCGCTTCTGGTGTGAGAGAATTAGATGATACAGAGATGTTGCCCAGGGGACACCCGAATGTGTTACCATCCTGCTGGGAGGCTTCTCTCATGTCCCCAAGTTAATAATAATAATATAAGAGTATCCCCTTGCTTAAATCTGTATGGACCACTATAACACATTTTTGAGCTACTGCTCATCATACTTGCTAAAGTTGTAACTGAACTGCATTTGTAAAAAGGGAATGTAACCTAATGCCATGTGTTATGCTAATTCAATTTTTTAAATGTTAATGTTACTTTTGCTATTGACAACATATAGAAGAGCAAAGAGCCCAGTCTGTTTGAAATTGTAAGTCAAACATCATTAAAGAAATGAAAGTCAGACCAGTTCTGTAGTTAACATAACTAAGACGATACACAAAACTTGTGATGTCTACGCTTATGTATTCCAGTACGCCACTCACTGCAACAGATATCATTGGTTCTTACTTCAAGATTTACACCAAATGTACCCCCAGATGCTTTGTATTACAATGTGTACAAAAAAAAAACCAAGAGATCGCAGAATTTATCAAGATGTGCTTGTATTAACTAAACAGAATGCCGCAACAGTTGTTCTTTAAAAACTGGTTTATACTGACGAACAATAAAAGATGATATAAAGCCAGAGAGCTTCTTGTGTGATATTATGTCCAATATTAAGTCTTCATGAAACATTCAGCCACCCCTGCAAAAGAAAGGGGAAGGGGGAGAGAGACACCATCAGCTTGTTATTCTGGAATACGATACTGTTATGCAACCGTCTTTTACACAAGAGTCAATGTTGTCATTATTCAGAACACAGCAGGAGACTTGCGTCAATTGCTAGTTTGTTTAACACCATCCTTTACATCAGCTAGAAGTACAGACTTAAATCAGGTTTTCAACTGACACTTGGTTTTGTTTTTTTTTTACAAAAGATGGAAATTTGACTATTACACCACATTAACTTACAAGAATACTATAACTCTTCCATTCCTATAATCACACTTTGTATCTTTGGCCCCATCCACACAGGCACTATAATCTGGTTGGAAGCTATCTCAAGGTCAAGGTATCTATAAAACACACACACACACCCGATACAACCTGCATCCAGCCCGATAAAATAACGTATCCCCTTTTTTATTCTTTGGTTTCTGTTTTTTAAAAACAAAGAAACTGACTTACCTCCAGGACAGGAGGAATGATCCAGTCTCAAAAAAACAACTCTATTTCTGTTTGTTTTGTTTTATAAAGTGCATTGCCTCCAAGAAAGGAGGGAAGATTCCTGCTTCCTTACTTCTTTCTTCAAAGGCAAGTCAGTTTACAAAATCAGAAATGGAGCTCCTTGGAGAAAGAAGGAATGAGGGAAGACTCAAGGTCAAAAGACTTCCATTTCAGGTTCTTAAAACTGCCTTGCCTTCCAGAGAAGGAAGGAAGGGGGAATAAGCTGCCAATTGTTCTGTGACTATTATACATAAAAATAACAACTTAGCTACCCAAAAAATGGGGGTGCAATTATTATATGGTGGCAACTATTAAGTGATGAAATATTGTATCTGAAGAACTATGTTTCCCATTTGAATCTGCTATAGTATTACGTTGCAGGCAGTTATCTCTTTTGAATGACTCTCCAGAAGGCAACCAGACAGAAGATATTTTTTGTGGTGGTACTTTGTAGTCCTTCAGAATAATGATAATAAAACTTTATTTATTATTTTACCCCAAGGGGACTCAGGGAGGATTATAATAAAAAAACACAATAACAAATATTCAATGTCAAAAACCAGAAACAACATATATCAAATCAAAAACAAATCAGTAAAAATTAATATAACAACAAAAATAAACATAGCATAATACAACCCACATTTTACAATATAATATGTTCTTAGACTCATAAAGGTTCAGCTAAAATAATTAATTAGACCTAAGATAGTATAAGCCAATAGATTAAGATAGATTTTCTATACTTTGGCAAGGATATATATCGAGATGTAATCAGTCCTCTTCCTCTCCGTAAGCTAAAGTGCATAGATGGGGTTTCAGGAGCTTTTTAAAGGAGAGGAGAGAGGGATTCTGTCAGATAGAATCAAGGTAGCTCTTTCGTTTATTTTAAGATTATCTATATACAATATAAAGTTCTCAGACATGGGAATGGGATGGTTTTCCATATCTATAGAGAAGACTTATCATCATCCAGCAGAACTCATTGAAACAAATCTTAGAATATCTTGCATACATCTCTCTACCAGCCATATCTATTTTACCATTGTTACTTACACAATGATGTTGTTGATTGGAATGTGGATCAGTTTTACAAAGAAGCCAATAAATCCCATTATCGCAAAACCTATTGCTGTAGCCATGGCAATCTTCTGGAATTCTGGAATTAAGTAAATAAGTAACTTGTCAGATCAAAAATGATTAGAATATTGCAGGTGAAAATCATTTTATATTCAAATTGGGTTGCACCAATAAAACCATATTCCTCTTCATCTGTATCCAGAAATATATTCTTGAATGATTGGATTGTAACAAATGTGTAATATTGGATTTTTTTAAAGAGAAATAGAGAGCTAGCACCTGCCTAACTGAAGCAAGAAATCTATTATGGAATGGAGAAGAAATTAGGACTGTGTTCACTAGCGTTTCCTCATGCCTAGTCATGCAAAGTTAGTGTGAAATTGGTTGACAGGCATACAGCAACAAATAATAATCCTTCCACATGTCTTGAGAGTGGAGAGAATCTGGATTTCTGAATCACTGAATGAATCTGTGTGTACACTGCCTCCTTTTGAAAGAATGCTGAGCCGAGGGGGAAAGAGGCAGAAATAATTCCCTCTATATCTGTTAGTCCATGGAGCAGTTTTAAGTAATCATTGTATTTCCCCTGCTCTACCATTTAAAAACACCTCTATCGATTAACATACAGTCATGAATATTTAGATTATTTGTTAATATGGCCATAACTGTTTATTCATGTCTACATACACTTATCAATACAGTAAGCCCTTGGTATCTGCAGGGGTTTGATTCCAGGATCCCCAGTGTATACCATAATCTCAAGATGTTCAAGTTCCATTATATACAATAAGATTGTAAAATAGAAAAATTAAGATTTACTTTTTGGAAGTTTTTATATATATATTGAAATTTGTGGATGCAGACCCAATGGATACAAAGAGCTGAATATCCTTAACACTAAAGCGGAGTTTTCCAAACATTTCATGTCTGTGACATACTTTTTAGACATGCATTATTTCATGACACAGTAATTAAGTTTTACTTGCAAAACGGAAGTTAAACTAACCCCTTATAAGAGGTAAATACACATAAATAAACTGTAATAATGAAATGTATGGCGACGAATCATATCTCATGGAAATCTTACATTTATATATTTTTAATATATAATTAGTTGCTTACACTCTCACCTACACACTGCAGCTGTCACACCAAAGTGCTGTGACACACGGTTTGGAAAGCTCTGCACTAAAGGATGTTGTGATGCTGGTGTCTCTTCCCATGGGTTGCTCCAGTCTCACAAGTCATCATAACCACTAACAAGTCTATATTGTGTACTGGGACAACGCACTGATATTCAATACATCATACTCCAAGCACCTATTTGCTGGATTGACCCTTTTGCCAATCAAACCTTTCACTACTAAACTACTGAAGAACCTGATCTTGGTCTCAGCACAATCCTTGCCCTCCTCCAAAACTTTGGAGCTTCATTAGAGAGGGGAGATGCAGGCACGTAATACTCAGAAAATCTTGTTGCATTTCCTGTTCCTTCAAGGTTCAATACAAAATGAAGGAGGCGCTTAACCTTATTAAAGTTCAGGAGAACAGATATTTACCTTTGTGTATTCTTACTTCAATATATGCACTCGCGATTACAGTACTAGCAAGTACATTCCTAGATACTCTGTATGAACAATACCCCTCTGAATTCTTCTCTGATCAGGTGGAAACTCGCCCTTAGAAATGTAAATTCAACAATAAAACATTCCATTTATATTAGTAGTTGTCTTTTAAAAATGCTACCTGAACAGTATGAATCTGCTTTGAGGAACCTGCTGAATAGCTTTCCTTACAAAACAAAAATAGATTCATTAAAAAAAAAATGAACACATTGCTTTCTATTGAAACAGATACTTCTTTTAGTTGGGGTTGTTGTATGTCTTTCGGGCTGTGTGGCCATGTTCCAGAAGCATTCTCTCCTGACGTTTCGCCCACATCTATGGCAGGCATCCTCAGAGGTTGTGAGGTTCTTTTAGTTTTTCTTATAGATTACCTTTCCTATCTGGCTTTGTGCATCTTTTGACAAGCCTGATGGAGTCTTTCACAAATTGGCGGCTGGGTTCCACAAACTGCATTACTTGATCCATGGCGAACTGTAGGGGGAAAATACATCTGCTTTCAAACATATTTTACACAGTTCTCCAAATCAGCTCCTAAAATGTCTTTGACAGAAATATAATTAGTTTTTAAGTAGCAGATAAAGTGACAACTTCTTAACTTTAATACGTTGAAAAAAAAACCATCCAATATTTGTTTAAATATTTTGTTTAACTGGGAAGGGTGGTTAACTTCCACATTTGCAAAATCTATATTTTGCATGTTTGTTACATTAGTATATATTGCTTTGTAGGGGAGCTGAAGGCATACTGGTTAACAGTCATACCACCTTCTAAAATGTTTATGTTCATCATAGAGAAATGCTGAAGTTATGTGGTGTTTGATGAGGATTTGTTAGGCCTCTTCTACACTGCCATATAAAATCCATATTATCTGCTTTGAACTCGATTATATGAGTCTACACTGCCATATAATCTAGTTCAAAACAGATAATCTGGATTTTATAAGGCAGTATAGAAAGGGCCACAGTGGTTCAATGTATTTTAAATGGTTTTGACTGTGTGTTTTTTTTAACAATTATATTTTCTAAACTTTTGTAAATCAAAACTGCAGGTAAAATTGTATTTTACATTCTGTTGCCCCTTTTATACAGCTACATAAAATCCAGATTATCTGCCTTGATATTCTGGATTATATGGCAGTATAGAAGGGGCCTATTTTATTGTAAAACATTTTGGGCAACAAGACAGGAAAACAGTGGGGTATAAACTGAACATATAGATAAATCGACAGAATTATGGCTAATGAAATCAAAAGCCAATTAGGCAGTTCAGGAGTTTACCACATGAGCACAATGATTGGGAAGGTCCCCTTCATGTTCTCTGCCCATGTGCATTTCCCATCAGACCTAGGCCCTTTCCACACACCTGTAAAAAAAAATCTAAATTGAACTGCATCATCTGGCAGTGTGGACTCAGATAATCCAGTTCAAAGCAGATATTGTAGATTATCTGTCTTGATATTCTGGGTATATGGCTGTGTAGAAGGGCCCATCGATGAGGGATGATGGGGGAGCAGCCAGTCAATATCCAGAGGGCCGTACACTTCCAATTCTTGCCTTTAAAAGTACATCAAATCCCATTTTTTAACATATGGCACATTTAGAAAATATGCTACAAGTGATACAAAGCGTGTATATATAAAGCATCGCAAACTCAGTCCAACCTTGGTGTCTAATAATAGCAATAATAATTTTATATATAACCCACCCTCTCTCCCAAAGAGGACTCAGGGAAGCTTCCCAAACAAGGCAGATATTCAATGTCCCATACAATATAAAATAACATCTTAAATTAACATTTAAATGAAATTAAAAACAGAAAAAATCCTCGACAAACAAATGGACTATGGCCTCATCAAATCCACTGAGCAGTTAAGTTTTGTTTAAAAATAGGAGCATGAAATCTAAGAATATAAAATGACAAGTGGCACTACAAATACATGGATGCTAGTAGGGTGATCAGTCGGATAGGGGCCATGAAATATTACTCAGTTTCCTCTCCATAAGCTAATATACACAGGTATGTTTTTAATAGCTTTTTAAAGGAGAAAAGTGAAGGGGCTTTTCAATACCTCAAGCCCATGTACACTGCCATATATGAAGTTACAGAGTGCAGTTTAGATGCATTGAACTTGATCATATGAGGCCCCTCCTTCTACATGGCCAAATAAAATCCAGATTATCTGCTTTGATCTGAATTATAAGGCAGTGTAAACTCAATCCAGTTCAAAGCCAATAATGTGGGTTATCTGCTTTGATAATATGGATTATATGGCAGTGTAGAAGGGGCCTGAGACCGCATCTACACTGCCAGATAAAATTCAGATTATCTGCTTTTAACTGGATTTATCTGGCAGTGAAGACTCAGGGCCCTTCCACACTGCCCTATAACCCAGAATATAAAGGCAGAAAATCCCACAGTATCTGCTTTGAACTGGAACATATGGCAGTGTGGACTCAGATAACCCAGTTCACAGCAGATATTCTGGGATTTTCTGTCTTGATATTCTGGGATATAGGGCGGTGTGCTAGGGCCCTCGGATAATCCAGTTCAAAGCTGGCAATGTAGATTACCTGCTTTGATAATCTGGATTATATGGCAGTTTAGAAGGGACCTGAGGCCCCATTCTACACTGTTAGATAAAATCCAGATTATCTTCATTGAACTGGATTTATCTGGCAGTGGAGACTCATATAATCCACTCCAAAACAGATTTATTATTTATTTATTTAATTAATACATTTATATCCTGCCCTTCTCACCCCAAAGGGGACTCAGAGCGGCTTACAAATTAAATTTACATACAATATTATATTATTAGCATAGCACAATACTGGCAATAAATTACCATATTGTACTATATATATTGTACTATTAATAATATTACATGTAATATATATTATATAATTAATATTATTACATTGTATTATTAGTATTATATTGTATTACAAAATAATATTATTAATATTATATGCATATACAATATATTATAATATATATTATTGTAAATTATATTGTATATATGTATATACAGTAGAGTCTCACTCATCCAACACTCGCTTATCCAACCTTCTGGATTATCCAACACATTTTTGTAATCAATGTTTTCAATAAATCGTGATATTTTGGTGCTAAATTAGTTAATACAGTAATTACTACATAGCATTATTTCGTACTGAACTACTTTTTCTGTCAAATTTGTTGTATAACATGATGTTTGGGTGCTTAATTTGTAAAATCATAACCTAATTTGATGTTTAATAGGTTTTTCCTTAATCCCTCCTTATTATCCAACATTTTCGCTTATCCAATGTTCAGCGAGACTCTACTGTATACGGCTGTGTAGATGGGGCCGCATACAAAATGTATTACGATATAGTACTGATAATACAATATAATATCAATTCTATATTAAATGTAATATTACTAATATTACAATATAATGATATATTAGTAAAGGTAAAGGTTTCCCCTGACGTTAAGTCCAGTCATGTCTGACTCTGGGGGTTGGTGCTCATCTCCATTTCTAAGCCGAAGAGCAGGCGTTGTCCGTAGACACCTCCAAGGTCATGTGGCCAGTATGACTGCATAGAGCGCCAGCAAAAGAGAAGGCTAAGAGGAGACATGATAGCCATGTACAATTATGTGAGGGGAAGTCATGGGGAGGAGGGAGCAAGCTTGTTTTCTGCTGCCCTGGAGACTAGGACAGGGAACAATGGCTTCAAACTACAGGAAAGGAGATTCCACCTGAACATCAGGAAGAACTTCCTCACTGTGAGAACTGTTTGACAGTGGAACTCTCACCCCTGGGCTGTGGTGGAGGCTCCTTCTTTGGAGGCTTTTAAGCAGAGGCTAGATGGCCATCTGTCAGGGATGCTTTGAATGCGATTTCCTGCTTCTTGGCAGGGGGTTGGACTGGATGGCCCATGAGGTCTCTTCCACTCTACTATTCTATGATTCTATAGGTTGGCAGGAGAATGATATAGTACAATATAGTAATTTAATATTAGTATTGTACTATGCTAATAATATAATGTATTGTATGTAAATATAATTTGTAAGCCGCTCTGAGTCCCCTTCGGCGTGAAAAGGGCGGAACATAAATGTAGTAAATAAATAAAAAATAAAACTTCACATTCAGTGTCCTTCCATACAGCCATATAACCCTGAATATCAAGGCAGAATAATTCACAATACCTGCTTTGAACTGGGTTATCTGAGTCCACACTGCCATATATCCCAGTTCAAACCAGATAATGTGGGATTTTATTCAGTTGTGTAGAAGAGGCCTCAGTGCCTCATTTAAAGAGCTATGCTTCCAGATTAACGACTAAACAAATCCCTTCCTTTGCAGACCCGCACAAAGAAGCCTTTTGCTCACTCAGCATGGCAGCAAACTGGGCCTTTCTAGGTGTTAACTGAAACGTAAGTTGTTCTTTCCTTTTGCCACAGTTGCTCCTGTTTCCCATTCTTTGGCGGGAACACCAGAGAAAGCCTCTCGTCCTTTCATAACAGAATTGGGGAGAAGGGAGAAAGAAAAACAAAAGGAAACCTCCTCACCTTCCGACTTTCTCCGCGACGTCTTAAAGACACGTAGCAACTTCTCTGAGAGACGCGGGGGGGGGGGGGGGGAACCGGAACCGGAAAGAGATGGCCAGTCAGAGACGCGCGTGCGCCTCAGCGGCGAGCTTGCCTCGAGGCTTAAAGGCGCCGCCTCCTTTTCCACAGGAGATGAGTGGAGGAAGGCCCAAATAGAGAAACATCGCAACCAAAGCGTGCTTTTAGGCGGAAGAACCGTTGAGCCAGCCTCGCACTTTGGGAGACCAGGGTTCAAGCCACCATTTTGACCCCAGAAGCCTGCTGAGTGACCTTGGGCAGGCCGCACTCTCTCAGCCTCTCTTCTGAAGACATCTTACCAAGAAAAGCCTACGACACGGTCCCTTTTAGGGGCGTCCAAATTGGGAATGACTAGAAGACAACAACAGCAGCATGCTTTCACAGTACAGTAGAGTCTCACTTATCCAAGCTAAACGGGCCAGCAGAAGCTTGGATAAGCGAATATCTTGGATAATAAGGAGGGATTAAGGAAAAGCCTATTAAACATCAAATTAGGTTATGATTTTACAAATTAAGCACCAAAACATCATGTTATACAACAAATTTGGCAGAAAAAGTAGTTCAATACGCAGTAATGTTATGTTGTAATTACTGTATTTACGACTTTAGCACCAAAATATCATGATATATTGAAAACATTGACTACAAAAATGGCTTGGATTATCCAGAGGCTTGGATAAGTGAGACTCTACTTTATCTGCTTTGAACTGGAATATCTGATTCCACATTGCCAGATAGTCCAGTTCAATGTGGCTTGTATACAGCTCTGTGGAAGGGGCCTCAGATCATCCAGTTCAAAGCAGATAGTCTGGATGTTATATGGCAGTGTGGATGGGGCCTGGGACCATTTTTAACTGTTGTGGCTTAATGCTGTGGGATTTGTAGTTTGGGAAGTAAAAGGTAAAGGTTTCCCCTGACATTAAGTCCAGTCGTGTCCAACTCTGGGGGTTGGTGCTCATCTCCATTTCTAAGACGAAGAGCCGGCGTTGTCCGTAGACACCTCCAAGGTCATGTGGCCGGCATGACTGCATGGAACGCTGTTACCTTCCCGCCGGAGCGGTACCTATTGATCTACTCACACTTGCATGTTTTCGAACTGCTAGGTTGGCAGAAGCTGGGGCTAACAGCGGGCGCTCACTCCTCGGATTTGAACCTGGGACCTTTCAGCCTGCAAGTTCAGCAGGTTAGTGCTTTAACACACTGAGCCACCAGAGGCTCCAGTTTGGAGAAGTAACCAACCCCATTTGACAGAATAGATGAAAGTAAAACTACATCTCCCAGAATCCCATAGCATTGAGCCATAGCAGTCAAATTTATTTATTTATTATTCAGACATATATGCCGCCACTCCCCTAGGGCTAGCGGGGGCTTACAAGAACAGGCTAAAATCAACAATTTAAAAACATCTTAAAAGCATCTTTTAAAACATCTTAAAAACATCCTAAAAGCACATTTTAAAATATCAATAACAGAACTCAAAAGCCTGCTTGTTTGTCAGTGCATTCATTCTACAGTGTAGATGCACTCACAGTTTCTCTCTCTTCCTCTCACTTCTCTCCTTTCCCCTAAATTTACCTGTACTTTGTCATTTTCCTGCATTGGCAGGGGGTTGGACTAGATGGCCCATGTGGTCTGTTCCACTTCTATGATTCTATGAATGGTCCCCAAATAAATGTCAAGTGCAAAAGTAACTTGTACTCACTAAGGACCCTTCCATACTAGATGATCTGATCCCAGATTTTCTGTTTATCCCAGGTTATCTGGGACTTGTATAATCTGGTTTAAACCATATTCTGGGATCAGATACTGGGATAAAGGGTAGTGTGGAAGGGGTCTAGTCCCAGCAGGGAGGGAGCAGGTAGAGCTTTACCTTTTCCCATAGATTCTGCCAGCTTCTAGCCTGTGTCTTCTTCCTCATTAATAATTTTTGTCATCTTCACCACATCCTCATGTTGCTTGGCTGTATGTTTTCCAGTTTTCATCTGTAAAACCTTGGAGATCATGCATTTTCACTCTATTTCTTTCAGATAAACAAAATATGTTGTACTGTCCTGGATATCTTGCAGTTTTCCACTCTGATATCTCATACAGGCAGTCTTCAAGTTATGAATAAGATAGGTTTTGTAGGTTTGTTCTTAAGTTGAATTTGTATGTAGGAACAGGTACATTTTAAAGTCTAACTCCAGCCATGTAGGGTTAGGGGGGTTGCGCTTCGGATAGAATAGCGAAGGGTTTTGTTTGTTTTGCTATCTGTGCCTCTCAGAAGATATCACCTCACTTTCTTTCCCTGTGATAATTGGATTTTGAAAGAAGGGTTGATGAGAAAGCTTCAGCTGAGACGCTTTTACCCCATGAATACTCTTTCAGGAGTGGATTTCCCTTCCGAGGGGTAGATATTTCTCACTTCCTGTTGTCTCACCCCCATTTTAAACTGTGAGTTGTAAGTTGGATGTTTGTAACTCAGGGACTGCCAGTACAGTACTTGTTTTCTTTACAGTGGCTTTTAAAAAAAAATAACAGTACATACCAACTTCAAAGTCAGGGCCCTTCTACACAGGCCCGAAGACACGGAAGAAACTAGAATGGCGGGGTGACTAAATGAAATTTAAGGAAAATGTGCGCTAATTTGCATTAACAGCTGAAAAACACATGTTTAAAAGGTGCACTTAAAACTTGATTTTGTCCAGAAAATGTGCATATTCCCATGACTGTATATCCCTGCAGTCAGTGAAAACACATGATTTTGTTCGTATACCCTGGTGTGGCCTGCTCCAGTGCATGCACGTGTTTTAAAATCCCGAAACAGCTGATCAGGGCTGTAAACAATATGGGCACACAGATGACTAAATGGAATCACATGGGGGAAACCAATTACAATGAGAACTCTCTGTAACTATTCCTTTGTTTTGATGTTTTGATCATCGGAGGTCACAACGACCATCTCAACGAGACTTACTCTATGTACCGGGTCCTAGAGAAGTGCACTTGGAGAGGACCAGGCGCAGAGCTTTTTCTGTTTCTGCCCCTGCCTTATGGAATGCCTTGCCGCCCTATATGAGAGCCATTCGGGAGTTAGGGCCTTTCACCCTAGCACTCAAGACCTGGCTCTTTACTAGAGCTTTTAATCTATTTAAATTTTTATCAATATTTGTATGTATGTATTTTTATCCTTTACAATTTTATCTTGTAAATCGCCTAGAGCATCGTGAATGGAGGGCGATTAATAAGTAATTAAATGATGATGATGATGATGATGTCTATGAAATTAAACAGAGCTTGAATTTACAGTAGGTTGAGGCAAGATACTAAGAAAACTGCTTGTGTGTTCATTTAGGTATCCAAATCAGTGCATACAAGGTCCAGCGCATCTCATAGTGTCAATTAAAAAAAAAAAAAACTTCCACCAGATATCCCCCGTCCATCTTTTAGATTTCTAAAATCCACTACAAACAAAGGTATTAGGACGGTGGGGAACCATTTCCCGAGACTGACAGGTCTGTGTTTGGACTTGCTGTCAGGTCCTGTGATGTTTTGCCCAATTTATTTATCCCACATTTTGACTCTGTCTTGAAGCACCCTATGAATGTTGATGAGAAATTTGGATTGTATGGTTTTCAAGCAGAAATCTTGGAAGCCAACCAAATATTTCAACCAATAGTAGTTTTACATCTCTTTGCAGCCATTTTTGTAAAGATGCAAAAAAAGTACTCACTTTATTTAAATAAATATATAAGCAATCCTGTAAGAGTTTGTTGGTACTGCATGAAGAACCCACCTCAGGATTCCAATGATGATGAAAACAGTGACATCACAATCTCATCCTTTCTTGTTGCAGGTCTCAGCCTGCCATTTGCTCCATTAAGCAATAATATTAGTAGTAATGTAGAAGTGCAACCATGGCAGAGAGGAATTATGGGGGCCATCTTTCATCAGGCTACTCATTAGCGTAACAACTAAATCCCTTCTCCCTTTAAGGCCAAATCTCTTCTTGCATTAGTTCAGCATTTTTCTTCACCATGGAACTAAAAGAAGTTCACACTGGCATGCCAAAGAGGGTCATGTCTGGACTCACTGTGGCAGATCCTGAAGATCGACTCTTCCTTCGAGAGTCATTAGAAAACATAAATGCTTCCTTATTGCATACTCTGAACCACATCTGTGTAGGTGAAACTGGTGATAAGTTTTCAAAAGAAGCATGCAAAGGCAGCAGTTTGGAGACCTGCAGTGAGAACGTGACAGAAAAATATCAAAATGACATTCAGGAAGTTGGATACAAAAACCTTCAAGTTAATGATGAGATGCAGGATCATATCAATGAAAAGAACAAGGAAGCCTTTAAAGCTCTTTCTAAGGGTGAACTTCAGAAAGCAGTTGAACTGTTCACAGAAGCTATTGAACTGAATCAATATATTCCCAGTTCCTATGTTAACCGGGCCCATGTCTTTATGCTGTTGCAGGATCCAGTTTCTGCTATTAAAGACTGTGACACAGCTATTGAAATGAATCCCAAATCAGCAGAGCCATTAAAATTGAGAGGAAAAGCATTCAAGAATTTGGGCCATTTGAAAGAAGCAGCTTGTGACTTGGCTTTAGCATCGAAATTGGAATACAGTGAAGAAGCCAACGCTGTGCTAAGAAGGCTGAAGTTAGAGTTTCAAAGAATTTCTGAGAGGCAGGCAAAGTGTGATGTAAAATATAAGGAACCAGTAATACTGAGGAGAATTAAAAATGCCTGGCAATATTTACAAAATCAAGAAAATGTTCACAGAGAAGTAGACCCTTATACAACATTGGAAAATAAAAATGATAAAGAGAAGATCAAACTAAATAAAGATGGTTACTCCCAAGACATGACTGATGGAAATGTGGAGAGAGCTAACATGTGGAAGCTAGCCATTGAAAAAAAGAAGAAAGCTTTGGATGCAGTGGAGAAGGGAGAATTAGAAAGAGCCATTGAACTGTTCACTGAGGCAATCAAATTAGCTCCTCAGTTTACAAATTTATACATTTGTCGAGCCAGCACCTTTCTGAAGTTGCACATGCCAAATGCTGCCATAAGAGACTGTGACCATGCCATAAAAATTAACCCTAATGCAGCATTGCCATACAAGTGGCGTGGGGGAGCTTTTTATTTGTTGGGCTACTGGGAGAAGGCTGCTAAAGATCTTACTTTGGCTTGCCAGATGGATTATGATGATGACACCTATTCTATGCTGAAGGAGGTACAAGCAGAATTCCAGAAACTCTGTAAAACTGAGGGCAAGCTTGAAGAAAAATATAACAAGGAGGAATATAAGGAAATGATGAAAAACAAGGAGGATCAGGAGAGAATGCAAGCAAAGGTGTCTCAAGAGAAACGAGAAATGCCACAAAGTGTTTTAGAAAAACAGGGAAGAAGTACATTTAAAACATTTCAATATAATCATTCAGCAAACCACCCAAAGATCCCATTTTATTTTCCAGAGGGACATGGCAAAATTTGTACCATGTATGTAGCAAAACATGAAGAAGGTGAGCTTATAGATCAAGGAAAGCATGACCCATCTAAACTGCAGGAACTGGGGATTCAGGAGAAAACTAAGAGGAATGAAAAATACCCAAATTGGTCTGAGAGTGAGGACAGTGAATTGGATATTGACACTGAAGAAATTATTGAGCCAGATGGTGATGTTCTTCAGGAGATGGGAGATGAAAACTTGAAGGTTACAGAAGAAATGAGGAAGCAGGCCAATGAAAAGAAGAGGGATGCCATTGATGCAGTCAATAAAGGTGAACTTTTAAGAGCTTTAGACTTGTACACTGAAGCTATTAAGCTCAATCCACAATGTACAATCTTATATGCAAACCGAGCCAAGGTCTATCTGGAGCTTGAAAAGCCACATGCTGCAATTAGGGACTGTGACAAAGCCATCCAAATCAACCCTGATTCTGCACAGCCCTACAAGTGGAGAGGGAGAGCACTACAGTTTCTTGGTTACTGGCAGAAGGCTGCTAAAGACCTTGTGTTAGCCTGCCAGTTAGATTACGATGAAGAATCCTATGCAATGTTGAAGGAGGTACAACCCAAAGCTCAGAAAATTGCCAAATATTGGAGGAGGTGGGAGAAGAAATTTCAGGATGAAAAATATGAGGCACAATTGGATAAGATTCAAAGTGTCTGTGCGGAAGATAAAAGATCTCAGTGTAATATACTGGAACTAGAAAGAGATTATTATAAGGGCACTAGGGAACACCAACAGAGATATTGGGAAGAAACCACGATGGAGCAACAAAGAGTCAATCAAACAGTGCTGAGAAAAGAAAAAGGTATGTCTCAGGAGAAAGAACTGGAGACAAGGAAACAACACAGATATTTTGAAAGGGAAATGGAAGAAGAAGAAAACTTTCAGCAGAAATTGCTGGAAGAACAAGATAATTTTCAGCCAAGGGAACTGAAAAACCAGGGAACAGTTCAGCAGAAAGAACTTGAAGAACAGCTGAGAGCTCTTCAGGAGGAGCTGGAAGAAAAGCTGAGATATTATCAAGAACAATTGGATGAAGGTGAAAATGTTATGCAGAAATTATTAGACGAACAAGAAAAATCGCAGCAGAAGGTATGCCATGAACAAGAAAGAGAATACAAAATGATCCTAGAAGAACAACAGAGAATCCAAATGTTGGCTCTGGAAGAATTGACAAGATCCCAGCAAGAGGCTATAGAGGAATTGACAAGAGCTGAGCTAGAGGCTATAGAGGAACTGGCAAGAGCTCAAATTAAGGCCCTTGAGGAACATGACCAAGTTCGGCAACAAATCCTAGAAGAACAGGAAAGGGCCCAGAAAGCTCTTGAAACTCTGGAAAAAGCCCACAAACAGGCTTTGGAAGAACAGAAGAATGCTCACATAACTGCCATAGAAGAACAGGAGAAAGCTCAGGAAAAATCACTAGAAGAAAAGAAGATGGCTGAAGCAGCTTTAGGAGAACTCTTGAAGACCCAAGAAAGGATCAAAGAAGAGCAAGAAAGGGCTGAAAAGAAAGCCAGAGAAGAAAGAGAATGTACTCAGAAAGCCCTGGAAAAATTAGAGAATGCTCAGAAGAAGTCTCTAGAGGAACAGGAAAGGGCCCAGAAAGCTCTTGAAACTCTGGAAAGAGCCCACAAACAGGCTTTGGAAGAACAGAAGAATGCTCACATAACTGCCATAGAAAAACAGGAGAAAGCTCAGGAAAAATCACTAGAAGAAAAGAAGATGGCTGAAGCAGCTTTAGGAGAACTCTTGAAGACCCAAGAAAGGATCAAAGAAGAGCAAGAAAGGGCTGAAAAGAAAGCCAGAGAAGAAAGAGAGTGTGCTCAGAAAGCCCTGGAAAAATTAGAGATTGCTCAGAAGAAGTCTCTAGAGGAACAGGAAAGGGCTCAGAAAGCTCTTGAAACTCTGGAAAGAGCCCACAAACAGGCTTTGGAAGAACAGAAGAATGCTCACATAACTGCCATAGAAAAACAGGAGAAAGCTCAAAAGAAATCGCTAGAAGAAAAGAAAATGGCTGAAGCAGCTCTAGAAGAACTCTTAAAGACCCAAAGAAAGATCCAAGAAGAGCAGGAAAGGGCTGAAAGGAAAGCAAGAGAAGAAAGAGAGAGTGTTCAGAAAGCCCTGGAAGAATTAGAGATTGCTAAAAAGAAGTCTCTAGAGGAACAACTAAAAGCTCAGAAAGCCCTGGAAGTTCTCGAAAGAGCTCATAAACAGGCTTTGGAAGAACAGAAGATAGCTCAGATAGCTGCCCTAGAAGAGCAGGAGCAAGCATGGAAAAAATCACTAGAAGAAAAGAAGATGGCTGAAGCAGCTCTAGGAGAACTCTTAAAGACCCAAAGAAAGATCCAAGAAGAGCAGGAAAGGGCTGAAAGGAAAGCAAGAGAAGAAAGAGAGAGTGTTCAGAAAGCCCTGGAAGAATTAGAAATTGCTAAGAAGAAGTCTCTAGAGGAACAAGTAAAAGCTCAGAAAGCCCTGGAAGTTCTCGAAAGAGCTCATAAACAGGCTTTGGAAGAACAGAAGATAGCGCAGATAGCTGCCCTAGAAGAGCAGGAGCAAGCATGGAAAAGATCTCTAGAAGAAAAGAAAATGGCTGAAGCAGCACTGGAAGCACTCTTAATAGCTCAGAGAAATATTAATATAGAACAAGAAACATTTCAGAAAAAAACAGTAAATGAAAGAAAAGCCAGTCTCAAAGAATTAGAGAAGAAGGCTCTGGAGGAACAGGAAAAAGCTCAGAAAGCCCTGCAGGCTCTCGAAAGAGCCCATAAGCAAGTGTTGGAGGAACAGAAACAAGCACAAGAAATATCTCGAAAAGAAAAGAAGATGGCTGAGGAAGCCCTAGAAGAACTCTCAAGGAGGCAGAGAAAGATTCAAGAAGAACAGCAAACGGCTGAGAAGAAAGCAATGGAAGAAAGAGAAATACTTCAGAAAAAGATAGAACAATTACAGATGGCCCAGAAGGAGGCCTTGGAGGAACAGGAGAGAGCCCAGAAAGCTCTTAGTACTGTAGAAAGTACTCATAAACAGGCCCTGGAAGATCTGAAGGCAGCTCAAATGGCTGCCATGGAAGAACAGGAGCAAGCACAGAAGAAATCTCTAGAAGAAAAGAAGATGGCAGAGGCAGCCTTAGAAAAACTCTCAAAGGCTCAGAGAATGTTTCAAGAACAGCGACAAAAGGCTGAGAAGCAAGCAATGGAAGAAGAAGAAATACTTCAAAAAAGGCTAGAAGAACTGCAGATTGCTCAGAAGAAGGCCTGGGAGGAAAAAGAGAAAGCTGAGAATGAACAGGAGAGAGTTCAGAAAGCTCTTAGTTTTGTGGAAAGTGCTCATAAACAGGCTCTAGAAGATCTGAGGACAGCTCAGATGGCTGCCATGGAAGAACAAGAGCAAGCACAGAAGAGATCTCTAGAAGAAAAGAAAATGGCAGAGGCAGCCTTGGAAAAACTCTCAAAGGCTCAGAAAATCTTCCAAGAACAGCAACAAAGGGCTGAGAAGCAAGCAATGGAAGAAAAAGAAGTACTTCAGAAAAAGTTAGAAGAATTACAGATTGTTCAGAAGAAAGCCTTGGAAGAACAGGTGAGAGCTGAGAAGGCTCTGGGTGCTCTGGAAAGTGCTCGTAAACAGACACTAATTGAACAAGAGAAAGCTCAGAGGGCTGCCATGGAAGAACAAGAGCAAGCACAGAAGAGATCTCTAGAAGAAAGGAAAATGGCAGAGGCAGCCTTGGAAAGACTTTCAAAGGCTCAGATAATCTTCCAAGAAGAGCAACAAAGGGCTGAGAAGCAAGCAATGGAAGAAAAAGAAGTACTTCAGAAAAGGCTAGAAGAATTACAGATTGTTCAGAAGAAAGCCTTGGAAGAACAGGTGAGAGCTGAGAAGGCTCTGGGTGCTCTGGAAAGTGCTCGTAAACAGACACTAATTGAACAGGAGAAAGCTGAGAGGGCTGCCATGGAAGAACAAGAGCATGCACAGAAAATGGCTAAAGCAACCTTGGAACAGCTCCTAAGAACTAAGAGAAAGTTCCAAGAAGAACAGCAAAGAGCTGAGAAACAAGCAACAAAAGAAAGAGAGGCACTTCGGAAAGAAATGGAAGAGTTAAAAATTGCTCAGAAGAAAGCCTTGGAGGAACAAGAGAAAGCTCAGAAAGCCATGGATGCTCTGGAAAAAGCCCATAAACAGGCTCTAGAAGAACAGGGGAGAGCTCATTTATCTGCAACTGAAGAACAGGAACAAGCACAGAAAAACTTTTTACAAGAAAAGAAAATGGCTGAGGCAGCTCTGGAACAACTCTTGAGAAAAGTCCAAGAAGAGCAAGTAACAGCAGAGAAGAAAGCAATGGAGGAAAGAATGATAGCCGAGAAAACACTAAAAGAATTAGACACTGCCCAAAAGAAGGCATTAGAAGATTTAGAAATGGCAAAGAAAAAAGCCAGAAAAGAACAGGAAAAAGCTCAGAAAGCTCTTGATTCTCTTGAAAAAGCACATAAGCAACTTCTGGAGGAACAAAAGAAAATGCAGAAAAAATCTCTAGAAGAAAAGAAAATGGCCGAAGCAGCTTTAGAGGAACTCTTAAAGACTCAGAGAAAGTTTGAAGAAGACCAGAAAAGGGCTGAAGAGAAAGCAATGGAGGAAAAAGAGAGAGCTCAAAATGCTCAGGAAAAAATAGAGGCTGCTCAGAAGAATGCCCTTGAGGAACAGGAAAAAGCCCAGAAAGCCTTAGAAGCTCTAGAAAAAGCTCATAAACAGTTCCTAGAGGAACAGAAGAAAGCACAGCAAAACTCTCTTAAAGAAAAGAAGATGGCTGATGCAGCTCGAGAGTTGCTCGCAAAGGCACAGAGAAAGAACCAGGGAGAACAGGAAAGGGCTGAAATGAAAGCTATAAAAGAAAGGAAGATGAGTCAGAAGTCCCTAGAAGAATTAGAGCTTGCTCAAAAGAAAACTCTGGCAGACTTAGAAATAGCTCAGAAAAAGGCCATGGAAGAAAGTGACCTTGCTCAAAACCAGGCCAGAGAAGAACAAAGAAAAGCACATTTGGCTAGGGAAGAACTAGAGAGAGCACGTGCCAGGGCCATAGAGGAGCAGCAGAGAGCTCACACAATAGCTTTAGAAGAACAGCAGAAAACTAAGAAGATGCTTATTGAACTAGAGGAAACAAGAAGAAAATTCTTGGAGGAACAAGAAGAGGCATATTTGAAGGCTCGAGAGGAACAAGTGAGAGTTCATTATGCCACACAGGAATTAGCCAAGATTCAAAAGGCAGCTATGGAAGAGCAAGAGAGAGCTCGGAAGACCGCCATAGCAGAACAGCAGAAAGCTCAGATGATGATGGAACAATTGGAGGAAAAACAGAGGAAAGCTCTGGATGAACAGGAGCAAGCACGGATGAAGGCCCTTGATCAACAAAAGAAAGCTCATTGTGCTATGGAAGCGCTGACAAAGGCTCAAAAGATAGCTCTTGAAGAACAAGAAAAGGCTCAGAAAAAATCCATAGAAGAACAAAAGAGAGCTCAAGTTGCCGTGGATGAACTACAGAAAGTACAAAAAGAGGCCTTGGAGGAAATGGAAAGACAACAGAACCAATATCCAGCAGAAATTCAAGAGCCTGTTCTTAGAAAGATTAATGAAGCAGGCAAAATAATACATAAAAGGAGTTCTAGTGACCCAGAAGGAACTCAAAATAAAGAGCTGAATGTAATTCATAACAAGCTCTGTATTGAGCAAGGCAAGGCTACCAAAGACCTAGAACTGAAAGAACACCCACAATGTCAGAAGAGCACAGGACCTGACAAAAGTTCCGAAATACCATTCCTTAACACTGTTTTGGACTTTTTTCAAACTGAATACATTCCAGAATTCTGATCCTGTGTAATCATTAGAAAAGGTTGAACTGATTTTGAAGGCCATCTGCAGGTGTTGTATAAATTAAAGTAAAACTGGGAAAGAAGGAGTAAAATGAGAAATGTTTTTGTTTTTAAAGGGCTTCCGATATCCAAAGTTGGGGACCCCCTACCTGGAATTCCGAAATGTTAAATACTCCAGAATCCAAAAATATGCACATGGGTGGCTGACGTAGTGACATCTTTGTCTGCTTCCGGTTCTGTGTATATAAAGTTTGTGTCATGCACAAAATTATTTTAAAATATTGCATAAAATCACCTTCAGACCATAGGTATAAGGCAGGGGTCCCCAAACTAAGGCCCGGGGGCCGGATGCGGCCCTCCAAGGTCATTTATCTGGCCCCTGTCCTAAACTTTAGACTTAGGATTGACCTAAGTCTACCTGGTCTTTGGAGGTCTCTTTGCTTATCTATGGTCTTATGAGAGCGTCTAGATGGTCTTCGAAGGTCTCTTTGCTTAGCTACGGCCTTATGAGACCATCTAGATGGTTTTTGGAGGTCACTTTCCTTACCTATGGTCCTATGAGACCGTCTAGATGGCCTTGGAGGGTCCCTTTCCTTACCTATGGTTTTATGAGAGCGTCTAGATGGCCTTTGGGGGCACCTTTCCTTCTCTATGGTCTTATGAAACCATCTAGATGGTCTTTGAGGTCCCTTTCCTTATAGATGGTCTTCTGATGGCCTGATGAGATCATCTAAATGGCCTTTGGGGGCCCCTTTCCTTACCTATGGTTTATGAAACCATCTAGATGGTCTTTGAGGGTCTCTTTCCTTACCTATGATCTTATGAGACCATCTAGATGGTCTTTGAGGGCCCCTTTCTTTATCGGTGGTCTTCTGATGGCCTGATGAGATCATCTAAATGGCCTATGAGGGTCCCTTTCCTTACTGATGGTCTTACGAGACCATCTAGATGGTCTTTGGAGGTCCCACCTATGGTCTTATGAGATCGTCTAGATCAAGGGTCCCCAAACTAAGGCCCATGGGCTGAATGAGGCCCTCCAAGGTCATTGACCTGGCCTCTGTCCTAAACTTTAGACTAAGTCTGAAATGACTTGAAGGCACACAGCAACAACAATAAAAAAAAAAAAACAATTTTGGGCTATTTCATCATAGTCCGGCCCCCTAACAGTTTGAGGGACTGTGAATTGGCCCTCCACTTAAAAGGTTTGAGGACCCCTGGTATAAGGTCTATTCCGTGATTCCCAAACTCTAGTCTGCCAGGTGTTTTAGACTTCAATTCCCAGAACCCTCAGCTGCCTTGCTCAGTGAACAGGGATTCTAGGAGCTGAGCTCCAAAATATCTGGCAGATCAGATAATAATGAATATGAAACATAAAATATTTTTGTGTTTTGACTTTGGTCCCATCAGGAAGATCATTCAATATATACATATATATATACACACACACAACCGATACTTACAAATATGTATCTGCATGCACACATACAACACATGCACACACAGATATACAACAGTTACACATGGGAAAAACGTTTTGAATATGAATGAACACTATAGTCAAGGCAAAATCTGAAAACCAGTAACATGCATTGACTTTTCCGCTTGACAAATTTTACAGTGGTATTGCATGTTAGTCAAAGATAGTGACATTTCTCTGTTGGAAGAAATTACATTGAAATAACTGTTATTTTATAAAAAAATCTTGGTCTTGTCTTTAGTCTGTGTGAAATAAGAATTCTGTAAATGTAACAGCTCATGCTTGAGGCAAGCAGGTCCCTCCCCATTAAATGCTAGAGAAAGCCCCTTTTCAGTCTATGAGCCACCCCTGCTATAATATTTCAATAACTTTCGGTTTCTCTTACAATTATTTCTGCCTCAAAAAAGAATCTTTTTATATGTTCTTTGCAAAAAGGGGAAGTCAGGGGACAATACTGGTTTCTGCTGCCAACATTTAGGATATCTGTATCTATATCTATATATACACACATAATCAAAGTAAAAATGTGTATGTGGCACGGGTGTCTGTTCACACAGACAGCCTCCGGCCTCCACAAACAGGCTATAGTTCCCAGTACTGAGGAGCCACCAAATCAGTCCTTCTCAGGACATTGCTGGTTATGGCAAGCACATCCCAGTGTTCCTTTCTCTTGCTATTTGCATGACCCTGCCCACTGCCTCGCCCTTAACCCTTTCCTACCCTTTCCTATGGCACACAGCAAACAGAGGAATTGATCAGCAACTGAACATACTGGAGAGAGAGAGAGAGGTTTGGGGAGAATTCACCATGATTTATAGGAGTTGTAGGTGCTGGGATGTATAGTTCATCTGCAGTCTAAGAGCACTCTAAACCCCACCAATGTTGGACCTGGAAATCACTTGGCACACAGACCCAACATGGCCACATTTGCATGCTGGCGGGGTTTGGGCGTGATTGATCTTGACATCCAAGAGCAGTAGTTCACCCATATTCAGAGAACACAGCCCATCTGATGACAGATCTGGACCAAACTTGGCATACAGGCCCAACATGGCCAACTTGGAATACTGGCAAACTTTGGGGGTGATTGACCTTTAACTCTGGGGGGGTTATAGTTCATCTGTATTCTGTGAGCCCTATGAAACTCACCAATGACGGATCTGGACCAAACTTGGCAGAAAGACCCAACAGCCAACTTTGCATACTGCTGGAAATTGGAGGGATTTACCTTGGCATCAGAGAGTTATAGTTCACCCATATTCAGAGAATACTGAACCCAGCAAGTGATGACTCTGGACCAAACTTGGCACACAGACCCAACATGGCCAACTATCCATACAAATCTGGGAGTTGGAGTTCACCCTTACCAAACTGGACCAAATTTTATTGATATTACCTAACATGCCAAAACAAATAATGCCTTCTTCTAATAACCCGGACCTGCAGGCCTCCAAGCTAGTATATAATAAAAGTCAGTATTTGTATGCATGTATGTATGTTTGTTTATGGGTATGTGGCAGATTTCTGATTGGCTGCTGCTTTCAAGGGCCACTGCGACCGCCATGAAGGACTGACCTGGACCAAACTTGGCATACTTAACCCCCATGAACCATTTCATGTACTGGTGCCATTTCTGGGATGATGGACCACGGATGATGGGATTTTCAGTACTTTCAATCACTTCGGCTCCCACAGACCATTGCGATGCCCACCAGTGACAGACTTGGATCAAACTTGGCACACAGAACCCCCATGACCCCCTTTCCATCCTGGGCCAGATTGGGGGAGGACAGACCAGGAATGATGGGACTTCCGGTACCTTCACTCACTTCTTGAGACCACTACAACTGCCACAAATGACAGAACTGAATCAAACATGGCACACATATCCCAAATGACACACTTTAGACGCTGTAGCAGTTTGGGGAGGATGGACCAAGGATTATGGGATTTGCAGTACCTTCACCCAATTCACTTCCCACAGACCATTGCAACCCCCACGAATGACACAACTGGACCACACTCGGAACACAGATGCAACGTGGCCCACTTTATACCCTGGTGTGGTGTGGGGAAGGATGGACTATGGATGATGGGACTTGCAGTATCTTCACTCACTTCCTGAGACCACCCACCAGTGTCTGATCAAGACCAAACTTGGCACACAGTCCCTATGACCCACTCTACACCCTGGCGGTATTTGGAAGGGAATGGATCATAGATTATGAGACTTGCATATCGGAGCTGTAGTTCACCTGCACCCACTGAACCCAGCTGACATTGCATCTAGACTACACTTATCAAATGACCCAGGCACCGCAGGGTACCCAAGCCAGTAATAATATAAATTGCTATCCTATTGCCAAGAACCATTATGATCTAGGGAACGTCTTTTTAGCCTTAGGCATTGTCAACCATCCCTTGAAAAGTCAGGCTAAAACCTCACGCTGGGACTAGATTGCCTGCAACACATTTCCACTGAAGTTTGGAGATAATCCACATGCAAACTAAATGTCAGGAAACCCCGTTGAATTCCAACTGACTTGCTTTCATCACCCGAAATCTATTTATCACACTTGCTTTAATATCTAAAAATGGAACCCTGAACCTTTTCTGGTGGGTGACAATGCCTAAGGCTATAAAGGCATTTTCTTGGAAAGAAGCTAGCCATTTATATTATTATATCCTAAATGTTGACACTAGATGGCACTGTAGTTCATTCATAAAAAGAACATTAAAATTCTTGTTGATTTTGCCGAAGAAAATGGTTTTACAAACTGTTAGCATTAAATTGGAACTATTTGTTATTATTGATCTTTCAAGTGAAAAGAATATGATGAATATTCATTCCTTGCCAAATTTTCTGCAGTCCAGCCATTGCTTCAAAACTGTCTTACCTGAATCTGCAATTTTCATTGGCTTATGGATAGATGTGGCTCTCAGTGGCCTTATGTTAACTGGCCTGACACACTATATGTAGCAACTTCAACTGTTTTCTGTCTCTAAACTCCAATTCAATGGGGAGGAGTTTCCCTTCCCCAGTACCAAGCCTTCTAGTCCTTACAGATTTGGCTATTGAATGAAGAATGTGTAGTTTTCCTGATATTACTAGATCGATGATCCCTTTGTCATTCACCATTGTTAATGCTGTCATGACTAATGAGTGTTTTAATCCAACAAAAATTGTTGGAGGGCCAAGTGTCCACTGTTCTGGTGTTTAGAAGAGCCAGTTTGCAGGGGAAGTGGGGGGAGGTCTCAAGGATGGTGATGTTCAGGATTTATTTGGCTTCCCAGTCTAAAGAATGACACTGATATTGGAAATACATACGTGGGGAAAGATGATATAAACAAGGATAGACTCGGGGGTCTGTTGTGTATTTTTTTATTTATCAAATAGGTAAAGGTAAAGGTTTCCCCTGACGTTCAGGTATTTTACATAATTTTATAGTAAGGAGCATGGTTCTCCCTAGACAATTTACCCAGTGATGGTCAATTATAGCACATACCAAGCAGTGTATTAATTTGTTTTCAATACCAGAACATATTTTATTATCCTTTGAAACAACAATCTCCTTCTAGTTTTCCTTGAGGGTCTTTTCTCAAGAAGCTGCAGGGTAGACTTGCCAATTTTTCAGTTGGCCTTAATAGTAGTTCCTCGATCTACCGTAGTCAGGAAGAGCAAATGATTATCATCATGCCAGTAATAAGTTTCACTTGCTGCAAGACACTATAAAAGGGATAGTTTATAAACATGTAGTAACAAACCAGCACAGGGTGCTGCTAACCTGGTTGCTATAAGCCAAGGGGATTCTCTCTTTACCCTCACTGATGATGTTAATTTTGATTCCTGTCCAGCAGTATGTTGTGATTTCATTCACTAAAACGTGCTTGGAGAGAGAATGCATTCTAGAAGTTAGACTTCAGCTTTCATGAATGATCATCACTGGATATATTGTCTAGGGCTGATGGGAGCTTCAGCTGAATAGCATCTGGACAGTTAGATGTTGCTTACCTCAGCACTACATTAATCTTGATAAATTTGGATAATATATGCTTGTGCATGTTTTTGTGTGCCTTCAAGGTGCCTGTTGACTTATGGCAACCCCATGAATTTCATAGGTTTTTCAGAGGTGGTTTAGCCCGTTACTACCTCTGAAATATGGAGCCCTGGTGGCGAAGTGTGTTAAAGCACTGAGCTGCTGAACTTGCAGACCAAAAGGTCCCAAGTTCAAATCCAGGGAGCGGAGTGAGTGCCCGCTGTTGCTCCAGCTTCTGCCAACCTAGCAGTTCGAAAACATGCCAATGTGGGTAGATCAATAGGTACTGCTCCGGCGGAAAGGTAACAGCGCTCCATGCAGTCATGCCGGACACATGACCTTGGAGGTGTCTACGGACAATGCCAGCTCTTCGGCTTATGGAGATGAGCACCAACCCCCAGAGTCAGACATGACTGGACTTAACGTCAGGGGAAACCTTTACCTTTACCTCTGAAATACAACTTACATCATCTGCAATTCACTAGTGGTCTACCACCCATGTACTAACAAGTGCTGTCCCTGCTTAGCTACCAAGTTCAGAGAGCATTTGGTGCTGGCAGTTGAGAGAAGCCCTGTAGCTGCAAAAAAACAACCACAAAAAAACACTTAATAGTCTCATCCCTGTTCTTCTTCCCCAAAAGGCAGGGTGCAACTATTATGGGGTAAAATACAATATAAACTCTCAACTTGGCTTCTAGGTCTTACATACATTACAGTTGTAAACACCCTTGATATATAATGCTTCTCCTCCTTCTTTCCCATTTGGTCTGTTTCTCAGAAATAGGTTATACCCATCTATTACTACATTCCAGTCATGAGACTTGGTCCATCAGGTTGTAGAGAACTACCAGAAGCAAGTGGTCTGGACAGGCTTCCAATATCAATCTTACACATCTAACATAATTTTTAAAATCTGCATTTTAGTGAAGCTTGGTAATCCTCAAATATGGAACTTATTTTTGCATGTGCAATATTTAAGGCAACCATATTTCAAACTATGAAGCTATAGAGCTTGAAGTGTGGAATAAAAATTCACATTGTGTGCATAGAGCTGTTTGCTGTGGCTTTTTTAATGAAATCCTTTATGTTGTAACCAGCTGTTTCCTTACTTTAACAAGGCGGTTAAAATATGGTGGTGTTTTTTCAATCAGTGGTGCTGTCTCTTTGTAGTGGGCTAGTTAATGTCTCAAAATACAGATTTCTTGTTCTCTCTCTGACATAGTTTTAACCAGATTCCAAGTATTATTTACCATATATACTCATGTATAAAGGGCAGATTTGAGGGCCAAAATTACAGATTTTGCTGTGACCCTTAGATAGGTTGAGGCTAAAAATTGGCATGTAAAACACATATTTCCCCTCCTTTTAAAACAGCATAGCAGGAACACACTTATGAAAAACTAAACGCAAGGAGAGGATCTATTTGAAGGATTATAACTGTGGGAGTCTAAATTGCATTGCTGATCCTAAAATGTCCACATCTATACAAAGACAGATAAGGAGGTCCAAAGAGAGGGGAGCCATTAAGTGTATCTTATCTAATGTCCCTATGGAAAACCAAAGTCAGCAATGGGACGTACTTCTGCATAGATGTACATGAGGTTGTGGAGTAAATTGCAATCCTATGGACAATCTTACTGAACAGACTTACTTCGGCATAGACTTGCATAATAGATAAATATAAACCTACATAAACACCATTGCCCATTTGTTGAAAGGCAAGGCTAATATAAACAATTCCATATTTCCCTTATTATGTTAATTTATTAAAACAAACTTCAACAAACCAACTTACCCTTACTTATAACCGTACCAATTAACCTCAACCCCCCAATCATTTCAAATAATCTCTGACAATTAATTTAGTAATTCATTTTGTAATTTTGTAACAGAACAATTTAAAAAATACATGCCAACTACAGCTTGGAGCAATCATTTCTACTTAACTGCTGTATTGATTTTTTACATGGAATGGCTTATTGGGATGCCATGAAAAAATTTCTTGGTTCTCTAGGGAAAATGCTGTGGACATTAAATCTTAATATTTGTTACAAGCTACTTATTTACATTAAGGCATTAAGAAGCCTGCAGATAAAGGTGAATATTTTTAAAAGCTGTGTCATGCGTGTGTGTTATCGTGTTTTAATCATATAAGGGATTAATGTAATATCTGTAGAAGGTTTTGTAATCAATGCAGTGAGATGACCAATTGAGAAAATTGCAAAACAGTTCATCAAGGTGCCAATGCTAAAAATTGTGATTGGGAAGTGGAAGAGATGCAGTTAGCCAACATAATCTAGCTAATTGCTTCCCAGCCCATTATCTATGTTACTTTTGTTATGGATCACTGCTTCTACCATATCAACTGGTTTCTTTATCATCTTTGACAGTTTGTCTTTATTTCTATTGTTGGTTGGTTGCAAAATGTCTAGCAAAATGATTGGGTCAAGAACGACCTGTTATTTAAGACCTCAACTGACACGGTGTAGTTAAGTAAAAGGGTTACACTTAGAACTATAACTCACACAAATGCTCTGAATTTTGTGTATCTGTTTATTTTATTTCTCAAGTACCATAAAGCATGTTTATACCTGTGCCTTAGAACGAGTTCCAATATAATGGTTGGAATTCTACACTGGGAAACGTATATCTGGCGCATAGGTAGGTCTCCCAGTGCTGTCCCACCACCCACCTTTAAGGTGACACAACCAACTCTTCCCAAACAATCATTTCAAAGTCGTTCAAGAGTCAACAAATGAATAGAGATGTGTCCAGTTCTTTTTTTCCTGGTTGTATTGCAACAGCCATCTAAAGGCCTTCATGTCCACACTGCAGGAAAATGAATGGATGCTTCTGGGTTGACCCTGGTTCTGTCCAACATCAAAGAATTGGTTGTGTTCCAGAAAGTGATTCTGTTGCTGAAAACATGAACTTGGGAGGGATCCTGGTCCTTGCATAGTAAGTATAGAAATCAGAATTCTGCAGCAATCGAAAGATGAGTTGCAAAGGTATAAATCCAATGTATAGCATTTTAATTCACCAACAAGGATTATCACATATTTAAAAATTTCATACGCACACGCACACATATTTGCTGCATCCCTAGGCTATGCTCATGAGGGATTCTGGAAGCTGTGATGGAAAAATTAACATTTTAAAGCTTATATTACTCTGAACAGATGACTAGGGATGCAGCAGGCAAGAATGTATAACTACTTGAGAACATGAAGATTTCTGGTGAATTCCTAGAATCATATAACTATAGAGTTGGAAGGAATGAAGAGGACCATCAAGTTCAATACCCTACCATTGCTATTTATCCTCCTGGAAAGAACACTTCTGCACAGAGACTATACTTTTCTGTGTTTCAGTTACACTTTCTATATACAAATGTGTGTTACTTTTCTATACAGAAAATTTGCTTTCGGAGTAGAAATACAAGTATTTTTTCTGTGCAGAAGACACATTTCCTGCACTTCCTGAAATGCAAAGAATCTCCACAGAGTTGTAGCTGCCCACACTTCTGCCACTCGGGCTTCCTACATGTCAAGAAACCTTTTTCTTATCTGAAAAAAGCCAGGATTGAGATTTGTAGTCTTCCAAAATGAACTTTTCTTTTTTCTTTTTGCAAATATTTTTTATTATGCAATTTATAAGCAACTTGTACATATATTACAAACAAGGTCCAATAATCTTTTTTCATAATGTAATAAAAACATATAGTAACTAACCCCCAACTAGGAACCAGTATGTCGTGAGAGAAAAGGGGAAAAAAAGAAAAGAAGAAAAAGAAAAATAATTTGGCATAGATTCACAGTTGCTGTATTATCTCTGTAACCTCCAGAGGTCTAGATGTGGTCCTCTTTATTTTTTCCCTTTATTCATATTTATTAACTTTTAAATTAAAGTCCCAGGTCTTTCTTAGTCGAATTTTATGTGTATATTTATTTTTTCTTTTAATAAATACTCTTTCATGGGTGTCCAATCTGTACTATTTTGGGGGGTTCTATCATGCGCCAACCTTTGAGTCAATAAGTCCATATTCATCACGTCCATCACTTTATCGATCCATTTCTCCAAACTAGGCACTTCCTCCGATTTCCATAGTTGTGCCAGTGTGAGTCTTGCCGCCATGGTAAAAAAAAAATTAATCTATCAGTATTCTTATCGATTTGTGGGTCAATGATTCCCAGTAAAAAACATTCTGCCAAAATGAACTTTTCATAACTTTGAGGAAAATGTAATTTATGAATTTCATACAAATCTCACAATAGTAGCTAATTTTTCTTTGATGAGATTCAGCCTTCTCCAGATAACTGAAATATATCTAGAATCTAAATTATGTCTTGCAGGGAAAGGTGAGTATTCTTTATCTATTCCATGAAGGTGATTTCCAAGTAGTTCAGAAGTCAAGAAATATTAGAAAAGAAACTAATCCAAAACTTTTGTAAATGGTGGATTTCTTTTTACTCAGGAATGTAGCTTTTTCACACACTTGCATCGCATTTTACTGCAGATAAATGAAAGGCCTCTGAACATTCTTGTTCAGGCCTGTGGGGAACTGCCATTGGCAGAGAGCCTAAAACTCCCTGCTGCAGCTCCAGATGTCTCAGAAAACTGTACTGCAAAAGTAAGTATTACAAGGAAAATATAGTTTGTTTTATTTGTAGGTTCTGCATCTTGAATTGTGTATGCTGAAAGAAAAGGTACACTGGATGTCTACATTTATCCATGATGATGCATTGATTTTAAAAGGAAAAATGAAATAAACCTCGGAAGAACAGATTAGTCTGATCAGAGGTATGGGCTATCTATAGCTAGACTACACAACATTTCACTAAATGTAGCGTAGAAAGGTATAACGCTCCAGATGTTGTTCCACTTGAATTCCCATCAGTCCAAGGGATCATCTACACTGGTCCTGCAGATTTGAATTGATTTATGTGATTCCTAACTAGCTATCTATAAGTCTTGATTTGTACTCCAGATCTCTTGGCAGAGTCTCTGCTGTTGCATGGAAGTACATAGCTCTCTTTTTGCGAGAAAACTGAAACAAAATAGGTATTGCTTAGTTCTGCTTTTTCATTGTAATCTGTCAGCATGTTACCATCGTTTCTGAGCAGGAACCCCACTCTCTTCTTGATCATTCTTTTGCTTCAAATATATATGAACAAAAACTCTGTTTTGTTGCTCCTTCCTTACCTGCAAACATGGGCTACACTTCTGTACCATTTCTTACTAATTTGTCATTCGTTCCATTTCCTTTTTCTTTTCAATTCTTTCTGGACTCAATCCCCAAATACCAGCTGAGCTTTAATCAGCAGTCCGGTCAAGCTGATAGACCAAAAGAGATGCCAACATTAGCAGGATAACACAATTGAGAAACCAAATGCAGTTCCTCGGTCATAAGCCAAATTCCAGGGTGTCTAGAGTACAATGTCGAATCAAAATCCATTAGCCAAGGTCCAGAGTTCAGAGTCCAGAGTTCAGAACACAAGATGTGTCACCCATCTATCTTTCTCTAATTAATAGCTGATACACCTTATATCAGCTATTAACTTTGGAGGAGAGGATTTTTCCCATTCCATGTTTGAAAAGCGAATATAGGTACATCATCAAACCCAGTAATCTGGCATGATATGGCAAATAATAGAAGCTCTTAACAGGAGTTTGGACTCAATAGCCTATGAAGACTCTTCCAGTTCTATGGTTTTATGTTTCTTTGATTCTCATCCACAATGATAAAAGAAAATGAAATACCAGCAATAGTTCAATTACATAATTATTGTTTCCTTATCTTTGTTACCAAACTGTTTCTCTCCTCTTTTTTTCCTTCTATCCAACAGCCCGCCCACCCATCCATCCATTTTTGTCTTTCTATGAAATATAAATGTAAAGCTCCCCAAAATAACATGTTATCTTTTGGAAGCAGAGCTATGGATTTAATTACTTTATAAATAAACTAGCTGTGCCCGGCCACGCGTTGCTGTGGCGAAGTCTGGTGGTCTGGGAAATAAAGTATTGAGGAATTGGTGGTAGTTAAGGTCAAGGGTAAAGGTTTTCCCCAGAGATTAAGTCCAGTCGTGTCTTACTCTGGAGGTTGGTGCTCATCTCCATTTCTAAGCCGAAGAGCCGGCATTGTCCGTAGACTCCTCCAAGGTCATGTGGGATGACTACATGGAGCGGCGTTACCTTCCCGCCGGAGCAGTACCTATTGATGCACTCACATTTGCATATTTTCGAACTTCTGGGTTGGCAGAAGCTGGGGCTAACAGTGGGGGCTCTCTCCGCTCCCCCAATTCGGTCCAGAAGTTCAGCAGCTCAGCGCTTTAATATGCTGCGCCATCAGGGGATATTATTTCCTAAAGGTTGTGAATATACAATATTTCTGATTGTTTTTTTTTGTTTGTTGGAGGCAAGTATGAATGCTGCAATTAGGAAAAATGATTAGGATGTAATGGCCTTGCAGCTTTAAAGCCTGGCTGTTTCCTCCCTGAGTGAATTTTTTGTTGGGAGGTGTTAGCTGGCCCTGATTGTTTCCTGTCTGGAATTCCCTTGTTTTCAGAGTGGTGTTGTTTGCGATATTTTATGTGCTTCTACTGTCTGTGGCCCTGAGAAAACAGAGGATTTTCCAGACTTTGATGATGGGAATACTTTGTTGGGAGGTGTTAGCTGGCCCTGATTGTTTCCTGTCTGGAATTCCCTTGTTTTCAGAGTGGTGTTGTTTGCGATATTTTATGTGCTTCTACTGTCTGTGGCCCTGAGAAAACAGAGGATTTTCCAGACTTTGATGATGGGAATACTTTGTTGGGAGGTGTTAGCTGGCCCTGATTCTTTCCTGTTTGGAATTCTCTTGTTTTCAGAGTGGTGTTGTTTGCGATATTTTATGTGCTTCTACTGTCTGTGGCCCTGAGAAAACAGGATTTGCCAGACTTTGATGATGGGAATACTTTGTTGGGAGGTGTTAGCTGGCCCTGATTGTTTCCTGTGTGGAATTCCCCTGTTTATTTACTGTCGTGGTTTTAGAGATTATATTGTTCTGCATTATTCTATCCCAGTAATTATTTCATATTAAAGAAGAATCTCACTTATCCAACATTCGCTTATACAATGTTCTGGATTATCCAACGCAGTCTGCCTTTTCATAATCAATGTTTTTGTAGTCAGTGTTTTAAATTCATTGTGATATTTTAGTGGTAAATTTGTAAATACAGTACAGTAGAGTCTCACTTATCCAACATAAACGGGCTGGCAGAACGTTGGATAAGTGAATATGTTGGATAATGAGGAATTAAGGATAACCCTATTAAACATCAAATTAGGTTATGATTTTACAAATTAAGCACCAAAACATCATGTTATACAACCAATTTGACAGAAAAAGTAGTTCAATACGCAGTAATGCTATATAGTAATTACTATATTTATGAATTTAGCACCAAAATATCACGATATATTGAAAGCATTGACTACAAAAATGCGTTGGATAATCCAGAACGTTGGATAAGCGAGTGTTAGATAAGTGAGACTCTACTGTAAATACTACATAGCATTACTGCACATGGAACTACTTTTTCTGTCAAATTTGTTGTATAATATGATGTTTTGGTGCTTAATTTGTATAACGATTACCTAATTTGATGTTTAATTGGTTTTTCCTGAATCCCTTCTTATTATCCAACATATTCACTTATCCTGCCGGCCTGTTTACGTTGGATAAGTGAGACTCTACTGTATATTTCTAATCTTGTATTATCTGCTCAGAACTGGATTATATGAGGCTCCTTCTTCACAGCTGTATAAAATGCACACTGAAGTGGATTATATGGTAGTGTGGAGTCAAGATAATCCAGTGCAAAGCAGATAATATAAGATTATAAATGGGTTATATAGCTGTGTGGAAGGGCCTTGAGTCTACACTGCCATATAATCCAGTGCAAATTAGATAATCTGTGGAAGAAGTCTAAGTGAGGCCTAAATCTGCCTGTCCCCTAACTGAAACCTGGCTGTTCCTTGGTTGCTAGGCAACCAAGTGGGCAGAGATTAGCCCTCTAAACTGGCAGCAATTGGATAAAAAAATATTGCTCTCCCTCTAATTAGGACCTTATTTTTCTTTTCTTTTTGTTGTATCAACCTTGAGGCGTGGATGATGGGTTGTGTTGTCAAATTTTGAGGTTGGGGGGCCTGTACTTTTGTTGTTTTATGAATCGCCGTGATGCCATCACTCTTTTATATATATAGATAAATGGGTTATATAGCTGTGTGGAAGGGCCTTGAGTCTACACTGCCATATAATCCAGTGCAAATTAGATAATCTGTGGAAGAAGTCTAAGTGAGGCCTAAATCTGCCTGTCCCCTAACTGAAACCTGGCTGTCCCTTGGCTGGTTGCTAGGCAACCAAGTGGGCAGAGATTAGCCCTCTAAACTGGCAGCAATTGGATAAAAAAAATTATTGCTCTCCCTCTAATTAGGACTTTATTTTTCTTTTCTTTTTGTTGTATCAACCTTGAGGCATGGATGATGGGTTGTGTTGTCAAATTTTGAGGTTGGGGGGCCTGTACTTTTGTTGTTTTGTGAATTGCCGTAATGCCATCACTCTTTTATATATATAGATGAATGAATTGTTCATGTCAGTATTATTTGTGCTTAGTTTAAAATAAATGGAACACAATGTCTCTTGACCACGAATATTTGTAAAAGTTGTAAACATAGAGTGCAAGATTACACACTTCTACAGAGGCAAGCACTCCCTATCAGGAGTTGGTGCCCACATAGACATAATGCCAAAAATCATTTCAGTTTTGTTAGATCAAAACTAGGGCATTTGTTTCATGAAAGGCATCTGTTAGTGGTAGATGCCTTCCACAAAACCTTCCGTCTTGCTTGATGACTTCCATACCTTCTTTAGCACCATGATCATGACAAATACCTTGGATTACAATGTGATGTATTCATTTCAATTCCTGTTATTACCAGTTACGCCTAGTGTACATTCTTTTCATTTTGACATTCCATTGCCACTTTTAACATACCTATAGCTTTTCACCACTTATAAAATGAATGGTCAGATAGCTGCTTTCTGGGGGGGGGGAGATGACATCAGTATCTAAAACTGAAAGAAAGCAGGGAGGGAACTTAAGGAAGGAGAAAAGATAAGAAATCTTGAACCATATCAGACTTGACCTTCGCTTTCCCTTAGAGTTTCTGTTTTAATTGGTACATCAGTCAACTATATTGTTCTTTTTATGCATGTGTTGCTATTGTTTGACTTTATATTTTAATTGTATTTCATACATTTTTTATTCTTGTTAGATCGCAATAAGGAACAGAAAAAGACAGGAGTAGAATTCAAAACGATCTTGTAGAACAAGCCCTAACAAGTCATGCCAGACTGATCTGATCTCTTTTTTCGATAGAGTTACGAGTTGGGTCGATACAGGGAATGCTGTGGATGTAGCGTACCTGGATTTCAGTAAGGCCTTCGACAGTCCCCCACGACCTTCTGGCAAACAAACTAGTAAAATGTGGGCTAGACAAAACTACGGTTAGGTGGATCTGTAATTGGCTAAGCGAACGAACCCAAAGGGTGCTCACCAATGCGTCGTCTTCATCATGGAAAGAAGTGACAAGTGGAGTGCCACAGGGTTCCGTCCTGGGCCCGGTTCTGTTCAACATCTTTATTAACGACTTAGACGAAGGGTTAGAAGGCACGATCATCAAGTTTGCAGACGACACAAAACTGGGAGGGATAGCTAACACTCCAGAAGACAGGAGCAGAATTCAAAACGATCTTGACAGACTAGAGAGATGGGCCAAAACTAACAAAATGAAGTTCAACAGGGACAAATGCAAGATACTTCACTTCGGCAGAAAAAATGGAAATCAAAGATACAGAATGGGGGACGCCTGGCTTGACAGCAGTGTGTGCGAAAAAGACCTTGGAATCCTTGTGGACAACAAGTTAAACATGAGCCAACAATGTGATGCGGCTGCTAAAAAAGCCAATGGGATTCTGGCCTGCATCAATAGGGGAATAGCGTCTAGATCCAGGGAAGTTATGCTCCCCCTCTATTCTGCCTTGGTCAGACCACACCTGGAATACTGTGTCCAATTTTGGGCACCACAGTTGAAGGGAGATGTTGACAAGCTGGAAAGCGTCCAGAGGAGGGCGACTAAAATGATTAAGGGTCTGGAGAACAAGCCCTATGAGGAGCGGCTTAAAGAGCTGGGCATGTTTAGCCTGCAGAAGAGAAGGCTGAGAGGAGACATGATAGCCATGTACAAATACGTGAGGGGAAGTCATAGGGAGGAGGGAGCAAGCTTGTTTTCTGCTGCCCTGCAGACTAGGACACGGAACAATGGCTTCAAACTACAGGAAAGGAGATTCCACCTGAACATCAGGAAGAACTTCCTCACTGTGAGAGCTGTTCGACAGTGGAACTCTCTCCCCGGGGCCGTGGTGGAGGCTCCTTCCTTGGAGGCTTTTAAGCAGAGGCTGGATGGCCATCTGTCGGGGGTGCTTTGAATGCGATTTCCTGCTTCTTAGCAGGGGGTTGGACTAGATGGCCCATGTGGTCTCTTCCAACTCTACTATTCTATGATTCTATGATTCTATGATTCTAGGAGCGGCTTAAAGAACTGGGCATGTTTATCCTGCAGAAGACATGATAGCCATATATAAATATGTGAGGGGAAGTCATAGGGAGGAGGGAGCAAGCTTGTTTTCTGCTGCCCTGGAGACTAGGACGCGGAACAATGGCTTTAAACTACAGGAAAAGAGATTTCACCTGAACATTAGTAAGAACTTCCTCTCTGTGAGAGCTGTTTGGCAGTGGAACTCTCTCCCCTGGACTGTGGTGAAGGGTCCCTCTTTGGAGGCTTTTAAGCAGAGGTTGGATGGCAATCTGTCGGGGATGCTTTGAATACAATTTTCCTGCTTCTTGGCAGGGGTTGGACTGGATGGCCCATGAGATCTCTTCCAACTCTATGATTCTATGAAAGAAATGTTACAAATAATATTTACTTCTAATAATAAAAGTGATTGCTGAGTCCCCTTGGGGAGATAGGGCAGGTTATAAATAAAGTATTATTATTGAGCTAAACCCAAACAACATACAACAGGATGGATGCTGAACGGGTTGTCCTCATGGGACCCAAGATGTTGTTGAATTGCAACAACTCTGCCCTGCCTTAAATATGCCAACCATGTTATGTGCGCTATCATTGAATTGTTACAGTTCCAACAAGTGACTTTGTTTCATGGGCAACCCATGATCACCAACATTCAAAGGGACACCAAGATGTTTGTTTATAAAGTTATTGTCCTTCCAACCCTGTTGTATGCCTGCGAAACATGATCCATCTACAAGCGTTATTACTGACATCTGGAAATATTTCATCAGCATTGCCTTTGAAAAATCCTGCAAATCTCTTGGGAAGATAGGCAGACAATCATCAGTATTCTAGAAGAAGCAAAGACCACCAGCATGAAAGCAATGATCCTCTATCAACTTTGTTGGCCACATTGTCCGAATGCCCAGACACCACCTCCCAAAGCAGCTACTTTATTCTCAGCTCAAGAACAGATGAAATATAATTAAAATATAAAGGCCAACAAATTGAAGCACATATGTAAAAAGATAACACACAAGAACAGAAAATGGAATGTCAGTGGACAACAAAAGAGATTTTAAAATGGGCTTAAAGTTTACCTTAAAAATGTGGAATAAACACCATAACTGGGAAGCCCTGGCACTCAAGCATGGTAACTGGAGGTCGGCTGTTACCAGCAGTGCTATGGATTTTGAGCAGACATGAATAGAGGATGAAAGGGAGAAATGTACCAAGAGGAAGATGCGTCAAGCAAACTTTTGTTGTGACCAGCACCCATCCGAAAACATATGTCCTCATTGTAAAATACCATGTAGATCCAGAATAGGTCTCTACAGTCACTTACAGACCCACCACCAAGACTCTACTCTTGGCAAACAATCGTATTCAGTCACGAATGATCACTTACAGTAATAGTAGTAGTAGTAGTAGTAGTTGTAGTAGTAGTAGAGTAGATCCCCATCAGAGCAGGGGAGCCCACCACTAAAGACATCCTACCACTAGGATGATGTGCTTGGCTCACAGACCATAGATATCTATAAGTATCACCATCCCTATGTCAAAGTAATGGTTAATATAGTGAAATGTTTAACTCATCGTTTCAATGTAAGTGTATGTTTGCTTCGGTAAGCGATCCAGTACAGAAGTATTTAATCACATAGAGCAATGATTTACTGCCTAGAGGGTAAAGGAATGTGACTTCTGCTTTTGCCTGCTTAGAAGGAAATATATCACAGATAATGGAATCTGGGAGGCGCTATTCTTTACTGATAAGAGTTCTTGTTGTTGCCATCAATCTTTCTGTTAGAGCAACATGTGTCCGAGCAGCTCTGGCTGCTAGTTGTGTATATACCTGTAAATAAAGGCTAATTACCGCCGGGATCAGCAGACAGCTATACAGTCATAATTGTTTGTGCTACTAAGCAGATGCTGAGTTGCTGAATGGAGGGGAGAATTGAGACGGCCGGCCGTAAGTGTCTCAATATATCCGCCTCACATCAATCAAGTGTCGCCCAGCACTTGACACCCTAGATATAAAAGGATTTTTAAAAAAAATTTAAACGATCACAATCATATCACATTTGGTACTGCTGAAAAAATCTGCCATTGAATTTGGGAGACACTCATTTGGGACTAGGACAGCCATAGTGGTATTCAATTTGAGATTGACAGGAATTCATTTTCAGGTTGTCAGGAAGGGATAATTTGGGATGTATTATATCACACATAATTATGGCCAGGTTTATTCCATGTTAGCCCTTTTAGGTGACCAGAGGCAAGTCTAGGGCCCCATCTATGCTGCCATATTATACAGTTTCTGAACTGGATCATTTGAGTCTACAATGCCATATAATGCAGTTCAATGCAATTAAACCACATTCTAAAACTTAATCATGGTGGCTAAAAGGGTTCTGTATGTAATTTTGACCTGCCTGTCTGGGACCACAGGGTTCTGGTTCAATTTGCTTCACCAGTTCTTCTGGTATGGGGTGATGAATCCAACAAGGAATAATGCATCCAGAGTCAAGTTTAGCAAGAAACTGTGGGGTTTGTAATGTCCCGTAGAGCAGTAAAACATTTCATTAAACAGCACTGAGACATTTCTATCGAGAGGGCTGTGTGGATTGGGCCCGGAGATTGCATGACATGTTCCCTGGGCCCAATCCACACTGGGCCCATAACTGGAAAGACCCAGATCTTATCAAAGAACCGGGTCTTACCAGATATCAAATTAATTAGGGACAAAGCAGGGTTTTCTAGTTGTAACATGTCTTGCTAAACTTGGCTTGTGTGGCATTTGTCAGGTTCAAATTCCACCAGCGTGACTTGCCTCCCACCACTACTCTTCCACAATCTTTTTGATGCATTTTGTGGATGTCAACTTTTTTTTAGATTTGGAGACAAACAAATGGATATGTCCCACTCTGTCATTACATAGGGCGAGTTTTAGTCACCTCAGGCACTAGATTTCTACTGACATGTAAGGGTAAACAAAGTATTATTTAGTTTGTTGCTATTGTATTTTTAGTGTCAGAGATGGAAATAAGTGGTTGTGGGAGCCTTTTTATCCCATGTATCAGAATTACTTCCTGGCTTTGTTAACTGTGCACCTAAATGCTTTGCCTGATCATAGAATATTGTTGCCAAGCTTCCAGATGGATATGGTGGAGAGGAGAAGGAAAGAAGCAGCATTTGAACGTCAGTATTTATAGCCTGCCAATATCTAAAAGCAGTGTTTCTCAAACTGTGCTCCTCCAGGTGTTTTGGACTTCAGCTCCCAGAAATACCAGCCAGTTTATCAGCTGTTAGGAATTGTGGCAGCTGAAGTCCAAAACATCTGGAGAAGCACAGTTTGAGAAACTCTACTCTAAAGTCACCAGATCCCACCTGTTGTTTGAGGTTAAGCTGGATCAGCCCTGGTTAGTACTTGGATGAGAGACTGCCAATGAATACCATCTACTGTAGGCTATATTTAAGAGGAAGGAACAAAAAAAAAAAGGAACTGGCACCTCTTAATATAGTCCTTACCTAAGAAAACCCTATAAAATTCACGTGGTTGTCGTAAATTAACAGGCAGCTTGAAGGTGCAAATACACACACAACAGCCTCCCTTAAATAAGCATATTTAGGCAGGGCCTCAACTACTCACTATGCAAACCCATACTGTTTTTTAAACTAGTTAAATTGACACATAGTTCTAAAAAACATTGTTTGTGATTTGGGGAACGATCTCTTAGAATTTTTTCCCACACTCCATTTTGCAATACAAATGCAAACACTGCAAACAGGGGTGGTTCACCTGCCAGGCCAACTAGGCATTTGGCTATGGCGCCATCTTGTTGGGGGCGCTGTTGAGGCAAGTCCTGGCTCTAGCGGCATGCCTGCCTCTGCAAGGAAGGAGCCAAGGAGGTTGCCGCTTCTCTGCTCTGCAAAGTGCCAAACGCCTTCCTTCTCGCCAGAAGTCCGGGCGGAGGTGGAGCGAAGCAAGGGGGCAGGGCTGAGCAGCAGGGAGGGGAGGATCAGGGCCAGCCCGGATCCTCCCCTCCCCTCCCTGCTGCTCAGCCCCGCCCCCTTGCTTTTCTCCACCTCCTCCCAGACTCCTGGCTTGCGGGTCCAGAGACAGGAGAAGGAACAGGGCAGGAAGGGAAAGGGATGGAGAGAGAAAGATGATGATGCCAAGGGAAGGCGAGGGAGCCGTGTGGCTGTCCCCTTCCTTCCCTCCCTCCCGCCAAGGGCTGGCCGCCCTTTGATCCCAGCAACTTTCCCAGCGGCACCGTGGAGACAAAAGGCGAAACTTCTGGGTGAGGGAGAGGGAGAAGGTGGGGAGGCTATGTGCCCCTCGCTGCTGCCCGGGCCTTCCTCTCCCTGATGAGGCCTTCCTTCCGGGCTGGCCCTGATCCCTCCCCTCCCTGCTGCTCAGCCCTACCCCCTTGCTTCGCTCCGCCTCTGCCCGGACTCTCCTTGACTCTTGCAGAACCTGGAGCTGAAGCGGGCAGTGGCTTCCCTTGGCGGTGGCTGCAGGAGAAGCCAAGAAGTTGGAGCCCTCCTTTCTGACCCCAGTCACTAGGTTTGTCTGTCTTGATACTGGGAGCTGGTTTGGGAGGGGCGCCAAAATTTGGGGGGGGGCGCAAAAATTCTGTTCGCCTACTCTTGAAAATTACCTAAGGACGGCTCTGACTGCAATGTTAAGTCTCAATACCACGTGTTTGCTATTATTTACGTGTTAGCTATTATAAGTATTACTGTCCTCAGTTACGAAGCCTCTAACTCTCCATGTGATGTTTTGATTTACTGAAAAATCTTTACCCCATGACAGAAACTGAATTTGAGCTAGATCATCACCTTGGAAGTTGTTCAGAGTTCATATAGTCAGTCCCCCAATATGTGAAGAAGCAAGAACGAAAAGTCAGTCTCCTTCATTAGTGCTGAGCAGAGCACACACAGCCCCCACACATCTGGAATTTCTGGTATGGTTCCCATGGCAGAGTCAGAATGTCATTTCCAGACAAGCTTAAGCTCTGGCACCTCTTGTTTTACAAAGAAGCCCTGCTTGTGGCCCCAAGTTAAGCAAACTTTCAATATCTTAATGAATGTAACCATTCGGATACTAAGTTATTCTCATTTTTTGTGCATGGGCAAACCCATATTTTAGAAAGCTTACAACTGTTGTATAATTTTGTGTGTGTGTGTGTGTGTGTGTATTCCAGTTCAAAAATTCTTTTATTAAACCCGATTTTAAAAAATATTGGTTTAAATGGGTTTTTTAAAACCTATTTTATAGAAGAAGATCTTGGATCTTACATATTAATTATCCCCCTGTGTGTGCACTAAAGTCTAAACAATTTTTACAGCTGTGTTGTAAAGGTTCAAGAATTTTAGAGACTGATAATTTATGAGCAACAAACTTTTAAATGCTTATTTTTTCATTAACTGCTTAATCAATTAAGAAATCAAATAGAATTGGAAACAATGATTTTACTGAATTGAAACACTCAGGTTCAAGCATGCAGTATCTACTAGATTTCAGAAGGGATGCAGTATATGATAGCTTTAATACCACTGTTCCTTCCAGCTAGTTGATTAAAAGGTGGATTTGGAATCAATTGGGGAAAACTGTGGAGGTGATGCAGATATTTGACCTGAACGGGATCTTGTTAACAGCTTGTTTATTTTAACATTTTTTGTACTGCGGGTTGTATGTTGTATGTATGTCTATGTGTTAAATGTTTTGATATGGCCGATGGGCTAATCAATAAAATGTGATGATGGATTGAGGAAGCCATCAGCAGCACATCTTGGAGGACTCTTTCCCTAGTGGAAACAAGGAAAAGGATAAAATAAAAGTTATTGATTAAGATTTGCCATTATCTTTGGCCGCAGCTGAAAATTGTATATTGACATTTGCAAATTCAGTTGGGGACAATGAGAAATTTTCAAATTGCTATGATGATAGGATTAGTTTTGCTGGTCACTACTCAAGGAAGGTTCTTATTAGATAGATAATGCACTGATAAACAGGAATGCATTGGCTGTAATCTCATTGTGTAAAACTGATGGAAAATACTGTTCTAATGGACATGTGGTGGTGGTCCCATACCTACTGAAGGGTTAAGTAGGTGATGATGTGGAACTTGAGGGACATGCTGAAGAATCTGAGTCATGACCATGTGACATTCATGACGAGGGTTTGATCATTCACTTTTGTCCCTGGCTGATGACGAGCAAGCAATGAGTATAAAAAAGGGCAAGAAGCACGTGTCCTTTTTCTTGCCATGATTCTCTTGCTTCTTGCCATACATCTGTTGCTGATATCTATTACCTATGTCATGAGACTATCTCTGTATATGCCACTGACTGTATATGGCACTGAGATCGAGGGTCCTGATGTGTGCATATAGCTGTACATAAAGCAACATGTCAAGATACTGTGAGTTTAGATGAAACTGAGTCAAAGCGTTTTCTTAAACAGTGAGTGGCACAAGGTCAGACTGTGCAGTACGACTCTGATGACAACTAATAGCAATTCTGCTATGTATGGCTTTAGTTTTCTTGACTTGCCTCTGAGACAATCAATTTGGTACACAGTGTATTTAGGAGGACGTGATTGGAAGAAGAAAACTATAATCACACAGCTATCCCATTTTGAATTAAAAGCACTATAAAATTAGATTTGTAAAAGGGGTTTACTCATTCATGGAGTAAAAGTAGCTGCTAAAATGATTGAAATTATATTTACTATTATGTACTATATACTGTAAATGTATTTTCATCTTCTATGCTGTATTGTCACAAAAAAGGAAATAAAGATTCTCATTGAAATAACTGTAGATATGATGAGAAGATAAAATTGAAAATGTGAGGTCAAGTTGACTCCTAGCATCTCATTTTTCTGGTTTTTTTTTAATTTTTAGAGTTATATTAACTCCAAAAGCTGGAAGAATAAAAAACATCAGTTTGTGATGAGATTTAGGATGGGATGGGTGCTGAAATACTAAATGACAATTTACTCCACATCAAAAATTTAAAAATATCTAGTCTATTAATTTATGCATAGATTATTATTATTTTTTCAGGGTATATTTGACCCCCACTTATCAACCACCCTTATGAAATCAACTGGTGGATTTACCAACTAGTTGCTGCTGCTGCTCCTACATTTGGTCCTCCATTCCACAGCTTCACCAATATCATAAATAAGATCTTTTTTTCAACAAGCAAAGAGTGTGAACTTATTCCCAGACACAACATAGTGTTTCATCCATCTGCTATTATTACTACTACTGAGGTTTATCAAAGTGAGACTCACTTCAGTGAAATGGTTTATTGAGTTAAATCTTTTGGGTGAGTCAGAATCTTTGCTGATGTAGAGATTTCATGACTCTTCTTCCTTAGAAGACCACTGTGCACATATAAACTTTTTCTTATTATATATACTCTCTGGAATTAACATTAAGTATCAATGAACTGTAATTTTGGCTCCCCTTTGAGAAGAGGAGGAGGAGGAAACGGAAGAAGGTAATTTCTTATAACAACTGTTAGAAGAGAGATGAGAAGTCTATCTTTTTTCAAATTAAAGTGTAATTTTTTTCTTTGGACCAAACTTTAAGCTCTTTAAGTAGTACTATATAATATTCCAGTTCTACCACCTGTGAAATGTCAGTTCACTCTCAAGTCTTTTTTTCTTTCTTTCAAATTCTGATTGAATAAACAGATATGGTTAAGAATACAGTAGGAAATCACTGAAACAAATGCTCTTCTGAAAAGTTCAAAATAATGAGTCTGTTATATAAAAGAAATGTGTCAGTGTATCTTCATGAAGGTTTTGACAATATGAAACAAACATCCCTATAACAAACATCGGCAGAAGTACAAAATGTCTAATAGTAGTAATAATGGGGAGAAATAATACTGACAATAACGATGACAACAGTGACGACGACAACAACATGATTTATTCAATTCAGAATGCTTCACATATGTTGCCTCACTCACCCATACAAATACCTTGTGGTCGCTATTATTTTCTCCACATTGCAAATACAGTGATATGGAGGGAACAGAATAGAGATGTTTCATTTTTATTTCATTTCTCAGAATGCCACCAGCATCTTGTCTTGTTCAAGTTCTATACTGAGATAGAATAGGGTTTTCTTACAGCACAGAATTTCACACAATTTTCACACACTTTTCCTGTTCTAAGCATTTCATGCATTTTACCTAACACACATTGCATAAATTCCCCCATTTTTGTGCTAATACATTTTTAGTCACATCCATTCCCTTGTGCGTAAAAACTGAAACAAGTGATAAAAATGTGTCTTCTAGTTTAAAGTCCAATTAAAAGTGAAGATTGTTGTTCAAGGCCAATCAGCTCATTATGTTCCCTCTGGTCTGTCAAATGCCAATTTAATTAATTTCTAAATATAATATTAATGCAAGTAATATCTTATAAGTTTGGGCAAAAAAAACTGTTAATCAAGGTCTATCCTTTTATTAGGCTTATGAAAATTTGCTACAAGAGTAACAGAATAATGAAAACGCTCCAATTCTTCCCTCCAAGTACACATTATTTTTATCTATATATCAAAAGCTTTTCTGTAATAAGGTATATCAAATAATATTACCTGACTAAGTATAATCCCCTTAGAATAGCTAGTTGGTAAATACATACCACTATCTTGTTAAAGAATGCAACAACATGAAAGAAAAGAAACGAACCTTTGTGGATCAATAGAAAGCTAGATAATTGGTGCTTTAAACTATGCAGCCTAATCAAACTTCACTGCCTAGTAGTGGGAAAAGAGTGAAGAGTGTAGCATGCACATTCATAAGGGAGCTTCAATACATCACCATGCGGTGAGTTTGCGGGTGAATGAGAAAGCAAAGTGCTTGCTCTAATGGGGGATGGTACATGTAGCCCAGCAGCATGGCTGCAATAAGTTTACTATGATACCTCATTGTGGTTGTGATATCCTCCTACCAGGGCCAATGCACTCTGCTGTGGCCCTGGGGAGAGGTAAAACTGCCAGTCAATAAGTTCAAGGACCGTATCACATTGAGGTCTAACTTGCAAGTGATAATGAAGGGATTCACCTTGGATCATGGCAAATCCAGCGTGGGGAACCTGTCACCCTGCAACCCATATGACCCTTTACTTCATTCAAAGGGGGAAGTGTTGGCATCCAGCTTCCCTCCATTCTTCTCTGTGATTTGGGCCACAAACACAATCACAACAAAAATTGACAAGATGAATATCCTCCCTAGGGACAAAATGGACCATAATCCAATTGAAATGACAATCAATTATAAAAGAACTATTATTAGATGGAAATTTGATGAAAATCTGATTAAGACTGAAGAAGTAAGGAAAAACAAAGAATTAACAAATGAATTTTTCACTCTTAACCACACCCAAGAAGTAAAAGAACAAATACTATGGGACACTTATAAAGCTGTAATGAGGAGTCACCTCATCCAACAGAAAGCAAGGAAAAACAGAATAAGAAATCAAAAAATAAATGAAATGAAAAAGGAAATAAGTATAAAAGAAAAAGAGCTAAAAGAATACCCCCAAAATCAAGAAATAAAAAGTGAAATAAAAAACTGAAGAGAGAAAAAGAACACATAGAACTAGAACAAACAGCAAATCAATTAAAATTTATTAAACAATACAACTTCGAAAACACCAATAAACCAGGTGCTTGGTTAGCAAGAAAAATAAGAAAGAAAAAACAGCATCAACAGGTTATAAAGTTAAGAGGAAACGAAAAAGACTGCACTACTGATGACAAAATAAGGGAAGAATTTAGTGACTTTTACAGGCAATTATACAAACAAGAGGAAATAGATCAAGAAAAAATCTCTAAGTATTTAGGGGAACAAAAAATACAGAAAATTACAGAAGCTCAAAGAGAACAGTTAAACAAAGAAATCACAGAGGAAGAAATAAGAAAGGTGATTAAAAGTTTGAAACCAAATAAAGCACCAGGCCCAGACAGCTTTTTGGCTAGCTTTTATAAAATAATGCAAGACGAAATAATTTACTACTTAAAGGAAATAATGAATCAAGCTCTACAAAATAAGGAGATCTCTGAATCTTGGAAAGTAGAGAACATGAATGACAATGTTAGATGCATATTAGATATAATCAAATTTTACAAAATGAATCATCAAAAAGAAGTAGCTCTCTTACCCGTAGATGCAGAAAAAACATTTGATAATTTAAATTGGACATTTGTTAAATTATTATTAAAAATAGATATTGGTTATCAATTTAGCAATGCTGTAAATACCATCTATGACAAACAACAAGCTAGGATTTTAATAAATGGACAATATACAAATGATATAAAGATTAATAAAGGCACACGCCAAGGCTGTCCCCTCTCACTACTAATTTTAATATTTGCCCTAGAAATTCTATTAAGAAACACCAGAACGGACAAACAAATGAAAGGGACAAAGGTCAGCAAACATGAATTCAAAACAAGAGCATTCACAAATGACATTATATGCATAATCAAAGAACCAAGAACTCAAATAACAAACTGGATAAATAAAATAGAAGAATTTGGCTCACTAGCGGGATTTTATATAAATAAAAATAAGACAGGCTCCTTCCTTGGAGGCTTTTAAGCAGAGGCTGGATGGCCATCTGTCGGGGGTGCTTTGAATGCGATTTCCTGCTTCTTAGCAGGGGGTTGGACTAGATGGCCCATGTGGTCTCTTCCAACTCTACTATTCTATGATTCTATGATTCTATGAAAAATATTAACAAAAAAATTCAAAAAAGAATCAAGAAGCAATGCAGGACAAGACAGGAATGCAGATAACAATAAAGTTCAAATACTTGGGAATTTGGATATTGCAAAAATGCACAGCTACTTAAGAATAATTATTATGTAAAATGGAAAGAAATTAGTAAAGACTTACAAAAATGGAAAAAATTAAACATTTCTCTACTGGGACGAATAGCAACCGTTAAAATGAACATTTTACCAAATGTTATACTTGTTCCAAATTTTGCCAATACAACAAAATATTCAACGACTGGAATAAAGAAATCTCTAAATTCATATGAAAAGGTAAAAGGCCAAGAATTAGGCATACAGTAATGATGGATACAAAAAATAAGGGGGACTTCAGACTCCCAAATTTAAAACTTTATTTCAAAACATGTGCATTAATGTGGATAAAAGACTGGTCAACGGTACAAAAGGAGAAAATTTTGGCACCAGAAAGCATTGACTTGAGACATGGCTGGCATGCGTACCTTTGGTATGGAAAAAGAAAGGTAAAAAAGAATTTTGGAAATCATTTTATTAGATCTTCATTAATTAAAAATTGGGAAACATACAAAAAAACTATATACACAATACCCCAATGTGGATTTCACCATTAGAGGTGAACCAGAGGAAACTTCTGGGCTGGTCTGAATGGCCCAGGTATAAATAAATATTGACAAAAAAGAATGGTGGATTCCAACTAAGAACTCAAGAGGAACTCAGACAAAAATACAACAAACTTTCTTGGTTCCAATATGCTCAAATAAAAGAACAATACGCGAAAAACAAAGATATAGGATATAACAAAACGGTGAGCTTTTGGGACAAAATACTGCAGAATGACAAGAAAGATATAACAAAAATGTATAACAAATTGCAAGACTGGTCCACAGAGACAGAGGAAATCAAAAATTGTATGAAAAAGTAGGCAAAAAATTTCGGACGTCCAATTAGATTAGCAGAATGGGTATTGATCTGGAATTAAAAAATAAAATACACATACTCTTTGGACTTACAGGAAAATTGGCTCAAGATGTTTCACTGCTGGTATATAACACCAAAAAAATTAGGGATAATGTATAAAAATACCCAAAATAATTGCTAGAAATGCAAAAAAAAAAAAAAACAAGTAGGTATCATGTATGGTGGACTTGCACAGAGATAACAAAATATTGGAAAAAGATTCATGAAGAAGCCCAAAAAGTACTCAAAAAAAATTCTCAATTAAACCAGAATATTACCTTTTAGGAATAACAGACACCGAGATGGATTTTAATTTGAACGAAGACATTTTATTTACTTACATAACTACAGCGGCAAGGATAACCTTTGCAAGATATTGGAAAGTACAAGAAATCCCCACAAAAGAACATTGATTAGAGAAATTAAATGAAGTATATTATATGTATAGACTGACCTTCTTGTTGAAGGAAAATAGAGGAAAACCAATAAAAATGACAGACTGGAAAACATACGAAGAATATAGAAAGAGTGCAAAGGAATAGAAAATAAATGGGAGTACCAGAGATAAAGAAAACGAGAAGAGACCAGGACACATGAGTAGTAAGGCTATAAAATAAAAAGAAACCGTGAAGAGAAAAGAATGGAAGACCAAAAACTTTTACCCCAAATTCCCTCCCCCATTTTTCTATTCCCCTCTACCCTATTTATCCCCTTTATCTTATCCCTCCCCCCTTATTCCCTTCCCAATTTCCTAGTTTTTTCCCTATCCAAAGCTTTCTTTACACCATCCCTTCCCTTCCTAACCCCCCCCCTTTTTAATTATGTATAACACCCAATATAATCGAATAAAAATTAAATTTAAAAAAGATTTGACTAGCATAGGGAAGGGTTAACACCCCCAAGGTGTTTGTTTTGCTGTCTGTGCTCCTGTTCAGAAGATTTCACCTCACTTTCTGTCCCTTGATAATTGGATTTTGAAAAATGTGGCTTGTTGTTGAAATAAGGAATGATGATAAAGCCTGAGTTGGGACACCTTTTCTCATGAAAAATCTTTCAGGACTGAATTTCCCTTCCTAGGGGTAGATTTCTCTCAGTTCCTGTTTCCTTGACCCCGTTTTTAACTATAAGTGCTTTGTAAGTTGGACGTTTGTAACTCGAGGACTGCCTGCATTTGAAAGTGAATATAGGGGAATTGAAATGTAGTCCTGCTAGACACTTTTGATCAAAATGTTTGAACTGTCACTATTCATAATAACAAAAATTCCTAAAAAAAACCTTAATGGAAACTCTAGATCAGGGGTCCTCAAACTTTTTAAGTGGAGGGCCGATTCACAGTTCCTCAGACTGTTGGGGGGGGGGACTATGATGAAATAGTTAAAAAATGAGGATTGTTGTTGTTGTGTGTCATTTCAGACTTAGGTCAACTCTAACTCTAAAGTTTAGGACAGAGGCCAGGTCAATGACCTTGGAGGGCCACATACAGCCCATGGGCCTTAGTTTGGGGACCCCTGATCTAGACGATCTCATAAGACCACAGGTAAGCAAAGGGACCTCCAAAGACCATCTAGATGGTTTCATAAGACCATAGGTAAGGAAAGGGACCCTCAAAGGCCATTTAGATGATCTCATCAGGCCATCAGAAGACCACCGATAAAGAAAGGGGCCCTCAAAGACCATCTAGATGGTCTCATAAGATCATAGGTAAGGAAAGAGATCCTCAAAGACCATCTAGATGGTTTCATAAGACCATAGGTAAGGAAAGGGGCCCCCCAAGGCCATTAAGATGATCTCATCAGGCCATCAGAAGACCATCTATAAGGAAAGGGACCTCAAAGACCGTCTAGATGGTTTGATAAGACCATAGAGAAGGAAAGGGCCCCCCAAAGGCCATCTAGATGCTCTCATAAAACCATAGGCAAGGAAAGTGACCTCCAAAAGCCATCTAGATGGTCTCATAAGGCCATAGCTAAGCAAAGAGACCTTCAAAGACCATCTAGACACTCTCATAAGACCATAGATAAGCAAAGAGACCTCCAAAGACCAGGTAGACTTAGGTCAACTCTAAGTCTAAAGTTTAGGACAGGGGCCAGGTAAATAATAATAATAATAATAATAAAATAATAAAACTTTATTTATACCCCGCCACCATCTCCCCAATGGGGACTCGGGGCGGCTTACATGGGGCCATGCCCGGGAAAAATACAATATAACACAATATAAAAACAACATATCATAATACAATTACAACAATACAATAAAGAATCATATACAGTACAACACAAAATCCAAAGAGCAGTATAACAGGGCAGGCCGCACTGACACTCAGTTAAAACTCGGGGTGAGAAAAGGATAAGAAAAAGGATAAGAATAAAACCACAGGGAACTAGGAAAAGATAGCAGACAGTCTAGAGGATAAATAATGGGGGCGTAACAAAAGCATGTAACAGTTACTCTCCGAAAGCACATCGGAAGAGCCATGTTTTTAGATCTTTCCTAAAGTCTGAAAGAGTGGGGGCTTGCCTGATTTCAATGGGCAATGAGTTCCATAAACGGGGGGCCACAGCAGAAAAGGCCCTCTCCCTAGTTCCTACAAGGCGGGTCTGGGATAAAGGCAGTGGCGACAGGAGGGCCTCCCCTGACGATCGCAGAGATCGGGCAGGTTTATGGTAGGAGATACGGTCACGAAGGTAGGTGGGTCCCAAACCGTTTAGGGCTTTATATATGATGGTCTGCACCTTGAATTGGGATCGGAAAATGAACGGAAGCCAGTGGAGCTCCTTAAACAGGGGAGTAGATCTCTCCCTGTAATTCGCCCCAGTTATTAATCTGGCAGCCGAGCGTTGGACCAGTTGTAATTTCCGAGCCGTCTTCAAGGGAAGCCCCACGTAGAGCGCATTACAGTAGTCCAGTCTAGAGGTAACTAGGGCATGGACCACCGTGGTCAAGTCAGACTTCACGAGGTATGGTCGCAGTTGGCGCACAAGTTTGAGTTGTGCGAAAGCCCTCCCGGCCACCGCCGACACCTGCGCTTCAAGCGTCAACGCTGAATCCAGGAGGACCCCCAAACTGCGGACCTGTGATTTCAGGGGGAGTGCAACCCCGTCCAGCACAGGTTGCCACCCAATACCCCGATCTGACGAGCGACTGACCAGGAGGGCCTCTGTCTTGTCAGGATTGATCCTCAGCTTGTTCCTCCTCATCCAGTCCGCCACAGCGGCCAGGCACTGGTTCAGCATCCGAGGGGCTTCCTTGGAGTTAGATGGAAATGAGTAGTGGATTTGTGTGTCATCTGCGTAGAGATGGCAACACCCTCCAAAACTCCGGATGACCTCTCCCAGTGGTTTCATGTAGATGTTAAATAGCATGGGGGATAGAATAGACCCTTGCGGGACCCCACAGGTCAATGGCCAGGGGTCCGAGCAGGTATCCCCCAGCTTCACCATCTGGGAACGGCCCTCCAGGAAGGACCGAAGCCACAGCAGAACTGTGCCACCGAGTCCCATCCCGGCGAGCCTCCCCAGAAGGATACCATGGTCGATGGTATCGAAAGCCGCTGAGATGTCCAAGAGAACCAGCAGGGTCACACTCCCCCTGTCCAGCTCCCTGCGGAGGTCATCCACCAGGGCGACCAAAGCCGTCTCGGTGCTGTGCCCAGGCCTGAAGCCAGACTGCGAGCGGTCCAGAAAATCGGTGTCATCGAGGAACTCCTGGAGCTGCGTAGCAACCACCCGCTCCAGAACCTTGCCCAGAAATGGGAGGTTGGAAATTGGCCTGTAGTTGTTACATACAGATGGGTCTAACGAGGTCTTTTTAAATAATGGTTTTACTACCGCCTGCTTAAAGCAGGATGGAACTGACCCTTGAACCAGGGAGGCATTTATAATAGCCACAAACCAATCCAACAACCCATCTTTGGCCAGCTTCACCAGCCAAGAAGGACAAGGATCCAGAGCGCAGGTGGTCGCCCTCACAGACCCAAGAATCCCCTCCACGTCATCAGGAAGAACAAGCCGGAAAGAATCCCATAAGATCGCACAGACAGGTACCTCGGTTACCTCCGCTGGGACCACAGTTAAGCTGGAGTCCAACTCACGGCGTATCTGAGCAACTTTGCCTGCAAAATGGTGCGCGAAATCGCTGCACCGAGTTGCCAAGTCATCAGGAAACCCCTGGGCCTCAGGAGGCCGCAGGAGCTCCCCAACAACTCGGAACAACTCCGATGGCCTGTTGGCTGCAGACGCTATGCGGGCAGTCGTGAAATCTTTCCTGGCTGCTCGCAGAGCCACGGAGTAAGCCTTAATAGCGGCTTTAGCCCGTGCTTGGTCGGACACGTCCTGAGATTTCCTCCAGATGCACTCTAGTCCCCTCCTCCTACGTTTCATCACAGCCAGCTCCTCGGTGAACCAAGGAGTCGACGCGATTCTACGCAGTGAGAGGGGACGTTCGGGAGCGATCGTGTCCAATGCCCTTGATAGCTCACTGTTATAGCGATCAGCCAGGACATCGACAGGATCGCCAGTCTCCAGGACAGGAAGATCCCCAAGAGACCTCAGAAGTCCATCCGGATCCATCAGTCTCCTGGGGCGGACCATCTTAATGGGTCCACCACCCCTGCGGAGGTTAGAAGGCACGGCGATACTTAAACAGATCAGATGATGGTCAGACCATGACAATGGAAGAATGTTTTGCTCTTCCACTCTGACTGTCCCACCGTCCACAATAAAAACAAGGTCCAAGGTGTGTCCTGCCTCATGTGTGGGCCCAGATATAACTTGAGACAGCCCCATGGTTGTCATGGCAACCATGAAATCCTGAGCTGCTCCTGTCAATGTGGTCTCAGCATGAATGTTAAAGTCTCCCAAAACTATCAGTTGTTGGGAGACAAGGGCCACATTGGAGACCACTTCTGCTAGCTCGGACAGAGAGACTGCTGGGTCGCGGGGTGGACGGTACACCAACAGAATCCCCAAGCTGTCTCGGGCTCCCACCCTCAGGAAAACACACTCGAACCTCGGGGATTGCGGAACGGCGCATCTGATCAGGGCGATGGACTGCCGAAAGATCACCGCAACTCCTCCTCCCCGCCCCCCAACCCTGGCCTGTTGATGCACCCCGAAACCTGGAGGACACAGCTGGGTGAGATTCACACCTCCCAGCTCATCCAGCCACGTCTCGGTGATGCATGCCAGATCCGCCTCCTCATCCAGGATCAAATCCTGGATGACAGCTGTTTTACCATTGACGGATCTGGCGTTTAGAAGCAGGACCTTAAGGTTGGGGGGTCTGTCCTGAAGACTACCACACCTAAACCTCTCCAGGGTCGCAAAAACTCTGTTGCGCTTCTCCCTGGGTTGATAGTGACCGTGCTTTCTCCTCCCCCATATCACCTCAATGGGGCCACCTCCATGAGAGCCCTCTTCCCCCTGATGGAAGAACTGGGTGGAGTTGCCAATTACCGGGACTAGTCAGCTGTCCTGGAAAGGAAAGCCTCCAAAGGTACTTGTTTTTTTAAAAAAAGAGCTTCTCTCCACTGATGGGAGAGAGGGGACAGTTGATTTGGCATCATCATGAATAGGAAGGTGACTAAGCAAGAGTGGGGTCTTGTTGTGGGCCTGGGAGGTAGAACAAGTCTGACTTAGAGTTGGGGAATCTTGAATATCAATGCTCAGCCCGATGTCGAGGGGGCGAATCAGTGGGTCTACTAGAACCCTCCTGAGAGTGATGCCCCATTGTTGCAGTTTGGGCCCACACAAAAACAATTTTTCCCTTAATATTTTATCTTCCAAGCCAATGATAAGAGATAAGGAGCGGTTCCAGGATTGATACTCTCTACAAAGCCAGTCGATAGTCTTGATCTTTACCTCCGACCAGCTTATGGATAAAATTTGTGCAAGGGATATCTGGACTGCTCGCTTAGAAGTCCACCTGCCTCTGTTCAATAATGAGTCTGAAACTTCCACTGCAACCTTATTTGTTTGTAAAAGATGCTGAGAATTGCAGGAAGTATCCAAAGATTGTCCGACCAATTCAGAGGGCAGCTCATTGTTCGACTTCTGCAGGACATTGTTGATTTCCTTCCCATCCACCCTCCCCAGACCCACTCCCCCAGATAAAAACCCACCCTCCTCTCCAGTCACTCCAAGGCCTGATCCGACGACTACCTTCTGCTCCTTGAGCTTAATTCCTCCCTGGCCTTCCGGAGTGCTTAATTCCTCATTCAAGTTAATAAGCCTGGTTGGTATAGTTGTTATAGTGTCTGTAGGAGAAGGATATTTCACAATCAGGAAAATTCCTTTGAAGAGATGGTCAAGTTTCGCGTTCAGTATTTCCAGCTGCTGCAAGACAGTACCGAACGATTTTCCCAACAGATCACATAAGTGCGAGAGTTCATTGTTGCCCGGAGTTTCCTTCCAACTCATTTCTTATTACCTTCTCAAAAAAACAAAACCAAAAAAAAAAAAAAAACCTTCCTATAGTATACCACTCTAATCTTTCAAAATTAGCACCTCAATCCTGTTGTCTCTTTCTGTCAAAGCTTTCACTCAACAGTACATACACCAACATACACAAACCATCAATTCACATTCTAAACCATCAATTACCAATCAGTAAACTCACGGTACTCTCAAATCCTATGTGAATACTTCCTATGACATTAATACCAGGTTAAGAACCCGCTACCTATCACGGTCAATACTGTTTCCCTGAGTAAAGATAAAAACTTTCTCACTCCCGACTCTGTATAACACACATACACAAACACACACACACAAAGGAGGGGAAAAAAAAAGAAGAAGAGTCCAGAAGCAGGAGTTTTTAAGGGCTTCCTCCACTCTCTTCCTTTCCTCCTTACTCCAGAGTAGCAGGGCCAGAGGTGGGTCAGCAGGACTCCCTTCTCCTGTGCTGGCAGGCAGCAGATGGAAACAGCAAGAAGAGTCCAGAAGCAGGAGTTTTTAAGGGCTTCCTCCACTCTCTTCCTTTCCTCCTTACTCCAGAGTAGCAGGGCCAGAGGTGGGTCAGCAGGACTCCCTTCTCCTGTGCTGGCAGGCAGCAGATGGAAACAGCAAGAAGAGTCCAGAAGCAGGAGTTTTTAAGGGCTTCCTCCACTCTCTTCCTTTCCTCCTTACTCCAGAGTAGCAGGGCCAGAGGTGGGTCAGCAGGACTCCCTTCTCCTGTGCTGGCAGGCAGCAGATGGAAACAGCAAGAAGAGTCCAGAAGCAGGAGTTTTTAAGGGCTTCCTCCACTCTCTTCCTTTCCTCCTTACTCCAGAGTAGCAGGGCCAGAGGTGGGTCAGCAGGACTCCCTTCTCCTGTGCTGGCAGGCAGCAGATGGAAACAGCAAGAAGAGTCCAGAAGCAGGAGTTTTTAAGGGCTTCCTCCACTCTCTTCCTTTCCTCCTTACTCCAGAGTAGCAGGGCCAGAGGTGGGTCAGCAGGACTCCCTTCTCCTGTGCTGGCAGGCAGCAGATGGAAACAGCATCCGGCCCCCGGGCCTTAGTTTGGGGTCGCCTGTTCTAGATATTCAGAAGATTGTTTAACTACATTTTCAAAACAAGGTTCAAGCACAGAGCAATCAAAGCCATTGTTGTATAATTTCAACCTAGAATGTTACTTTGTTCTTTCCTACAGCTGTCCTTTCAATAGCAACACACACACCTCTCAAAAAAACTGATTGACTGTTTTCTAATCAGGTAAGCGTGAAGGGTTTTCACAAGGCAGGAAATCAAAAAGTATAGAATCTAATTACACCAAGAAGCCTAATCCTGTGATATGCTGAACATTCCTCTCCTTGTAATATAATCATGGAGCCCCATCACCAGGTGTGGAATCCTGAAAAGGGAAATGATTGTATTGCAATAGCATTGCACAATTATAGCTGGAACATAAAGAAAAATTGAGGTTTCTTCTGCCATGAACTAATAAAACGGGCATTGGCTCGTCGGCATATGAAATGTGGATTTGTCTCCCTGCTTCATCATTTCTCAATTGGCTAGTTTGATCTTGTTTTATAAAAACACTCCTTTTAGGATTGTTTCCAGGTTCTCATAGCTCCATGCCATAGCTCACAGGCTAGTTATGATTCAAATTACCTTTTCAAGGCTGCATGCTATTCCAAAGCACTGCTACAGGTTCTAAGTCTGGATTTACAATTTGTTTTGGCGTGAGGCTTTTTTGCAAATAGGTTTCTGGGGGGAAAAAAGAAAAAAAAGAATTTGCAGCCAGAGTAGCTGGAGGAGAAGGCTGGAGACAGATGAAAACATTTTAAAATATTTAAGATTTTATGAGAAACGTATAATTAGTTGCACTATACACACCAATCTCTCCATGACTTCAAACAAGAGATTTGCTGTTTTCATGGTTTCAATAACTAGTTGTTTGAGCAGAGATGACAATGGAACATAAGAAATATGGTGGCGCAGTGTGTTAAAGCGCTGAGCTGCTGAACTTGCAGACCAAAAAGTCCCAGGTTGAAATCCTGGCAGCAGAATGAACGCCTGCTGTTAGCCCCAGCTCCTGCCAACTTAGCAGTTCGAAAATATGCAAATGTGAGTAGATCAATAGGTACTGCTCTGGCGGGAAGGTAACGGCACTCCATGCAGTCATGCTGGCCACATGACCTTGGAGGTGTCTACGGACAATGTCGGCTCTTCGGCTTAGAAATGGAGATGAGCACCAACCCCCAGAGTCGGTCACGACTGGACTTAATGTCAGGGGAAAACCTTTACCTTACCTAAAACAAGGACCCTTCTTTTAAAAGAAGTCCATGTAGACTTGCTTTTACAAATCTACACAATACTTTCATGCATAAGTACAACATTTGGCAGGTAAGCATGTAACCAATCAGAATAACCATTAGTAAATGTTGGAACCACTGATTTTGGAAAATCTGTTTATTGTTACACTTGCAGACTGACAGCCAAAAAAGACTCTTACACTTGCCATTTTCCAAAGGATAGCTATGTTTAGATCCTTTCACATGTAGAATCATAGAATCATAGATTTGGAAGAGACCTCGTGGGCAATCTAGTCCAACCCCTGCCAAGAAGCAGGAAAATCGCATTCAAAGCATCCCCAACAGATGGCCATCCAGCCTCTGCTTAAAACCTCCAAAGAAGGAGCCTACACCACACTCCGGGGCAGAGAGTTCCACTGCTGAACAGCTCTCACAGTCAGGAAGTTCTTCCTGATGTTCAGGTGGAATCTCATTTCCTGTAGTTTAAAGCCATTGTTCCATGTCCTAGTCTCCAGGGCGGCTGCCTATGACTTCCCCTCACATATTTATATATGGCTATCATGTCTCCTCTCAGCCTTCTATTCTGCAGGCTAAACATGCCCAGCTCTTTAAGCTGCTCCTCATAGGACTTGTTCTCCAGAACCTTGATCATTTTAGTCGCCCTCCTCTGGACACATTCCAGCTTGTCAATTGTGGTGTCCAGAATTGGACACAGTATTGCTGGTGTGATCTGACTAAGGTAGAATAGAGGGGTAGCATGACTTCCCTGGATCTAGACACTATACTCCTATTTATGCATGCCAAAATCCCATTGGCTTTTTTAGCTGCCACATCACATTGTTGGCTCATTGTTTAACTTGTTGTTCATGAAGACTCCAAGATCTTTTTCACACATACTGCTGTCGAGCCAGGCATCTCCCATTCTGTATCTTTACATTTCATTTTTTTCTTCTTAAGTGGAGTATCTTGAATTTGTCCCTGTTGAACTTCATTTTGTTAGTTTCGGCCCATCTCTCCAGTCTGTTAAGATCGTTTTGAATTCTACTTCTGTTTTCTGGAGTATTGGCTATCCCTCCCAGTTTGGTGTCATCTGCAAACTTGATGATTGTGTCTTCTAACCCTTCGTCTAAATCGTTAATAAAGATGTTGAACAGAACCGGGCCCAGGACGGAACCCTGCAGCACTCCACTTGTCACTTCTTTCCAGGATGCAAAAGACACATTGGCAAGCACCCTTTGGATTCAATCGCTTAGCCAATTACAGATCCACTAAACGTAATTTTGCCTAGCCCACATTTGACTAGTTTGTTTGCCATGGGGGACCTTGCCGAAGGCCTTACTGAAATCCAAATCCACTACATCCACAGCATTCCCTGCATCAACCCAGCTTGTAATTCTGTTGAAAAAAGAGATCAGATTAGTCAGTCAGTTACAGCACTATAGTTCTACTTTAATTGCTATGGCTGCATCCCATGGAATCCTGGGACTGGAGAGCCACCAGATTTCTCTAGTTGAATACTCCCTTCCTAGAATGGAATCAGGGCAGTTAAAGTTGAATCATGTCTATAAAACACTCTTTGTCTGTTGCATTGCAAACCACAAAGTGTCATGAGGTGCCTTGCAGACTGACAAACATATTGTAGCATATGGCATTTCGTCCGAAAGAGATTGTGCAGAATGATTACCTAGAAAAGAAGCAGTTCAAAGGGAAAAAAGAGCAAAAGTTTCTCCTGTGACAAGCTGATAAAACAATTGCTTCCAGTTTCTAGCTTCAGAAAACAGGCCCTCAAAGAGAAAGAAAGAGTTAATGTTCAGAAACAGACATTTGGGTCTTTATTCTTACTAGGGAACCATCAACATTTCATTCTCAGGTAATCCTGCCTATTTTAACATTTTGTTCTAATTTATAAGATCATGCTGCTCTAAATCCAAAATTAGTCGTGTTGAAGCCTGTATGCACGTTCTGGCAAAGTTCCTTCACCAAGAATGTAATCCCACATCTCGTATTGTTCCTGAGACTGAGGGAGAAATCTCCTTATGCTAGTTCCCACACTCTTTCCAAAATGAATATACCTTTAGGGTAAGAAGAGGAACTTTCTGGGATTTCAACACTTCTACCTTCGAATTGCATATAGATAATGTAACCAGGCTTTCCTTAAAAGTGTGAAGAAAAAATACTGTTGTGAAACAAAGATTATCATAAGGATACACAAAGTATAAATATAAATATGATAGCAAAGCAGTTTTATTGGAAAGTTGGGGAATCATTGCTCTCTAGTTGTTTATCCTTACAAGTGTTGTTTCCCCTGCTAATGTTAAGGGACTATGCCACAATCATTATGGGGACTGAAATTCAACAATCTGATAGGGCCACAGGTTCCCAGCCCTCATGTAAATGGTTAGAGTGCTAGACTAGGACTGGAGGTGATATAGAGCAATTTAGACCAGCTGCGGATGAGGAGCCCCTGGTGGTGTAGTGGGTTAAAGCCTTGTGACTTAAAGGTTGGGTTGCTGACCTGAAGGCTGCCAGGTTCAAATCCAATCCAGGGAGAGCTTGGATGATCTCCCTCTATCAGCTCCAGCCCCATGCAGGGACATGAGAGAAGCCTCCCATAAGGATGGTAAAAAACATCAAAAACATCCGGGCATCCCCTGGGCAACGTACTTGCAGACGGCCAATTCTCTGACACCAGAAGCGGCTTGCAGTTTCTCAAGTCGCTCCTGACACAGAAAAAAAAAAACCCCAGCTGCGGATAGCGAAACCCAAAGTGCGGATACCAAGTTCTGATAAGCAGATACCTGCACCGGCAGCGGGCCACTTGTGAATCCATGCCCCTGGCAAGACGAAGAAGCTTCCCCAATAAAGAGATCTCACCAAGCTGAAGAAGACGCCACCAAGATAATTTATTAAAGTCAGCTGATTTGGATGCCAGCTCATGGTAAGCCACAAAAAGGAAGCTGAAATTCCATACATAGTGAAAACAAACATTTTTGTACAGTTTACCCTTTTGTTTTCCCTGCACCTGCCCTACCAGGATCAACTTCGCCTTGATTTGTGGAGTTGGCCTGACGTCATTGAGTTGAGAGGGATTCCCTCCAAGAGGTGGGATGGTAGCCCGGACGGCGAACCAGAGAGCGTTCTTTGCTTCCAATGTAGATTTCCGCTCTCCAATGGCTAGCAAGGGGCCGGGAGATGATATTAAACAAAGAAGACATAGTTTTCTTTGTCCGGGACAAACAAAGAGGGGCCCTCGGGTCCCATGAGTTCTATTGTTGTGATGATTGTCTTTATGAGCCCTGAATGCACAGGTCTGGTGACTCTGCACCAGTGTCCATTGTACTTCAAAACAGCAAAATGATGAGATTGTAGAATCCATTGCTGGGAAAAAAGGGAAATGTCATGGAGAGCAGGGCAAGGCATCCCAACATCAGGGAAGAAAATGTGAGGTGATAAATCTTTTCATATGTCCATATTGTTGTACAACTAACAGGTGGTCCGACTCCAAGGCCTGTGGCCCATACCACTGGCCTGCACAGCCAGTGGTATAGGCCACACATGATAGGTGATTGAGCCCTTTGTAAGTGGACGATGACCAGGAAAAATACTAGAGGGAATTCCCAGATCAATGGGTGCTGATGAAAGGTCATCAGGGTCTTTCTAGATGGCTTCTTGCTCCAAAGTTTTATATTGAGACATAAAATGTTGTAACAAGATCAAATGAAATATTAATATATGATATGTGGGTATGAATGAGATGAATAAATGTGAGCTAGTAAATTTGAAGACATCAGTCTGTAGAATAAGGCCTGCATTTTTCCATAGCTTGGGAAAGTTATTTGAAGTAAAGTACTCAGTAGGCCCAGTTTGGTATCGTTTGGTATCTTTTCAAATGGCACAAAAGAGAACTGTGTCTCTGATTTTTTTTTTAAAAAAAGAGAGCCATAGTTACCAGCTATTTGGGAAACACTGCCCCATGGCAGTACACCAGGTAGCTTTATCCATGCTGAGACCTGTTCTGGGTGTCATCATAAATTCTATGTAATTATCTTCAAGCTTAAATTTCAAATGGCTAACTTAGCATACGGTCTTCCAGAGAAAAACCAAATCATGTGGTTTTAAATGTTATTTGCCAGTACTAGCAAGCAGTAAAAGCATATGACTGTTAATTAGTGTAAAAAGAACACACTTCCCAGCAAGATAAATCTTTCCTCAAATCCATGAACTGGTGAATAAAAAGTAATTACCTCTATCAAGGCTGCTACATCCACAAGTTTGTGCAATTCCATTGTGCGCCAATGTGGCATTAACGTCCATAAACTGCAGTTCTATTTCAAGGATAATTTTGTTTTAAAAACAGAATTAGAATGAGGAAAAGCTTTCCAGATCTATTACCTCTTTGTAGGTTGCCTGACTACTCCAACACCTGGGGGATATAACACGTATTAGCACAGTACAATGGCAGGTGAACTGTTATCAGATGGATTTGCACTAGACAAACTAGGATGCTGTCCTTTTGGAGAAGTTTTTTTAATGTCATTCTCAGTAATTAAGTCATCCCATTTCAATCATTTGGCTGTTTTGTTTTGTTTTATATTTATATTAAATCAACATCCAGTCAGATGGTTTCTAGAGTCATTGCACTGATTTCAGCCAGGCTGCAAGCAAAGTATGTTTACCTTCTTGTCTAATAGTGGATACCTATCCTGCACAGTATTAACAGGTTAATTGTCATGGATTCATTGTACAGAATCCTGGGATGTATAGTTTTAGTGAGGTACTGCTAATTCTCTGCTAGAGAGCTCTAGTCCACTCTCTTAAACTACAACATTAGAGCCCTCCCATAGGGTTCTGTCAGTAGTACACCAAAATATAAATCCCAGAATTCCATAGGATGAAGCCATGACAATGAAAGTGGCATCAACATACTGTTAATTGTGCCTCTCAGTCCATACAGATAAAAGTGTAGAAATTATCATTGTCAGATCAGACTTAAAGTCCATTATTTCAAACAGCCAAGGACCCAAGTGACTATAGAACAGAATGTAAAACATATAGCCCATTTTCCCCAAAGAAACACTGTGCTGTCGCGCCTGGGGCTATAACTCTTAGCGAAAGAGGCATGGACGTGACATCTTTCCCCAGGGGATTGCTTCTTGCCCTCCTTTAGGGAAACTGGAACTCCCAAGGACCAAAACACTGTACATAACTCAAAACTGGTTTTATTGTTCGCAAAAGGTTATCCCTTTAAGGCAATAAGCTGGAAGTTTCAAAGGGGTAAAGGAAAATATACATTACAGTCTTTGGTTGTCTTAAGTCCAAGGAGCTCTGCAGCTGAGAAGCTTTTCCAGGTCTCTCTTTCTCAATGGCTGTGAATGCCAGAGCAATCCTCAGCCTCAGTCCAAATGGCCTATGTTTGAAGACACAGTCTTCCTTTGGTGCCAAAGAACTGATTTGAAGGCGCTTGAGACTCCTCAACGTTGTCCAGGTTGGCCCTGAACATGAAGCATAAGTCTCAAGGGTAAGAACCTCAGAATTGGTGCTGAGAGGTAACTTAATCAAGGGCTTTTAGAGCCAAGTCTCTATCTCACATCCATCTGGTAAAAAGCTTGATGGTGGAATGAAAAAAGGAAACACTGTCCTACTCCAGGAAGAGGTGGAGCCAAACAATTGAGCTGAGGAAGCAATATAACTGGTGCAAACAACATTGACTGACAGCTATAAATAACCAATCAATCCAACTACATTTACAGGGTAAAGGCAAAATCAGGCATGATACAATTCAAATCTTGCAACGTACAGTTCGACATATAGATGGCGCCACTCACGCTGTCACAAACACACTATCGACCTCATCAGATGGAGGTCCATAAGCTGGGGGAAAGCAGAGGAATTTATGCGGCAGCAGGACAAATCTGTCGGGCACCATCTCACATCACTCTCTTATCCTCACATGGCATTTTCCATATGCCCCTGGCTTTATCCCATACTGTCCCCTGGTTCTTGGATGAGAACATGGGCAGTCACCCACATTTTCAGGACAGCCATTCAACATGCAGCCAGAACGGAACCGCCGAAAGCAATCCTGTGTCTCGTGATGAGCTCTGGTGTCCTGGCTGCATCTCAGCAGCATCCTAGGACAGGGAAAAGGCCCTGTGTGATGAGGTCATAAGGCAATACAAGAGTTAATCACTATGCAAAGTTTTTGCAGCAAACCACTAAAAACTCTGATTTTCTGCAGAGATTGGCAGCAAGTTAGGAATTTTCTGCCTTTTTCGGTAAACTACTTTGAATCCCAGTCTGGTACCACATCTACACTGACACTATAATGCAACTTTGAAATGACTCAAAGCTGTGGTGGCCAGAAATGGCTGCAGAATGCATTTTAAGGGTATACAGTGTTTTTTGAAGTGTCGGGAAAGTCTGAGTCCAGCCAAAAAAATGTGCTGCCACTGATGCCCAGATCCAGGGCAAAATCAACTCCACAAAATGAAGTTCAATAAAGAACCCCAAAGGCAAGCTGCTGAAAAACACTCCAAGGGCATGGTTGGACAGCAGGGGACTAACTGACCCATTGGGAGGGGGAATTTATTACCACTACTGTAACTGTGATTTCCCCCCTTTTTTCAGCCCATCGGCCTCCAGTAAAATGATGCACATTTTTGCAGGAAATAGGAGGAGAGGGGACTGCAAAGTGGTTTGAGGCCAAGTTCTGTGGTTAATGTAATCACCTTCCTAGGCTTAAATTGGGTATGAGCATAGCAATCTAATCACCCTGCAGTTATTCCTTACCCATGTTATTTTTGCCCTCCCCTTCCTCTCCCCAAATCATATGAGCACCTTTGATAACATATGCAAAGATGCCCAGCGATGCCCAGAAGCCCTTTGGAGCTCTGTGCCCAACATTACAGTGATAAAAAAATGAGAGTTCTTTGGTTACCACTGTGTTGACCAAAAATGACAAAGGTTAGAGTGGCCACCCTGTGGAGCTAACTGTGCCAGTAAGAACCAGGACATTCAAGCAACGCCTGTAGAAATCATATTTTGCACCACTGTAGTTCACATGAAGCATGTTTGTCTTCTATCATTTTTGCATACCTGCTCTGTACACCTGGTAACTTTAAGCATGGAGACGCAAACTTGCTTCAACATGTACAACTCCAGCACAAATTCTGTTGCATACTACAGTGGAACCAAACACCACTATCTGCCCTTTAAATATACAAGTAAGATTATTTTGCAGCTTTTGTTCACCTTGAAGCAGGAAAGGGGAGAAATGCAAAAAAAAGTATCTCATATTACTGTACAGGTTAAAGAGTTGTGAACTTTTCCCTTGAAGATGTTATGAATAATTCAGAAAAGAAAATGAAAACCTAAGCTTTTTGTGAATTATGCAAAGCGCCCTCTGGCTCTTGAAATACTGTTTCTCAGTAGCAGTTTTTAAAAATGAGCAGTATAGTGGTAGAAATGTTGAAGCCATAACTCTGACCAAGCAAGTAGTTTTCTCTTTCAAGCTCTCCTGTTGACTTGACACTGACTTTCCCAAGTTGGTGGTGATGATTTCTTCTCTTCTTCAAACAGTTGATACACTGAATAATATCCCAGGATCTATATTTCAACATTTCAACATTTTTAAATTAGTTCTATAAAAAGAACAGCAGAGGCTGGATGGCCATCTGTCGGGAGTGCTTTGAATGCGATTTCCTGCTTCTTGGCAGGGGGTTGGACTGGATGGCCCATGAGGTCTCTTCCAACTCTACTATTCTATGATTCTATGATTCTAAAACTCTAAACCTCGTCACAAAAGGCCTATGGATTTGCCATGCATTGTTCCTGGTGGGGGGCATGGAGAACCTGTTGCTCCACACCCCGCATCACACAACTTGCCTTTGCCCCACCCCATGGGGGGAAGAGTCGCCAACTGGCTTCCCCCCATTGCTGGTAAAGCAACATGGGAAGGCTCCCACGTTACCGCACAGGCGGCATACTCCATTTGCTCTCCCCTTTCTGGACAGAGCCCAGACAGATGTACACATGCATTGTTGTAACTCAGCTGGAGCCTCAGAGTGACTTTGATGGGGATTATGGGATTCAGGTTCAAGATGATGGGATTCAGGTTCAAGATGACTTTGATGGGAATTATGGGATTCAGGTTCAGAGTGTTCCTGCTGTGGAAGATGAGGAACAGGGAAGCTTTCCCATGGCAGAGAATGGTGTTGATGATACTGAAGTTAGCCAGGTGCAAAGGGAGGACAGCTCCCAGTCTGATAGCATACAGACAGACGCTAACACTAATGAGCTGTCTGGCCTTGATGAAACAGAATCTCTGGATTGAGCCGGTCGTTTGGAATTCAGGGTTCGTAGAAGTGTTAGAATAGCAAACAAGAGGGAGGTCAAAGGCCACAGAAATGCTTTCATGCTATGCAAGGGGTATTAAAAGAGTGTGCTGAGAGAGAAACCTTTGTCAAAGCAACTTCTCGGTTGAGTCAAGAAGCAAGCTTTTGCTTTCCTGGATTATCTGCAGCCTTTGTGTGTTCATGTTTATGGGACTTTGTCATGCATTAATGGAACCTTGTTTTATGCCTAATATTTTCTTGGATTATTCTTTATAGCCTTGTTTTGCAACAATCTTTTGGAACTTTACTTTTACTTTTAAAGAACTATTTATTTCATATTTCCTAATAAACTACAAAAGACTATAACCTGTGTGCAGCCTGGTGTATTTAGCAAGGTGAAGCTAACCTGAGATGCGACATGCATCATGTAATGGGATCCGTCCTGAAAGGTGAGAACAAATATCATATGATGGGCCAAGTACCCATATGATGAGGTAGTCTGTCTGCCTCCAGTGAAGGTAAATCTCATTTGGCAGCGGGGGGCAGGGCGGGGGAGGTTCAACAAATACTGAAAACAATAAATATCTTTTATCATATAAATTTCAGCCATTAAGAATTCCTCCCTCGACCATGGGAAATGGCAGTATCTGTATATTTAAAAGTCAGTTCAATAGATTTTCCCCAAAACTGTTTTGATTCTGGAAATGTGCAGTTTTTAATACAAAAACTGAAAACTGTATAGTTTTCCTCTCACAAAGGAAATTGGACAACATTTTAAATGGCAAATGCTGAAATTTCAGCCAGCCTGAGTTCTTTTTTTTATTCACATAATGTTTGGTTTGCCTAACATTCAAACCAGCAATGGGATAAGGGCCATAAAACAAAAATTATGTGTGGAAGGATAAATGGTGGCCTAATTCTTACTCAAATCTTCCTTTTAACAGAAACAAAATGGTTTCAACTAATAGTCATCCTCAGTGGCCAATGTACCCGATACAGGCATTCCCTGAGTTACAAACATCTGACTTACAAACGACTCATAGTAAAGAATTATGAGATAACAGGAAGTGAGAGAAATCTATCCTCCAACACAATTCCTCCACAATGTAAATCTTGTAAATCGCCTAGAGCATCTTGGATGGAGGGCGATTAATAATTAAATGATGATGATGATTATGATGATGATGATGACAATGCTCTCTGTAGAAAACAGATGCATTTATTGGCCACCATGCTTTATAATCTATCCCCTCACAATTACTTGTTCTCATTATCTTCTAAACAATCATCATCTCACATTTTTGCTTTTTTCTGCACTGCTTGATTGCCTCCTACAACATAACAATCACCTCATTCATCTTTCAGACAGTTCTCCAAACACCAAGGGTTGTATGCAATGATTCAAGGTTTCTTCTGTTTTATTGCTTGTTTTGCTATAAGATTTTTTTGAGTAGGAACTCAGACGAGGAAGCTGAAGAATCAAATGGTCTGTTGCTTGAATCTCTTTGGGATTGTCCAAATGTATAGCAGCTACAGTTGCCTGAAGTTGTGTAATGCCATTTTTAATGACATGACTTGGAGGGCCATATTTTTTATTTATTTACTAGCTTGGGGACCCAGCGGTGCCCAGGTCATTTGAGAAAGGCATTGTTTGCCTGTGTTTCAAGTTTAGTCTAGATTCAATGGCAGCTGGGTTCAGTGAGTACGGGTGAACTACAATTCCCATATGAAAGTCCCATCATCCATTGTCCATCCCTTTACAAAGAGCGCCAGGATGTAGAGTAGGTCATGGGGACTCTATGTGCCAAGTTTGGTTTTGATCAGTCATTGGTGGGCCTCGCAGTGCTCTCAGGAAATGAGTGAAGATAAGGCAAGTCCCATCATCAATGGTCCAACCTCCTCCAAACTTTACCAGGATGTAGAGTGGATCATGTGCCAACTTTGTGCACATGATCCACTGTGTGCCAACTTTGGTCCTGATCCATCAGTGGTGGTGGTGGGGGGTCGTTGTGGTCTCAAGAAGTTGAGTGAAGGTACTGTAAATCCCATTATCTGTCATCCATCCTCCCACAAACCAAACCAGGATGTAAAGTGGATCATGGGGGTTCTGTGTGCCAAGTTTGATCCTGATCTGTCATTCGTGGGGGTCACAGTGTGATCAGGAAGTGAGTGAATGTATTGCAAGCCCAATCATCCATGGTCCATCCCATGCAAACAGCACCAGGATGTAGAGTGGGTCATGGTGGCTCTATGTGCCAAGTTTGGTCTTGATTAGCCATTGGTGGGGGTTGCTGTGGTCTCGGGAAGTGAGTGAGGCTACTGCAAGTCCCATCATCTGTGGTACATTCTCTTCTGAACCACACCAGGATGTAGAGTGGGTCATTGGGGCACTGTGTGCCAAGTTTGGTGTTTACCAGTCATTGGTGTGAGTTGCAGTGGTCTCAGGAAGTTAGTGAAAATACTGCAAGTCCCATCATCCATGGTCTATACTTCCCCACACCACACCAGGGTGTAAAGTGGGCCACATTGCATCTGTGTTTCAAGTCTGGTCGAGTTCTGTCATTCGTGGCAGTCGCAATGATCTGTGGGAGGCGAATTGGGTGAAGGTACTGCAAATCCCATCATCCTGGGTCCATTTTCCCCCAAACTGCTGCAGCATGTAAAGTGTGTTATTTGGGATATGTGTGCCAAGTTTGGTTCAGTTCTGTGATCCATGGCAGTTGTAGTGGTCTGAAGAAGTGATTGACGGTACTACAAGTCCCATCATCCTTGGTCTGTCCTCCTCCAATCTGCCCCAGGATGGAAAGGGAGACACGAGGGTTCTGTGTACCAAGTTTCATCCAGTTCCATCACTGTTGGGCATCGCAGTGGTCTGTGGTAGCCGAAGTGATTCAAAATACTGCAAATCCCATAATCCTTGGTCCACCCTCCCCCAAACTGCTGCAGCGTGTAAAGGGCACAATTTCGGATATGTGTGTCAAGTTTGGTTCAGTTCTGGCATTCCTTGCAGTTGCAGTCATCTCGGGAAGTGATTTAAGATATTGCTAATCCCATCATCCGTGGTCCATCCTCCCCCATCCTGCACCAGGATGTAAATGGGGTCACAGGGGTTCTGTGTTCCAAGTTTGGTCCAAGTTTGGATTTCGCAGTGGTCTGTGGTAGGCAAAGCGATTGAAAGTACTGCAGATCCCATCATCTGTGGTTCATCCTCCCCCAAAAAGAACCAGGACGTAAAGTGCATCGTGCAGGTTATGCGAACCAAGTTTGATACAGGTTCGTCATTCCTGGTGGTCGCAGTTGCCTGCGGAAGTGACAGCCAATCAGAAAGCTGCCACATACACCGCTGTCTCAGCTCCTAGCACATATGTCATAGCATTTTTGTTTACTCAATAGCTTTAATCTTCCCCATAGGAAAGAGAGACCGGGGAATACTAATAAGATGTTTAAACGATATTAGGCAGATGTTATTTTGTGTATATATAACTATATTATCAGGTAAATCCAAGAGACAATGAATCGAGCTTCAACAAAGCTACAAATTTAATGCCTAAAAGGACATATGAATTACTAGCAAAAACAGTTAGTGCATGGGGTGGAGGGCAAGCAGTTGAAGATCGAGGTTGGAAAATAGGGAGAAAGTAATTGGGCTTTGTAATAATAACACCAAATAATTTTACCCAATGTAAATATTTGGTAGGTCAATCAGCTTTGACCAAACCATGCTTTGTCATGGTGTTCACATAAACTCATGAAATTCATTGGCCCAAAGTGTTGTGGTGACCACCAATAATATGAGAATGGAGTGGTATGGAAAAATACTTTATCTGTGGATATTAGCCACAGTAAGATAGATAAAAGCTTTGTAACTAAGAAAGCATTTATGTATGTATGTATTTATTTATTTGTAAGGACCTCTTCACACTGACCGCCAGAATTGCCACTCATAGTGCCATTGCCCCACACCCCACATTGCTCGGCTTACACGCAGGACGATCCCACAGGAGGAAACATCAACTGTCCAGCTTCCCGGCCTTGCTCCAAAGGCAACATGGGAAGCCTCATGTGTTGCCGCAGTGGCAGCATGTTCCATTTTGCCACCCGTTTAAGTACGAAGCTCTGCCAGACATAATAGTACATTGTGTAATGGGAACTGGTGGACTCCATATTTAAAGGACTGGCAAAGTGGAGCATGCTGCTGATTCTTCCCCCGTCTGATGAGGTCATATATCTGTGATGCCATGACACTGAGTTTTATTATAAGGAGAATCGGCCATTACATTCTGCTCTGTCTGTAAGCACCCAAATCAGTTCCATCACTTAGAGCAGGGGTCCCCAAACTTTTTATGCAGAGGGCCAGTCCACAATCCTTCAAACTGTTGAGGGGCCAAATTATCATTTGAAAAAAAATACAAACAAATTCCGATGCACACTACACATGTCTTATTTGTAATGCAAAAACAACAACAAGAACAAGAACAATGAAATAACAATAAAAGAGCAATACAATATTTAAAAATAAAAACAATTTTAACCAACATACATTTATCAGGATTTCAATGGGAAGTGTGGGCCTGCTTCTGTCCAATGAGATAGTCAAGTTAATTAGGATTGTTGTTGTTGTTGTTGTTGTGTGCCTTCAAGACATTTCAGACTTTGGGCGAGCCTAAGCCTAAAATTTATTTATTTATTTACTATATTTATTTACTACATTTGTATCACACCCTTCTCACCCCAAAGGGGACTCAGAGTGGCTTACAAATTATATGTACATACAATATGTTATATTATTAGCATAGCACACTATTAGCATTATATATTACTATATTGAACTATACCACTATACTGTAATATTATTAGTAATATATAATTAATACTATTGTATGGTATTATTATTATTAGTGTTATATTGTATTACATTATAATATTATTATCAATATTATATGTATATACAATATATTATATTATAAAACTGAGGGCGGGGGCCAGGTCAATGACCTTGGAGGGCCGCATCCGGCCCCCGGGCCTTAGTTTGGGGACCCCTGCTCTATGCTATGACCTACTTTGATTATGATGAACAATGTATGTGTTCATGCGCAGCAGCTCTATGTAAGGACGGGAGGTGTCAATTATTCATGCGCAGCCCATGTTAATGCAGGATTTAAGCAATCTCTTCTATAATTCAGAGGGCAGGGTGCTCCCACTGTGGGCTCCGGTGCTCCCCAGGGGCCCTTCATGCTCAGGTGAGCAAAGCCGAGAAATGTGGCTGGTTGGACAGGCAGGGAAGGAGGGAAAGCGCTCGACTGGAATGGTTTTGGATGACGAAGAGAGAGGGGACCGAGGCCCAAAGAATGGTGGCGGCATTAATTCCCTAGCATAGGCATGGGCGAATTTGGGCCGTCGAGATGTTTTGGACTTCAACTCCCACCATTCCTAACAGCCTCAGGCCCCTTCCTTTTCCCCCTCCGCCGCTTAAGCGGCGGAGGGGGAAAAGGAAAGGGCCTGAGGCTGTTAGGAATGGTGGGAGTTGAAGTCCAAAACGCTTGGTTCACGTCAGTAAAGACTATGGTGCAAAACCCTTGAATAACAAAATACATATCCGTCGTCGCCATGTATGGGCTTATGCACCACTAACGGGAAAGAATTTATTTTTAGCAATGACTCAGGCCTTTCTCTTCGAAGACGTTTCACTTTATTGTCAGGCCATTCCTTTTGTCTTAATTTCTGGCACAGCAAGGCAGTAGTACATCTGTGCACTGCTTTGTGCAATAAAGGAGAAAAATAGCCACTTTGAGCAGATCTGAGATTTGTCACAACAGGCTCAAAGCTAACCTTTAAAAATGTATAAACATCAAGAAAGGGAAGCCCTGGATCTTGATCATCTAACTGGAGGTCAGCTGTTACCAACAGTGGTATGGATTCTGGAGAGGCCCAAATGTGACAGAAAAAGTAGTTCAATACACAGTAATGCTATGTAGTAATTACTGTATTTGAGCAGATCTACAGATCTGAGATTTGTCACAACAGGCTCAAAACTAACCTTTAAAAATGTATAAACATCAAGAAAGGGAAGCCCTGGATCTTGATCATCTAACTGGAGGTCAGCTGTTACCAACAGTGCTGTGGATTCTGAAGAGGCAGAAATGTGACAGAAAAAGTAGTTCAATACACAGTAATGCTATGTAGTAATTACTGTATTTACGAAGTTAGCACCAAAATATCACGATGTATTGAAAACACTGACTCAAAAATGCGTTGGATAATCCAGAGCAGGGGTCCTCAAACTTTTAAAGCAGAGGGCCAGTCTACAATCCTTTAGACTGTGGAGGGGCCGAATTATCATTTGGAAAAAAAAACCCGAACAAATTCCTATGCACACTGCACATGTCTTATTTGTAGTGCAAAACAACAACAACAATGAAAGAACAATACAATATTTAAAAATGAAAACAATTTTAACCAACATAAACCTATCAGGATTTCAATGGGAAATGTGGGCCTACTTCTGGCAAATGAGATAGTCAAGTTAATTAGGATTGTTGTTGTTGTGTGCCTTCAAGTCATTTCAGACTTTGGGCGAGCCCAAGTCTAAAATTATTTATTTATTCATTCATTCATTATATCCTGCCCTTCTCACCCCGAAGGGGACTCAGAGCAGCTGTACATACAATATATTATATTATTAGCATAGTAGAATATTAACATTATATATTACTTTATTGAACGATACCACTATACTGAAATATTACATACTAGCTGTACCCGGCCACGCGTTGCTGTGGCGTAGTCCTTAGTGGGGTTTTCTTCGTGGCATGGAAGGTGGCATAAAGAGGATTCCCCGTAGGTATGAAGCAGCCAGGCTTTGATGCTGCAAGGGTATTCAAGTTGACCGACAATGGAGTCCCCTAGGTATGAAGCAGCCAGGGTTTGATGCTTACGGAGTATCAGGCGCCCCTTACGGAGTATCAGGCGCCCCTTACGGAGTATCAGGCGCCCTTTACGGAGTATCAGGCGCCCTTTACGGAGTATCAGCCAGGGAGTGACGTCATGGGAGGAGGGGTCACAGAGAGCGGAAAGGCAAAGCTTGTTTTGGAGGAGTGTGGGGCAAGTGGATCCCGCGGAGGTTCTGACCCGATGTTTTGTTGTTTCAACCTGGAGGCGTGGATAATGGATTCTTTGGTCAAATTTGGAGTTTGGAGGGTGTTTAGTTTTGTTGTTTTGCTCGGTGCTCGAATTCCATTACTCTTTTATATATATAGATAATATATAATTAATATTATTATATGGTATTATTATTAGTATTATATTGTATAAAATTATATTATTATCAATATTATATGTATATACAATATATTATATTATTTAAAATGATATAAAAATATTATATTATAAAACTAAGGGCGGGGGCCAGGTACATGACCTTGGAGGGCCGCATCCGGCCCCCGGGCCTTAGTTTGGGGACCCCTGACTTAGAGTTTGGAAAAATCACTTCTAGACTACAGTTTGTAAAATCCTAAACCAACAAGACCTTGGATATGTAGTTATACTGGCTGGAGGATTTTGAAAATTTTAATCCAAAGAAGGAACTTTCCTCAAGTTCTATTTTTGCACAGCAGAAGCCTCATGCACCCAGTCAATGCAACTTGGAAGGATCTCCATCTTGCATTCTTCTCAAGCACTCCTCTTAGCCATTATCTTGACAAACTGTGTATCAGACTGACCCACTTTGGGGGGGGGGGGGCTTGCATTGGTCATCCACAGAACCTTGAAGAGTGCATATCCCAAGCATCCCCTCACACTCTTTTAGATTTTTTTTGTTGATGTATTTTGGTTTAAGGGTGAAATGTTGAATCAAGTGTTTTGCTGTTGGGTTTTTGCAACTGTGTATTCCGGCATGCTTTTCAGCAGCACACGGGTTAATGGCAGGCCAGCTTGAATGATAGCCTGTCTAGCCAATAGGTCAAGCCTTCCGGCTTCAGAAGTGCAGACAGGACGTTTGTCATTTCTGCTATGGAATGTGGGAGTTGCCGGCAGAAGAACTTCACTGACGATCTACTGGCAAAGAGAGAGAACATGCTTTGCCTTTGCTTAGGGAAGCATGGGTCCTATGAGCGATGGACTTTGTAGTTGTATATAGTTTGTATATATAATAAAGCTTTGGAACTGCTTTGAACAGCTGAATTATGACTGTGGAAGTCAGCAAGCTCTGTCAGTCAACTAGGGTTGAACTGGCCTGTGCCATCAAAGTAAACCCCATCTGATGAGTGTGATGTATTTAGAGTAGGCATGGTGCATCTGGGGCAACTCTGAGGTAGAAATTGACAGCTGGATTATTTTGATGGTGTACACAATCATCTGAAGATGCCACATTAAATACATACGGCCATTTTGCCTCACATTTACAACCTCGCGGCATATTCATCTGATCTTTTTACATGGCAGACTTCAGCCAAGCAACATCTCCCATGAACCTCAGAGTGTCTGCACAATCTGTGGTGATGGGATAGTAAGGCTGAATCTACACTGCAATATAATGCAGTTTCAGAATGCAGATTAACTGCACTGAACTGGATTATATAATTCTGCACTGCTATATAATCAATTTGAATGCAGTTAATTTGCATTCTGAAACTGCATTATATGGCAGTGTAAATCCAGCCTTAGAGACAAAGGGTAAATGTGAATTCCTCTTGTGCTTCCTTATTGCTCTTCCTGCTTTCACCATTTAACAAGGAAGTATAAATTGGAAAGGGAGTGTTTGGGGTTGAGGCTGCCAGGTAAGGTTGCTGTGGGATGGAAGCTGTGAAGTCTCTATTAGTTCTCTCTCATCCAGAGGAAAAAAATAACAGCTTGATACAAAAAAGTTAGTTCAAAGGCCACATTTTTGGCCAAGAGCTCAAATATATCATAAGGGATCAGACCCCAAGGAACATTGCTTTGCTTCAAGAAGATGTGCTGCAGCTGACAGAGTGTCTTTTGTACAGGTCATTTGTTTCCTTGCAGCTTCAATGTCACACTGCCATCTGCCTTGAGTCAGGGAAACACACAAAGGGAATAAAGTGTTCTTACAGATCTGGCAGGTTGCCCTGCACATTAGGTCAGCTTGAAATGCTGCACTTTGAAATGCTTACAAATTCTAGAGGCATGAACCTTTGGGAACATCTGTTGTGCACAGACCCAATCAAAATGAATAGGAGTTATACAAGAGCACAGCTGGACACTGAAACACTCTCTCATTTGCATGGTGCTCCTAATAGGCTACATTCCCTGAATACAGTCCAAGCTTTCGTCTTATTTTCTTTCCTTTCGAAAGGTCATTTTTTGGAGTCACTCAAATGAACTAATTCAGAAGAGCATCCCAGAATGAAACTGTATATATTTTACCTGCAACTATTTAGAGAACGACTATTTATGCCTTCCAGCTATTTTTGAGCCTTCTTAGATCTTTTCCAGCCATTTCAATAAGGTTTAATTAACCAACGGATTATACGTCAACCTTGAACAGCAGATTTTTTTTTTGTTGTACTGGAAATCCCTTCCTCTCTTGATTTCAGTGAGATTCAAGTAAACAAAAGCCCTAGCCCAGGGGTCCTCAAACTTTTAAAGCAGAGGGCCAGTCTACAATCCTTTAGACTGTGGAGGGGCCGAATTATCATTTGGAAAAAAAAACCCGAACAAATTCCTATGCACACTGCACATGTCTTATTTGTAGTGCAAAACAACAACAACAATGAAAGAACAATACAATATTTAAAAATGAAAACAATTTTAACCAACATAAACCTATCAGGATTTCAATGGGAAATGTGGGCCTACTTCTGGCAAATGAGATAGTCAAGTTAATTAGGATTGTTGTTGTTGTGTGCCTTCAAGTCATTTCAGACTTTGGGCGAGCCCAAGTCTAAAATTATTTATTTATTCATTCATTCATTATATCCTGCCCTTCTCACCCCGAAGGGGACTCAGAGCAGCTGTACATACAATATATTATATTATTAGCATAGTAGAATATTAACATTATATATTACTTTATTGAACGATACCACTATACTGAAATATTACATACTAGCTGTACCCGGCCACGCGTTGCTGTGGCGTAGTCCTTAGTGGGGTTTTCTTCGTGGCATGGAAGGTGGCATAAAGAGGATTCCCCGTAGGTATGAAGCAGCCAGGCTTTGATGCTGCAAGGGTATTCAAGTTGACCGACAATGGAGTCCCCTAGGTATGAAGCAGCCAGGGTTTGATGCTTACGGAGTATCAGGCGCCCCTTACGGAGTATCAGGCGCCCCTTACGGAGTATCAGGCGCCCTTTACGGAGTATCAGGCGCCCTTTACGGAGTATCAGCCAGGGAGTGACGTCATGGGAGGAGGGGTCACAGAGAGCGGAAAGGCAAAGCTTGTTTTGGAGGAGTGTGGGGCAAGTGGATCCCGCGGAGGTTCTGACCCGATGTTTTGTTGTTTCAACCTGGAGGCGTGGATAATGGATTCTTTGGTCAAATTTGGAGTTTGGAGGGTGTTTAGTTTTGTTGTTTTGCTCGGTGCTCGAATTCCATTACTCTTTTATATATATAGATAATATATAATTAATATTATTATATGGTATTATTATTAGTATTATATTGTATAAAATTATATTATTATCAATATTATATGTATATACAATATATTATATTATTTAAAATGATATAAAAATATTATATTATAAAACTAAGGGCGGGGGCCAGGTACATGACCTTGGAGGGCCGCATCCGGCCCCCGGGCCTTAGTTTGGGGACCCCTGCCCTAGCCAGTCATAAATTAAAGACAGAAGGAGTGGGGAAGCATTTGCCCATATGTGAAGGCAATTGGCTTTCTGAAGAAATGAAGAAATGTCAGCAAAGTTTCTCCATGCTATTCAGACTACTAAACAAATGAGTGTTCTGGATTTTGTGAAAAGAGGAGTTTTATTTTGTGTTAAGAGAAAAAAGAAAGTTTGTGGAATCCTTATTCCATGCATAGAGGAGGTTCTCCCCTTCAAAAAGTCATTCTACACATGAGGGTCAGAAAGGTGCCAAGAGGCGGCAGATCTGGTGGACTGTTTGAATATTAATTTTAAAACCACCAGACAAGGCGTAGGTGTGTGGAAGACTGCAGCCTCAGCATCCTCGTTTCCCTAAAATCTGCCAGCTGTTCTTTAATAAATAGTTTGAAAACCCAACTCTGACCAAAATGCTGCCCTCCAAGGCTCTCATTTAAAAGCCATCCATTCTGAAAATCAACTATTTCCAGATGTTTCGAGAACCTGGTATTTTGTCCACTGCACTGTTTAGTCAGGAGAAGAAAACATTTGCTGTTGCTTTTTGTTCTAATTTATAAGGCTACTTGGCTTCAAAAAAATGGACCTCCCCACTTCCGAGACCAATTCATCAAGAACACAGAAACAAAAATACATATGATTTAGATCCCAAGGCTTGTTTAACAGTGAAAAGATCCATTCATGCAGCCTTTGTGTGCAAGGAGGGAGATGGAAACAAGCTGCATTTTCCCAAGTTGTTCAATTGGCAGGATTCTGAACAATGTTATTTCACACCTCCTTCAACTATGGGTCCCTCTCGATCACATTACACACTGTTATTTGTCAGTATAAAGGCAGCTGCTCATATATGAATCTCACAAGAGTAATTTTTTGTTCCCATTGACTTAAGATCCAAAGCAAGTGATTTAGCAGTTATTTCATATGAATATATAAAACTGAGCCCTCATCAGATTTCTACTTAGTTTTTTTCCATGAGTCTATAATGCTATATTTTATGGTACATAAAACATTATTCGTAATATACATTAAAAAGGAGATATTATATTTTCAATCGAAACACTATGGATCACTTCTGGAAATAAGTAGGACCCACTGCATCTGGAGAAACCAGCAGAAGTACCTCTGTGCTCTCTGAAGGCTGAGAGCATTGTCCTGTTCATCAAAGTCACGGGTTAAGAGAAGAACTTGGAACTGATTATGACGCTCCAAATGTGCAGCATGGTTCCTGATGGTTCTGCTTCTATGTACAGTAAAGTTCCGGTTATCCGACTTCCGTTTATCCGACACACCGTATTATCAGATGCACTGTGTGTGTGGGTGGGGGGGGGGGCGTGGCAAGGAGGGAAGGGACTTTTGCACCCCATGCATGGAGGAGCATGGAGGTGCCCCTCCAGGGAGTGTAGAGGGGAAGGCCAAATTTGAGAGGCACCATTTGAGAAACCTTTGAAACTGAGGCCGCAGGAAGGTGCCTCAAGGGAGGCAGGCTCAGAAGGAAGCTTTAATGGAAAATTTCTTCTTCCTGTGCCTTCCTTGTTTACCTTTGAGGAGCTCGAAGGTTCCCACCAGCTGTTCCGAGGCGGCAGGTGGCAAGGCGGGCTCCATGTGGAAGAGGGCCTGGAGCCGCGAGGAGGCATGAGAGGAAGCCGCCGCCACCGCCATGCGCATGGCTGCCTCTGCCACGACATCTGTCTCCCCCTCTACCGCCTTCTCCTTTGCATCTTCCTGGGGCAGCCGAAGGGAGCTTGAGAGAAGAAGGAGAGGGAGGAGGGCTTTTCTCTCCCTCTTCCTCCGGCTGCCTCAGGAAGATGTGAAGAAGGAGGCAGCGGTGGAGGGGGAGACAGACGCTGCGTGGAAGAGGGCCTGGAGCCGTGAGAAGGCATGGAAAGAAGCTGCCACCACCGCCGTGCGCATGGTTGCCTCTCCCTCTTCTCTCAAGCTCCCTTTGACTGCGGCGGAGGGGGAGGCAGACACCGCGGCAGAGGTAGCCATGTGCACGGCAGTGGCAGTTTCCTCCCGTGCCTCCTCGCGGCCCTGGGCCCTCTTCCACAGGGAGCCTGCCCCGCCACCTGCCACCTCGGAACAGCTGGTGGGAGCCTTCGAGCTCCTCAGAGGTAAACAAGGAAGGCGCGGGAAAAAGACATCTTTCATTAAAGCTTCCTTCTGAGCCTGCCTCTCTCGAGGCACCTTCCTGTGGCCTCAGTTTCAAAGGTTTCTCAAATGGCGCCTCTCAAGTTTGACCTTCCCCTCTGCAATCCCTGGAGGGCCTCCTCCATGCATGGGGGTGCAAAAGTCCCTTCCCTCCTTACCAAGCCCCCGGCTTGAATAGGGCCTCCCTATTGTCCGTCAGTTTTGGTTATCCAACATTGGGCCCGCCCCTTTATGTCGGATAACCTGAACTCTACTGTACTATATTCTTTAAAAATTATGTAATTAATAAAATGCTACTAGAACACAGCCATACAGCCTGGAAACCACACAATGCTTCTAATTATAATAGTTCCATTTACACCCAACCAATTTAATGACTCACTTCATCTCAGCGGAATACCTGTCCTCTTAGACTATGCAGTCAAGGAGAAAAGAAAGCCCGAAAGACACAAATATAAGTGTCTGATTGTTAAACCATCAAATCCCCAAAGTAGTAAATTTTAGCTTAATTTTTAAATCTTTTTTTCAAATATGAAGAAATTTGAGAATGTTGTAAATTCTTCTCCAGATTGAATTCTTCCCCACACCTATCATTGACAAATATGTCTATACATGTGTTGGTGGAAAGGACACAAAAGTTGTCAGTAGAAACAAGCAGCAGTAAGTCTGCCAAACACTTTGCAGGACTTGATAAAGAGACACCAGTTGTTTATCAATGAAACTGTCTGAAACAGTAGCCTGCGTGTCATGAAATATTGGACAGAGAAAGCTGCTCTAATTGGAAGTCTTATCAGACAAGATTTCAGCACAGCTTTGCTAACAAAATGCCAGTTTATTGGCACAATAAAAAAGATCATTGTATAGTAAGAAAGGTTACACTACTGTACATTTCTAAAATCCCTTCTTTTGCAGTGTAGCTACATTTGCAAGATTTTGATATTGCAGTCTTTCCACATTCTATGATGTTTATAAATTGCCAATGGTTACAGGTAAAATCAGGCACCTATAAGTTGCATGTGCATTGCTGGCTAATCTCCCCAGTGTAAACGTCATTCATTGTAGCATGCAAGATATTTTTCTAGTTCATTACATGTCTCTGAAAACAAGTACAAACAGGTTCTAAGATGTGAATTTATTATCCAAGTTCTTATTTAATAGCTAAGGGAGGAAGTGAAAGCACATTCATTCCCTCTATTGAAACTTAGCTCTCTTGCAACGGGAAAAAAGAGACTATTTTCACCTGAAATCTGACTACTGTTTTCCCACACTGTTATTTAAATAGTACTTATTTAAGCTTACTATGATGGATTGCCTCTGACGCCCCCCAGATTAAACAAACACTGAAGGCACCTCTGGAAAATATATTAATTGTCTAGCCATATGCTATCTCTAAATGTAAAAGCAAGCAAACTTGCCCTCTACAAAGAAATATTTTTGCAAAGGCAATTAAAGTCTTCTTGATTGTGGAAAAAGCCTCAAAATCTTGATCATGGAAACCAGTGTTGCCATCAGTATCAAAGGAAAACTGCAAGTTCTCCATTCCATTATTCTTTTAATTACTACTTCCATTTATATTCTTCCCATTCTACAACTGTATCAAGGCAGGAGTAGGATTTTTTCCTTCATCATAGTTCTGTGAAGCACATTTGTCTGAGAAGAAATGAATTGTTCTAGAATGTCGGAAAGCTTTGGATCTGGACACTCGCATATTCCATGTCCAGTATCCTAAAGACTACCAGTTTTCCTAAGTTTTATTTTGTGAAATATCTCCAAATTGATGCCTCTCCTGCAAAAGGAAGGCAATAATCTAAAACCAATTAACAGATAAAAAAGGGACATATCCCGGGATGATAATAATAATAATAATAATATTTATTATTATTATTATTATTATTATTATTATTATTATTATTATTATTATTATTATTATCTTTGAACATGCAAAGATACTGTGGGACTTCTGAATCCAGACTGACAAAGTTCTGGAACACAACACACCAGACATCACAGTTATGGAAAAGAAAAAGGTTTGGATCATTGATGTTGCCATCCCAGGTGACAGTCGCATTGACGAAAAACAACAGGAAAAACTCAGCTGCTATCAAGACCTCAAGACTGAACTTCAAAGACTCTGGCAGAAACCAGTGCAGGTGGTCCCGGTGGTGATGGGCACACTGGGTACCGTGCCAAAAGATCTCAGCTGGCATTTGGAAACAATAGACATTGACAAAATTACGATCTGCCAACTGCAAAAGGCCACCCTGCTGGGGTCTGTACGCATCGTCCGAAAATACATCACACAGTCCTAAACACTTGGGAAGTGTTCGACTTGTGATTTTGTGATATGAAATCCAGCATATCTATCTTGTTTGCTATTAATAAAAGAATAATAATAATAATAATAATAATAATTACCCCCCCCCCCCGCAGGTGCCACCTTGACGTGGTGGGGGGGCTTAGCTGCTCCAATGATGACTGAGGGCTGTGCTGGCGGTAGTGTAACTACCGGCAGGTCCAACCAAGTCAGAGAGGCCTCAGCTGAGGAGCACAACCAAGAGCACCTAACCCATTAGCATTATGGAGAATCAAACCCAAACGAAGTCTATACTGGCTCGGTCGTCGCCCAGGATAAAAAGGACCACGGTGGATGCTGCTGATTCTGGACATCCATCGACAAGTGGGCTACGGAATCATCAAAACCCAAATGAACAGTCACAGAAGCGGCAAAAATATACAATGCCAGAAAACCGCACAATTATGAAATGCTACTACAAATCTGAACCTCAAAGCCGTGGCTACCAAAAAAGGATGCATCAGCTATGGAAACAAGAGTACCCTGACTCACAGATAACAGAACCCCGACTAGCTGACCAACGAAGATTCATAATCAGAAACAAAGTGTTCAGTGAAGTTGAACTCGAAGAAATCCAGAAAATTTGCAAAGTAGATTACCATCAGACCACAGTACAGACAGCAGCAGAGACTCCAGCAACACTTGGAATGGTGGAACAGATTGAACCAGAAGAAAGTGTGGAGCTTTTGCAAGAATTTGAGGAACCAGCACTTGAAACATCTGTTGAACCACCAGGAACCTTGACAGCAAGACAACAAGAGCTCAAGGATAAGATCATGGCTCATGCTGCAGCAAATGCAATAAGACAGTGGCTCCCAACTCTAAAAACAGTGCCCAAGAGACACCTGGCGCCTCTCATGAAAGATGTGAATGCAGTACTCTCCACTGTCCAAATAACATCAATTGAACAAACAAACCAGTTTGCCTACAGTGCAGCAGTGATAGTAACAGAAGAACTTGGGCTCCTACAACCAAGGCAGCCCCAAAGAAAATCGACTGGAAAACCAAAGTGGAAGGTCAGGCTAGAGTTGAAAATCAAGAAACTAAGATCAGATGCAAGTAACCTGAAAAATATGAAAGAGAAGAAACTGAAGAATGACAAAATCAAGCAATACCTGATCCGAAAGTACTGGCTGAACACCAGAAAAATTGAAGAAGCTTTGGAAATCGTGAAAGAACAAATTACAGCAACAGCCAGAAAAATTGAAAGGTATGAAGCCAGAATCATCCAGTACAGACAAAATCAACTGTTTCAATCAGACCAAAGACGGTTCTACCAGAGTCTGAACCAAACAACAGACACAGTAACCATAAAGCCAGAGAAAACTGCAACAACAAAGTTCTGGAAAGAACTTTGGGAAAATAATAAAAACTACAACAAAAACGCTGGGTGGATAAAGGAGTTTGAAGGAAAATTCTCACAGAACAAAATGGAACTGATGGAAATAACAACTGAAATGATCAGCAAACGAGTGCAAAAAGTCAAGAACTGGACCTCGCCTGGTAGTGATCAACTTCATGGATTTTGGCTCAAACATCTGATTAGTTTACATGGAAAAATGGCCCAACAATTCAATGAGATGCTGCAGAAAGGAAATATCAGTGAATGGCTAACAACTGGAAGAACATACCTGATACAAAAGGATCCAGCAAAAGGAGCAGCACCAGGAAACTACAGGCCAATAACGTGTCTGCCCACTATGTTTAAACTACTGACTGGCATCATAGCTGACAGAATTCAAGACTATCTTGAAGAAAAAAAACATCTTGCCAGATGAACAGAAAGGCAACAAACGGAAAAGCAGGGGCACAAAAGACCAGTTATTGATTGACAAAATGATTCTGGAGAACTGTAAGAGCCGAAAAGCTAATCTTCACATGACGTGGATTGACTACAAAAAGGCCTTTGACTCACTCCCACACAGCTGGATCATCAAGTGCCTGGACGCCATCGGGATTAGTAAAAACGTTGGCACCTTCATTGAAAACATGATGGAAAACTGAACTGTTTGTTGGAAATGAAAGCTATGGACTTGTCAACATCAGGAGAGGAATTTTCCAGGGAGATTCATTGTCCCCTCTGCTTTTCATTATCGCCATGATCCCTCTGTCAACAATCTTACAAAAAACAAATCTCGGCTATCAAACATCTAAGAATTCTCACAAAATTTCACATTTGATGTACATGGATGACCTGAAGCTATATGGGAAAACGGAAACTGAAATCCAGTCTCTGACCAACACTGTCCGAATTTTTAGCACTGATATCAACATGGAGTTTGGTTTGGACAAATGTTCGACAGTGGCATTGAAGAAGGGAAAAATCATTGAAAGTGAGGGCATAAATATGCCCAATGGCCAAACAATAAAGTGTCACCAGCCAGAGGCCTATAAATATCTGGGCATACTACAGCTGGACAACATCAAGCATGAACATGTGAAAACTGTGGTCAGCAAAGAATACACACAAAGGGTCAGAAAAATTCTCAAAAGCAAGCTCAATGGAGGCAACACCATCAAGGCCATAAACACCTGGGCCATACCTGTCATAAGATATACTGCTGGCATTATAAATTGGGCACAGGTGGAACTGGACAATTTGGACAGAAAAACAAGAAAACTCATGACCATTCATCATTCACTGCACCCTCGCAGTGATGTTGACCGGCTATATCTGCCTAGAAGATCAGGGGGCAGAGGACTCTTACAAGTAAAACAAGCAGTCAAAGAAGAAGAACATGCCCTGGCAGAATATGTCAAGCAAAGTGAAGAACCTGCTTTGATTGAAGTCAAAAATCAGAAACTCCTCAAAACACAGCAGACAAAAAACCAGTACAAGAAAACCGCACTACAAACTAGAGCTGACAGCTGGCACAACAAAACACTGCATGGAAAGTTCCTTGACAAAATTGAAGGAAAATCTGATAAGGAGAAGACCTGGCTCTGGCTCATGAATGGGACCCTGAAGAAGGAGACAGAAGGCCTGATCCTTGCAGCCCAGGAGCAAGCCATCAGAACAAATGCAATTAAGGCCAAGATTGAAAAATCAGCTGATGACCCAAAATGCAGACTGTGCAAGGAAACCGACGAAACCATTGATCATATCCTCAGCTGCTGTAAGAAAATCACACAGACAGACTACAAACAGAGGCACAACTATGTGGCCCAAATGATTCATTGGAAATTATGCCTCAAGTACCACCTCCCAGCAGCAAAGAACTGGTGGGATCACAAACCTGCAAAAGTATTGGAGAATGAGCACGCAAAGATACTGTGGGACTTCCGAATCCAGACTGACAAAGTTCTGGAACACAACACACCAGACATCACAGTTGTGGAAAAGAAAAAGGTTTGGATCATTGATGTTGCCATCCCCGGTGACAGTCGCATAGATGAAAAACAACAGGAAAAACTCAGCCGCTATCAGGACCTCAAGATTGAACTTCAAAGACCAGTGCAGGTGGACCCGGTGGTGATGGGCACACTGGGTGCCGTGCCAAAAGATCTCAGCCGGCATTTGGAAACAATAGACATTGACAAAATCACCATCTGCCAACTGCAAAAGGCCACCCTACTGGGATCTGCACACATCATCAGAAAATACATCACACAGTCCTAGACACTTGGGAAGTGTTCGACTTGTGATTTTGTGAAACGAAATCCAGCATATCTATCTTGTTTGCTGTGCCATGCAACGTCGTTGTGTTGATAATAATAAGTTTATTTATATCCTGCCACTATCTCCCCCGGAGGGGATTCGGGGCGGCTCACAGAAATATCAGATACAAAACAATAACAATGTACAATACATCAATAAACAATAACATGCACCAGTTATAATATTTAAACATTGACCAGAAAAATGAAACATACTTACTAAAAACATAGAATTAAAAACAGTGAGATTGCAATGATAGATTAGCAAAGTGCACATTATAAGTTGCAAACTCAGAGACATAGATAAAGTGCCACAAATTCGTTTGAGGTCAATTTGGGACGAGAGGAGCCCTGAGCTAATGCAAGTAAGCAGGAGAAGTGCGACCAATACAAAAGGTTGAGGAATATAATTATGATTATGATGGGGATGGGCGATCTTAACCAAAGGCCTGGATGAAAAGCCAGGTTTTTAGGCTCTTCCGAATTATACATATGAGCCTACACGGCCAGATAATCTGGGATAAGCAGATAATCTGGGTTCAGATCCTGGGATATAGGGCAGTGTAGAAGGTGCCTACATTATAAATACAAAAGTAGTTTGCACTCCATTCAAGGAGTGGTGGAGACGAATCCTGCTCTTCCAATAAGCTCAAAGGAAAGCCAACTGTTGAAATTTCCCCAGCTTGTGTGTTCTTCATTAATAGCTTTTGCGATTTTGATCTGCTGCCCTGGAAACTAGGACGTAGAACAATGGCTTCAAACAGGAAAGGAGATTCCACCTGAACATTAGGAAGAACTTCCTAACTGTGAGAGCTGTTCAGCAGAGTAACTGTCCACCCCAGAGTGTGGTGGAGGCTCCTTCTTTGGAGGCTTTTAAGCAGAGGGTGGATGGCCATCTGTCAGGGGTGGTTTGAATGCAATTTCCTGCTTCTTAGCAGGGGCTAGACTGGATGGTCCACAAGGTCTCTTCCAACTCTATGATTCTATGATTCTGTGATCGCACCCTGATGTTGCTTGATCACACATGTCCTGGTTTCATTTAAGAAATGTTGAAGTGTATGAATTACATCATGTATGGTTGTTAGAATTCTAAGTATTTCAGGACAACTGCATCTTGAATAGAACATTAAGGTTGATTGCTTTTACAAAAGTCTCAGAGCTTCATCACATGGGGCAAGTAAACGGCAACTGGCATAGGATAATAATCCCCTGTGTTGAGGTGTCTTTTGTTCTCCTGTTTGGAGACTGTTTAGAAAGCATTTCTTTTTATTAGCATAAAAAGGTTAATAACCTCATTCCTTGTTCCTGTGTAAATATAAAGATAGGCCTTTGCACACAGTGAATGAAACAGACACTAATGTTGGATCAACAAGGCCACAGCTTCATTGAGTACAACTCAACTGGTTGGCACGCTACATGGTTATAGGATGCTATCATATAAAACAGTTGCCATACTGCCATAAACTTAAACTTGAACAAAAATTTGAATTTAACTTGAATTCCCATTAATAGCTGTGTGTGCCTTCCCACACCTGGGTGGGCCCTGAGCCACCACCTCCAACTCAACGGTTCACTGACGTGAATACCCTATGTTTGCCAGAACTTCTGCACAGGCATAGTTATTAGGATCTCAGACCAATGTTACTCATCAAAAATTCAATTACTGGTCAAAGGTAAATCGGATGAATTCCAGTAGACTTCCTCGCCTATGTTTAGAGGATCAAGACCAGCGTGCCCACAAGTCATCATGGGTAGTGGCCTTAAACAATGAGATGGCTAAAATTGGCCTTCCTTTACAATTTTTGAATGATCTAGGACCTAGGGCAAAACAAGTGCTCATGCAACGCACTCATGATATCTATGCTCAATTTGACCTAGCAAGTATAGGTAGGTTTTCTGCCTCCCACAAAATGAATATTCATTTAGAACACTATTTGACTATTCCAGTTCCGTTGCCCTTAAGAAGAATATATACCAGGGCCAGGTTTGAACAACTCGGTATTATGATGCAAACTGGTCGCTACTGTAACATCCCAAGAAATGAGAGATTTTGTGTCTGGGGAGAACAAATAGTGGAAGATATCGAACATTTTTTGATTGACTGCCCAGCATATGCTAAACTTCAACACAGATATTTTCATCCATTACTATCTAATTTTAGGTCCCCCAACAGAAATGATCTTCTGACAGTCCTCTTGCAAGGACAAGAAAGATCCACCATAATCAGAGTAAGCCTATCAAGAAAAGAGCACATTTCCTGAAAGAAGAATCAGGAAAATAAGATTTTGATGGCAAACAGAAGGTCAGCTGCCTGTCCTCCCATCCTTTTTGCCTTGTTTTTAATTTATGTTGCACTTTGAAATGTTCATATGACTGGTCAAACAAATACATTATTATTATTATTATTATTATTATTATTATTATTATTATTATTATTATTATTATTATTATTATTATTATTATTATTGTTATTCATCAAAATCCCCAAGTTGTGGCAAATAATGACTGCCATTTATTTTCCGAGCCCAATTTAAGGTGCAGGTGCTTACCTACAAAGCCCTGAACGGTTTGGGACCATCCTACTTCCGTGACCGCATCTCTGTCTACGAACCCACACGTTCACTTCGGTCATCTGGAGAGGCCCTGCTCGTGATCCCGCCTGCGTCGCAAGCGCGGTTGGTGGGGACACGAGACAGGGCCTTCCCTGTGGTGGCCCCCCGACTCTGGAACACCCTCCCCAAGGATCTCAGACAGGCCCCAACATTGGCAGTCTTCAGAAAGAATTTGAAGACCTGGCTGTTCCAATGTGCCTTCCCAGATTAATAGGAAATCTCCAATACCAAGTCCCATAAGCACTTTATTAGAATTAAGATCGCATATCGCACTTTGCACTTGCCCTATAAGCCTTATATATCACCTGTCACATCAGCACTTTTAATCTTGTACCCATTACTCTGGCCCGGCCCAGTTCTATTGTGTTTAGCGTATTGTTATTGCTTGTGGTTTATACTGTTTTAATTCTTTTAATTTGCCTCTGTTTGTATTGTTATATTGTGTGTTGAAGCCTTGGCCTTTGTAAGCCGCATCGAGTCCTTCGGGAGATGCTAGCGGAGTACAAATAAAGTTTAATAATAACAACAACAATAATAATAATAATAATAATATGCATGTAGAGGTGGGTGTGAGCACCCGGTGGCAGAGCGGGTTAAACCGCTGAGCTGCTAAACTTGCTGACTGAAAGGTCGGAAGTACAAATCTGGGGAGCGGGGCGAGCTCCTGCTGTTAGCCCCAGCTTCTGCCAACCTACCAGTTCGAAAACATGCAAATGTGAGTTGATCAATAGGTACCGCTCCAGCGGGAAGGTAATAGCGCTCCATTCAGTCATGCCAACCACATGATCTTGGAGGTGTCTATGGACAACGCCGACTCTTCAGCTTAGAAATGGAGATGAGCACCAACCTCCAGAGTCAGACATGACTAGACTTAACATAAGGGGAAAATCTTTACCTTTACCTTTACCTATATATGCAGACGTTTGAAGAATATGTGTTGGCTTTGACGCAGTCTGAATTAAGGCTCTTGTATAAGGTCCGGTGGATGAATGGCATAAGCACTTTACATTATTTTAAACTTTGTATATTGTATTTTATGACTGTTTAAACTGTTTTAACGTTTTAGTTCATTGTATAACGATGTAATGGCATCAATTGCCACTTGTACTTTTGGCAATTTGCACTTTTTACTTTTGTCAACTTGATATAGACACAGGGTCTCCTCCCATCCCAATTTGCACTTCCAAGAATTTGCAGCACTTTATCAGTCACCTTGTGTTTACAATATTTATATGGTGCACCTTACCCAGTCTACTTTTACAACCTCTCCGTTTTAATCCATGTTTGTTCTTGTCATTTGTTTTTATTGGCTAATGTTTAAATTTTTATAATTGTGCATGTCTCTTGTCTACTGTTGTGTTTTATATTGCTATTGTTTTTATTCGGGCTTGGCCCCATGTAAGCCACCCTGAGTCCCCTTTGGGGAGATAGAGGCAGGGTATAAAAATAAAGTAGTAGTAGTAGTAGTAGTAGTAGTTGTTGTTGTTGTTGTTATTGTCACTGCCTTTACAGTTCTGATTGGATTTCCAGTGAGAAAATTCAATTCTGCTTTAATGCCAATTATGGGTGGTTAGAGGTAGTCAGTAGTCATGCTGTGGGGGTGGCCCTTTGCTTACCAACGATTGAGGCAAAGGAGGAATGGAAACTTTCATTTGAATTCCTTTCAATTAAAGTGTTTTTCTCCCTCTATGGAAAAAAATCCATTGGCAAATGACCTCTCTAAGGCTTGTCAGAGAAGTTGAGAAGGGAAAACGTTGCTCACTGCTTCTCCGCCTCTTTTTCCAGTAGAATAGCCCAATTCCTATCTCCCATTCTCTCCCCGTGTCTCTGTCTCAGACACACACACAAAGCAAAATGTAAAAATAATCTTTCAGGTAAAACAATATTTATTTATTTCTTCTGCTTGTTGTTAGAGCAGACTTGCTAATCATTAGCTTAGGAACGGCTACTTTAGCTGCTCATTTTCATCTACCCGAGATTATTTAAATCAATCCCAAATCAATAAGTCCCTACACACAAATGCGAGAAAATTGCCTTTTAAAAAGTAAGACTGCTTTTAGCTTCCATTTTTGGAGTGGAATCTGTCCAATCTTGGAAAAGGGGGTAGGTTGAGTGCAAAAAAAATTCAGAAAGATTCTTAAACAAAGTTCTGTTTGCACAGTGCTTATGAAAACAACACAATTATAGCTGAAGAAGAACTTTATGTGATAAAGTTCTCATTCTGAAGAGGAGGGCTGTTAGAACTGAATAGGAGTCAATAGGGCTGCTTCCATTGGTGAATTGTGTTTTGAGACATGGGATTGAAGTCTGTGGCCCTATCGACACTGCCATAAAATGCAATTTAACTGCATTGAATTGCATTATACGGCAGTGTAGAATCAAATAATGCATTTCAGTGCAGTTAAACTGTATAATGAAACTGCATGATATGGCAGAGTAGATGGGGCCTGTAATGATGAGCATTTACACTGTAAAATTTTCTGCTGCATTACTACCAGAAAGGAGGGAAGGTGAAGTGACAGAACTGTGAGCCACTGTTTAAAAATGCATATAAACTTGAGATAAAGGAACTGTGTATAACACATATTTGAAATACATCAAAAATTTATCACAGAATAACCTTAACCTATCATAAACCACAGGAAATATAGCATTATCCACTGTGTTGCTCTTTGCTTGATTTCTTCTTTCTATGCTAGAGTTTTGTCTTAGCTCTCTTTAATTGGGAAGGCGAATTTTTTTTTAATGACAATCTGTTATGAAAGCCTAATTTTAAAAAAAAAGTAAATGGCAAGAAGCACACTTTGGAAAGAGTGCTTAGTTCCAAAACTTTTGCCCATAAAAACCTAGAGTATTTTCTTTCCCCTAGCAATAATGATGGAAAAGGCGACATTGGCAGAGACACAGAAATAGACAGAAAAACAACTGAAAATATGACTTGTTTGGGGTGTTGTGTGGTTTCTGGGCTTTATGATCATATTCTAGCAGTATTTTCTCCTGACGTTTTGCCTGTATCTGTGGATGGCATCTTCAGAGGATCTTCTACAGCCTGGAAACCACACAACACCCCAGTGATTCCGGCCGTGCTGTAGATGAGAGGGGAAACATTTGCTACAAAAGCAAACTTTCTAGTTGTTGTGATGTTGATGGGTTATTTAAGCAGTTAAGATAGTTTCCTTAGTCCTCTGAAAAAAGCTAAATAACTTTTCAAGCACAGTAACAATATACAGTTATTATTATGCATATACCTGTACAGCTCAAACATAGACAGACACCAGCAGCAGCAGCCCTGGGAAGCACCTTCTCACATGCCCACCATCCATCAATTATTTTTTGTGAATGTTCTTTTAAACATTTCGACCAAATGGCAACCACACCTATTGACAACTGGCAAATAGAAGGAGAACGCGTGGAGGCAGTGATAGACTTTATATTTCTAGGTATGAGGATCACTGCAGATGCAGACTGCAGCCAGGAAATCAGAAGACGTTTACTTCTTGGGAGGAGAGCAATGGCCAACCTTGACAAAATAGTGAAGAGCAGAGACATCACACTAACAACGAAGGCTCGCATAGTCAAAGTAATGGTATTCCCCATAGTAACCTATGGATGCGAGAGCTGGACCATAAGGAAGGCTGAGAGAAGGAAGATAGACGCTTTTGAACTTTGGTGCTGGAGGAAAATCCTGAGAGTGCCTTGGACTGCAAGAAGATCCAACCAGTCCATCCTCCAGGAAATAATGCCTGGCTGCTCACTGGAGGGAAGGATATTGGAGGCAAAGTTGAAATATTTTGTTCACATCATGAGAAGACAGGAAAGTTTGGAAAAGATCATGATACTGGGGAAAATGGAAGGAAAAAGGAAGAGAGGCCGACCAAGGGCAAGATGGATGAACGGTATCCTTGAAGTTACTGGCATGAACTTAAAGGACCTGGGGGCAGTGACGGATGACAGGGAGCTCTGGGGCAGACTGGTCCATGAGGTCACGAAGAGTCGGAAATGACTGACCGAATAAAGAAGAAGAAGAAAGCCTTCCGAGCTGACTATTCTTGGAGACCGGTACATTTTTTTCAGTATGATAGGAATATGCAAGGTGTCAAAAGTTCTTTAAAAGAGTGCACAAAGAGAAGCATTTACCTGGATGACCTTAGAATCTAAAATCTGATGTGAAGAAATAACCAAGAAAGAGATAGACTATTTATAGAAAAATAAACTGTAAGATAATTATTACAATGTACATGTTCTTAGGCTTGCCACTGGTCTGGCTACAATCCTAGTCACACTCATCTGGGAATAAGGCTTGTCGAACTAGATCTTATTTCAAAGGGCTGTTGAACTAATTAGGACCTTCAATCCAGTATTGATTCAAAACTGCTTTATATTCAACCATGTTCCATTTTTTAAATCGGAGCATGCACTTCAATGAATTCATAGATCATTAAAGTATGATCCTTAGTTCTTTTCTGATATACGTAATTGCATATACATTTATAAATATAAACACCATGTCATCCTGGACTGGCCTTGATTTTTTGAATGGAAGACCACCAGGGAATCCCACATATCTTTGAATATTGCTAGAAAATATTGCCTTGAAAACAAGCTCTTCTCTCATCCAGAGTTGTTGTTGATATCAGACTAAGGACCTTATCACATGCACACACACCCTCCCCATGCCAGCACAACATGGGAACCTTCTGGTGATGATGAGGAAGCATCCTAAGATGCACAATGGTTGGAGGCAGGATCTCCACTGGAAGTTGAGGGACATCATGTGATAGGCTGTGTGCCCATCTTTCCTTAACCGGCTGACAAGCATCTTAGAATGCTTAAATTGGTAAGTGTGATGAGGTCCTAAATGGACTGCTAATCTCACTCAATATTAGGCAGCTTCTTATGTTCTGGTATAATAAAAGACAGTTTGTGTATCTGTCTCCACCATAGCAAATACAATTACAACCCTCTCTTGTCACCCCTTTGCACACCAGTGATTGTATAAAGCAGTGGTTCTCAACCTGTGAGTCCCCAGGCGTTTTTGCCTACAACTCCCAGAAATCCCAGCCAGTTTACCAGCTGTTATGATTTCTGGAAATTGAAGGCCAAAACACCTGGGGACCCACAGTTTGAGAACCACTGGCATAAAGGCACTACTTCTGCTTTAAATAGTGGATAGGTGAGCAGGCATGTGCAACCATGGCTGCAAGGGAAGAAACAAGTAGACAACCAAATGAAATAAGGTGAGAGTAAGTGTAGCAAGGACAACAGTGGGGAAATGAAAGGTGTGTGGGGATCAAAGTAAGCAGCAATGATGAGAAGGGCTCTTTTCCTCCTACATCAGACATTCATGAAAAAAGGCGGGATGGGACATGTAAGAAAAGCAAATAACATTACTACATCAAAACAACAACAGACTTCATTGAACCTGAAATATTAAGAATTACATTGAAGTGTTTACTCTGCTTTGATGTCCCCCTTCACACGAATGGCTTCATGATGTATTAGCATAGTATAGACAGTCCCCAAGTTACAAACAAGATAGGTTCTGTAGGTTTGTTCATAGGTTGAATTTGTTCATAAGTTGGAACAGGTATATTTTTCAGTGTAATTCCAGCCATATATATATGCTGCTCTACTGCTCAATCACATAGTCGTTTCCAACTCTTTGTGACCTCATGGACCAGTCCACGCCAGAGCTCCCTGTCGGCCATCGCCGCCCCCAGTTCCTTCAAGTTCATGCCAGTCACTTCAAGGATACTCTCCATCCATCTTGCCCTTGGTCGTCCTCTCTTCCTTTTTCCTTCCATTTTCCCCAGCATCATGATCTTCCAAGCTTTCCTGTCTTCTCATGATGTGGCCAGAATACTTTATCTTTGCCTCTAGTATCCTTCCCTCCAGTGAGCAGTTGGGCATTATTTCCTGGAGGATGGACTGGCTGGATCTTCTTGCAGTTCAAGGCACTCTCAGGATTTTCCTCCAGCACCAGAGTTCAAAAGCATCTATCTTCCTTCGCTCAGCCTTCCTTATGGTCCAGCTCTCACATCCATAGGTTACTATGGGGACTACCATTACTTTCACTATGCGGACCTTTGCTTTGGATAGCAAAGGGAAGGGTTAACACCCCTGTGGTGTTTGTTTTGCTGTTTGTGCCTCACTTTCTGTCCCTGTAATAATGGGATTTTGAAAAATGTGACTTGTTGCAGAAACAAGGATCGGTGATAAACTTCAGTGGAGACAGCTTTCCCCCATGATAAGCTCTTTCAGGAATGAATTTCCCTTCTAGGGATAGATTTCTCTCACTTCCTGTTATCTCACCCCTGTTCTTAACTATGAGCCGTTTGTAAGTCGGATGTTTGTAACTCAGGGACTGCCTGCATTAGCAAAGAGTTCTACAAAACAGATTTTAGCTAGATTTTTCTCCAAAAGTTAGACTTTCTTGCAATGCTGTAATATTGAGCTAGGGAATAGGAAAATTTTACTGAGAATTAGGTTGTGGATGACACTAACTTCATTACTTAGGTGTGTAATCTAACATTTCACACAAACACATTTCAGGTTCTCACAAAACAATTGAACAGGTAAGTGCTTGCACAATTTATTCTATAGTTCACTCCTATAGGCTTAAAAAGTTTTCTCTTTTAAATGAACCTCGACTAGATAGTGGTCCTCACAGCCACTGGTTAGAAATAAGGGGAAATCTGACCAACTGGGCGGTCTAGGAACTGTGTCCTGGAGTTATGTTGTTTTATTTAAAGTATCAATTACTCATAATCAAGATTAATGTCCAATTTACATTATCATGCCCAATCATTAAGTGGCAGACACAAGGTTCCTTGAGAGGGCTCCTCAAAAGGAGGAAGCCTTAAAAATTCACAGCTGGTTTTAGATGGACCTTAGATCACTGTAACACATTTTATATCCCTCTTTGGCGAAAATTACCAAGTTCCAGCTGATCTGTCCCTAGAAATGTGTGATTTATATGGCTGCTACCCAATGAGTAAGGAAGGATGGGAGAAAAGCCAGCCTCTTTGGGTTTTGTAGGCTACCAGCATTTTGGAGATCTGTCTCTGCCTATGGCAAGAGTCACCCTACTTGATTTTTTTAATGGTTGCATTAAAAATACTTTCTATTGGCTTCAGGGCCATCTTGAGGCACTAGATGTCAGTCATTACCTAATCAGGTGTGAGAAACAGGAGGAGACTGGAGTTATTCATTTATCCACAGATCATAGAGTTAGGTCCATTTATTATTTTCAGCTGGAGAGCCTCTGGATTATTCAACTTTTCAGAGAGCAAGGGGAGTTCTGTTGCCAGTCAGGATGGAAGAAAAATTGGAAATAGAAAGAAGGGTGAGAAGGCACTTGAATGAAGGAAAGAAAAGACCACAGAAAGAGAAAGGAGGAAAGAACGTATTGAGGAGTGTGAAAGAGAGATGAAGCTCCAAGTGATATTTGCTCTTCAGAGCCATGAGTTCCTATATGGTAATATACCATGAAAGGATTTGCTTTCAAACAGGATCCAGAGCCAGGTAGAATCAAGTAGACCACTGTGAAGGGGAGAGGCAATAAGTCAACTTCCCAAGCCAGAGGACAAAATGAGACTATCACCCAGCCCTTGACACTGCTGGGAGGTAGAAGGACAAACACAGTTTATGGCTACTAAATGGGATGCCTGCCTGCATGGAAAGGCTGCTCAGAATAAGGGACTCATCAGGAGCAATGTCCTACTTATTTTAAAGTCCTGGCAGAACAAAGTGAAATGAAGCTCTGGAAGCTCAGTTTTCTATGAAAAATGTCTAAATTGCTTTGTCTGTGTATGTGGCAGCTTTCTGATTGGCTGCCACTTCCACAGACTGCCAGGAATGACGGACCTGAACCAAACTTGCCACACTTACCCCTATGACCCACTTTACGTCCTGGTGCACTTTGGGGGAGGGTGGCCCACGAATGATGGGATTTGCAGTACTTTCAATCACTTCAGCTCCCACAGAGCACTGCGACACCCACCAGTGACGGATCTGGACCAAACTTGGCAGACAGAACCTCCATGACCCCCTTTACTCCTGGTGTGAATTGGGCGATGACGGCCCTGTATGATGGGATTTGCAGTACCTTCACTCACTTCTTGAGACCACTGCAACTGCCAAGAATTAAAAACTGGACCAAACTTGGCCATCTTATCCCAAATGACACACTTTACATGCTGCAACTGTTTGGGGGAGCAAGGATTATAGGATCTAGTTCCTTCACCCAATTCACCTACCATAGACCACTACAAGGCCCACGAATGACAGAACAGGACCAAACTTGGTCCACATAACCCCCATGATGGACTTTATGGCCTGCTGCCCTTTGGCCAAGGATGGACCATGGATTATGGGGTTTGTAGTACATTCGAATGCTTCATCTCCTACAGACCACTGTGACACACAGCAGTGACGGAACTAGACCAAACTTGGCACACAGAACCTGCACGTACCCCTTTCTGGTGCAGATTGGGGGAGGACATACCTAGGATGATGGGACTTACAGCACCTTCACTCACTTCCTGGGAGCACTGCATTTGACACTAATGACAGAATTGGACCAAACTTGGCACACATATCACAAATGACACATTTTACATGCTGCAGCACTTTGGGGGAGGATGGGCCAAGGATTATGGGATTTGCAGTACTTTCAAACACATTGTCTCTGACAGACCAGTGTTACTCTAACTAATGACGGATCAGGACCAAACTTGGCACACTTAACCCACATGATCCATTTTATGTCCTGGTGCGGTTTGGAGGAGGATGGACCAAGGATGATGGGATTTCCAGTACTTTCAATCGCTTCAGCTCCCACAGACCACTCCAACAGCACTAAACCCAGCTGACTTCGGATCTGGACCAAACTTGCCACACAGCCCCAACATGGCCAACTGTGCATACAGGCCTGGTTTTGGGTTGATTGACCTTTGCTCTGGCAGTTGTAGTTCATTCTTATCCAGATAGCACTGAATCCAGCTGACTTTGGATCTGGACCACGGTTGGCACACAGCCCCAATATGGCCTACCGTGCATACAAGCATGGTTTCGGGGTGATTGACCTTTGCTCTGGGAGTTGTAGTTCAACCTTATCCAGACAGCACTGAACCCAGCCGAGGACGAATCTGGGCCAAACTTGCCACAGAGAAGCCCCATGACCAACTAAACATACTGCAGGGGTTTAGAGGAATTAACCTTGATTTTGGGAGTTATAGTTCACCTCCATCCAGAAAGTACTGAACCCTGTTGACATCAGATGTGGACCATATTTGGCACACAGACCCAACATGACCAATTGTGCATACAGGCCTGGTTTTGGGGTGATTGTCCTGGGAATCTGGAAGTTGTAATTCACGCGTATCCAGAGAGCACTGAACCCAGCCAATGACAGATCTGGACCAAACTTAAGTGATATTTCCTAACATCCCAAAACAAACAGTGCCTTCTTCTAATAACCCGGGCACTGCCGGATCCCCAAGCTAGTACTTAACAAAAATAAGACATCCCCTGAAAATAAGCCATAGTGTGTCTTCTTGAGGAAAATAAATAAAATACAGTGTCTTACTTTCAGGGGAAAATGGTATGTCATTACATCCTTCTAATGGTGATCCACCTGCCTGAGGAAGATGTTGGTGTGGACATGAAAAAGGGTCTTCTTGCTGGCTACCGTTAGGCTCTTGACCTCTTCATATTGTCCTTCCAGTGGCAGGCTAAATCCACTGTATTCAGGCAGATTTTGAAAGATAACCTGGAACTTCAGGATGCCCAATTCAAATACAGAAAGGCAAAGTAATACCCTTTTCCTGCCCAGAGAGACACAAATCATTTCCTATGATTGAAATGTTTTTGTCATTACGTCATAAAATTGAGACAATGGAGATTCTCCCAAATCCTTTTTGTCATTGTAACCATTTTCTTTATTTTTAATAAACAGAACAAGTTATTTCAGTTGGAGATTGAATGATACCGGCAATTTGGTGCAAAATAAACAAAATGTGAGTAAGGCTAAAAAGATCTTAAAATGTTTTTCAAATACAGTTTGAATAAGGTATTGATGTGAGAATAGATACTACTAACACCTTTGTGAGATTTTGTTTTATGCAATAAAGTGCAGAGTTGAAAAAGAAAAGAGAGAAAAATGCAACAGATTGTAAATGTGCACCTTGCTTATCCACTACCCTGTCTCCCCTAAAATAAGACATCCCCAGAAAATAAGACCTAGTAGAGGTTTTGCTGAATTGCTAAATATAAGGCCTCCCCTGAAAGTAAGACCTAGCAAAGTTTTTGTTTGGAAGCATGCCTGCTGAACAGAACACCAGAGCATGCAGGATCTGTAAATGTACATCCCATAGAGTGTTGTACATGGAAATAATGGTAGTAACAAGAAATTCTTGATAGGATACACAGTTTGTCTGGTTATGTTGGTTTGTGATAACTACTGTACAGTATATAATAAATGTTCATTTTTTTGTTCAACAATAAATGTGAATTCTTCTTCATGGAAAACTAAGACATCCCCTGAAAATAAGACCTATTGCATCTTTGGGAGCAAAACTTAATATAAGACACTGTCTTATTTTCGGGGAAACACGGTATTGCAACCTCATTGTTTTTAATTTGATGTTTTAATTCTTTGCTGTGTTTTTTCACCTATTGTGTATATTTTATTATTGGTTTTTGTTGTTGCCCTTTGATGTTTCATATTTTATCATCGCCTGTATTTTGATTTTGCTGTAAGCCGCCCCGAGTCCCCTTCGGGGGAGATGGAGGCGGGATATAAATAAACTTATTATTATTATTATTATTATTATTATTATTATTATTATTATTATTATTATTTTATGACACAGCAAACAAGATAGATATGCTGGATTTCATATCACAAAATCACAAGTCAAACACTTCCCACGTGTCTAGGACTGTGTGATGTATTTTCGGATGATGCATGCAGATCCCAGAAGGTTGGAGCCCCCAGATGGCGTAGTGGACTAAGTGACTTGAAGGTTGGGTTGCTGACCTGAAAGCTGCCAGGTTCGAATCCCACCTGGGGAGAGTGTGGATGAGCTCCCTCTATCAGCTCCAGCTCCATGCGGGGACATGAGAGAAGCCTCCCACAAGGATGGTAAAAACATCAAAACATCCGGGCGTCCCCTGGGCAACGTCCTTGCAGACAGCCAATTCTCTCACTCCAGAAGCAACTCCTGTTGCTCCTGACACGAAAAAAAAAATCCCAGTAGGGTGGCCTTTTGCAGCTGGCAGATCGTAATTTTGTCAATGTCTATTGTTTCCAAATGCCGGTTGAGATATTATTATTGTTGTTGTTGTTGTTGTTGTTGTTATTATTATTAGAAAGAATAGAAATGAATGCATAGAAAAGAAACCAAAATTAAATCCATCAAAATCAGGGCTTATGAAAGAAGTAAAATGTTTGCTAAAACAAATTTTTTGTTAATATGGTTATGCAAATTGAGAGAAAAATAAGATATACAAAACATTAAACAATACCCCACTCTATACAATTCCAGTGATTGGGGTCATACCATGATAATAGCATTAAAAAGATGTGCTTAAAAGTGTTGAAACACTGTGGGGAGCAATTTCTAAGAATGGCTTGCCACACGGCACTGCCTCTGCACATTTGGGATGGCATGTCTCCTACGCCACAGACTTTGCAGGGGAAGAACAAAATTGTTAGATTTGACCTAAAGTTTGACTAAAGTGACACAATAACTGCTTGCATGAATGAATCAAGGGGCTACAGAGAAAAATCAGTTTTATCCCCCAGCTGGTGTTTGTGTGTCTGTGTGTGTATTCAAAAGCATTCATTTGAAGACTAAATGTGTGACTCATTTCTCTTGCTGAGGTCTTAAAAGGTTCCAAGAAAAACAAGAGTACTGCCAAAGTATAAAATCTTGGAGGGAGTCCCTAAAACAGAACCTCCTCCCACCCCCGAGGAAGAGGAGAATTGGCAAGTGTAGATTAATAGTCCTGGGAAATAAAGCCATTTGTTTATCTGAAAGACAGAGGTAGTCTAAGCTAACAAAGTTAGATCTTCTCCTGTAATGTATTCAGTGTTATTTCAAGCTCTAAGTAAAGAGATATATTTGCCTTCCTTGAAGAGGCAGGAAAACACCACCTAACAAAAGGTGATTCCTCAAAGCTCTCAGTCTGGAGGTAGAGGCAACATTTTTAACAGTAGCAGTTGTGGATTGAAAACCTACCCCTCATTGCAAATGTGCTATGAAATCCTCCAACATATTCTACAACTTTCTTGTACAAATTTCCACCAATGATATGTGTGTGTATGTTTGTGCTGTCTGGGAATTAAAATGGTTTGGGAATCAATGCTTCCAAGGTATAAAAGCTTTGCCTACAAGTCTGCTTCCTTTGCCTGTCTTTAGTCTTGGAATGGCAAAGACAGTAGCAGCATCTACAGAAGCTAGGAGGGATGTCCTGAATTCTAAATATGGGATACAGCAATCCACAGAAATGTCTTCAACTAGCTGTTAGTAATTAAAATGTCTTGGAACACCCGAGCAAAGGGATTTGAGCACGGAAGCTTTCTAACCTTGCTCTTTCAAGAAGTAGTACAAAACACTGATGTGAGTAGCCTTTTCACCCTACACTACCATAGCACTGATGCCACTGTAACTCTTACATATGGTTGCCAGCCTAGGATCATCCCAGACTGTGAGGATTGCAGACCAAAACCCGAGACCTTGGGGTTGTTCGTCATTAAGAATTATGCATCTGACTTCCAGTGATGGACCCTTTTTCACTAAGCTCCATGAAACAGATAGTGGTAGCAGCAGTTCAATCACCAGTTTGGAGGCATGATCCAACCAGAGACAAGGGGGGATCAAGGAGATAGTTCACAATGATCCAAAAACTCCACCAAACTTGTGGATTGGGGGGCTGCACCCCCACTGAAGGGGGAGGTCATGAGACAAACTGCATCAGCTCACCCTGATGCATGCAAGTTTTTAATGGGCTTAATGTCCATTAAACTATTTTTTCTTAATTATCTTTGTAATAAACATCAAGGTTGTTTGATAAAAAGAAATCTATCAATTAACACTTTCATCAGTGCTTGGTGTGTTTCAAGCCTATTGCAAATTAAAGATCATGGGGGCTATCTAAATAAAATCATAGCACTGGAAGAGACCACAACAACCATCCATTTCAAATTTCCACCATGCAGGACCATGCAGTCAACACACTCCTGAAATGTGTTGCCGAAGGCTTTCATGGCTGGGATCACAGGGTTGTTGTATGTCTTTCGGGCTGTGTGGCCATGTTCCAGAAGTATTCTCTCCTGACGTTTTGCCCACACTCCTGAAAAATGGCCAGCCAGCCTCTGTTTAAAAACCTCTGGAGAAGAAGATTCCCCCCACCCTGCAGCATATTCTAATTGTCAGAATGAATTAAATTAGAAAATCTAATACATGTGTGAAGAATAACTAAAATGAAACTTCTTAAGTAGAAAAGGGCATAGTATGAAACAACAATAATTTGGTTTTTTTAGTTGGAAGATCAAGTGTTTGTGTAGCATCTCTGAGTAAAAATGATTCAAAGAAGGAGCCTGTCTTATTTTGAGTAAGAGGATTTGTTTTGGCTGGCAGAGATAGCTCACTGAAACCAATCAGAATAACAGAGACTAAGTACTGGTTTTTGTTATCTCTATATTGCTTTTGTGGAGGAGGTGAAGAGACAGATGATTAACTCTTTGTATGCCAGGATCTTGAGAATATTAAAGATGTAAGTGTTGTCCAAAACGGGGGCTCCCAAAAGAGCTAAAATCCAAGAATGACTGTAAGTTACCCCACTCAACTTGAAAGACCAAGGAGAATGACCCACACTCCACTGGCAACTTCTCACTCCTTTCGCAATAGTTAATAAATACTGAAAGAGGTATAGCTACAGCCTTGGTCAAATGGGCTCTGGGAACATCACAGTCCCACCACCCCACACAATAGACTTCTCCCTTAATACCTTAAACCTATCAGGTTGAAAATATCAGTTTTGTCCTGACACAGGAACTTTTCCCTTGCCAGTCAATGCCAATCAACAAGCATTGTTTATTAAGACAATTCCATCCTGGACTGATATGCTCCTTGAGGGCAGAAAGGGGTAGCCTGAATACAGGAGACAGACTCCAACAAGAATTTTATTACGTGTCCTGCCATACTACGCACCAATCACAAACTAAATGAATGTATTTTGAACCAATCGTAATTTACAGAGATCACCGCAAATATTTCTTTTTCAAATGTCTGTCAAATGTCTATAAAATGCTCATGCTTGTAACTGTGATCTATGTCAGATTTGAGAGATTTCCCTTGACATCTGTCTTAACCAATGAAGCAATAAATTGATTTACAATCAATTACGATTAGAAAATTACATCTACAGAAAAAGTAATTTAAAAGGAGTTAGAAGTCTGTACTAAACTGATAAGGGTTGCATTGATAACTGTTTTCAGTAATGGCGAGAAGAATGTAACCTTTCTTTTTGGATAGTTGGTATGTACAACTGATACATAACAGATCAACTTTAAGTGGTAAAGTGAGGGGGATTAAATTGATTAATTTAACAGTAATATAGCAAGAACAGTGCTCAGAAAATAAAACAAAGAGATAAGTCAGTCCTATAGCCATTTATTCAAGATACTCTGCAATGTGGACTAATCTAAAGAGTAACCCTCCAGAGACCAGATTGGAAAAGTGTACAAGTTCAAACAACAATGTATAGTGTTCGAACCCCTTTCCCTATTAATATATGAGCTTTGCTTTGAGAAAGGATCCATCTCCTCCAGTAGTCTAACTTGGAGACCCATCAAAATACTAGAAATCAACCTCTTTATGTAAATTATTTAATAATCCTATTAATATTCTTCCTGTAGAGGTAAAAAAAACTCTAGCAAAATATTTGGATAGAGCATTTAAAGAGAAATATCCTCCAGCATTTCAGAGATAAAAATGAGGTCATAGTTCTGTAATCATAACATCTCTAATTTCATGCCAAATACTACTGTCTGGAAGCAGTGTGTTGCATACTAATAATGAACTTGGGTGGTCAAAGTACATCTCTGTTTGAAGCCACTAGGATATAATGCAGTGGTCTCATTTGACAGACTCCATATGTACAAGCAGTTATAGTCATTTGTAAATTAAAAGAAAAAGTAAAGTGCAGGAGACTGGATTTAAATGTCCACAAAAACTCTGGCATAATTTGCTTTGAAGCTGCTCATGAATTTAAATGAAAATAAATAAGCAATAGTTTTAGCACTACTGCATCACTACTCAACTAATAGCGTCAATACACTTGATACACATAGCAAAACAATATAATCATAATCGTAATCATCATCATCATCATCATCATCATCATCATCATCATTTTTTATTATACCCCACCACCATCTCCCATAGGGATGTGGGGTGACTTACAAATAGCACACTTGGTGCCACACCACATATAAAATACAGTATATCATTAAAATACAGTAACATATTTAAAACCAGACATATAAAATTGACAAAAATAGTCATTGATTAAGAATCCATGCAATCAATTTATTTATTTATTTATTTACGATATTTATATGCTGCTCTTCTCACCCCAAAGGGGACTCAGAGCAGCTTACAAATCAAATGTACATACAATATATTATTAGCATAGCACAATATAAACATTAAATTACTATATTGTACTATATAATTTTATGGTAATAAAATTATTTAGCCTTCCCTGGCTAAATAATAGTCTGGCTGCGATCTCAGGTGTTACCAAAGGCCTGTTGAAAGAACCAAGTTTTTAGTTGTTTCTGAAAGTGCTGTAGTGTGGAGGCCTGCCTAAGTTCCTTGGGGAGAGCATTCCAGAGCAGGGAGGCCACCACCGAGAAGACCCTCTCCCTCGTCCCCACCAACCGTGCTTGAGACGGAAGCCAGACCGAGAGGAGGGCCTCCCCGGCAGATCTTAGAGCTTGCGCCGGTTCATAGGAGGAGATGCAATCATGAAGATAGGCTGAACCTAAATTGTGTAGAGCTTTATAGATAATAACCTGCACTTTTAATTGAGCCTGGAAACTTATCGGCAGCCAATGGAGCTATAGGGGCATGATACGCTCCCTATAGCTAGGGGTGTGATACACGCTTTTCGCCAATAGCAGTTTCTGAGCCATCTTCAAAAGCAGCTCCATGTAGAGTGCATTGCAGTAATCCATTCTAGATGTGACTAAGATGTGGACCACCATGGCCAGATCAGGCTTTTTGAGGTATGATTGCAGCTGATGCACAAGTTGTAACTCTGCAATAGCAGTTTCTGAGCCATCTTCAAAAGCAGCTCCATGTAGAGTGCATTGCAGTAATCCATTCTAGATGTGACTAAGATGTGGACCACCATGGCCAGATCAGGCTTTTTGAGGTATGATTGCAGCTGATGCACAAGTTGTAACTCTGTAAAGGCCCTCCCAGCCACTGCCGACACCTGAGCATCAAGTTTCAGAGCTGAGTCCAGGAGGACCCCCAGACTGCGACTTGTATCCTCAGGGGAACTGTAACCCCATCGAGCACAGGTTGCTACCTTATAACCCAATTGGCCCTGCAACTGCCCAGGAGGGCCTCTGTCTTGTCAAGATTAAGCCTCAACTTATTAGCCCTCATCCAGCCCATTACAACTGTCAGACACTGGTCCAGGATCTGGGGAGCTTCCTTGGAATTAGGTGGGAAGGAGTAGTAGAGTTATGTGTCATCTGCGTAGAGATGGCACCCAACCCCACAGGTCAATGGCCAGGGGTTTGAGCAGGTGTCCCCCAGCATCACCATCTGGGAATGGTCCTCCAGTGAGGAGTGGAGTCACCGCAAATCAGTGCCCCCAAGACCCATTTCGGAGAACCGACCCAAAAGGATACCATGATTGATGGTATTGAAAGCTGCTGAGATGTCCAAGGGAACCAGCAGGGATAAACTTTCCCTGTCTAGTTCTCTGCTGAAGTCATCCACCAAGGCGACCAAAGCAGTCTCCATTCCATGAACAGGGCTAAAACCAGACTGCGAGGGATCAAGATCATCAGCTTCATCAAAGAGTCCCTGGAGTTGAGAAACCACCACTCACTCCAGAACCTTGCCCAAAAAAGGGAGATTAGAAATGGGATGGTAGTTGTTTAATACCGAGGAGTCAAGGGATGACTTCTTTAAGATTGGTCTAACATTAGCTTTTTAAAAGCTTGATGGCATATGCCCCTGCTCCAAGGAGGCAATAATGACACCTGTAAACCACTCGGCCAATCCCCCACCAGCAAGTTTAATGAGCCAGGAAGGGCAAGAGTCAACACCAGACTCTGATCAAGATGGAAAAAATATTAATATAAACTAGGAGAGCTTACCAGGAATTGCGAGATCCTTCTCTCTTTTGTTGAGATAACTGAGTGCAACTGAAGTAAGCGAAGGGCAAAAAAGGAAAGCAGGGGAAGAGGGGAGAAATAGAGACATTTGAAAAGCAGCTGAAAAAATAGGATGACAGAAGTTGTTAAGGTTGTCATTGTGAAATCAGGACACATATAAACTCTTTATTACTAATCATCAGTCTATGTATCATCAACACATTTAGCAGTGCTTTCTGGGTTCTTCTACTAGCAAGTTTTTCAATGAGGGAGCAAAAATCAGTTTTCTTGCAGGTTTGGATTCAACATCTGAGAGTCCCAAATCCACGAGGCATGAAGTTGATTTGGAGAAGTTTTAAAACTACCCAGAGTATTTAATGCCCTTTGCTTCACCTGTAGTCACTGGAAAAGCACAAAAGATAGACAGAACTGCACATATACTTCAAAATAAATAAAACCCATAAAAATAACATTTCAAGTTTAAGAGGTTTGATGGTTCCAACATACCATCTACAAAGTCAGTTAAATGTGTTGTTTGCCAATACTTCATTTTGCTGCACAAGTCGACTGTGACATCAACATTATCATCTCCAGTGAAAGACTTGTAAGTTTTTTTCAGTTTGGTTTTCAACCATCTTATTTCTTATGCAAACGCTGCATAGCTTTGCAATGATTTTTATGACTGGAAATACAATAGTAACATGAAAGAAGAATCTTCCTTTCTTCTAAATTTCTAACAGCCATTTCATCCATTAAAATCATTTCATCTTTCTAGTGCATTTCTCCAGAAATTCCGGCTCAGTATTCATTGCATTGACAAAAACCTCAGTTTTCGAAAGTACAACATTCCAGTTTTCTTGAATAACAAGCTTTCAGTTTTGTTTGAGCTTGTAGCAGTTTATTTCTATAATCTACTGATACTAACATCTTTAACCAGACTGTTAAATGATATGATGTCTTCCAAAACACCCCACAGCATGGAACTTGCCTCTACAGGCAAACTGAGCTTATTTGAAGACTCTACAGCAGGCAGCTTTATCTAGAGTTGCAATTTTTAATACAGTGTCTATCCAGTCTCTCCAACAGGTACAGAATGAGTATCCCTTATCCAAAATGCTTAAGATATCATGGTCGATGGCATCAAAAGCTGCCAAGGCTGGCATACTCCCTTTTCCTAGTACCCTGCTATAGGTCATCTCCCAAGGTGACCAAAATTGTCTCAATACCAGATTGAAATGGATCAAGAAAATCAATTTGATAAAATAATGCCTTTGTACTTCTCTCAGAAAACTAAATTCAACCAAACTCATTCTTGGAATCACTTAATGTCATACAAGTATAGATATCATTAATTATAGGTATAGATTACATCAAGTGAAGCTTGGTGAAATCTCTCCCTGGATCAGACCAAGGTGCATTGAGACCCTAATTCTTTTAAAAATTCTAGGGACTAATAACACTAATTGATTCACTGGAAATTGGCTCTTAGTTTGCCGTAAGACCAGAAAGCACCTTCTGTCTAACCCTTTCCAAGAACAAAGTTGTGACCTTCTAAATGTCGTTGGAGTCTAATGCCCAGGATTCCTCTGAGGAACATGCAGCCCAGTCAGGTTCAAATGATTGCCTGGAATGAAGCCCCAGTTGATAGTCTGGCTGTAACTCTTTAGGCCATCTGAACTTTCCTATCATTTATCAAAGTCAGACCCATGTAGAGCATGTTACAATAATGCAGACTAGATGTAATTAAGATGTGTGTCTCTGTGGCCAAATCAGGAATTTCCTGGAATTGGTACATTTTATCTACTAGCTTTAATAGTACAAATTCATTCATAGTCATTGCAGAAACTTGGGAATCTAAACTGATGTCTGAATCCAGGAGTATGCTCAAGTTGTGAAGCATTTCAGATAGAAACAGCTTTCTTACATTTAGGTGGAAAGAAAAAATGTACTGTGTCAACTAACAGAACTGAGAGAAGTACAGCTGTTTGGTTGAAAGCAGCCCCCATCCCAGGACTATTTTTACATTATCTGCTTTGAACTGGATTATATGAGTCTACACTGCCATATATTCTATCCAAGATTCCACCAAAGATTCCATTAGTGTCAACCTTATCACAAAGGCCAGGCAAAGCATCTCACCTTGGACAGAGGATGTGGGTGAATCTGTCACCCCGTGTGCCACTCCCTCGTGGCAATGCTTTCCCCATCACACGTGGGAAGTGTTGCCTTCCCAGTTGGTGGGAACATGCTGGTTCCTATATTGGGAGAGAAGCATTCAAGGACACTTTCAGCTCAGTTGAGGACAGGGCCTCCACCAGAAGTCACATGATGTGTAATGGCCAGTGTGGGACTCCATCCCCAAAACAAGGTGGAAGCATCCTGAGATGCTAAAATTGCCCATCTGATGAGGCCCTAAGTCTCAAAAGGAAGTATTGCCTAGACAATATTCTGGATCCAATGGGAAAGGTTTTCAATAGCGGACTTACCACTGCCTCCTCTAGCTATGTTGGGGTCTCTTCTTCTGTAGAAAGGTATTGGTCTTTCCCTTTACGCACTCAGTCTGGTCCCCTGCTTAAGAAGTCAGGAGGGGCAAGGATATTTATTTTATTTTATTATTGCTTAATTTTATAATACATTTTTCCTGATCATGGTTCCACATTCATGAAGAGACAAGAACGTCCTTTCAGAGGATCTGTTAGCCATTACAGATCTTATTAGTGTAGAACAACTGACAAAGTTCCAAGAAGACAGTACAGAGTTCCCTCACTACTTCGCGGTTCACTTTTTGCAGATTCGCTGTTTTGCAGTTTTTCAATAAACTCTAAAAGACTATTATAAATCATAAAAATATAATTTGTAGACTAAGGAAGGGAGGAAGGAGAATTGAAGGGAGAGAAAAAGAGCCCAAGCAGCAACAGGAGGGGAAGGAGGCGATTTATCAACACACGATTGGTTGATAAAAACTGAAAATAGTGTATAACTACTAAAATAATGTATAAATATTAAAATAAATATAGCGTCCCTACTTTTCACTTATTGCGAACCGTCCTGGAACCGAACCCCAGCGATAAGTGAGGGAACACTGTATAAAAACTCCAGTCAGTGGGATTAAGGGATCTTTCAAGTGTATCTTCCCCTGATTTAATTGACTTGGACTCCTGAGACCAGGCAAAAGATGGAATAGATAGATAAATAGATTAGATTAGATTGAGATGTGATATTTAAAATGGTGACACAGTTGCTCCAGGTCAGTCAGCATGATATGCACTGCAGTTGTATAAAATTACTCTCAAGTGACATTCAAGAGCAGATGTGCTAGATAAATAGACAATAAAATTAGATAATATTATCTAATTTATAGATAATAGGCTTAGTTGTTATCTACTAGTGACATTTAATATTGCTTGCTTACATAGCTCATTGTTATAAATGTCTTGATGTTTGGAAAATTCCATGCACTCTATATGACTTCTCTTAAAAAGAGTTATCTTTCAAGTCAGGAAGTTGCTGCTGGCTGCTGACTCCTATGAGACAAGGCTATGAAAAAATGCTCATCCCTTGGCAAACACTACTAATAGTAATTCAAGTAATATGTCTGTGAAATATATTTCTTAAAGTCCCTTGTTAGACACTCATGAAATAGTGTGTGTTACATGATTCCTTTATTATGATAATTTTATACTGGAACTTATTTTCAAATTCTCCAGTGAGAAATACTTTAAAATGTACATCATATTTGTAAAAATCTAACTACTATATACATAATCATTTCAAAAAATGAAAGGTATTTATTAATTTTAAACTTTCATTATCTTTTAATGTCTTTATTGTGTCTGCCCCTTGTTGGATAGCATTTGAATTTTTGGTTGCAGCATGGAGGCTTGCAGTTTCAGTCAATCTGATGAATGTCAGTCATTTGAAACTATTTTTATTTGGGTTACATAAGAAAATGTAGATTTGCCTCGGTAAGTGGCTGAAAAGCAACAAAGCATTTTCTGGATTTGTTGCTTTCATTGTATTCTCCAATTGATAGATCTATAACAGTGCATATTCTTCAAATGAGTCACATATATCATCCTGTACATCAATAACCTTTGCTAACAGGAGAAAAGGTTCATTTGAAATGCCCTTTTGTGGAACTATCTTAGTTGATAGTTATGCTCAAGATGCTGCAAGGAAGACTCCAGCAATACATGTAGCGAGAGCTGCCAGATGTCCAAGCTGGGTTTAGAAAAGGCAGAGGAACAAGAGACCAAATTGCCAATATCCGCTGGATAATGGAGGAAGCCAGGGAGTTTCAGAAAAACATCTACTTCTGCTTTATTGACTATTCTAAAGCCTTTGACTGTGTGGATCATAACAAACTATGGCATGTTCTTGGTGGTATGGGGATACCAAGTCACCTTGTCTATCTCCTGAGAAATCTGTATAAAGACCAAGTAGCCACAGTAAGAACAGATCACGGAACAACAGACTGGTTCAAGATTGGAAAAGGAGTATGGCAGGGCTGTATACTTTCACCCTCCCTATTCAACTTGTACGCAGAACACATCATGCGACGTGCGGGGCTTGACGAATCCAAGGCTGGAGTTAAAATTTCTGGAAGAAACATTAACAACCTTAGGTATGCAGATGATACCACTCTGATGGCTGAAAGTGAGTACGAGCTGAAGAGCCTTATCACCAAGGTGAAAGAAGAAAGTGCAAAAGCCGGGCTGCAGTTAAACATCAAGAAAACCAAGATCATGGCAACCAGACTGATTGACAACTGGCAAATAGAGGGAGAAAACGTGGAGGCAGTGACAGACTTTATATTTACAGGTGCAAAGATCACTGCAGATGCAGACTGCAGCCAGGAAATCAGAAGACGTCTACTTCTTGGAAGGAGAGCAATGGCCAACCTCTATAAAATACTGAAAAGCAGAGACATCACACTGTCAACGAAGGTCCACATAGTGAAAGCAATGGTATTCCCCATAGTAACCAATGGCTGTGAGAGCTGGACCATAAGGAAGGCTGAGCGAAGGAAGATAGACGCTTTTGAACTTTGGTGCTGGAGGAAAATCCTGAGAGTGCCTTGGACCACAAGAAGATCCAACCAGTCCATCCTCCAGGAAATAATGCCCGGCTGCTCACTGGAGGGAAGGATATTGGAGGCAAAGTTGAAGTATTTTAGCCACATCATGAGGAGACAGGAAAGCTTGGAGAAGATCATGATGCTGGGGAAAATGGAAGGAAAAAGGAAGAGAGGCTGACCAAGGGCAAGATGGATGGACGGTATCCTTGAAGTGACTGGCTCGACCTTGAAGGAACTGGGGGCGACAACGGCCGACAGGGAGCTCTGGCGTGGAGTGGTCCATGCGGTCACGAAGAGTCGAAAACGACTGAATGAGGTTCATGCATGCATCTTAGTTGAGGAAGGAGCTAACTGCCACTAGTTCTCTTGGTTGCAACGGAAGAAACAATACAAAGTGAGCATGTGATTCTTGGGGTAACCTCTCCAGTACTAGAGAACAATTTGAGTGAGTATTGGACGTTTGTGAACGACGGTTGTGTTTTGTTTTTATTTGTTTGTTTGTTTTTGGGGAAAGGCAGTTTGTGTAACACTGGTTGGAAGCTTATTTGCTTGTTCATTTGGATGTTATTATTCCAGTGTGAATAGTCTCATCTAGCCTCAGGTTACCTGCCTGAGCAGCTGATCTCAAGAGGGAAGGGCATCTGCATACAGAAAATAGGCCAGAAGCTGCTTGAGGGAGGAGCTAACTAGTCCTGTGTATGCTAAGCACAGGAGCTTAGTATACAGGAGAGACAAACAGAGTGTTTGCATGAGTGTTTGGTGTGTGAGATCCAGATTTCTATTCCATTATCTCCTTAATTCCCTAATTAATTGTGTTAGAATGGAAGGTGAGGGAGCTCATGTAATCACCCGAGCTTGCCCTTGAAAAAGTCAGCACATGAAATGGCCTCTGCCAATCCTCCAAGAAGATGTGTGGCAGTGGTAGGGGTAAGGAACAAGTGGTTTGCAGACTTGACACCATGACTCAAGAGTTGTGCTGTCTCCCTGGAGCAAAAATCCAAAATGTAACAGAGAGGTTGATAAGGTTAGTCAGGAACACAGACTGTTACCTCTTGGTCCATGTGGGAGCCAATGACACTGCAAGGCACTTTTGGGAGATTACACAGGATTTTGAAGCTATGGACAGGAAGCAGAAGGACCTTGATGCCCAGATTGTCACATCATCTCTCCTCCCAGTTCAAGGATGCACACCAGGAAGGGAGAGAAGAATAATAGAATTACTGGCTTTGCAGATGGTGCTGCCAGGAATGATTTGGATTTGAGGACTATGCTGAAAAATTTATTGACATTGGGCTTCAGGCAAGGAATAGCACATCGCCTGGCTCCAGCTGAGGGTGGTCAGATGGTGGGAAGCGTGAGCGAGCGTGGTGCACTCAGCTCCCCCCCCCCATGCATTCCAATGGCAACATGGGAGCCCTGATGGTGCCATGCAGCGGCTCCACCCTCCTTCACTCATGGAGCCACATTGGTGTCAAGTGATGGGAGCCAGCCGATTCAGTGGGTGACTGGGGTTAAATCGGCATATGCTGCCGAATTGAGCCCCATGTGAAGAAGTCACAGGAATGGTTAGTAACACCAGGCATCTGCTTCTTGATCAACAAGGGAACGCATCCAATTGCTGCCAGTTAGAAGGCTAAGCTCCATCAGGGGAAAACCTTTAATAATAATAATCTATCCCATTTTTATTACGATTTTACCATTTATGTGTTTTAAATGCAATTTTTTATCCTGTATTTTTGTTTTAATTGATATATTGTTGTAAAGAAGTATGATGACAGGGATGGAATCTTTTTGGATCCCACCGCTGCCACCCAATTGCGAAGGATTCAACTTCTACCTCTATGTATCCCACTTTCCAATGTTGTCGCTGCCACCACCTTTGAAAGATGCTTAGCTCAAATAATAAGCAACATTTGAAGAAACAGTAACTTGTTTATTTATGGCACAAAGCTTAATAGTCGCAAGAATGTTATATCTTGAGGTGAGCGATGTTACTTCTGTACAGTAAGTGTTGCAAGATTTCTCAATAGTTTCACTGAGCTTAGTATGGTATCAGCTTTATATGACTTGTTTCTTTCAGTTAGGAATACTGTCCCTCTTGAACTTAGTTGATCTGTACCTGATCAAACTTGGACTGGGGAGTGTAACTGGTCAACCCTAGTCTTCCTTGACTTAGGGATGTAGCCTCAGCTCTTTAGTTATCCCTACTAAGAGCTCAGCAACTTTAATTTTAGCCCTTCTCCGCTAAAACTCTCTAGCTGCTCAACTTTTTCCCACAATCTCTTCTCTCGATCTCACTCCTTTTCCCCTGAACAGAACCAACTGCTCTGGTCAACCGACAAACTCCAACTGCCCAATTCCAACTGCTAAATTTGAATTCTAAGGCTTCCACCAGCAAGGTGAAGCCACACCCCTTTTCCTGGCCATGCCTTAGAGGCTCCCAACTTCTGTATAAGAATAGCTGAAATATATAACCTTAAACAGTCAACCTAAACATAGCAATCATGAATAAAACACAATGATCATGACATCTTTACATTGTATTACTGTTTCATCTTTTTATAGTGTGATTTGTATTATGTTTCCTATGTTTTGTTCTATGTTGTTTGGGCCTCTGCCCCATGTAAGCCGCCCCGAGTCCCCGTGGGGAGATGGTAGCAGGGTATAAATAAAGTTTTTTTTAATTATTATTATTATTATTATTATTATTATTATTATTATTATTATCCTGTTTATCCCAGTGGCTGCTTACCAGTATGTGTGGTTTAGTGAACGTCCATGGTCCCTACATAGCCCCATTTAGGGGTTGTTATGGATACATAGTATTTACATATGTGTATAGTAGAGTCTCATTTATCCAAGCTTCACTTATCCAAAGGTTCTGTATTATCCAAGGCAGTCTGCCTTTTAGTTGTCATTGTTTTTGTAGTAAATGTTGCAATGTTTTGGTGCTAAATTTGTAAATACAGTAATTACTACATAACATCACTGTGTATTGAACTGCTTTTTCTGTCAATTTCTTGTAAAACATGATGTTTTAGTGCTTAATTTGTAAAATCATAATGTAATTTGATGTTTAATAGGATTTTTTCTTAACCCCTCCTTATTAGCCAACATTTTCGCTTATCCAATGTTCTGCCAGCCCGTTTATCTTGGATAAGTGAGACTCTACTGTATCTGTTATGTACTTGCAATTGTACAACGTGATTCCAGAAAGCTACTTTCATATCTTTCAGATCCCACTGCCTAATTTTATGTTGTTGTTTTGACTGAATATGTAAGTGAAATAAAATAGTAGAAGAAGTTGTATTGTTTGAACTCACCATGTAAATTACAGACTCTGCCCTTGTTATTTTACTTGTGTCAGGAAATTTCCTCAATTTAGGCTTCAGTGCTTTTAAAAGTGCAAGCCTGATGCTTTCTTACCCTGGTTGGAGGATCCTCTGGGACTTGAACTCGCTTGCTCCATTTGAGTTGACAGGTGTTTAAATCAGGCAAGGCATGTGGCCAATTGAATCACCCGTCATGTTGATTTATGGCACTGAAAAGATCATTTGCTTTTAACACAAGAGGTTTTCTCTCAGAGCTAACATGCTATAAAACACATTTTTACTATTAAAAATTAAATAATCTCCACCATGGTTATAGTCAGAATCCTTAAACTGCTGGTCATTCCATATGTTTCATGAATGCATCACTAGCCAAGTTTCATATTTTCATGTCAGTAGCAATATTTGAGTGTGTTTCAACTATATTTCAAATTTCCTGTGACCCAGATCCCCACATGCCAGCTCACTTTCCTCGCTTGTCCACCACAAACCCTTATTTCAGAGTTATTCATGAACCAGACTCTGTTATGAATAACTTTTCAATAACTCTGAACTTTAAAGCATAGATTTTTTATTGCAATTTCAGTGTGAGAGGTATATCAGGACTTTTACAGAACAACAAAGAATGACATTAGTCATACAGACATACAGATTCTATGCAACTACGTTGGATTCACAAACAACCTACTACATTGGCTAACAAACGGACAAAGGGGGGGTTACATTTTCACTCAGCATTCACACACAACATACATACATCTTCATGCATACAAATATTACCATATTCTTTCTTCCTCCTTGGAGAAGCACCTGCTAAGGCCAGACCCAGCTTCCACTGCAGCCTGCCAGCACAGAGTTCCAAAATGCCAAAACGCCAAAACTTCTCTTTCCCTAAGAACAATGCCAAGGATCAGACCCCTGTTTTCCATACAACAGAACTGACTCGCTGCAACACATATCATGACTCCAAAATACACTTCTTCCTCTTGCCATGAGAAAAGGAGCCTCAAAAGTGACCAGAATCCTGCTTTCCCATAGCAGATGACACATACACTATCTCTCTCTTTCCCAATGGAGCAGAGCATAGTGGATGAACAGCGTCTCTGCCTGTCACAATTTCGGAATTGTTATAAGGTAACTTATATAGCAATATTGTGCTGACGTTGTCCCAAAGTTGTAAATGAATGATAGACGTCTTCCATCCTGGAATATCCTGGCTCCATCTCAGTTTCCTGGGCCAGATGTTGATTCTTCTTGATTGGCATTAGCTTTGTGTTGACTTCCTTCTTAACAGCTGTAAACATTTCCTTAACTTGATGGAAACATTTCTCTTATTACTGTAACAGTTCTTATCACAGTTTTCCAGGCAGGTCAACTATTTGAGGTCTTATTATCAACTTTTAATTACAGTTCAGCAAGTAGGTAGTTAATCATTGTAGACCTTAGTTTACAGACTGGTGTCTTCAAATTTACTAGCTCACATTCATTCATCTTCCATTCAGTTCATTCGAACCCAGAAGATGGTGCTGGGGAACTCCTATTCAAACCCTGACTTTGGCCTGTGAGGTCCCTCAGGGTTCTCTTTTGTCCCCCAAATATTTTAAAGTCTACATAAAACCTCTGAGAGAAATGATCAAGTCTTTTGCGATTTGGTGTCCAGAGAAGGGCAAGCAAAATGTTTTGGAAGCAACTTAGGGAGCTAGATATTTTTAGCTTGGGTAGGAAACAGTTGAGAGGGAACATGATAACCCTGTTTAAATATTTGAAAGGGTGTCACATTAAGGAGAGGGATCTGTAAGGAGTGCTTTGATAATGTGTTTGTGCATGGCAGAGGATTTAACTGGATGGTTCTTGTGGTCTTTTGCAATTCTCTGCTTCTATGAGTATCTCTCCTTTCCAGCTGATTTCAAGAAAGTGGTCTCAGTCCTGAACTGAAGTCTGTTGAAATTAGTAGACTGGAAGAGAAAATCCAGACAAGACAGAGATGCCCCTGGTCAGTGAAAAGGCACATCATAAAATAGGGATTTCTTCTCTGCTAGATGGGGTTACACTTCCCCTGCAATCTCAGGGCCACAGTTTGGGTGTTTTCCTAGACCCCGCCAATGCAGAGCTTGGATGTCCAGGTTTCAGCAGTGATCAAGAATACAATTGCACAGCGAAAACTAGTATGCCAACTGTGCCCAATCCTTGAGACCTCATATCTGGCCGGTGACACATGTCTTACACCCCATTTGGACTCCTGTAAAACACTCCACATGGCTTCCTTTGGAAACTGTACATAAACTATCATGGGTTCAGAATGCTGTGACCAGAATGCTAACTGTGGCCAGTTACATGGGGCTATATCACCTTCTTTCTAAAAGAGTTGCACGATTTACCAGCTCATTTTAAGTCACAATTGAAAATGGGACGAAGTAGGGGAAAAGGAATACTGCAGTATAGGAGGATCGACTTAATCAAGGAAGAAGACACAGCCCTTAGTCTACAACATCTGATCCAGAATGTTGATGACATGATGTATTGAAGGTGTTTCATTCATATAGTTGCCATAAGTCAAAATGAACACGATAGCCATTAACAACAGATGAGTAATTAGTCATCTGATGTGGGAAAGCCTGCTTATTCCTTAAATGTGAAGAGGAGTGCATCACGTTAGACTTTGGTAATTTAGATGTGCACAGCTGGAAGACTCTTCAGATGTGGAATTCCACTACTCCCCCATAACATCAAAGATGATACAAACTAGGAACATTTTTACAACCACACATGCAGCAATTGCAGACCAAGCTGATAAGAAAAACCTCTGAAGCAACAATGTGCATTTCGTTTACCTACTACCTTCAGGTTCATGCATATTTACTTTAAATGGAAAGCAGTTGGATGATTAGGTGATTCACCAATCCCCAAAACAAGTAAACTGGAAAACCAAGCAGAGATACTAACTCATCAGGAATTCTAAGAATGTTGCATGAAGCACAATAGAAGCATGTGCCCTTCTTTCAACAACCTTTAAGCCTGGAAGGCTGAATGTATTAGTGACGTTATAAAAATTGAAATAATTTACTGATGTAACCTGAAGCTATATTGGGAGAGTCAGAACAATCCCCTTTCATTATCATTTTTGGTCGTACAGTAGAGTCTCACTTATCCAACACTCGCTTATCCAACATTCTGGATTATCCAACGCATTTTTGTAGTCAATGTTTTCAATATATCGTGATATTTTGGTGCTAAATTCGTAAATACAGTAATTTCTACATAGCATTACTGCTTATTGAACTACTTTATCTGTCAAATTTGTTGTATAACATGATGTTTTGGTGCTTAATTTGTAAAATCATAACCTAATTTGATGTTCAATAGGCTTTTCATTAATCTCTCCTTATTATCCAACATATTCGCTTATCCAACGTTCTACCGGCCCGTCTATGTTGGATAAGTGGGACTCTACTGTATCTAACAACATCTGTGGGATCTATAGGACTAGCTGACATTCACACTGCACCCCAAAGACAAGAAAGTCAGAATGCTGTTCTTCTTCTAACAGAAATGTTACTGTCACAAATCCACATTTTCTAATATGCAAGGTACTGTTGAAAGATAGTATCTGAAATTAGCTCTGTACAAAGGTTGATAATTATGCAGGTGGATCAAAAGGTTTTTCCTCTTGTGTTATAAAAACATTATGAATGAACATATAACAGCAGAAGCTGCTACAGATCATAGCCTGAACTATCCTCTATGCAAAACTACCATTCAACACAGTCACCATTAATTTGTACACATTTACGCCATCGTTTAATCCAGGCATCAAAACCATTTTGGAAAAATTCAGGGTTTTGCTTTGTGATCCATGATTTTAGAGTTGTTTTAATGTCATTCAAGTCATTAAATCTGAAATCATGTAGGTTGTCTTTTTGGACAGCTGACGTGGTTTCAGATTCAATGTCTTGATTGACATTAAAACAACTCTAAAATCATGGATCACAAAGCAAAACCCTAAATTTTTCCAAAGTGGTTTTGATGCCTGGGTTAAATGATGGTGCAAATATGTACAAAACTGGTAATGACTATGTTGAACAGTAGTTTTGTGTAGAGGATAGTTCAGGCTATGATCTGTAGCAACTTCTGCTGGAATATGTTCATTCATAACATTTTTGTGACACAGGAGGCAAGACATTTTGACCTACCCTTGTATATAGGTAGCCTTCTCATATATAAAAATAGTTGTTTTACAAAAATGTTGGTGTATGTTGTGATGGGAAACTATACATTATAACCATATTTCTACAACAAAACAACATTTGGTAAAGTGTTGTCACTAGAATTCATAAAAAAACAGAAGTTCTTTAGTAAACATTCAAAGTGATAGCAATTGATATCAGGCAGTTTCTAAGGCTTTCAGTGTGACTTTAAATGGATTCTGAGTGCAAAATCTACTCTTGATCAAGTAAAAATGGTTAAATTGTTTGGGGGGAAAATAATACGTTGGATTTCTTGAATAGAAATGGATGGTACTTGTTTCATCTTTTCCCATGGGCCATCTAATGATATTCTACCCTAGATATCTTTAAAAATTAGTTAAAGGCCAGATTACCTTCATATTACTTTTAAATTCTATGTTCCATGTTCACATTGTAATTTCTTTTTAATCTAGCAACCCTGGACCTAGAATTGAGGTGAAGCCGTGTCGTAGAAAGAAGAATGCCTAATTGTCTCTTCCATGCAACCTGTCTACCAGCCAAAATGAAGCCATGTAATCCTTGTAAAATGATGAGATACAAATATGAATATAACACCTTGGAGAAATTAGCATTTACATTTGAGGATAAAACTACACTGACCACTGAAGAGCTGGCAAATAGGCAAGTAGGTAAATGATGCATGGGGCTGATTCAGGTTAATGCAAACTAAGGCCCCCTTAACTGCATTAACCAAAGTAGTGGCTTGTTCTAGATTCTTTTCCAGAATCTAGAATGAACTGTGACTTTGGGCCTATGTAAACAGTAGGGCAATCTCCAAGATGGAATCTGCCACAACTATTTACATAGTCATCCCCACCACCACCACCACCACCCACCTTGTTGTGGTGGCCAGTGGCATAACATGGCTCATATCAGTCATTCATTGCCTGGAGTGACATTGGCCAAAGTAATGGAGATTGGAGAAGGGTGATTCCTCCTCTCCCTCCCTCCCGTGTTGTTCTGGTTAGTGTCACTCCAAGTGATTAGCAACCAATACTAACCATGTCATGCCCACTTGCTGAATGAAGAGACAAGGATAAGGGTGGCAGTTTAGAAGGTCAGAATTCCCTCCTGCCTCTGCAGCAACCAGGAGAGTGGCAGGCTAAACCATCCCAGCATTTTCCACTCTTGATTAACCCCTTGAGACTCCTGAGACTCCAGATCCACACCTTAAGTGAATTTCATTCTTCTCTCTGGAAAAATGATATAGCTTACTCCCATCCAATGCACAAAAGAAAAAATAAACTTTGAATTAAATATATTTATTTATTTACAATATTTATATTCCGCCCTTCTCAGGGCGGATCACATTATACACATATAGGGCAAACATTCAATGCCCATAAACACATCAAACAGAGGCCGAGACAGACAGACACAGAGGCAAGTTAACCTTCTCCTGAGGGGATGTTCGATTCTGGCCACAGGGGGGAGCAGCTGCTTCATCATCCACTCTGACGGCACTTCCTCATTCCAGGTCGTAAATTAGTTAACCTTGCCTCCCCAATTTTTTATATGTGGTACCTTATTTCCTACTTGATAGATGCAACTATCTTTCGGGTTGCTAGGTCAGCAACGAGCAGGGGCTATTTTTTATTTTTAATTGACAGGTGCTCACCCCGCCATGGGCTGGCCTCGAACTCATGACCTCATGGTCAGAGTGATTTATTGCAGCTACTCAACAGCCTGCGGCACTAACCGGCCCCTTGATTATGTCTTGATTTTTTGACAAATCTGGTCTTGTCATTAAATTTTTGAGTTTTTCCTGGGCAGACTAAATGTAATGAAAACATTTAAGAAAATTTACATTGTTCCTTGCCAAATGCATAGAAAGATATTCCCATTCCAAAGCTAATTTGAATTAATTATTACAGACAATTTATATCTGGAAATAGGCACAATAATCACATAGGCTATTTTTGGCAGTGGCAATGTGTGTTTGGCGATTCTTCCCTGGAGCCCGATGCCCCGCATCACACCCCGGAGAAGTACTTCCGGGGTGGCTCCATGGCTGAACTACCGCAAAAACCCTGCAGCCACCAAAAAATTGATCAGTTGAGGGCTCCTTGTCTTTCCATTGGGAAAGATGGGGCGAGCCAGTTTAAGGAGGCTTCCCCTGTGTGATGAGGTAGGGAGGAAGCTGGGATGGTGCGGGGCGTGGGGCGACAGGTTCCCACAACCCCTGGACAGACACCAGTAGTGTGTGTGAGAAGGTCCTTAGGAGCCTTTCTGCTAATGAGGAGAAAGAATGATAACACGCTTTGTAGAACTTTTAAGTTACTGTATCCCAATTTGCAAAGAATATTAGGGCATATATGTATCAGGGATATAGCCACAGGAGTGAACTAAAAATATTTGCTCCACAAATAAAGTCTAAAATTACAAGGATTGATACACTGAAAATTGTTCACATTCTTATATTTGCTGTTTTCACATTCCCTTTGGAACTTTGACTGACCTTTTTTTGTTGACTAAACTTTTGGGGATTTGATTACTGGAAGACTTGATTAATATATTACCTCTAAGAATAAGAATAAGAATAAGGAGCCCCGGTGGCGAAGTGGGTTAAAGCACTGAGCTGCTGAACTTGCAGACCGAAAGGTCCCATGTTAAAACCCCTGGAGCGGCGGGAGCGGCCGCTGTTAATTCCAGCTTCTGCCAACCTAGCAGTTCGAAAACATGCCAATGTGAGTAGATCAATAGGTACCGCTCTGGCGGAAAGGTAACAGCGCTCCATGCAGTCATGCTGGCCACATGACCTTGGAGGTGTCTACGGACAATGCCGGCTCTTCAGCTTAGAAATGGAGATGAGCACCAACCCCCAGAGTCAGACATGACTGGACTTAACATCAGGGGAAACCTTTACCTTTTCTTTTTAAGAATCTCTAGGTCTCCCAGGGCAATTCTGTGGTCACCTTCTGCTGAAAATCTGTTGAAACCTACAGTTCATATTTATGTCCATCAAGTGTATAATGTCTCAGCAGGATCTTCATTTTAAGTGCCTATTCCCCTGTCAGGCACTCACATCAGTACATCTGCAAACATTTCTGATTTTATTCCTATTGGGAATATTGGTGGAAACAGGCAAGGAAGTGCCTTAATCCACATGTTAAAGTACAAGCTGACAAATCATTTTTGTCATTACTAGCATGTCCAATAAATAAAAGATGCATGGGTCTCATTCAGGGATTTAACTTCTAAGAGGGGGGGGGGATAAAAACCCTGAAATGAAAACTTTATCAATTCACACTGACATTTGAAAGCTATTGTGATCTAACTGTGCCAGACAGCACAAAATGGGTCTATGCCCTACTAATTTAACCCAGTGTATTGTTGTGGTTGGAACGTTCGATTAGGATTCTGGGCAACCAGGATTCATAGCCGTCTATACTCAATGGTCTCCGGACCATTCTACACTGCCCAAATTGTGAGAGGAATGGGCATTTAAAACTCTGATTCCACTCACATTTTGGAGCTAGACAGGGGATGAAACCCTAGCTTTCGGGCTGAGAGGTGGCAGATACCCACCATGTCAATTCACAATCAGCACAGCTTCCCGATGCTTGTAAATACTTTTATGGAGCTTTGGAGGGGAAGCCCCCCCCCCCCAAAGCTCTTTGGCATCATTTTCAAGCACCAGGAAGCTAAGACAAGTCTCATTCCTCCATGCAGAGGCTTTCCCTCTATGTTTACAGCTAAACCAGGGGCGGAGAGGGGAGGCTAGCATTGTCATCCCTCATCCCCACACTGCCTGAGCCCTGGCAGATGGGATGGCTGTCAGAACTGCCTCCTGGAATCCTGAATAGTGATCTGAGGAGGCAATCCCCACTGTCTCCATACTGCAAAGGTCTGGATCTTCCAGTAAGATTCGGATCTTGGCTGGTATTTTTTAAAGAGGAGGTAACCAAGGTTATGTCTGTTAAATCACAGTAATATTATGCATATATATCCAACCAAAATATTAAACGCAGCAGTGTAGTATTTCAGGATTAAATTCTCACAAGTATGGGTACATATAGCAAACCAGTTTGAGTTTAATATCCTCTACTGCTTAAAGCATATACTACAGGGTTAAGCTTTTACTCATATATGCATAAGTAACAAAATAGTTAATTCACTCTTTTGCGACTTTCTATAACAACCCGGGACTCTTTGTCGTGCATCCTTTTAAGGACACAACAAATATTTCTCATATGAGAGACTTCCTTCTTTTCTACTTACCAACCTCCTCCTCATATGCAGAAAAGCAAAAGAAGACAACTACTTGCAGCATACTGCGCAACTATAATATTGTTATAGAAAGTCGCAAAAGAGTGAATTGAACTCTAACTATTTTGTTACTTATGCATATATGAGTAAAAGCTTAACCCTGTACTACATGCTTTAAGCAGTAGAGGATATTAAACTCAAACTGGTTTGCTATATGTACCCATACTTGTGAGAATTTAATCCTGAAATACTACACTGCTGCGTTTAATATTTTGGTTGGATATATATGCATAATATTACTGTGATTTAGCAGACATAACCTTGGTTACCTCCTCTATACTGTATAGATATCTGTGACTTTTTGGATGGTATTTTTTAAAACCTGGAATAAACCTGGATAATAGGTTCGTTTGTTGTTTATTCGTTCAGTCGCTTTCAACTCTTTGTGACCTCATGGACCAGCCCACGCCAGAGCTTCCTGTCGGTCATCGCCACCCCCAGTTCCTTCAAGGTCAAGTCAGTCACTTCAAGGATACCGTCCATCCATCTTGTCCTTGGTCAGCCTGTCTTCCTTTTTCCTTCCATTTTCCCCAGCATCATGATCTTTTCCAAGCTTTCTTGTCTTCTCATTATGTGGCCAAAGTATCACATAATCAGGTTCATTCTAGGTTAAAACATATTATACCCTTTAAGGCCAATGGAGACTGAAGGTGGTATTTTTTAAACCTCTAAATAGACTTACAGTTTTCTATGTATTTCAGTTGAATTTCTTTAAAGACACCTTGCAGGGAGTAGCTTCTAACTACAGCCAGGATCTTTATATAGGTTACCTCTTTTTTGACTGGGCTGAAATTATCCTGCAGGCTGTACAGGTTTGTTAGCTGAGCTCCCATTGTTCTCTGTTTCTATGTACTTAAATGGTTTTATTTTTATAGCCAACACAGAGAACAGAATTCTCTAATATTCTGATTGTAGAGCCTTATAGAAGGAGTTACCTCCTACGACCCAAGAAAGATGGGTAAGACTTCTTTCGTCTAACATCAGAAACCACTTGAATATATCTATTTTATTATTTACTAGGTTGGGGACCTGGCGGTGCCCGGGTATTTTGAGGAACTTGTGTGCCAAGTTTGGTCCAGATCCGAAGTCAGCTGGGTTCAGTGCTGTCTGTATAAGGGTGAACTACAAGTCCCAGAGCCAAAGGACAGTCACCCCAAAACCCTGCCTGTATGCTCAGTTGGGCATGATGAGGTAGTGTGCCAAGTTTGGTCCAGATCCAAAGTCGGGTGGGTTCAGTGGTGTCTGTTTAAGGGTGAACTACAACTCCCAGAGCCAAAGGACAATCACCCTGAAACCCTGCCTGTATGCAGAGTTGGGCATGATGAGGCAGTGTGTCAAGTTTGGTCCAGATCCGAAGTCGGGTGAGTTCAGTGGTGTCTGTTTAAGGGTGAACTACAACTCCCAGAGCCAAAGGACAATCACCCCGAAACCCTGCCTGTATGCAGAGTTGGGCATGATGAGGCAGTGTGCCAAGTTTGGTACAGATCCGATGTTGGCTGGATTCAGTGCTGTCTGTATAAAGGTGAACTACAACTTCCAGAGCAAGAAGTGAGTGAAGCTACTTGGTCCATCCTCCCCCAATCTGCCCCAGGACGGAAAGGGGTTCATGGAGGTTATGTGTGGCAAGTTTGGTCCAGTTCTGTCACTGGTGGGCATCGCAGTGGCCTGTGGGAGTCGTAGTGATTGAAAGTACTACATATCCCATCACCTGTGGTCCATCCTTCCCCAAACGGCACCAGGACGTAAAGTGCATCATGGGGGTTAAGCGTGTCACGTTTGGGCCAGGTCCATCATTCCTGGCGGTCACTGTGGCGTGTGATAGTGGCGGCCAATCAGAAAGCTGGCACATACACAGATACGCCGCCACACCGCCGCATACAAACACTGACTTTTATAATATATATAGATTTATTTATTTATTTATTTATTTATTTATTTTTATGAGCAAACTTCTACCTGAGAACAGATCCCCAGTCTATGTATGTGTTGCGGGAGTAGAAAGGGGAGTAAAACACAACTCCCCTGCTAGATAAACATGTGAATTCTTCCTCTCACAGCCTCCAGTTGCGCAATGGGAAAGACTGTCTCAAAGGCAAGCAGTTAGTTCCAATCTAAAACACTCCAGAGATTTTATAGCACAGCCTCTGACCTTGTATAGTAGCTCAATGCTTGAATAAGCACACTTGAGCTCTGGCTTTCATCCAAACTCCTTTGGAAGTTTATTTTTCAGTAGTTGCTACATACAACTATTTACGGGTCTGCTATCAGTATATTGTTGTGAGTATCTCTGCTATCAGAGATACTCACAACAATAGTAAGACTCTCACACAAGGATGGTGATGGATTACAGATGAAGAGAATAATGACAAGCTATCTAAGATGGCTGAGAGCAAGCACGTGGCAAAAAAGTTCACATACATGCAGGGCCGTAGCCAGAAAAAAATTTCGGGGGTGGGGGGGTTGAAAATTTCGGGGGGGGGGTTAACCCCTTGCACACACCCCTCCCCACTACAAACCTGTCAATATCTGCTTGAGATAGTGCCTGGAGGGACTCTTAATGTTTTGTGTCTCATAGACTTAGCATGGGGATTTGGTTAACCAGTTAAAATTCATGAGTAAACCAGGTTTTTTTTATAACCTGAAAAATTTCGGGGGGGGGGGGTTGGAACCGCCCCCTCGCTACAGGCCTACATACATGCCACTCCCATTTCTCCCTCCAGGGTGGAAATAACTCAGCTGTCTCTCTAGGATCACATTTCTACTTTCTTATCTCTTCAGTGGACTGTGCTGTGAACACATGTGCATTAGAATTGTACTTTTCCATATACTGGAAATATATGCAATGCATTCCTATCTAATACAACATTTTTGTTGCAGTCCAGGCAGCGAGAGCACCGAAAACCAACACAGAGACCAATAATCTTTTAATATCTTTATTAAAGCAAATAGTAATCCAAAAATGAAATGGTGGAAAAGTTGCGCAAGCAATAGCCCTTTAAGAAAAGGTATAAGATAGTCCAGAAATGTCAAGGAATATTTCCAATATTAGAGTCCAAAGTCCAGAAACCGAAACACACTCAAAACTAATGATAGCCTTTGAGCGGGGAATCAAACCAACAAGCTAGGCACATGAACGGGGTCCAAATGTTCAAGAATAGTTGTTAGAAGTAAGGCAGGAACTTGAGATCATGGAAATAAATCTTGGTTCACGAAATGACAAGAAAGCAGACTTAAATCCGGGTCTACTCGTAAGTCAAGGCAGCTGCTAGCCGCTTGAGTCAAAGGGGCTGGAAACTGGAGGCGAATATACCTTCTTAGAGTTGAGCAATGTTGACACCGCAAGGGGACTACTGGGAGCGAAACTTTTATTGAAGTGCAGTCTCCCCCCCAAAGGGGGGGGCTTCCTCCCCAAAGTTCCCAAGGGAAAGGCTTCTAGAGAGAGTCTCCACGCTCAGCCAAGCGGGCACTTTTTCTCCGCACCTATTTCTCAGATCTCTGTTTGTTTACATACTCTCTTCGGTTGAAGGACACAGACTCCGGTGAGCTAAAGACATCTGGCAAGGGAGTAGAGTTATCTGCAACACTCTCCCTTTCAATTAGAGCTGGCTGTGTTTCGTCAACAAATGGCAGCTGCAAATTCATCGGGTCTTGCTGACTCGGAGAAATATCAACATATTCTTCATCCTGGTCAAAGGCAAACCTGGGGTCAGGTACCAGGGTCAAAGGTAGCTGGGATATAACAATTTTTCTATCTGACAGTATGAACCACTAAATCTTAGCTTAGGCAATCCCTCATTGTCCAAGTATGATGGCCTTTCAAGTTCTTGGAAGACGCCTGTGCATGAGTTTTTTAAAAATGTGTGGAGGTTGGTGCCCAGCCAATCAAAACACAGTCTTTACAAAGTGAGGGCCCCAACCAATGGCGTGCTTACCACAACAACAGTGGTTTCTCAATCTGTTGCACAGCCGCAGTAACATGCTATAGTAACATGTACCATGTTATCTCCCACCTGACCCACTAAATACTCAGAACCACTTAAATATTCAGAAGGGAGATACTGAATCTTTTTTTTTTACAAGAAGCTTCATGAATTAATTAATTAATTAATTAATTAACCTCTTCCTTCCACAGAGGAGGAAAACACTATAAAAACAGAATAGAAGTACTTTGTAGTTCTTTATAAGCATGTTGAGAAAGACCTTCAAGCAACAACGAAAAAGTACTTAAAAGAGTTGATAAGGAGCTGGAAGGCAAGGTGGCAAGTGGTTTAATATTTTCCCCCTTACTGATTAAGAGACCCCTTAGGCACTATTCTGATCTCATTTATGCATCACGTGTATGATTTGTGCATCACATGGGAAAATGCCCTTGTGACTCTCACTGACAGAGAACTGGTGTGCACCTGTCCAATAATCAACATGTGTATGTGCAGCCATGTGACAGCAACAGAGCTATTCAAGCAAGAGAATCAAAGTATTATTTGTAAATTCTTTGTCTCTGCAAAATGTTTCCCAGATTGAAAATCTAGGACCATTTGTTTTCAAAGAACAGTATATCAGCTGTTCACACACAACTAAGGCTGAGAAAGAATGTTTCCTTACCTTGATCTCAGTCCTGTTAAACAGATGATGTTCCTCTCATTCTGACATGAACATACTTCTTTTTGATATCCAAGGACTTGGAGGCAATTAAAAAAAACACTTCCCATTTACTCTGTTGTTATTGGGAAGATTTTTTAAAAGGTGTGATTTGACCCTCTAATTGAGATAGGAATGGAATAAGGGCTGGGCGTGAAGAAGGGTGGAGGTCTCTGTGGGTCCTTCCAGACAGGCCCTATATCTCAGAATCCCAGGTTTCTGTTTATCCCAGATTATCTGACAGCGTGGACTCATATAAGGTAAAGGTAAAGGTTTCCTCTGACGTTAAGTCCAGTCATGTCTGACTCTGGGGGTTGGTGCTCATCTCCATTTCTAAGCCGAAGAGCCGGTGTTGTCCGTAGACACCTCCAAGGTCATGTGGCCGGCATGACTGCATGGAGCGCCGTTACCTTCCCCCCGGAGCAGTACCTATTGATCTACTCACATTGGCATGTTTTCAAACTGCTAGGTTGGCAGGAGCTGGAGCTAACAGCGGCCGCTCATGCTGCTCCTGGGGTTTGAACCTGGGACCCTTCGGTCTCCAGCTCAGTGCTTTAACGCACTTTGCCACCGGGGCTCCTTAACCTCATATAACTCATATAACCCAGTTTAAAGCAGAAAACCTTGAATCAGATCCTGGGATCCTGTCTGAAAGGGCCCTAAGATGATCTTCTCATGATTGGGCAGCATGGCGTCACTGGAGATGTGTCAATTAGGCTTTTGTTCACTTACAAGGGGATGGAAGGTCTATTTTTTCCCAGACATCTTTATTTTTTCCTCAGACATATGTAAATGTTTGAATTTTTTAGAGTTCTTTTGAATAAAATGATGCCGGGGGGGGGGGGGGGTGAAGTCAAGGAGATTACATGTGGGATAATTCCCACATCTGCCCCCTTCACCCGCACAGTGGAATTCAGTAGGACATACATCTGAGTAGACCTCTATAAGATTTCATTATACGAGGGTTGAATGAAAAGTAATGCCTCCACCTTCGTAACTCCTCAACAGATGGCAGTACTGGTATGAGGCAGGTATTGGCTTGTTCAGTAGACTCTCTTCTACAGTTCCATTTGGTGAGAAGCCTTAGCACTGAACGGTTGTGTTGTTAAAGTGCGAAGTATGGAACCCTGCGCAGACAGTTGGTCAATGCAACTTAAGCAACGTGCAGTCATTGAATTCTTGACAGCAGAAGGTGTTTTGGGGAAGGACATTTCTTCATGTGGCTGTCATTAGGCCTGTAGCCAGGGGTTTTTTTTAGGGGTTCACAGGTGCGACTGGCGGGGATGAGAGACAGGGCCTTTTCAGTAGTGGCTCCCCGCCTATGGAAAGCCCTTCCCATTGAAGTCAGGCAGGCTCCCTCCCTCCTGTCTTTCCGAAAGAGAACAAAAATGTGGTTATGGGACCAGGCATTTGAGCACGAGTTGTAGCAAAAATGAGATATGAATATATGACCTACTGACAGACCCCACCTGGACATGGAAAGTGCCTTAAATGTATATTTAAATGTATAATTATGTATATTTTAATGTATATTCTTAATTTTATTGTAATTTTTAATCTTGATGGACTTTTAAATTTGATGAAAACTGTTTTTTGATGTGTATGTTTATATTGTAAGCCGTCCTGAGTCCCCTGATGGGTGAGAAGGGCGGGGTAGAAGTGATGTAATAAAATAATAATAAATAAATACCCCCTCCCCGAAATTTTTCAGGTTAAAAAAAAAACTGGTTTACTCATGAATTTTAACTGGTTAACCAAATCCCCATGCTAAGTCTATGAGACGCAAACAATTAAGAGTCCCTCCAGGCACTATCTCAAGCAGATATTGGCAGGTCTGTAGCCGGGGGGGGGGGGGGCACGGTTAGGGGTTCAACCCCCCCCCCCCCCATTTTTTAAACCATTTTTTTCTGGCTACAGCCTTGGCTGTCATAACCATACTTTCCAACTGCCCCAGTTTAGCAGGTACAATCTTGGTTAAATTTACTGCTGCCCTATTTCCTCAACTAGAGGGAGAGGAAGCAACAAAGTTATGCCCTTCCCATTTGGGATTTTAATTTCTTCAGGCTTTCCACAATTGTGTACATACATTATAGGGGGGGGGGGTTGTATCCTTCCCCATTGACAACTTTTGCCCTACTGTTGCCTGGCTATACTCTCATGTTGCTAACTACATACATCCTATTTTTCATCTATGAAACATTGATAGGTATGCATCACTTCTCATTTGACAATTAGGCAGTAGAAAAGTGACCAGGATCTAGGAAGCCCATGAAGCAGCTGAACAGGGAATCCAGCATTGGACCATGGTGATGAGAAGGGGGAAGCTGAATAGTAGCAGCAGGGCCAGGTGGCTCTAGAAATGACAGTCAGAAAACTGGAAGGATGTGGGCCTCAACAGGTGCCTAAACTGCTGAGTCCTGAACACCATGAAAATAGTGTTCTGATGTTTACTCTAAAACTCTGGCAACTAGCCTCAGGTTCTGGTGCATACAGAGAATGTTTGAGGTCTTTTTGGGCTGTTTTCAAGGAATGCATCTGATATCCTTATACTGAACACTTCTTTTTCTGTTTTCACTCTCTGACCAACATGTTGACTTAACTAAAAAATAATAATTCCTCTTCCCTTTCCTTCCTTCTTCTTTTAGTGTTAGCCTTTATAATCCTACTAAACGTGAGGGTAAGTGGAGAGGAATCATGCCATTCATCTTAGTTGGCCAGGATCTGTCTGGGTGACGGAAATATCTCCTTTCTAAGCAGATTCCAGGAAGGATTTGGTAGATTCAGAACTTTGATTGTCGGCACGCTGAATGAGTGAGAGAGAGAGAGAGAGCCATGCCATTGAGCACATGGTGAGGTTGATATATAAACTTTCTCCACTGGCATAAAATTACACCACCAAAAAACAGATTCTATATCTGAGAGGGAAAAAATGAGGAAGGAATGTGTGGGCTACTACCAATTTTTAAAGATACTTTGGAATAAAAAGAAACCAAATCACTTAAACCTGCTCAGCTCTAAATCAACTGGATTCTATTTTACAAAGATCATACCTTTTCAGATGTAACATGTCTTTCTGTCACATTATTTGGCATTATGTGGTTGTCAAGCCTCAATTGGAAACATTATATAAACAAACATAATCCTTGTGTTTGTTTTATAATCATACAATGTATTGGAAAGTGGTTAGTAGATAAATAACACTATGTAATAAAAAAAATTTAAAAAATCATTTTCCTGGTTAGAAGGTGTTATTTCCTGTTTAATTGTGCAGTACTTACTTTGAAAGTAGTTGTTATACTCCAGAAACTTTGTTTTTTGTGGCTGACACAAACTATGCTGACTTGGTTGAGACTCTAAGAATCTTACCATACTTACCGTATATACTCGAGTATAAGCCGACCCTAATATAAGCCGAGGCACCTAATTTTACCACAAAAACTGGGAAAACTTACTGACTCGAGTAGAAGCCGAGGGTGGAAAATGCAGCAGCTATGGGTAAATTTCAGAATGAAAATATATGAAATGAAATTATATTGAGGCATCAGTAGGTTAAAGGTTTTTTAATATTTACCATATTTACCAGTAAACTAGCTCTGTAAGTGGAAAAGTAGGGTCAACAAAAACAATATGGTATTAACAATAACTTAATAATAATAATAATAATAACAACAACAACTTCATTTGTACCCTGCCCTATCTCCCCATGAGGACTCTGGCCGGCTTCCAACATAGTAACAGGCAAACATTCAATGCCTACATAAACAATGCAGAGCTACATATAGATCTACAATTATATATGCTAATTTCACATATGCATTTCCTCCTGAAATGTTTGCAAATCCTCTATATATGTGCATTTCCCTCCTGCAATATTTGCAAGCTCTATATATTTATACCTATCTAGATATCTCTGTGTGTGTGTATTTCCCCTGCAATATTTGCAAGCCCCATGTTCATATATATCTATCTAGATATCTCTCTATATATAGATAATTATATTTGTATAGGATTTGCAAAGACTTGCAAACATGTGAGGTGAAAATGCATATATAAAATCATGTATACACATAGATACAGATATACAGGTACATGGAAATCTCTAGCTATCTATATGTATATAGGATTTGCAAAGACTTGTAAACATATGAGGGGGAAATTCATATATATAATTTATTTATTTACATAGATAGATAGATAGATAGATAGATAGATAGATAGATAGATAGATAGCGGAATGGGTGTGTGTGTGTGTGTGTGTGTGTGTGTGTGTGTGTGTGTGTGTATATATATATATATATATATATATATATATATATATACTTTCTGAATTGCAAGAGATTCTTTCAAAACATTCCCTTGGTTAAGAGCGAGGGAGGCTTTGGAAAAGTAAACACTGATACGGGAGGGTAGGAGAAGAGATAAATATGCCATATATTGCAAGCAACGGCCTCCAGGCTCCGCTGCCAGCTTGACCTTGACCTGATTATAAGCCGGGGGAGGCTTTTTCAGCTCATAAAAAAGGGCTGAAAAACTCGTCTTATCTTCGAGTATATATGGTACTTTTTTTAGCATCCTAGGATGCTAAAGGGACAGTCCAGCAACAAGCTGTCCTAACATGGGAAGGCTCCCATGTTGTGCTGGCTCTGTGTGATGGGGGAAGCGTCACTGCTCAGGAGTCTGGCAAAACAGCATCGGGGGGGGGGGGGGGATCCAAGTGATGAGTGTGTATGAGATATTCATTGAATCATAGAATAGAATCATAGAATAGTAGAGTTGGAAGAGACTTCATGGGCCATCCAGTCCAACCCCCAGCCAAGAAGCTGGAAATCACATTCAAAGCAGCCCCGACAGATGGCCATCCAGCCTCTGCTTAAAAGCCTCCAAAGAAGGAGCCTCCACCACAGTCCTATAGCAAACTATAGCAAAAAAACTATAGCAAAATGTGCTGCAGGATGTCCCCCAAAAACAAAGTTTTTGCAGTTTAATAAACTTTTTCCAGGAGCCCCCAGTGGCACAGTGAGTTAAATCACCGAGTTGCTGAACTTGCTGACTGAAAGGTCACCGGTTCGAATCCGGGAAGCAGAATAAGCTCCCGCTGTTAGCCCCAGCTTCTGCCAATCTAGTAGTTCGAAAACATTCAAATGTGAGTAAATCAATAGGTACCACTCCGGCGGGAAGGTAACAGCACTCCATGCAGTCATGTCAGCCACATGACCTTGGACGTGTCTATGGGCAACGCCGGCTCTTTGGCTTTTCCATTTTCCATGTTTTTATGATAGGATCAATTAGGAAATGACATTTATAACCCAGGAGCAAAAATTGTGTTACACAGTGTTAATAGATGGATAACGAGAAAGACAAAAATGTCTACTTTAAATGCACTGTTTCTGTGCACAGATCTTTTAATATATACTCAGTCTTCAAGATATTTTGAGAATATTTTGTTCTTCCCTTCATTAAAACCACCAGATGTTTCCAATCTTTACTTTTATGCTAGTGTAAAAGAACCCAGGTTAAACATTACAAAGGAATTGTTACATAACTGGATATGTGTTTTGAAACATTCAGTGGAACTCTGGTTCCTGGTAGGCACAGGAGTAACAAGAAAGCATTGGTGAAGGCCTAGTTTCACTTAATTCAATAAAAAGTACACTTTGATTAACCATTAACCCTTTGAGTTAGTAAGATAACCCAGAAAAACTAAACTAGAAAAGCCTCTGTGAAAAATGCCATTATTTGTCAATTTATAGCCAATCTTATGTCTCAAATCTCCAGAATGTACTGCAGTCACAATCAGGACCAGCGCCACCATCATCAAACCATTTTAAATCATATGTCTGGAATATCAATAAGAATATGAGGAATTCTACTTGCTTCGTGTACTTTTTATTTTGTACTTTTCTATGCATTTTGTTAATTGCTTTACTTTTTGCAACACAAAGTGGCTTACAATCAGTAAACCAAAAATGCAAGATGAGGGTGAAAACAGGATGCATGTGCTTATTTATTCCATAGAATTCAATCATGCACAAGACAAAATTCCATGAGGTAGGAGATGATTCACAGGGCCATACTGAAGATGGAAAGGGGCAAAGACTGAGACAGCTCATGGCAAAGAATGCATTCCAACCAGCAAGATATTTCACACTTTGGTTTTTTGCCATGATCTAAAAATAAAGACAATAGTCACTAGAATTCAATGACCAAGAATATGATAGGCACTGATGTTCTTTCAAGACTCACAACCTTTCACAAAGGCCAGACAAACCATCCCGCTTCCCCAAAGAAAAGAAAAGCAACAGGGTGAATTCGTCACCCCTGTGCTGTTCCCTCACCAGAGGCGGTTCAACCACTAGGCCAACTAGGCATTTGCCTGTGCCTTATGACAGTTCTCATGCCCCGTCTGATGAGGTGGGACCTCCCACACTTTTTGAGTCTTTAGTATCTGCTCTGCTGATGGTTATGAGTCAAGTTTTCTAATTTGTGGGCCGGACTAGTGGAGGACTAGCAAATGAAACTGCAGTCCTCCAAATAGGAAGGACAATTCATACATCAAATGCAGAAAGCATCAATGATAGACATGAGAGTAATGGGGAGAGGCTATTATCATGGTGGCCACTGGTCCATAGGTAAATTTAATTACATATTATTGGATATTATGAACAGATTATTCTATATACTCAAGTATAAGTCTGGAAATTTTAGTCAAACTATCAGTCCCCCAAAACTGGGTCAATTTATCAATAGGTCAGTTTGAGTACTGTACCTTAACTCTTACCAATAAAGGAACTACCACCTTATATAAGTAGAGTGACAAAAACAAAGAGCTTAATCTGTCCCAACAGAATCTAAAAGAAGCACAAATCCCTCTACTCTTACTGTCATGGTGCCACTTCTGGCCTTTTTGAATCCCTGGATAGAAAAATGGTAGCAACCTTCAAAGACAGCTGTCCCATTGACAGCACTGGTCTTTCACCCCTCTGCAGAATGACCCTTAATTTATCCATAAGGAAAAGTAAAGGTTTCCCCTGACGTTAAGTCCAGTCGTGTCTGACTCTGGGGGTTGGTGCTCATCTCCATTTCTAAGCCGAAGAGCCGGCATTGTCCGTAGACACCTCCAAGGTCATGTGGCCGGCATGACTGCATGGAGCGCCGTTACCTTCCTGCAGGAGCGGTACTTATTGATCTACTCACATTGGCATGTTTTCGAACTGCTAGGTTGGCAGGAGCTGGAGCTAACAACGGCTGCTCACGCCGCTCCCAGGGTTTGAACCTGGGACCTTTCGGTCTGCAAGTTCAGCAGCTCAGTGCTTTAACACACTTCGCCACCGGGGCTCCAACTTATCTATAGGTCATATCAAAATCCATAATTTTGGCTCCAAAACCTGCCATTGACTTATATATGAGGTTGACTTATACATATATGGTAAATTATCAAAAAGCCATTCTTTTTTATACTTTATGAATGAGGCTAAACCTGTTCATGATCCTTTTTGTCCTCAATCTTTATATATTCTATTATACTTTTCACAATAGATACATTTCTTAGACAGTGCCATGAAAATTGCTGGGAATAATATGGGAATCTTTTCAGCTTCATGGTTTCTCAAAGGTGTAATGGGGTAATCATTGGAGGAATATAAGAATGAGACCTACAAATGGCCCCTTTTATGGTAGGAACCCAGGAAGAGCTGTCATTTACAGCATATAATTTTACATTGCCCTGTTCCAATGATTTACATAAAGCAGAGGTAGGGGTGAGGCCAGTAATCACTATTCCACTCTCCTGCACAATATTTTTAATTTATGAATTTAATAAAGTAATAAAGGGCCATCTTTTAGGGCCAAGCCTTCACAAAGTCACTTATGCAGAAAGAATACTGTCATTCAAATGAAACTGTTCAAGTGAAATTAAATCATATTGAAATAGCAGCTGAAGCATTCTAAAGGCCACATATATTAAACACTAGTATAAAATTAATTCAAATGATTCAGATGCAGTATATAAAACCAAAATGTTTAAAGCAGTAGTAATAAAAACAAATGAGAACATTCATGGATGAAACCAAAGCAAAATCAAATTGAAATATGCTTTCAAAGCTCACTAAAAACTCATCAGTGATGAGGCCAAATATAAGTCTTTTGGGAAGAGTTTTATAAATGTGGCCACCATTTCACGTTAGAGTTGTGCGCAGATCTGTTTTCCTTTGGTACCTTCATTTCCTTTGGTACCTTTGGGAGCACATAACGGGAAGGGACCTCCCAGTACGAAAACCCACCAAGCACAAAAGCCAGTGGGAGCCAATCTCGGCTCCTCCTCTGCTTTTTGGGAGCACGCGGGCGCTCTGCATGGTCTTTGCACAGGGTTTCCCTGACAGTCTAACTCTGATGCTTTTAGTCGAGGTCTTAATGAAGGATATAAGAACAAATAATCCCAGAAAGAGTGGTATCTTACCTCTGATGCTTTTAATCCAGATCTTAATGAAAGATATAAGGACAAAGGATCCCAGAAAAAGTCGTATCTTAACTCTGATGCTTTTTCAATCTAGGTCTTAATGAAGGATATGGAAGGGGAGACTGTGGAAAGTCCTCCGCCATAATAGGTTGGATAGGGTGCTTTCTTAACCCCGTTGCTGACATCCAGCCTTCCTTGAAGGGAAGAAAGGAAAGGCTCCCAAGGGAAAGGAGAGCCTCCCAAATTCCCCATTGCCGTCAATGGGCTGAAAAGAGCCACTTTTTCAGATGCAGAACGAAAACGCCCATTCGGCAGTGCACCCGTTTTTGGGAGGCACTGAAAACTGGATATGTGGGCTTCTGGTATTCTGGCATCTGGCAAGCAAAAATGGATAGAAATTCACCCAAAATGCACAAGCGGTGTTTGAAGGGGGATGGACCATGGACGATGGGACTTGCATATGGGAATTGTAGTTTCCCGCAACAACTGAAGTCCGCTGACACTGGATCTAGACTACACTTAAAACACAAGCAAACAATGCCTTTCTCAAATGACCGGGCACTGCTGGGTCCCCAAGCTAGTGGTAAATAAAGGTCAGCAAACATTCACCAAACATTAACTTTCCTTGATTGACTTATCCTCTTCTTCACATGTACTAGAACTAACTACTATAGAATAGCTCAATCTAATGAAATTTCCTAGTTAGTATATAAATAAATACTCTGTCTAGAACATAAACACAAACCTCATTGGTTAATTTGAGATTATCAGTTCTGGAGATGTGGTATAATGTGAAACCAGCATCCCTGATTCAGAAAAAAAAAACCAAGGAAAATAAATCTGGAATGAAATTTTATAGTGTGATTTTATTACTTTTGGGATGATTATTTCTTCTTTCCAAAATAAACTTCTGATGTTTAACAAGTTTCAATTACTATGGACAGAGACCAAAGTGGATATTCTGTTCCTAATTAATTCTTGCTTTAGGGAGGGAGGCCAATTTTTTGACAACACTACTACACAGATAGCTTATGCCGGCCAGACATTAGATTGGGCTGACATATTATCCTTATAGGGATTTCCTGAGGTGCTCTGGAGACAGCAGGGAGTCTCTATTGCCAGCCATGTCAAACACAGTTTGGTCCTGTTAGGCAGTCACCCTAGCAGTTCCACCCGCACACTTCCCATGTCGCAGCCAAAGCATGCCATCTATCTGGCCTTTGGTGCTCAAGAACAAGATAAGTGAGTGTCACAGCTAGGGACTACACTGACATGGGGGGGGGGGGGGTAACCACCCTGAGTCCTTCAGGGGAGAGAGGGGGATAGAAACACATTATTATTATTATTATTATTATTATTATTATTATTATTATTATTATTATTATTATTTTATGACACAGCAAACAAGATAGATATGCTGGATTTCGTATCACAAAATCACAAGTCGAATACTTCCCAAGTGTCTAGGACTGTGTTATGTATTTTCGGTTGATGTGCGCAGATCCCAGTAGGGTGGCCTTTTGCAGTTGGCAGATCGTAATTTTGTCAATGTCTATTGTTTCCAAATGCCGGCTGAGATCTTTTGGCACGGCACCCAGTGTGCCCATCACCACCGGGACCACCTGCACTGGTTTTTGCCAGAGTCTTTGAAGTTCAATCTTGAGGTCCTGATAACGGCTGAGTTTTTCCTGTTGTTTTTCGTCAATGCAACTGTCACCTGGGATGGTGACATCCATGATCCAAACCTTTTTCTTTTCCACAACTGTGATGTCTGGTGTGTTGTGTTCCAGAACTATGTCAGTCTGGATTCGGAAGTCCCACAGTATCTTTGCGTGCTCATTTTCCAATACTTTTGCAGGTTTGTGATCCCACCAGTTCTTTACTGCTGGGAGGTGGTACTTAAGTTCCAATGAATCATTTGGGCCACATAGTTGTGCCTGTGTTTGTAGTCTGTCTGTGCGATTTTCTTACAGCAGCTGAGGATATGATCAATGGTTTCGTCAGTTTCCTTGCACAGTCTGCATTTTGGGTCATCAGCTGAGTTTTCGATCTTGGCCTTAATTGCATTTGTTCTGATGGCTTGCTCCTGGGCTGCAAGGATCAGGCCTTCTGTCTCCTTCTTCAAGGTCCCATTCGTGAGCCATAGCCAGGTCTTATTATTATTATTTAATGATGGCAGAAGGCTGTCTGAGCCCAGGAAAGCAAGATGGTTGTCAGGACAACTGAAGAGAGTTCTGGGCTTTTCCCAACGAAGTTTAACCCAACTAAGTTTAACCCAATGGAAGGCTGCATTATGGTAGCCTTGCCCCAGGTTATGCCAGATCAGCCACTGTGTGACTGATCTGAGTGGACACTGACTTAAGCTGCCTGTGTAGAAAAGCCTTTAGATGGAGAAAGTGTGCCATCTGTTTGATTGCTTCAGGCAACAATTGGAAAGAATAATGTGGATATGTTTTTATTAAATCTTTGCAAACATTAGCATTAGAAACTTTTAATGAAATAAGTTTGGAATATCCTGAAGAGAACTAGATTTGAACTAGACTCTATGGCTATATTGTTAGGATCAAACCGCATTGTACATATTGTACTTAAGAACCAAATCAGAGACAAGAGACAGGGTAATCTATTCAAAAACATTGTCCTGGAGTAGTCTCAAACTTTCTGCACATTTTGAATCACGAATACAAACTTCTAACAGCATTGTGATCTGAGAAAGAAACAGGTTATTTTAAACCTTAGGGTGGAACTATTTTTTACAAAGTACTACAGCAGGTTCTTCCAGATCAACTGTTTTAAATTAAATTATCCTTCCCCACCCTAGCCTGAAGGCTAATCCAGAAATCAGCTAGTTTAGAGTGAATTAATATTTTTGTTTTAACTACTATATGCACTTACAAGTTTGCAGGAATGCAGATGCTTTCTTTTAAATTTGGATTGACTGGGTGCAAGGAATCTCAGTGAATACATTTGTCTTGGACCTTTTCAGAAACAAGATATGAGATGTTAAATATGTCTGGGATGTACCACTTTATATGGTACAAGTGGGTTCCTGCTGTAATAGAATGAACAGCCAGAAGAAGGAATAGGAGATAATCTGTACAGGCAAAAATATGTTATGTGGAAAACGGGAACTCAGTACTTTGTCCTTCACAATTAGCTTTCTACACCGAATAAATATTTATGTAGAAGAAAGTAATACTGATCATGGAAGTTTTGGCAACAATTTGGAGTGGTCTATACTAAAGATAGCGGTTTAATTCTTTTTGTGACAACTAAGCCTAAAATATGCAAATATATTGGACTCCGTTAACTAGCAAACCAAAGGAATTGGTAAATCTTGAATAAATATAGTTTCTAGTTCTTTAAGAAATAAATACATTATTTATTTTTAGCTACATTACATAACTAAAGTTCTCTGGAGAGACTAAATACCTAAATGTACAATACGATTGAGATTAGAGATGCAAGGAACAGGGCTTCATTTTACCTTAAGTAGGACACATTGATTTGATAAAACTATCAGCTTTCTCTGTGGCTTTCTTCCTTGTCCTTTAAGTTCTGCAAACTAAGGGTTCAGATTTCATTTGTGTTAGCTTCTCATTACCAAACACATTGGCTTTTCTTAAAATGATGACAATCAGCATTGAGAGTTATATTTCAACTATGATTTTTAAATTCCTGGATCAGGGAAAATTTGAAACAGAAGGCTCTGTTTCCACTCCAAAGCATTTAGCATCCTTTTCACCCTGACTTGGGTGCTTTAGGGGACTGTGATGCCTCAAGCAAAAGCTGAACATTAAAAGGAAATAATTTGTAGAAAATGCTCAAAAGCCATCTGGAATTGCAAACAACATGACATCTCAAAAGGAAAATATACTGATATATCTTAAATTTTAAGGTTTGTCAGTCACTGTGTGGTACTGAACACTCACATGATTTATACAAGATGATATCTGAATACTGACATGATTTATAAAGTACAGTATCTGAAACAGTTCATTATATCAAAGGCCTGGTGAAAAATATGGATGCATCACTTGTTGCACTATATACAATTTATATAGTATACATTACTTAAATTGTTTTTTATTTCTAGTTGTTAACTAAAAACAAACTCAAATTTTCCCTATTCCCTGCTAACTGTTGCACTATAGCACGGAAACACCTTTTCACCCAGTACCACACCAGAGTACAGTAGTTCTATCAAAAAAATGTTTATTAAAGAAAGCAGATAAAAGGAGGAAATTCCCAAAAGGGTCAGTAGAATAGGAAATACAAAATAGCAGTAATCCAAAAATGACAAAGAGCATAAAGTCAAAAGAACCAAAATCCACAGCAGTACTTCAAACATAAATCCATAAACATGAAAAAAGGAACTTTTCCAAGGTAAACTCTCCAAGGAAACAAAGACATGAACCAGAACAGGAATCTTGAGAATATTTGAATCATGAACTTGAGAGCAGAGACAGGACAGCCATCTCCTATGGCGACATTGTCTCCTCTGAGAGGCTTGAAGCCAAACCACTTAATTTAAGCCCATCCAGGCATCCATGACATCATGCTGAACACACATGGACTTCAAGGTGCTATCTCGAACTCTGTGAGAATATCTAGTTTGTCTGTTTTTCACTCCCTTCATTCTCAGGCTTAATCTAGTTTCTGGGAAAACTCCCATCTGCCCAAGGACTTTCACTTTTCCCTGTTGCCTGGGAACGATCACAGAAATCCAAAACATCGGCCTCATCTGCCTGCAATTCTCTTTGATCACTCAAAGACTCCTCAATTTGAAACTCGTCATCCCCCTCATCCTCTGAAAAAAATTCTGATGTTTGCCGGACTACAACACTAATGTGTTTTTTCAAAAGCTACCTTGCATTCCTGAAATATATACAAAGGATCTCTGTGATGTCTATTGACTGATTATCATTGTTCTTAAAGGTTTAGAATCTTAATTTAGAATATCCATATTTTCTTGAGTCTAATACACCATCAAATCTAACGCACACCTCGATTTTCAAAACCCTAAAACCAAAAAAAGTACTTGGTGGTGAATGTAGTGCTCAGCAACAAAAAGTGCACTCTTTGTAATTTGGCCAAAAAAGATGTGCATTACAATGGCTGCATGCTTATAATTCTTTCTTTTAAAACAAAAGTGTTAGAGCACAAATGCTTCCAGAAATGGAAAATAAAACCTTGGGGTGCATCTATGCACTTTAACTGCCCTGACTAAATTTTATGGAGACACGAGGACTGTAGTTTGGGTTCATGGGGGCTGCTAAAGAATTATGATGTCCCACCAAACCACCCAGCATTGCATAGCATTGAACCATGGCGATCAAATTAGAGACGAGGTCCCTCAAATAGGAACTAGGTGTCCCTGAAGCAGCTTCCACTTTGGCTTTCGTTCGGCACTAAGATTAACATATTATGCAAATCTAATGCGCACTCTCATTTTGGGAAGGCAATTTAGCCCAAAAAGGTGAGCATTAGATTCAAGTAAATCCAGTAGTTATTCTCTACACTTTAGTTTTGTAGAATCAACTCGAATTATTTAAGTCTGTGTGTGCATTTTTTTCTTTCAGAACTTACAAAACTCTGTTTATTCTATTTAACCTTTCTTAGGGCTTTATCATAGCAGGCTCTTCTTCCACTACAATAAAGTTGTTACTAAAATGCTATTAAATCACCATTATTCTCTTTCCATTCATACTTTCTGAACCATTTCAGGATTACAGCATTCATTGGTACTAACTGCTTATGATATAGCATTTGGGACCCAGTGCTATGCAATAATTCTTTGAAGGCATTTTCCTTTTCCTAGTTTGGCACAAATATGTACACATAGATGCTCCTCCCTCTCCCAAAATATAAATTAAATGTAAATGAAAATATTATGACATTTTAAAGAGCCCCCTATGTCAAACTTAACTAATAAATGGAAGATAAAAGTCAGAAGTTACTGGTCTATCTGTCTGATCAATCACAATGCTTTACCAACAATTAAGTCTGAAGTATGCAAAAAGGAGATCAAGGATTAATAAAACAAATGCTTTTTAAAATTGTGAGACTCTTTTGGCACACATTTTCAGGTATGTGTTTGGGGGAGGGGAAATGAATATGACAGAGAGGTTCTAAAATAGGGCTGAAAATGGGGAGGAGGAGTGAACAACGGTTTGGTTTCACTAACAAGCTCCATTTGGGGGAAGTTCTATTATGGCAAAAAAAATTCTATAAACAGAGTTTTAAAGTTTTTCCAGTTACTTTGCCAATTGAAAGGAAATCAAACTGAAATGTCTACCTTCTCTCTCCCTCCCCAGTCACTGGAAGTGGGTTGGCATTTCCTCATCCAAAGTACTCACACTGGCCACCCAAAATCAACATAAATTGCAGTTGAACTTTTGCACAAGAAATCATAGCAGAATAGAAGTGGGAAAGGAGGCCATTATTGGATTTTTATGTATTAATTTAACAATTATTTCCAATTATTTCCCATAGGAGAATATGAAAAAGGAAATGGCAATAAGTGATAAGACCCAGTCAAAGATGCAATTATCATCATTTAATTGTGATTTACCTGTCTCATGCAATCAAGCCCATCAATCAGTTGGATCATAGTTTCTGCTCTTCATTGGGTTGGCTAGTTGAGCATGTTATTTTTCTTGCCTTGGTTGTAGATAACTGGAACTATGTCAGCTAAGAAAGCACAAAATGCGACACAGGAACTATTGCCAGGACACAGAGCCAACCTAGCCAACCTCCAAAATCCTGGCTGTGGTACCAGTGGGGTGGTGCAGAAGAGATACAACCTATACTGAAGTTTGGGAAACCATCAAGTCTGGGAATGGGTCCCAGCAGCACTGAAGTGCTACCAAGTTTATCTCAGATGATGTTGACCAAGAAGTGGGTGTCTGAAGTCCTAGGCATCAGCTATATTGTTGGATTTTTAATTGGTAGGGTTGTGTGTTATTTTATGCAATTATTTTTTTGTGTACTTATTTTTTGTTATTGCTTTACTTGTTTTGTATCTTGTATTTTCTGCACAATTATGTGCTTTTTGTGAGCCACTCCGAATTCCTTCGAGGAGATAGTGGTAGGGTACAAATAAAGTGTGTGTGTGTGTGTGTGTGTAAGTGTGTGTGTGTGTATCCATAATAAAAGTGAAAACCCGTATGTGTGTATGTGGCACAGGTGTCCGCTCACACAGACAGTCTCCAACCTCCACAAACAGGCTATAGTTCCCAGTGCTGAGGAGCCACCAAGTCACTCTTTTCCACTGACATTGTGGTTACAGCAAACTCCGTGAACATGTAGCCCAACCCCTGCCAATGTCCTTCCCAAATACTACAGCCCACCACCCAAGAAATGCTTTCATTTGGGGACCATTTCATCCTAGATTTTGCATTTTCCTCTACCACAGGCAGGCATCCCAGGGTTCTCCATTGGTGTGAAATTTGCATGACCCAGCACACTGCCCTTCCCTTTCAAATCTGTCTGCAGAACAAACAGCAGAACTGAGCACCAACTAAATTTCCTGGAAGAGTTTGGGGATTGACTCCACATGGTGGAAGTTGTCTTTCACCCTTCATCCAGTCAGAGCACTGTGCCTTCTACTGGGGAATGTAGAGGAGTTGTAGTTCACCTACACCCAGAATGCTATGAACCCAAACAACGATGGCTCTGGGCCAAACTTGCCATGCATACCCGATATGCCCAGATTTGAATACTGGTGGGTTTGGAGGGGAATTGGTCTGGACATTTGGGAGTAGTAAGTATTGGGATTTATAGTTCTCCTGCAATGAATGAGCACTCTGAACCCCTCTGACGATGGACCAGGACCAAACTTGGCACACAGAACCCCCATAACCAAAATATCATATTGGACAAGTTTGAGGGAAAGGGAGTTATAATTCACCTGAATCCAGAGATACAGTGGCCCCCATCGACAATGGACCGGGACCAAACTTTTCACAGAGAAGCCTCATGACAAACTGAACATACCTCAGGGGTTTGTGGGAATGGGCCTTGATTTTGGGAGTTGCAGTTCACATGCATCTAAAGAGCACTGAACCCAGCCAACGACGGATCTGGACCACACTTGGCACAGAGACTCAACATAGCCTACTGTGGATACTGAAAGATGTTTTGGGACAATTGCCCCTGGAATCTGGGAGTTGTAGCAGTTCATCCCCATCCAGAGAGCACTGCAACCAGGCGATGACTAGCCAATGACAGATCTGGACCCCACTTGGCCCGAAATGGCCAACTTTGAATACTGGCAGGGTTTGGGGAGGATTGACCCACAATTCTGGGAATTGTAGTTCACCCACTCCAAACTGAGAATACTTAACAATCAAAGACAAATAATGCCTTTTTCAAATAACCTGGGCATTGCCGAGTCCCCAAGCTAGTGTGTGTGTGTGTATGTATGTGTGTGTGTATGAGTCATCGATCCCTATCCATCTGCAACCATGGCAGAAATATTTCAGAAACTGAGGAGGATCCATTGCACAAGAAGAAAACCAGGAAGAGCAAGAAATGGAGAAGACCAAGAGGTGCAGGAGTCTACCAACAGGGAGGACTTAGACAACAATGGAACAGCAAATGAGTCTTCAGAAGAAAAGTGTAGAGATAGGAACAGTTATTGGAAGGTGGCGGCACATGTGCGAGGTCTCTCTTAATGGGCTGTTAAAAGAAGAGTAAAAGAGTCTAATAAATGCCAGGGCTTGGGTCAGATATGAAGTCAGAGTGGTGGCATCCTATGCCACCTTTACACACCATAAGGATCCCCAGGCATTCATTTGTATAGAAAGACAAAGGAGAAAATACCCAATGGGTATTAACATGGATATATTTTAACTCCTTAAGCTAGATGGTGATGAGGAGTGTATGACCAAGTCTGATTTTTTTTTTAAAAAAAAGAAGAAGAAGAAGAAGAAGAAGAAGAAGAAGAAGAAGAAGACTGAGGAAGATAAAGGAAAGTCTGTTGAACACTCGTTCATATACATATGATATTGGAAGACATTGTTAAGGTCAAAATCATGATGAAAGCAGAGTTTTATTTGTTTGGGATGCTGGATGATTAACAAGAAAGAAAACATGGATGATTACTACAATATATGATTGCTGAAGTAAGAATCATTCAAGCACAGAAATGGATAGAATAAGTAACCCTAACACGAGAAATTGAAATTTGTGAACCTGAAATGAACAAACTGATAATGCTGATCCAGGAAGAACCCCTGACCACCTTTAAGAGAGATTAGTATTTATTTATCATGCTTCTGTAGTGAAGATAGAGGCAAATATCAACTAGAGAACTGTTATTAAAAGTTAGAGAAGTGTTTTTAAAAGTAGAAATGTGGACATGTATTTTGGAATAAAAATTTATTTTAAAAGATTGAAACACTAGAACTCAGGTTCCCTGGGACAGACACAGAGCTAGGAATGTTACTTTAAAAAATGAATTAGTTAACATCTCTGGTCATTTAATAGGTCATTATTTATTATTGTGACTGCAGTCTATGAAATAATAACAATATAGTTTTAAAAAACATTATTTATATCCCACCCTATATCCCTTTGGGGATGGAATGGTCATTACTAACACTGATTATGCCATAGAACAATATAGGAAAATGATCTTATTCCTCCCATTTGTAACCATCAAATTTTAGTGGAATTTCTTACCTGGAACCCCCACTCTCCCCCCCATCCTCCAGATAAAATGTAGCATTAGTGCAAAATTTACTAAGGTAGACAAGGAAAGATTTTACAAATTATTTCCAAAGTATTCCCGCCAACAAGTCTCTAATGCAGTTCATGTTTACAGTGCTTCTTCTCTCCTTTCCCATGCCCACTTCTTTGTCGCTGCTCCTCTGCCCCTTGCTAGCTGTACAAACATTCCTTTCCATCTTTTGATTGAATTAGACAACTAATAGTATGTAACAAATTCGCTGAAAAGTGTTGAATTACACTTTTGTCACTGACAAAATTAACATCATTCTAGCTTGTTAGTGCAAATCGTAACTACTACCCGTATTTAATCTAGTCTAGTGCATCATTGAATATAATGCACATCTCAATTTTCAAAACTCTGAAACCCAAAAAGTATTTACCATATTACAGGAATGTGATGTGTACCCTAATTTTGGGAAGGCAGTTTAGTAAAAAAAAAAAGGTGAGCATTAGAATAATAATAATAATAATAATAATAATAATAATAATAATAATAATAAATTTATTCTTATATCCCGCCCCATCTCCCCGAAGGGACTCGGGGCGGCTCACAGCAATAATAAAAACAGTGACAAATTGCACATTGTAAAATCAAACATGAAAAGCAGTCATACAATCAATACATACATCACATGTTAAAAACAAGGAGCTAAACAATTCTAGGCCGAAATAGAGGGCTACATGGAGAAGGTAGCTTCGTGGCAGAAGTCCTCAGCAAGGTATCAATAATCATGGGAAAACATTTTCTAATTAAATGGGCAGACAAATCAACCCCAAAAATTAGTCGTCAAAGGCCCTCCGGAAAAGCCAGGTTTTAAGGCCTTTCCGGAAGGCAAGGAGGGTGGGGGCCTGTCTAATCTCCCTAGGGAGTGAGTTCCAGAAGCGGGGGGCCACAGCGGAGAAGGCCCTCTCTCTCGTCCCCACCAGCCGCAACTGCGAAGGTGGTGGAAGCGAGAGGAGGGCCTCCCCCGAAGAGCGAAGAGATCGTGCAGGTTCATAGAATTGAGTAAATATGGTAGGTAATGAAGTAAGTGCTTCCCAGCGACACATTACCTACAAATTCTGAACAGGCCATATCGTATCATTTGGGGAGCTTTTTCTGGCTAAAAGCAAATAAATCTAGGGAAGGCCAAAAAACCTCATTAGTGCCAGCTTCTGCATAGAGTGCCAATACCATAAGGCCAAAGGTCTGTCAAAGCACTTCAACTGACCTCCTAACCTCCGCAGGGGTGGGGGACCTATTAAAATGGTCCGCCCCCGGAGGCTTATGGATCCAGATGGATTCCTGACGGCTCTTGGGGAGTTTCCCGCCGCCTCGGTTGGTGATCCTGTTGATGCCCTGGTCTCTCTCTGGAATAGGGAGATGACTAGGGCAGTAGACACGATTGCTCCGGAACGTCCCCTCTCGAGTAACCGAGCTAAACCAGCTCCTTGGTTTACTGAGGAGTTGGCAGCGATGAAGCGAAAAAAGAGGGAACTAGAGCGCGTGTGGCGTTCAGAGTGGAACGAATCAGACCGAACACGGCTGTGTCTCTACCTCAGGGCATATGCCGCGGCAATAGATGCTGCAAAGAATGCTTTCTTGGCAGCTAATATTGCGTCTGCAAAGAACCGTCCGGCGGAGCTGTTCCGGGTTGTCAGAGGCTTGTTAAATCCCGTCGCTCAAGACGGGATCCCTGACAACTCGGCAGCCCGCTGCGAAGCATTTGCTCGGTTCTTTGCGGACAAAGTCGCTCTGATCCGCTCCGGCTTTGACACCATATTAACGGCAGTCTCCGAGGATGTAACACGAGCACCTGCTTGTCCTATTTTGATGGATTCTTTTCAATTGGTTCAGCCTGAGGATGTGGACAAGGTGCTTGGAGAGGTGAGGGCTACCACATGCATCCTAGACCCCTGCCCATCCTGGCTGATAAAGGAAGCCAGAGGGGGGTTGGCCGAGTGGGTGAAGGTGGTGGTGAATGCCTCCCTTCAGGAAGGCATTTTTCCAGCGAGCCTCAAATTGGCTGTGATCAAACCGCTGTTGAAGAAGCCATCACTGGACCCCACTCAATTAGAGAACTTTCGGCCTATTTCCAATCTCCCCTTTTTGGGCAAGGTCATGGAACGTGTGGTGGCCGCACAACTCCAGGCATTCTTGGTTGACACTGATTTTCTGGATCCGGCGCAGTCTGGCTTCAGGCCGGGGCATGGTACCGAGACAGCCTTGGTCGCCTTAGTCGATGATCTACGCCGGGAACTGGACAGGGGGAGTGTGTCCCTGCTGGTTCTGCTGGACCTCTCAGCGGCCTTCGATACCGTCGATCACGGTATCCTTCTGGGGCGCCTTGCCGGGATGGGGCTTGGAGGTACTGTTCTGCAGTGGCTCCAGTCCTTCCTGGAGGGTCGGTCCCAGATGGTGTCCTTGGGGGACACCTGCTCGGCCCCAGAACCATTGACTTGTGGGGTCCCGCAGGGGTCAGTACTGTCCCCCATGTTGTTCAACATATACATGAAGCCGTTGGGAGAGATCATCCGGAGTTTCGGGGTGAGGTGTCATCTGTACGCAGATGATGTCCAGCTCTGTCACTCCTTCCCACCTGTCACTAAGGAGGCTGTCCAGGTCCTGAACCGGTGTCTGGCCGCTGTGTCGGACTGGATGAGGGCCAACAAATTGAAATTGAATCCAGACAAGACAGAGGTCCTCCTGGTCAGTCGTAAGGCTGAACAGGGAATAGGGTTACAGCCTGTGTTGGACGGGGTCGCACTCCCCCTGAAGACACAGGTTCGCAGTCTGGGGGTTCTCCTGGACTCATCGCTGAGCCTGGAACCCCAGGTCTCGGCGGTGGCCAGGGGAGCCTTTGCACAACTCAGACTTGTGCGCCAGCTGCGCCTGTTCCTTGGGAGGTCTGACTTGGCCACGGTGGTCCACGCTCTAGTTACAGCTCGTTTGGACTACTGCAACGCGCTCTACTTGGGGCTGCCTTTGAAGACGGCCCGGAAGCTTCAATTAGTACAACGAGCGGCAGCCAGGCTTATAACTGGAGCGGTGTACAGGGAGCACACCACTCCTCTGTTGTGTCAGCTCCACTGGCTGCCAATATGCTACCGAGCCCAATTCAAAGTGCTGGTTTTGGCCTACAAAGCCCTAAACGGTTCCGGTCCAACTTACCTATCCGAACGTATCTCCTCCTATGAGCCCATGAGAACTTTAAGATCGTCTGGGGAGGCCCTGCTCTCGGTCCCACCTGCCTCACAAGTGCGGCTGGTGGGAACGAGGGACAGGGCCTTCTCGGTGGTGGCTCCTCGGCTGTGGAACTCCCCAGTGACATCCGGCAGGCTCCATCCCTTCTGAGTTTCAGAAAAAAGGTAAAGACCTGGCTTTGCGAACAAGCGTTTAATGAATGAATTATGATGGCTTTAACTCGGTCCGGACTAAGGTTTACGTGCAAGGTTTATGTGGACAAATGGATTAAGTATTTTATTATACTGTTTTAAATGTATTTATGGGATTGTTTTAAATTGATTGTTTTATATTGCTATGTTTTATTTTTCTACTGTATTGTGAGCTGCCCTGAGTCCCTTCGGGTGAGAAGGGCGGCATATAAATAATGGAAATAAATAAATAAACTGCCAGCAAGAGGAAAAAGTCTGGCCAGACTTCAGTGAAACCCAGCCTGGCCCTGCGTGACATCTCACTTCAAGTACAACTATGTGTTTCACCTCAAATGATGCAATTGGAATAACAAAACAACATTGCAATGAAAAAATAGGCCCAAATACATTTAATCCACATTCAGCAGTTTGGACTCTGCTATTCTGCCTTTGATTATGGTTGTTTGGCTCCTGCGGAATTGAGGTTTCAATCTGAAGTCTGCACTAATATCTTTTTAAAATATTCATCTTTATATAGAATGTGTGTGAGAGTTCACCTCTGTGTGTGCATGAATCACATCAAATGACTGCTGTGTTAAACATATGCCTTGCCAAAGCGTATTGCTTTGCAGCTTCAGTATTCCTGAGCAGAAAACCTGTGGGTTTTTTATGATTTGTGCACAAGTCATTATGGAGACATATTGGTTGATTTTGGAGAATACAGTACCCGATCATTTGAGGTCAGTTTGGAATATACACTTGCTTACACAAGCAACATATACATATGTACATATGACCAACAGTACTAACCCCCATCTTCAATTTTTTATTTCAATCAAATATACCATTATGCTCTTTTGTATGGTCTTCCAAAGTATGGGGAAGTGGTTAAAATAGATCTAGGCATTTTGAGTTTTGCGACTGGATAAATGACACCAGCTATTTTTAATCAATTTGATAACAAGTCTTAAATACATCAAGCCATTTCAAATTAAGGTTTTTTAAAAAAATAAAAATAAATCATAAAATAATTAGGGGAAAACAGAGCAGTTAACAACAACCATTACAAATTTTCAATTGAGACTATAATCTAAATGTTACTTACATTGTTAATAGCATTTTCCTCTTGCTTTCATGAAAGCAGAATGTGGTAAGGATACATAGATCTGCCAAGTCAGTCTCTGCGAACATCCTGCACTTTCCACCCACAAGTCCCCTCTGTGCCAGGCATTTATGGGTTTTTTTAAAGCTGCATTTTTTTGTATTTTCTTTTTAAAAAATAGATGCATTAATGAATGCATTAACCCAAATGTAGAAATGTAGAGAGCATGTTTGTATGTATGCACATCTCCAGAGAGCCAGCATAGTGTAGGGGTTGATCACTCTACCAATGAGGATTTAAACCTCCACGCATCCATAGAAACCCACTGGGTGACTTGGGCAAGTTAGGCTTTCTCAGGGATCATCCAGACAGGCCATATGCTGGGACCTGTCTAGATTTTTACAGAACAACCCCCCTGGTAAAAATGAATTAATTCAGAACAAAGCAGAATTTACCTGCTTTAATTAGATACCCCATCAGAATTAATTAATTAGATACCCTAGATCTGGGTCTTCCTTAAAGGCCTGGGTCTAATGGGGTATTTGGCCTGTGAGAACTCAATCCTGGGACTACCTGGGAGTGAGTCCCCACAGCCATATCACTTCTTCGGGCTTCCAAAAGACTGGAGGAGTGGCATGGCACCCCCCCTCCTCTCCCAGCTCCCCATTCCCTCCCCCAAAACGTACCCCACAGGATTGCCAGATATGGAAGGCCTCTCCAGAGAGCTGTGGTGTCACTGGAATGACACTGGAGGAGAGGGAGGGGGAGAGGGAAAATTCCTCCTCCCTCTCCTCCAGCGTCATTCTGAAGTAATGCCACAGCTCTCCAGAGAAGCCCTCCATGCCTGGCAAGCCTGTGGGGTAAGTTTTGGGGAGGGAATGGGGGCTGGAAGGGGGCTGGATGCCATCCCGGGAAGGAAATCAAATAGCCACCCCAGGAGGGAAATCCTGAGGTTGTTGGAGGGGGTGGGGCTACAACACAGGTGAAAATGTATGTCTGGAAGCACGCTCAGTCACAGAGGAAAGCAAAGGCAAAACCCCTCTGAACAAATAAAACCCTGTGGTATGTTCACCTTATGGTGATCCTAAGTTGGAAACACCTTGTGGGCACACGTCAATAACATTATGTACTTCTCATATGTATGTATTATCAAATATAGTTTCCTCTTTCTGAAGACATTGTAAAGCCAGAAATGTATATCCTGATTCTATGATCAACCTATTAAATGCTGAATCAAGCATACCTATAAAGATAACCTTGATGGGAAAATGTGATACAGAGAAAGATGATCTCATGACAATGCCACAATAGCGTGATTGTCCAATTTCAGTGGAATTTGTCTTTTAAATATACAGTGCATGCACTGGAAAAGACATACATAAGAAGGTAGGATCAGCAATGCGGTATGGACAACTGATTGCAGGATCTTGCTTCGCCAAAATGGCAGCATAGTAATATTGCAGAGAGGATGTGAACATGATTGTACTGATATTACTATGTTTTTGTTTGCTTAAACAATGCAATTCCTGTGAGACCACAGCATTGCGTGACAAGCTATTTCCTCTGATTCAGGATGTGAATCAAAGAGATCCTACACAGGCACCTCATGAACCATCTGCAAGCTTCCATAAAATCCACAAAGCTCCAATGATCCAGATCCTTAGCACCTTCTGCAAATGCCCTGGTTGAAAACAGTGTTTGTCTGCAGGAGATCCAAACAACAGAAGTCAATTTATCTTTTCCATGGGAATGCTGCCTTTTCCTTGCTGGGATAGGCATTTGTTTACCTTCCCTCCAAGCTGTTTGTGTGGCTTCTGTTTATAACTCCTATAGTTTTGTCCCTGTCCTGACAACCACTCTGAACGTTCTTCTGCTTTGCATCACTGCACTGTTCGTACAGTGATCAACTTCAGTGGATTTTATAAAGTGATCTGGAATTTCAAAAGAGTTTTTTTAAACACTGTTTCCAGGTTGGAGGTCATGTTTTGTAGACACTCCAACCTCGGTCCAGCTTCCAGGCAAATTATAGTGAGTTTACTATGGAATGCTATCTCCATATCTCATTTAACATTATGATGGCCTCCTGCTGGCAATGAAAATGTTTTCATTATTTGTTAGCAATTCTTCCATTTGTCTGGGACATAAGTAACGATACTTCTATTTCATAAAAGTATACAAACTAACTCCCATCTATCCTGCTCAATTCTTCTAGTATGTTGTGTTTGTCTCCATTAATTCCTTCTTGGGGTAAAAGTGTATTTTGTTGAATTTTAACTGACTTCAGTACATAAGCATTCCCTCCTAGGCAAAGAACAGAAGGAGAAGATAGAAGATATGGGAGGAATATATTGTTTGAAGGGAGAAAGGCAGTATATCCAATGAGCGGTGAGAATACCTTTTACCTTGTTCTCTTGCAAGCCTGAACCTATCCTGTTTTTCTGAATATCTATTTCTTCTTTAAGATTCCTTAATTTTCCTTTGATGATTCAGAAGGACTGGCTTTGACTCAAATAGGCCGCAAACTACTTGATTTGATGCCACTTAGATGATAGGCTGTAGAATAAAGAATTGTGAAACTAAAAGAGAAATAAATTTCATGTAAAGTTCAGCTTCTTTTCATGCTGATTACAGGTTGTACCCTGTTATAGTCATACTCAGAGTAGGTACATTGAAATGAATAGTACTTAGTCATTATTGACTTCCCATTAATTTCAGTGACTAGGTTTTGGACCTAACCCTACCTGCATCGTAATACAAATAGTTTTATTGCTTTGTTAACAAGAACTCTCCTCCTTTTAAACTGCCATTATATATGGCCAGTGCTTGTCAAACAATACAGCTGGACTGTTTAATAACCATATGAGTAAACCACTTGTTGATTTAAGCAGTCCTTTCAAGATATCATGATTCCCAGTGTACCCATTCCCAATGATTTGTTCTCTTGTTATTTATTTATTTGTTTGTTTGTTTTTTTATTTATTTTTAGACATTTATATCCCATCCTTCTCACCCCCAAGGGGGGACTCAGGGCAGCCTCGCAATTAGCAATCATTAGATGCTAGACAACATAATATTTAAAACAATTACAGTTAAAAACAATGAAACATTAATTTAAAACATCCATACTGTTACTGTTATTAATATATTTTCTGGAAAACTTCAAATTTTAAAAATAAACATATTTTATGTATTGTAATTCTGAAAGATCAAGATAATCAAATACTTCTTGTTGGCACTGCTTCTTCCATGCACTATATTTTGAAGGAGCAGAAAAGATTCTGAAGGGTGTAAAGCTGGTGAGATCACAGAAAGGGATATAACATATATGAGTGGAGAAATAAGTGAGGAAGACTCTCACAGGCTTTGAAGGGAATTAGGTGAGCAGGAAGTGGGTAAGAAGTCTGATAATGTGGCCACTTCCTTATAGATTTCTAAAAAGAGGAAACTGAACCACAAAAAAGTAAAGAGAACAAAAGAAAAGTGCATACAATGTGCATGTGAAAATTAATATTTTATCTAAACAAATTTAAAATAGTTAATTCTCCTTATTTGTAAACCAGATTTGAATTGGAGTCACATTCAGGATGATTTCTAATAAAGAATTATCATTCTTGATAGGACTTTGAAGAGAGGAATGTCCTCTATAAAGTAAGGCACAAGACCACCCTAATGATAGCATGGGAGTTTAAGGAGGGGAGTTATATGATCAGAGAAAAGAGAATATGAAACAACAGAGGAGACAATATTGGGAATTATAGCATTTTTGTGAAAATTAAGCTATACAAATTTATTCAGATCCCTAGGATGCACTGCAAGTTTGTTAAACCATGTAACAAAAACTAAAAGGTAACTTCATGAAATATTTTACACCCAACTTGCATCATTTTGCTTGGGTCAGGATCAACTTCTATAATGCAGTAAAAGCGTGTATTGATATGTTTTTCTTTCTTTCGTGAGACATTTTTACTCTAAAACTAGACCAAACAATGTATCATCCATAACATCAATACATACTAAAATATTCCCAATTTCTGGCACAAGTTTATAGTGAAATTTTATAGGATCCAAATTCAAACAATTCTGCATGCATTTGCTATTCTAACTCTTATCTTCTACTCTCAGTGTTGCACCCGGAAGAACTGAACCCGCATAATGAGTGACTATTGCAGGCTATTCCGTTTAGTACTTGTTTCATTTCTAAAATAAATATCTGAGATATATTGGATCCTAAAATGCAGCATGTATCAGATGAGTTAGGCCCTTTCTTATAAAACAGCATACCCCAATCAATTTGCTAATCTTGAAGCAAGTTTCTTTAGAAGAACAAATTTTTATTTTATTTTATCATTTATATACGGTTTTTTTCCTGATATTAGAATGAAGAAGGCTCCCAATATGAGTTGTGAGTAGTGTTTAAAATTATATTTATTTATTTATTTTATTTCCTTCATTTCTACCCCACCCTTCTCACCAGAGGGGACTCAGGGCGGCTTACAAAACTGGCAATTAATGCCAATACACCATAATACAATAAAATTGAACATTAAAACAGTTAAAACAGTTATAATATACAATATACAAAGTTTAAAACAGTGCAAAGTGCTTATGCCATTCGTCCACCAGACCTTGTACAAAAACCTTACTCCGGACCAAGTCGAAGCCAGTAAAAACTTATTCTTTAAACGCTTGCGCACATAGCCAGGTCTTCAGTTTCTTTCTGAACCCCAGAAGGGATGGAGCCTGCCAGATGTCGCTGGGGAGGGAGTTCCACAGCCGAAGAGCCACCACTGAAAAGGCCCTGTCTCTCGTCCCCACCAGCCACACTTGTGAAGCGGGTGGGATCGAGAGCAGGGCCTCCCCAGATGATCTTAAAGTTCTCGTAGGCTCATAGGGGGAGATACATCTAGACAGGCAAGTTGGACCAGAACAGTTTATATTTATTATATATAAAAAATATATTTATTAAACTACTATTTATGGCCCAACCTATACCCAAAGATCTTTAAATGACACATTATAAAATGAATTTAATCATTTTTTTAAAAATAAGTATAATAGTAAAAGCTCATTTATTGTCTAAAATATGATAAATTAATGAATACAGTAGAGTCTCAGTTATCCAACATAAACGGGCCGGTAGAACATTGGATAAGCAAATATGTTGGATAATAAGGAGAGATTAAGAAAAAGCCTATTAAACATCAAAATAGGTTATGATTTTACAAATTAAGCACCAAAACATCATGTTATACAACAAATTTGACAGAAAAGGTAGTTCATTACACATTAATGCTATGTAGTAATTACTGTATTTACTAATTTAGAACCAAAATATCATGATATATTGAAAACATTGACTACAAAAATGCGTTGGATAATCCAGAACGTTGGATAAGTGAGTGTTGGATAAGTGAGACTCTACTGTAATTATAAAACAGTTGAAACTATTCACAAATTGGATAACATCATTAGAATGTGGGCAGACCACCATGTGTTCATTTGGCAATGAAATGGAACTGAGACTGACACCAGTTGGGCTTCCCAGGGAAAGAGGTCCTTCCGCAACTGGGTTACCACGGCAGAGACAGCCCTTCCCAACTTCCTCATCTTCAGTCCTCAGGCAGATAAGCACAGAGAAAAAATATGTCAGGCAGAACCTTTTCAATACTGGAGAATAAAAAAGGAACACTCTGGTTCCTTAGAATATGTGCAATGCTTAGTACTAATATGTTTTACCCACATTCATTATCTTGCCGATCAAACAGAGACAGTGGGCAGCCTCCTGAAGCTGAGGGGTGGATTATGCCTCTGTCAAAGCCCATCTCAAGCTACACTATTTTCCTTTCCAAACTTTCAAAAATTGCTTTGTTTTCAAAACTTGGAGTTCACTTCTAGCTTCGAAAAAGCAATAGAACTCTCTCTCATACACATATCCTAAAACAAATCTCTGCTTGTCTGTTTAGTGGATAATTGTCACTCCTTGAAAAGGCCTCCTTTCTCTGTTAGAGAAACAAATGGGTGAAATGGGTATCCAAGGACCTCATCATAGTGGCCGCCAAATCTGTCGGGGGGGCATGGGGAACCCGTCACCCCATGCCCCATATCGTCTAACTTACCGAAACTCCATACCAGGGGGGAAGTGTCCACAGCTCGGCTTCTCTCCGTTGTTGCTAGTGCAATACGAAAAGCCACCCCTTATTGCTGCTGCAGTGGCATACGGCAGTTCTGCTGTAATTTAGCCATGAAGCCCCGTCACAAGTAGCTGACAGGCTCCATGGCTAAACTACAGTGGAACCAGCATATGCCGTTAAAAACAGCCCCATCTGATGAGATGCATAAAAGCATGCAGCCTGCAGCTGGCATCATTTCTTCATCTGCTTTAAAACAACCCTATGATTTAACACTGTTTTGTAATACTGGGGCATTGTTATTGTCCCCATGTTGAAGAACAGACAACTGAGACTGAAAAATGAGATCTCCCCTAAAGCTCTCACAACAGGATCAAAGCCTATATAAGTTGGAAGAATGAGTTTTCCTATTGGAACCTATGTGAATGTAAGCATTTATTTCTGCAATACTGTTTTATTATTATTTGATTGTTCTTAGTAATATTTGGATGCTTGCTTCCCTCTGTGCCACTGGCTGAAAAATGCGGGGGGGGGGGGGGTGCTGTTCAGTAGCTGCTTGTTTGAATGTCTGAGTTCGGACATTTATTAATGTAATTCCCTGTTTGTTGTCTCAGCTACATCCTCACTCTTTTTGCTTAGTCTGAGTTTGATTGCCCTCCATTTTGTAGTCTGCCATTTTCACTCTCTGTCCTCCATATTTGAAGGGCATATCTTACAGAGTGTCTTATCATGAAAACGTATAAAACTGTCATTATTTTGCAAGTCAATGTATTTATTTATTTATTACATGCATTTATACCCCGCCCTTCTCCCCGAGGGGACTCAATGTACTTTATTTTCTCCAGAGAACATTACTGATCTCCCCATTAACTCCAGTGTTAATTACAAAAAAATTCCCTATAAATCTCAAAAAGGAGTTAGAAAGTGAATTTAAAGTAAAAAGAATAAGGAAATTACAAGATTGGGTATCAAAGATGAAAAATACAGGGGAGACAATGGATCAACTACCAGGAGGGAGTAATACGTGGTATAAAGTTCTACAATTGGAAAGATGGTTAAGGGAAATAAGAAAGAAATATAAGGGATATAGAGAGCTCACAAAATTTGAAAAGATGATTAGTCAAAGGGGGTTAAAGGAAGAGAAAGAAAGAACAAAAGTGTAACAAGTTATATTTACAAATCATTGTTGGACGAAGTACAGGATCAGGATTATCTTAAAGAAATGTGAGAGTAAGATTGTAATAAGGAAATACACCCTCAAATTTTGGAAAGGAATGTAGAATATGCGTATATTAAAAAAAATGTCTATAAGAATAAAAAAGAATTATTACAAAGTGGTGTGGAGATGGTACCTCACACCAATTAGGCTAAATCAAATTAATAACAAATACTCTAAGCAGTGCTGGAGGGGTTGCCAAGAAACTGGTACATACATACACATGTGGTGGTCTTGTAAATATGTTCAAAAATGTTGGGAAAATGTATTTCAAGAAATAAGGGGAATTATCAAAACAGAAATAACAGGAATGCCTGAAGTAGCACTGCTGTCGTTTATTAATAATAATGAAATATCAAAAGAGTTACATGAATTAATTGCCAATTTGGTAACAGCTGCAAGGTTGTTAATAGCCAAAAAATTGAAAGAAGCAGGGGGAGTACCAATTGAAAGAATGGTATAGGAAGACCTGGAATATTGCAATAAATGATAAATTGACATGTAATATCAAGATTAAAAGGGGTTACTGAAAAAGAATGATTTTGGGAAGTTTTTGGGAAAATTTATAGAATTTGTATATTTAGAAGGTAAGGGGAACAAACCTGTAATAGAAACAATGGAATTTTGGAAATAATAATTGTAATCGGCTTGTCTGGGGTGAAGGGTCAGCACTAGGTGAGGGGAAACAAGAGGAAGGCAGATAGAGGTAAATATAACAAGTATGTAATAGAATTAGAGGATGAATATATCATAGAAGTCAAGACATACATATTTCTGTATTACAATCTATTATGGGGAAGTGGTACATACAAGAGAATGTGACAATGTACTTGTTTGGGGAATGGCATCCCTGTATTATGTGTGCTTGATTATCTCTAGTTTTCTTTTTTACATTTTATATGTCATTAAATCACTCAATAAAACTTAAAAAAAAGAACATATGCCATCAGTTATTTGGGGTGCTGCTTCAGAAAATTGCATTGGCTAGACAACATCAGATCTAGTTCCTTAACTATTGTTATATGGGAGTCGAATTTTGTGATTCTATTATTCAACATCTACTCACCTACAGGAAATCATGATAACCCATACCTAAGAACTGATGTGGTCTATCCAAATCAGTTTTCTGAATCAGCAACCCCAGGAACAGGTCTAAAAACCAAGACAACAAAACTTGGTTTTTGTGTCTTGGTTTGGAGAACAGCTACTATTCCAAATAGACAGTAGTTGCAAGATTTACACAATGATCTAATCCATGATGAAGCTGTGCCACATATACCCATATTGGCTACTGGGGAAAGTGCAGTTGCAGTCATAGAAATGATTGACAGGACTTGGAAAAGTCATTTTTGAAATACTCGTATAATTCCACAGCCAATAACTATTCAGTAGCTACTGAAACTGGAGCCCCCGGGTGGTGAAGTAGATTAAACCGCTGAGCTGCTGAACTTGCTGACCAAAAGGTCGGTGGTTCGAAGCCGGGGAATGGGGTGAACTCTCACTGTTAGCCCCAGCTTCTGCCAACCTAGCAGTTCGAAAACATGCAAATGTGAGTAGATCAATAGATACTGCTCTGGCGGAAAGGTAACGGCATTCCATGCAGTCATGCCAGCCACATGACCTTGGAGGTGTCTATGGACAATGCCGGCTCTTCGGCTTAGAAATGGAGATCAGACACAACTAGATGTAATGTCAAGGGAAAACCTTTACCTTTAATTAGTTGCTGAAAAGATAACGCTAACAATGCTTATTATTTGTTTGACTTTTAACATGTGTGGTGTATCATTTCCCATTTATGGGAAATGTCAGCTTACCATCCAAAGTTGCTTAGGGAAAGCAGGTAAACGAGATAAATGATCAAATCCAAGGGCACAGAAGTTCTCATGCTAGGATATGTTATGACATGTATTCTCATTCCTTTCTTCCCAAGCAAGGGTGTTGACATGTTGTTCCCTGAAAGAAGGACCTTTATATGCTAACATCTGTGTTTGCATTGCAATAAATGCTAACATGACAGAATGGTTTTGCTGAAAGGATGGTTGCTATCTTATGCCAAGTAAATATTACACCAAGGACAATTTGTACTCACTGAAATTTCTTGGAAATGGGATTTGTTGACCAATTTGCACCAGGATTCTAGTACACATTATGAAATATACCACCGTGTATTTTGAGTGCCAATGGACATATGAAGCAGGACCCGCAATGACTTGGGACATGCAAAGATGGACAATGGGAAAATGAGACAGAGGGCCCCTTTCCAGATCCTGGGAATGAGTCTGAGTGTTTACAATGCAGTCTTACATACACATTATTATCCAGTGGTGTCATGGTAAAAAAATTTGAGTCCCTATAACCTTCGTGATAGTCTCTATGGCTTACTTGGTGCCACAGATTCCAGCCCTCTGAAATTTATCTCTCTACTTGGAGACTAACAACCTCGTCATTTGAGCTAATTTGCCCATTACTCTCCCCTTTTGCCACAGAGCTTATTCCACAACATATAGCTACTTCCAGCAGTAAATCGTTAGGTTAATGTGATAAGGTCTTTGGAGAAGTAGACAATTTTCTGAGATGTCAGCCACTTCCCTGAGACCAAGAAAACTATCCTCAGACATCATTTAAAACTACTTACCCTGATCTATGGGGGAAAGTAGAATAAATAGAGACAACTGTTTAACAAGTGATATACTACCATGTTTATATAACTACTTGGAAGTCTCCCAGATTGGTTGTCAAGCATTAGAAGCATTTTATGCTTTCTTGGATTTCTTATCAGCCAAAGTGGGGCAGGTTATGATTGCAAGAGAGGATGGGAAGGTATTTTACACACCTCTAGCCACAAAGAGAGGAGGGTAAGAAATACTACTACTACTACTACTACTACTACTACTATTGACACAAAGACATAGTATGACACAGGAAACGAGATCTATATGCTCGATTTCGTATCACAAAATCACAAGTCGAACACTTCCCAGTGTTTAGGACTGTGTGATGTATTTTCAGATGATGCATGCAAATCCCAGTAAGGTGGCGTTTTGCAGTTGACAGATCATAATATTGTCAATGTTTATTGTTTCCAAATGCCGACTGAGATCTTTTGGCACAGCACCCAGTATGCCGATCACTACAGGGACCACCTGCACTAGTTTATGCCAGAGCATTTGCAGATCCTGATAATGCTTGAGTTTTCCAGTTGTTTTTCATCAATACGACCGTCACCTGGTATGGCAACATCAATAATCCAAACTTTCTTATTTTCCACAACTGTGAGGTCTGGTGTGTTGTGTTCCAGAACTTTGTCATTCTGAATTTGAAAGTCCCACAGTATCTTTGCATGTTCATTTTCCATTACCTTTGCAGGTTTGTGATCCCACCAGTTCTTTACTGCTGGGAGGTGGTACTTGTAACATAGATTTCAATGGATCATTTGGGCCACATAGTTGTGCCTTTGTTTGCAGTCCATCTGTGCAATTTTCTTACAGTAGCTGAAGATATGATCAATAGTTTCATCAGCTTCCTTGCATAGTCTGCATTTTGGGTCATTAGCTGATTTTTTGATCTTGGCCTTAACTGCATTTGTTCTGATGGCTTGCTCCTGGGCTGCAAGAATCAGGCCTTCTGTCTCCTTCTTCAGCGTCCCATTGGTGAGCCATAGCCAGTTTTTGCTTCAGTTTTGTCAAGGAACTGCCTAAGCAATGCTTTGTTGTGCCAGCAGTCAGCTCTAGTTTGTAGTGCAGTCTTCTTGTACTGATCCTTTGTCTGCTGTGCTTTGAGGAGTTTCTGATTTTTGACTTCAATCAAAGCAGGTTCTTTGATCAAGCACCCCACTCAATGGGTGCCACCTTGTTGTGGTGGTGGTGGTGGTGTGTGTGTGTGTGTGGGGGGGGGGCGGTTAACTGCTCCAAGGATGCTGAGATCTGTGCTGGCGGTAGTGTAACTACCGGCAGGTCCAACCAAGCCAGAGAGGTCTCAGTTGAGGAATGGAACTAAGAGCATCTAACCCATGAATGTTATGGAGAAACAAACCAAAATGAAGTCTATACTGGCTCGGTTGTCACCCAGGATAATAAAGACCGTGGTGGATGCTGCTGATTCTGGACATCCATTGACAAGTGGGTTACAGAATCAAAATACAAATGAACAGACACAGAAGCAGCAGAAATATACAATGCCAGAAAACCACACTATTGTTGTTGTTGTTTGAACTTTTCTTCTTTGATACTACAGTATTTACATATGTGAGATCTTGTATAAAGACCACCCTCCTATTAATACAGAAGTACTGCACTACCAAATATTCGGGCATGGGGTATAGAATTAGGGAATCATAGAGCTGAAGCCACAAGGATCACCCAGTCCAACCCCGTTATGTGGGAATACACAATAAAGTATAATCAAAGCATGAAGACTGGGTTTAGTAAGCATGGCAGTGACCCAAAGAACAGCTATTTTTCTCTCCTTGTACGAGGCATAGGCTGCCTGTTTTGAAAGTTGCAAAGTCTAGAATGCTAAAAGGCACCAAAAACTACTAGAGAAATTAAAGTTTATGATCGTCTGAGTTTGTAAGAATACAAGAAGAAGAAATAGCAAAAGCACTTTGCTGTTTTTATGTCTTCAAGTCATTTTCAACCTATGGAGACCTTAATGCAATCCTATCATGGAATTTTCTTGGCCACATTTGTTCAGAGGAGGTTAGCCTTTGCTTTCCTCTGAGGCTGAGAAAGTGTAATGTGCCTAATGCAATGAATTGATTTCCAGGACCAAGTAGGGATTTGAACCTTGGCCTCCTGGAGCCCTGTTTATATTCTCAAACTACTACTCCGTATTGACTCTAATAAAGACTATTGTATTGCAAATATAAACAAGAGGTCAAGACAGAGTTTTGCCTTTTTATTGCTTGGAGATGTGGACTGAATGTATGTGGAAGCATCGAAGTATAACAAAAATAAATGGTTACAGTCATGAAGTTAAAAGAGTTAGTAATTGTCAAAATTTGCTAATGGCTGACAAATGTATTGATGGTTAATATAGTTCATGCAGACTATTGATTGCATTTTACCTAAGGGCAGAAAAGATTAACTTATGGACACACTGTGAACAACAACGGGTCAAAGAACATAAACTCTTGTGTATGGTTGTAAAGAAAACTGGATGAAATGTGAAGATTATGGGGTGGGGATCAAACTACCCCTCTATTGTAGTTTTTTTCCAGCTGTATTCCTGTGAATATTTGAGTTCATTGGAATCTTATGCGTTTTTCAAACTGGATTTAAGATATTGTATAATCCAGTTTCAGAATGTGGATTATCTGCATTAGACTGGATTTTATCAGTCTATAATCCAGATCAATGCAGTTAATCCACATCCTGAAACTGGATTATAGGGCACTGTTGATCCAGCCTCTGTGAGAAGAGTTAACTAGTCCTTAGAGTTAACTAGTCTCCCATCAATAGCATTCACGTACAATGTATAATCACGATAAGCATGATAAGACCTGCATTCACGAGACCCTGGCCCTGGATCTGTTTTCAAGTGGGACAGTTAAATAAACTTATTGCAACATTTCCTATCAGAATCACTTCAGACTGTCCTGCCCATTGTTCATGTATCTTTTACTTATACTTGGGAAAGATAAACATTAATTGAAATGAATAAATAAATGAAATTGGCAGGACCTGTGTATGAGTAAACAGCAGTAGGTAATGCTACTTGAGTTCATTTTTCTAATCTCCTGTTTCAGTGAATAAAACTTCAGCTAAGGCTGAATATCTAACAAGCTATCACTGCCTTATAAACCATAAGCTATAATTTGTGACCATCTCCTAAAATTTCAGAATTATACTGGTAATCCTGACAGTTTTGTAACATCCTTCCAACACTTGCCTTTTCAAACTCAAGTGACTTAGTTGATTACACCCACCTCAGCCTCTGAGATTTGTAAATACATGTAACTCCCAAGAAAGCAAAAGAAAGGCCAGTGGACAACAAGAATTTCCAGTCTCTTGTGGAACATGGATTTAGCAGAGCAAGGGAGATGAACAACATACAAGTGTGTTTTCTCAGTTTCATTTTATTTGCCTTCTCAGTGTTGAATACAGTTGGTTGATGTGAATACAGAGGAAAAGCTTTCTCCCCTCCAAACATGGGTGGTTTCTCAAGTCGCTCCTGACACGAGAAAAAAAAATGGGTGGTCAGCATAAACGAACATATTTTTCTCCAAACGCATTAACTGGATAATGAGAGCAGTGACTTCCTGGGAAAATTGCATTAGTGTACTAAACATTTAGTTGGCTGGATAAAGTGTATTTATGCTTCTCAATATAATCATTTTCAGTAATATCTCCAGATGTTTTAGGCCTGCAGTTTCTATTTTATTCATAATGCAAATGATTTTAAAAGACTATACTATACCTGGGTTTCCTTTTTTCTGTACACAAACACAACTTGATGAAAGCAGTATCGAAAGATATCTTGCACATGTACATGAACATTGCAGATCAAACAGGACAGATAAAATGTTCAGATATTTTCATTTTATTCCAAACATTCATATGAATTATTTAAATCCTTCTTGTGAGAAAACAAATTATTCTAAGAAGTCTTTCAGGTAAGCTCAAATATCTATAAAATCACAATACAAATGTAAGGGGGAGTCATTTCACACAAAAGCTGTGAACAGTCAAAAGTGGTTCATCATGAAGGACTGAAATATATCAAGTAATGTCTTGCATGCATGACTAACTCTCTGAAATCAAACTTCACATAATCTCAAATACAGTGGAAACAAACCAACAAAGGTTTTATTTAAACTAAATAGATCTAAACTCATCACACCAGAGTCCCATTCCTCTACTTTGACTGAGACCCTCAACTCAGATATCTTGCATGTTCACCCAGAAATAAGTTCTGCTTCACCCAATATGACATAGTCCTGCCTTCTAATTAACTGTCTATAGCAGGCATGGGCAAACTTGCTATAGCTATAGAGGGCTGGGCTGGGCTGGGATGGAGGGCTGGGCCAGGAGAGAGGATGGGGCAGGCCCGGGAGGAGGTGGGTTGAGGGCAGGGCAGGCCCATGAAGAGGCGGGGCTAGGGTGGGGCGAGCCTAGGAGGAGATGGGGCAGAGGGCTGGAGGGGCAAGGGGAGGAGGGTGGGTCAGATCACCCTCTGGCTTTCCTCCCAGCCAGAGCCGGCCCTAGGTATTTTTCAAGTGCAGGCGAACAGAATTTTGGCACCCCCCCCCCCCCAAACCAATAACTGAAAAATAAAAGCATTGGATAAGCGAAAATGTTAGATAATAAGGAGGGATTAAGGAAAAGCCTATTAAACATCAAATTACATTAAGATTTTACAAATTAAGCACCAAAACATCATGTTTTACAACAAATCAACAAAAAAAGCAGTTCAATACATGGTAATGTTATGTAGGAATTACTATATTTGCGAATTTAGCACCAAACATTGAACAGGGATATAGGGCAGTATGGACTTAGATAACCCAGATAGCCCCCGGTATTAAAAAAAAAAACCTCTAAAATCAGGACAATAAAGAACAACACTATGAAAATAGGAGAAATCCAGACAGTAAACAATCAGGTACAGCTAACACCTCCCAAAAAAAGATTCTCCCAGGCAAGAAGAAGCCAGGCCTTGAAGCCACAGGGCCATTACATGCTAATCAAGGTGATTAATTAGAGTTCTTTCTCCCACCCTGGACCTTCTACAGATATATAAACCCTACTTACCTCACAATCTCTGAAGGCCTCAAAGGCGGGCCCAGCGTGGGCACTGGGAGCCCCAAACACCTTCCTGGTGTGGCCTTCCTGGTGAGGCCTTGCCAGGAAGGCCTCACCAGGAAGGCGTTCAGTGGTTCCTAGCGAGAATGAAGGCATTCGCAGCTTCTCTGCTCCCCAAACCGCTGAATGCCAGGAAAGCCTCACCAGGAAGGCCTCACCAGGAAGCTTCTCTGCTCCCCAAAGCAGCAACCTCGGCTCCTTCCTTGCGGAGGGAGGCGCAGCGGCAGAGGCAGGCCGCAGGAGACAGTAGTTGCCTCGATGGCGCCCCCAACAAGATGGCGTCACAGGCAACTGCCTAGTTGGCCTGGTGGTTGAACCGCCTCTGCTCCCAGCATAAGGATGGAGCTGCTCGCCCCATCATGCTGGGAGGAGGCTGAGGCTTTGGAGTTCTCTCAGCTCCTGCCTGACTCTCCCTTCTGCCAGTATCAGGACAGGGCCTCAACTCATCCCAACGCCAGGAGAAGGGAGAAACAGGCAGCAGGTGATGGGGCTTTGGAGCTCCCTTGGCCCCCACCTGCCTCCTCACCTGGCCAGGCTTCTCCTGGCATCAGGTTGGGGCCATGCCTCTCCTGATGCCAGAAGAAGGGAGAAGCAGGTGGTAGGCAAGGGCGTTTTGGAGCTCCCTCAGTCCCCGCTTGTCTCCTTCTCGGGGAAAACCTTCTCCTGGCATCAGGCGTCATGCCTCTCCTGATACTGCAAAAGAGAAAGGCAGGCAGCGGGCGATGGGGCTTTGGAGCACCCTTGGCCCCCGCTTGCCTCCTTTCCAGCATCAGGACAGGGCCACTCATCCCATCCTAATGAGCAATTTAGAGCAGCATTGGATAGTGAGATCCAAGCTGTGGGTTAAGCCTGGTGAGAAAAAAATAAGCTGAGATACATAGCATAGCAAAGCATGCACTTTTATACAGTTTTCAGGTTTAAAATTCCCACCACCCCTAGCTGGACCCAGGCTTGCTGTGATTGGCAGGGGCTCCCTGGAGAGGTGGGAGCTTGACGCACCTCGGCCAATGAGAGAGCACCGCCTGCTTTTGGTGCAAATTCTCCCTCTGTCCAATGATGAAAGAGAGGCGGGCAGGTCTCTGAACAATGGAGACCTTGTGTATGTTTTATGTACTTCTGAGAAATATGTATCCCTTCTCTCGTTTCCTTTTAAAAGTCTCCAAATGTCTCGCAATCCCCATTTTCCCATAGTAATTCTTAATTTTGTCATGTTATTACTTTTAGCTCTAACTGTTGGGTTAGATTTGTCTTTTACTGTATCCATTACCATATTTATATCTCCTCCAAAAATTACATATTTTTGTTGCCAGTTAGTTATTTTCTTTAACACTTTCTCATAAAATTCTTATTGTTTTTCATCAGGAATATAGACATTTACTAATAAATATTTGTCTTGTCCAGTTTCCCCTTCCATTATTATATATCTACCTTCTGTATTTTTAACACCCCTGTTTTCACAAAATTAAAATTTTTGCTGTAATTATAGCTATACCTCTAGATTTAGAGTTGCTGTAGTCTAGATCATGAAAGCTTGAAATTATATACCAAAAACTTGGAATGGAGTCTAAGGAACTTTAAGGTTGGGCATCTCATGGTTATTTCCCGCATCCTCAAACTGAATTACCCTATTTACTCTACTCTAATGCTCATCAAATATAACTAACTTTCCATCATTATGAGGAAGGAATCTGCAAACAAGTCTGGGATAGTAATAGGAAATCAGATTAACTTTAATTGGTGCTCTCCTTTGCCTCAAATCTGGCAGAAATGGAGAGGAACAGAAATTGCAGTCATCCCAGTTATACAGGGTAGAGGCAGATACGAAAATGGGAGATGGTCATATTGCCCAGTGGACAGAGTTAACAACAGGTGCTGGTTACTCCAAAACTGTCTGCCATTCAAAATAATCTGGATAGTTTTGTTCTGGTTTTACATTGATTTGGAGGCAGTGGAGCTGTTTTTAAAAAAACTAATATGTATGTTCCAAACTTCATATTCATCTAGGAAATGTGAATTAAATTAAATTAAATTAAATCATCTTCCATTTATACCGGAAAGATGCAGACCCAGTCCTGAGACCTGTCCGACTTCTTATCATCACCTTTGAGAAATAGGCATTTATTAGTTCTTCCAAAACCCGAAAGATCTATTCAGCAGGGAGAAAGTGTGTACAGCATGATTAATAATAATAATAATAATAATAATAATAATAATAATAATAATAATACTTTATTTTTATACTCCGCCTCCATCTCCCCGAAGGGACTCGGGGCGGCTTACATGGGGCCAAGCCCGGATAAAACAGCAAACAAACATACAATAACATCAGAAAATACAAACAAAAAGCAAATTAACATTCTAAATATAATAATAATAATAAACACATATGTATAAAAGACAATCATGGTAAAAACATGGATTTGGCCCCCAAATAGATAAAATGAAATGAGGTGCAGTGAGTGAAAATTGTAAATGAGGTAGATATTTAAGTGCTATCATCGAATAGAAGAGCAACTTGGGTGGGGGAACCATGTGACTATAGTACACTAACAGGGCAAGATAAAGTGCAACCAAATGAGGAAATAGTCGAAGAAACAGTAATACTCAATACAACTAATGTTACCTCTGGGGGGGGGGGGGGGGGGACTTGCTTTCACATAGCCTTTGAAGGCCAAGTCATTTCTTCCTACATAAATCCCCCAGTTTATCATATACTTCCAACCTCTCACCCCATGCTGCATGTAAATGGCATTTTAAAAATCGCACAGGTAAATCATGCTGAATTTCCTGTCATCAGACAAATGCAACAATTTTACAACTGAACGAACTAGGCACAAGCAATTGTCTGTTTGATTAACGGTGTTATTGGGAAAGCTTTGAAAAGAAACTGTAAATTTCATAGTCAGAGAGAAAAAGGCCCTGATCTTGTCAAACTGAAAATTGGGTGCATGCATGGAGGTGGGTGGGTGGGGGGGGGTCACATATCTTTATGTGGACCAATTTAATAAGCAGTGATTGAACAGAGCAGATTCTTTACCTGACAGAACTAACTCATTGCTGCCAAAAATATGATACATCCAGGAATGTGGAGCTAGTATCTTGGTTGTACTCTTTGTTAGAAATAAATGGAAGCACGCTACCCAACTGACATCAGAATCTGAAAACATAACATGAGAAGAATAAACATAATATGCTTCATGTTGGATACATAAACAGTAGAAAATGCCCATAAATCCTGCACTGCAAGAGTTTGCCTTCCCTAATTCTTCTAATATTTGATAGCTTTAGTATACACAGGAATTGAAGTTTTGTCTCTTTTGTAGTAAGTCTATACTTTTTTGTGCATTCTCCTATTTCAATAGTAGAGTATATAGATAAGGTAGTAAAATGAAGTTGCTATAACATTGCTGCTGGAGACGATGCAATAGCACCTAACAAAAGCTTACACTGAAATTAAGCACTACCTTTGACCCCCAGGTGTATGGTTTCTCCACATGATGTAGTAATCTCATTTTTGTCCTTGAACAGTCACTGTATGCAGCTGTTGACATCCAACTATGCTGCAAAATCTTTTTGAACTCTGATTACCAAAATTCCCCGCACTTGTGGAAATCACAGTTCAAGTAAGTAACTTTCCAAAGCTCTGCTACAGTATCCCTTCCTTATCTCAGACATGATATGCAGAATCAGTTCTCAATGAAAATTTGGGTCTTAGGCGGTATAAACCATATGCACTGTAATGGGCATAAAGCCTTAGGCAAGTAAAATGCACTAACATAAGCACGTTCTTTATTTTTAACATCACATTGCTTAAAATAAATAAATTTCAAAAACTATATAGTTGTATCATTATACTTCTGTACAAAGCCATATGGAAGCCATAAATAGATCAAAATTAGTGCAGAGCATAATATTGCATCAGTCCCTAAGGTGCTCATTTATACAAACGAAAATTTGAATGGATTAGAGAAAAAGCTTGCACTGCTCTGTCTGTTCTAGAAAGTGCCACTGTTAGTGAGTTGAATCCAGACTTAGTCATACTAAGAACAGAACCCCAATTTCTCAGATTTCTTACCTTCAGAGAATGCTTTCATATCATCATCAAAGGCGATACCTTTGCCCAATTGTCTTCCAAGGGTGCATATTTTAATTGTTAAATATCACACTTTAATGGTTTCATGTGTTATGTATGTTTTTGGCTATTTATGATGAGCTGCAAGGAAAATTAACTGGGAAAGTTGTCTAATAATAATTAAATATATCCATATTACAGGGAGAAATGAAAATGTCTTTTATATTCAGTACATTTCCCCAGAATGTAAGAAAACATTAATTAAAAGTTTATCAGTCAAAAGATTGATCTTTGCTCCATGCCCTTTGATTTATGCAGAAGAAGCAGTTGCTGCAATATAACTTTACAGTGCATTTATAGTTCCCTGATAGAGACAGAAACCACTATCCAAATTCAGGGAAGAGACCTGCTAAGTCGCCTAGTCCAGCAGGACTCTACTTCACATCTTTGCCAACCAACTCCCTCTAAAAACCTACTCTTTCCCCACTATTGCATCCCAGAGAACAGTCTGTTTATACATTTCAATTGAGAATCTAATGCCATCAGCCAAAATGAATAAAATATTTCAGAACTGCCAAAAATAGTTCATTTTCTTCAAAAAGAATTCTGTCCTCCCATTAAACTGTACTTCGTTTCCTAAATTTCTGGCACTGCAGTAATTCAAAACCTCAGTTGAGCAATCGGATATACAATTTGGGCATCCCAAGGGGGATGCCTAGACTGAGTCACCGTTATCAAAGGAATGTAAATACAGCAATGTAAATATAACAATTCTAGGTGTGATATATTTTCAATGTCTCACTCTCAGCAAATACAGTAGAGTCTCACTTATCCAACATAAACGGGCCAGCAAAATGTTGGATAAGCGAATATGTTGGATAATAAAGAGGGATTAAGGAAAAGCCTATTACATATCAAATTAGGTTATGATTTTACAAATTAAGCACCAAAACATCATTTTTAACAACAAATTTGACAGAAAAAGTAGTTCAATACGCAGTAATGCTATGTAGTAATTACTGCATTTACGAATTTAGCACCAAAATATCACGATGTGTTGAAAACGTTGACTACAAAAATGCTTTGGATATTCCAGAACGTTGGATAAGCGAGTGTTGGATAAGTGAGATTCTACTGTATTGCCATTTATCCTTGTCCTTAGGAATATAACACTATGTAACAAAATTTGAAAATTTCTCAGTTGTGCTTCTCCAAATCACAATAGCATTTTCTTCATTACTAAGTTTCATATCACGTTATGAAATGTTAACTTCTAATACAAATTTTCTAATTACCCATTCATATATGAATTTTACATAATGAATATAGTTTCCTGATTTGTGTATTTTTAACAGTTGACAGTTCATGTGTTTGCATTTTAAAAGATATGTCATATGTTGGATGGTATCACGTTTTTCCTAAAATGGGTTCTTCCATGGTAAACTCATGGTATTTATTTATTTATTTATTTATTTATTACAGTATTTATATTCCGTCCTTCTCACCCCGAAAGGGACTCAGGGCGGATCACATTACACACACATAGGGCAAACATTCAATGCCCATAAACACATTGAGATTGAAACTCAACCCATTTTAGCTGAGTTGTACTGTGCAATGAAAAAATATATGGATAAACCACTGGGGATGGCTGATTGGGGGAGAGGTGATGTGACATCCATTGTAGGATGTGCTTCCTAGCCACCAAAATGTTTACCCCCCCCCCCCCCCAATATTGGATCACTCTCCTTCAAAAAAAAATACAAAACTGGACTCTTTTGTCTCCCAAAAACTGCCAGGCTTCATCAAAACTGTAAAATTCAAGCAGTCTGGCATCCCTTTAACCACTAAGAGTGCTAGTGTCTCGGTTTGACACCCTTTTTAACTGCCATAGCTCAATACTGGGGAATCCTTCTAGTTGTAGTTCTACAAGGTTTTTAGCCTTCTCTGCCAAAGAGTGCTGGCACCTCACCAAATTATATCTCACAGAATTTCCTAGCATTGAGCCCTGACAGTTTAAAAAGTGCAAAACTTAATTAAATTCTACAATGCAGAGAAAAGGTCTAGATTGTCTTTTAAATCTGGCAATTGGGAAGAGTTATTTTTTCATTTGCTTGCCAGAAAAACAAGGATAGCTCACAATGGACATTACATCCCCCACCCCCCAGTATTAGAAGCACATTTTAGACAAAAATATAAATTATTCACCTTCTTTATTACTGCAGCGAGAATGGTGATTGCAAAGCAGTGGAAAAGCAAAAGTGTACCAACAAAAGAAACATGGCTGGGAAAATTGATCGAAATAAAGGATATGGATAAATTAACTTTTTTGACAAGGAAGAGCAATGGAAGAGCGATGAAAACCACGAATTGGTCACCGTTTGAGGACTACATTAAGAAAATAATATTCAGGAACTGATAATGTAACATGAAACAGAAAAGAACAAAGATCAGAAGTAAACCCCCCCTCCCTAATGTGTCTCTCCTTCACATCCCTCAGCCCTCACACACCCTGCTCCCCACCCACCCCCACTTCCCTTATATCAAACCTTACCCTTTTTAAACCCAATTTGTCTGTGTCTTGTGTTGACATTGTGTATATATACAAATCTTCAATAAAAAATATTATTAATTTTTTTAATTAAAAAAGAAGCACATTTTATCCCACTTCACAATATTAAAGCTGTATGGAAGAGGGTTCCAAATCAAAAGACAGGTCCAAAACCTTTTATAAATACTACTATGCACCTATGCTTTGCCAACAACAACAACAAACAACAACAATAACAACAACAACAAACAACAACATTCTTATATCCCACCCCAAAGTGACTCAGGGTGGCTGACATGGGGGCCAAGCCCAGTGAAACAAAAATTAAAATACATCACCATTAAATATATTTGTATTACAAAGCAATTAATCACATTAAAACATGTAAAACATCATAAAAACATGGACTCCATAACAACTGATAACATAATGCTGACACTATCAATGTCATGCAGTAATTTAAGCTTTCACTTGTGGTTATGGAGGTGGGAACTCACATTAAAAACAGTGTTATGATCTCCATTATCTGCACTGCAGTGCTCTGTAATCTTTGCAATGTGGAAGTTCTCGTAGCAAATTACATATCTTCTCATTACAAATCTTTGTAGATGCAAAGTAACTGCTTTTGGTGAGACATTAAAATGCAGTAAAATTCTTTTCCATCCCTACTGTTATTGCATAAAGAAACATATACAAGAACACAGGGTCGGATCCTCCCAGGGTCGAGCTACATTACTGTATGCAGAGAGAAGCATGTTGGCTATTAAACAAAATCCAGAAAAACACACCAAAAGATACCCAAAAAGTACAGTAACATTTGAAGTTCACTGGCGCCTTCATTAAGCAAAGACTGTACAGAGCTCATGCAGAAGGAAAAAATGATATTGTTGTAGTCACAGATTTCTGATCTGCATGCTGTTTCTTTTGATGTTTCAGTGAGCATAAGGGAGACAAAAACCTAGAACCTACACTCAAACACACACAAAAGGAGAGCCAGACAACAAAGGCAATAAAGCAAGGGAAATAAACTTTATTTCTTCATTGTTGCCATAAAGGTTTCCTCCCCTATTTCTTCCTTCACACGTCTACCATTAATCTAAGTTACTTGTAGGTTTTAATTGCATACTTAAGAACGTGCTACTTTCTTTAGAAATTGCAGCCACGGCCTCTCTTACCCCCTCCAGCAAGATTAAGTGATATTTGCAAAAGATTCCTCTCTTTCTGCCATAATCCCTCTGCGTGCACCAAGCTAACTGAAATTAGCGGTGCTGTTGAGGAAGTGGGCCTTTTCACATTCTTGGCACCAAAACATAATTCCAGTCCTTGCCTCTCTGTTTCTGAAACCAGGAGCATTAAAAGGGATATGCAGGAGACTGAGACTCTGCAAAAACTGGGCGGCCCAGGACCTAAGTGAATACACATAGGACACAGCGAGTAAATAAGCTCAAGCAGACACATGGACAAGCACACATAAGCTTGTTTGCAGCTTGAAATGTTCACACATCTTGAAATGAACACAGCTAATTAAATACTAAGATTGTCCCAAATGCAAAGGAAACAGGCAATCATAAATTTCTAGTTTATTTTTCTCCTCCAGGCATTGTTCATTATAACAGCTGCTTTCAGATGCACTGCAAGCTCTAAATCAGTTGTTTCAGTCTACTACTTCATTAGAAACAAACAATACTCTGAAAGAAAATTGCAATTGGTTTCAGACATCACATTCCTAGATGTCTCAGTTCAGCACCGTGTATATACATGCAAACACACACACACACACACACACACACATACTTGTAAGATGTGTTTGTTAAAGGCACACATTGGAGAAATGACTGCATGCTAGTGCAACAAATATTCTTTGAAACTGTTTAGGGGATGATGGGGAAACTAAGCTTGTTATTAAATGTCATCAGTTTTGACTTATGGAGACCTCATGAAGGAGAGACTTCCAAGTCACTACATTTTATTTATTTACTACATTTATATCCTGTCCTTCTCACCCCAAAGGGGACTCAGAGTAGCTTACAAATTAAATTTACATACAATATTATATTATTAGCATAGCACAATACTGGCATTAAATTACTATATTGTACTATATCAATATATTGTAATATTATTAGCAATATTACATGTAATTTTTTACCTTAGGCAATCCCTCGTAGTTCAAGGATGATGGTCCTCCATTTCTTGGAAGATACCTGTGCGTGATTTTTTTTAATGTGTGGAGGTCGGTGCACGGCCGGTCAACACACATTCTTCACAGAGTGAGGTCCCAGCAGTGGTATGATTACACAACGAGACTGGCTCCTCAGTCTGTTGCAGCTTTCTTCCGCCTTCACAGCCGTTGTAACATGTACCATGCTTTCCTCCGCCTGCTCCGCCGTTGAGGTCTTTGGGTCTTCGGATTGTTCTTGGTCTGGATCCTCCCCTGTGGCCACTCCTGGGAGTGTGTGACACCCATGGTTGTGCCCGCAGGTTCATTGGAACACGCAAATCCCCTCACCACGACAAGGTGACAATCCATCGAGGGGGTACATGTAATATATAATATATAATTAATATTATTATATTGTATTATTAGTATTATATCGTATTACAATATAATATTATTTATTTATTATTAGACTTGTATACTGCTACTCCCAGTTTGGCTCGGAGCGGTTTAATTATCAATATTATATGTATATACAATATATTATTGTAAATTATATTGTGTATATATAAAAGGTAAAGTCCAGTCATATCTGACTCTGGGGATTGGTACTCATCTCCATTTCTAAGCTGAAGAGCTGGCATTGTTCGTAGACACCTCCAAGGTCATGTGGCCGGCATGACTGCATGGAGCGCCATTACCTTCCCACTGGAGCAGTACCTATTGATCTACTCACATTGGCATGTTTTCGAACTGCTAGGTTGGCAGAAGCTGGAGCTAAAAGCGGCCACTCCCACTGCTCCCGGAGTTTGAACCTGGGACCTTTCGGTCTGCAAGTTCAGCAGCTCAGTGCTTTAACACGCTTCGCCACCGGGGCTCCCAGTGTATATATAGATATATATAATTAGCATAGCATGTTACTGGGAGGAGGGGCCTCCAGCTGATGGCAAAGGAACTGTCTTCCTGGCTCCCTCTTTGCTCTGATACCAGAGCATCAGTTGGAGATAGTAGATTATCAACAGCCCTGCTCTGGTCTTGCAGAGGAATGGCAGGCATTTGTCCCTACCTTACCAAGGATTTGTGCTGAATCCTGGACTATCGTCCAGACACCCCAGGATAGCATTCACCCTGATGTACTGTGTCACCATCCCTCTCTTTGCTGGTTGCTCTGGCATCAGCAGAAGCGACTGTGGCAGCGAGGCACATGGACAGAGTTATGTGACGGGCTAGAAACATCAGTGAAGGCAACACAGAGGAAGTGTTAGACAGCATGGTAGATGCTATCCAGGGTCATCTGGACAGTGGCCCAGGATTCAGCACATATGTGATGGATCCAGGGCTGCTGTGGCCAAATGTATACCAGGCGTATCTGCTTAGTGAAGATCAGCGTTTCTCAACCTGGGGGTCGGGACCCTTGGGGGAGGTCGTGAGGGGGTGTCAGAGAGGTCGCCAAACACCATCAGAAAACACATATTAATGTACAGTGCTCGCTGAAGGTAGGTCAACTACATCTGCCCTAAATCACTGTCAATTCCTCCCAAATCCCTTCAGTGTTTCTGTTGGTAATGGGGGTCCTGTGTGGAAAATTTGGCCCAAATTCTATCATTGGTGGGGTTCAAGGGACTCTTTGATTGTAAGTGAACTATAAATCCCAGCAACTGCAATTCCAAAATGTCAAGGTCTATTTTCCCTAAACTCCACCAGTGTTCAAATCTGGGCATATTGAGTATTTGTGCCAAATCTGGTCCAGATCCATCATAGTTTGAGTCCACAGTGCTCACTGGATGTAGGTGAGCTACAACTCCAAAACTCAAGTCACTGCTCAACAAACCCAGTATTTTCTGTTGGTCATGGGAGTTCTGTGTGCCAAATTTGGTTCAATTCCATCACTGGTGGAATTCAGAATGCTCTTTGATTGTAGGTAAACTATAAATCCCAGCAACTACAACTCCCAAATGACAAAATCAATCCCCCCAACCCCACCAGTATTCAAATTTGGCATATCGGGTATTTGTGCCAAATTTGATCCAGTGAATGAAAATACATCCAGCATATCAGATATTTACATTACGATTCATAACAGTAGCAAAATTACAGTTATGAAGTAGCAACAAAAATAATGTTGTGGTTAAGTGTCACCACAACATGAGGAAGTGTAGTAAGGGATCGCAGCATTAGGGAGGTTGAGCACCACTGGTTTAGATGATCCCTTGGTCTACAAAAGCTTGTGCTCCCAATTTCTTTCTCTCAGTCTCTAAGGTGCTATATGATCCCTTTGCATACTGATGCGCCTAGCTGGCCAGGGAGGGTGTTGATCTCTCCTTGCTGGTTACATGGGAGCCTTGTTCTGACATCAATAGAGGCGACTGCAACAGCCAGACACTTAGACAGAACCCTGTGTTGGTGGGGGAACATGGTGACATAGTGACAAACCATTCCCATTTCCCTGTGTTGATCAGGGAAAGGGTGATGGCAGTGGTGTCCATCTGAACAGGGAATCAGAACCAAATCAGACCTGATCCAGCTCTCCAGAGTATTCCCGGACATTTCAGAGTCTCAAGCAAACTCTAGAATACCCCCTGACATTGCCTAAAGTGGGGATAAAGTGAGTTTAGAGAGAAAAAACCCAAGATATGCAACAGAAGCTCCTTTGTGTCATGAAGGTAGTCAGAGGTCCATTTGCGGTAAGGGCTTTTGGCCAGCGTAGATAAGCTCTAAGTTTACTTCCCCAGATGCAATCTTTTTCTCACAGTCTCTAAATCTTTTTGTATATTGCCTATTTGAGGTAAACCACATTTAACATATTGTATTTTGGATAGACAACACCCTTAAAGAAAAGGACTGAAGCAAGTAACCAAACACCTAAAGCAAATAAAAGAATTTAAACTTCCCAGCCATTTACAAACAAAATGATTTTACATTGCCACAAAAAGTCCCTCATCTAGTGAAGTCACCTGTTTATTTTTCTCCCTGTTGAAAATATTTTAAGGAACATAGAAAGAAATAACTTTAAATTATGTGTTAGTACAATTAATGTACACATGTGAATACACAGAGAGGCAGACAGACAAAACAAATCCCATTGCATAAAATACAAGCGGTTACTTGCTAATACTGGCAGAAGAAAATCAAGTACTCTGTCCTTTTGCTTTAATCATTAACGTTGCAAAATAATTATTGTTATTACACATGCCCAAAGGATTTTCTTTCTTATTCTTCATTAATAGGATATTTTGTAAGTTTCAGCTGCCTTCTGAAATCAGTGAGAGAGGTCATAAGTATTGTGATGCATGATCAGAAATACTTCTATTCTGTGATATAATATGACGTACTATGCATGTGAAAAAGAAGATTGTACCCCCTCCCCCACAAATACCACGTTTGTTAGCCTTTATAGGAACCCATGTGTATTTTGCTGAAGCATAGCTATCCCGAAAAATACATAAGAAATTAGTTTTCTCATTTTCCAAGTAACATTGATAGCATTGTTGTCGACCGCTCTTTAGGGGATCGGGCCCCTTAAGGAGAGAGCCGATCCGGTCCTGAGGGAACGGACCTTGGCGAAGCCAAAAGGAGAATATAAGCCGCAATACAACCTGAAGCCTGAAATGAAGAAGGTCCGCCAAGTTGAAGGAAAATCCGCCAAGGAGTTTTTATTGAGCAATTCAGCTGAAAAGGACGCTAATAGCGATCATTCAATCTACTAGCGTAACATATGTTTCAAATAAAGCCATATTTATACAATGTTTCGGTCTGACAGCCCTTTGAATTTCCCGCCCCGCTTCCCTGCCCATCTGATCGCGGATAGGCTGAGAGGTTGAACGAGGCGGGCTTTCGTTTCCCGCCTTGCTCTGCTGGCCCAATGGGAGCCGTTTTTTGTCCCCCCTCGGGCCAATCAGAGAGGAGGAGGCGGGAGCTATTGAAACAATGAGGTGACCGGACAGGAAATATCAGATTAATTCTGGCCCAGCCGATTTCTAAAGGAATTAATGGCACCCATTAAGGGTGTCCGGGGTCCTTGTCACGTTCACAGATTTTAGATATGCCTTGGGGTGTCAGACGGGAAGTGGTGATGGGTGGTGATGAGCCGTCATTGACGGGCCCCACAGGGTGCCTTCCAGCGGCGTCCTGGCCTGGGATATGACAATGTTTGCCTTGGGGGCGAGTCACCTTTAGGAATTTGGTGACTCTAAACCCTATATTGTCCATGCGATCGGAATGAGATTGGATTAAACTGTGGCAGATTATCCTTTTGTTTTTGGGTAGGGGAGGTCTGGGTCATGGGACTAAGGTTCACGTTGGGGTCATAATATTTCCCATTTGATTTCATGATTTGACAATTATATGGGATAAAGTGAAAATTAAAATAAAGTTGGAACATAAACCCAGCTGGGAAAAACACATATTTTCCGGGGATCCCAAAGAGTATAAATACATATAGGCAGATAGGTAGATTTCGAGGAAATAAGGGAGAATCCATAAAGGTGGGTTACATTGCATAAAGGGGAATCATGAATGATATAACCAATTGAAAACATTTGATAAGAACAAGGTTTACAACATCTGGGGAACCCAATATGGAAAGTCATAGAAGTGGAGTTTTAGCAGCATGATTTTACAATTCATGAAGTTGTTATCTCTTGCCTCAGAATGCAGGGATAATCCACAGTAAACTCCAGTAAAAAGTCTCAATCACCTTCTACTATAAATATATGGAATATAGAACATAAAGTCTTGATTTTTGAACTATCTTTTACAAAGTCCTGGAGGGGAGGTCACCTCGATCACAGCATGTGAGCAGTAAAAAAAGTTGAATTTTGCCAATTAGCAGGAAAAATATATAGTTGAGAAAGCACATTTGTTTGCCCAAGCTATTACAGTACAAAAATGTACTTGGACATGTTGTTGCCTGCTTTTTATGATGCATGATTTCATCTTTTTATGATTCTGTGACTGTGTGTTCAGTTTACAGTGCTCTTTTATGTATTGCTCTTGAAAAAATACATTCATCGAACAGGTAACCTTTTTCGATTACATGGAAGATTTGCAAAACTGAGAGACCAAATGCAGTAGCAGTTACATGGTTGCACAATAATTACTTAGTAGGGGTACTTATTAACAGCTTCTGTAATGCTCCGTCATTTAAAAAAGTAATGATCACAGTGTGCCTGGTTCAGTAGGGGGATGAAGGGGACACTTGGTTCCATGTCCTATCAGAAGATGATGCCAGCACGAAAACAGCAAGAAATTCTAGACAATGTTCATGGATTTGATAGATATATTTTTTCTCCACGTCCATAAAAAATATTTGTGCTTTGGGGAACAAGAATTGCTGACAACCCCAGAATATACTGTTTTGACTAAAACTGACATCTCTTAATCACTCATTTACTAGAAAGAATTGTGAGAAAAAGTGGCTGCTCAAGTGTGGAATTGCCATGTTTGCCTTGTTGTCTTTTTTTTTTATTATGCTCCTAAAGAATAAAGTTGTTGCTGTTCTTCTAAATTTTTTTCAACAAGAGCCTATCCTCCGTGAGATGTACATGGCCCCACCTCTTTCCCTCACTGCAGGAGCAGGTCTTGGGCTTGTGGCAAGGGAAGGCAGATCCTACCGGGATTTTCCCACCTCAAGGAAGGAATGGAAGAGAGGCCATCGTCCCTCTCCATAGCCCCCTATCCCAAAGCACATCCCATCCCTGCCTGACCTCCCCCATCTCAAGTATACTTCTAAATATATGGAAGAAATGGGAGTCATGCAGGAGTTGGGAGGATCCCAAAAATTAGCTGAAATACAAGAGTTCCTGAGAAATACAGAGAGTTCGTCACTCTAGCCAACACATATCAATCTATATATATAAAAGGGTAATGAAATTTCGGCCTAGGACAAAACAACAAAACTACACATCCCAGAAACACTAAACTTGGCAGGACAACCCCTCATCCATGCCTCTGCATTCATACAACAAAAAGCTCCAGCTACTCCAGAAAATGGCCAGGCTTTGAGACTGCAAGGCTATTCACTGCTATTCCACCTGGCCAACAAAGGATTCCCATAAGCCACAGCAACGCATGGCCAGGCAAAGCTAGTAAATATATATAAAAGAACAACTCTCCTGGTCAGATGGAAGTTCGTGATAGTGGCCTTAGGGAAGCCTACAGAGTGAAAAATAATATTTTCCAGGACTTGTGTTTTGTCTTTCATCCCCGTGCATAGACAGCCTTATTCACCATGAACTGGTCAAATCCCTTTTGAGCCCTTTTGAGCTGATGGCCATTGATTAATTAATAATTTCCTCTGGTTTGTCCAAAAATGCCGACAATTCAGAGTTATTGGAGACCTCCAGTTCTAATGTTGTAAAAAGAGGGAGGCACTTCTATCCACCTCCTCCACACTGTATGTAATCAAAGGCCATTCTTGCATGTTCCCCTTATCCCCTTTTGAATAAATGTAAAAACCACAACACTGTAACCCTTCTCATAGATTTGCTTTAAGACCCAGATCATTTTGATCCTACACTGACGACGCCTACTACATACCAACTCAACACCTTCTTTGATTTGTGCCATAGATTCAGTTTCAGCTACTGCTGTGGCTTTGAAAAAATTCTCAAGTTTTCTGAAGAAAACTGATCCTCTTTTCCCCTTTCAGACTTTTTTTTTTACTGGGAGCAATTCGGACTGTAGAATTATAGCTCTGCAGTTCCCCTTTAACTACCACAATTACATTCTAGGGATTTTGCAGAATTTGTGGTTCGGTAAAGCACTAGAAGAGCTCTCTGGCTGAGAAGTTAAAATAGTCCTTCCTAAAATGCCAATTGGGATTTAATGTTTTTAATTGTTTGAGTGTTGGACAAGAGGAGCTCTGAAGATCAGAGTTCAAATCCCTACTCAGTCATGGAATCCATTGGGTGATTCCATGCTTTTAACAAGGCACATTCTCTCACACACAAACCACCTTATCATATCTCTGGTAGTGCTTTATTTTGCCACAGGGCATGCGGAATCCAGTGCCCCATGCCCTGCATCATCCGGATCCAAGGGAGGACAGTCACATGGGGAGAAGCATGAGAACATGTGGTGTATGGGGCTTCCTCCCATGGACTGTGTGGGAACACGGGAGCTTTCCTGTATTGCCCTACCAGCAGCATGCTGGCTCTACCCTCCTTCATCCACGGAGCTGGTATGGCGTCATGTGATGGGAGCTGGCTGGCTCCGTGGGTGACCTGGGCTAAAATTAGCAGCATGCCGCCAATTTTAATCCAATGTGATGAGGTCAAAAAAAAAAAAAGATAACAGCAACCCCCTGTGAAAAAATCTTGCAAGAAAATCTAGTGATATATTCAAAAGTCATAAACAACTTTTTTAATACTTTGTAGTGGGTTAGTTAGAATACAGACTATATCGTCTGCATAAGCCCTAATTTTTAGTTCTTGGCCACTGATCTTTAAACCCGTAATTTCCTTCTCTTCTCTTATTCTGACATTTAAGATTTCCAGACCCATAATAAATAATAGTGGGGACAGCGGGCAACCTTGTCTGGTCTCTTTTTGTATGTCGATGTAATCTGATAGTTGACCATTGATGTTTAACCCTGCTCTTTGATTAGTGTATATAGCCACTACTGCCCTTTTGAATTGGTGGCCAACTTCAAATTTTTCTAACACTTTTTCCAAATAATCCCATCTAACATGGTCAAAGGCTTTTTCTGCATCAATAAAGAACAACGCCAAATCTCTATTTGGGTCTTTTTCTGCTACTTCCAGGGTGTTCAATATCAGTCTGATGTTTTGATTTACTTGTCTTCCTGGGAGAAACCTCACCTGACCTTCCAGTTGCAGGATTTCATGGGATATTGTTATGGCAATTAAAAGTTGAATCTAAATGGCAGCAGCAACAGGATTCCTATTTTGTTTTATGTTGTCCTCTGTAGGCTACTTTTGTTATTCTAGAACTAGAATTTTCTAGTGTGAAAAACTCCTTGCTACACCATTAAAAAAAATCAAATACGATTTCAGCCTTTTGGACCACTATCCACTTACGATTTGGCAGCAATGTTGTGATTATTTTTGATTGATCTAAAAATACTTACAAAATTCACCAATCAATTCAGTGCCTATCGTCACATTTTTGGTCAGCTCCCTTACCAACTCTCTGTGTGTATGTGCCTTCAACTCACCTGTTGACTTATGGCCACACTATGGATTTAATAGGGTTTTCTTAGAGAATGGAACACGTAGTGGCTTTACCAGTTCTTTCCTCAAAACAGAGTTTTTCGAACTGTGTGTCGTGACCAAGATGCGCATGCTCCTGAAAGTGCTGGCAGAACTAAAAACCTACCATCAGACGCACATAATAAAGGGAGTGTTTAGGCTGCTAACAGAACCTAAGCTAATCTGGTGGGAACTTGAAGGCAAATGTTGGCAAAGAGATTATGGAGAAATGTTTTTTTAAAAAATTAAAAATAGGCAAAGCAATTAAGGGGTATAAAAAAATCGGCTAAAGATGTTATGGAAACATGAGTTAAGTTAAAAACAAGATATTCCCAGGAGTTTCTCCCCTAACCCCAATAGTTTTTCTGGAAAATTCCCAAAAGACCTGAGAGATAAAGTTAAGAATAAAAAATTAGTAGAGGCAGAAACTGCTCTTTCTTGGAAAGAATGGATACAAAATTCGAGGAGCAAATTCATTAAGTTAGAGCAACAAGGTGTCCTGAACTGGTTTGACAGATACACATACACACACAACTAATAGCTACAAATATCTAGGCATTACGTTTTCATCATCTGGTGCTTGGTCTAATCATATTACTCATAGTATACAAAGAGCAACAAAAGCAGCAGGTTCCATTTACAAGCTGTACCATCATAGATACCCAGGCACAATCAGGCCTGCCCTGGAAGCCTTTAAGAAAAAAATAATGCCAACATTCATATTTGGGGCCGAAATTTGGGGGCACACCAATTTGGCCAAGATCGAAGCCTTCCAAGTTAAGCAGCTTCGCATTCTCCTGGGACTTTCCAGAACAACACTGACGGCTGCTGTAAGAGCAGAGCTAGGTATGCTCCCAGTACAAGCTCAAATTTTAATGAGACAATTTAATTACTGGTCAAAGGTAAATCAGATGAATTCCAGTAGACTTCCTCACCTATGTTTAGAGGATCAAGACCAGCGTGCCCACAAGTCATCATGGGTAGTGGCCTTAAACAATGAGATGGCTAAAATTGGCCCTCCTTTACAATTTTTTATTGATCTAGCACCTAGGGCAAAACAGGTACTTATGCAACGCACTCATGATATCTATGCTCAATTGGACCTAGCAAGTATAGGTAGGTCTTCTGCCACAAAGTTTTTAGCCTCCCACAAAATGAATACTCATTTAGAACACTATTTGACTATTCCAGTTACGTTACCCTTAAGAAGAATATATACCAGGGCCAGGTTTGAACAACTCGGTATTATGATGCAAACTGGTCGCTACAACAACATCCCAAAAAGTAACATGTTTTGGTGCTTAATTTGTAAAATCATAACCTAATTTGATGTTTAATAGGCTTCTCCTTAATCTCTCCTTATTATCCAACACATTTGCTTATCCAACGTTCTGCTGGCCCGTTTATGTTGGCTAAGTGAGACTCTAATGTAGTTCAATATGCAGTAATGCTATGTAGTAATTACTGTATTTACGAATTTAGCACCAAACTATCACGATGTATTGAAAACATATGACTACAAAAATGCATTGGATAATCCAGAATGTTGGATAGCAAGTGTTGGACAAGTGAGACTCTACTGTATATATACACACACACACACACACACACATATATATATATATATATATATATAACTTACAGTAGAGTCTCACTTATCCAACATAAACGGGCCGGCAGAATGTTGGATAAGCGAATATGTTGGATAATAAGGAGGCATTAAGGAAAAGCCTATTAAACATCAAATTACATTATGATTTTACAAATTAAGCACCAAAACATCATGTTAGACAACAAATTTGATAAAAATAGTAGTTCAATACGCAGTAATGCTATGTCGTAATTACTGTATTTATGAATTTAGCACCAAAATATCACGATATATTGAAAACATTGACTACAAAAATGCGTTGGATAATCCAGAACGTTGGATAAGCGAGTGTTGGATAAGTGAGACTCTACTGTACTTACTTAGGCGACCCCTTGTAGTTCGAGGATGATTGTCTTACACACACACAGAAATGAAATAAATAAATAAAATAATTTGGTTCAAAGCTGATAATCTGGATTTTATATGGCAGTATAGAAAGGGTTCCAGGCCCCTTCCACACAGCTGAATAAAATCCCACATTATCTGCTTTGAACTGGAATATATGATAGTGTGGACTCAGACAACCCAGTTCAAAGCAGAAAATGTGGAATTTCTGCCTTGATATTCTGGGTTATATGACTGTGTGGAAGCGCTCTCCATCTGTTCCTGGCCCGGACTGTTTGGAGCTTGTTCCACAAGGCATGCTAAACCAGGAGCTCTGTGTCTTTGCTTTCCCAGAAGGGCTTCCTTGCAAGCGAGCAAACAGAAAGTAAACTTGGCGGGCAAGCAACAACCCTAAAGAAGGTTGCTGCACGCGGACAGACAGATGGAGGCGCGCGGGAGAGAACGCGCCTGCGCTCTGCGCGCCTCAGCCTTTGCCTCGCCTCAGCCTCGCTCAGCTTGCCTGACTGGAATTTCTGGCCCGTCCCTTCTGCGCCCGGACGGCCAGGTAGCAGCAGGCCCCGCCTGGGTTCAGGTATTGCGGCCACTGGCGGCCCAGAGGGAGACCCTCAACCTCGCTGGCGCAAGGAGAAAAGTTTTCCTGGGAGTTTGGCAAGGGGAGAGGAGAGGAGAGGCGGGGCGGGGGGCTCTCCTCTTCACTCACGCACTCACTCACTCCCTCACTGCTGTTCCTGCTCTTCCTCCGCGTTGGAGTTGTCATCCTCACATTGCAACAGCCCTCGTCCTCTTCAGGGCGAGCAGCGCGGCTGAGGCGAGGAAAGCGCCTTCCTTCTCGGCGGAGATGGGCGCGCCTTGGTTGTCCCGCGGGCCGCTCCCGCTCCTGCTCCTGGCCTTGGGGCTGCTGGCCAGGGGCTCCTGCGCCGCCGCGGACGAGAAGCGAGGTGAGTGGAGCGCGCCTGAGGGGAAAGTGAGGCCGAGGAAGGGCGGCGCTCGGAAAGAGAGAGGCCGGGAAGCCTCGCCTGCGAGAAAGCTCAAGCTCGAAGCCCTTTCCCTTGTGACAGGCAGGCATGGGCTAACTTCGGCCCTCCCTCCAGGTGTGTTGGACTTCAACTGGCTGTTAGGAATTGTGGGATTTGGAAATCCCAAACACCTGGAGAGCCGAAGTTTGCCCATGCCTGCGTTTAGAGTTGTGCAATAGTGATTAGAACATGGAAGGGCGTTTTGTTTTGCAATTTATACACATACAGTATAATGTGATTGGGGATGGCATTTAATTTCGTTGTACTATGTACAGTGACAATCCGGTTCTTCCATTCTATTCTACTTGCTTTGCAGAGAGTGCAGTGTGGCTGTTATTATATCCCCTTCCACACAGATGAATAAAGTCCCACATTATCTGCTTTGAACTGGAATACAGTAGAGTCTCACTTATCTAACATAAACGGGCCGGCAGAACGTTGGATAAGTGAATATCTTGGATAATAAGGAGGGCTTAAGGAAAAGCCTATTAAACATCAAATTAGGTTATGATTTTACAAATTAAGCACCAAAACATCATGTTATACAACAAATTTGACAGAAAAAGTAGTTCAATACGCAGTACTGCTATGTAGCCATTATTGTATTTATTAATTTCGCACCAAAATATCATGATGTATTGATAACATTGACTACTAAGAGGCAGACTGTGTTGGATAATCCAGAATGTTGGATAATTAAATGTTGGATAAGTGAGACTCTACTGTACTTGCTTTGCAGAGAGTGGAGTGTGGCTGTTATTATAGCCCCTTCCACACAGCTGAATAAAATCTCACATCTGCTTTGAACTGGAATATATATATATATATATGAGCCCCCCCGCCAATGGCACGGTGGGTTAAACTGCTGAGCTGCTGAACTTGCTGACCAAAAAGTTGCCAGTTCAAATCCGTGGAGCGAGATGAGCTCCAACTGTTAGCCCCAGCTTTTGCCAACCTAGCAGTTTGAAAACATGCAAATGTGAGTAAACCAATAAGTACCACTCCTGCGGGAAGGTAACGGCACTCCATGCAGCCATTCTGGCCACATGACCTTGGAGGTGTCTACAGACAAGCAAGCTCTTCAGCTTAGAAATGGAGATGAGCACCAACCCCCAGAGTCCAACACGACTAGACTTAATGTCAGGGGAAAACCTTTATCTTTTATACGGCAGTGTGGACTCAGATAACCCAATTCACAGCAGATATTGTAGATTATCTGCTTTGATATTCTGGGTTATATGGCTGTATGCAAGAGCCCTGGGTTATATGGTTGACTGCACACGCCATATATTCTAATTCAAAGCAGAAAATGTGGGACTTTATTCAGCAATGTGGAAGGTGCCCCAGAATATCAAAGCAGATTATCCCACAACATCTGCTTTGAATTCGTTCCCACCGATGGAGCTTGAGATGGAGATGGGGCAGAGAGAAGGGTCTGTCCTGAAAATCTCAGGGCCCAGGGAGGTTCGTACAAGAGGATGCGGCCGGCGAAATAATCTGGACCTGTACTGTCTAGGACAGGCATGGGCAAACTTCAGGCCTCCACGTATTGTGGACTTCAACTCACACAATTCCTAACAGCCAGTAGGTTGTTAGGAATTGTGGGAGTCGAAAGTCCAAAACATCTGGAAGGCCAAAGTTTGCCTATTCCTGGTCTAGGGCTTTAAAGGTGATAACCAGCACTTTGAATTGTGCCCAGAAACAGACTGGCAGCCAGTGGGGCTACTTCAACAGTTGTTAGATGTTGGAAGAGTTGAGGGGTGAAGGACTGTTCTGTTTCCCCCTATTTCTTAATTAACCTGATTGGTGATGTCAGACTTCCTGATTTTCTTAAAGAATGGAGCCAGGATTATAAGAAGCCGTAAAGTGGTTGTTGTGCCTCCCACTTCCTGTAGTTACCAACAACGCTGTCATAATCTCAAAAGCAGATCTGAAAAGAATAAGAGCAATCTTTTTTCTGAAACTGGAATGCTATCCACAGACATACATGGGGTTCATTCTGAATTTATCTCAGAATCTTCTTTTCCTGACATGTTTTCCTACTTCATTTCTCTGATGAGATCTGTAAATAACTTAAGTGAAGTTATTGGCACATGTGCCATGTGTTTCTGCTGTGTAAAGAACTTGCCTCTTTGTCTAAAATTCATTCTCTTAGTTCCTCTTCTGGTGTGTGCTTCATTATCTCTTTTTCTTTCACAAGCCCTTGAAGCATCAATAGGACTAACAACTCTGGCACAGGAGAGAAATCCATGTAACAGACAGATGTGTCAGTTTCACAAGAACATACATGCCCTGGGAAGAGGTTACTGTCTAAAGATTTCCATCCCCTTCCTGTAACTTGGGGAAAACCAGCAGTGATTCATTCATAGGAATAACAGTGCCTAGTAACTAACATTCCTTACAGATGGGAGACGTAACAATTGATTGTGCGCTTGCTTGATGAGTTGTTTCAAAGGTTCCCTTAACTATCAGATGCTCTTTTGTGCCAATATGTGCACAGTGTAGTTAAACAGCATAAGGAACTGTTCACCATGAAACTATTTCTTTGCCAAGTCCTTTTTAAAAAAAACACTTTTACCTGTATGTGTTTGCTCTTCCCAAGTGAAGTAATTTGTCAGTCTTTATGATTTGGTGCCATGTCAGCTAAACTTGAAATTTTACCCCATAGCTGTATCGCCCCTTACTTTGTTTAACAACTGAGAAAAATAAAATACTCTTTTGTTGTTGACAATCCAGTTTAGAAATTGGAGTGGAAATGGTGCAAAGAAGTTTGGGAGTTTGTCTTCTGGCCAGTAAATGGTTTTCCCTCTGCCTCTTTCTTTAATTTATGTGAGTTTTTGAGAGCAAGCAGCTAACTTCAATTCCTGGCAAATCATCTTTGTTTTGGAAATCTGCCAGAAGGAGAAAAATGAAGATTTTCGTCTTTCGTTCTTTCCCCTTCTCATTGCTTCTTTCCTGAGAGGGGAAAATGTCTGATACATGAGCAAAAGCAATTTAAGTATTTCATGAATCCAGACAATGAAACAATCTTTGGAAAGAGAAACGCCTCTCTGAAGAGCCTAATTGCACAATCTTTAAATTGTTCTCCACTCAGAAGAGCAAGTCCATACCTGTTGGTGATGTAATTTGAACAGGGTTGTGTTTTTTTCCTCTTCCCTTTTTTAGGTAGACTCGCATCCATTTTATACTGTTCAGATTAAAACTATTTTGAAGTGTGGGTAGTCTGAGTTAAGTCTTTAAAGGAATAAAAAGAAATTGAAAACAAAATATTTAGAATTATGTATATTCAGTATAATTCTATGGAATAATAGGTTGGCAACCTCTGTTGTTAATAACTGCCCCATATCAGTAGTATAGTTGAATGTAGACAAACATTTTAATTGTGAAAATAAGTTGTTTGTTGTTAGATTTAACAATTGCAGGCTTTCATGCACTGGTTTAATTATAAACATTTTCCTGATCTCCGTCATTCTCTGTTACTAAGGAAAAAATAAGATGTATTGTTTTTGATTGTACCTTGCTTCTGCAGATACTCTATATGGTGCAGGTGTTCCTAAAGTTCATATAATAGATTAGAGGGCATTACCCATCATGCTTGAAGAATATGTCTTTGGCCCAAGGAGCTTAACATCTCAATTTCACCAGTACCAGGAAAGGAAAAGATAGGAACAAAAACGAATGTGGACATGGGTAGTCTTAATGAGTAGAGAAGGGTGATAGAGTCAGAAGGGACTGTCTAGTTTAACCATATGCAAAACTAAAATACCCAACATCCAAGCTCTGTTTAAAACACCCAAAGAAGAGTCCACTACCCTGTAAGTGAATCCATTCCACTCTCAAATGGCTCTTACATCAATATCCTTTTGAATGTTTAGGTGGGATCTCTTATTGTGATCTGAATCCATTGGTTTGTGTTTTCTGGAGCAACAAACATAATATCTTTTTAGATATTTAAAGATGCTATCATGTCACTTTTCAGGGTGCATCTACACTATAGAATTAATGCAGTTTGACAGTACTTTAACATGGCTTAGTGCACTCTTTGACAAAGAAGGCCAAAGAGCTTGAACACCTGCAACTAATGATTCCATAGCATAGGGCTGGGGCAAGTAAAATGGTGTTAAACTGCATTAATTCAACAGTGTAAACGGATCCTCAGTTTTCTCTACACAAACCCAACTCCTTAAGTGATAAAAACTAGATTAAACAAAAGGCTCTATAGAGACGCTGGTTTACTAATACTATGTGAGTATCATTCATCCCAATATATTATAGAGCATTCTATTAAATATTGTATCTCCTTGCTATGAACAGTGTGTAATAAGGGACAAAAATATTACTATAGAGATGCTTATTGATAAAATTGTCAACGTTTGAGATGCCTTGTCTATGAGGAAAAACATTTGTGGCTTCTCATTTACAAAGATACTAAGGACAGGTGTAATGAATTTTTTTTAAAAAAAAACTCTCAGTGTTATGGAGGTGATTTTTCACACTTCAAAATAAGAAAACTGAAGTTGATTGATATGTCATGCCCAAAGGCATTATGCTTCAATTGATTCGAAATTGGATCACAGAAAGGGATTAACTATTACATTTAAGTCTTGCATATGAATTCTAGAGAAGTGCCCAGCTGGTCATTATTGGAAACAGAGGATATATGTGATGAAACATTAGCCTGATCCATAAAGGGAATTATTTTAACCTCCAGAAGACAGGAGCAGAATTCAAAACGATCTTGACAGACTAGAGAGATGGGCCAAAACTAACAAAATGAAGTTCAACAGGGACAAATGCAAGATACTTCACTTCGGCAGAAAAAATGGAAATCAAAGATACAGAATGGGGGACGCCTGGCTTGACAGCAGTGTGTGCGAAAAAGACCTTGGAGTCCTCGTGGACAACAAGTTAAACATGAGCCAACAATGTGATGCGGCTGCTAAAAAAGCCAATGGGATTCTGGCCTGCAATAGGGGAATAGCATCTAGATCCAGGGAAGTTATGCTCCCCCCCTATTCTGCCTTGGTCAGACCACACCTGGAATACTGTGTCCAATTTTGGGCACCACAGTTGAAGGGAGATGTTGACAAGCTGGAAAGCGTCCAGAGGAGGGCGACTAAAATGATTAAGGGTCTGGAGAACAAGCCCTATGAGGAGCGGCTTAAAGAGCTGGGCATGTTTAGCCTGCAGAAGAGAAGGCTGAGAGGAGACATGATAGCCATGTACAAATACGTGAAGGGAAGTCATAGGGAGGAGGGAGCAAGCTTGTTTTCTGCTGCCCTGCAGACTAGGACACGGAACAATGGCTTCAAACTACAGGAAAGGAGATTCCACCTGAACATCAGGAAGAACTTCCTCACTGTGAGAGCTGTTCGACAGTGGAACTCTTTCCCCGGGGCCGTGGTGGAGGCTCCTTCCTTGGAGGCTTTTAAGCAGAGGCTGGATGGCCATCTGTCGGGGGTGCTTTGAATGCGATTTCCTGCTTCTTAGCAGGGGGTTGGACTAGATGGCCCATGTGGTCTCTTCCAACTCTACTATTCTATGATTCTATGATTCTATGGAAAATGGACATCAACCAAGACTTATTTGTATATGAAGAATGCAGGCTACACTATGTTTGAACATCTTTCCCATTGTTCAAATGTGTGTATTGCCCTTTTTGAAATTATGTATCCTAGGGCAAATATTTTAAAGATCAGTAAATCAAAACTTGAGTAAAAGCCAAAAAGGAGTGTTTTTCTTCCTGATTCTTCATCATTCACATATTTGGGAGGTGTATAGATCCGGCCAACCCATGTGTAGTCTAAAAACCAAGTGGCATGTTGTTGTTGTGTTAGAACCTTTCCACTCTACTCCAGAGCAGAAAATATATATCATGTAAATAGTCATTGTATTTCTCTGTGTGGATTTTTTAATTAAAGTGCAAAAGTGAATCTTAAGAATTAACCTCAAAGCCACAAGGAATGGTAATGGGGCAAGGAAGTGGGGAGATGCTTGCCATCAAGGCTTGATCTTGGTATGGGCATGAAGATATTCTTTCTTGGGTAACCTGCTAAGAAGAAGGTCCTTTTGTTTTGTCTTTGGAGTAGATTGCCTGAAATCCCTTGTGGCTGTTTTATTTTATCTCTCCCTTTGGGATGGGGAAGTGGGGTTGAGCTTGAGGTATGGAAATTGTCTGATTATTAGGTCTCTTAACATGATCTCCTCAGTTAATTGTCTGATATAACTAAAATGTTGGTATTGTAGCTACTACTGTATATACTCATGTAAAAGTTAACCTCATGTATAAGTTGAGGGCAGGTTTTAGGGCTGAATTTATGGGTTTTGATATGATCCATGTTAAGCCGAGGATCATTTTGCAGAGAAGGGAAAGCAGAAATGCTGGCTTAGCTGCTTCGAGTGTTACCATTTCTTTTTCACTACCTGCTGCAGGTTGCTTTTACCGACTTCATCTTGTCTCTACTTTTTTGGCCTTTTGAAAGGTCCTCTCAGAAGCATTTTAGCTATTGCCATTGGCAGATTTGGAAAAAATAGAAAGAGTATCTACAGTTGGTGGTTGACATATAATTGCCATGTGCATGGAATTTTCAGAGGCTCATATATACTTGTGACAATTTTGGATTATTAGATCTCATGAATCTCCCAGCTTTTTAAAACACTGTATCACACATTTGTTATGTTATGATTTCCTTTGTACAGGAATAGAAAAATTAGCCAAGGGTTTCTAGAAGTGTAACAACTATTTGGCCTTGACTTTAGCCCCTTGAACAATTTTATAGAACAGTGGTTCCTAAAATTTGATCCTCCCAATGTTTGGGCAATCAACTCTCAGAAGCCACAACCAGCTTGGCCAACTGTCAGGAATTCTGAGAGCTGAGGGCCAAAACCCCTGGAAGACAAAACGTTGGGAACCACTGTAATAGAAGATAGGTTTTGCTAAACAGTGCAAAAGATTCCATTAGACCTGATCAGCTTTGTAAATGTTATATAGTTCATGTAATTGTGTCAGCTACCACATGCCACAAGGTCTTAGTTCTGATATCAAACATTTATGAAAATTAGTGCTGTATTTTGGGAATACATAATAAATTATATTGTGCAGCTCAGAGCAATAAAAAGTTATGTGGTTTTCCTTAGAGGCTGGTGTTCTGTTTTGCCCTGCTGTTAAAAGTGATGCATCAGCAGTTTCTTAAGGTTTCCTCAAATAAGTATGTATTTGAAAATGTACCAATTCAGTACCTACTTATTACAATGTAATATTTTAGTATCACTGAAACATTTGTGATAGCAGGGGGTTTTTTTCGTGTCAGGAGCGACTTGAGAAACTGCAGTGCATCTGCATCATCCAATACATTGTCCTGTTCTTGTCTGCAAAACAAAACTTGAGAAGTGGCAATGTTTCTGCCTAGCAGTGATGCTGTGTCACATTCCAAGAGAGGTCTGCACATTGGTCAAGGACAGCTTTTCTTTGCAGATTTATGTTAAGGCCATGTTCTGAAACGAATTACCCTGAAAAGTTCTGTTTCTCACACAGGAATTTTTATGGCAATGTGCATTCTGCTTATTGTGAAGTGCTTGCCCTTCTTGTTACTATATTTATATATATTGTTTTGAGTGCTTTTATTTATTTATTTTAAAATAGAAGTTTAAAATAAATGCTGTGGAAAAATACATCTTAAATAGCAGCTCAGGTTCTGATGTCAAAGGTTAGCTGCTCTGAGTTTCCTTATGGAGAGAAAAAGCAGGTATAAATAATAATAATGATAATGATAATGATGATAATACAAGCACAAACACAAGCACTCCTTTGCTTACAATTAAAGTTTCTTTATTTGTTTTTCTTTTTTATTCAAGTTTTTCAAATGTGATACATAAAAGGTAAATGGAATGGGATGTGGGGTAGAGGTTCGGGGAAGGTAGATGCATTGGGGCGGGGTAGGTAAAATAAAGAAAAGGGGAAGGTGGAAAAAAGGGGGGAGGTATTGAGGGTAAATAGAAGGGGTAAAAGTCTATTTGGTCTTCCGTTTTTTTACTTGTTGCGGTTTTGTCCTTCTGTTATTTTACATCTCTTGTTTTCTGGTCTCCATTTTGTTTTGTTTTCTTGGGTACTCCTAATTGTTAGTTAATCCTTTTTATTCTTTCTATATTCTTTGTACATTTTCCAGTCTGTCATTTTTACTGGTTTTCCTCTATTTTCTTTCATTAAATAAGTTAGTCTATCCATATCATGGATTTCATCTAGTTTATCTATCCAAGATTCTATAGAAGGGATTTCTTCCAGTTTCCAGTGTCTGGCAAAGGTTATCCTTGCCGCAGTAGCTATGTAAGTAAAAAATAATATCTTCATTCTCATTGAAACTTGATATGCTTTCTGTTAGAAGAGAAGTATGCGTCTTAAGATGAAGTAAGCATCCAAAGCTTTGGCAAAAATTGAGACTTGTGTTTACTGTTTTTTTATTTGAGACCTATAGGTTTCTGTTGTCATTTTTGTAGAAAGTGGTCTGAGAGTTTTAGTAAACCACAAGCTGAACATGAGCCAACAGTGTGATCCAGCAGCTAAAAAAGCCAATGCAGTTCTACATTGCATCAATAGGAGTATAGTGTCTAGATCGAGGAAAGTCATAGTCCCACTTTATTCTACTTTGGTCAAACCTCACCTGGAATAACACTGTGTCCAGTTCTGGGCACTGCGGTTCAAGAAGGTTATTGACAATTTGGAATGTGTCCAAAAAAGAGCGATCAAAATGATCAGAGGGTTGGAAGCTAAGCCCTATGAAGAAAGACTTAGGAAGCTGCGTATGTTTAGCTTGGAGAAAAGAAGGCCTTGGGGGGACATAATAGCCATGTTTTAATATTTGAAAGGATGCCACTTTGGAGAGGGGGCAAATTTGTTTTCTACTGCTCTGGAGACAAGAACATGGAAAAGTCAATTCAAATTGCAAGGAAAAAATTCCACCTAAATATTAGGAAGAACTTCCTGACAGTAAGAGCTGTTCAGCAATGGAATATGCTGCCTCGGAGGGTGATGGAGTGTCAGGGGTGCTTTGATTGTGTGTTCCTTCATGGCAGGGAGTTGGACTCTCTAACTCTATGATTCTATGAAAACCTAGACTTTGTGTCCTTAAAATCTGATTTTATGGTTCACTATCAAAATGAATCTGTTTTAGAAGCGCACATATAGCTCTACCTGAATGTAATATAGGTACCTGTGCCATTGTGAGGAAGTTGTATGCTCATCCAAAATATAGCAGTATCTCCTCTTCAATTGGCATTGTTGTGTTAACAGTTACTATTTCCTAATCTGATGTAGTAATAATATGGAAAGCTATGACAAGGTATATTGTGTGGATGTAGAACTGGAAATAATCATTGTGACTATAGAGCAGGGATCCTCAAACTTTTAAAGCAGAGGGCCGGTCCACGGTCCCTCAGAGTGTTGGGGGGCCGGACTATAGTTTGAAGAAAAAAATGAACAAATTCTGATACACATTGCACATGTTTTATTTGTAATCAAAAAAAATGAAAGAACAATACAATATTTAAAAATAAGAACAATTTTAACCAACATAAACCTACCAGGATTTCAGTGGGAAGTGTGGGCCTGCTTCTTGCTGATGAGAAAGTCAAGTTAATTAGGATTGTTGTTATTGTTGTATGCCTTCAAGTCATTTCAGACTTAGGGTGAGCCTAAATGTAAAACTGAGAGGGGGGCCCAGATTAAGGACCTTGGAGGGCTACATCCAGCCCACAGGCCTTAGTTTGGGGGGCCCTGCTATAGAGTATAGGGTGCCAATGATTTATCTGCATAGATAAGCTCTAAATTAAGAGCTTATGAGAGATAACATATTAAATAATGATTTTTCTATTTACTAATCTCATTACAGTGTTCAGTGCTTTAGGGACAGGTCAGAAAACTAAGGGTGGTTCTACATGGCAGTATAATGCAGTTCAAAGCCAGCTCAAGGGAAAGGTGTCCACAGAACATACACTTGCAATGTGTGCTGCAGCACACATAAAGCCAGAAACAGCTCATTTAAAAAAACTCACCAGAAAGTATGGAACAGACCACATAATGCGCTGCAGCTCATCAGAGTATATTCCACGTAGAACTCAAAATCATTATACTCTGATCATCTGTGGTACATCAACACATCTCAGTGGACTGGTTAAGAGAACACCCCCTGTTTTCCAAAGGCTGTTTATCTAAGAATATTAGTTTGTTTAATCCATTTCCAAACTGGATTATAGTGTCTGTGCAGAAATCTTTGCCCTGGAAATTTAATTGCAATCTGTATGTAAAGGAGTAGGGATATTATATTGCATATTCCTGTGAGATCTTCAAAAACTGGATCCTGCATTTGCATATTTAAATTTCCTGAAACTTTGTTCTTCCACCAGCTAGGAAGCTAGTAAATCGATTGCTTTTCATATTAATGCTTTCCTAAATATGCAAGGTTACTCATTTTGGTAACAATAGTTCGAATTCTTATGTATGTTTTAAGGACAACAAGTAACAGACCTTATCCAGGAGCACCTGGATAGCTGTATATTTGTTTGGAGTACAGAATATATGAAACTTGCACTTGACCTTGAAACCCACTGAGCAGTCTTGGGAAAGTTACACATGCTCAACCCCAGAGTAAGGCAGTGGCTGATCCCTTCTAAATAAATATTGCCTCCCCAATATCCTGTGATAGGGATGCCATAAAGTTGGAAAAGACTTGAAGACACACAAAAGACCAAGAAGTCCCAATGTATCCAAGTGGATCTTGCTTCTGAATTAGACATATAGCATTGCGGTGCTAAACTTCTTTTTAGTCTCTTCCCCAGTTGGAAATATACAAATGCTGTCTTGAATTTAAGCAGATAGGTTTATAATAGAGTTGTTGGATGCGTCCATGGTACACTAACTTCGGAAAAGTACAGTATGTTTAATCAGTTGTTACAGATATAGCTCCTTTGCATTATTTTTTGGCTCTTCTGTGATATTGATTCAGAGGAATGCTTCACCAGTTTTAGTAGTATAATTTCTATACAGTACTTCTAAAAAGATATTCACTATATCTCAATTTTCAAATATTGGTGAAGTTGATGCCCCCCCTCCACCCCATTACTAAATTAATTGCTGAAGTAAGATTAAAGAACTGATGGTGAGGCAGATGATGTGGAGAGAATCTTGTAATATAAGATGTTACATAGCACCTTACGGTTGCTGTTAAGTCTAGCTGGAGGTTGGTATAGACCAGTTCCCAGATTACACAAATGAGCAGTATAGCGATAGTCTAAAACAGGATAAGCATAATGGCTAAATTATGTGTCTGAAGTTAAATTTAAATGAGTGAAGTAGAAGACAAGTTTTGCATAATCGATAAAATGTTTGAAAATACATGAGTAATTGTAATTAAGGCTAATGTCCCATACTTGGAGATGTGAGTAGGGTTTGGCCAATGCACCCATTGCCTGTTCTGCTAAACAATCCACCTGATTTTATTTGTTACATGATCAATGAATTAGGATGCCAAAAGTGCATTGCTATTTTTGTTCGAGGGCCATGATAGTGTCTGTGACATATTGTGATGCCCAGCCTTAGGGGATTTTCCATAGATATGCCTTATTGGTTATACTTGTTAAACAACTTTATAAACAAGCTCCATTGGAATCATACAAAGCTGTGTAAAAATGGCCAAGGTGGATTAAAAAAGAAGAGATTATATAGTGTGTGTGTGTGTTCTAACGACGTCTTAAAAGCTCAGCTCATCAAAAGAAAAATGTATGCAATATCAACACAGTAAAAATACCGTACAATAAAATGACAGGAGTTAAAATTAGCCTGACAATACAGAGGCTGAAACCACTTGACATGCCACAAGGACAAAAAGATCAATGTCTTAAGTGGTCTTATATTATGTGGTTTTGCTTATGTGAGAGCACAGGTGAGGAATACTCATTGATGGCAAGTGTTACATTAATGCATAACCTCTTAAGCTATACTTTCTTCCTTTCTTATTTCTTGAGTCTGTGGCAATGCATAATGACTCAGTTCAGGTCTAATGCATAATGACTCAGTTCAGGTATCCATCTACCTCATCCTTTGCATATGATAGGAAGACTTGAAGAACTTCATTATCAAGTTTGCTATTTGCTCTTTCAAGTTATAGTTTGATTACAAACAGTGTTCAGGTTCCTGAAGTTTTAGGCAAAAACTCTGATAATTAACCACAGGTTTAGAAAGCTGCCTATACAGTATATTAAAAATATTTGAAAAGGGAGAACTTTGACATGCTCTACACCGCCACAAAATATGGAGTGGAAACAGCGCACAAAATGACAGTTCTGCCCTGCATGCAGACCGACAGGTACATCCCAAGCCATCTTTGGCAGTGGGAAGGCATTTGATAGTTCAGTGCTGCTATGCAGGGGCTCAGACTCTAGACCAGGCATGGGCAAACTTTGGCTCTTCAGGTGTTTTGAGAGTGTGGAGTGGCAGTCAGCATAATAACTGCCGATTCCACTTAGAATTTCAACTTTCTCATGTATTTTTTAAACCTAGATGCAACTGTTTTAAGTAGCTTTCCCGGGGTTAGATCAGATCACCTTATGTGCATTTTATAAATGCCTGAAGGCTGATCCGACCCCACACTGAACTAAATGATCAGTGTTGATGGGGCCTTAGTCATTGACTCTGGTACCATGTCTTCAGTCACTTTGCATACAGAGAATAGATAATGTTTTCCAGGCCCATCTATACTAACCATTTAATGCAGCTCCAAGCCAACTTGATAGCCATCCTGGAGCTCAAGTAAGTGCCCATTTTCGGTGTTTGGGATGGAGTGGGAAAGGGGGTGCTAGCTCAGATAGAATCTGCTCCCAACTTTGGCATGATTGGGTTAGTGTCCTGCCACAGAGGTGGTTGTTGGCACCCCATCTGGCCATAATGCTTCCCCAAACTGGTATGCTTCATGGCAGTTCAAGGTCACATTGGTCCCTGTGTAGAATCACCTTAAGTGAAGCCAAAACAGAATTAGTATGCTTCAACCATTGAAGAGTGAAATGTTTGGATTCTTTGCCATCATGTATCTTTCATGTAACATGTTCTGTTTCATGTTATATAATGTAACTGTGAGAGTTGAATATAAACAAAAACAGGGTGGAGAGAGAGCTATGATAAATAACTTGTTTTAGCAGTTTGGTCAGATATTTCAACATTGCCATGAGCGAAGAAGTAAAATATTGCTTAATTTAGTCGCTAAATTTTTGTTTTTTTAAAAACCAAGTTCTATCTCATTTCACATAAAATGCAGCTAAATAAATAACATATCTAGTGATATAATCTAGTTCAATGCAATTAAATCCACATTCTAAAACTGGATTATGTCGCAGTTTACCCTCAGTCCCCAGTTTGAAATGCAGGATTTGAGAAAATTAGCTTTTAATATAGAGAAGCATTTGCTTCCCGCTGTCCCCAAACTGTCTAAACCTCTTTCTTTGTCTTTCACTATAACACTGTTTACATGCTTGAGGCATCTGAATTTGTCACATAAATTCTTCCCTCGCCCTATTACCACTTTTGAAATTAGCATACCTAGGTCACTCCTGATCGTTGTGTATGGCATACCATCATTGAGATGATCATAGGTTGCAGCCTTCTATTATGTGGGTTTACCTGTTTGGAACCTTTGCTTACAGAGAATTATTTTGTAATGCAGGGTGTTGCTCTCAAATTGACCCTTGGGCTCCTCCCTGTGATTTTTTAAATTATTGTGTAAAACAATCTTCTCTTCCAACGCCAAGTTTGCAGAGTGGGGAGTTGTTCAAAACATAGACATCCAGGGCAGGAATTATACATAATTTAAATTTAAAATGAAAGCTGTTGTTTTGTGACCTTCTTTATCTCAATTTCTCCATTTTTCAAACATGCCTTGTTTTGTTCTCTATGTTACAAGGGAACAATAAGTGCTGTCCCAATAAGTGCTCTGAATGCTTCTTCTTTGCAACATTGCACTGTTCACAGTCATCAGCTTCAGTGGATTTCATGAAGTGATCCAGAATTTCTAATGAGTTTTTTAAACACACAGTTTCCGGCTGTATGCGGGTTGGAAGTTGTTTTGAGGGTGATTTCCCCAAAACCTCGAGCTGACTTCCATCCAGATTATAGTGCCTGTGTGGATGAGGCCTGGTCTCCACAGTGCCTGAGTAAATAATTGCCTGGAGGTTCTGTATATGCTGCTCTGTATTCCATGATGAAAGAATGGTTAAATATAAATGAAAAGAATAAATGGCTTAGATGCCATGCTGTTGCTTTGTGTGGATATGGAAGTGTTATTGGGATTTCTCAGTTCATCTGCAGTGCAAGTACCATTACTAAGGATCCATAGGCATGGACATTTTAAATGTGCAGGTTGATGCAGAAGGAGAGGATAAATGAAAATATGTTTGAAAATGAACTGTGATCAGTGGAAGAAACTAATACAACAGGACAGCTGTTATTTTTTCGGAAACCTGCTATATGATTCAAGATAGATAAACTTCAGATACTTTGTGAGATAAACTTCCCACCCTGTTAACTTAGTTGTTGATGATTAAAACCTCCACATCACTTTCTAAATTCATTATTCATTGGAGAAACAGGTTGGTTTGACCTAGTTTTTCTGCAGACACGTTTTCCATCTTCCTTGCCCATCTTCCCAGCCTCTTTTCACCCTTTGTCTACTCCTAACAATAATTATACAGTATTGTCTTTGGACAAAGCTCTATCATCTAATATAAGTGAAAAGGGGAAACAATTTTGCCGAAATTAATCATGTCTTTATTGTCCTAGTTAAGAAATAAAAGCAAATTAAGTGATTCATGTTAGAGGTTTTAAGAAAGCCAAATAATCTGCTGACTTTCAAAGAAACTGCATTTACCAGTGGTTCTCAACCTTTTGGTCTACCAGGTGTTTTTTACCTCAATTCCCAGAAGCCTCAGGTAGTATACACAAGATAACTAATTAGGAATTTAGAGAAATGAATTCCTAAAGATCTGGAAGACCAAAGGTTGAGGACCACTGGCATAGACTATTCTGAGATGTAATGGCACAAACTGTGTGAATTGTATTCACAGATCAGAAGTACTCGAGGTGTTTGTGAAGAGAGACTGAGTGAAAGAGTGCACACCATGGATTCTTATGCTAACCTTTCCAGTTTTTTTCTGTTTGTTTTCTGTCAGGTATTTGATTAAGTAGCATTGTAAAGAAGTGCTTCCCAAGTGATCCGATTAATCGCTCTCCTTTACCTTTAGATGTATTTTGAAAAGCTTCATTAAACTATTTGGTAAAGGTTTCTTTTATAGAAAGAATAACCAAACATTTATCTGGACAGTTACCACCTGTATGCTACTCATTAACTGAAACCTGGTGCAGTTTAAGTGAGTTTGACTATAGCCCTAAAGTCATTGGTGGAATGGCATTTATACAATTCATTGCCAAATTTCATTATTTGATACTTATAATTCAATCCTGTTTCTATTAAAATAAATTTTTTGTACAGAAGCGCTCAATTTATTTGATATAGTATTTAGTGGCTGAATCACTGTCATATCTTTTTGTGGCTGCAATTCAATACATTCCATAATCTTTCCCTGATCAATTGTTTCAGTGGGATAGCATCTTCTGAAAATGTTTGCACTACTTCCTGACTGGAATACATTTTAGACCACATTCACAGTGTTATCTCAGCTTCTGACTACCCTTTAATCGACAGTTCCTGTAATGTTCAGTTTCTCAGATTATCCATGTTATCATGGTATCCAGAATCTAGGCTAAATAATGTTCTTAAATTATATAATACACCTCTAAAAATGCACATGTCTGACCCTGCAACAAGTTTGGATGTGATACTAGCTGGGATATACGAACCACACAGAGAACTTTGGGGAAAGAAACAGCAGGACATAAACATCTGAAGATATTAACATTAAAATATATGGGGTATCATACAACCAAAAATGGTTGTTTTCAATGGGATAGCATCCCTTTTCCTAAAATGTGGACACCTCCTCCCAAGAAATGAATTTGCATGCTTGATGTGCATGTGGAAAGAAGCACAGTTCATACAAACAATCATACACTTCCTCATATTTCAAAAATACCCAAACTACTTCTCAGTATATTACTTACCTTGGTGCTTATGTTTCCTTTTTTTCTGACTCATGACCTATTTTATCTACAAGGGAAGCCAATTTGAGGCAAGAGTCTTTTTTTGGTATCATCTGTATTTGTGAACACTGAATAAAATTAACTGTAAGTCAAGGATTTATTTACCTTTCTTAAAGCCAACTAGCTGCAGAAATACGTTTTAGCTGTTTACACAAAGTTTCAGTTTTATAATGGCTTTGACTTTAGTCATTAACATACTACCAATTCTATATCACATTACTGACCTAGCTGTTGAACATTAAGTTTGCCACATAGACGTAATAGTTTGAGAATCAGATCCCCGAATTGCAAACATGTAGCAGGCTTCTGTTGAACTTCTGTTGACCAACTTGAATGTACAGTAGAGTCTCACTTATCCAAGATAAATGGGCTGGCAGAACATTGGATAAGCGAAAATCTTGGATAATAAGGAGGGATTAAGAAAAAAGCCTATTAAACATAAAATTACATTATGATTTTAAAATTAAGCATCAAAACATCATGTTTTACAAGAAATTGACAGAAAAAGCAGTTCAATACACAGTAATGTTATGTAGTAATTACTGTATTTACAAATTTAGCACCGAAACATTGCAACATTTACTACAAAAACAACGACTACTAAAAAGCAGACTGCCTTGGATAATACAGACCCTTGGATAAGTGAAGCTTCGATAAGTGAGATTCCACTGTATTCAGCAACTGGCCTGGCTGGGTTCTTGGGGAGTAGCCTGCTTGAAAAGAAACACAATAACTATATGGTATCTGTGTTTTTCTTCCTCTTCTTTAGCTAAAACATTTTATCTAAATCATTGTTATGGCTGAAGCTCTACATCTATTCCACACCACATTTTCACTGTTAAGTTTACATGATCCATGTCCTATCAGAGTCTTTGCTTTGCTTCCATTGATCTGTGTTGTCTGCAAATTTACAAGATGTTCTAGCTCTTTATATCATATTTTGACTAGTTGCTGTAAAAACTGAAGTGAGTTGTGAGAGTGAAGGCCAATAATAAGTAATGATGTGGTTGCACTGAACTATGTTTGCACTGTGAAACTGCAACCAATTTAAAAAGGCAAAGACCTCTTACCACTTATCATATTGAGGTACAGTACATAGAGAGAAAATCATATATGTTTAAGAATAAAGAGGGAGAGGGGTAATAAGAGAGGTGGGTGGGGATGAGTTCTCCATTGCGCTGCCTGATGTCAGAGCAAGTGACAGGGAAAAGCTAAGTGCCGTGTCACAGCCAGGGACTGCCACAACATTTGGAGGTAGGGAGCAGGCTGCCATCTGGTGTCCCAGGACCACTTGAGCCCAGCTAACCCTAGTAATCAGTAGTACAAAAATCTGAGGTTTTTTTTCAACACTGTTAAGTAGATTTTGGAAGTTCTGGTAATTACAGGTGGAGCATCCCTTGTCTGGAATTCCATAATACTCCGAAATTCAAAACTGTCCACATGGATGGTTGTAATAGTGGCAGCTTTTCTCTCTAGTGGTTTAATGCCTGTAAGCTTTGTTTCATGGACAACATTCAAGCATCTCCCATTTATCTCATTATGTAAGTATATGCAAGTACAGATATTCCAAAATAATAAAAAGGTGAAATACAAAACACACCCAAAGCATTTTATATAAGGGATATTCATCTTGAAGTTTAAGCAACTGTGTGCAAAGCATGCAAGTGATAGTTATTCAAGATAAACACAAATATTTAAGTGTTATGGACATTCACCTGTGATTATCTAATTGCACACCACCTCACAGCCACTTTTGTGGAAGACGGTACCAAGGCAAACTAACAGCTAATGTTTAAAGTTAATGCCTAACAGCCATTATAATAAAAACTCCTGTTGCTACTGCCAATCACCTCAATATGTAATGGAACTTGCAGAACTGATTGTGTCTCCCCCTCTCCCTCTTTTATTCTAATACACATTTCTGTCCATGTGCTCAGTATGATTGGTGGTAAGAGGATTTTAAAATGGTTGCAAGTTGACAATACAAACACTTCTCAAAGCAACCATTTCATCACTTATCTTTGGCCTTTTCTCACACAACTCACTTTCATTCTTACAGCAGCTAGCCAAGATATGATATAAAGAGCTAGATCATCCTATGAATTCGCAGATAACACAGATCAATGGAAGCAAAGCAAAGAATCTTTTAGGACATAGATCATGGATAACAGTGAAAATGTAATGTTGAACTTATGTAAGATTCAGCCATAACAATGATTTAGATAAAATGTTTTAGCTAAAGAAGAGGTAGAAAAATACACACACTACATAGTAAATGTGTTTCTTTCCAAGCAGGCAACTCCCCAAGAATCCAGCCTGGCCAGTTTCTGAATACATTCAGATTGGTCAACAGAAGGTCAGGTTTATCAGCCTGCTGCGCATTTGAAGCCCTGGGATCTGGTTCTCGAATAATTAGATCCATGTGGAAACCTTAATGTTCAACAGCTAGGTCAGCAATGTGATATAGAACTGGAACATGTTAATGACCAAACTCAAGGCCATTATAAAACTGAAGTTTTGTGTAAAAAGCTTAAAACATTATTGCTGCTAGTTGGCTTTAAGAAATGTAAATATATCCTTCACTTACATTTCAAGAGAGATGAAAATTTCTATTCTAAATGTAGTAAAAACAGTTCTTTAAAAGTAATTATAACATATAACTAAAAATGTCAGTTGTTGCATCATGCTACCTCATAGCATGATTTTATTACTCATTTATTTCCAAGGTCTGTTTACAATTCTGTATGAATTGTATGTGCATTCTGTGAAATGAAAGATGTGTTCTCAGACATAACAAAAAACCTACTTTCTTTTCTAGAGAATTAAAGATGGAGTTTAACCATCAAGAAAAACACTATTTGGCAGAATACAGCAGACACTCAATTTACCAGAGCTTAAGCTACTGGAACTCTCAAGCAATTTTAAATTTAAAATAAAATTAAATCATTATAGTGGAAATGTAAAACTGTTAAGTTTGTCTATTTATTTTTATTTGTTTTCAATTACTATATTTCAATATTAATATCAAGTTAAAATAAGAGTTCAAGGTCGAGTATAGTATAGGGTATAGTATTAGTTTTGCCTATTTTTAGTATTAACTCTCAATCCACCAGAAACTACATTTACCATTCCCCATGGTTGCTGATTAACTGAGGGTCTGTTGTACTTAGTTTGATCAACAAAGCAAATTCTTTCAAGGAAAGTTGGGAAAATCGTAATCTTTGCAGAAAGACTGCTCTCAGTCTTATCAGCATTCATTGCTATTAATCTGAGAACAATGATAAAATATGAAATAAAATATAGAAATGCATTAAGAGCTGCCACTGCTTTCTCTCTCTTTTTCATACAATTTAAAGTTATATGAAAAAGTCTCTTTGTATTTATTTACTTTCAGTGCAAGTCAGAATTTAACAGATCCCAAGATTGTTTTTCTTTTTAGCTGAAGTCAAGGCTGCACCCATCTTTTCACTGACTGTATAATATTCACATGAGAATAAATCTTCTGTGTCCTTATTAGATGTTTCCACGTGAGAACAGAGACATAGTTTATTATTTATTTACAACATTTTTACCCTGCCTTTCTCAACTCCAGAGGGGACTCAAGGCAGCTTACACATAGGCAACTATTTGATGCCTTTAAAAACTGTACAATTCAAATGAACATTAAAAAATTATAAAATATATTAAAACAATCAAAATATTTAAAAAATAATACATTCACAATTAATCATGTGATCCACAAGCATAATCCGGGCTGTTCAGAAAATCATTGCACATCAATCCATATATGTCTGCTGCACAAGCTCTCCAAATGCTTGGTCACAAAGTCACGTTTTCAGTCTCTGAAAACTCAGTCTCTGAGTTGTGGTTCTATTTCATGGAGTCTTTTCTGTATTTGATGTGAGGCCTTTTATGAAAGATCAGCTTCTGTGTGTTCTGTATGCTGAAAGGCTGTAGTTCAAATAGCTATGAGTTTACTTTTTCTTGGATTTGTGGCTGTCGGCCTTTAGAAATTGGTATATACAAATGAGAACTGGATGTGCGTATCAAGAAGCAAATAAGCTGATTTATAAACATCGACCTTCTGCTGCATAATCTCTTACTCCTGCTTCTGTTTGTTCATTACCGCTGTTATCTGCAGAAGATTTTGTGGTGGAATCATGAATGATGCAATCAATCTGTCGCTTAAATACCCCAACATTTTTCATGTCTGCCTCATTCACTCATAAACTAGAAATTCAAAAGTATGACCCTTTGAATTAATGTGGACCTATGCTCCATTTTTCAGCCTCAGAGTCTCTGCTAATAGTCCCCAAATCCACTTAAGATCTCACTCAATTTTTGGTGCATTTTAGAGTTATTTTCACCTGAAAAAACATGCAGAAAACCCAGTATGCATACAAACATGCCTTTTCTCTGAGGCCCCTTCTACACTGCCATATAAAATCTGGATTATCTGCTTTGGACTGTTTTATAAAGCAGTTTGGATTCATATAATCTAGTTCAAAGACGATAATGTGGATTATCTGCTTTGATAATCTGGATTATATGGCAGTGTAGAAGGGGCCTGGGTCATGGACCACTCTCAGTTCCCCTTTCCCTAGACCCCAAAGCCACTTAAATTCATCTTCCAAGAATATGTTTTATACTGCCCACCAAACATTTTTGAAGATGTGTGGGATTTTGTTTTAGAAATTTTAATTTATACTGTTCTACCAAATCTTTGTTTGTGAAGCAGCAGCATGCCTATTAATCAGCAGAAATATAAAAAAAAAATCATAAAAAGCAAATTCCTTTTTTTGAAGCTTGCAACACTAGTTGACTGAATTTGGAAAGCTTTTCAAATGTAACACTCCCTAAAAGTCTTTGGGGAAAATAATACATTTTACACCATAGTTAGAAATGGAGAGCCAAAGACATTTCTTTCCAAGAAATAAAAGGAGATACTTTCTTCTGTTACTATGCCTCAACTTAATCAAAGCTCACAATATATTCCTAGAAGGAGTTCCCTGGCACAAAGGATTGATTTGCCAGTTTGCTAAGTAAAGCAAATTTCCTTCATTAAGTCCTTTAAAGTGCTAAAAGTGATCATCTGCATTTCAAGAAAATCTGAACAATACAAGACCCGTTAAACACTGTTTCATTTAGAATGTCACAAGCATTGTTAGTTGATACATATAATTCAGATTTGCATAAATCAGGCAACAGACCTTTTTTAATCGGAACGAATTTCCCCAAAGATTGGCTTCCCCAAAGATTGGGTTCTATTCCATTGACTGTTATAGAAAAGTGTTGAGATTGTTTTGTTTTGCCACTCTTTCCAAACAAACAAGTAAAAGCTGAATAAGCGCAAACACAATGGATTTAAAACATAATTTTATGTGTCAAAATAATTTTTTTAAGAGGACACATTTTCCAGAGAGATATGCAAAGAGCAGGAAATCTCTAGAATTGTGTCAAAGGTTTAGAATGGTCTGTCTTTCACTAACTACGATTTCTAAGTATTTTATAAAGAAAATAAATGTATATTTTTCCTTTTTTATTTATTCAAATAGACATACATTTGTAAGTGTTTGTTGCACACAGTGCAATACTTTCCAGCTATTAGTGTTCCATAATCATTTACCTGGTAATATATTTTCTTTAAGGGGCCACAAGTCTTCTATTTAAATCTATATATATAAAAGAGTGATGGCATCACGGCGACTCACAAAACAACAAAAGTACAGGCCCCGCAACCTCGAAATTTGACAACACAACCCATCATCCATGCCTCCAGGTTGATACAACAAAAAGAAAAGAAAAATAAAGTCCTAATTAGAGGGAGAGCAATAATTTTTTTTATCCAATTGCTGCCAGTTTAGAGGGCTAATCTCTGCCTACTTCGTCTTCTAGCAACCAACTCCTAGCAAGCCAAGGGACAGCCAGGGTTCAGTTAGGGGACAGGCAGACTTAGGCTATCTAATTTGCACTGGATTATATGGCAGTGTAGACTCAAGGCCCTTCCACACAGCTATATAACCCATTTATAATCTTATATTATCTGCTTTGCACTGAATTATCTTGACTCCACACTGCCATATAATCCACTTCAGTGTGCATTTTATACAGCTGTGAAGAAGGGTCCTCATATAATCCAGTTCTAAGCAGATAATATAAGATTATCAATAAACAGTAGACTCTCACTTATCCAACATAAACAGGCCGGCAGGATAAGTGAATATGTTGGATAATAAGAAGGGATTAAGGAAAAGCCTATTAAACATCAAATTAGGTAATCGTTATACAAATTAAGCACCAAACATCATATTATACAACAAATTTGACAGAAAAAGTAGTTCCATGCGCAGTAATGCTATGTAGTAATTACAGTAGAGTCTCACTTATCCAACACTCGCTTATCCAATGTTCTGGATTATCCAATGCATTTTTGTAGTCAATGTTTTCAATATATTATGATATTTTGGTGCTAAATTCATAAATACAGTAATTACTACATAGCATTACTGTGTATTGAACTACTTTTTCTGCCAAATTTGTTGTCTAACATGATATTTTGGTGCTTCATTTGTAAAATCATAACCTAATTTGATGTTTAATAGGCTTTTCCTTAATGCCTCCTTATTATCCAACATATTCGCTTATCCAATATTCTGCCAGCCCGTTTATGTTGGATAAGTGAGACTCTACTGTACTGTAATTACAAATTTACCACTAAAATATCACAATGAATTTAAAACACTGACTACAAAAACATTGCTTATGAAAAGGCAGACTGCATTGGATAATCCAGAACATTGTATAAGTGAATGTTGGATAAGTGAGATTCTACTTTAATATGAAATAATTACTGGGATAGAATAATGCAGAACAATATAATCTCTAAAACCAGGACAGTAAATAAACAGGGGAATTCCACACAGGAAACAATCAGGGCCAGCTAACACCTCGCAACAAAGTATTCCCATCATCAAAGTCTGGCAAATCCTCTGTTTTCTCAGGGCCACAGACAGTAGAAGCACATAAAATATCGCAAACAACACCACTCTGAAAACATAGAATCATAGAATAGTAGAGTTGGAAGAGACCTCATGGGCCATCCAGTTCAACCCCCTGCCAAGAAGCAGGAAATCGCATTCAAAGCACCCCCGACAGATGGCCATCCAGCCTCTGTTTAAAAGCCTCCAAAGAAGGAGCCTCCACCACAGTCTGGGGGAGAGAGTTCCACTGCCGAACAGCCCTCACAGTGAGGAAGTTCTTCCTGATGTTCAGGTGGAATCTCCTTTCCTGTAGTTTGAAGCCATTGTTCCGTGTCCTAGTCTGCAGGGCAGCAGAAAACAAGCTTGCTCCCTCCTCCCTATGGCTTCCCCTCACATATTTGTACATGGCTATCATGTCTCCTCTCAGCCTTCTCTTCTGCAGGCTAAACATGCCCAGTTCTTTAAACAAGGGAATTCCAGACAGGAAACAATCAGGGCCAGCTAACACCTCCCAACAAAAAATTCACTCAGGGAGGACACAGCCAGGCTTTAAAGCTGCAAGGCCATTACATCCTAATCATTTTTCCTAATTGCAGCATTCATACTTGCCTCCAACAGACAAAAAAAACCCAATCAGAAATATTGTATATTCACAACCTTTAGGAAATAATATCCCCTGATGGCGCAGTGTGTTAAAGTGCTGAGCTGCTGAACTTCTGGACCGAAAGGCCACAGGTTTGAATTGGGGGAGCGGAGAGAGCCCCCACTGTTAGCCCCAGCTTCTGCCAACCCAGAAGTTCAAAAACATGCAAATGTGAATGCATCAATAGGTACTGCTCCGGTGGGAAGGTAACGCCGCTCCATGCAGTCATTCCACATGGCCTTGGAGGAGTCTACGGACAACGCCGGCTCTTTGGCTTAGAAATGGAGATGAGCACCAACCCCCAGAGTCAGACATGACTGCACTTAATGTCAGGGGAAAGCCTTTACCCTTTACCTCAACTACCACCAATTCCTCAATACTTTATTTCCCATACCACCATATTTTGCCACAGCAACGCGTGGCCGGGCACAGCTAGTAGTATATATAAAGTTATCATAGGCTCTAAATCAGTGGTTCTCAACCTGTGGGTCCCCTGGTGTTTTGGCCTACAATTCCCATTTACCAGTTGTTCGGATTTTTGGGAGTTGAAGACCAAAATATCTGGAGACCCAAAAGTTGAGAACCACTGCTCTAAATTAATATCCATTTCATCCTTGTCTACAGTCTTATAGGTTCCCCTAATGTGGTCCTTAAAAACAGAATATGAGTGATGCTAAAGAAATAGTTTGGCAATGTGTGCTTGGTTTTTTTAACAGAATGAGCAGCCCCTTGAGTTGGGGCAGAGAGGTGTATAAAAAATGTCAAGAGCACAAAAGGCAGGAAGAAGAGGGGCTTCATTGCATAATATTACACACATCAATTGAGCAGTTTTGCACGGCAGCATCTATATAGCTACCATACACAACTCTCATATATGAAACATACATTTCTCTGAATTCTTGGAAGGTATCACTGCTGTTTATGAAATCATATGCTGAGGTTGGGAGAGAGTGGCTTCTCCCAGGTGAACATGCTGTATTTTTCTCTTGAAAAACCTTACAATTGGTCTTAATTTAAAGGTTAATTGAAAAGCCCCAAGAGACCAGACCAAGGAGATCGATATTCTAGTTTCACACACAGTTTGGACCTGTGTGTAACTTTCTGTTCAGCAACCTGGTAAAAGATCAGTCTGGGAAACTGAGAAAAGCAGATGGCAGACTATTGACATTGTGAAGACATCAGTATTCCACTATGAAAGGTTAATGGCAGCTACCTCAACTTGTATGTTGTCTTTCATAAAGGGGCAAAACAAAGCTCATGCTTGCCAGACATATACAGTGTTCCCTCACTTATTGCAGCGGTTATGTTCCAGGACCACCCGCGAAAAGTAGGGACGCTATATTTGGACGCTATATAGGGATGCTCCCACCACTGGCGCTGTCTTGTGAGGTGAAAACAAAGCTGTTTCAGCCTCTTTTTCTCTCCCTTCGGCCCCTTCCTTTCTTCCTTCCTTCCTTCCTTCCTTCCTTAGGCTTCTCCTTAGGAAGGAAGTAGAAAGAGGGATTTATAATATTATTTTATGATTTATAATATTATTTTAATGATTATTAAAAAAACCACAAAACAGTGAGTCTGCAAAAAGCGAACCACGAAGTAGTGAGGGAACACTGTAGTCAGTCTTGAGAATGTAGGACAAACATGCTGGATGAAACTAAACATCTATCTAGCGAACCTTTCTCGTACCACAGCAAACCACCATTATCTATCAAAGTCAAAAAACAATACAATATACAATAGAACACTCTTCCTTGGGTTTTCTCAGCAACCAGCATTGGGAAACATAGTGCCTTTGATATTAGAATTAAGTGATAGCCATCATAGATGGTAAAAAATTAAGATATTTTTCCACTCTGAATTTTTCTTCTTCATTTCATAAATCTTAGTAGACTAAAATATGAAACCAGGCATTTGGATTTTGTAACCTTTAAGGTCCCTTCCATCATAATTCTACGATTGTACCATTGTACATTGTACAAGCTTCACCATTGTAGTACTGCTATGGGATGAAACACACAACAAACCTCAACTATATAAATAGAAATTTGAGGTATTGCATACAGCTCTTCCCTATCACAATTCCAGTGTCTTGAGTTGGCCCTTCTAGAAGTGTAGATGGGGACTGTCCCTAACAGTAGTGTCCCTAACAGTAGTGTTCGACAAGCCCCGACTCTCCTAGGTTTCAGGAAAGCAGTGAAGACATGGCTATGTGCTCAAGTGTTTGAGGAGTAAATATCTGAGGTGGTATGGTTTGAATCAAGGCGTATGCGAAATGTGTCAGTGGACGAATCTAACTACATATGCATTTTAAAATTTTATAATTCATGTTTTAATAGAGTTTAATAGAGTTTTAGTTGATGTGGTACTGTTTTATTGTTTATTTATCTTGTTATTGATTCATTGAATGTGTTCTGGGCAATGTACATAGCCGACTATTGTAAGCTGCCCTGAGTCCGTAAGGGTGAGAAGGGCGGGGTAAAAGTGAGGTAAATAAATAACTCAGGGAACAACCCCATTTTATCTTAACCTGGCAGAAAAGCTATATTAAGCTGTTTCCCATGACTAAAGCCGTATAAGCCCCTGTGTGGCATTTAGCTGCTGTGGGTGTATCCTCAGATCAGCGTTTCTCGACCTGGGGGTCAGGACCCCTGGGGATTATGTGAGGGGTGTCATAGGGGTCGCCAAAGACCAGTCTTTTCTGTTGGTCATGGGGTTCTGTGTGGGAAGTTTGCCCCAATTCTATCATTGATGAGGTTCAAGGGGTGCTTTGATTGTAGGTGAACTATAAATACCAAAAACTACAACTCCCAAATGTCAAGGTCTATTTTCTCCAAACTCTACCAGTGTTCACATTTGGGCATATTGAGTATTTGTTCCAAGTTTGGTCCAGATTCAGAATGTTCTTTGATTGTAGGTGAACTATAAATCCCAGCAACTACAACTCCCAAATGATAAAATCACACCTCCCCCCCCCCCAAAAAAAAACCACCAGTATTCAAATTTGGGCATATTGGATATTTGTGCCAAATTTGGTCCAGTGAATCAAAATGCATCCTGCATTATCAGATATCTGCATTACGATTCATAACAGTAGTAAAATTACAGTTATGAAGTAGCAATGAAAATAATTTCATAGTTGAGGGTCACCACAACATGAGAAACTGTATTAAGGGTTCGTGGCATTAGGAAGGTTGAGAACCACTGCCTTAGACTAACCTAAGTGGTCAGTGTAGATGTACCCTTTCAAAAATATCATCAATTAGCAATTAACAAAAAACAATGATACATTTTCAATTTTGATTGAAATCAGAGCATAGTGAAGACAGTACAGTACCAATGTTTGTCTTACGATAAACAGTATGTGAAAAAAATTCAGAGTCTATGAATATTTTATTATAAATATCAATATATTTCCCCCAATTAACCTAATATCATGCTTATCTCATTGACCAATTATAGCAATGATGGAGGTGAATGGGAGGGGGAAAACAGTGGAAAAGTGATAGATAGAAGTAGGGGACGAGAGCGATTACATATGATTTTTTTTCTCTTTCTTGTTAAATTGTTTATATATACTGTATACATTGCTTATGTTATCTTTTAAACTTCCTCAGGAGGAAATGTGGTTATGTTATACTCTACTTGTTTGACCCAAATTTTAAAAAATGAAAAAGAAAAGAACTTAATTGTTATTTTCTGATACAAGTCCTGTATTTGTGATTTTGCCAGCCATGTCTATTTGCCATTTAATATGGAAATGCTAATGGAGCCTGGGCATTTTGTAAAGGCAAAAAGCCACTAAAAATATGTTCCCGGTGAGCAGTAAGGAGGGTGCCATCCTTAGGGGAAATAAAACATCTACCCTCTCTTCAAAGGAGGCATATGTGAGCTTGTAAGAATGTCTTTGAATTAGTTGTGATAGAAATTTATTAAGACCATTCAGTTATCTCTAAATTGTCTAAATGTACTTTCATAGTGGTAATTCATTTCTGATATGCAAACATTATTAAAGACCACATCAATTAATATACTGCTCTAATGATGCTTCTTCCTTATAAAATGATGGCATACAGAAATTTTGTTTTCCTTTGGCTTGCCTTTGGTGGTGGTACTTTTTACCAACTTTATTCTTAGGTCCCTCCATCATCTCCCCAAAGGGACTCAGGGCGGCTTACAGATAGCACAAGGTGCCTAAAAATAACATCAAAGTGAACACAGTATAAAATACAATAAAATAAAACACATGCAACATATAGAACATCAATTCAGACTCAGACTTCAGTATCAGTAAACAACAAAAAGTGGTTGCACTTCTTGGATGTACTGCCACTAGGGTGATTTGTTGGATCTGCCAAATCTCCTTCACACTTTTTGGCTACACTATTATTGCTGTTCAGTCAACAGGAGGAGCAGTCCTTGTCTTGGCAACATCAGCTTGGAACCGGAGTTTCACTACAAAAGTCAATCTGTTAAACATTTGTTTTTTTAAAGATTTAAAGAAAATGGATTTCTGATGTTATGGGAGAATTAAATCCTTGCCACAGATGTTTTATTCCACTTGGATAAAAATTCCCAAGTTTTGCCATAGTGAACACACCCCTCAAGTCATTTGGAAAAGCAGTTCAAATGCAGTGCCAGGTGGTGTTCAGAAGTCTTGTCTTTCTAAGGATAAGAAGCGTTCTTTGGCGGGAGAGAGAAAAGATATTTGAATGTTGCCAGAAGGCAGTCTGCTGGTTACTGAGCAATGGAAGCAAAGGGGTGGGGTGCATATCCCTCCCAGGCAATACAAGATTCTCTTCATTCAGCCTGATGGTCCACTCAGCATGCCTGAAAGATCAAACAGGATTGTTGCTAAAATGGGAGCATAAACAAGACCAGCTTTTCCTGCTTCATTTGATTTACAAGATCAGTTTATTCATTCTGAGTAGTATTCACATGGATTCTACTAGGTCCTAAGAAAATGGGGAAATAGAAGCATTCTAGATATGTAAAGGTTTATGGACAAGCTGTTTTATAAAGTAAATGACACTTTCCAATATGTATTCTTTGGATATATTTTTTCCCTTTCTGGTAGAGAGCAACACTGAAGCAGATCACTTGTATTGCAAATATTTAGACATCTTATCCATGTTGTATTTCCAAAAAAAAAAAAAGGAATCCATGATTAGAGGAGATTAGGTTCTGTGCAAGGTCAGCATGTGCCATCTCTTTTCATAAAATGAACATAATTTTTGAATGTGGTGCTGTATCAAGACAACAATGGGGAGACTCTGTCAGGTACTATCTCATTTATAAATTTATTATATCATATGCCTGAAAACTAGGGGCACATTTACACTAACCACTTAATGCGTAAGGACCAAAGATCTCATCTAAGGTAATATGTGGCAAAGGCACCTTAATGTGGGATGACCCACATTAACCAACATCAGGGGAAAGTCTGAATTCTGGCCCATTAATTTAATTTAAATTATTCTTATTTTGTGTAGAATGCTTACTGCATTTCAACAATCCATTTTGATATAGCATCTTACTATCTTTCCCCCTTCATTCTCAATATTTCATTACACCAATCCACCACACCCTTTCTGTAAAAAATGGTAACATTCTGATAAAATTCTTAATTCATTTATCCCATTCTTAATATTCCTCCTAGAGCCAGACCATCACTTAAGTAGGAAATTCTCTATTTAGATTTAACCTGTTTCTCTGATCCAAATGGGCTCTCATATGCTTTTCATGTAGGCTTTGCCTTATTTGCATGAAACATACAGACTCACACAACATTTGTCTTTTGTGTTTGTTTTTTTTGTAGAATTTGTTTGTCTGAGGACAAGCTTATATCAATTCCTCCAATTCGGTGATACCTCCATTAGAGCCGGTCCAACAATGAGGCGAATTAAGCAGTCACTTCTGGTGCAAAACATACGGGGACGCAGTTGAGACTGCTTTTTCTGTTGATTTGTTGTAAAACATGATGTTTTGGTGCTTAATTTGTAAAATCTTAATGTAATTTGATGTTTAATAGGCTTTTCCTTAATCCCTCCTTATTATCCAACATTTTCGCTTATCCAACGCTTTTATTTTTCAGTGATTGGGTTTTTTTTGGGGGGGGGCGCCAAAATTCTGTTCGCCTACACTTGAAAAATACCTAGGGCCGGGTCTGACCTCCATACACAATTCGCAAAACCCCTAACATTTCAAGCTGTCTGTAGGGATCCATTTGTTTGTTATCTGTTGTTGATGTTACTGTTTCTCCTGTCTAGTATCAGCTGCTCCCCTTTATCATTATGTTGTACTGCAACTCCTAAGTTTTTCCTGAATTCTGTTAGGTCCTTGAAAGTCTTGTTTAATTTTAGCTGTGGTTTGCATTAGCTCTTTTTTGAATTCCACTAACAACAACAGCATTTGAAGCGCTAACATCTTAAATGTTTTTCATAGGCAGCAATGCAAAGAACAGAGATAGTAGAGTTTCACTTTCCAGCAGCAAATGTTCTAAATTATTCACTTGTTGCAACTGGCTTATCTCTTTTTGGAATGTGGATTATTCATTACATCTCTTTGTAATTCAGAGTATCTTATCTTTGGGTTTATCTAGAACAGTGTTTCTCAAACTCAGCTCCCAAAAATCCCAGCCATCTTACCAGCTGTTAGGAATTGTAGGAGATTAAGTCCAAAACATCTGGAGGAGCACAATTTGAGAAACAGTGGGCTAGAAGTATCTTCCAACCCCCATCCTGAAGCCAAAAATAAAATGGTCCCATTTCTGACATCAAAGAGAAGGCTCTCAAATCTATTAGTCAAGTTAAATAGAGATAAATGAGAAGTAAAAATAATAATACTTCAATTGAGGAGCTTCTCAATGCTGACTCTTCATTAAAATTGATATGTAATACTAGTGGAAGGGATGCTTTATCCTAGAGTTTTTTCAGCTTTATAGCTGGGGCAATTTGTGTAGCTGAGCTAAGACTGCAACATGGACCTCTGTCTTTTCTGTGACTGCTACTCCCATTCAGGGCTCTCAGATCGTTGAAACAAATATGGGCTCATGTGGTTAATCCTTCCAAAAACCCTTATGCCTAACACGTGTAAACTGCTGCTATCCAAACCTCAAAACCAGCTTTTTCTCTATGAATTATCAGCCATGTTGAGCTGAAGTGAAGGAGACCTTTACCCCAGGCCATGTCCCCAAAGTTGATTTATAACAATTCCTGTTATCAGTTATATAATTAAGGCATGCAGCATATTTAAAAGTTGGCTTTCCTTCCAATATATGATTTATACATTTTAAACTATAGCAAAATAGCTGCTAGTCCCTTCATCTTGCACGTGGCTCTTTAGTTATAAGGGTAGATCTTTACCATACACAAGGATATACATTTCCATTGAAACATCAGCTTGCATCTAGGAGTGTCACTTTGGGAATACACTGGAAACTTAGGGCCCATCTATTACTGACATATAATGTGGTTTGAAACTGCATTATATGGTCAGTGTGGATCAGAGTTTCTCAAACTGTGCTCCTCCAGATATTTCAGACTTCAGCTCCCACAATTCCTAACAGCTGGTAAACTGGTTGGGATTTCGGGGAGCCAAAGTCTTAAACACCTGGAGGAGCACAGTTTGAGAAACACTGGTGTAGACTGATATAATACAGTTCAGTGTAGTTAAACTGCACTATATGAGTCTGCACTGACAATATAATGCAGTCTGAAACTTTTTACTCTTCTTTAAAGGCACGTAGTATTGGTGAAATTTTATACAAATCTAAGTAAAGAGATAAATATCTAATATTCCTGTTTGGGGAGAAATTACAATTCTCCTGGAACTTCTTACATGAGGAGCTTTTTTAAAATGGATTCAGTTCTAATGTGCTTATCCTAGGGCAATGATGGGCAACCTTTTGCACTTGGTGTATCAAAATTCACCAAAAAACCTAGCATGACTTGGGTGGCGTGTCACTTCGAGAAAAAAAACCATAGTTTCACAATATATATTGTTTAAATAACAAAAAAGATATAATTATAATATATAACTGTATTTAATAAATCAAAAACTATTTACTACCATTATTTCCATGTACAACAATCTATGGTACCTCTTGCAGTTTCCACGCTGATTTCTCTCTATTGTAGTTTCAATGTAGTCATGAATAATGAATAATATAATAATAATATAATAGTAGGTAAAAGTAAAGTTTTCCCCTGACATTAAGTCCAGTCATGTCTGACTCTGGGGGTTGGTGCTCATCTCCATTTCTAAGCCGAAGAGCCGCCGTTGTCCGTAGACACCTCCAAGGTCATGTGGCCATAGGCATGACTGCATGAAGCGTCATTACCTTCCCGCCGGAGCGATACCTATTTATCTACTCACATTGGCATGTTTTCGAACTGCTAGGTTGGCAGGAGCTGGAGCTAACAGCAGCCGCTCACACCGCTCCTGGGGTTTGAACCTGGGGCCTTTCAGTATGCAAGTTCAGCAGCTCAGTGCTTTCGCCACTGGGGCTAATATAATAGTAATAATATAATAATATACTACAATAATAATAGAATATATATGATTGTATGTATGTATGTATGTATGTATGTATGTATGTATGTAATGTGCATAATTCCCATGGAGTAAACAACAAAACCACTGGACCAAATCACACCAAATTTGGCCACAAAAGACATAGTCATCCAATCAATCTGCATGTGGCAGCATGTCAGTAAAAATGGCTAGGCGTGTCAGTGCTGACATGCGTGTCATAGGTTGGCCATCACTGTCCTAGGGGAACAGAGGGGTTTGGAAACCTACTGGATGACCTTGGACAAATCACTCTCTCAACTTGAATAAGAATAGCAAACCATCTTTGAATTTTGCCAAGAAACCCTCATGATAGGTTCACCTTAGGGTTGCTATAAGCCAGAAATGCTTTGAAGGCATGCAACAGAACAACAGAATTGTGGTTTCATAAAAGCCTATTGGGTGACCTTGGGCAAGTTATACTTTCTCAGTATCTTATACAATTATGCTGGCTTCCAATTTCAATCATGTGGTTGCCTCCTGTGGGGCCTTTGGAATTCTCAGTCAGAGATCTTCAGCTCCCATAAACTACAAGCCCAGAATTCTGAAATAGGCAGCCACACAATTGAGAGCGGGAGCCAGTGCTTTAAAAAACTAATGTGATAAAAGTCCTTGGCTTCACAGGGAGGCAAAGGCAAATCCACTCTGTACTAATCTTGCCAAGATGAATCTGAATCAACTTAAAGGCAGAGAAAACTACTAACCACAGACATGTCCATGGTTGTCCTTACATAAGGACCTCATTACACTAGAGCATCTATCCACTTCAAATCCAGTTGCTGCCTCCTGCAGAATTCTGAGGTTCGTAGTTTAGAGTGGCACAGGACCTCTATGACTGAGCAGTTTAAATGCTTCTCCCTATACTACAAACCCAGAATTCTGCAGGAGGCAACAACTGGATTAAAAGTAAATAGATGCTCTGGTACAGTGGTCCCTAACCTTTTTTTGACCAGGGACCACTTTGATTATTTTTATCAGGGACCACAAGGTTTAAGAATAATAAACTGTGTTAATCTAAAAATAAACTTCAATCAAAACTTTTAACATATTTGTTAAACTTAATAGTAACATGAACAAATAGTACTATTGTAATATAAAAAGAACATTTTTAAGAGAAAATTAAATTCAGTTTGCATCAATGTGATTTTTGAGCTTGCATGATCTTTACAAGTTGGGTAACACAATGTTAAATATATATATTAGAATTTTAAATGTTTCACAGACCAGTTTGAGTTCTTGCAGACCACTGATTGGGAACCACTGCTCTAGTATGATATAGTGCCATGTTGTTAGTTCCTAACCCAATCTTCTTCATCTGGCCATAAATTCAGTTATATGACTGCAAACAATATTTGTGTCTGATTTCTGTGTATGTGCTCACACTATTCTGTGTTATAATATTTTATTATCTTTCTCCCTCGTAAACCATTTTCCTTTCCTAAAATGTTTTTAAAATGTTTTATAGTTCACAAAAGCATTACTGAGTGTGTGAGCTCTAAACTATTAAACTAAAATCAGTCAGCTGTTATAATGTGATCCAGGTTGATATAATGGAATGAACAAATGAAGTGCACTGTTCCGTGATAGTTTTCTTAGGTTGACAGAAGTGGACTTGATGGATCAAATCCACTACAGTTGCCATTATTCTTTGGGAAAATGCTGATATCTGTAGTACTTTTAAAAAATCTTTCCTTGCTGAACGTATTTTTAAAGGCAAAACAATCATGTGGTTTAAAGGATGTTTTTGTTTTGCTTTCCTTTTTTTTCTTTGGCAGCAGATCTGTTTTCCTTTGTCTGGGAACGAAGATGTACATTCCCATCCCTATATGAGCAGACCTGTAAAGGAACATGTCATGCAGTTTTCCCCTTCTTTACACTGGTATAAGGGGGAAAGTTGTGTGCATCAAGTATAAAAATCACAAATTTATATTATATTGCCTATACATAATCTACAGTCAGACAAAAGGTTGAGAATCCCTGTACAGTTTTTCTACATGGAAGTGTGCTTTGTTAAAAGAACCGTGGTGTATATGTGGCAATAAAAATAGAACATGATTTTAAATAAATTACTGTATAAATGCGATGCATTTTTGGAATCTGGATATTTTGATTATGTATTTAGAAAGCTGGCACCTTTTAAATATTCTTTTATTAGATGCTAAGATCAACCATATGACTAGTTGAGTAGCTGTCTAGTAAAAAAGTGGTCCAGGTGTAACCTGTTAACATGTCGTACTTAATTCAATGGAAAGTAAAACAGTTGGCTCCTGTCTATTACTCTAACTTCTTATCTACTGCTACAATTTGAAGCCATAGTAATTAAGAGCATCATAGAGTTAATCAGTGCTTTAATGGTGATATTTTTCTGAATTCTGAGATTGACACTTGAGGCTGCTTGTCCATTACAACTACTCAATGCAGGACACATTGTTTCTCATGCTTTATCCACATGGTGAAGTATGTGGATCTGGTGCCATCTCCCCTATTCCTGTAATGTATGAGGATTTTTGGAGGAAAGCTATATAAATGTAGATGAATCACCATAAGGATATTACAACCATGTGTAATGGTGTTTGTATGTTGTGATGTTTGTGTATTGATCCTTATAATGTGAAGGAAAAGAGCTGTCAGATTTGGGTTTTATAGCAGCCTTATGCACCAAATATTTGGATGCTTTATAAATTGTCTTAACATTAATTTGCCTGTAATGTTCAGGAGTGCCATGCAAATAAGTAAAGCAAAATTGATACATAGATTAAAATGTAAGTGATGGGTTAATTGCCAGTCCCGATTAAGATTTAAACTATGATGCAGTGTCCCATCACAAGATAAAATCTGTAAAATGTGTTACCTAATGCCATTCCTCTTCCTTTGTAAGGTAACACATCCCTTTAGGACTCATTTGTGTAGGTAGTTACTGAGGATGACCTTGTTGTGTTAGAGGTAGATGAAAGAAGACCCACATATCTGATTTACATCTTTGGCAATTGTACATGTAATATCCAAAGATGCTTGTTTGTTACTGTGGTACCACAATATCTCCTGCTGTATTGTGACCTAATTCCTCCTCCCTGACAGCATGCCATTTTGAAATAGCAGAAAGAATACATTTTGTGATAAAGTGGATACATAAGTGGAGGCCTCATTCTTTGCATTCGGAAAGTCCATGTTTGATCTTTGTCATATCTATCTGATAGGATCTTGTATGGATGAGTTGGGGAAGACTGCCACCTTAGACCACTGCTACTAGTTGCAATAACTTCTCTAGATTAGCAGCTAGTAGCTGTGAATAGCTTATGAATAAGGGCAGAGCAGTCGTTTTCTTATGATACATTGTCATTTAGTTTCTATGGAATAGAAGTTTTTAAATATATATATATATATTGATAAATTTTCTGCTGAAAGGTGAAGGTAAAATGAGAAAATTGCCCCAGATGTATTACATTGTTGCAGAGTAGTCCATTTAGATTAGAATCTTGGCCACATTATATACAGTTTGCCTTTGAATGATAGTGTGTATCATTTCATAAAATTTAAAGTGTTTATAGTAGTAAATGCATTGTTTTGCTGGTAAAGATAAGTGTGCATCCCTAATTCACTCAAACAATAAATATCAACATTTTTGTTTTGTTTGACAATATCCAACAAAGAGTGCTTCTTAAACCGCAATTGCTTAGGAGAAAATCAATGATATGTATACACATTAAATAAGCCATTTACTAATGTTTCTCCAAATCTATACATATAGTTTCAGCATGAATAATTATTGTGCATTTTTCATGCCAATAAATTGTCCGTAGCAATGCAAGAGTTCAAGGGTATATAGAAAAGGTTGTGAGGATTTAAAAGGAAATGACAGCTGTGATTCAAAGCCAATTGTGTCAAACTGAGCTTTCATTGATCTTGCTATATGTTTCCTTTTCTGCATCTCACTTAGTTCACAATCCACAAAATTGTTTCCTAGAGGCCAAATATCTTGTATGGATCCATTAGTAGTTTTGACTCTGAGGGTCCGAGCTATCTGGTGATAATTTTGAAAATACTTTTTAGTGCTATATATGTTGTTGTTGCTGTGTACCTTCAAATAGTTTCCAATTTTTAGCAGCCATGAAGTGAACCCGTAACAGAATTTTCTTGGCATGGTTTAGGAGGTTTGCCTCTGCCTTTCTCTGAGGACGAGAAAGTGTGAATTACCCAAGGTCATATGGTTACTATGCCCAGCTGTAGATTAAAACTGTTCCCCGGAATCCTAGTCCAGCACTCAAACCGCTACACCATGTATGCTGTCACTAGCTACTAATGTCACCAAATTTCTACAAGCTTGAGTTTGGAATAATAAGTTGGAGACCTGCAAGTATTACCTCAAAAAGCGAACCTCTTTCCCTCACACAAAAATCCAAATGGCAGATGATTTTGCACCTGCCATTCTGTTATTTTTTTATTCACCCATCTAGAAGTTTTAAGGACTCTGAAATTTACCTTGATTTTGTTGTCTGAAATCTCAGGATGTCAGGGGAATTTCCCAGATTTGAAGTGCCTTATATTTTATAGGCATTTGAAAATAGACATTGATATGATTGTTACAAATTCTAATCCACATTCTTATTGGTTTGAAATATATTTATTGTTGTCATGTTTACATTTCATGATTGGTGTACATTGTGGTGGAAAACCTAATAAAGCCATTCATTAGGAAAAATTTTGAGTATGTTTTCTGAATGCATGCTGACACCTTTCTGCAGCAAGGGTTTCTTGGGAAAAGAAGGAATCACTCAGGGGGAACAGTGGTTGCTGATCGCTGTTGAGGTTAGGAAGGGTTGAGTTCTTGATGAGACAATAGGTAGCAGTCCTGGGATGATGGGCTTGGGATTTCCTTTCGGGGAGAATTCATTGTGTTCCAGAATACTTCATGATTGAATCTTCATTCTGATATCAGTTCTGAGCAAGGGGCTAGGTTAAAGAGGAAATTCTGGTATCTGGAGCTCATTATGTGGGCGGTGAGGGAAAAAGAAAAGTTAGCAACACCGTTCCGGGGGGGGGGGGGGATTTCTTGCTTCTGAAGCCGAGCAGGGTAACTAGAAGTAATTTATCTGAACCTCTCCTTTTTGGGGTCCCAGTTTCAGATAACAATTTCACCTTGAATTTCTCAGAGCATTTGGGTAATTTCCCCCATCTGAACCCTTGGATTCCTCATGTGCTCTAACACTTCTCCATTTAGCAACAGCAATAAAATGCATGGGAACAGAATCACGGTTGTTGATATTGTCAAGCGTTAATGCAAATTGGATTTTCACTTGGACTGTTGGGAGGAAATAATTAAGGTGCATTTCAAATTAAAAGAGATTGTACCAAAATTTTGAAGATACTTACTCAACCATGAAGTGGTGGAAGTCTGTGTCTTAGGAGTGCTTTAGTTCTGTGTTCCTACATGGCTGGGGATTGGACAAGATGACCCTTTCAACTCTGTAATTCTCCAGCCCTTCGACCCAATCTCAGTAGGCCATCACTACTTTTGTTTGTTTGTTTTGTTTTGTTTGTAAATGCATGTTATGTATGATTGTGCATTAACATAATATGCAGTTTAACCCTTAAGACTGGACATTTTCTGGAAATCTTAGAGTAGAACCAATAGTGGAATTGTCTAGTCCTCTGTTAAACATTTATCTTGTGTTTGTGTGTATGCTTGAATACATGGTAGGGGAATGGATGTGTTCCTCCATTGAATTAAAGATGAAATGTGTGAGAATGGCTGAGGAAGGGGGAAAAATAAATATATTTTTCTGTATGTATTTCATGTACCTCCAGTGTATAAATTAGCCAATGTTTTAACTTCCTCTTGGCTTTTTGCCATTATTCCTACAGTGTAAACAATATTAAATATGTTTACAACAACATAAAACCAAACTTGCTGTATCTGCTTGCCAATACCTTCCAACATATAAAGGCTATGTCAAGAAATTCTTTCACTTGCCTGATACAATTTGTTTTGACATTTGGGATGTTTTTGCATAAACCTGAAGTTGTCAGATCAACCTCTTCCCTAACTCTTCCTCTAAAACAGCTGCAGTTTTTTTATGACAGTAGTCTAATAGTTATGCAGTTTTCCTCCTTCCTCTATACTACATAGAAGTTTTAAACTTCTCAATTGTGCTCAATTCTTATGGGAATGTTGATGCTGCATAGAGACTCCAGCCAAAATGTAGATGTTAAAAACAGATGGTGTCAAGTTTCACATGAGTAAAAACATTAAGAAATAAATCAACAGGAAACAACCAGTGGGCCCAATATATTTGGGATTTTTGCTATTCTCATTTCCGTTTGCCTCCTCTGCATTTTTACTCCCCCGTAATCTCTTTCTTTCTTTCTTTCTTTCTTTCTTTCTTTCTTTCTTTCTTTCTTTCTTTCTTTCTTTCTTTCTTTCTTTGCAAAGCCTAAAATGTGTATGTGCCTACTTAGGGGTTCAGTATCTAAAGCAGCTCTGCTTTGAAAGTTGCTTAAAATAATCCTGTGTTTAAATAATTGAAAATGGAAGGAGATGTAAGTGGGTGGAAAACACTGGAAATCTGCTATACTAGAACACCTCAGTATTTCTCATCAAAATGGAACTCCCACAGCTGAAATTCAATAATCTCTGAGGAGTATAATGTGTAGCCCTTCTTCTGCCAGATAGTTGTAAGAAAGGAAACTTTGTAATTCTGACATATAAAACATAGTTGAGAAATAGTAGACAGTAATATACATCTTCTGTGTTGCAGGCCTTTCTATTAGTTCTGGAGAAACAATTGTAGATATCCTGAAATGTTTTATCTTACATTTGGAATTGAAATTTGGTGTCATGGTAAATAAATACTGTCTTCTGAGAGAAAGCAAGGCAGAGAGAGAAAAGCAATATGATTCATCGCCAGATCTTGCTTCTAATCGAGAAATGATTCCAGATATCCTGGTGGCCACGTTTTTCCAGACATCCTACAGTGTGTGTGTGTGTGTGTGTGTGTGTGTGCGCGCGCGCGCACATGCTTGTGTATCATCAAATGCCTGGCCCCTTATGGTGACTCCAAGAATTTCAAAGAGTCTTCTTAAACAAAGAATACTCAATGATGGTTTTGCCAGTTCCTTCCTCTGCTGTTTATTGCCAGTGTCCTATCCACATATTAACCAGAGCTTCTATTATCAGAATGGGATATGGCTCCTTTAGGGTATTTAGATGGAGTCAAAGTATACATCATGTTGATTGGGTTGGGACTCATATAGTCCCACCCACTGCCCTCTTTCTTGTTGGATTTTGAGCATTCCTATGTTGAATAGAGTTGCTGGGATATGTAGTTCACAGTATCTGGCTAATTCCTATGCCTACCTTAGTTACATAGCTTGCAACCATTCCTTTACAGTAGAGTCTCGCTTATCCAACCTTCGCTTATCCAGCGTTCTGTATTATCCAACGCAGTCTGTCTTTTAGTGGTCAATGTTTTTGTAGTCAGTGTTTTTAATACATTGCTATGTTTTGGCGCTAAATTCATAAATATAGTAATTACTACATAACATTACTGTGTATTGAACTGCTTTTTCTGTCAATTTGTTGTAAAACATGATGTTTTGGTGCATAATTTGTAAAATCATAATGTAATTTGATGTTTAATAGGCTTTTCCTTAATCCCTCCTTATTAGCCAACATTTTTGCTTATTCAACATTCTGCCAGCCCATTTATGTTGGATAAGCAAGACTCTACTGTACTTTTTATTAAAAATCAAATACTATATGCACATGGGAACCAAATTGGGTAATGGGTATTTAGTGGTCTACAGTGGGGCCACTGTTCCTTCTTCCACCTATTTTCTTTCTTAAATTCAAAGTTTCAAAGGAATGATGCATTCTCTGTTATGTACAAAGGCTTTTTCATTTTTTCCAACTCCTGCAAAAGGTCCAGAATATGAGGAAGAAACTCCCATCCATAATGAACCCCTTTCTCTTTTAGTATTCCAGACCATGGGACCACACTCCCTAAGTTTACTCAAGTTAATTTTCTTAGTTTGGAATGCATGTCTGATTGTGCTTGACTTCCCCTTTCCATTGTATAACAAATTTTAGAAGAATATGGTCACTCCTGCCTAAGGAGCCTGCCACTTCCATTCCCATTACCAGATCATCACTCTTGGATAGGATCAGATCTAAAATAACAGACCCCCCTTTTGCCTCTTACACTCTCTGAGCAATGCAATTGTCTGCAAGGTAAAGTAGGAATTTGTTAGACCCGATATTCTTGTCAGAGTTTGTCTTTCAACAAATATCAGGATACAGTAGAGTCTCACTTATCCAAGCCTCGCTTATCCAAGCTTCTGGATAATCGAAGCCAGGGGTCCCCAAACTAAGGCCCGGGGGCCGGATGCGGCCCTCCGAGGTCTTTTACTTGGCCCCCGCCCTCAGTTTTATAATATAATATATTGTATATACATATAATATTGATAATAATATTATAATGTAATACAATATAACACTAATAATAATACCATATAATAATATTAATTATATATTCTATATTACATATAATATTACTAATAATATTACAGTATAGTGGTATAGTTCAATATAGTAATATATAATGCTAATATTGTGCTATGCTAATAATATAATATATTGTATGTACATATAATTTGTAAGCCACTCTGAGTCCCCTTTGGAGTGTGAAGGGTATGATACAAATGTAGTAAATAAATGCAGTAAATAAATAATAAATAAATACATACATTTTAGACTTAGGCTCGCCCAAAGTCTGAAATGACTTGAAGGCACACAACAACAACAACAACAACAACAACAACAACAACAACAACAACAATCCTAATTAACTTGACTATCTCATTGGCCAGAAGCAGGAGCACACTTCCCATTGAAATCCTGATAAATGTATGTTGGGTTAAAATTGTTTTTATTTTTAAATATTGTATTGTTTAATTGTTATTGTTGTTTTTGCACTACAAATAAGACATGTGCAGTGTGCATCGGAATTTGTTTGTATTTTTTTTTTCAAATGATAATCCGGCCCCTCAACAGTCTGAAGGATTGTGGACCGGCCCTCGGATTAAAAAGTTTGAGGACCCCTGATCCAAGCCATTTTTGTAGTCAATGTTTTCAATATATCATGATATTTTGGTGCTAAATTCGTAAATACAGTAATTGCAACATAACATTACTGCATATTGAACTACTTTTTCTGTCAAATGTGTTGTATAACATGATGTTTTGGTGCTTAATTTGTAAAATCATAATCTAATTTGATGTTTGATAGGCTTTTCCTTAATCCCTCCTTATTATCCAAGATATTTGCTTATCCAAGCTTCTGCCGGCCCGTTTAGCTTGGATAAGTGAGACTCTACTGTAGTTGAAATTTCTAGTTGCTACACCATCTCTCCTTTCTGAATGTGTGGTCATCTGTTCTAGAAAGGCATAATCCAAGTCCTCAGTCAGGCTTAGAAGTCTGTGGTAGATCCCCACAGTGACATCTCTATTGTTTCTTTCCCCTTAATTTTTACCCAGATATTCTCAACCTGAAAACCAAGTTGAGAATGGCTTTCCTCACAAAACATCATTTATATACAATGCTACTCCTCCTTTCCTGTTTGGTCTATTTTTCAGAAATAAGTAATATCCCTCTATTACCACATTAATATACTAGAATTCACTTACGTATGAGAACATCATTGCAATGTGAATAATTTCTACAAACTGCACATTCTGAAAGACCTCTTTTATCACAGAGTTTACCCTCCATAGATAAAGTTAATTATACTATCCTCAGTGTGGCTTAATTGTATGTTAGCGTTTAAAATACATTTTCAACTATTTTTTTAGTAACACACTTTTTGTTATTTTAAATCATTGTCATTAAACGACATGTTAATATGTAGTAGTAATTTGGTCAGGTATGGGTATCGCAATGTGCCTTTGCATACATATGTCAAAATATATTTGAAGCCACTGAAGATCAATGATGAATAAAATGAGATTTTTGAAAAGAAAAACTGAAGTTTGTTTCATATAACTATCTCTCCTTCTGAAATACATTGGCTTTTCTGGGTGTTTTTTAGGTTGTATGTTCATATCTCACGGTAATGTAGAGAGATGACATTGCTGCTTTGAGTCCCTATTTTGAGAGAAAGTCAGGATAGAATAAAGTTAATTAATTAAGAATAAAAACTTGGAAGAAACAGTGAGGGAGGAGTTTTGGACCAGCCGCAAAATTCTGCTGTCCAAGTACAACATGACAACCCCTCCACAAGTCTATTCGTTTAAAATGTCTTGGCTTTCATTCTTCAACCTTAGCACTGCATTTTGTAACATGTTGGTGCTGGAAACTTCGCTAGTTTTGTGATGGCTTCCAGATAGTCCATAGTAATCACTCCCCCCCCCCCCCCCCGAGTTTTGGAAGATGAAAATAGCTTTCATATGATAAGAGGATACAGAGATTGAGCTTTGGTGGAGAAGAGACTATGAGGGACATTTTCTTAGGATGTAGTGATTCTTTGGGGACATGGTTGCTGCCTGCTATAGGAATACTTGCTTGCTGTCAATATATTCAGTTTGTATGTTCTGTAAATAAAGTGAATGGTATAAATGCAATATTTAATATTTAATACAAAAAGGAAATGGAAACCTTTAGTTGACAGTAATAAATATAACTTCAGATTTGCTGATTTCTAAAGGCAACTGTTTTTCTTGCTCTACAAAACACAGATGTCTGTTTTAAAAGTAACTTGCTTGCCTTCTAGGATGACTTTCTTCATCTCTTGCTGTTCTTAGGAAGTCATATCAATGTCTTTATATAACTGCCACTCTAGCAACATTGACGTTTTCTACAAATACTGTTCCAAATAAATATGTAGACTCTGGTGTTTATTATGTTTTGTTTTCTGTTATGTTAATATTTTGTCTAGCATACTTTCTGCAAAATTTTCTCTTCTTGTTCAAGAATGTACATTTCTTTCATTTTGAAATTGAGGATTTCAAAAGGAGCAGGAGAGTTTCAGTGCAAATAGGCACAGACATCTCTCTTAACCTTGTTCAACATTGCCAGAAGCAATGGCGGTGGTGATGAAGAAAGAGTAAATAGTGTAACACTTCACATTTTAATACTAACTTTCCAGTATTTCCAGTAATTTCCAGTATTTCCAGTAATAGTCAAATATTTGGGACAATGTTTTCAGTTACTAAAATAAAGTCAATGATTTCCAAGAAAAACTACGTTATGAAAAATGTAGTTGGCTGATTTTCCTCTTTTAGCCTTCCCTCTTTGTCACTCTTTTTTTGTCTGAATAAAGCAGAGGGGAAAATCAGTGTAATTTTCTATCCCATAAACAGTGACAACATTTTTACTTCCACTATTTTTGAAGACACAAGGATTTAAGATACAAGGAAACAAAAATGTTATGAAATGACACATCTTGAAAGTATCTGTTTTAATTCTAGAGCACTGCAAAGTTTTTCTGTTTCATGGCAACCTGTGCTCACTGATTAAACATTCCATTCAAGCTGTGTAGGGCAGGTAAATCTTGTGCCAGAAAACAAGAGAGAGAAAGCAGGAAAGAAAGAAGAAAGGAGTTTAACAAACTAGCAGGATTAGCATTAAGTAGAAATATTGAGCAAACGGGGAATTTGGCTGGGTAGTAGATTTTCTATTCACTGTGTTTCGGAGAGCACTTACTTCTCTATTTTCTTTTTCCTTGCCCTTCTTTCCAAAGCCAAAAGTACATTTAGAAATGCATTCCAATAGATTAAACTGTAGACTAAGATGGGAATACCTCTCAGACTGTTCTACACACAAATACTGTGTGTACACAGACGGAAGTGGGAAAAGTCACAATACACATTGAGCGCCAAACTCTGGCTTTCCTTCCCTGACTTCAACACAGTGGCAGCAGAAGTGGTCAGATGGCTTATTTGGTAATTTAAACCCATTTGATGCAAAACCAATGTGTGGAACAAAAAAATACAGATTTTGTCAGCTTAATTCTGATATACAGGGTGGCATGCTGTTCAGTATAATTTGATAAAGCTGCATTGAAATCCTATTCCAGTCATGAAATTCACTGGGTGCCATTTACAGTCTGTCTCCCAAACCTAAGCCACGTCTACATTGACACTTATTTTCCGGCATGCAGATAAGTGTCCCCATGGAGGCAGAAGGCACCCTAACCCCCCACCCCCTGCTCCTGTGTTGCATCAGTCTCTTGCTGTGCCACAGGATCTACTTGTTCCCTGATGCTTGCCCTGACATCTTTCGTGATTATATGGCATTATCAGAGGCACAGTTCACAAGGCAAATGCCAGAGGTTTATGCAAACAAAGCCACAGTGAAAACCCAAAGTCCAAACAATAACTGATAAGGATAGTCCAAAGACATAGTCTAAATTCAATTGTCAGAATCAAATTACAGGGGCAGGTCTGGAATAAATAATACCAAAGGTCCAAAAAAAGCAGTGTGTTCACGAATAGCGGAGTCTGATTCAATCAGAGAACAACAATGTTGATTCTCCCAACAGGCCTTCAAGCTGAGTCTCTTTAATCTAAGATCTCAGCTGCTACTTGCTGAGAGCTCATTTCTTGTGGACCTGCGAGAATCTGCATGCTTCCTTCTGTGTTGTAAAGCTGGGGTTGTCTTTAACTCTGTGCTAGCTGGTCATGATAACATCAAGCAAATGAAAGGCAGAAAGAAGGGCAGAAAGGAGAGAAGGAACTCCTCTCTCCTCTCCCTCTGTCTTCCCATCATTCCCTGTTGCCTCAACTGGCATCACATAAAGCAACAGGGAACTGGTCCTGTGTCATGGCTGGAAACTGCTGCAACACCGGGAGATAACCATTCTGAGGAGTGGGGGTTAAACAGGCTGGCAGTGAAAATAGTTACATCAAATTCTATTTGGGAACTGAACCAACTGGCCTCATTGGCCTTGAAATGAGGGAAAACCCGAATTCTCTGCCAGGTTTTGGGTAACACGGGGTAAGGTGGCCTTGCCTTGTGTCAGTGCAAATCAGTCCTGTGCAGCGTTTGGCTGCCATGAAACTAATTCTTTTGTACACTGGCCTAAGTGATCAATGTAAATGGGATCCTACTTCACAGAATTATTGTGAAAGGAAAACAAAAGAGGAGAGAATTGTTGTTCTCCTTTGAGTTTCTTGTAGAAAAGCAGAATGTAAATGTAATTAAAGATAGATTGGTGACATTTTGATATGTATCTTTTATGGGTGATCTGCCTCAGCTAGGTTTGAACTCCATTCCCAAATATAACTGGGATAAAAGTACTCCTGAAGTTATTACCTTCCTGCCATAGGCCTTCTTAGACCTCTTTGAGTTTACAGGCTTTTTGTCTTTTGGCATCAATGTTTGCTATTTTGATGTATTATGTAGGTTCCCTTTTCTAGAAATCTTTATGATTGCTCATGCAGGACACATACACAGAACAATATGTTGAAACTATGGGGAAAGAGATTCCATCTGAACATTAGGAAGCACATCCTGATGATAAAAGTTGTTTGACAATTGAATACATTGTCTCAGATGGTGGTGGAGTCTTCTTCTGTTTGTAAACAGAGGCTGGATGGCCATCAGTTGAAAGTGATTTGTTTTTGTGTTCCTGCATGAGAAGAGTTAAACTGGATCACCCTTGTGTTTTTTTTCAGCTCTGTATTTCTACCATTTCTCCCCCCAGGCTGCCCCTTTTTTCTTGATGCCTTGATTCCACCAGCCCTATTTTCTGCTTTTCATATGCTGACTATCTTTTGGGGAACCTATACTTACCTGCCTCTGTTGATTTTTGCCCTTTTTTTGCATAATATATCTTGGGCTCATTCTTGGGCCCATTCCATAGGAAAGGTATTCTTCATCCACTCATTTATAATAGTATCTACCTACTCTAGCCTGGTTGTATTACATGCTACATATGTGTTTGGGAACAATTTATTGTTTATTTATTATTGTGTTCAGATTCCATCCTTCCTCCAGGGATGTCTAGCTTCTAAACCACATGACTCTCTCTCTTTTAATTAGAATCTTACTTTATTCTGTAACAGAGAGATCACACATTCAGATCTTTGCAATGGACAGCCTGTTTTATAAACATTTAACTTACAGCATGAGAATCACACCAGGAGGCTGTTGTTTTTCTCATGCTGACAACTAAGTTTATTTTCTTCTCAGCATAATTCTTCTGCCTGTACCACTCAAGAGTAAATGCCCATCTGTACTGGTAAATCAGGACCATCTGTATTGGTAAATTAATCATAAATTATCTGTTTTTGTTCAGTTACATAGTCCCATTACTATGGGATCAAAACCAAAAAAAAAGGACATTATTAACTGTCATTGTCTCTTCAGCTTAATATTAAGCTCATATGTGTACAAAGATAATATAATCTCGGTTGCCTATGAGAAAAGGGAAGAAAGGTAGGATTTAGCATGGCAGTCTATTGAAACATGGGGGGATCTGCTGCTAGAGCACAAGTATATATTAAAGTTGGCCCCAGAGCCCCAGGTTACATTATTGCTTGTTAGAATCCACACAAATCTACAAATGAGAAACAATCCATTTTAGAAATCATGGAATAGTCAAATTCTAGACCTAAATTGCAGTAATAGATTTCTGTTGTTTTTCCTTTGCCATAACTATACTTTATTTGAATTAAATTAGATGTTAGTCAAGAAAAAAAGTTAGATACCATATATGGGGTGGAGTTGATCAAAAGAAGGAGTGGGTGGCTAGTGGCATAGGAGGCGTATAAGCTAAACTCTGAAAAGCTTTGGCTCTTGGAGAAAAAAAGAAAATTATTGTTCTTGCAAATTTAAATTTATGTCTTACATTTTCTCCAAGGAATCTGTGGCTGTGTATGTTGTTTTCAATACTCCGTTTTCTTCCCAGCAACAGCTGTTTAAGCTGAGAAGTAGTGAATGAACCAAGGCCAGCCAGTGAATTATGGAAATGTGTTTCGTTACGAAAGGTGATGTGCTGAAAGTTCAGATTGTCATTTTATAACAATGAATGACAGGAGTATTTTAAAGAGCAATGCGTCTTTTGGTTTTGATGCCCCTTCCACACAGCTGAATAAAATCCCACATTTTCTGCTTTAAACTAGAATACTATATATGACAGTGTAGGCTCAGATAGCCCAGTTCAAAACAGATATTGTGGGATTCTCTGCCTTGATATTCTGGGTTATATGGCTGTGTGGAAGGGCCCTGTGTTAATCTGATTTCTGGGTTGAAACCTGCTACTCCCTTGTGTGCTATAGCAATAGCAGTAGCAACGATGGTAACAGGGCCACTGGAATCAATTCTTCTTGATGTGATTCGTCTTTGGGGAAGAATTTAGGACATAAGTGAAGAATTAGGTCTGTGCTAATTGAATTTAATGACCAAAGTACCCCAGATAATCCCAACAGTTTCACTAGTGCTTTTGAACCACATTCCTGTGTATTGCCAAGTACAAAGCCAGCTTTTAAAACTTCTTTTTTTGGTTTTTGGTTTTTACTGCATTTAAAGTTCTGTTTCCCATCACTACTGGCTGCTCTTTTACAGCTTATGTGTACAAATTGAGAACAGTATAGGTGGTGACATCATGCAATCCCACGCAGTGTGGGAGCCTACCAAATGATTTCCAGGTTGTCATAGCTCTGATTTCAGTTTTCTTGTGAACCATGTTTCTCTTCCGTTTCTCTTTACTGTATAGAATCCCTGTAGCGTTCAAACTAAATAGATTATTCTTTATGGAACTGCCTATACAAACAAATAAAAACCTTTCTGTGAAAACTTTAGCAATTAACCTCTGCAACTGTCTCCAAATCAATAAGAAAAATCCAGTTCTTTTTCTGATCAATGGACAGTACAGTGTCAACAATATTTATTTTGATTGTTACGCATTGTCAGGGAAAGGTCTGAAAGAAGGAATAATAGCTGCCACATTCTTTCCTTTGTTCCAGCTGTTTTCTCACTCAGCTGCCTCCTTCATATCCTTGCCATTTCTATTGCAGCCTTTGACTATATCTAACATCTGTACTTCTATTCCATTACATAGCTTGCTTCCAGTTCCTCATCGTTCTTGTTTTTGGCACTGCTGTCAAGTATGCCTTCTTCCAATTTGTCAAGTTCTACTTGTATACACATACATACACATGTGCTCATGCATGCGCAGACACACACACAAACACACACACACCTAGTATGGTAGGTTTTTATTACTCTGTTCTTATTCCTGGTCTTTCAAGATTCCCTGCTCTATATGGTCTCTCCAGCACTTTGCGTTTTCTTAAGCAACATGTTGTTCTGGATTCTATTCTTGAATAACATGTACTTGCTTTTCTGTGTATTGGGCTTGCCAAAGCAAAATTTCAGTCATGTTTAACTGTTTTTCTCAGCAAAATAATAAAAAAACAAAAATAACTCTGAAAGTAACAGACTTGTTTTAGTTATCTGAACAACACTCGTATCAAAGGCAGAGATGCCTTTGCAATTGACCCCTTCCTTCCCCACAAAGAAAATTGCTTTTAGACACCATGTTGTCATGGAATTTGATATTCTTTTTTTAAAAAAAAAAAATATTAAGAGCTTTTGAACATAAAAATTTGATATTCTTGACAAGCATTTAAGCTATGTTCTTCAGTACCTGTGTAATAGACTATAGGGGTCATAGAAGATTGCAAGCAAAACACATCATAGGAACCTAAGCTTATGATGTATTTTGCTTGCGATCTTCTATGACCCCTACTGTCTTTTTCACAGGTATGGTTCTTAGAAGAACCATTCTGAATCAGAGTAAAGGTCTGTCAGGTCTCATAGGACCTCATCACACTAGAGCCTGGTCCACTTTAAATCCGGTTGCTGCATCCTGCAGTACTGGGGAGTTTGTAGTTTAGGGGAGGGGCCTTTAATGCTCAACCAAACAGGTCCTGGGCCTCACAAAACTTACAAACCCCAGAATTCTGCAGTAGGCAGCAATCAGATTTAAAGTGGATCCATGCCCTATTGTGATGAGGCACATAGTGAAACAGGAGTCAAGGGAAACGCAAGGCGATATCTGTGCAGCCACACTCTTTTGCACAGGTTCCCAAGCAGCTGCATGATTCAATGTGTCTATGCTAACCTTGTAGAAAAGATCAGTAAGAGGGGAGTGGGTAGGCTTTTCAAATCATTTAAAGTGTTGCCATATAAGTAATAGAAAATATTGGATTTCTCATGCCCCAGAGTTGAAATTAGAAGAAAAAAGTTGAGATTAAATTCTAGAAATAAGCTTTTCATCACTATTCAGGTTTTGAGAGCAACTTTTAAAGTTCTGGCTTCTTAAAACCTAAATATACAAAATGCTTTTGACTGAAAAAATACTACACTCTCCAAATTTCAAGTCTAAATTGCATTTGTTTTCTTCATTCATGCATGTATTTGTTTAATTCCACCTTTCTGCTGGCATGGAATCCAAAATAGCTTATAACAATTTAAAACAACTTTAACCTATAAGGTCATTTTAGGAAAATTTAAAATAATTAAAACTAATGATTCTGTTAAATATCATATTGCAATATATTTACTGTGTATATGTATATATGCTGAACCTTTGTAAAAGGTATAATTTTGAGTCATATTGGTCTACTTTATTATTCAAATGATACATAAGGTCATGAAAGTCATGGAGTTTGGCAGAGGCATAGGAACCTAGAAGCATAATTAAGGAAACCTGTCCTTAATTAAATCAGCAATGGTTGCCGAGTTGTCTTTAGATCATAATTGGCGCAAAAAGATTAGATTTTTGCAGTGTGTCAAATCACTGTTTTAAAGAATTAAACAATCTAGCTTTAGACTGCTAACTTATAAAACAGGTCTAGTGTAAACTCCTGATCATGGACATTGGACATGATTGCTTCCTGATACAATAGTTTTTTTTAAGGATCTTCTGCATTTTTCTCGGAGGCAGATGGCATACTAAATTGTCAGTAAACTTGCTGCTAGTTAACGCATGGTGATAATGCATGGACAGGATTCATTCAAAGATCCTCTTTGTTTTCAATCACAATAGCTGGTAATAGCTCTTTAGTTAAAACTTTTGCAAAAAGCACTTGTGTTCAGTGACCTGTGTTTAGCAGTCGCTTGGGGGCCACTCAAGACAACTTTATATATTTTGCTTGTTTTGTGAGTGATAAGAACAAAACCAAATAAAGTATACCTCTAGAATTCCAAAGCATTGAAAGGCAGGAGCAATAAGTGATGAACAAAAAGAAGGAAGTGAAGTTGGAGTTAAGTGCTACCACAAAAAGATTGTTCATTTGTATTACCGTGTTTCCCCGAAAATAAGACAGTGTCTTATATTAATTTTTGGTCTCAAAGATGCACTAGGTGTTATTTTCAGGGGATGTCTTATTTTTCCATGAAGAAGAATTCACATTTATTATTGAACAAAAAATGAACATTTTATATATACTGTACAGTAGTTGTCATCACAAACCAGCATAACCAGACAAACTGTGAATCCTATCAAGATTTTCTTGTTACTACCAATATTTCCATGTACAACACTCTATGGTACGTGATCCTACATGCTCTGGTGTTTTGTGTGATGGGCATGCTTCCAAACAAAAACTTTGCTAGGTCTTACTTTCGGGGGAGGCCTTATATTTAGCAATTCAGTAAAACCTCTACTAGGTCTTATTTTCTGGGGATGTCTTATTTTAGGGGAAACAGGGTAGCTCAGCACCAATGCCTTTAAAAGTGCTTTCTGGAACATGGAATTCGAGCATGGAACACTTTCATCCCCATTTTAGAAAAGAGCACAGGATGGGGTGGGGGGTTTAGTTCAAGACATGGCCAAGGTTAATTTATGTCTGAAATGGCAAAATGTAAAGGAGAGCAAGGGTTGTTTCTAGAGAGAGTAAAGAAGACCAAGTGTTGTTCAACCGCCCTGACTCCCCATCGGGGGGATAGGGCGCAATAGAAATAAATTATTATTTTATTGTATGACACAGCAAAAAAGATAGATATGCTGGATTTCATATCACAAAATCACAAGTCGAACACTTCCCAAGTGTCTAGGACTGTGTTATGTATTTTCGGATGATGTGCGCAGATCCCAGTAGGGTGGCCTTTTGCAGTTGGCAGATCGTAATTTTGTCAATGTCTGTTGTTTCCAAATGCCGGCTGAGATCTTTTGGCACGGCACCCAATGTGCCGATCACCACCAGGACCACCTGCACTGGTTTCTGCCAGAGTCTTTGAAGTTCAATCTTGAGGTCCTGATAGTGGCTGAGTTTTTCCTGTTGTTTTTCATCAATGCGACTGTCACCTGGGATGGCAACGTCAATGATCCAAACCTTTTTCTTTTCCACAACTGTAATGTCTGGTGTGTTGTGTTCCAGAACTTTGAAAGTCTGGATTCGGAAGTCCCACAGTATCTTTGCGTGCTCATTTTCCAATACTTTTGCAGGTTTGTGATCCCACCAGTTCTTGGCTGCTAGGAGGTGGTACTTGAGGCATAAGTTCCAATGAATCATTTGGGCCACATAGTTGTGCCTCTGTTTGTAGTCTGTCTGTGCGATTTTCTTACAGCAGCTGAGGATATGATCAATGGTTTCGTCAGTTTCCTTGCACAGTCTACATTTTGGGTCATCAGCTGATTTTTCGATCTTGGCCTTAATTGCATTTGTTCTGATGGCTTGCTCCTGGGCTGCAAGGATCAGGCCTTCTGTCTCCTTCTTCAAGGTCCCATTCATGGGCCTGGGCTGTGGCGCAGGCGGGAGAGCAAGCCAGCTGCAACCAGCTGCAATGAATCACTCTGACCAGGAGGTCATGAGTTCGAGGCCCGCTCGGAGCCTATGTTTGTCTTGTCTTTGTTCTATGTTAAAAGGCATTGAATGTTTGCCTATATGTGTAATGTGATCCACCCTGAGTGGATCCTGGGTGAGAAGGGCGGAATATAAATGCTGTAAATAAATAAATAAATAAATAAATAAATAAATAAATAAATAAATAAATAAATAAATAAATAAATAAATGAGCCATAGCCAGGTCTTCTCCTTATCAGCTTTCCCTTCAATTTTGTCAAGGAATTTTCCATGCAATGTTTTGTTGTGCCAACTGTCAGCTCTAGTTTGTAGTGCGGTTTTCTTGAACTGGTTTTTTGTCTGCTGTGCTTTGAGGAGTTTATGATTTTTGACTTCAATCAAAGCAGGTTGTTCACTTTGCTTTACATATTCTGCCAGGGCATGTTCATCTTCTTTGACTGCTTCTTGTTGTTGTTGTTGTTGTTGTTGTTGTTATTATTATTATTATTATTATTGTTAATGTTTGGAATCAGATCTCTGTTTCCTTAAGTTTCTAGATGTCTTTTATTTTAAAGAAACTTACACATTTGAAAATATTAAGATTCCACATCATGTTTAGACATTCTCATCAACTATCACTGGTGTAATTTTTAAAAATCTTTGTGTCTGTTGATGTAGGTTGTGTATCTAAATCTCCAACACACATATTTTTTGTTTGGACCCTCAGGTGCATACACTTGGTTTCTCTCTTTCCACCTTTGTTCTTCACGTATTTTATAAATGAGGACAGTGTTGTCTCACAAACTTGAACTAAACAATGAATGTAAATTAATGTTAAAAAATTCTATCCCCCCCTCCCCTGATATGTTTGGCAAAATGGCTATACCTACAAGCCTGCTTGGATGGAGGATTTGAAATTCCTAGTATTCTGTGACCAAGTTGGAGGGCAGGGGAAAATAGTTCTATCATTGCCAGCTATTTCATAAGGAGATTTAACTTCCTCTTTACATTCCTAAAAAATGAGGGCATGTTAGAGAATTATGATTCTAACAGTGTAATTATGAAAAAACAGATGGTACTGTCTGCAGTACTGAACGTATCAGCATGGTCAAATCCCTATATGAATAGTACATTATCATTTGTCACTGCAACCATAATAAGGAGATCTTTAACATTTCCTTATACTATTGGACTGAAATGAAAATATAGTTATTTCTGCTATTTCTCTGCTTCCACAATGCCATAAGGACTCTCTCCCTCCCTCCCTCCCTCCCTCCCTCCTGATGCTATCCATTGCATCAGGAACCTGTTCCAGATTCCCATTTGGTTTGTCTCTGAATGATGTAGTGCAGTAACATTTCCTTTGGCCATGTGAAAGGTAGCCCTTCTCTAACTGCAAGTCCTAAATGCAATTATCATTATTAATTTATGATTGTATGTGTTTGTTTAGAGCTTTAGGACTTTATGTATTTATTTAGAAAGAATTCATTTTCCATGAAATGAGCAGTATTTATATTTTTATTAATGTTCACAATATACACACCAGGGTGACTGATTTTATGGAAAATGTGGGGCAAAGACAGACTTTCAGAAATGTGGTACAAGTAATTTGAAGACAAAGCAAACCCTTCAGAAGCAAGTACTTCAGAAGGTAGTGAATTATTTTCAGACTGCATACACACTTCTGAATATCTATCTATCTGCCTCCAAATGAAATATTTTATTGATGTTTACCTTCTGTGTGTCTTGAGAAAAGGAGTTTCCTTAACTGCTGTACCTTCATATTCAATTTTTGTGCAGGTAAAAGTTGTTTGTGTGCTTTTGAGTAGTTTCCAATTTATGGTGATCGTAAAGCCATAACATTTATTTCCTGAAGCAGAGAATGTATAACTTTCCCAGGGTCACCTAATGAGTTTCCATCGTAATCCAGTGCTCAAACCACTATACAATGCTGATTTGGAAAGTGTGTCCCTCTCTAATAAATCTTTTGGGAACCATGTTTTCAAAAATTATAATTAAATTTACCAGATAGTTTAACATCAGATTATTTCCACAACAGCTGAACAAGACAATAGGAGAAGAAATAGAGAAATGGGGAATGATTCATCTCTCTGTTCCTTCTCTGTACCTTTGTGCCATTCATACCTCTGGTATGAGAAGTTCTATTTACAGCTTACTCATTACGCTCTGCTGCAGTTTGGGAATTGGCAACTCACACAGCTGTACACAATACATTTGCAACAGATTTTTTCTGCTTTGGGAAGCAGAGTAACTAGAAAGAATGTGGCAGGGCAGATGCCAAAATGTCATGCCCAGTAGGCAATGATTGAGATTGCTGAAAACAAATCTAGAAAATAACTTCAAAAATGGAATTAATGTTATATTTATACCACCAGGTGGACATCATCTTGCTTTTTTAGTTTTCTAGCAGAAACCATACTTTCTAGTAACTGTTCTTTCCCATTTCCCAAAAGGAACAAATAATTATGTTTAGTTACTAAACAAATCAGAAATACAAAAACCAGTGGCCCATGCTACTCTTCTCCCATTTTTATTCTTTGTATCTTAATGTCCATGGCATAGCACAAAGTAAAAACACTCAAACTAAATAGTATAATTTGTTGCTATTTAGAATGTTGCAGTCTTACAACTATAAAGTAATCTCAAAAGGCTGGTACATAAGGAGTTAAGGTATTATGCCACATATATCAAGTAAATAGAGATTTGGATGTATGGTCAGCACCTATTACCAAGCTCTTTTTGTTTTGCTACTTTCTTTGTATTTATATTTTTAAAATTCAGTAAAGTTATCCCTTTGTAATTTACAATCACAATATTGTGATTGTCTTACTAGTTATAACTTACTGGAAAAAATACAGTTACAATTAACTGGTTGTTTTAATTGCTGTCTTCAATTCATTTGACTTAAGGCAAGCCTAAAGAGAACCTATCACATGGTTCTGAAAATATGACTACAATTACAATTAAATTACAAATAACTAATTATATTTATTTATCTACCATATTTATCTCCCGCCTTTCTCTACCCTGAGGGGAACTCAAAGCGGCTTACAAATGGCACTTATACAGTGCCTTAGGCATAAAACACAAACATAGAATTATAAAAATTAAACAGACATAAACATAATTAAAATATATTCCAATATGAGACACATCATCAAAAGACAAGGTCTAAAGCTGTTCCAAAATCCATTGCACAATTTCCAGGTTAAAAAAAAAATTCACTGTGCTATGTATCAAAGACCTGCTCCCAAAGCCAAGTTTTCACTCGCTTCCTAAAGGTTAAGAGGGAGGGGGCTGATCTAATATCGCTAGGGAGGGAGTTCCACAGCCGGGGGGCCACCACAGAGAAGGCCCTATCTCTTGTCCCCGCCAGTCGCAGGTGGGATCGAGAGCAGGGCCTCCTCAGACGATCTTATACTCCGAGGTGGTTCATAGGGGGAAATACGTCTGGATTGATAGACTGGGCCTGGACCATTTAGAACTTTATAGGCTAAAGCCAGCACTTTGAATTGTGCTCGGTAGCAGACTGACAGCTAGTGGAGCTGATGCAATGGGGAGTTGTATGCTCCCTGTATGCCGCTCCAGTGAGCAACCTGGCTGCCACCCGTTAGACCAACTGAAGCTTCCAAACAGTCTTCAGAGGCAACCCCATGTAGAGCGCGTTGCCGTAATATATACGGAATGTAAACAGAGCGTGGACTACTGTGGCCAGGTCAGGCTTCCCATGGTACAGATGCAGCTGGCGCACACGTTTTTGTTGTGAAATAGCTTCCCTGGCCACTGCTGAAACCTGGGGTTCCAGGCTAAACAATGAGTCCAGGGTCACTCCCAAGCTGCGAACCTGCTTCTTCAGAGGGAGTATAACCCCATCCAACACAGGCTGTAACACTATGCCCTGTTAGACCTTGTGACTGACCACAAGGACCTCTGTCTTGTCTAGATTCAATTTCAATTTGTTCGTTCTCATCCAGACCATCACACCTGCCAAGCATCGGTTCAGGACCTGAACAGCCTCCTTAGTAGCAGATGGGAAGGAGTGATAGAGCTGGACATCATCTGCATACACATGACACCGGACTCCAAAACTCCGGATGATCTCTCCCAACAGCTTCATGTAGATGTTAAACAACATGGGGGACAATATTGAGCCCTGCGGGACCCCACAGGACAACGGCTGCAGAGCCAAGCAGGTGCTTCCCAACAACACCTTCTCGAAGCGACCTTCCAGGAAGGACTGGAGCCACCGTAAAACAGTGCCTCCAAAACCCATTCCCTCAAGGCGTCCCAGAAGGATACTGTGGCCAATGGTATCAAAGGCCACTGAGTGGTCCAGCAGAACCAACAGGAACACACTCCCCCTGGCCAGTTTCCAACATAGATCATCCACGAAGGTGACCAAGGCTGTTTCAGTACCATGTCCCGGCCTAAAGCTAGACTGCACCAGATCTAGATAATCTGTGTCTTCCAAGAATATCTGGAGTTGTGAGGCAACCACACGTTCCCGGACCTTGCCCAAAAAGGGGAGATTGGAAATAGGCCTGAAGTTGTCGAATTGAGTGGGGTCCAGTGATGGTTTCTTCAACAGCAATTTTATTGCAGCTTGTTTTAAGCTGGCTGGAATACTGCCTTCCCGAAGGGAGGCATTAACCACCATCTTCACCCATGTCTATTGCCCCATTCCAGAGAGTGACCAGAGCCTTAACAGGATCACCTACCGAGGTAGCGGGAAAATCCCCAAGTACCGCCAGGAATCCATCCGGATCCATAAGCCTCCTGGGGTGGACCATTTTAATTGGTCCTCCACCCCTACAGAGGTTGGGGATGCAGTAAGCCTAAACCTGATCAGGTGATGGCCCATCCATGGCAAAGGGGTAATGATTAACTCCTCCACACCACCACCTTCCTCCTATCCCTGGCAGAAAACCAAGTCTAGCATGTGCCCAACTCAGTGGGTAGGGCCAGATACTCATTGGGACATCTCCATGGTTGCCATGGTGGCCATGAAATCCTGAGCTGCTCCTGAAAGGTTGGTCTCTGCATGGACATTGAAGTCCCCCAGCACAATGAGCCATTCGGTCTCCAACGCCAGGCCTGAGACCATCCCGGCTAGCTCAGGCAGGGAGACTGTAGTGCAGCGGGGTGGACGGTACACTAACATCATCCCTATTCTGTCCTGGTCACCTACCCCATGATGGACACATTCAAAAGAGGTTGACTGCGGGATGGGGTACCTGGTCAGGGAGATGGAATCCCTATAGATCATTGCGACTCTGTCTCCCTGCTCCTCAGATGTTGGTTGGTGCTGCACGAAGCATCCTAGTGGATAAAGCTGAGTGAGTTTGACTCCTTCCACCTCATCCAACCAGGTCTCCATTATGCACACCAGGTCTGCCCACTCATCCAGAATTAAGTCCTGGATGATAGCTGTTTTTCCATTGACAGACCTGGCGTTCAACAGCAGCACCCTTAATTCGGAGGGGCCACCAGCCTGGGTACTCAGTTCTACCATGTCAGGAGACTGTTTTGGAACTACTAGTGCTCTCTCACGTTCCCTAGGCTGAATTATTGGTCTCCTTTTCCCGTATCTCCCTCTCCCCAAAATCACTCCTATGGGGACCCCACGGCTTCCCTGCCCCCAGCCCATGGCTTAATGAAGGTTGTATGACTTGGTTGCTGTTCCTCTAAAAGTTGCACTCTTCCTCTCTCATCTTGCTCAGTTCCCTCCCCCACCCTGCATTTTTCAGATCCCTCCAGCCCCCTCCAAAACTATAAAGTGTAAGTACAAATGTTAAAAACAGTGGGCTAGGTAGCAGCATGGGCAGCAGTTATAGAGTCTTAGAGTCTTTAAAGTGCAGGAGGTAAAAAGAGTTTTGAAGTGCAATTAGTTGTGCAAAGTCGCAATTGGAGGAAAAGATTGTCAGTTAAGTGGCAATAGTTAGTCAGGCCTTAGCAGTGCAGTTCCAGTAATAATTTCGGCCAATTTATATATAAACATTATAAATTGTTATTTATCTTCAACTCAGCAACAACAACAACAATAACAACAACAACCTTTATTGGCAAGCACTAACAAGATCATAGCACAGGCATGTACAACAAAAAGCAATCACAGATAAAAAAGAAAAACAAGATTAAAAACTATGAATCTCAAGAATAAAATTTTCAACAGTCTCGCAAAAGAATGCATCAGTTATTCAGAAAGTATGGAATTTTGTTACACTCTTGCAAAAAAATGGAATTCCTGTATTTCATCCATATTTTATCATATTTGGGGCATGCAAACAGAGAATGATCAAGGGTTTTGACAAAAACCAAGTTTCTTGTATCTTCAACACATTTCAAACGTATGGCAAGCCTAAGGAGAAGCTATCACAAAGTTTTCTTAACAATACAGTATTTTCTTTGAGGGGATTTTGTCTTTGCCTTTCTTCGAGGATGCAATAGTATGACATGCCCAAAGTTACCCAGTGAATTTCCAGGGACAGGAAAAGGGGGCATTTAAATCTTGGTGTCCAGATTCATAGTCGTAAATAAAACCCATTCCACTACAGTTGCTCTCTACCTTTAATTACAGGCAGTCCCCAAATTACAAACAAGATAGGTTCTGAAAATGTGTTCTTAAGTGTAACTCCAGCCAATATATATACATGTTTTAGATTGAATAGCATAAGGAAGGGTTAGCATCCCTGTAATGTTCGTTTTGCTGTCTGCCCCCTCTTCAGAAAATTTCACCTCACTTTCTGTTCCTGTGGTAATTGGATTTTGAAAAAAATGGCTTGTTGTGGAAACAAATATTTTTGATAAAGCTTCAGTTGAGACACCTTTTCCCCATGATAAGTCTTCCAGGAGTGAATTTCCCTTCTGGGGGGTATATTTGTCTCACTTCCTGTTGTCTCACCCCCATTTCTACTTATGAGTCGTTTGTAAGTCTGATGTTTGTAACTCGGGGTTTGCCTATAGTTACTTCCAAGTTCAACTTCTAATTGAAGCTTTTGGTGATCTTACTGTAAAGAGCCTTCACAAAATATTGCAGTTTTAACCTACATTAGGACTAATGGTTGTTCATGCTTTAAAAAATGTTAATAGCATTTGAAAGAGCAGTTGTATGGTCTGCTGTGCTGTGCATACGCCTTGAGAAGCAAGACCTTCCACTCAGAATTATGATGATCACAAATAGGTCTGTATGGGGGAGCATTTTCCTGTATTTTGTATGTTACAATAGTTACAATAACAGATTCATGACAAGTAAACCAGTTGGTTATTTTCTATACTTCAATAACACTAACATGGGATTGATGGCCTTTGGATGGTCAACACAATGAATAATATATTTGGTTCCTTTTAAAAAGTAACATTCCAAGTTCTGATTCATACACGTTGTCCATTCCCCAAAAAATAAATGTTAGTCTGTAGCAGGTAAAACAAAATTTAATTTTACCAGGCTAACCTCAAATATTTTTGTGTTTCAAGTTTTCTTATTAAAGAACTGTAAATGTTTGAGCCTTCCTCCTCCTTTACTTGTCTCTAAACATGGGAAGATCAGGAACAAGATTTGCATCATGCTTGCACTTGGAAAATTGAGTCAAAAGGGCAAGTGGACAGTTAGTGCCCAACTTAATTTCCTTTTTCAAAAATATGTGAAGTCTAAACAGAAGTGAGATCAAACTTTCTTGGTAATTCCTCGTAACCTTTTATTTGGTAACCTTTAAAAATATATATAAGTCAGAACTTCTTACTCTTAATGTGTTTTTCTTTTTCTTGGATACATTGTTTAACAATGAAGAGGAAGCTATGGATGCCATACGAGCATTATATTGTATGCTCAAAAATGAATTTAGATGAAATGTTAGGTATATGGGATCCAGTAAAGATGTGGTGTTTTTATCATGTCTGACACTCTGTTTAAAATCCGGCTTTTGTTATATTTATTTGTGCATTCCCTCTTACGTCTTCAAGAAACTGCAAAAAGTGATCATCGGTTTCGCCCTTGCTCTCAAACCAAATAAGGACTCAGTTTAGAACTCAGCTTGAGCAGAGTTCTATTTCAAAAGGGAGAACAGTTTAAATTCAAAACAAGAATACAAGAAGCAACCCCCTTGGGTAGTTGGAGCCTCCCACACCTCTACCCCAAGCTTGATGTTAATTACAACACCCTCAAAATTCTTTTGACATGCATTGTTTTGATGGTATGCATGCAGAAAGTTCTGAGCAAAATATAACTATAATGTGAGTAATCTGCTAAGTACATAACATGTGTTGAGAGTGTGGGAAAACAGATGGAATGCTACTTTATAAAATCTGTTTGGAAATGCATGTCCACATATCAGGGTAAGCAATGCCACTGAGTACTAATATTTTAATCTGCCTTTTGTTCTTCTAAAATTAATAATAAGAATACAGTAGAGTCTCACTTATCCAACATAAATGGGCTGGCAGAACATTGGATAAGCAAATAAGTTGGATAATAAGGAGAGATTAAGGAAAAGCCTATTAAACATCAAATTAGGTTATGATTTTACAAATTAAGCACCAAAACATCATGTTATACAACAAATTTGACAGAAAAAGTAGTTCAATAAGAAATAATGCTATGTAGTAATTACTGTATTTACGAATTTAGCTCCAAAACATCACAATTTATTAAAACATCGACTACAAAAATGTGTTGGATAATCCAGAACGTTGGATAAGCAAGTGTTGGATAAGTGAGACACTACTGTAATAATAATAAACTTTATTCTTATATCCCACCCCATCTCCCCGAAGGGACTCGGGGCGGCTTACAACAGGGACAAGCCCAAACAACAACACAGCAAAACATTACATACACAAAATTTATCAGTAAAATTAAAACATTTCAACAGTAAACAAAAACAATATAATAAAATGATACTTTAAAATCTGGGCAGATAAAATCAGAGTAAATAAGAAGGAATGCGAAGACAGGTTCATTAAGTGCTGTTTCATATGGAATAAGGAACGGTGATAAAGTGCCGTACAGTTCTGTAAACATAGAGAAATAGTCTGATGACAAATCCTATTTCTCTATGCTGAACAGACATTATGAATGGTATTTATTCTACCATTTCAGACTTGTGGTGTGAAGTCATCACAAGGGAAACACAGATTTTTCCCCCCAATGCCGTCACTGATTTGTAAAATATCATGATGGTTGAGTGCTGTATCAATGGTTCATTACTGATGTGTATGTGCCTGGTTGCACAATTGTAGCCTTGGTTTTAATTTGTATTCTAAAGGGGTTCCTAAGACTATCACAAATATGTGTTTTCTGATGGTCTTTGGCAACCCCTCTGACAACCCCCTTGCAACCCCCCTCCCGGGGTCCGGACCCCCAGGTTGAAAAATGCTGTGCTAAGGTTTCATCTGTGTTTACTGTTTGAAAAAATATTACATTATTTCATATATTGTGTAACTTTCTCAACACATACAGTTATAATACAGCATTATTGGAAGTGAAAAGAGTTTCCATGTACAATGCCAATTATGTGATTGTTGCATTTGGCTGGCTTCATTGGGCGAAAGCATTGCTATTAAAGAGAACATAAATGTGAGTGAAGTTGCCCAGTATGCCCCATGGTTTGCAGTGAAAATTGCATTACAAAATACTTTAATGTTCTGTAAATAATCAATAGGTTAATACAATTATTATTCATATTGTTAGATTGAAATATCAAAGGTTTTTGTGGTACATTGTAAGCACGACTTTATGAGGAAAATCATTCCATTTTCATATACTGTAAACTCTATGTAAACACAATATTCCTAGGATTTTATAGATATAGTCCCCCTGCCCCATGATGAATATTCATGTCAGATTGACCCTCTGTTTTAGGGGCATTATTTTTATTAGCAAGAGTTAATTGTCTATTCTGCCAATCTGATTTCGTAAATAAGGCCTGACTCATTTCCAACATCATTGTGATATTTCTTGGAACTATGTGCTATGAAATGTTTCTCCTTTCATTCAAAATATGAAAGATGACCTGATTTATGTATGGATTTAAATAACAGTTAATCCTCAAGATTAGATGGCCATGAACACGAAAAAAATAGTTGTGGTTAGACACCAGCTGCCTTCTGTCTAAAATCAACATTACTGGAGATTCAAGAAGACAAATAGTCTCTGAAATGAAGAGAGTTGATTTATCTCAAAGCACTTTTTATACCAGATCCAATATCTATCCAATATCTAAGCCCCATTAATAGAGGTTGATGCAATATATTAGGTCCCAGCATTAGGGGGGGGGGGGGGAGATATACTCCTGCCTCAAAACCATGCCTCAAAAGTAACCTTTAAAAAAATTATTTCAACCTTCAAGGAGTAAAGCCAAGGAGCAAAAATCCCCTCTCACTTTGGCCCAATGGGGAAATAAGAACTTTGCAGAGAAAAGACAGCTTTAGGCCTCCAAAATTGGCACAAAAATTCCTTTTAGGAAAAAAAGGTCAAGATTATCCACAGAAATCAGGGAGTGAAAACCTTCGGGGAGGTGGAGGCGGGATACAAAAATAAAGTTGTTTTTGTTATTATTATTATTATTAGTAGTAGTAGTAGTAGTAGTAGTAGTGGGTTGGGTCAGCCATCTTTCACCTCTCTGTGAAATTTGGCCTAATTTTCTTTTGTTTTGAACTAGACCTCCCGTGATTCTTGAGTATTAGATATCCTGGTTGGGACTTGTGGGTAGCTATTACACAAAATGGCTGGAAGGTGGTGTGTTGTTGTCCACTGCTTCACAGAGATGATTTCTTTGGATTTCTATGTACTTTAAATTCTGCAAGATGAGACAGAGAATGAGGAAAGATCCAACAAATCCTCTTCCCACTCACTGCCCTTGCTACGTTGACCTGTGTACCACATACCCTCTGTTTTTGTACATGTCTGAGACTCTTCATTCAATTTAGGCCACATAGGTTCCCATGTTTGCTTGTTCACTCAAGCAGGAGAGAGTGAGAGCAGATTGGATGGGGAAACCATCTAATGGAGTACTAACGGGTGGTCAGATTAACACAAAAAGAAGGACTGTTGATAGGTTTTTATATGCTGTGAAAGGAAAAAACCTCTAAAGCCGTTATGATTGTGTGACTTCAAGTAATCAGATACAGTGAACACATGGACATTACAACCAAGATGGCATCAGGGAAGAACTTTTCAAGACTGGCTTGAGTTTGGATTTAAACAGCTGAGTGTGATATTAATGAAGTCTAACTGGGGTAGGATAATGCTCACTGGAGCTGGCATATAACCCTTGTGCATATCAGCACCAGTAGATTTGTGGAAAGGTCTTTAATGGGATGTGTAACTATTTTTGTTATTTTTGTTATGGTTTGAAATGACTTTATATTGTTTTTAACAGCATTGGGTTTTTAATATTGTAATTTATTTCATTATATTTAGCACTTTTATTATTCAATATTAAAAATATGTGCATTATTTTATTTCTTGTGTAACCTCCTTGGGTGCCATTTATAAGAAATGCAGGATATAAATTCAGTCTGTCTATAACTGCTGTAGTATAAGAGCAGTTATCAGAAAACATAATAGTGTGACTCAGTGCAGTTTGTTTCACATAGCCACCCTGCAGTGTAATGTATTTAGTTGCCAGGGGGGTTGGGATGGGGTTGCGGGGACCCGATACAGCCAAATATTTGACTTGACCTGCTCTCTACTGTAAAACATTTAGCTTGAAACTAGGCATATATGGGTATTTTGATTTTCATTTAGTCTTTCATCCATTGTGTCATAGATGAGTTTCAGCAATCATCAAACCACCCTGAGTCCCCTTGAGGAGATAGATGTGGGATATAAATACAGTTTTATTATTGTTATATTATTCTTCAAACATTCTTCATCAAGTAATTTCTGAAACAGAGATGTCTGCCTGTGTTTTTTCTGTTTTGCTCCTTTCTTGCAGATGTGTTTAAGTGGTTTCTAATGACAAATGAGTTGTGACTGGCTGATTATTTTCCTTTTGCTTTAACAGTATTCCTGGGACTATGTTGCCAGCGTCATTAATGGGAAACACAGCAGTGCAGCTAAGAAATGTTGAATGCAGCTGGTATGCTGGCTGAGAGTGGCATGTGAAAGTTTGGTTTCTTGGAGGCCACAATATGCTTTCTTCTAATCTCTTTCCTTCAGTTGCACAGAATGCTTCTCTCTCTAAAAACAGACTTAAAATAACACTGCCATAGACCTCCAGTTGCCTATGTATTTTACCCTTTCTTGTGCTTCCTTTCCTTTGTACTGACACTAGTCTGTCTTTGTTTTCTTTTCTGTGCTGTTCAGGAAGTTGTAGAGTGCAATAATGACCTTATTATTTAATGGTCATCATTTATTTAGACTGTTACAATTTCTGCTTCCTCAAAGAAACAGCTGGGATTGTTCCTGTCCCTATGGATGTATGAATCAGCTTAGAGTTAAGAAGTGTTGTCCTGTTTTTAAAAAATGTATCTTTATTGTGAAAGTTGTATAAAAACAGAATCTTTAAGATCATCTAATTTGATGCCATGCTCAGTGCACAATAACCACCGCAAAACAGTCCTCATTGTTGTTCTTGTATTTTGGGTCTTGCTTAGTTGTCGAGTCCTGAAAAAACATTCCTAGTTGTACTCAAAATAGATGTGAAGCAAGTTAATTTTCAGTCATTTGTGATGCAGGAAATATTCAGTTTTGGATTTTATAGATTATTGAACAATGTACCTATATGCAAAAGAAATAAAATGTAAACCATCATCCCTATTCTTCATTCAGACATTTGACTGTACTAGTGGTTAAATGTACTATCCCAAGGCATCACATGGATATTGGGACGGCATGACAGACTGTGTAGCCTACACCCTTCTATCAAAGTAGACAATCTAAAATGTTATGGGAAATAACCAGTAAGATGCCAGTACTGCTCTGCAACAATGCTGGTTATGTTGAATAGAGTTGCAGCTTTAAGCTTATTCTTCATGTGTTCAATTATAAATGAAAGGAACATTCAGATAAATCTTAGTGGCAACCCTTTTAGGCTATCCTCTATGCCAGTGTTTCTCAAACTCTACTCTTACAGATGTTTTGGACTTCAGCTCCCACAATTGCTAGCAGCTGTTAAACTGCCTGGGATTTCTGGGAGCTGAAGTCCAAAACACTTGGAGAAGCAGAGTTTGAGAAACACTATTCTATGCAACTGCAGTACAGCTTTCTTTTTTTACATGCAGTTCTTTATGGAAAATGATTTTGTCAGCATTATTTATTTTTAGAGGATGAAAACCAAATACATATTTGGATAAAGTTGCTGCAGGAAAGAGTAGGGTCATCAGATATAAGGAAAGACATATCGTATATACTCGAGTATAAGCCTACCCGAATATAAGCCGAGGCACCTAATTTTACCACAGAAAACTGGGAAAACTTACTGACTTCAGTATAAGCCGAGGGTGGGAAATGAAGCAGCTACTGGTCAATTTCAAAAATAAATATAGATAACAATAAATTTACATTAATTGAAGTATCAGTAGGCTAAATATTTAAACGAAAAACAGTAAACTAGCTCTGTAAGTGGAAAAGGAGGGACAACAAAAACAATATAGTATCAACAATAACTTAATAATATTAAGGCAGGGAGTGCCCATTGCTCAGCCACACTGAGTACTGTTGGGCAGCAGCCCTGGAGTCCCCCTTCACCTGTGTCACAGATCTCGCCAGCTGCAACACCACCTAATTTCTGGTTCGGGACCCTGGCTGTAGTCGTCCAGAGCGCACTTGCTAAAGCAGCCAGGAGGGTGCAAGGATGCAATCTGCCTGAAGGCAGTCAGGCCACCCAGCAGAAGGTAGATGCAAGTGTCACAGCTGGGAGGGGATGGGGGTGGGACTTCCACCCCATGTCCTTAAGCCACTTAAACAGGAGAACATGGGACAGTGGTCAGGGCAGCTATGTTGGGGTCCACTTAGAAAACATAGAATCATAGAATAGTAGAGTTGGAAGAGACCTCATGGGCCATCCAGTCCAACCCCCTGCCAAGAAGCAGGAAATCGCATTCAAAGCACCCCCGACAGATGGCCATCCAGCCTCTGCTTAAAAGCCTCCAAAGAAGGAGCCTCCACCATAGACCAGGGAAAGAGAGTTCCACTGCCGAACAGCTCTCACAGTGAGGAAGTTCTTCCTGATGTTCAGGTGAAATCTTTTTTTCCCTGTAGTTTGAAGCCATTATTCCGCATCCTAGTCTCCAAGGCAGCAGAAAACAAGCTTGCTCCCTTCTCCCTATGACTTCCCCTCACATATTTGTACATGGCTATCATGTCTCCTCTCAGCCTTCTCTTCTGCAGGCTAAACATGCTCAGTTCTTTAAGCCGCTCCTCATAGGACTTGTTCTCCAGACCCTTGATCATTTTAGTTGCCCTCCTCTGGACACCTTCCAGCTAGTCAACATCTCCCTTCAACGGTGGTGCCCAGAATTGGACACAGTATTCCAGGTGTGGTCTGACCAAGGCAGAATAGAGGGGGAGCATGACTTCCCTGAATCTAGACACTATACTCCTATTGATGCAGGCCAAAATCCTGTTGGCTTTTTAAGCAGCCGCATCACATTGCTGGCTCATTTTTAAGTTGTTGTCTACAAGGACTCCACCAAATACAAATTTTTTGTATCTGAATAATTGCTCTTTTACATAACTCTTTAAAACTGCTACAGAAATAAGCTAACATACAGAAGACATTGGGAAACTGCTGTAGTAAGAAACTGACAAAAAGATTTATCTCCTAAGGGTTTGGTTTCCATCTTCTTAATCTCATCTCCCAGTCTCTGTACTTTTTCTAATCATGAGACATAGCCAATCACTTTGCTTTGGTACAATACAATAATATGAGAACTATACAAAATATGTTTCTTGTAAAGTTAAAATTTGTGTTCTCATTTCTGCTCCATTGAGATTCTATCTTTTGAAATAATACAGAAGATTTTTTGAATGTATTAGTAGCCCTTTAGTAATTTATATCAACCAGTCTTGTGTGCCTAATTTTTAATTTGATGTTGCTGAACTAGTTTTAATGAATTCAGAAAAGGACTAGATAAAGAAAGCTTGTGAGCAATTGCTACCTAGGATAATTTCAATGTCTTTCAAATTCAATAGTCACATGGTTGCAGAATTTAATTAAAGAGCAGATTTTTATTGTTTTCACAAGAATAATAATACATTTTACAGTGCAAATTGCAATAGAGTCAAACACCGTTGGATTTTGATGTGTGGAGTAATAGGGCAGACAATGCTGAAGACAATTCCATCCCTGTGATTAGTGAACAAACTGGCACTTGAATAAAATCTTCTGCTGTCTCATGACAGTAAAAATAAAAGATCAAGGATTTATTCTAAACTGAGGTCTTTATAATGCTAAAATATCAGCCAGTTTTCTTGACAGTCTTTCTAGTTATTGTCCCCTATAATGACTCCTTTGCATTTCAGATGGCAAGGCATTAAATATGCCTCATTCCTAATGCTTGTTGATGTATTATTTTAAAACTGCAAGCTATATCTTAAATGATCCCCACCTTCATTTGGGGAGAAGACCTTTACATGATTATGTCTAAGATTCAGAAATTAGTTCTGTGCAATTTGCTTAGCAAGACATTATTATTTCTCTCAACATACAAAATCATTTTGAAAAATTAAAATGTCCTTAAAGTAAACTCATACATTTACACTAAAACTGCGGAAGATTGTAGCTGAAACTCTGGATTGAATGGATTCGTCATATCTAAGGAACGATAGCAGTTTCATATTTTGATCCACCTTCATTGTTGTAAGTGTTTAAGTAATAGAAAACATCTTCAGCAATTTAGCAGGATATTTTCTTTGTGCTGAAAAAGACTAAAATTTAATTGATTGCATTTGCTCAGACTACAGGTAACAGTTGAATTTAGGTGAATGATTTCTGTAGTTCTTATTCCTCCTTGAAAGAAGGTACTGGAATAACCCAGGTTACGTGCTATAATATTGGGTTGTAGATTTTCTTTTTTAGAATCCTGGAAATCCTAGAGCAGGAAAGAGTAACACCATTTAAAAATATTATATTGATTTTGATAACTTGCAGTTCTTTAAAAATGGTTCAGGGTAATGATTTTAGTTGGTTATGAACTAGCTTTCATTGTGCTTTTCTTCTTTTATCTTTACACACACATATCACTCTGACTGAACGACATCTGGTTGTTACTTGTCATTGAAAATGCTTTGAATATTAACTACAAGCATCTCCAAGCCATGTGCAGGTTACAAACATCCGACTTACAAATGACTCATATTTAAGAACAGGGGTGAGACAACAGGAAGTGAGATAAATCTGCTAGGAAAGGATATTCACTCCTGGAAGAGTTGTCATGGGGAAAAGGTGTCTCAACTGAAGCTTTATCACCAATCCTTGTTTCCACAACAAACTTTTTTTTTTCAAAATCCAGTTATCACAGGTACAGAAAGTGAGGCAAAATGTTCTGAAGAGGGCCACAGACAGCAAAACAAACACCACAAGGATATTCCCTATTCTATCCAAAGTAAAAAAAGAAAAAAAGAAAAAGATGTTTTTGGCTGGAGTTACACTTAATGAATGTATAAACCAATTCAACTTAAGAACAAACGTACATATCTATCTTGTTCATATTGAAATACTGCCTGTATTTCAAATCTTCTAACACTTATCATTAAAAAAATAGATCATACAGTGGGCCCTTGGTATTCGCTGGAGTCTGGTTCAGGGTTTCCCTGTGGATATAAAAATCTGTGGATGCTCAAATCCTATTACAGTAGAGTCTCACTTATCCAACACTTGCTTATCCAATGTTCTGGATTATCCAACGCATTTTTGTAGTCAATGTTTTCAATACATCGTGATATTTTGGTGCTAAATTCGTAAATACAGTAATTACTACTTAGCATTACTACATATTGAAGTACTTTTCCTGTCAAATTTGTTGTATAACACGATGTTTTGGTGCTTAATTTGTAAAATCATAACCTAATTTGATGATTAATAGGCGTTTCCTTAATCCCTCCTTATTATCCAACATATTCGCTTATCCAACGTTCTGCTGGCCCGTTTATGTTGGATAAGTGAGACTCTACTGTATATATAATGGGATACTGAAATACTGTAGCTTATGTAAAATGAAAAATCAAGGGTTGCTTTTTGGAATTTTTTAAAAAAAATTTAAAATTGTGGGTGGTTAATCTATAGATACAAAATCCGAGGTTATAAAAGATAATTGACTTCCTTCAAATTCTTGTTTTCTGTTATATGACCTAGATTTTCTGCCTTTTTGGACTGCCTACACAAGAAAGTATTTAACTAATTCTGGTCAAGTATGATGGATTTATTACATCTATTTTAAAGTAAATCACTTTAATATTGAAATTCCTCAAGTCATGCTTGATTTATTAATTCTGTCATAACAGATGGCTTATACTCGAGTGAGGGTCCTGGCCAGCTTCTATTCAGGTCAGCTTATACTTGAGTATAAAGGTATTCAGAGTTGGACAATCTTATCTTATTAAAGTCTTATTATTATCTTAAATTACAGTTTTATATAAATATTCAAAAACATTTAACCTACTGATGCCTCAAATAATGCAATTTTATTAATATCTATTTTTATTTTTGAATGTGACCCATAGCTGCTGCATTTCCCACCCTCGTCTTATACTCGAGTCAATAAGTTTTCCCAGTTTTTGTGGTAAAATTAGGTGCCTCGGCTTATATTCAGGTCGGCTTATACTCGAATGTATACGGTATATATTCACAAGCACTGGATTTACTTTGTTTATAGAAGAAAACAAAAATATTGTTAGCAAATATAAATCTAGTCATGTATTATTTTTGTCTAGTTACTTGTATAGTGAATTGCTCAGAAATGGAGAAGCCTACACAATTTCACTTTGAATTGTTGTGTTCTCTTGGGCTTATAGAAATCTCACATAACTATAAAAATGAGTTCAGTGATGACTCTTTTGTTTACAGATTTGTTTTATTTTATTAATTTTATTAACAGAAATAGAGCTAGACCCACCTGATTCCCTGTTTGAAGGGTATAAAAATGCAGATATGTGTATTTATTGTATGTTATATAAAGGAATGGTGATAGTATGCAAATTCTATTTTGTTCTGTTGAATTGTTAAGTTGTGCATATTTCTCTTGATAAAACAAACCTGAAATAGGAAAATGTGAGTCTCCAGCAGTACTGACTAGTATTGTTGAAGGCTTTCACGGCTTGAATCACTGGGGTGTTGTGTATGGCCGTGTTCTAGCAGCATTTTCTCCTGCCGTTTCGTCTGCATCTGTGGCTGGTATCTTCATGGTCTCCCTAGTGCTGACTAGAAATTGAAGTCCTTTAATATTTGTAGGCCTGGTAATTCATTTCACCTGGTACATCTATCACAATAGAATTAGGAACTTATCTCTTTTAAAAGTGTCCTTATATAGTGATTTGAAAATAACATAAGAAAATCCATAAAGAAATAGCTCTTCTTATATTTACTCAGCAACTTTGATTTCCTTTAACCTTTTAGTGGTGCTTATCTTTGCAAACCACAGTTAAAAGAACATTCAATATTTGTTTATGATGCGGTGAGTCATCTAAGTTTTATTAAGTCATCAATGTCATGGTGATTATTAGTGCCACTGTCAAGTTCATTGACATTCAAAGAAATCTGCCATTAAACATTTAAACATAAATAAAAGTCATAGTCTTCCATTTAAAATTAAAATACTGAAACATCTGAGCAGCTTAAAAGGGGATGATGATGATGATGGTGGTGGTGGTGGTGGACAATAACAATAATTTTCCTTGCATTCTGTCATTTCCCCCAAACTGAGACTTATAATAGGTTGTACATTATAATAAATATAGTATAGGTAAACACACAAATGATCCACATTACAATGCATTTACGTTATTAACAGCATAATGCAATATCAAGTATTAAAATATTTAAAAGCAGTGTGATTAGTTTTATTTATTTATTTATTTATTTATTGCATTTCTATACCACTCTTCTCACCGCTATGGGGACCCAGAGCCGTGTACAACATATCCAGTGGCAAAAATTCAGTGTTCTTAAAATCATTTTTAAAAGACCTTAAGTTCTCTTTGGCCTGATAAAAAGTATTGCTTTCCAGCATAAGTATAGGAAGGAGGAGACCATCCTAGCATCCCTAGAAAGAGGATTCTGGAGCCATGGGCAACCAGTAGGAAGTCTATCTCATGTTCTCACCAGCCGTACTTCTGGAAGTAGTAGGACTAGGAGAAGGACTTATCCTGAGAATCCCAAAGCCTAAGTAGACTGTTATGGGGAGATGCTTCTCTGCCAGATTGATTCATTAATTCATTGGAGATATACCCCACTTTCCCCAGAGTGAAATTCAAGGTGCCTATATTGGGATTCAACTGACAGGATTTTATAGGTCACCAGCAGTGACACAAGTTTCTAAATACTGTTTAAATAATATAAATAAAGAATGTCTCTCCATGGCCAGGATGGGTGTATCCAGGAACTCTATGCCTTTAAAGCTCAGAGATGTTGTAATATGCATTAAAGTAGCTCGGGTGGACCTCAGGACCTTGGTCCAGGATTTCCAAATGATGTTGCAGAAAAAGACAGGTAATGCAGAGTGACAACAGATCTACATGTAAAGCTTGTCTGACATGCTGTTCACCATAAAGTTCTTGTGGTGGAATCATGTTTTTATAGTCAGAGAGTGATCAAACAGTCTTTACCAATATTCATTTTATTATTTTTGTTCAAAAATAAAGTATATTTTTCTACCACAAAATGATGTTTATTGCAAAATATATGTGTTTACATTTTAAATATCAAGGCAACAGAAGAAAACTCAATTTTATTCATATAGTCATGATAGCACTTCATTTTCAGTGAAGTTAACATATGAAAAATGTACATATTGTTGCTGCTCCCTCCGCTCTGTTGTGAATGAGTCTAGGCTCCTTCCAAGAAATGTATTATCCCCACTTCTTTTGAGTTTCTTTTCTATTTTAGATTAACATAGCTTGTTGTCAGAATTCTGGTTAATGTTAACTATGATTAAGCGAGAAGTGTAATCCATGAAGTGGGTCTGGTTTCTTTAACAGCAACTAATTGTAATCACAATCTAAGTTACAGACAATGCTTTAGGCTGTGGATTAATCTAAGCTAGAAGAATTTGTTTCTGGGGAGAAATGCTATGAATTAGCATCACACACAAAAGGGACCTGGAAACTTGGTCAATGAAAGCTTGAAAAATATTATTTAAGAAAACATTGCATCGTTTTCTTACTAGCCCACTAAAATATATAACATTATTTTCACCATTGAGTTTCATTTCTAAGCAGTATTGCAGAAGTGCTTGTCAGAAGTGTTCACCATTTACGGTTGAAATCTTGTTTCCTAATAAACATTTTGTTTTTCACATTAATATGAAAGAACATACTATTCATTGCGCCCACCATACACAAACACTTTCTGCATTACTAGGGACAACCTATTTCCTAATGCATGTCCCACAGGATGACATCTGGTATTAACATTTATTCTTTTGGAACTATTTGGAATAACAAAAAGAAAAATACATACCACGCAATTTGATACAGTATCAATTCAACACCCACCTTACTACTTAACTTGTTTGTCCTTAATTCACTCACATATTATGACGGGGATGATTTCTGTATGAGGCAGTGTGTTATCAAGGGAGACTTGTGATAACATCTGCTTTCTTTTAATTAAAGCAGATGTTAACAAGTTACTGTAAAATTCACACTATTTATTTATTTATTTACAGTATTTATATTCCGCCCTTCCCACCCTGAAGCGGACTCAGAGCAGATCACAATGCACATATGCATGGCAAACATTCAATGCCATTAGACATACAACATATATAGATAGACACAGAAGCAATTTAACATTCCAGCTTACAGCTTCATGAGGGTATGCTCGATTCCAGCCATAATTATTCCTTTTAGCTATATCAATGCTCAGCTGGGTGAGTAACCTCAATATTTTCCACTTAATATTTAAAGAGAATGGAACTGAATTTTGAAAAGTATGGAAACTTTTAAGTGCACCCTCTCATAACCAGTTCAGTTTAATTTAAAAGGGAGATGCTACTCTTTTTCTCTGCTACCTTTCGTTGATAAAATAAGATATCTCACATAACATTTAGATGATAGTAGCATAAATTGTGTGCTTCTGCTCTTTACAATGTTTGCCCTTTGGGTTTTCTTCACAGTTGATTAAGTATGGAACACTTTAGCAAATGTTTGTCTATTGAACATCTGTTCATTATACACTCCTAAAAAAGGCCCATATGCTTGTTTCTAGATTAAATATTTATGAATATGGTATGTAATAATAATAATAATAATCATCATCATCATCATCATCCCAGTGGTGATCGGCACACTGGGTGCAGTGCCTAAAGACCTTGGCCTGCACTTAAACACAATCAGTGCTGACAAAATTACCACCTGCCAGCTGTAGAAAGCCACCTTACTGGAATCTGCATGCATTATTCGCCGATACATCACACAGTCCTAGACACTTGGAAAGTGTCGGACATGTGATCCAATACAACAGCCAGCAGAGTGTCTGCTGTGGACTAATCTTGTTGTGTTTCAAATAATAATAATAATAATAATAATAACAACAACAACACTTTATTTATATTCCATCCTATCTCCCCAAGGGGACTCAGGGCGGATCACAGTACACATACACGGCAAGCATTCAATGCCATTTGGAGACAGGACAAAACAAAATAAGACAAACAGAAGGAGATATGTAGTCTTGAAGTCCAGGGTTTTTTGGGTTTTTTTGTGGGTTTTTTGGTTCCTTGAAGGTTGATGTTGCACTCAGATGCAGTCACAGGGGGTGCTGCTGCTTCATTCTCTAAGAGCCATCGGAACTTCCTCCTTCCACCTTCCTTTCGGCCACCGCATTTCTGGTCTTGTTATTTATCTTGTCATAAAATACCTCCCCCGCAATTTGCGGTACCTAATTTCTCTACTTACACTTTATAACTGTTTTCAAACTGCTTAGGTAAACAGTGAGCTGGGCTTGATGTCGAGCGCTCACTGCTGACTGGGCTTCGAACTGGCCACCTATCAGTTGGTAGATCTTATTACTGTTGGTGATTTACCAGCTGTGATACAGCCCAGCCCACATCAGACTACATTTCTATTATCCTCCTATGCTTGTGTGGGTAGGTATTAGTACATATACAGGAATATGTCATACTAGCAGAATAGTACCCTTCAACAAAGGATGTTTTCCCACCAGTGTTATCAAACGGATGCTATATTGTCTGAGTTGCTCCTGGAGAGTTTTGGGAAATGTAGTTCAGGAGCCTTTGGAATTCTCACCCATAGAGGTCCTCGGCTTCCCTAAAGTACATTTCCCAGAATTTTGTAGGAGCAGATCGGACAATTGGCCTCCGTTCTATAATACTTGTGGGAAAACATCCAGAGATAGAAAATATCAAAATGTCATTTTTCTCCTAAAATCTTGAAAATGTTGAAGAAAGCACTGATGGAGAGGCAAAAAACCCCTTACTTTAATATTTCTTCTTTAAAACTGAATTTCACTTTATAATGTCATCTATAAACAGCCCTGAGTCCCCTCAGGGAGATAGCGTGAGTTACAAGTAAAGTATATTATTATTATCTAAGGGTATAACTGTTGTTTAAACAACATGTATTGTGTTAAAATAAATCTGAGGAGATACAACATTTATATCCTTATTTATATGGTTTGTTTATGCAGGCCATCCCAGTAAATAACGTATCATTTAAAATTGCTCATATGCGTTGAAATATTTGCATCAGAATCTGTGTGAAGAATGCAAAGTTTCTTACTTTAAATTTTTACTAAGATGTGAATGGGAGACTTATCTTAGCTTTTCACACTTTTTCATATCTGAGATCATAACTTAACATCTATATTTTGCAATTTTTTGAATGTATTTCCCAATGTTAAGGCCTTGTTTTAGGTAGCCTGACAGACAAACCTGCGGTGTTATCAAGCTTGAATCTTGGATCTGAGTGGGGTAAAGCAGGGGAAAATATTTATCAGTCATTATGTTAATTTCAAACACCGATTTTAAAACTATTTCTTTGGCATCTCTTACTCAAACCTTTTTGAATATTTAAGCTTAAAATGTTTGGTTTTGCATTGCAAACCTGAGAGGTGGTAAAGAAAATGGAAGCATAATTCATGAAGATGAGAACAGAGAAAAGGAGAAGTCCACATGCACCAGATTCACTTTTTCCTTATTGCCCATATACTGTATGCTTAACAATATAATTTGTCTAACACCAATGACCTCTTTAGGATTGACTTTATCTTGGAAATGCCTGGAACATTACCATACATTACTTGTCAATAGTTAGGGTTGAAAATCATGAACTACCTTATTTTCTTTTTCCTGCTCCAAATTCCTCTCCAAAGTGTTTTTGTATCATCTTGATACATTTGTGATGGGAAAAAAAATCAAACAGCATTGAAGAGGTAACATATTTGTCACTATCTAGGCAGCATGGGATTATTATTATTATTATTATTATTATTATTATTATTATTATTCAAATCTCCATCTGCAACCGCTCTGTTTGATGGAGCTGCTGCAACATGTTTTTTAACTGATAAAAAAGAAAAAATACAAGGCCTATTTTTTCTCAATACACACCTTTCAATGTTTTTAAATTGTTTCATATCTATCCATCTCTGGTCAAAAAAGTTGGGAATTTTTAAGAAACCTAATTTTTAATGTATATGAAATGCACAACCTGATTTTTTCAAGTCAAACTGCAAGAATCTATTAGTAGAGATCTTAAGAATTGCAAAAAAAGAAGAGGTAACAGATTTTCATATTAGCAAAAATTCAATAGATACAGTAGAGTCTCACTTATCCAAGACACACTTATCCAAGGTTCTGGATTATCCAAGTCATTTTTGTAGTCAATGTTTTCAATATATCATGATATTTTGGTACTAAATTCATAAATACAGTAATTACAACATAACCTTACTGCGTATTGAACTACTTTTTCTGTCAAATTTGTTGTATAACATGATGTTTTGGCGCTTAATTTGTAAAATCATAACCTAATTTGATGTTTAATAGGCTTTTCCTTAATCCCTCCTCATTATCCAAGATATTCGCATATCCAAGGTTCTGCCGGCCCGTTTAGCTCGGATAAGTGAGACTGTACTTCCTTCCAATCTTGAAGTAGATGAAATGTTACACTGTAATATGAATGTATTTCCAGTCAGAATGTTTAATAGCATTAATTCTGTTACAAGAGCAAATCAGAACACACATGTGGATTTTTAGTAGTGTGCAGATAACTTTCTTTCTTCATATTATTTTACTTGGGATAGTTTTGTTCAAGTACTCTGTTCAAAATTAACGCTCACACCTTTCTCCTTAGATCAGCATGCAGGCACATTACCAATGAATTTTTTATAACTGGAAAATCACTTGATGAATTAAAACATTATCTGACCAATTTTGGTGGTTTTTTAAAAAAAATCTGAGTTAATGAATACACAAGTTATGAAATGGTTTCTCAAAAAGGTACAAGTAACAGAGATATAGTAACAGACAAAACACTGTGTCCACAGAGGATTGAGGGGACACACTGTGTTTGGAGCTATATCATTCAGCCAAGTCAATAAAGTTTATTTATTAACTTTTTGAGTGAAAATTTAAATCTGCTTTAGTAAACCATTAGTGGGAAACGTTTAATGTATTAAAGAAAAACAGTATCTTGTAAACAGAGTATTGAAAATCTGCTGTTAAGTTTCTTTGTTGGAGACTTTAGAAGTCAGATCGCACCATTGTGTCTTGAGATTAGAACCTGTACTAATGGGATGGAGCCTCTGTGTGGATAGGTATTGAGATTATCTTTTGGCACAGAGCAGGATGACACAGATAAATGGAAGTATCTAGATTCTCCAGGGGTCTTGTGAGATATGGGAAATTCTCCAATAAACTGTAGATTCTGTCTGAAGTCTATGAAGCTCAAATCCATGCAGTATTTCTACATTGACCAGCAAGAGATCATAAGGGCAACTGATGTAGCAGGTGAATCAGCCTAGGGTCAGATCACCTCTACAATTTTGGAAAACCTCTTCCACTTTCAGTCACCTACCAATCCAGCATTACATTGTGTGTGTGTGTGTGTGGAGGGGGGGGGGGGTTAAGAACAACAAAACAGCCATTTTTGGTAATGTCTGTAGTAAAGGAAATATGCTGGTGGTGATATATAGTATCCATCCAAGTAGCCATTGATAGTGTTGTCCTCCATGATTTTCTGATCACCTTTATTTATTTATTATTATGTACGTCATTTCTATCCCACCTTTCTCACCCAAAGGGACTCAAAGCGGCTTACAAATCTGGCAAAAATTCTATGCCAATAAAAACAACAGTACAATAAAACATAAAACAGTTAAAAACAGATTTACATTAAGCATTAAAACACATGAAACAATATATAAAACATAAAGCATATAAAGTGGATAAATCCATTTGTCTAAAAACCTTGTGCATAATCCTTGATCCAAACCGTGTCGAAGCCATATAAACTTCATAGTGATAGCAAATACATTTAACAGTTTACATTGTGAGAAGTAATTCAATTAATCTATCACAGATCTTTCACCACCCAGTGTATCTGCATAGCCCTGATTCTTACATTTTGAGAATAGAAGAAAAAGATCTATACAGTAGAGTCTCACTTATCCAAGCCTCGCTTATCCAAGCCTCTGGATAATCCAAGCAATTTTTGTAGTCAATGTTTTCAATATATCGTGATATTTTGGTGCTAAAGTCGTATATACAGTAATTAAAACATAACATTACTGCGTATTGGACTACTTTTTCTGTCAATTTTGTTGTATAACATGATGTTTTGGTGCTTAATTTGTAAAACCATAACCTAATTTGATGTTTAATAGGCTTTTCCTTAATCCCTCCTTATTATCCAAGATATTCGCTTATCCAAGCTTCTGCTGGCCCGTTTAGCTTGGATAAGTGAGACTCTACTGTACTATGCATAAAGTGATAAATCTCTCTCTCCTCTCTCCTTGGTTTTTTAAAGATAAAATGTAATAATATGATTCTAGGTTGTACAGTTACAATACATTACAAAACTCCCTGAGTTACAAACATCTGACTTACAAATACCTTATACAGTAGAGTCTCACTTATCCAAGACTCGCTTATCCAAGGTTCTGGATTATCCAAGGCATTTTTGTAGTCAATGTTTTCATTATATCATGATATTTTGGTGCTAAATTTGTAAATACAGTAATTACAACTTAACATTACTGTGTATTGAACTACTTTTTCTGTCAAATTTTTGGTGCTTAATTTGTAAAATCATAACCTAATTTGATGTTTAACAGGCTTTTCCTTAATCCCTCCTTATTATCCAAAATATTCGCTTATCCAAGGTTCTGCCGGCCCGTTTAGCTTGGATAAGTGAGACTCTACTGTAGTTAAGAATGGGGGTGAGAGAGTAGAAAATGAAAGAAATCTATCCCTAGGAAGGGAAATTCATTCCTGAAAAGGTTATCATCGGGAAAAGGTGTCTCAGCTCAAACTTTCTCACTAATCCTTGTTTTCACAGCAAGCCAGAATGTTCACAATCCAGTTATCACAGGGATAGAAAGTGAGGTGAAATCTTCTGACCAGGGGCAAAGATAGCAAAACAAACACCATAGAGGTATTAACTCTTCCCTGTGCCATCCAAATCGTATGTATGTATATATGTATGTATGCATGTATGTATGCAGATATATATATATAAATATATGGCTGGAGTTACACTTTAAAAATGTTCAACTGGAATATAAAAACAACTGATGGTCATAATCGAAAACCACTGTAGGCATAGTTTTTCTGTTAGAATGAGCATTTAAATTTAATTGTTTTTCCTGGGTGAAAATAATTTTTGCCATTGAATTTCATTGTAGTTTTGTTTTGTGTTTATACATTTTTACACATTTTATTGTATTAGACAACTGATTTGCATTTGCATGTGTATGAAAATTCCACCTGGAATTATTTTGTGTTCGGGGAGGGGGGTGGTATTTTTCTCTATTTTTATGTATGCCCAATAGAGGCTGGTTTTTAAATTATTGTTTGTATTTAAATGACAGGCATTGTCTCCATTAATGGCATATAGCTTTGGATTGTCTCCATGACAAATGCAGTTTAACAAGCATATGGCAAGAAGAGAGATGTGATTTGTTTGTGCAAACTAAATCATCCCCTGCTTGTACAGAACTGTTTAAGGCCCCATCAAAACTGACTATTTAAGTCGGCGTAGAGAGGAATCAGCTGCCAACAGGCACATAGCATACCTGGGGTGATTCTAATTAACACAGGAAAAGTTGCATAATGCAGGTTTTTCCCTTGTGACTCACAAATGAGGATGGAGGAAGGAAAAGGGTGCTTTCTCCTCTCCCTCCACCCATCCTCCTTCATGAGTACAAGACACAGAGGGACGATGACAAAGCTCAGCAAGAGCTAGGATATCCTGTTGCTACTGTAACCATGCACTGATATGGGGGAAGCAGGTGGCAGTTGGGCCCCAATCTAGTGATGCCAAACAGGGTTCAGTGTGGCTGGTCTGTAGAGATGCCCTATCATTGCTGAGGTAGCTCAGGGCCCTCCTGTTTTGACGTGAAACAGTCCAGAACTGGCATTTCAAATGCTGATTCCACTTCTAGCCCTCTTTATCAGTTAGAACCACATTAGGTCATCTTTGTTTCAATATCTGTATAATAGCAATACTGTATACTGAAAACTCAACTAAATAGCTTGTTTTGTTGTGTAACGTAAAGGCAGAAAAATCTGAGTTGCCTATCTATGTATGCATCTGTGTATAAGCACATTTTCAAAATATTGTAGTTTTGCATATTCCATAGTAATAAGCCATATAATGATTATATAATATAATCTGAATTTTTATCCAAGAAATTATGTATGGCCAATTCTATCTTTCTTTCAAGCATTTAGGAATGAGCATCTGTTTTACTCATTACAGTTTTTCTGTGTTATATTATTGGGGAATATTTTGGCTTCTTCTGTGTTGCACGTCTTAATGTTAAATCCATACCATAGCTGCTGATCGTTTTATTTTCCATAGAAAATAAAGATAGTCTGACAAAAATTATTTTTAGCTAATAAAAGATTTGTGTACTTCTTTTCTTGACTGAGCCTGAAATAGACAGAGACTATGAAAAATGTACAATGGCCAATCAACCAGGAACACATACATGGATTCTTTATTTCTTCCTTTATTTTTGTACAAACATTTCTGAAGAACAATTTAAGAGATCCTGAAAATGTTTACTATTTATTCAATATGGTATTGGTCCTAATAAAAGGTATTATCCATCTCCCATGTTTGTTTTTTTCCTATGGATTATACAGCCCCCTTTTTTAAAAGTAACCATAATCATTTGCTCTAACCATAACACAAATATGTGGCTACCCTGTATATTATCTTTTAGAAATGCTGATAGGGTTGATAAAAGCAGCATTCCATTGCCTCAGATTTCAGGACCAGAATATAAGATACTACTGTACATATATTTCAAGCAGTTAATGTGCTTTCACCACACTTAGCAGCTGACTCCTAGTTCAGTTTGAGTATTAGGAAAGCAAAAGCAGGGGTATGGCCTCAAGCAAAGACCTCTTTTTTCTTCCTCTATAATGGCAACATCTGGACCCACAGAGTACAAAGATTTTGTATAATACAGTTCACACTGTGAACACACACATCCAAAATACCAAGTGTGATGAGGCAAAGTTGCAATGAAAGGAGAGTGTCCCTGGCATAAAGTAAAAAAAAAGTAGCAAAAAAAGTAGCAATTGTTGAAGGACCTGTAATAAGGAAATGACCCTTAAAGGCAAAAAAGTAAAGTTAACCAGCAGGGATAAAGCAGTAGACTTGCAATAACTGTTTTCTGGGAGAAGGGACTAAATTTGGTTTGATTTTGATTTTCTTTTCAAACAAGTCATGAACTTTATAAAAAACAATTGAAGTCCAGTTTTTTCAGGTGGCAGTTTACTATTTATCTTAGTTCACTTTCTCCCACTGGGGCTGCCTCATTGTAAAATTGTAAAAGAGAGGAAAATCTTGATTTAAAATACATTTTCCACAAAACTGTGCAGCATTTGCTTCCCTGTAGAGTAAATAAACTTCTAATTTAAATTCATCATCAATTGTTGCAAATATAAGAATGTAGAACTGCTAATGAAAAGATATTTTAATAACTATAGAATTAGGATTTGAAAAGTTTGGAAAGTGGGTGCCTTTTCTTTTCTTTTCTCCAGCCATTGTTATGGTAAGTGTTCTGGTAGTATAGCAGTTACATGTCTCCAGTTCTGGTGTGCGTTTTCAGATTGCTCAAGTAGCCATTGACTCATTCAAGATAACTGGTTGTTATCTACATGTAAGAGAAAACTGCATACTTTCTAGTGAAATTTCTGTCTTTATCAGTTAAAGGAAGATCTAATGCTTTGGATAAAGCAATCACATTAGATAAAAAAAGAAGGAACCAAGAGTGATTGTATAAATGTTACCTGAAAGTCTACTGTAAAGGTAGCATACCTCTAGTAAACTGCTGCATACGCACACAATGATTCATTATTGTGTGTGTATACAAGAGTTAGATCAGCCTTCTCAGTCTTTTTACCCTGGAGCAGCCCCTAAAGTAATGTTTAGTTTTCAGGCAAACCCTTCATGAACAGTATTATATTTATAGCAAAAAATGCATAGATTTTTTTTTCAATCAAGAAATACCTAATGGTCTCTTGTGGAACTTTTGGTTCCAGGAACCCTGGTTGATAAACAAAAATTCCATAGGTGAGATGGACTATGAATACAACACACAGCAAATACTCTCTCTCCCCCTTTAAGTTAGAAGTGACTTAATTAACACATGATTTATTTGTACATTACAGTTGTATAGTACTTTTTTCTGAACCTTTTTCACATTTTCTGACTCTCATAATTCACTGATTGTCCTCATTTTAAAAATAATCTCACATTTTTAGCAACCATTCTGTGTATGAAATGCACGGTTTTATACATAGCATCGCCACAGCACAAAATTAAGACTTGCATTTTCAAAAATTAGTACAGGACTCAATAGAGCACCCATTCTTTCCTAACTATACTTTGATAAAAAGTGCTTGCATATCTAGCAATTGTCTTTCTACAGTACTAGCCTACAAATATTCAAGTCCTGAGTCTGAATAATGCACAAGTTATGACAATATGGAAGAGGGCGATAGCTATGAATGCATGTAGTACAGCTCTGTTTGGTGTAACAACTAGTGTGTTAGAGTTAATACTTTCACTGCTGGGACTCAATTCATGGAATCCTGGGCTTTGTAGTTTGTTCCAAACTACAAATCCAAGGATCTCATAGCATTGAGCCATGACAGTTAAGGTGTCATTGAACTGCATTAATTCTATTGAGTGGAGCCAACCAGGGAGGGGGGAGGAAGAGACTCTATTCAGCCCAAGATGGAACCATAGATCCCTTCCTTTTAAATAAAACATTTCCTTCTAAAATCTAAAATCTTTTTGTAAAGACACAGTGAAGAGCCACTGTACCAGCTGTCATGCGCAAAGATGAACCATGATAGGAGGGAGGAAGAGATAAAGGCAGGATGTAATATCTGAATGGTTGTCCTCCAAAAATATATCTTGGAGTGGCACGAAGCATTAGGAAAGACCTAACCAACTTTTTATGATTTTTAATTACTGTGAATGACTTTTCTGTAAATCCGCACTCACTTTTTCATCTGAATTGGGATGTTAATATTGTTTTTATTTGACAGGTGAAGTAAGGCAGATTAGTAATACCTGGTTAATGGCAAGTCTTCAGTTTTTAAATAAATAGGTATGAATCTGAATTTAGGTACCATACTTGCAGAACATGTTTAAAGTGGTTTCTCTGTCCCAGGTAACTCATTGCTCCCTTTGCATATTTGCAAATAACTAGAAAACCACACTGAAACTGAAGGAATTCTTTCATGATTGTTCAGCTTGTAAAGCGATCAGCTCTCTCTGGAACTCTCTTCTCCATCCCCACTCCCAGCCCCGACTCCCACAAGCACAGCCTGGAGGAAAGTACAAGATCCCTACAGTCACTCTGTTCTCATTATTTGCAACAGTGAGAGGAAATTTTTTCTGTATATGTTATATCATAAACCTGCACAGGGATTATTCAAGCAAGTTTGTTTGTACAAATAACAACTCATGCAACTGCTGAACCCTTACGGTCAATGTAACATCAGAAGACTGTCCTCCGTGATTAATAGAAAAAACAAGTAACCGTCTATGCGATCAGTCCTTCAGTATTTGAACTAATACTTAACATTTCCTACCATTTAAATACAACGCAAATTATTCTAATTACCCTAATTATTCTTATGCAAATTAAACACATTAATTGATTCCTTTTCTTTCTCCCACTGTATTTCAAGCTTTATTTCATGGCTTTAGTTACAACTGATCTCTCAATAAACCTAACTTATAAGATTGTTGTAGCATTAAAAGAGAGAGGGAGTAGACAGGGACATTCCCAATTAACATCAACAGCTATATTAACATTTTTGCCAGACACAGACACTTGCAGTGGTATTCTCATAAGAACACTTTCTTAATATCATGAATTTTGTGCTGATCACAAAAATCCATGAAAATACCATAGGAAGCCCTGAGACTGACTGCCATCTGATTTACAGATCAAAAGGCAGATGAAGATAGGGGGCAAATAGCAATCTTTGAATGGAAGCAACTATGGTCTCATTTCCTTCACAGATGTAGAATAAATATTTTAAGAAATAGAAAATAGTCTGCTCTGATTTTCACCTGGCAGTTATGCAACCAAAATATGACCAAATCATGTATGCATAGAGTGGAACTTGAATGCCTAGGCTTTGCATTATGTGGTTTGGACTCCCAGCTCTTAGGTTCACCTAACAGCATGCCATCTCTGTTTTCTTTGGCAACTGTGGCAGTTCAATATCCCCGAGCTTCTAGGAAGCAGGGAGAGGTGGGAGAAGGAGGACAACAAGGGTGAATGCCTATGATGGCCAAGGTCATTGCATGAAATCTGGATTTTTTCAAAGATAATTTTAAAATTGGCATGTTCATTTATTTTACATAAAAAGAAGGAGAAAATAAAAAGAGGGTTCTTGTGCTACCTTTAAGACTATTATTTTTATTTATCATTAGTTTTCATTGATCCCAAGCCACTGCCTCAGGTATATTGATGGAGTACACTATACAAGCCTCAGGGATATATGCAGATACATAGTTCCAGGGCTGGGATTACAGTGAAACTGTTTCCGTATTTCTTTACACTCTGATCCTATCTGTACAGCTATGCAATTGCATATATATCTCAGACCTGAACATGATACTCCAGCCATATGTATCCTCAGTACAAAATTTAGAAGTGAATATAGTTTGCCTAATGAAAGATGCAATGTTTCTTTTTCACTCTTCTATTCATCTATATGAGGCATATAATTAAACAAGATAAACAAATCACGGATGGCACCAGTGCTAGTATTTCCACTTCACCTTCTCCCTAGTTTGACTGAATCAATATTTGCATTTGGTTTGTGAAACAATGTTTTTGCTTATAAATATAATAGTAAGTTCACCAGATTAGCTGGAATTAATGATTATTCAAACAGTAACAGGAGGGTAAGCAGAGCCTTACAAGCAAGAACTACAAGGAACTGAATGCTGAATAATTGGAGATATTGAAACCAAAATGATAATTATGCCTCTATGGTATAAGCTCTGACGCAGATACACTTGGTTTGTTGGCTTAGTGTATTTGCACTTGGAACTGACTGAGTTTTTAAAATACAACCTCCCATAGCTTTGCACAAGGGTGTGATCAGGTGATGCTTCAACAGGAAACTGTAGAGAACACTCTAATTCTGAATATGAAGGAAATGAATCATAGTTAGTGTCATTTTTATGTCACTACCTTCCGTTGTCAAAAAATATTTATTTCACAGATTTTTCCTGAATTTTTTGAAAGGTACTGTATATACTCGAGTATAAGCCGACCCAAATATAAGCTGAGGCACCTGATTTTACCACAAAAAACTGGGATAATTTATTGACTCGAGTATAAGCCGAGGGTGGGAAATGCAGCAGCTACTGGTAAATTTCAAAATAAAAATCGATACCAATAAAATTTCATTAATAGAGGCATCAGTAGGTTAAATGTTTTTGAATATTTACCATATTTCAAAGAAAAACAATAAACTAGCTCTATAAGTGGAAAAGTAGGGGCAACAAAAACAATATGGTATCAACAATTACCTAATAATAATAATAATAATAATAATAATAATAATAATAATAATAATAATAATACTTCATTTGGATCCCACCCTATCTCCCCATGGAACTCAGGCCAGCTGCCAACATAGTAACAGGCAAACATTCAATGCTTATATAAACAATATATTCATATCTATCCAGACATCTCTCTTGAAATAGATAATTATATCTATATAGGGTTTGCAGAGACTTGCAAACATATGAGGGTAAATTCATATATAAAAATAATGTATATGTATGGCTACAGATATACAGGTACATGGATCTATATGTATATAAGATTTGCAAAGACCTGCAAACTTATGAGGGGGAAATTCATATCTAAAATTAATGTAGATGAATAGATAGAAATATACAGGTACATAAGGATTGCAAAAGCTTGCAAGGGGTTAATGCCTATATATTTGTAGGAGAGTTTAACAAATATTTCAGGGGGAAATGCTTTTATAAGATTAATGAATATATATTTTTCTTCTTCCTGACTTGCAAGGGCATCTTTCCCTTTTCAAAACATTCCCTTGATTAAGAGCGAGGGAGGCTTTGCAAAAGAAAACACACTGATAAGGGAGGGTAAGAGAGAAATATATCATATATTGCAAGCAATAGCCTACAGGCTCTGTTGCCGGCCTTGACCCCATTATAAGCCAAGGGAGGCTTTTTCAGCTTTAAAAAAGGGCTGAAAAACTCGGCTTATCTTCGAGTATATACGTATATGTTATTCTAGATGAACTCTCTTTTAGAAAAGCTGGTAAATATTTATGCATAACTCTAATTTCTTTCTCAGGGAGAACCAGTAACAAGGTTTGCGGCAGGTGATCTCTTTCAATTTTAAATTCGAATTTGAGCATGCGGGTCCTATTTAAAGCGTCTCTTGTTATTAGACGATAGTCCACTGTGCTAGCTCCCCCTTTGAAATTAAAGGTATATTCCCCTTCAGACTTCTCCTTTACTGTGCCGTTAAGCACCAAGAAGTCCAACCTATAGATCATTTGTAGCACATAGTATCCTGCATAGTTTAAAATTTGTCTTTTGAGTTCCTGTCAAGGAAGACTCTACCCTCTTTGAGACCCCTCAGAAGCGAGTACTTTGCTTCTATCACAGTGTCATTTGCTCCTATCCTGACATTTAGATCTCCCATTATTAGGATGGGTACCCTAGGATATTTAGTCATTTGGGATAATATATATTCTTCTAATTTTAGCCAGGTATTCTCTAATTGCTTTTTGATCTTAAAGAGGGGCCAAATTATCTCAGATCTTAATGCATTTGAAACAAAGATGGCCAGCCCACCCTTTGTGTGTCCCAACTTAAATATATTTTTAGAAAGTCTTACAGTAAATAAATATTGCAATTTTTTTTACAAAGGCGAGACTAAACATTTTTCTCTCAGAGCTGCTAAGAAGCAGACTGTTAGGAATCCCCCTCTCCCAAAGACTATGCCCCTGTGGAAGAAATGAAATAGAAACAATAGAACACATTTTATTGCAGTGCCACTATTATACAGTGCAACGTAGCCAACTTTTATATCCAGTCCTCTCTTGCCTGACCAACCATCCCCCTCAGAGGATTGTTACATATCTTTTAGAGGACAAGTGCCACAGGGTGACTCTCACAGTGGCAAAATTCCTCGCAGTGGCAGCAAGGCTGAGGAAGCAACTAACCTCTGATATGGATATCGCTTGAAACAATGTAGATGTATCTTGTACAATGAACTTATCCTGAGATGGGAGAATTCAAAGTGACTGTTCATTTTCTGATGGGTCTATGGACCGTAATAAATGTTGTTGTTGTTGTTGTTGTTGTTGTTGTTGTTGTTGTTAGATATTTTTGGTTGCTCTTTTAAGAAGACTAAAGTGTTTTAAATAACATGGCAATTGGATTAAAACAATAGTTGGTTAAAGTGCATTGTCATTTTTGTGTGATTGCCTCACCCACATTAAAAATATTGCTGCTTCAGGTGGCTTGTGTGCTTGCAGATCCATAATATTTATTCAGAAACCATAGCTGCATTCTACAATATTTCATTTCCTTAACAAAATTGGAAAGTACAGTAGAGTCTCACTTATCCAACATAAACGGTCCGGCAGAACGTTGGATAAGCAAATATGTTGGATAATAAGAAGAGATTAAGAAAAAGCCTATTAAACATCAAAATAGGTTATGATTTTACAAATGAAGCACCAAAACATCATGTTATACAACAAATTTGACAGAAAAAGTAGTTCATTACATATTAATGCTATGTAGTAATTACTTATTTACAAATTTAGAACCAAAATATCACAATGCATTGAAAACATTGACTACAAAAATGTGTTGGATAATCCAGAACGTTGGATAAGCGAGTGTTGGATAAGTGAGACTCTACTGTAGTTACATTGGAACCTTGACGTAAGAGTGTCCCATTTAAGAGTGTTTGAGTTAAGAGCCATTGCTCTGCCCTGGTTTCACTTTGACATATGAGCAGCATTTTGCATTAAGACCTAGTGCCAGAAGGACCGCTAGCGCCAGAGGGAACTCTAGTGCCAGAGGGAGCCTAGTGCGAGTACAGGGCTGTAGGACTTCAAGAGAGCAGCCTCCTTTCTTCGTGCCTCTAGCCTTTGTGCCTCCGTGCCTCAGGCTTTTGTCCACTTTGGAAGATTTCTGTCTGCTTTACTCTTGTCTGCTTTGAGGAACTTCGGGTTAGTTGATTTTGTGTGGTTTTTATTCCTGGTATGTTTGGCTTCGTGAAAAGAGAAAGGGAGAGAGAGAGAGCAACACAGGAAGGCTGGAATGAGTACAGTATGAAGAAAATATGCTTCTGCCTCTTCACTTTGTGCTTCTTTCCCACAAGTTTATCCTTCTACCATTGATCTTTCTTTTTATTGTTCCATGTAGATGTACATTTATATATTATTTGTTATTTATAAAGTACATTTTATTTAAAATATGTAACAAAAATGGGAGAAGCAGAATGGCTTAATAGCATTTCAGTACATTTCAACAAAAACTCATTTTGAGATTAGAGTGATTTGAGTTAAGAGCTCAGTCACACAAACTCTTAGCTCAAGGTATTACTGTATTCTCATAGAATGAGGCAGTTGTTAAAAGTTCCTTACCTGAAGACATTCGTTCAGAAACATTACATTGGCATTGTGTGAGATTTTCATTTCCTTGAAAAGAATAAAGAATAAGCTCTCGAATAAACTATACTTTTGTAACTTATATGCTGAAGGTGTCACTTATTATTATTTTTATTTCCTTTTCTACAGTTTGTCAAGGAACCAGCAACAGATTATCACAGCTTGGAAGTGTGGAAGATCACTACAACAGCTTAAAGAGAATGTATGAAGACTGTGAAGTGGTACTTGGCAACCTAGAAATCACATGTCTAGAACCAAACTATAATCTCACTTTCTTGAAGGTTTGTATCACATGTCATATTGCTTTAGTTCAAGTGAAGATGGGAAGAAAAATAACTGCCAGTAGTAGCTCTTGTAACAATGCACACCCTTGTTATATCTTGTTATTATAAATAATTATTTAGCTCTCTCCATGATACTCTGGAGGGTATGCCAAGGCTCATAGCAAGTAACTACAGTACTATCAAAGTAGCAGTGCATTATACTAACTGATACATTTTTCAAAATATGAAATGGTTGAGAAGGAGAAGCCATTCTTCTACCAGAGGTTGTCATTAATTACTCATCTTAATGAAGGTGAAACCAGGATGTCTATTTTACTAGCAACATGCAAAGCTTAACTATAGAAAATGTTGTGAGCTTTGATCTTTGAGGACCATAGCTGGGTAGAAGGGACTGTCCCCTTCTTTTGGCAAATATAAAGACAGACAAAGTAGAAAGTAAAGTCCAAAATTGGCAGCCTGGTTAGCAAGGAAGAGAACAGATGGTGAAGTTTTGAATTGCTGTCACTATTCTGTAACTTTAGTGGAGGCTTGGTCCAGTCCAAACAAACAATCCCTTGTGTTTGGTGAATGATGGTAGCCCCAAGAGCCAGGAATATATATTTCTGAAGCAAGTGCAGTAACAAATCAGGAATAATATTTTAAGAGTACTTTAGAGTCAATGAACTGGTTAGCAGTCTGTGTTTCTAAAATATAAAATCTCCAGATATTGCAACCGCAGAACATGCCCATCTATATATATAAAATGATAAAGTTGTTTGCGCAGTGACTATAACAACAAAATTAAACATCCCAGAAATACGAAATTTGGCAACACAATGCAAAAGCCTTGCCTCCAGGTTACAACAACACAACCACACCACAAAACCACAATCCAGACCCACAAAACTCACAACAACGCATCATGCAATAACAACACAACTAAACGCCCCAGAAATACAAAACTTGGCAACACAATGCAAAAGCCTTGCCTCCCAGTTGTAACAACACAACCACACCACAAAACCACACAGGACCCACAAAACTCACAACAACGCATCGTGACTATAACAACACAACTAAACGCCCCAGAAATACGAAACTTGGCAACACAACGCAAAAGCCTTCCCTCCAGGTTGTAACAACACAGCCACACCACAAAACCACAATCCGGACCCATAAAACTCACAACAACACATCGTGACTATAACAACACAACTAAACGCCCCAGAAATACAAAACTTGGAACACAACTAAACGCCACAGAAATATAAAACATAACAATACAATGCAAAAGCCTTGCCTCCCGGTTGTAACAACACAACCACAGCACAAAACCACAATCCGGACCCATAAAACTCACAACAATGCATCGTGACTATAACAACACAACTAAACGTCCCAGAAATACGAAACTTGGCACACAACTAAACACTCCAGAAACATAAAACTTGACAACACAATGCAAAAACCTTGCCTCCCGGTTGTAACAACACAACCACACCACAAAACCACAATCCGGACCCACAAAACTCACAACAATGCATCGTTACTATAACAACACAACTAAATGCCCCAGAAATACGAAACTTGGCACACAACTAAATGCCCCAGAAATACAAAACTTGACAACACAACATAAAAGCCTTTTCTCCCAGTTGTAACAACACAACTACACCACAAAACCACAATCCAGACCCACAAAACTCACAACAACGCATCGTGACTATAACACAACTAAACGCCCCAGAAATACAAAATTTGACAACACAACGCAAAAGCCTTGCCTCCCAGTTGTAAGAACACAACCACAACACAAAACCACAATCCAGACCCACAAAACTCACAACAACGCATCATGACTATAACAACACAACTAAACGCCCCAGAAATACAAAACTTGGCAAAACAATGCAAAAGCCTTGCCTCCCGGTTGTAACAACACAACCACACCACAAAACCACACCAGACCCACAAAACTCACAGCAATGCATCATGACTATAAGAACACAACTAAACGCCCCAGAAATACGAAACTTGGCACACAACTAAATGCCGCAGAAATACAAAACTTGGCAACACAACACAAAAGCCTTGCCTCTCAGTTGTAACAACATAACCACACCACAAAACCACAATCCGGACCCACAAAACTCACAACAACGCATTGTGACTATAACAAATACAAAATTTGACAACACAACTTATCCACCTCCCCAGTCCCTACATTCAGACTTGGCCTCCAAAAAACAATTACAATAATAACAATGACAACAACAACAATAAGAATCAACACCATCACAGGCAAGAAACAGCCAGGCACTGAGGCTGAGAGGCCAGTTAGTGCTACACTGGGCCTCCAAAAAACAATACAGTAGCATCTAACTTATCCAACCTTCATGACCACTACAACAACAATAATAATAAACAACTACACAGGCAAAACAAAAAAAGACTATTGTACCACAATAAAAATATAAACCACACTCAGCAGAATCAGACATTACAATTAACAACAAACCAAAGACAACAGGGATCTCAAGCAATTATCAATCAACACAAAAATTGAAGAAGGTAACAGACTTCAAATACTACTATTAATGTGAGTATAAAGAAGGGTGGAGGTCACAGCATAAATACAACCTAATGTAGACTGACCAACACCACCAGACTAAGCCACAGCAACGCGTGGCCGGGCACAGCTAGTAACAGATAGAACGGTAGGTATACTGTGTCTTCAGGAATGCAAAGAAGCTGTGGGTTTCCTGCTTCTGCTAGAACACTAATCAGGTTTCTGAATGTTATTGTCCGAAGTATTAATACTATTATTTACAGCATTTCATGTCTCTCTTTAGTACATAATTTTTCTTTATTATTTCTTCTAAATATTAAGACAACAAGGGAGCACTCTGGACTAAACAGATTTTAAGACTTCCTCACACAGTCCAAAATGAAAGAAAAGAAGAAATGACTAATTATTCTGTCTTTCTTTTGTGCACCTTTCAGAGCATACAGGAGGTAGCTGGTTATGTGCTCATAGCATTAAACACAGTGAAAGTTATTCCTTTGGAGAATCTCCAGATAATCCGAGGAAATACCCTTTATGAAAACGCTGCTCTCACTATTTTACTAAATTATAATGAAATCGAGGGACTCGAAGAACTTCCAATGAGACGTTTAGCAGGTAAGAAAGACGACAAAAGCAATGGCCAACAGTGAATCACAAACATCTGGACTTTCTACCCAATTTCCATTATTTTTGGTGAAATACATGAACTAAATGAGGATTATTAATCCCTATTATTATCATTGCTGTTTGTTTAATTTGCTCATTCTTTAGAGTTTTCAGAGCATCTCAGAAACATAGCTTGGTGTACAGTACAATAAAAGGTGCATCTCCAACCGCAGAATGCAGCCTTGGAGATTGCCTTATTCACCCCATAAGCTTCTTTTGTTACCTTAAGAAGATGTAAGTTTAAAGCAGGGGTTCTCAACCTGTGGGTCCCCAGATGTTTTGGCCTTCAACTCCCAGAAATCCTAATAGCTGGTAAACTGGCTGAGATTTCTGGGAGTTATAGGCCAAAATACCTGGGGACCCACAAGTTGAGAACCATTGGTTTAAAGCATGGGAAGATGCTGCATGTGTAGCTCTTTCTGAGTTCTGTAAAACCAACTAAAATAGTGAGAGATTGAGAATGCAAAAGCAAATACAATTGGATTCTCAATCATCCTAACAGTTGTTCAGTAGGGTTGTGGTCAAAACCAAGTTTGCTTGATACATTTGTATAATTTGAAATGAAATTAACATTTTACAATACGCAATCAGTGTCTGAAGAAACATACTATTAGCTTTGGTGTACAGTGAGACTTACTCCTGATTAGATGTGCACAGAATTGAATTATGCTTGATGGGAAAATATCCATATTGATAAGAATTGTATCTGAATACGCTCATGAGGCTTACACACTGCCTCATAGCCTTAGCTCCATTCAAAGAGAATTATCCATGGTCCAAGATGAGCAAATGCAGAACATCCAAGTGTATAGGAGTCTTTCCACAATTGTCTACCTAGATTGGTCCCAGAGGTATGATAAAGATGAGACTCTTTCGATTAGCTGATATAATTAATTGTAAAAGTGAAATTACAGTGCCATTAGCTTTAATACAGAATGATATCAAATTTAAAGTAGGATTCGAACATGTGCTTTCTATACCCAAACACTATCAACAGAACCATGGTAATTAATTTGGCCCTGTCTTCACTAAACTGCCATTCAGAAAAATTAAAACCAGTTTTCTGTCATCCACTGTGTTTTAAAAGGTGAACAACAAATGATGTCATTTCCTAATGTGTTTGTCTTAATTTCTTTTGGCAGAAATTCTAAATGGAGGTGTTAAAATAGTTGGTAACCCTTATCTCTGCAACATTAATAATATTCTGTGGAATGACATTATAGAATCAACCAAAGGTTTTTTGCTGTTTGATACTGTTGAAAGAAAAGATACATTGCCAGCGATTAGCAATAAAACTTGTAAGTATGCATTGAAGAGTAAAAAACAGCTAGTTTGTTACCCTAGACTAGGATGTGCAAAAATATGGCAAAAATTTCCCTTAGATCCCCTTGCAGGTGAAATATCCTGCAGATACTGGAAGCGCAAAAATATTTTGGAAGTAATGAAACATAGGGACCTCCAGATGGTCTTGTGTGATGTGTGAAGTTCTTGAACCACAATTCCTCTATTCCTGAGTTAGTGACTAATTCTTATCTATCAGAAGAGAAATAAATTCTCTAGAAAGAGAAAATATAGATTTGGCATTCGATTTTCTAAAAGGTTTTATGTTCAAAAGACAGAATCAAATTTTGACAAGACTTGAGTGGACATAAAAATATTCAGAGAATAATATTAATGAATTGAAAGACTTTCTTGTTTACTAATTTACTATTCTTTTTAAAATAACTACAGTGTTCCCTCACTACTTCGCAGTTCACTTTTCGCGGATTCGCTGTCTTGCGGTTTTTCAATAAACTCTAAAAGACTATTATAAATCATAGAAAATTACAATTTACAGCCTAAGGGAGGAAGGAGAAGCCAAAGGGAGAGAAAAGGAGCCCAGGCGGCAACTGGAGGAGAAGGAGGTGATTTATCAACACTCGATTGGTTGATAAAGACTTAAAATAGTGTATAACTACTAAAATAATGTATACAGTGTTCCCTCACTTATCGCGGAGGTTAGGTTCCAGGACCACCCGCAATAAGTGAAAATCCGCAAAGTAGGGACACTATATTTATTTTAAATTTTATACATTATTTTAGTAGTTTATTTAGTTTATTGGAAAACTGAAACAGCGAATCCGTGCAAAGTGAACCACAAAGTAGTGAGGGAACACTGTAAATATTAAAATAAATATAGCGTCCCTACTTCGTGGATTTTCACTTATTGCAGGTGGTCCTGGAACCTAATCCCGCAATAAGTGAGGGAACACTGTATTGCTGAAAATACTGTTTACCAGTTTATCCTAATTAGCAATGGATACATATAATAAATTGCCTAACCAGTTGTTACTGTTTTAATGCTTTGGGTATCTCTTTTCTTTTTTAACATAAGGAAACCTTTTTTTATTAGATAACAATGGAAGAAGACGAAGATGTAAAATGTTAAACATGCCCCTGTCCTATATCCACTCTTGTACCCTTCATATATTTGCAATACAATTTGGGGGGGGGGGGCATAGCCCTCTTACCTCCAATCAAGATCTTCTGCAAATGTCATTGATCATTTAGCTCTCTTGTGCTCTTCCTGACTTTCACTGTAAAGCTATCTATACTTTTCACTAATTTTAGCCCTTGTATATACATATCTACTTCTCTTCTCACTGTTTCAATTATAGTGCACTCAGATGTCCTAAGATCTTTTGTTTTCTGTCATGTCTTCTGGTTTTCCTCTCTTACTGCTCCTTCTATGCAAAACTCACTTTCTAGCATCTACATGGGCCATATACCCCAGGGCTGATCTAGAATGGAGTGCGATCAGCATTTGAGCAGCAGTAGTCGCAGGCTCCCAGCCATCCCAGCAATGGAAGGGAGTCCACTCTTACCAACACTATCCAATCGCTGTCACAGTGATGGGAAGGCAATATTGCTTCTGGTTGCCCCTCATCCCCAGGGAGGGCAAATTTGCACCCAGTCATCAGTCATTGCCATTCTGATGCTTGCCAAAGTGCCAGCACAACTTGGTAATTCATAATGTGTTTCAAGCTCACTAATTTCAGATTTTTGAGAACTGTAGTTCAAAACTGCCAGAGCCTGTCTAATGACCCTTTTGGCACAAAGTGTTTTGAACACTTGACTTTTATTCTAAAATCATAATGAAATAATTTAAGTTAATACAGACACCTTACAAATACACCTTTGCCCTCTTTCCTAGGTCTCCCATGCCATCCCAACTGTACAAGTGGACACTGTTGGGGTCCTGATTTAGAAAATTGCCAAATATGTAAGTATATGCATTAATTTTCCCTGTGAATAAAAATGGTTGTTATTTTATAAGCAATTGCTCAACGGTTCTTCTCTGTTTTCTTCTAACATAATTGATTTGATGTAACTGAACTAATCCAAGGAATGAACAGTTGATTCCATTCTTTACCCAAGACAACCTAAAGTGCAATTCAATATTTTAAGCACTAATGGTTTCTATAGAATTGAGAGATTGTCATTTTTGGTTAGATGAAGAGAGAAGACCTCAAGAGTCTTTGATTCCTTTTGAGTCTTCATAGATCAACCTACATTTCAAGTTAAATGACTAAGCAGTATGACTGTGCACTAGAATGCCCTTTGAAGTAGACCTGAGGATGGAGAGCATGGGTTTGGATTATTTTTCTATCTAGTCATCTTCTCTATATCCCATCAGATGGGGAATGTCTTGAAAACATATTTCCAAACTTATGGGGTGTATAAAGTGTATTTATACATTCTCATAAGATAAGCAAAAATGGGTGATAGTCAGCCAGTAGAGGAGAGGCAGCAGGTCTTTCATATGCCTGTGGCTTGAGTGCCCTGAAATTTAAGAATACTAGTGCAAAGATATTAGGGATTATTGCATCAAGGGATTGCTCTCACCATGTATTATAAATATAAACAAAGATTTAAACCATACATTTGAATCATAATGTTGAGATCATGGTACATTTGAGATTTTATAAACTTTGTAAAATCATGTGGAACTTGCTTTTAACTTGTTAGCTTTAATGTAGTCTTAATGGATTTGTTTATTTATGTATGCTTGTGGCATCACATTGCTGCCTTTTTGCAAGGCCATTTTGAATCCCCTGTGGTTTGAGAAAGGCAGGATATAAGGTAAATAAATATATAAATAAATTAATAAATTGAATGTAATAGTTCAGATCACTCAGATAAGGTATGAAGAGACTGACACCATCTGGATCAGGGATCCCCAAACTAAGGCCCGGGGGCCGGATGCGGCCCTCCAAGGTCATTTACCTGGCCCCCACCCTCAGTTTTAGACTTAGGCTTGCCCAAAGTCTGAAATAACTTGAAGGCACACAACAACAACAATCCTACTTAACTTGACTATCTCATTGGGCAGAAGCAGGCCCACACATCCCATTGAAATCCTGATAGGTTTATATTGGTTAAAATTGTTTTTATTTTTAAATATTGTATTGTTCATTCATTTACTAATATTGTGCTATGGTAATAATATAATATATTGTGTATACATATAATATTGATAATAATATTATAATGTAATACAATATAATACTTATTTATTTATTTATTACAGTACAGGGGACTCAGCGCGGCTAATAATAATAATGCAATGTAATAATATTGTATAATATAATAATATTAATTATATATTATATATTAAATGTAATATTACTAATAATAATATAGTGGTATAGTACAATATAGTAATATATAATGCTAATATTGTGCTATGCTAATAATATAATATATTGTATGTACATACAACTTGTAAGCCGCTCTCAGTCTCCTGTGGGGTGAAAAAGGGTGGAGTAGAAATGTAGCAAATAAATAAATAAATAATTGTTGTTGGGGTTTTTTTGCATTACAAATAAGACATGTGCAGTGTGCATAGAATTTTTTTTTTTCCCAAATGATAATTCGGCCCCTCAACAATCTGAGGGACCATGAACCGGCCCTCCACTTTAAAAGTTTGAGGACCCCTGATCTGGATACTCCCCCCTCCCTCCAATTAACCAGGCACGTGATGGATTCTAGATTCAGGGAAGCTCTGGGACAAGAATACTTGCCCCATATAGATACCTATTCTATATTTCATTTAATTCCATGTAAGTATTTGTTTTCGATGATACAGTTTAATTTTGGTGTGTGTCTTTTCAGTAACAAAGATTGGCTGTGCAGAACAGTGTTCAGGTCGATGCAAGGGGAAGTTGCCAAGTGACTGTTGTCATACTCAGTGTGCAGCAGGATGTACAGGCCCTAAAGAGAGTGATTGCTTGGTAAGGAGACTATGCTGTGTTTATCTAATTAATCTGAACATTAATACTATACCATCAAATATATAAACAGATACAAACAGATATATTATTGAAATAAAATCTCTAGAATTAAAAACAGTTTAAAATCTATCCTTTAAAAAGGCAAGAAATAAAAACAGGAAGAAATGTATGACTGTTTAGATAGCCTAAATCTGAGCCATATAGGCTTTAAAGATTGTAACCAGCTCTTTGCCTTGTGCCCAGAAATGAACAGGTAGCCAAAAGAGTTGTTATTAACAAGTTCTTTATAAAGATAAATATTGCAGTATTCCACATTCTGTACAAATAATTGGGTTTTTTTTTTTATAAAAGCACTGTAAAGTTGTAAAGCTGCATTGATATACAAGAATGTTCCAGTGCCTGCTGATTGTGGAAGGTTGAGGTTTCTGGGGCTTACCCAGACAGTTTAAATTAAACTTGCATATTATGTTTAATCTTTGTTTTCTATATATTAATATGTACTTTGTGGAAAGACGTTTTAATATGTTTTTTTTTCCTGGGATCAAGGCGGATTAGGTAGCTTACCCCAGATTCAGTCACATTAACCTGTATGCATTGTATGGATGCTCCAGGCTAATATAATTCATGCACTGAATTAAATGGCAGTGCAAATGCACCTGCATATATAGTCAGGTGCGTCTGTTACAGAATAGAAATTATTTTATGTTATTTTGTTAAATACTGATTATTCCCCAGATGAACAACAGGGGGAGTGTGTCCTTGTTAGGTCTGCTGGACCTCTCAGTGGCCTTTGATACTGTAGACCATGGTATCCTTCTGGGACGCTTTGCGGGAATGGGTCTTGGAGGTACTGTTCTACAGTGGCTCCAGTCCTTCCTGGAAGGTGTTGTTGGGGGACACCTGCTCTGCCCCACTATCCCCTTCCCCAAGCCCCTCCCTTGCCCCCCCCCCCTCTGAGGCCTGGGCTTGGAAGGGTAGAGATGATGAAAACGAGCCACCAAACCCGGGGCGTGAATGTCTTGAGCGTCCTCCTATGACGCCATACCCAGTCCAATCTACCAAGTACTGTAGGCGGTGGCGATAACGAGAGTCCAAAATGTCCTTAACTTCAAATTCCTCCTTCCCTTCTCTCAAAATAGGAGGGGTGGTCTCTGTCCGTAATCTGAATGGATCCCATCATTCAAGATTGGTGAAATACAGGGTGAATTCGCATAGAGCAGGGAAGTTGAAGTTTAAAAGTCACAGGCTTTACTTGAGCCACTACTCATTAGGGTCCCACAAACCAAGAGTATAGTTTATGATAGGGCTGCTAGGAAGGAAGATATTTGGTGGATAACTATACTCGGTCTCCTACCTTGATCTCCAGTCCCTCTTGTCGATGGTGTTCAGCTACCCGTTTGTAATTCATTTGGCTTGGTCAAGTTGAGCTTGAAGTACATCACAAACCACAGATAATTATTGGAGCCAGTCCGCTGCAGGAACATCTCCTGACTCCACCACAGCTGGGAAGAAGTGGGGGTAATAACCATAGTTCCCAACGAAGGGGGCTTCTTTGGTAGACCCATGTATGGAATTGTTGTACACAAATTCTGCCAGCGATATGAGGGATGCCCAATTATCTTGCTGATAGTTCATGTAACACCTTAGATATTGTTCTAGAGTGGCATTAGTCCGCTCAGTCTGACCATCAGTCTGCGGATGATGTGCAGTGGACATGTGCGTCTCAATCCCCAACAACTTTTGCAAAGCTTTCCAGAAATGAGAAGTAAATTGAGCTCTCCTATCTGTAACAAGACACTTGGGTAGTCCATGAAGTCAAAATACATGCTGCAGGAACAAGTCTGCTATCTCTTTGGCAGTAGGCAATCCGATACAAGGAATGAAATGAGCCATCATGGTGAACAAGTCCATGATCGCTAGCACAGTTGTAAATCCATTGGAACATGGCAAGTCAGTGATGAAGTCTGCTGAAATTATTTCCCAAGGCCGTGTGGGGGTAGGCAGTGGTTGCAACAATCCCACTGGTTCCCCCCCCCTTGTGTCTTTGACCGTTGACACACTGGGCAAGTGGTAACATACTTCTCCACCTTCCTTTGGATCTTTGGCCACCAAAAGTCTCTCAAAATTAGTTGCATGGTTTTAAACAATCCAAAGTGTCCAGCTGGTCTGCTGTCATGGCATAATTTCAGGATTTCTTCCCTTTCTGGCCCAGAAGACACATACACACGGGATCGATGACACACCTCCTCAACAACGGTCATGGCGGCAAAGTTCTCAGCGCACTGGAGGCAAGTCTCCGGGGTCTCTTCTCGTCCTCCAGTGTACTCCGGTTTGCGCGACAAAGCGTCTGCTTGTTTCATCTGTGTCGGGGTCACGTATCAGATTTGGAAGTCAAAACGCTCGAAGAACAAGGCTCATTGCTGCTGTCGCTGGTTGAGTTTGCATGCTGTTCGAAGATGCTCGAGGTTTCGATTATCAGTATGAACTTCCAAAGGGTGCCTGGCTCCTTCCATCCATTGTCTCAAAGTCTCGAACACTGCCTTGATGGAGTCTTTGGGTCAAGATGTTGTAGGATTGGTTGAGAAGTGAAAAGTTGTTTGAGTTTCTAAAATCCAGCTTCAACAGCCTCTGACCATTTGAACGGGTTCCTTCCCCAGATGCACTGGGTGATGGAGTCAGCCCACTTGGCGAAGTCAGGGATAAATTTTCTGTAGTAATTAGCGAGCCCTATGAAGCGCTGCACTTCCTTCTTGTTCAATGGTGCTTTCCATTCTAATACTGCTGTTACTTTGGCGAGGTCCATGGCGAGGCCTTGAGGGGAAATACAATACCTAGAAAATCCACTTTGTTCAAGTCAAAAGCGCATTTTTCCCACTTACCGTAAAGTCCATGCTCTCTCAACCGCTGCAGTACTGCGCAGACATGTTGGTCGTGAACTTGCTGGTTCAGCCGGGGCAAATGGCTGAGGGGGTCACCACTCTGGGCGTGATGCCAGACTTGGGGCAGAGGTATTCCTCCCTGGGGTGTGCTTACTCGACCCATGAGTCCATTGCCGCCGAGTAGCGATCACCCCATCTATATGTAGACACAAAGCAACGAGTCTCTCCAACGATTCAGGGAGGGTTGGCCCATGCCACTTGCCCCTGCATCTCGAGGTTCAGCTCCTCCTCTCAGGGCCTCATCATTCCAGCCTACATGCTGGGCCAGAACGGGAAAGTCAGCAGTGTACTGTGCCAAAGTTTTCTCTCGCTGGAACAACCGCCGGAGCTTGTGAGCAGCCATCTTCTGCGTGATTGGGCTTCCCCAAGTCGCTTGAATATGGTCTAGAAACTCTTGAGCTGTATTCAGCATGGTTGACTGGGTTTCATAGAGGGCCGTAACCCACACTGCTGCAGGGCCCTCCAGGAGGCTATACACCATAGACACTTTCAAATCCTCCCAGGGAAAATCTGCTCTACGAGCATCCAAATAAGCCATACTTTGGTGTTTAAACTTGGACTTGATGAACTTCCCCAGCAAACTTCTCTGGTAAAGCCAAGGGGAGAGGGTGCGCCTCAACTTGAGCCCTCAGTCCTCAGATCTCGCCCTCGTGATCTTAAATTGTGTCTTGCATACGCTGGTATTCATCCTGGGAAATCTGGACCTGGGGGCCAACCGCTGCAACACCAGCCACTCTAGCAGCATCTATTCTGGGGTTTGGATCTCGAGGTGCTTTTCAGAGAGGTGGTAAACTGTTGCACCCCTAGGCTGCGTAGGCACCTCAAAACCACACTGGAGCCCCAGAATATAAGCAAGCAAGGTGTTTATTGAAGATTATATGCAAGCAATAGCACAATAAAGTTCAGAGTCAATATAATGGGTTTAAATCCACAAGAACAAAGGACTTGATAAACTTGAAGCAAGAGTCTATAAAATTCACTCAAAGAACTGCATATCAAAGCAAGTCCCATGAAAGATACCACTAATAGTCCAAACAAGAATTTCAAGGAAACACTGGACAGTACACTGGAATGCAGGAACAAGACTTCAAATTAATCCAAGGTACAAAGTCCAAGCTGGAAGACACAACAAGGGTCTCGGCTGGAACACAAGGCAAAGGTCTTGGCTGGAACAGAAATCCAAACTGCAAAATCAACTGGAAACACAAGAACGAGCAAGGCTGGAACTTGAAACAAGATACAAGGCCTCAGAAATATACATGAAGCAAAGATCTTCCTTCTTGAATTTGCAGTGTTACCACCTCTGGCCGTGTCGGAGAAAGTGTGATGACTCATGGGCCATGTAGTCCTGTTCCTAGTACTGTTGTGACAGATGAAGAGGAAAACTTGGGTTTCCCACTATTTCTGCCAGATTTGGAGCCCTTGCAGCTGCAAGATGTTTGTCCACAAGAAGTCAGCCAAACAAGCCTTGAGCAGAAATCTCCCCCATTTTCTCGCCGTCTTTATTATAATCAAGATAGAAGCGCTCGGGAGGCGACTCGCCGGAGCGCCAGGATCGCTGCCAGACAATTAGATGATTAAGTCTGTTTCCCTTGGGAAAGTTTAAGGAGTCATGCACCTGGACACTGTATAGGTTTCAATTCTTGTTCCCCAGAGAAAGTGTTCCTTGGCGGGAAAACAAGATCCTATATAGATGTTTGGCCACAAAGGAATCCTTGCGGAGTCAATTCGTCAGCTTCGGGAGTAGATTGTGTGTGGACTACGCTACTCCAGTTTCCAGGACCTTGCTCTCGTTCCAGCCCTGCCTTGTTCCCCGGACCTCGCCACGGATTTCGCCACGGACCCTGTTCTTGTTCCTCGTTTCTTGTTGCCTTGAATCAAGCCTCGTTTGCCAAGGATCTAGGTTGCTTCAGCCTTGCATCAAGTTCCATGGACTAAGGGACCTTGTCATTTCCCCTCACTTTGCTTGGCAAAGTGTGTGTTTCGGTTATTGGATTACAACTTTGGACTTTAATATCTCATATTGGACATTGTTTTCCTGGACTATAATTGACCTTTCCTGAAAGGTCTACTTCTGAACTATATTCTACACTTGTTTTTACTGACTTTATATATTCCTTTAATAAAGATATTAGATAGATTCTGGCCTCTGCGCATGGTTATTGGTGCTCTGCAGCCTGGGTCCTGACAGAAAGCAAGGCTTCTTATGGGAAATTCAAGGTCCCATACCATGAGAAGGTTGCTTATTATTTCATTTCAAAAGTAGACACCTACTCCTCCTAATACATTTCTTTTCTTTTCTCAATGGAGTTATCGCTCTCCTGCTGTCAAGCTCATTAGTCCTCTCCACTTTATCAGTTCCTACATCCAAACTAGAATGTCCATCTGGCACCTGGAGATCCGACCTTGACTGCTTTGAGGAATGCGGTTCAAACTACCTGCTTGCAACCATTCTGTCTCTGGTCCCAGAATCCACTGGGACAAACTCTGGCTGCATCTCAGGCACAAACCCAGAGTACTTTGGCAAGGCAGGTGGGGGAACAAACTCTGGCTGCACCTCTGACAAGGCAGGTGCAGGGACAATCACAGGCTGAATAGGGCCAACCTTAGGTTCACCTGACAGCTCAGATGGAGGCTGGGCTACAACACCCACAGCCCTTGTCCTTTGGGGTCCCGCAGGGTTCAGTACTGTCTCTCATGGTGTTTAACATCTACATGAAGCCGTTGGGAGAGATCATCCGGAGTTTTGTAGTTCGATGTCATCTGTACGCAGATGACATTCAGCTCTATCACTCCTTTCCACCTGCTACTAAGGAGGTCCTGAACCAGTGTTTGGCAGCTGTGATGGTCTGGATGAGACCGGACAAATTGAAACCGAATCCAGACAAGAGAGAGCTCCTCTTCGTCAGTCACAAGGCTGAACAGGGTATAGGGTTACAGCCCCTTGAAGATGCAGGTTTGCAGCTTGGGAGTTCTCCTGGATTCAGCGCTGAGCCTGGAACCCCAGGTGGCCAGGGGAGCTTTTGCACAACTAAAATTTGTGTGCCAGTTGCGCCTATACCTTGGGAAGTCAGACTTCGCCACAGTAGTCCACTCTTTCGTTATATCTATATATAGATTACTATAACACGCTCTACGTAGGGTTGCCTTGGAAGACTGTTTGGAAGTTTCAGTTGGTCCAACAGTCAGCAGCCAGGTTGCTCACCAGAGCGGCGTACAGGGAGCACACAAATCCCCTGTTGCGCCAGCTTTACTGGCTGCCAGTCTGCTACTGAGCACAATTCAAAGTGCTGGCTTTAGCCTATAAAGCCCTAAATGGTTCTGGCCCACCTTACCTGTCCAAATGCATTTCTCCGTCTATGATCCACCTCGGAGATTAAGATCAGGCAGGGAGGTCCTGCTCTCTGTCCCACCACTTTCGCAGGTGCAACTCGTGAGAGCAAGAGACAGGGCTTTCTCACTGGTGGCCCCTTGGCTGTGAAACTCCCTCCCTAGTGACATCAGATCAGCCCCTTCCCTCCTAGCCTTCAGAAAGAAAGTAAAAACCTGGCTCTGGGATCAGGCTTTCAGGGAATAGTGCAGTGCAATAATAGATTTGGAAAATGTGCAATGACTATGGAACGGCCTTAGACTACAATTTCTGGATGGTGTGATTTTAATATTGTGTATACTGTTTTAAAATGTTTAATATGTATTAATTTTAACTCATTTTATTTTAAGCTTAATGTTTTGTTTGTGTTTAAGGTATTGAATAATTGCCATATGTAAGCTGCCTTTAGTCCCCTTCAGGGTAGAGAAAAGCGGTGTATAAATAGGGTAAATAAATAAATAAATTTATCTTAAAAAGAAATGTCATATTTTATTACTGATAATAACTCCAGCAAAAATGTGTGATCCCCATATTTTTAATAGATTCAAAGTGAAAATGTAATTTCCATGTGGGTTTTTTTTTCTTTTCGTGTCAGGAGCAACCGGAGTTGCTTCTGGAGTGAGAGAATTGGCCGTCTGCAAGGACGTTGCCCAGGGGACGCCCGGATGTTTTGATGTTTTATCATCCTTGTGGGAGGCTTCTCTCATGTCCCCGCATGGAGCTGGAGCTGATAGAGGGAGCTCATCCGCACTCTCCCCGGGTGGGATTCGAACCTGGCAGCTTTCAGGTCAGCAACCCAACCTTCAAGTTACGAGGCTTTTATCCCCTTGGCCACCGGGGGCTCCTTATTTCCATGTGTTGTGACTATGCTTAATAAATTGCTGAAACTGGGGCCCTTCCACATAAGCACAAAATGTGTCTCAACGTGCGTGAAAAATGTTGATTCTGTTGGGGGGAGGGGTGCTGGGGAAGGAAGGCACTATTATCCTTGGATTGCCTAAGACCAGGGCATGGGATGGCTATGGATATGCGATCCTGGATCCTGCATTGGGATCTGGGATGGCAGTCCTCACTGCCCCAACACCAGGAAAGATCCAGACCTTGCTGTAGGATTTAAATATTTCCTGGTGGTTTTTCTTTATCTCGGGTCAAGATGGATGAAGGAGCCTACCTCAGATTCAATTGCATTAGCCTGTATGTGTTGCATGGATGTTCCAGGCTAATGTGATTCCTGCACAGCATTATATAGCAGTGCAGATGGGGCCTTCATTTATATATTGCTTAAAGCTGAAGTTGTAGCTGTGGCAAGTAAACACATAACATTATGATGTCAGGACATAAATAAGTTGTATTAAATGTTACAGAGGGAGAAACAAGAGACACCTCACATTTTTTTCTGTTATATTGTTAGGTTATATTGTAATTAATATTTATGATCTTAGAAATTGAATTTTGAACTTGATCTGAACCTTCCTTTCATAGAAGTAAGACCTAGCTATCAGATGAAAGTGCATTTGCTTTCAAGAAAGTAAACTCACTTTTCCTTTTGCATTGAACTGAAACTGTAAATGAATGTCGTGAGGCTGACCATGTTTCACATCGTTATGCTTCAGAAATAATTAGATAATGAAGAATGCTCAGATTTTCAAAACCCAGAAGCCCAGTGTTGTGATGATGGTATTATGTTCTGATAACAGGATTGTCATCATAATTGCTTTTAAAGGTTGTTTTGATAATTTTTCATCATTTCAACATTGCACTTACTCAACCTGGCTATGTTAAAACACAGAACATAGGTCTTTTTGCACATGGTATTGCTACTTTATTTACCGACAGGCATGCCGCAAATTTTGGGATGATGCAACCTGTAAGGAATCTTGCCCCCCTTTGCAAGTGTATAATCCTACAGCCTATCAGTTGGAAGACAACCCAGATGGAAAGTACAGCTTTGGAGCCACTTGTGTGAAAAAGTGTCCACGTAAGTTGTCTAAAGCATTATTTCAAAAAGCAAATGGATCCTTGTCTTAAAAAAAAATACAAGCATCTATTTGCTTCTGGGTTCTATCCAGAATGTTTTGTGCTAGTTTGTGGCTTGTATTTTATGGAGATGTCCTCATGCTCCCAGCTGTTCATTGTAGAGTAGTAATAACCAAGAACTATAGACTGCGTCATGCTCTCCTGATACCTGAGAACAAGACTGCCCACTGAATGATTTTTGATCTAAACCAGCCCCTTCCAGTTGTTGTCCACTTGGGATGAGTAGCTCTTCTTCTTTGTATCTGATTAATCCGGGGGTCTAATGAAGAGACCACACAAAATTAGCAGCCTTGGAGCCCATTGCATTTCTGTATGAGTCACTACACTTGGGATTTCTTCATCAGTTTGGAGACCTAGAGGTCAGGGGTTCTTTTTATACTTTCTGAAATATCTTTAAAAGGTGATTCCTACGGCTGTATTTAAAGAACACTATGCATCTTGGGTAGTCTATATTTTTTTCCTTATTTTTTATTGTGCTTTCAATATATTTTTTTTATATTATGTGTTTTTAATTGGAAAACGAGTTGTGTCAGCCAGTTTACATATGCAAACAAGACCATGTTTCTTTTTCCTCATTTATTGCTGTTGTTATTTACATTCCCTTCTAACCTTTTTCAGATAACTATGTTGTAACAGACTACGGCTCATGTGTCCGATCATGTAATCCAGACTCCACTGAGGTGGAGGAAAATGGAATTAGAAAGTGTAAAAAATGTGATGGGCCATGTAGCAAGGGTAAGAAAATTAAATATTACTTTGCATAATGCGGTATTACCCCAAAAATCATTACTAATACACAGTGACTTTCAGCTTTGAAACCAATTTGCATGGAACGTATTGAAAATTGTGCCTTTCTTACGCCAACAACTACTGTGGATATGATCAGTAATGATATACATGCCAAAGCCACAATCAGCATTAAGGCTCTTGGATCTAATCATGTAAATTATTATCCATCACCTATTCACCTATTTTTTTAGATATCCTTTTGTAGATTTTCTACTGTTTGAACATACCCCACTATTTCACAGTTCCTTTCAGTTATTTTCAAAATCTTTCACTTTTTCCATAGTGTTGCTCATCCTATCCAAGTTTATGTTTTAAAAAAATTACATACTTGACTGTATGTGGATCTAAATTAGTTAAAAAGAAAACTCCTGCAATTTCAGTCTGTAAGTTATAGCAGAATTTTTACAGAACAACAAAAATTGACATTTAGACATACAGACATACAGATTCTATGCAATTACATTGGATTCACAAACAACCTACAGTTACGGTGGCTGACAAACAAACAAAAGGGAGTTACATTTTCACTCAGCATTCACACACAACATGCATCCCTCTTCATACATACAAATATTACCATATCCTCTTTCCCTCCTTGGAAAAGCACCTGCTTAGGCCAGGCCCAGCTTCCACTGAAGCCTGCCAACATATAGTTCCAAAATGCCAAAACGCCAAAACTTCAAAACTCCTAAAAGAACATCTCCAAAACACACTCCTTTTCCTTCCCATGAGAAAAGGAGGCCCCAAAAGTAATCACACTGCTTCCCTGCAAATCTGCCACTTTCCCATACACCATATCCACTGAACATGGCGGGTGAACAGCGTTGCTGTCTGTCACACTTTCTGAACTGTCCTAAGGTAATTTATATAGCAATATTTTGCTGATGTTGTCCCAAAATTGTAAATGAATGAATATCCTGGTTCCATCTCAGCTTCCTGGACCAGATGTTGATTCTTCTTTATTGGTGTTGGCAAATAAAAGCAGCTCTGTGTTGACTTCCTTCTTAAACGTGGTAAACAATTCCTTAACTTGATGTAAACATTTCTCTTATCAGTCACAGTTCTTATCACAGTTTACCAGGCAGGTCAACTATTTCAGGTCTCATTAGCAGGTTTTAATTACAATTCAGCAAGCAGGTAGTTAGCCATTGTAGGCCTTAGTCTACAGACTAGTGTCTTCAAAATTATTAGCTCTCATTCATTCATCTTCCATTCATACCCACACATATTAAAATCCACATTTTTGTCACATATTGCTGAGAATTAGCAAAGAGTCAGATTTTAGTCTCCCTGTTCCAAGCCTAGTACTTTAAATATTACTCTATGTCGGTTGTAATAGTAAAATTGTAAAAAAAAAGTTTGCAATGTAGATGTAAGGAAAAAAACAACAATTGGAATGTTTTATATTGTCTAATATAAACCAGATGCCAAGATTTCTAGAAGTGGAATATTCCAATCATAATTGTGCTGGACTAAAATTTCTCCTTTAAATCAGCTAATTCCTAATTGCCAATTCTCTTCCCCCACTCACCCACCCTATTATTTGCTGTTGTTATTGATTTTATTACCACAGTTTATTTTTTAAAACACAGTAAAAGGGAGACAGAATATAAACTTTCAAAGTAAAACAATAAATGAATGTATGCTCTCTCCAAATAGCAACCCTTGACCAGAGGGACCATTAATCAAGATGGGGAATGAATTAAAAGTTCCAAACTCAGACTGCAAACACCCTAGAGAAGAATCTGGTGAAATTAAACAAGATTTAATGAGATGAAGCAACCTTCTAAAATGATTTGGATGGATTTCTGTAATAAAAATACTGATGTGTTACAAATATTGTTCCTTCTAGTTCTTGAACAAACCATTCCAAGTCCCCGTCATAGACCTGCAAAATTGAAGGCCATAAAAACATTGAAAAATGTGTGCTAGTTTTATAGAAATTCTAAATCCAAAAATGATCTCAGATTTTCTCTGTCCCAACTTGCTTTGACATTTCTCTTTGCTTAGATGTGACTGAATGTAATTCGTATTAAAATGAGTGTTGTATGTTATTTTATTGTTTTTTTTAAAAAATCAGCAGCTAAAATTACATTTTTACATCACTGAGTTGTGGAGGAAATTGATGAAAAAATTGTTATCTCTGAACCATTGCCAGTCTCCAAGCTATTGGCTTCTGCTCCCTGGCAAGTTTCCAGAAAGGAAAGAAACAGTTGTTCACAATTGTTGCAAATATTGCACCAGTCTCTGACACACTGGGAAATAATTATAGTTGCTGGTCACCAACACCAGGATTGATATTCACAGCTTCATTCATCTGCATCTGACAAAATATGTCCCTTTTAGGCATTTTCTAGGTCCTCCCACATAACTCCATGATATTTTTGGGTGAGAAATACCTAATTTCAATAGGGTTCGCTATTATTTATGGTCTCGCTTAGCCATGTGATTTTTTTTAATGTTTCTCCTGCAAATACAGGGATTTTATTGTGTAGGAAAAGTAATAAAATGTAAGTCAACTTTTACACTGCCATTTAATGCAGTGTAGAATCACGTTAGCCACACAATGTACACAGGCTGATGTGAGTTAACCTGGGGTTAGCTGCTTAATGCAACTGCACCCTGGATTAGAAAAACACAGGGGAGGGTCCAACTTCTGCAGCAGTATTGGTGCAGCATCCCACCTTTCCTGTGCGTAATCCCATATCAGTCCCCATAGCCATCCGATGCTCTCCAGACTGAGGAGGCAGAGTGGCTGTCCCTCTTGTCCCCTGCACCCCCATAGACCCCCCCCCCCCCACCACCACCACCACCAAGAAGACAGAAAAAACCAATGTACTTAACTTGCTGTCTGTTTACTTCCTGGTGACTGCCTGGCTAAAATAAGTTTTGACTACAATTGTAAAAAAAATTGAGTTGACTAGTCATTTATTAATGGCAGTATAGTTAGCAGTGATGTTTAACTGGGGTATTGATTGGATAGCCTGAAACCTGCCATCTACAGAGTAATTTACTGACTGTAAAATACAAGATATAATCCTTGGAAATGATGAATAAAACTTTTAGATAGAGAGTGGAATGATAAAATACACAATAGTGTGAAGCCTTCTGCTCTCTTAAGAACAATTTAAAGGAATATAGTATTAAAATGTAGAGTAAATGGTCTAGATTTCTCTTTTATCTTGCTTATATATTTCTGAGTTTTCCTGATTATTTTATCCATTGTTCAATAAATAAATAAATACAATGGGGTTCTTTCTTCACATATGTTTGAAATATTGGTCATTTTGTATGTATGTGTGTGCACGGAGAGAGGGAGGGAGGGAGGGAGGTTGGGAGAGAGAGAGAGAGAGAGAGGGAGAGAGAGATCCTTACTGAGACCTAATTCTATTTTTTTTCACAGTGTGCAATGGAGTTGGAGCAGGTAATCTTACAAGTGCTCTTGCTGTGAATGGATCCAACATTGACTATTTCAAAAACTGTACCACAATCAGTGGGGATCTCATATTCCTTCACGTATCATTTAAAGGGTAAGTTCTTGCTGTTTCGTTATGTTTAGAGAAAAGAGCTCAGAATGATTCTGCTTTTAGATCAGCATTGGAATAACTTTTTTCATCTTCTTTTAGTGATGTATATACACATACTCCTCCTTTAGACCCAAAGAAATTGGATATTTTTCGAACAGTTAAAGAAATAACAGGTAAGTCATATCAATTTTACCTTTACTGTTTTTGATCATAAAAGGATAAACCATTTAATCTTAGTCATGGATTGAAGAGAACAAAGGCAACGCAGAAACCAACTAGGAAGATGGCCACAAAGATCTATTGATTGTGAATCAAGTCATTTTTTTTCCTGCCTCATCCAATGTGATGCACTGATAAGAAGCAGCCTGTCCAATGAAATTACCACTACAGAGGAAGAAAGGGAAAGTGAGCGTTCCTGTGGAAACACCGTAGTTTCCACTCCAGGGGAAGTGTTTGTTTACCTTCTAGCTGAGTTGTGTATCTGCTTCTTCCCTCAAATGCTTCAGTGTTAGCCCTGCCTATTCAAGAGCTCCACATTTTGATTTCCTGCTCTGCAGTAAATTTTATGACTTCTGACATAATTTCCAATAAGTTTTTATTAATACTGTATACTGTTTCTGGCTGGATGTGCATTACAGCACACGTTGAGGGTGCATGTTTAGTGGACACCCTTGTCCTTGAACTGGCTTGTAACTGTATTTTAGTGCCTGTGTAGAAGGGCTCTAAGATTCCAAGATAAACATTTGCTCTTTCTGTTAAGAAGCATACAAAGTTTTCTGTTGCAATACCATATCTACTAGAGTCTAGTGCACATCTTTTTTAGATAAACTATGTTTCCCAAATCAGGATGCACATTAGCACATTAGAATCGTGCCTGAAGCCCCACCTGTTGGCAGCTCTGCTGCGCTCCACCTCCCTGATTAGTCAGCCAGCTGGTGGGACTCAATAATGGCGGACTCCAACCACCGGGCTTACTGGTATTCCAAGCCACCCTCAAGACCCATGTGGGATCCTCACTGTTACCCACCCATGTGGCTCCCCTTTGCTTGCAGCCGAGCTGATTCTGGACATGCCCAGCCCAAAAGCGCCATCGCTTGGAAAGCTCTGCTCTGAAGAGAGTGCAGCCTTCCTCTCCTTTTTTCTCCCTCTTGGGAGGACTCTTCCCAAGAAGGAGAAAGGGATGTGAATATGGGCACTCAGGCAGAGGGATGCAGAGTGAGTCTGAGTGTCACATCCCCCACTCTTGCATTTGCCTCATTACTGGGAAGAGGAGTTGCAAGAGGAGCTGCTATGCAACCCTTTGAAAGGTTTGGAAGGCTCTGCTCCAAGGAGAATTCAGCCCTTTCTCTCTTTCTTCCTTTCCACCTTCCCTTCTTCCAATTACTTTTCCCAAGGATAAAGTGAGGGGGGGGGATCAGGCTCGCTCTGCTAGAATAGCCTAGAGGCTCTTTGCCTCCCTCCTTTGAGCCCAAGAGAGACATTGTGGGTTCCCTGCTTTCCTCCCATTGAGTTCCTTGTTGAGCCTGCTTTTTTGAGCTCAATACCAACAAGGAGATCAACAGGATAATGGCAGAGAAGGAGGGAAAGGAGGAGAGGAAGGCTGTGTTCTCCTTGGAGCAGAACCTTACAAACATCCTAAGTGATGCTGCTTTTGGGCTACACATTGCTGGAATCAGTGGCAGGCAAAGGGGAGCCACATGGCTGGGTGGGCAACAGAAGTGGGGACCCTTGAGCATGACTTTGGGCATGAGAAACCTAGAAGTTTAGTGGTTTGGAACCACTGGCATCAAGTCAACTGATAGGCCACCTGGCGAGAGAAGCAGGCGCTTTACATTTGCTAGCAAATATTTTTCCCCTGCCAGGCATTTGAAAAATAAAGGGTGCATTAAAATCGATAGCATACTAGACTAGAGCAAATACAGTATATGCTTATGGATGGCTATTCAGCTACAGTCTGTCTACCATTTCCATTCATGCAGTCTAGAACAGCCTTCAATAGAGGAGAAGATAGTTATCTGTTTGTGCCAGCTGAAATGTAGAGATTTTCACTAAGACTTCCAAAGTGAACTAAAATACTTCTGTGGTGTTTCAAACTCATCAGGCTTTCAGACACTGTCCTTTATAATGTTTATATGTCTTGGTGGCCTGTATGTAAACTGTTTACAACATGATGTTAAAAATAGCTCTATACTGAAACTCTCTGAAATGCCATTCTTCATTTTGATGTTCTCATAAAAGAAGAAAAAGAGGAAAGACATTCTTGCTTAAAAGAAATAGTTTGTAAATATTTTAATACTTGCACTTTTTCAGGGTTTTTGTCAATCCAGGATTGGCCAGCAAATGCCACTGACTTGAGTGTTTTTGAAAATCTAAAAGTTATACGAGGCAGAACAAAACAAATGTAAGTACAGCCATATGTGTAAAGCTGAAGCCTTTTTGTATAGGTGGGTATGTTTTAAAGCATTCACGCACACATATATACATAAATTACCGTAATTCAGATTACAGGCTGAATTAAGGTAGTTACCAGGAACAGCACAGCCAACATTTCCTTAATTTGATGTAATCTACTGCTAGCAGTACAGGCTAAATATGCATTGAGTGCATGGTTCTGTGAAGCTCCCAACTGTCTCTGAAGTTTATCAGGATAGTATCTGTTTAGTAATGAGAAGCCTGGGATTGTAAAAATCGAAGCAGAGTTCGGTGGCCCATGTACATTGATGCATTATTCATCCTTGTGTCAGGAAGAAAATTGCCAGTTTTGTGGTTTTAGGTATTTTTTTCCCTTTGTGGAAGCTTCTTTTGTATGGCCCTTAAAATCATATATATAGTTCAATCAGATTTCATTCAAATTAATAGTGTATTACAGGCCCAATGTGGGTTTTTTTTCAACACAGATATAGTGGCAAAGGGAATATGCACATAATACAGTGTTTCCTTCTATGAACAATTAAAAATCTGTCAAGGCTCTGGACTTGCCAAATCACTATTTTCTGAGGATGTACAGTAGAGTCTCACTTATCCAACACTCGCTTATCCAATGTTCTGGATTATCCAACGCATTTATGTAGTCAATGTTTTCAATACATCGTGATATTTTGGTGCTAAATTCGTAAATACAGTAATTACTACATAGCATTACTGCGTATTGAACTACTTTTTCTGTTAAATTTGTTGTATAACATGATGTTTTGGTGCTTAATTTGTAAAATCATAACCTAATTTGATGTTTAATAGGCTTTTCCTTAATCTCTCCTTATTATCCAACATATTCGCTTATCCAACGTTCTGCTGGCCCATTTACGTTGGATAAACGACTCTACTGTAATTCCAAGTCTTTATCAAGCTTACTAATGAAAATAAAGAAATTGCATTGTTTCTTCATATATTTTCTTATTTTCTTACCATTTTTGTTTTATTTTAGGGGCCGGTATGCTCTTGCTATCAGTTCCTTAGATATAAAACAATTGGGTTTGCGGTCTCTCAAGGAAATAAGCGATGGAGATGTTGTCATTATGAGAAACAAGAACCTATGCTTTGGTAATACAGTAGACTGGACTACACTTTTTGTGACAGAAAAACAGAATATAAAAATTGCCCAGAACAGAAATGAAAGTTCATGTGGTAAGTTGATAGAGCTTGGCTTGATCTTTACATTTGGGAGGGAAAATGCTTTATATTGTTGGTGTAACTTTTAAAAATTATTAGCCAGTCATCTTTGCTGTACTGATATCTGGATTCATCAGTACATCCACATTAGATATGGCTTCTCCACATTGCTTCTCCACAGTGGTTTATAAATTTATAAGGACATGACAGCATTTTGCCATGTTTTTGACCTGTTTTCTGGTGTATTAAAAAAAGACCCAAGGGCCAGAAATTTGAAAAAATTGCACTAGAAATTGGCAAATGAAAAATGCCAGTTCTGGTGCATATCATGGCCCAACAGAGCAATCTCAGTGGCAGGAGGTAGACTGACAACCCAGTTGTGCAAAAGCCTGGTCATGGATATGTTTTCCACCCTCACTGCCACCCTGATTATGCTAACATGACTGGTAAAGGAGTATGGAAAGAGCAGGGGGCTTATACAGAATAGCCCCAGAGTCAAGTATTGTACCCCCTCCAATGAATCTTTTGTGTTCCCCATACCCTCCAGAGTACACAGACCGAGTCCAGAGTGTGGCCAAAAAAGTGAAGATGAATTGCTGCTCTGAAAGCAACAGTTTACCTTGCTAATCGGCATATGTAACTTAAAAATACCAGTTTTTGAGAAACTGAAGTAGACTTCTGGAAACTTTAGGGGTCTTTTGTTTTATTTGTAGACATTTCATGCAACCACTGGAGGATAATAGGCATAAAAGTGCCCCCCAGACCTGCCACAGTTGCCCCTCCTTCTCCTAGACATTGTGATGTTTTAGCATGAACGAACTAGAATAACCACTACACGGATTTTAAAATATATATTTAATCAAATGCAAATGATGATTTAATCATGTCCTCAGTGCTTCTGCTCTCTGGCGATTTTGAATGTATGCATTTTTTTAACCTATAGAGGTACTGATGTTTAGCATTTTTGTGTCTTTAACCCCAGCTGCTGCAAGGCAGGTTTGTGATCCACTCTGCTCACCTGTGGGCTGCTGGGGCCCAGGTCCCACCCAATGCTATTCTTGCCATCACTTCATTCGTCAGCAGGAGTGTGTAAAGGAATGCAATGTAATGCAGGGGTAAGCATTTCCTCCATTTTAAAAAGTAAGATTTTCAAATAAAAATGGTGAATTGCCAACAGATAATACTGAAAAAACTATAAAGGACAAAAGATGCATTTGCACATAGTATATATTGACTACAAAAAAACGTATTTATTATTTGCCACACATATGGTTCAAAATGCCTTGATAATTTAGAAGTGTGGGGGGGGGATAGACAGAAAATTTATCGGGGAATAACAGAGAGTTCCTCTCAACCTGCTTCCTTGGGGAAAGAGATCCAAAGTATGGAGCAGTCACTGAGAAACCTTTCTCCCTACTGAAGTTTATCTGTCTTGACTGTCCACTGCAGTTTATCGACAGAGCCTGATTTTTAAATTATTTTGCATTATGGAACTATTCTTCATGATTCACTAAAAAAAATAAAAATCCCCCCCTCCCCGAATTTTTTTTCTGGCTATGGCCCTGCTTTCAGTGTGTAAAACTTCTCCTTTCAGTGCTATTTTATAGTCTTTTTGTACTCTTGTTCTATCTGTTCCAATATAGACAAACTAAAAAACTACAGTAAGATTGAAGAACTCAGATACTCATAGTGTCATAGAATCCTGATAATGGCCTGCATTTTGTTTTCTATCCCATTCAGGGAACCTCGGGAATTTATAAGAGATTCTGAATGCCTTCAATGCCATCCAGAATGCCTGGTGCAAAATTCAACTAAAACTTGCACAGGACCTGTAAGTGCATATTAGATCAATTACACAAAAAGGCTAATACGTAATGCATGGCTAATATCCCTTATTTAAAATGCTTGGGACCAGAAATGTTTCAAATTTTGGAATATAGTACCATAGAGGATATGTTTAAAATGATGTCATAAAGAAGAGAGAGCAGGCTTGTTTTCTGCTTCGCTGGAGTCTAGGACTTGGAGCAGTGGGTTCAAATTACAGCAAAGAGATTCCACCTAAACATTAGGAAGAACCTCCTGACTGTAAAAGCCGTTCAACAGTGGAACTTTCTGCCTCAGAATGTGGTGGAAACTCCTCCTCTGGAGGCTTTTGAACAGAGGCTGAGTGGCCATCTGCCAGGGGATTCTGCTTTTCCTGCATGGCAGGGTATTGGAGTGGATGGGCCACGTGGTTTCTTCCAACTCTATGATTCTATTATTCTATGTTTCTGAAGTTATTGTGGAAACAGGAAACTATTGATAATAATGAATTTCTTGAAATGAACAGCTTCCACCAGAAAGTCCTCTTTAGGAATCTTATAAGTCCGTCGTGATGACTATGGTAGCCTCCAGCAGAAGCATGCCATTGAATTGCCTGAAAGACAAAGAAAATTACTACATATGACATATTTTGTTAGATGTGTGTAGGTGAAACCATGGATACTGGGGTCATACAGTACAAAAAGCCTTTTGTAATACTTTTGCATCTTATTTGTGGCCTGCCTTGGTTAAATCTGCCTTTCTCCCCAGCCTTCCTCTTCCTTCATTTGCCCCTTCCTCTTTCAGAGATTTGTGAGTTTTTATGTGTTCCTGGCTCTCTCCACCAGCCATCCGAGTATGTGGATGATTCCCAGTAGACTTATAAGTAATTTGTTCATGTTAATAATTTGCTGTTACTTAATGCAGTGTTAAAAAACCTAACTGTCTATATTATTAATACAAAGTATGGGAGATGTAAAATAAAATTTAGAAAAGATGTGTGAAAACAAGTTAAATGAATCCCGGGATTACCTATGCTACAGCTGCCATAATTAATGGGATAATTAAACAACAAATCACAAGAAAACCACTTGAATGCTCAGTACTAATATTTATGTTATTCCGTTATTATATTTGTCAGCTGATGGACAAATATATTTTCTATTCATGAATAATACATTACTTCTTATGCAGGGTCCAGACAACTGCACCAAATGTGCCCATTTAATAGACGGCCCTCACTGTGTTAAATCATGCCCTGCTGGGATCATGGGTGAAAATAGTACTTTAATCTGGAAATATACAGATGAAAATTCAGTGTGCCAGCCATGTCATCCAAATTGTATTCGTGGGTAAGTATAGTTTTTAAAAAGCAAATTGAAGTTCTGAGTTTAAAATATTTTTATTTGCATGTTTTCACCATGTAAAGAAAAATCAGTAGAAAGAAATAAAAAATTAGTAGAAACCTTTGCTTCTGCACTTTGCATCCCATCTTGGGAAAAAAGTAGATTATAAATTCAATACATAAAAATAATAACAGGCACAGTTATCTCCACTAGTGTGCATTCACAGAGTACAACTCGAAGAAACATGGTTACAAGTAAGCAACCTGTCCCTACTGTGTGCAGGACAAATACAAATACACGTAACAGAGGCCCTGTATATCCATAGAGTTAACTTTCCATGTCATGAAAATATTTTTAAAATGCTAAAAAATAAAATTTTGTTTTGTCATTTTGTATAAACAATTTTACATTATCATTGTATACAGTGGGAATTGAACATCCATGGATTTAGGTATCCACCGCAGGGCGGAACCAAATCCCAGGGAATCAAATGCCCACTGTATATTATTCTTAAGGTTTGCCATGTTGTAATTCCATTATTTCAACTGATACTGTTATTCATAGTAGTTTCATATAATTTTCCCCTTTGGGAACATTTGGGAAGAGGTTGTTCATAAAGAAAATGATGTAGGAGGGAGATTTTATATATGTTTGTATTTTACTTCTCCAGTGTTGCCATTCTGTTTTGCTTTGAACCCCATTCCTGCAGCTGTTGACATTTTTAAAAGCTTGGAACCTCTTCATTACAGTTCTCTCTTGGCACTACACCTGACTGAATCATTAGTTACATACAGACAGGCTCAAAACACATGCCTAGACCGGGATTAGAGCTATGGTGACCCCTGATGGAAAGTTCACATAATGCTATGGGAGCTCTTCAATACTGACAGTCCCCAAGTTACAGACATCCGAACATACAACCCCTAGTTACAACAGGAAGTGAGAGGAAAGCTATCTCTAGGAAGGGAAGTTCGCTCATAAGAGTTATTGTGGGGAAAAGGTGTCTAAAGCTCTATCACCAATCCTTGTTCTCCCAAGCCAAAATTTTCAAAATCCAATTGTCACAGGGACAGAAAGTGAGCTGAAATCTTCTGAACAGAAGCACAGACAGCAAAACAAACATCACAGGGGTGTTAACTCTTCCCTATGTTATCCAAAACGTTTTTAAAAAATTGGCTGGAGTTACAATGAAAAAATGTACCTGTTTCAACTTACATCCAAACCCAACTTAAGAACAAACCTACAGAACTTATATTGTTCGTAACCTTGGACTGCCTGTAGCACCACATGGTTGCTTTATCAGACTTTTTTAAAAGGTGGGATACTAAAATCTTTTACGTAGGACAGCCATTATGTTCAGGTGATATCTATATATAAACTTCCCTCAGAGTCATACCAGTTTTCCTTAATGTTTTGGATTCAATTTAGGGTTTATTGTAATTTAGATATCATGTTTTCTGGCTGCTCACTTCTTTTATACCTGGGATGATTCCTGTGATTCATTCCTCTGCCTGTGGGTATACATATATTACATGAGCAGGTCATACAGGAATATTTGCAGAAAATTCCTTATGTATATTATCTAAGAAAGAATAAGTGAGTAAGTGAGGGAGGGCGGCCCTGGGTCTCGGATAATACGGAGTGTCGGATAAACGGAAGTCAGATAACCGAGATTCTATTGTATATGGCGAACATTCAATGCCATTAGACATACGACATACAGACACAGAGAGACACAGAGGCAGTTTTACATTTTGCAGCTTCGTGAGAGTATGCTCGATTCCGGCCACAGGAGGAGCTGCTGCTTCATCATCCACTGTGACACCGAGTCCTTGATAGAGTACTTTCTCATTCTTCCACACACTGCTGGACATTTTTATGGTGTCGTAAATTAGTTAAATTAGCCTCCCCACATAAAGCAGTACCTAAATTTCCAACCCAACAGATACAACTATCTTTTGGATTGCTTAGATCAACAACGAGTTGGGCTATTTAGTGGTCAGGCACTTAATCCAACCCACGCTGGCTTTGAACTCATGACCTCTCGATCAATAGTGATTTATTGCACCTGGCTACTAACTAGCTGCGCCACAGCCTGGCAGTGAAGTTAAACTGCATTGTATGAGTCTATACTGTTTGTATAAGGCAGTTTCAAACTGCATTATATGGCAATGTAGATGGAGCCTAACACATGCCTTTCAAGGTCTTGTTAGTGACTAGGTTCAAATTAATTTCTGTTCTAGTGTCCAGAAACATTAGAGACCATTTAAGAATGTCTGAGATATTTCTTGTGCTGCTTCTGTGAAGGATTGCCAATGAATCCTTTATCAGATAAATAGATTAAAGGAAAAACATTTAAAACATTTTAAAACCAATAGTTCCTAAATTTGAGGGGGAGGGGAATCAATGTCTGGATTTGTACATTCTCAACAGTAGAAGTGAAGTGAATCTAGCTCCTGAGTACTACTGCCAAATAGTTCTCAGTGTGGAAATCTCTGTTACTGAATTTTAGCCCTAAATCATAAGTCATTGAGGTTAATGTTTTATCCTTAAACAGAGAAGTGTTGTGTTGTACAGGGTGAGCAATAGCCTGAGAAATTTCCCTATCCCTAGAGGTTTTCAACCATTCACCTTTCTGTTTGTAATGAATGTTAGAATCTTAAAAGTGAATGTTTTATTCTCTCACAGCAAGTTGCTGTTTCCTTACATGTGGGTCAGTGAACAGTCGTCTCTTTGTGATAGGTTGCTTTGTGCAGTCAGGATGAACAATCTTTTGAAGTCATTAAAATACAACCCTTTTTGGAAACTGAATTTGTACTTAGGAAATGAGGGAGTGGAAAGTTCTCTGCTGTGCGAGAATACTATTCTGGCAGGCTTTCTTCCCAATATACTTAGAGACACTGTTCCATCAGTGGAACATACAGCATACTCTGTCCTCTGGACAAAGGTATCTACTTTAAATGTTTCTAGATGTTTTCACAAATATTTTGTTTCCTAAGCAAGTACCTTATCTTTAAAAATGTGTTCAGAGACACCAAAATAACATTCATTGAAGAATTTTTTACCATTTCTTTTCTTTTTACAGATGCAAAGGACCAGGACTTGAAGGTTGTCCTATTGGGTAAATATCACTGATTAATTATATGTGAGAATTAATAACATATATCTCTGTTTACATACATATTAACATGTGTACACATTATTTAGTAATCTGATTTTCTCCTTTTTCGTCAAATTTTACGCAAATTCTTACTGTGAGTAGAGATGTGTAACATAATCCTAAGCACTTTAGTTGAATTGGGGAACATTTTTAGGAAAACAAATTTCCCACCACTGAACCCCCCATAGATTTGACAGTTTACATGGCCAAGGCCCTAGCTTCATTGGCTCGTGAGAAGAACTCGTGTGGAACAAAATCAGCTGTGTTCTAGTCTGGGTACTTCACCCATCTCTCATTTTCTCCCCCACTGGAGAAGATGCAAAGAAGGGGAAACCAGCTGCCAGTTTCATACTGCCGGAGAGTTTCTGCAGCAAACATAAGGGTCTGGGAAATCTATGCATTTGATTGTACCTTATTCCAGAAACTGGACATTTCTACTATAAATGCATGTGTGTTTTCCCACAATCTTTCTGGCCTCCATTTCTTCTATGCAAAACTTTTTAATCAAAGTAAAATACCATCCGCAGGGTGATTTAACACTGGTCTTCGTTACATTTATTCACCAGCTCTCATTAAATTTTTAAAACTAGAAATTACATTACCAGTAGGCGTACAATCTAGAAGTGAGCATATTAAACTCATGCTAAAGTCACTCCACTGGCTGCCAACTTGTTTGCGAGCAAAGTGCAAAGTGTTGGTTATAACCTTTAGATCCCTACATGGATTGGGTTTGAGTTACCTACTAGGGGTGTGCAAAGTTTCAGAGCTCCGCTTTGTAATTTGAAGATTTGGATATTTCAGAAATACAAACCTCCAAATTACTAATCGGAAAGAACCCCTCCAAAGCATTTACAAATGAAAACACAAGTCTCTTGTTATTTGTTCTCCTTGTTATCAATTCTTCTCCCTTCTTTCTTATGTTTGCACATTCTGGGCTAGATAATGTTTGTTTCTCTTATGTCAAAACTGTGTAAAGTTACATGTTATTTGACCAACATTTTTGTACAAGATTATACTTGTTATTCCAAGTTACGAGTGGCCTTCATTGTGACACATCACTATGTGCATAATAGCAGTTTGGAGAGCAGCTTTACTCTCATTTGCTGAAAGATAGCTTGGTTCTGTTTTGTCTCCATATACTGAATTTAGTCGAATGTAGTGTGCTATGGATTGTAATGCAATTTTCTATTCATTTTGTGCACATTCCCACCAGGGTACAAGCAGAAGTGATTTCACTTGCAGCCTCGGCTGGGGGGGAGGGGTGCACATTACATTTGAGTAAATACAGTATTTTTAAGACAAAATAGTCAAGTCTGAATACTCGGTGAGCTGGCTTCTTCCCTTCAATAAAAAACCAATATAAAATTATTATTTTTGTCTTCTAGCTCGAAGGTCCCATCAATTGCTGCTGGAGTTGTTGGAAGTATTCTTGGCTTAGTTGTTATAGCATTGGGCATTGGTCTCTATGTACGCAGGCGTCACATTGTTCGGAAACGTACTTTGCGCAGGCTGCTACAAGAAAGAGAGGTAGGTACACTCAGTGATTCTAAAATGTGCTAGCTGAGATTTATTCAGATGGTGAGTGTCAGTTCTCCAGGATCCTTCCAGATCATATGCTGCAGCAGAACAAATGCACACTTATTCTTATTTTGATAATTAGAATCCAGGTGTTTTTGTCCAAGGGTGCACATCTCTTTGGGGAAGATACCATATTTGTTCCATTCAAGCAATGTTGTTTCTTCCTCTTAGTAGGCAAGAGCCTTTATCCTGATATTGTTTTATAGGATTATAACTCTGCACTTAATTACTGTGTTGTGTTGTGATCCTATCACCAGTGATCAGCCAAGAAGTGGAACTAACTAGATGAAACACAAATCAAAACTTGAACTACTTCTGGGAGTGTGGCTTCAAACTTGGTCTTGTAGCTTTAAATTAGACCTTTTCCTCTGCACTTAGATACTTTCTGCACACGCACACACGCAATGTCTATAAGGACAACTTAACACAATCAGAAAATGAAGTGGTTACTTTTTGTGATAAACCAATGTATGTTTTAATGTTCTCCCATGGAGAAAATCACTTAGGAAAACAGCATTTAAATCTAAGACTGCCTACAGTGGCACAGTCTCTTAAAAAAATTATTGAGATTTGAAAAGTAACATACATTTTTAAAAAAATGAAGATTTGAAGTGAAATAAGGGTGTAATTAATAGGGGAAAGTTGACTATTGTGGGAAGGGGTTGGTTTAGAGAAGGGAGATGGGTAAGGTAACTAGAATAAAGAAAGAAAAAGAGAGAGGGGGGGGGAAAAGGTAAAATGGAATGGAAGGGGAAACTTTTTTGTGGCTTCCAAAACATCCAACTGGGTCAAAATGGCCGCTTTGAGCTTGTCTCATGACCCTCTACATTTTTAAGTATACAAGGTTTTCCCTGTCTGAAAGTAATTTTTTTACTGTGTTCCAGTCATTCTCTCTTGACGTTTCGCCCACATTTATGGCAGGCATCCTCAGAGGTTGTGAGGTATATTGGAAACTAGGTCAGTGAGGTTTACATATCAGTGGAAGGTCCAGGGTGGGAGAAAGAACTTTTGTCTTCTCTCACCCTGGACCTTCCACAGATATATAAACCTCCATTGCCTAGTTTCCAATATAACTCACAACCTCTGAGGATGCCTGCCACAGATGTGGGCGAAACGTCAGGAAAGAATGCTTCTGGAACATGGTCATACAACCTGGAAAACTCACAGCAATCCAGTGATTCAGCCATGAAAGCCTTTGACAACACACTCAAATTACTTATTTGTGAAGTCTGAAGTGCAGCAGCCATGCTATATTATCATCAAATTAAGTTGTGATCTGATTAATAGAACATAACTTCATTTATAGCTGCTGTTGTGCTATTATCAGAATTCACTGAGTAATAGGCACACTTTTATATCCTTTTTTCTCCAAAAAGAATGGGGAGTGTGATCATTATTCAAAGAAAACAATTTTGTGGAGCCAGCTGTGTCTGGGGCTCTCCCTCTCTTTCTTCCAAGGAGGTGGGAAGGAAAAAGCAAAGCCCCATACTTAGCTACCTCCATTTGTAATTCTTTTTAAAAACTGTCTTACCAAGGAGGAGGAGAAGTCTGGATCTGGGGCTATTCCTTCTTCCTCCTGCCCCTTCAGAGGTAAAAAGAGCAAGGAGCAAGCTTGTTTTCTGCTGCCCTGCAGACTAGGACACGGAACAATGGCTTCAAACTACAGGAAAGGAGATTCCACCTGAACATCAGGAAGAACTTCCTGACTGTGAGAGCTGTTCGGCAGTGGAACTCTCTCCCCCGGACTGTGGTGGAGGCTCCTTCTTTGGAGGCTTTTAAGCAGAGGCTGGATGGCCATCTGTCGGGGGTGCTTTGAATGCGATTTCCTGCTTCTTGGCAGGGGGTTGGACTGGATGGCCCATGAGGTCTCTTCCAACTCTATTATTCTATGATTCTATGATTCTAAGAAATAAAAATTGTAACACGGCGTGTTACTGATTAGCCACTTTTAGCTGAAGATCAGAATATGCATTGGAAATGCCATAAATTCACAATGCTCATGTCATCTCTGGCAAATATGTCACAGATTGGTGCTTATTTCTCAGATAGATGCAAAACAAGCTATATAGTACATTGTTTCATAGTGTCGGCACTGCATAGTGCATAGTATAGGTACTGCTTTTTATCAATTTTTGAAGTGTAATATCTTCCTGCGAATTAGCTGTCTGGGAGGATTAGGTGAAATGTGCTCCTCATTAGTCCCCCTTTCTTTCTGGTTTAATTGCAATAACACATTTGTAAAATGATTTCAAACTTCTGAAGATTTTGTCCAGTTTTGTTTGATAGCACTGCATATCTATAGAGTTGATTCATTTTTATTTCTTAGCAGCATTTTGACTATAATTTGTTATAAATAACAGCACTGATGATTTCAGAGTATTACCTTTTCTCTGTTTCTGGGGAAAAAAGAAGGAAAATTACACTGCTTTATATTTCTGAAACTTGTCATTTTGGTTTTCATTAGCTTGTTGAGCCCCTGACTCCCAGTGGTGAGGCACCAAACCAAGCACTCCTAAGAATTCTAAAGGAAACGGAATTAAAAAAAGTCAAGGTTCTTGGTTCTGGCGCTTTTGGTACTGTCTTTAAGGTAAAGTCACTACTTTTTTTTATATAGGGAAAACACTATGTACATTTTCTTAGGTTAATTCACGGGAACTTAATTTTAAGCAAACATGGACAGAATCAGGCTGCTTCAGAATTTTAATGTTGCTTTTTAAAATAATATTTATAGTGTTAGTACATTATTCAAATTCCTTATATCGCATTCAGAAAACTATGTGAAACATACTTACTCTGTTAGATAGCCAGCTTATCTACTTGTTGCATTCTTAATCTTTTAGAAATCTCAAAAGTTACATGCACACTTTTCTCTTTAATTCTACTTTAAGCTTACCATGTTTTTAAACAGGGACTGTGGATTCCAGAAGGGGAGAAGGTTAAAATTCCTGTGGCCATTAAGGAATTGAGAGAAGCCACGTCCCCCAAAGCCAACAAAGAAATTCTTGATGTGAGTTTCACATTTATTTATATTTGGAGTATTGAAATTTTGGCTCTTTTCTCAGGTGAAAACAGTATGCAGGGAGGCATTATTAATAAATTGTGTGTGTTATGTCATTCTCTTAAATGTCTTCAGTGGATCCTCTGATGGATTGCAATTCCTGCTCTTAAAAATGTAAACATCCTGGAATAGGATGTAATCACTGATTAGTTGAAAGGAGAAATAGTGGTTTACACAGTTTGTGATTACACAATGGATGGGCTTCCATTGCTGTCAGATCCAGTACTTTGATGCTGCAATTTATATTCACTGCACTGTGCTAGGTATTGCTTGTGCTAGTGGTATGTATACAGTCATTATTGAAATACAGCCACCTCTTGATATTATTCTACTTATGTTACTTTGGATATGGCCTGGTAATACTATGGTATTACTTAAGTGTGCCTGGATTTGAAACAAATACAAATGCATATAGGGGCTTCTGAAATTGTGCTTTCATGTAATAATGTTCAAAACTTATAATGTAATGAGTTTGATTCTCCTCTGTTTATTTATAAGTAAGGATAAAATATTCAGTTGGAACATATTAAGGAAAAGCTAATATCTTAATAATTTCAGTTTAATAACTATTGGCTTGCGATGGTGCTTCTGCCAAGTAGCCCATCTGTATTTTAGAATGTGTTTTATGAATGTCCGATGTAAGTTAATAATTTTTAACTGTTTTATAGTGTACTGTACAATTTTTTTATATGTGTTTTATTGTAAGCCGCCCTGAGTCCCCTGTTGGGTGAGAAGGGCGGGATATAAATATTGTAATAAATAAATAGGTCTAATTGGTGACTACATGATTACGGACCAAAATGGATAAAGATGAAGACGCTAAATACTTCATAAGCACCTTGATGCCGATTTTGATGTTCTGCTTCAGAATATTGAATGCCATATCTTTGAGGGAGCTATCACATTTTTCTCCTACTCATCAACAGTTTATTTTTATAGGTAACTGACATTTCCCCATGGTAAGCAGGAGCATTTTGATAAGAATAGTATTCATGAGATTACTGATGAGGAGGAATACAACTGTGTCCTCAGTGCTTCTTCCAATGTGTGATCCCATCTTAGTGGTCAGCCAAAAGATAAACCTGACTATAACTTTAATACAAAGTAAAACTAAAAATATAACAGCAACAAAATGAAAATGATATAAAAACAGAACAGTGGCAACACATACAGCTTAAAAAGAACTTTACAAAATCCGTTTGATTAATAAAAATCATTTAAAAAAACTAACAAGACTTCCCTTTGGTCACTGTGCACCATCCCAAAAGGACTTGTCCTGCATTTGTAGGAGCTCCTTGAACATTCACCAGAATCTTTCTATTTGTAAAGAGATAAATAAAATGGGAATTGGGTAGCTAGGAAGTGCCTGGTATTTGGAGGGCCTGCTAGTCCAAAAGGACTGAAAAGTTCCTGCTTAAAAAGCCAGAATAAATTGTAGTATTTTAAGCTGGCAACCAAAGAACATCAAAACTTCCTTTTCTTACATAGCTATTCACCTCTTTTCTAGATGATGGCATTCTCAAGATTTTATTAGCTGAATACGTTTGTATGACTGAAGTTGCCCCTTCAGATAACCAAACTCCATGTTGTTCATAAAAGACTAAGGAAGTACTTACTGTATGTTGTTTTTGAAGTCCCTATTTTCCCCCAATACAACCTCTCCTAGATATTGGATTGTGTGGGGTCATGACAACATGGCTTGTAGACATAGTCCATAGATATTTTGAGGATAAGGACAACATCATTTCCCAAATTCTCACTGAGCTTTGAAATCATTTGGAAAACAGCAAGTATTACTGGTGTTCAATTGTCTTCAAACCTCAATATAAATCAAATGTGACTCCTTTCCTTCTCCTGGCTTCAAATATTAGTAGGATTCACACCAGAGGTACTTCCCAGTGATGAACTGATATAGTCAATTGAGACTCCTGTCTTATTTCACATTATGGTCTTACATCTGGCATGGGTCACATAGAGAAATGAACAAACAAAACCCAATCCATTTTAAGTGCTTGGAACATTAGGAGAAATGCAGCAATTCATAATTTTATTTGTTTACCTTATTAACAATAAATAAAGTACAATATTTCTGATTTTAAAGCTCAAAAAAAGAAAAAAGAACTAATGTTTAAGTAAGCTTCTTACTTTAGTGCCTTATACTGAAAAAATGATTTATGCATTTTCTCATGCAGTATCAAATAAATATATATATATATATATATAAAGTACAGTGGAAGATCTCCACTGAGCTTTATAATTTTATAAATGTGCCCAGAGCACATGGAAATAATTTTCTTGTATCTTACACTTTCACAGCCAAGTTCACAGTAGTGATTTTTTCTAGAATCTATAACAAATCTAGCTTTTTCTGATTTTATCAAGAGGAACCAACTTTCAGACCTAAATCCTGTTAGTCCTGACTAGAGTAGACTGATTCAATCAATGGGATTTACAGTATTTGTTCATTGACTCACTATTTAGCAATTGCTTGACTAGATATTTGTAACTAGGACAGAATACTTTTTCTCCTGATTCCTCCCTTTTATTACTAGATGGAGCATCAGTATCTCCCATTAGTTATGTTGCTGTAGAATTTTTATGCACTACAAGTGTTGTCAGTAATCCAATATTGTACACTCTCCAACTGTAGCTCCTAATGGCTTTATTAGGATATGAGTTAAGTCAGGAGATTGGCTGCCAAATACCAAGCATACCTCACAGATTTCCAAAATAAAGTTTTAAAACAAAAGCTGTGCTGTAACTTCTCAAAGTATTTTAAAGAACATATGACTGTACAATGGCTTCATTATTTTTTCCACGGCACTTTGCAATATCAAATGTAATAGGTTCTGCCAAATGCTGGAACAGCTCCATGCTCTGTGCGGCCAACACACGGCACACAGTCCGTAGAGAAAATTCCTGGCTTGGCTGGCTTGAAGCCAACTTCTGCAGGAGCGTGAGCTTAGATTTGTTTGGGAAATATTGATTTAATTAAAGAAAAAATGAAAGACGCATGGATCACAACATAAAAACATTGAAAGAAACAAAGGGATTTATCGCCATGAATATATTTGTGCCTAAATCTTAAAAAAAAATATTTATGTATAAAAGCACTTATAATATACATGGTAGTTTACATAACATTCTTTTTATGAAAATACACTTTCATATATCTTCGCATCCATTCCATATCAAACAAACTCTCACTTCAAAAATGCAAGTAGGCTTTGACTGAAGATGTTTGAGAGCTTCTGCTTTTATCTTTCATGCAGAACATTCAGATCTATAGCAGTTGTTATAGTTGCTAAGGGGATGAGGCAGAAATCTTCCTTTTCTGACATAGCTATTCACCTCTGTTCTAGATGAATTTAATCAAATTGTGGATCTCCATATGTCCCATAAATACAAAAAGAATGTAAAAAATTCAAAACATGATGATTAGTGCTCTTACATGTTACATCTGAGCGAAATCTGAGCAAAATTTTGATTAATCATGAGGAGATTATTTTCAATAATAATCTGCATGCTACATCCACCTAATTCTCAGAAATAGGTTGAAAAGGGACAAAATAAAAATAAAAACACTACCCCTTGTTGACATAGCTGGAACCAACTGCATTTTTGGCTTTTCCCAAAATTATTTTCTTCCATTTGGATAACATCTTCAAATTGTAAATAATTGTGTTAAGTTATAAAGTGTATTGAGTGAATTGGAAGAAAAACAGCATATCAATACAATAAATATTCAAAACAATAGGCTGTCACTATTAGTAGATGACGCAGGTAGGTAAATTTAAAAAATAGATAGTACAGCTAAATCAGCTTAGGTTCACAGTTCAGCCTCAAAGAAGGTTTAGGAGCAAGTGGACACTAATGCGGGAGACTAGGGGAACAGGCACAATGCCTAATCATTTTTGGATAGATGCATTTTCCATGGGCAGCGCTTCACTCAAATCTACCTGTTTTAGGGCTGAATCTGTTTTCACTAGTCCAATTGTATGAGCATGAATCTGGGTTCAACCCATCCAATCTGAATTAGTGTAGAAGAGGCAACAAGGGGATCAGCTATTCTGGATCTGATCATAACCAACAGTGGGGATCTCGTCAATGGAATGGAAGTGGTGGGGTCCTTAGATGGGAGTGACCATGTTATCCTAGAGTTTGTGGTACAAAGGAAGGGTAAAACTACCGAGAAGTCAAACATGCATTCAAGACTTTAGGAGAGCTGCCTTTAAGGAAATACTGAGTACTGAATCCATGAGCAGGAATACTAAAAGAGTGTTAATGATGGATGGGAGTTTCTTAAAAGTGAGATACTGAAGGCAAAATTGCAAGCAGTGCCAGCAAGGAGAAAAAGCTGGAGAAGTGTAAAACAACCAGAATGGATGTCCAAAGAACCTTTAACTAAGCTAAGATTTATAAGAGATGTGCACAAGAAATGGAAAAGGGGGAGAAATCTCCAAAGAGGAATTCAAACAAATAACCTTTGTAGAGAAACTATTTAGAGAAAAAGTTCATAAAGCTAAGCTGCAAAATGAGTTCAGTTTTGCCAGAGATATTAAAACCAATAAAAATGGGTTATTTGATTATGTCTATAGAAAAATGAAGAAAAAAGAAATGGTAGAGCCTCTGGGTGAAGAAGGTGGTGAAATTCTAATGGAATAGGCAAAATGCAGAGCTGTTCAGCACCTTCTTTGCCTCAGTCTTCTCCCAAAGGGTGATTGGTGTTCAACCTGAGCAGTATGGAACGGATTAGGTAATGGGGAAATGCAACCCAAAATAGGTTAATAAGTAGTCCAGAAATACCTGGCTATCCTGCTGTAAATGAATTCAAGTCCCCAGGGTCAGATGAACTACATCCAAAAGTATTGAAAGAACTAGCAGAAGTAATTTCAGAATGACTGGCAATAATCTTTGAGAATTCTTGGAGAACGAGAGAAGTCTCAGCAGACTAGAGGAAGAAAAATGTTCTTCCTATCTTCAAGAAGGGGGGGGAGGAGAGCACCTAAAATGATCAGAGGTCTAGAGATCATTGCCCTATGAGGAGCATTTTAAAGAGCTACTTGGGGTTGCTTTTGAAGACTGTTGAGAAGCTTTAAATGGTCCAACCATATTGCTCATCGGAGCAGTGTACAGGGAGCATACAACCCCCATGTTACATCAGTTCCACTGGCTGCCAGTCTGCTACTGAGCACAATTCAAAGTGCTGGCTTTAGCCTATGAAGTCCTAAACTGTTCTGGCCCAGCTTACCTGTCCGAACATATCTCCCTCTATGATCCATCTCGGAGTTTAAGATTGTCTGGGAAGACACTGCTCTCGGTCCCGCATCCTTTGCCGGCATGACTGGTGGGGACGAGAGACGGGCCTTCTCAGTGATGGCTGTGGAATTCTCTTCCCAGAGATTTTAGATCAGCCCCCTCCCTCCTGACATTCTGTAAGAGAGTGAAAATGTGATGACGCCTTTGGAGAACCTGTGGAATAGATACATATGGAATTATGTGCAATGTCTATTAGAACGGCCCAGATTACAATTGTGAATAGTGTGGTTAATAGTGAAGGTATTGTTTTAAATGTTTTAATGTATTTTATCATTCTATTTTAAAATGTTATTTTAATTGTACATTGTTTTAAGGCATTGAATAGTTGCCTATGTGTGAAGGCAGTCCTCTCCGGGGTAGAGAAAGGCGGGGTATAAATGTCGTAAATAAATGTTTAGCCTGCAGAAGAGAAGGTTAAGAGGAGACATGATAGCCATGCATAAATATGTGAAAGGATGTTATAAGGAAGAGGGAGCAGGTTTGTTTTCTGCTGCCCTTGAAACAAGGACACTGAGCAATGGGTTCAAATGACAGGAAAGGAGATTTCACCTGAACATTCAGAAGTACGTCCTGATTGGAAGAGCTATTCAGTAGTGGAAATCTCTGCCTTGGATTGTGGTGGAAGCTCCTTCCTTGGAAGCTTTTAAACAAAGGCTGGATGGCCATCTGTCAGGGATGCTTTGACTGTGCTTTTCCCGCATGGCAGGGGGTTGGACTAGGTGGCCCATGTGGTCTCTTCAAACTCTATTTATTCTATTATTCTAAGTGTTGTTTCCTTCAGTTTCATGCATTAAGTATTTTGAAATTTTAGTTTGTCTCTTTTCTCTCTCTCCTGATCAGGAAGCCTATGTAATGGCAAGCGTAGACAACCCCCATGTGTGCCGTTTGCTGGGAATTTGCCTCACATCTACAGTCCAGCTCATCACACAACTTATGCCATATGGGTGTCTTCTTGATTATATCCGAGAGCACAAGGATAACATTGGATCCCAATACCTTCTCAATTGGTGTGTGCAGATTGCAAAGGTAAATTAACAGCAATGCCCATCTAGTCATTTAGTGCTATATAGAAACATATCTATATAAATTGGCCCAAAAATCAAAAGCTGATAGAATGTACATAATGCGACAGTCTTTTCCATAATATCTTATATTTATGAACAAACTGATCAATACCCTGATTCATATTTAAGTCATAACCCACATTAACTAAGTCTTGCACTACCCTGGATCAGCAAAAGCAAATGCTGCTAATCTTGAAACCATTGCAAATCTTCTTACAGTATCTGACTCACAAACAGGAAATCAGATCCCAGAGGTACTCTTCCACAGAGTTCATTCTTTTCCTTGATTCCTACAGCTTTGACACAGTGATTTTTATTCAATCTAAAATGCCTTTTTCTTTAAGCATCTGAAGCACAGAATGTTTCTCAAGACAAGTGTGTCTCAGGAGGCAAATAATATACTTCCTAAGTAAGAGGAGGGGGTGAAGTTACAGCTCAAAACATAACAAGCAATTTATTGATGGCCAGCCACTGGTTCTGAAAAAATTAATCATCCTACAGTATACTCATAACATGTTGGCAACAAATAGGTTTCACTGGAACTAATCTCACAAAAGTATGTCCAGCATTGTCTCCTATATATTTTAAGCTTAGTATCTTATAAATATTTGTGTTTTATTAAATTTGTATTCCACTCAGTGCCTTTCAAATTGTGCCAGCCAGCTGAAATATATGAAAATACCATTAAAATTGTATAAAAGAGATCAAAACCCAAAAGCATAATTTAGCAACAGCCCAGGTTCAGTACCCATGGTCTATCGGAATAATTATTTAAAATAATTAAATTCTATTTTAAATTTTATATTTCTGGGATTAGACAAATAAAATATTTGTAAATACACGCCATTTGAGGGATATTGTACCTTAGAATACATATATGAGCTCAATTGTAGAATAGCTAGATTTAATAAACTTTAATAAATTACACAGTTCTTGAGTAATGAGGATTCAGTGTGGTTGTTTACTATGTGTCTGAGAATAACAGCTCATTAAAATCATATTTATGTAATGAAGCCAGATTTTATAGTGGCCTTCTGCAGTGATTTGTCTGGCAGCACTGGAAACCCTTAGGTCATTGTGGGAGTTTATCAGAAAATCTTTAGACGGGATTATGATGTTGATCTAAGGCGAATGGAAAAAAGGGGGTGGACTCATGGGAGTAAACATTTTCTCAAGTCTGTGTTATTATCCTATTGGCAAGCACATACACAAATTGTTGACTGTGTCCACACACAGTTTCTTGGTGGCATCTATACAAAATTAACCAATTAACAATTGCAGTTCTTTCATGATTGAGAAAAAAACATCAGCAGAGTTTTGTGTTAGTGTAGATTCTACCAAATAGATCCTGCTCTAAATGCAGTGTTAGTCCCAACTAGAGCAGACCCACAGCTATAATATTATAGCTGGAACTAGCAATTGAACTAGTGGCCACTCTTGTAATAATTATTATCTCTGGTGCAGTAACAATAATTACAGACTAGATGAGTTGTTTTTAACAGAAGCTGATGATATTGTTTAGTCTGTTAGATTGAAGATAATACATTATTATGCTAATGTTTTAGATGGAAAATATTTTTTATACTAATGTTTTCTTAGCAAACAGTTAACACTACAGACATGCAGCCTTCAAGGTCCGAAAATACAGTGCCTCCTATCATGATATTTGCTCTCTCTGGACTTGGCTATCACTGTTGGCTCTGTTTCTTGTGATTCTTTGGCTCTGCCTCCATTGACTCTTTGCCTCCACCCTCCCAGCTCCACCAGGCATGAGTGTCCATGCGATCATGTCCTGTACTGAAGAACTATTGTGCCACATTATCAGTTTGGGGAAATATAGAGGAATGTTGTGGAGTGCTAATCAATTATTTAATTTAATTATATTATTGGGAGAGGGGCATCTGGAAAGTTTGAAAAGCCATAACATTCTGGATACCCCAAAACAAGATCAGTGCTGAAATGACTCCATATGCATTTGATTATAGAGGAAACTGGATTAATCCATACAGTGCAAAGCCTCATAGTAAAATCATATCTGTTGTAAGAATCTTAACAGTGTATGTTTAAATTACATAATCATACTCTGCTCCCAGTACTTTCCTTCATGCGAGTTTGGAACTGCTTTAATGCAAGTGTCCTTTTATCCAATATGAGATATCTTTCTTTGCAATGGTTGTAGAGTGGTTGAATAAGATTTTATAACTATACTTTGTATCTTTGCTGTAGGGAATGAATTATTTGGAAGAACGTCGTTTAGTACATCGTGATTTGGCTGCCAGGAATGTTCTAGTTAAGACTCCTCAACATGTAAAGATTACTGACTTTGGACTGGCAAAATTGCTTGGCGCAGAAGAAAAGGAGTACCATGCAGAAGGAGGAAAAGTATGATATACAAACATTATTTACGTTTAGTGTATTTAACAGGATGCTAATGCTTTTGCAAAATGAAATCTTTGTATATGGAAGGAAGGTTAAAATAAGAATTATGGCATGTGTTGTTTTTTCCCCAAAAAGCGTTTTTTTATTTGATACAATCCAACAATTAACAAAATTTTTGCGATGCATGTCTTATTTCAATATACATAATACCAAAAGTAACTAATGCTTAAATGACATTTTAAACGATCCTTTGGAATGTATCACGCAACCCTTACCCTCCCCCCATTCCCCCTCCCCCCTGGAACAGCAATTCAATATATTTACATTGTATCATTTTAACTGTGTGGAACGCCTGGTTCAAGGTGGTGTATCTTTCGTCTCCATCTATTTTGTCAATTAGGACTGACCATTTCCTGAACCAGTCTTGTTCTTTTAGGCTATTTGTATATTTTCTTTTCCTTTGTTTAATGAAATCACTAATTATATATTCTGATATATAAGACCACCAAGTTTCTATGTCCCATTTTGTCTCATCCCTCCATCCTCAGGCAATCAATGCTTGTATTGCAGCTGTCATATATTTTAGAATCTCAGTCCCTTACCTTTATTGTGAGAGACATAAATCTGGCTTTGTCCCATATTAATTCTTTCCCTATTATTTCTTCCATTTCTTAATTATGGCATGTGCTGTTGAAGGCTTTCATGGCTGGAATAACAGAGTTGTTGTGTGTTTTCATCCGAATTGTGGGAACATCCAAATTCCAGAGATCTCCATTTCACATTTTTAAAACTGCCTTGCTTTGGAGGAAGGAGGTGAAAGTGAAGCTCCAGAGATCTCCATTTTATAGTTTGTAAACTGTCTTGCCTTGGAAGAAGAAAGGCAAGCAGAGGGAATCTGTCCCAGACAGCTCTGAAATTATTATGAGAACATAAAAACACCAATTTTGCCATCCAAAAAATGAGGATGTGACTATTATGCAGTAGCCACTATTATTCAATGAAATACTGTAAATTCCTTAATCATTAGCTGTTTACAATATTTCTTAGAGCTACCTGTCTTGCTGTTAGTTTTAACGATGACGTTTGAACTCATCTTAGGTTCCTATTAAGTGGATGGCTTTGGAGTCTATTCTGCACCGCATATATACCCATCAAAGTGATGTTTGGAGTTATGGTGAGTAGAAGAAATGTTTCGGTGGATTTCCAGTTGACATGATCTGCAGTTTTTCCCCCCTGCTTGTTTTCTTAATGTTCTTTCCTTTCCTGCTATTACGTTTATAATAGCCTACATAGCCAATTAACTGAACCTAATGATTATAGATATCATATATTTGTACATAATGTAGCAAAATGTCTCTCCTCCATGGCTACCAACCCAAAAATTGAAACCCCTAAAGTGTTGGTTTTTTTTTAAGAATAGTCTTTATCCAAGTTAAACAATCTGCAACATGGGGAACGGTTTCAAAACATATTTCAAACAGGCCTAAAAGTCATTCTGAAAAGACTGAAAAACACCTTAGCTCATGTGTGCATATGCAGCTAAATCCCATCATGCCAAGTCACAGCTAGATTTTAATGCATTCCTTCTGTAAAGATCCCAAAGACGTGCCCCAACACAGAACCACTCTCTAGAGATCTGTGAAGATAATCCCAAAATCCTTCATTACATGCATGTTTAAAAATGTTGACAAGGAAGTCCAAATTTGCAAATCCTATGGTTTGTGCTGTACCATAACACTGCAGACAGATAAAAAAGGAAATCATATCTTTTAGGTAAATGGCACCATCGGCAAATATAGATGAAGCAGTAGATTTATTTATAAATGATACAGCAAAATATGCATGGGCAATAAGCGTTATCTCATGTTTAGCATAACCTTGAGTCTCCTTCGGGAGAGATAAAGCGGGGTATAAATAAATATAATAATTCATGTTTCAGTTCCAAAACAATATTCCAGAAAAAAAGTGATCTGGTACAGATTTACGCATTACTTCTCTGAGGTTATAAATCTATATGTCTGATGGGGCTGATGAAAAAAATGGCAGCTGCTATTTTAATGAGCTGAGAAATTTAATCTCCTCGTGCCTTGTTTCTTATAGTGAAGGATGTGATCTTTTGTAAAATGTGTCTTTATTTAACAAAGTTTATACCTATAGAAGAATACATTATTTTGTTGTACTTGAGCACAAACCAGTTGTAGAGAATCCTCAGAAGATTCCCTCTTGATCTGACGCTAAGATTGAATATCCATGCTCTCAAGACTGTTGAACATGCAAGTCGTTTTGTACCTAGCTTTCTGGGTGAGTCTTTTAACATTCTCTGCAATTGTGATATTTCAGGTGTCACTGTCTGGGAATTAATGACATTTGGATCAAAACCATATGATGGCATCCCGGCCAGTGAAATTTCCTGTGTCCTGGAAAAGGGGGAGAGGTTGCCCCAGCCTCCAGTTTGTACAATTGATGTCTACATGATCATGGTCAAATGTAAGTCAGCTTCCCCTCCCATTTGCACAGCAGATGCCTTCATGATTATTGTCAAATATAAGCAGTTACAGATTTTGGTCTGAGTATTATGAGTAAAATGGGATACAAATCTTTGTTTATTTCATTGCCACATATAAGAATCAATAATTTCAAAACTTTCTTTCTCATTCTCCAAAAATGCAAATTTTCCTGCACAATTGTACTTTAAGATTTCATAGGAGAAAATCCATTAATTGAAGAAAGTACTGGTGGAACATTCATTTGCAGTGAAAGTTTTAGCACAGAAAAATATTTTTGAGCAACAGTTTTTAGAAAAATCCTATAAAAATCAGTGGCAATCAACCAGAACTCTACAAAAAGGGCTGAATATATATATTCCTTGATGTCCACATAAAACTTAGTGTATTGTTGTGCATTCACAAAGCCTGTCCATCTTGCTGTTTGTCTTCTGTTTAAATGTGAAAGATTATGATTTGTTTAGTATTCTTCGCTTGTTTGCTAGCACAAGGTCCATTTTAAGATGTTTTCAAAAAACGGTCAAGAAGAAAGCTACTAAAAAGATTACAAAAGTATTTTATTCAAATCGAGATGCTGAGGTTGTGCTCAGAAAAATAAAACATTTTTAAACAATAGTACAAATTGATGCCATATCCCCCAATTGGCTTGGTTTTAAGAAAGATGTTTTCAATAATGTGAATGAATACTAGTGCCAGTTTTATTGTAGTTAATATATTAGAAACAAATATTTTCAATAAAGTATGTGAAACAAGAGAACTCTAGAAAATATGAAGGCTTTGAAGTAGGATTATATTTTAGTTGTTCTATAATGTTTTTCATTTTAAAATTTTAACAGGTTTTCATAAACTAGAAAAACAATGTCATACACAACAAATATTAATTAATAAAATGTAGAATAACAATATAGAGCCAAAGCAAAAAAAAAAAGTTTTGTGTTTAAATTTTTTTACACAGGACTATAATATTTACTCAAGTATAGTTGCACCCTCAATTGTAATACACATCTCAATGTTGAGGTGTGCATTACAAAACAAAATTGTTGCCAAATGTAATGTGCCCCTTCTTTGCCAGTCAGTTGAGAGGCAAGAAGTGGTGCTTCTCCCCAAACTCGCCAGCCTCAGCCTGGTGGAGGAGTGGCAGTTTTCCAACTGGCCTCATTCAGTCCGTGAATGAAGCCAGTAAAGAAAGTCGCACTCCTCCGCCAAGACAAGACTGGCAAGGTCACCAGGCTCGGCTTGGCAGAAAGTGCCCCTTCTCCTTGCCTCTCAAAAGGGTGTCCTTTTGCCAAGCAGGCATTCTGTTATATTTATGGAAATAAATGTAGGTGGATGTGTATTCACAAGTAATCCACTAGATGGCATCAAAATTCTTTGTTTTGAATTTCAGAGGTCCTATTGCCTGTATATTTTAAAGTTCACACTTCCCATATGATTTGGGATTTCTTGACAGATTGCATAATTGGTTCTTTCCAAGGCTATAGACTAAAAAGGAAGATATTAATAAGCTTGTTAACACATTTAATAGAATTAAGATCTCTCTAAATAATCATCGAGATAAACAGCATTTGTACCATAAGTGCTTCCCATTTTCTTCTAATATCCATAACATTATTATCTCTTAATTTAGGGCTGCTCTACATGTTACCTAAGCAACACAGAACCAGTGCTGCATGGATCTTCCCATGCTGCTCTGGCAGCATACCAAGATATGCAGCTGCTTTATATCAAATCATCCAGCCCCCTCAACCATTCTAACATAGTGCCTCTTCAAAGGGCAAGGATGCGCTGGAGCATGCTTTTAGGCCTTTAAGCTCAGATAAACAAAGTCAAGGGATACTCCAAAATAGATCCCTTAATGTGCATCAGTGCACTGTAGTATAATCCACCTTGCATAGTGAAACAGACTCCATAGAATGCAAATCACCCTGTTGAACTGCTCATGCACATGCCAGCAGCGTAGTTGAAAATATGCATCCTCTCTGGTTGTCAAGCCTCGAAAACTGCAGATCCTGAGCCTAGTTAGAGGTCAGCCTCTGTGCTGCATGCATCCAGCCCCCAAACAGATTCCAGGATTTCCAGTGCAGTAACCTGCACAGTCAGCTTCTTTCTATGCTGATTTCACCTGGAGTAAGTGATCTGTGTAGAGGGGTCCAAGATCTACCTGAGACTTATTTAAGGGTAAATAGGAGGGATTCAGTTTGAGCCTCTCCACAAACAAAACCATAATCCTCACAGAACTGTATAACAAAGCAATTAGATGGAACAGAGACCTTTTTCCATTGCCGCATATTATATGTTTGCTTTTTACAATATCATGCTAGAATGGGAAAACAAGCAATCATACAAAATTTATTCCCATCTAAATACTCTACAGGTTGCCTCTTATTTTGTTTTAGAGTACAAATTATTTTGTTTGACTGGCTGGTTATTTATATACATGGGTACATGGGTAAATGGGTGGTGAAAGACGACACATTTAACTTCCTCCCACCAGCAAGCCCTAAGCGTTTATGACAGAACTCTGTGTGGATCTTTGTCATTGCTCATGTTTGTTTCGTTTTCTCTATGATATAACCCCTAACCACATTAAAGTGTCCTCTTTTCCTCCTCAACGTGTTTTTGTGTGTCCTTCAGGTTGGATGATTGATGCAGAGAGTCGTCCCAAATTTCGGGAACTGATAGCAGAATTCTCCAAAATGGCTCGGGACCCACAGCGCTATCTGGTTATACAGGTACTGGTTATCAAATAGTGTAATACTTACTTTCTCTTGGAAAAGAGTTAGGCTAAAGCCTTTATATCACATGAATGCAATATTGCACTACAGTTGTGTTTGCATTGATAAAATATACTTACCAGGTTGAGCACCTTTCTTCCACAGTGCAATTGTGCTGGTTTGCCAATTTGTGTTCCTGTAATCTCATTCTGCACTCCCTCGTAACCTTGATTTCCCACATTATCACTGTTCCTTAATATTTTTTATTTTTAGTTCAGTTGCACGATTCTAGCATTTAAAAAGGCAAAAATAACTATATAACTATAGAATAAAAAATAAAAGAAAAATAGCCCATTAGGGAATAGTGAGGAAAGACAGGAGGATGTTACATTACTGCTGCCATGCCAGCACAGGAACAGGAGGAAACACTGTGGGATTGGAAGCTATTTATATGTTTTACCCCTTAATAGCTAGAGACAAGAGAATCATGAGGAAGAGGTGGACCAGCACTGGGATACACACAACAATGCCAGTTTGCTTGCCTTGTGCAATATAGTTCTTCAAGTGGATAGAAAAATAATTAGAATTTATTTTGGATTTATTTTATTGTTTTCTCTGTCATGTAGAAATAGCAAAATATATGCTTTGGTTTTATTTTAAATAAGAGTTATGCAGTCCAGTAATATGGTTTTGATGTATTAGCTTTCAATTCACAAACCACAGCTTTGCATTGCTAATAATTACCTGACATTATGTATTGGTATAGATACATGTGCAGGGATGATGATATGTCAGGTTGTCGGCCAGATTTGATTCTGAGGACTTACCAAATTGTTTAATGATGTAAGAAAATGTTTGACCAATCTCATATATAATGGAAATAACACCGTGAGAAAAAAATCTACTACCATATTTCCTCACGTTTCATGCTCTCCTTTTTTGGCTAAATTATAAATACAAACAATTTAGAGGAAGGGAAAAAAATATCAGTAACATCATCTCCCAAGGTGTAAATTCCACATATTCCTACTTATCATATTCAGGAAGAAGGAGAGTGAACGGAATCCACTTTGGGTCATTCCAATAGTTTATTGAAACATTTGTTTTACTTCATTTCAAATCCCTTGGATGTTTTCTGTGCAGATACCTCTATTCTAGTTCCAGCATACAAACACAATTTGGGGAATGTGATAATCAACGTGTGCCACCTGCCAGGGGAGCAACATGGGAAGGAGGCTTTTATCTTTAAACACCATACTTGTGGGAAGCAGGATGTTGTACTAATATTTAATCTAATAGAGCTCTTACATTTTAATATGCTTACATTAAATGGTGCCCAACTTTTAGACATTTAAGCATTCCTTTTCTCAATTTCAATTCATATTTTACAGTTCTATAAGGTGATTTTTTTAAACTACTAAATGTGAAAATAGTGCATCCTGAAAACAGAAATTGTCATTACTATTTGCTTTGGAACAGGGAGATGAAAGAATGAACCTACCAAGCCCAACAGACTCAAAATTTTACCGTAGCCTCATGGAAGAAGAGGACATGGAAGACATTGTGGATGCAGATGAATACCTTATTCCACACCAAGGATTTTTCAGCAGCCCATCAAATTCCCGGACACCTCTCCTAAGTTCACTGGTATAAGCTTGTTTACAAAAATCTTCCATATTGAGAAACTGCAGAAGTATAGTTAAACTACCATTTTGTAGCAAAAAAAAAAAAATCACAGCAAATATACTTGTTACAATACATTTGATCATTTTTGTTGTACAACAGCTTTTCTTGCCCAGATTTTATAGACAAGTTGTGAGCCTCAATAAGAAGCAGGTATTAAAATAATGATAACAACAACAACAACACTCTTAAGATGCCATCTTCCCATGTTAAAAGTAAAAGTCTTTTCTCTTCTGTTTTAGAGTGCTACTAGTGATAATTCTGCACCTGTAACCTGCTTGGATATTAATGGGGTAAGTTTGAACCAATTGCAATCACTGGCAGCAGCTATTACTTCCTGGTTCTTTTTGCTATCTATCAGTGACAGCTTAAAAGAAACATCAGTCCACAAGGCATCCAAGTTGAGCTTTAACATTGGAACAGCCATGTCTCACTGACAGCAATGTTGTGCTTCAGATTTCCTCTTTCACTCTGTCCTAACCTGCAGGTACATCGAGTGAGAGAAGACAGCTTTATCCAGCGATATAGTTCAGACCCAACTAGAAGTTGCCTGGATGACAGTCTGGATGATGGTTTTCTACCTGCTCCAGGTGAATATGCAGACCTCTAATCTCTGACAGTTTATCCGAGATGTTACATATTTGATTGATATATGCAGTGTATATTTTTGTGTTTTGACAATTGATGTCATTGTCACAAAAGTGAGTTGATGGTAGGTTAGGTAAAAGGTACCAGTTTCAAAGAGGATTTATTTTCTGTATGAGTGCACTTAAGAAATAGCTTGCAGCCATGACTATTTGATTCAGAGGTCCTGAATCTAATATGAATTTCAGGAGCATCTATATAGTTTGTAGGACAACTGAATTATAACAGAATTAATCCGATTTAAATACTCGCATGTTGATCTTAAAAGTTTTTTGCCATATGAGCTTTAAGACCCATCAGGAAAGTTCTTTTTTTCAAATCTGGGTTCATTTCACAGTACATTTTTTCTTAATTCATGAGTTTATGGATAGGAAATGTCTTTGTTTTAATATAATTCAAAAGAGTATTTAATAAAATGCATCAAACAGTCATAATAATGTATTTGGCCACATTATAAAAAATCCAGAAAAGCAACAAATTACTTTAATGAATTAGGAAATGAAAATAGTTGCTGGGCAAAAGGGAGAACAACAAGGCTTAGTTTTCTGCAGATATAATTCTTGCTTTGATTAAAGTCACTTTTGCAATTGAGCTAATTTTCTTCCACCTTTGTTTTCTTGAAATCTTTTCAGAATACATGAACCAACTGGCAGCCAAACCCCCATCTGTTTCTGTCATGCAAACCCCAGTCTACAACAATTTCTCCCTTCCAATTGAGCCCAACCATGTGGTTGATTCAAACCATCAGAATCCGCACAACACAGCACTGGATAATCCAGAATATCTCAACACAAGCCTCTCTCCTTTTGCTAATACAATTTTTGACAGCTCCCCCTTTTTGGGCCAGAAAGACAACCCCCAAATCAATCTGGATAATCCGGATTATCAGCAAGATTTCTTGCCCAATGAGACCAAATCTAATGGCTTCCCTAAGATTCCTACAGCCGAGAATCCAGAATACCTACGGGTAGCAACAGGAAAAAGTGAATACATTCAAGCCTCAGCGTGACCTCTGAGGGAAAGACTGCTTGTGGCACCAGCAACAAGACCAGGAATGCAGGCCATGTTCCTGGCTGCTGTAGAAAGGAATTCTGATTAGATGAAAGAGCAATTGATGTCAGAATGTGCATTTTCTTCAAGGCGTGTTTATGGATTTTAACAGGCTTGCTTAGTACTTCTCTTACCTCTATCAATTGGGAAGATGCAATGTACAACAAAGAGATAACATCCAGGAAATTAGAAGTCAGTGTTGCATTCATTCTTTTCTTAACTCACTAAAGAATTGCAATCTCTCAATGCAATGCAGTTGCAGCATCCACTTTAAATGATTCAATGTTCTGTATTTTGTAAAATGTTCTTTGGAACTTTTAAGTCCTTTATAACATCAAGACAACCAGATACTGAACTGCTTGGTGCCAGATGGATCTTTGTTGGAGTTAAGAGACATTTTTCATAGGGGTTTTTTTTTCAGCTGCACTGACAAGCATCTGAAGATCTAAAGAAAAAGTTGTTGGTATGCATTGGTCCAGCTTTTGAAGCGCCAGCTTCATTTAATATTTTGGTATATAAATGAGGAGAAAGGGATATTTGGGACAGAAGTGATTCTGCTTAAGACATTTCTTAGAACAACTGAATCTGACTGAGAGAATCTGTCTAGCAGAAGAACTCACTTACAGCACTCACTGCCAACTAACCACTACTGTTTCGTCACCAGAACTTTGCAGTTTGAAGATATTGTTCAGAAATGCATATGAAGTGCACAACAGACTAGCCACTTAAATCTTCAGTGAAAATGAAAACAATGGGTTTTGTTTGTTTATTCACTTCTCTCTTTTTTCTGGCCCCATTGCTTTCTCTGGAGCTGTGACAACAGGTGTAAAATCTTAAAAAGCTATACATGGAAATTCTTATTTTTTGGGAAAAGGCTTGGTGCTTGGATTTATATAGGGGGATTGAAATTTATCTGAAGTACCTTATGCAAACCCTACAAAAGTCACCATTTGTTCCATTCCTAAAGAAGTCAGTACAGGAGAATTCCCTTTCATTCAACAGCTATTGCATCGAGGAGAAAAAAATTCAGACCAAAATCCAATCCTTTATTGAGGCTTGTATCTTTTCGCTTGTATATTACAAATAAAATACAGATTTATAAACAATACAACCACATGAACAAGGCAGGGGCAGAAATGGAAATGGGGATTTATTATCTTTATCTGTTTACTGAAATTCACCACAAATGCATTGCTGCTAGAAACGTTTAAAGCCAGAAATTAGAGAAAATATGTGATTCCCATGCAGTCTATGTTGGTCTAAAAAGTAAACTCTACTGAGTTCAGTGGGATTTCCTGCACCCCTAGCACCTACACTGTGAAGGATTCTAGCCTTAGTTTTGTTATTATGTAGATTCTTTTGTTGCCTCTTATGGACAAAAAAAATGACAGCCAAGTCATTGTTAAAATTACGCTTTTTTATTATGCACAGAAGATACTGCACCAGAAAGTTTAATAATTTGGGCTGAAAACTGTGATCGTAATGAGAACGAGATGGAGAGGAAGAACCATGTGAAAGAGAATAAAATTAAGCTGTCTGGCCCATTGGGATTGTATATTCAAGGCTAGCTTTTATGGTTTAAAAATATATAGCCATGATACCATAACACTTAACAAAAATACTCTTCTGTTTAATACAATTAAGAGAAATGGTTAAACTAGAGCATCTATGACAGGATTAAACAATTACCTCCAGCATTTTTTATTATTTATGATTTATGCATCTTTTTACCTAAAGCTTTCCCCCCTCAAACTAACATTATCATAATGTTGCTTCTTAAAGATAGGCACTGAATCTGTGACGTTTTTGCTAAGGCAGCAAGACATTTCCCCAAAACCTAGCCGAAACATTGAAAACATTACCAAGTTGGCACACCTCAGCTTTGTTGCTTTATTGATTTCCTAATGCTACTTATACCGAAACACATTTTCATACAATCATAGAGACCACAAAGGCCATCCAATCCAATACCCTGTCATGTAGGAACACAGAATCAAAGCGCTCCCAAAAAATGGTCATCCAGCCTTTGTTTTAAAACAGTGATTCCCAACCTTTAGGCCTCCAGGTGTTTTGGACTTCAGCTCCCACGCTTCCTAACAGCTGGTAAACTGGCTGGGATTTCTGGGAGTTGAAGTCCAAAACACCTGGAGACCCAAAGGTTGGGAACCACTGCTTTAAAAGCTCCAGAAAAGGAGACTCCACCATACTCCATGGAAACATATTCCACTGCTGGACAGTTCTTACCATCAGGAAGTTCTTCCCAAAAGTTGAGGCAGAATCTCTTTTCCTGCAGCTTGAATCTATTGTGTCATGCCCTATTTAGAGCAGCAGAAAACAACTCTGCCCTTTCCTCAGTGGCATTTTTTTCAGATATTTAAACATGGCTATCATGTTTAATTTGAATTAAACTTAAGTAGAATTTGAGTTTATTTTAACCCCAGAAAATCATTTTCTTGTAAAACACATCTATACTTAGATTCTTTAAAAATACATGTGTTATTACAGGGCAGTTTGGCATATTCTCTTTTTCTTCAATGGTGAGAAGTTGTTCACTTAATGCACCATTGCATGGTGATTTTTCCTTTTGCTACATTAAATTCTGGACCTGGTCTTTCAAGTGGTTAATCACAATGAAGACATTACACTTTTCCTACATTTTGTTCAATGTCTTATCCTTGGAGTTTCTTGTCTGGGAAATATGAAAGTTGTTGAAGTCAATTGATTGTTCACACCAATACGTTTGTTATTTCTGCATGCATCCAAGTCTGCTCTGTTGTTTTCAAGGAGTAAGGTTCCCCATGCACTACAGGAGGATTACATCAGTGTCTTCCCTCCCAGGAAGTAGAGTTTTTAATGTTCCTTCCTTGTGAGTTTGGGCTTCTAACTCTGTCCCCATAAACTTTGTGGGAAAGCATTCCCATATCACTGGAGTAATAGCAAGAGGAGTCATTGGGAGGTTTTCTGCCCTTGCTTAATACAATTGGCATATATTCATAGAATGATATCCCTAGGTGTCTCTGATTCTTTAAAGAAAAATTGCTATTTCATTTTACAAACCTGAGCTTAATGAGAAAATCAGTATTTAAATCAGTCTTGTGTCCAAGATGTGTTGAATATTGGCAGCCTCACATATTAACAAACCTAAGGCAAAATTCATCACATGGTTAGGAGAAAGAGGTTACACAGATCTGCCATCAACATTTATTGATGTTCTGATTGGGTTGTGTAAGGAAGGAGAATTGTCTACATACAAGCAGAACATAAATAATATGTAGAATGCTGATCTTCTCTGGGGTTGTTATGTGAGAATTGTGTCATAGGGGTGTCAAATAAATGCCCTTTTTCGTGTGTAAGGACTTAAAACCAAAAGAGACTGATCATATTCCAGCCATCTTAGGTACAATTGATTATGGCTGTACTTTCTAACACTAATGTAGTCATCTAAGAAGCTGGAATACCTTTCATATGCATTGCAGAAGGTACAGTTAATTGTTTCCTATACTTGAAAAGTGTGTGTGCAAAATATATATGTCCCACATGATTACTATCCACAGCTTCCCCTGCATGTGTGCACCAGCATTGTAACAGGAGCAGAAGCTCAGTTTCAGAAATGGCTAGAATATCTTCCATTTGTTGATAAGGTACAGCACATAAAAGGTTCCTATGGCATCATCCTATGCAATCATTCCTACAGTGGAGTCGCAATGCCAATCTTTTCACCAAAGAAGCAGGTTAACATCTGGCTATTCGTAAAACAGCCTGGAACATAAGACTCTTTTCATTTCCTGACAAGCATTTCGCTCTGGGGATTTTTGGACATTCAGAATGGGCAAAAAGACAAGACTGATACCTACCTCTTCAATGTCAGCTGTTGTTAACATTGTTCTGAGTTTTTCCTTCTATAATTTTTATTTCTCTGTGAGAATATATTTTAGTCAGAGCAAAATGAGGGTTCTCTTTTCTGTTTGCACCTCCTAATTTTTTTAAAGTGTTTAGTAAAACTGTTGTGAACGACATAGAATTCCAGTGCCAGAGACAATATTTTCAAGTTTTTATAATCTTAAACCATTTAATTGTGATTTTTTTCCTTATTGAAATACCATGTTTATTTGTTTTCCCAATGATGTTTGGTTCTAATATCTGACTTCCTAAAAAGTCTTTTTGAGAAAAAATATTTTTAAAATACTGCAATAATCTTTTTATATTAAAAATGGGCTGTTGGGACCAAAGATATTGTCTCATTTTCTTGCTTTTTATTCATTAATGCAATTCAGTGTATCACAGTTATCATACATTCTTATTATTGTAAATTTTAAAAGCTCTTAGCTATGTACTGGCACAGGCTCTATAGCGCATCTCTTTTTCAAACCATGAATTAAGGAACGCCTGGAACAATTTCAGCTATGAGAAGCAAAACAAATGCTTGTTACAGCCAGATCTTTTTTCTTATTTGAATATAAATGTCAGTATAAATGTCAACATTAAAATATGGCCAGCCTACAAATGTCCAAAAGGTCACTACACTAAGTTAAGAAAGTTACTTTGAAAATATTCATATTAGAATATGATTTAATTCAAAATACAGTAGAGACTCACTTATCCAACATAAACGGGCCGGCAGAACATTGGATAAGCGGATATGTTGGATAATAAGGAGAGGTTAAGGAGAAGCCTATTAAACATCAAATTAGGTTATGATTTTACAAATTAAGCACTAAAACATGTTATACAACAAATTTGACAGAAAAAAATAGTTCAATATGCAGTAATGCTATGTAATAATTATTGTATTTACGAATTTAGCACCAAAATATCATGATGTATTGAAAACATTGACTACAAAAATGCGTTGGATAATCCAGAACATTGGATAAGCGAGTGTTGGATAAGTGAGACTCTACTGTACTACTTTTTATTATGGATAGCGCAGCAAAACCCTGACTGTGTTCAGTATTTACATCTGTACAATATTGTGTGTTATCCATACATGTGCATTTACTTTTGTGTTAATTTATGCCCCAGCAGTTCTAGTTGAGATTTGTATTTGAACAATGAAACTTCTCACACTTGTCGGTGACAATCATTTGTTTGAGAACACAAACTATAATTCTTGGGTGGATGAATTTCTTATGTTTAGTAGTACTTCGAGTTTAGTAATGTCAAAACCAAAAAATGAGTTTCATAATCCCGGTTTCATTTCAACATGAATTATATTAGAGCAATGCACAGGATGTTCAAGCATTCTGGTTCTTCTAGGATTTGGAATTCTCGAAACTCCCATAAAATGAACAGGCTGTAAATTGTCATTGTTTGAATGAAGAAATGTATTTTGCTGCTGTGTGTCCTCAGTACAGGGGAAAGTAGAACAAAAATATAGCTTTTTTATCAGATATGTAGTTTTGTTGTAGCAAAAGTATTAATCTTTTATAATTACCTACAACATTGAATACAGTTGTAACTACCCTTTGATTTTAAAAGGAACTGTGTGTGAAATGCTTCTAAAAATTATTTTTTCCCTGCCCCTAGTCACTTTATGTGCAATAAGAGGCCATTTAAGATTTGGTTTACATATCCTAAGCCACTTATGGAAAGAAGCTCTACTGAAAGAACAGAGAACTTTGTGCATCTTAATTTTTCCCACTATACTACTCAGGAAAGACTTAATTTTCATTTTCCTCTACCCCACATGACATCTAACGTGAACGGTGTGTAATATTATGGGTAGAGGTAGAGAAATTCAGGCCCCCGGGATGAATATGAGCCTTGTGAGACTCCACATGGTAACCTGATATGATTGTTTCTAGGCCTTTTGAATATCCTCCCACTCTTTTTAAAGGGTAAAATGACACTTCTAAGACCTTAAGAACTTTAAACTAGAACATGCCAGCATTTTTAACACCCCCTTTGCCTTTGATCTCACCCATCAGTGGAATATGGTCTCCAAAATCTTCCCTGAAAATGAAATCGCTCTCAGATGAAAACAGGTTCCTTGCTCTTATTAAGGTGTGGAGAAACCATCAGCTTCTATGCCCTGATCCACTAAGGCAATTGTGTACAAAAGCCCACCTATTTCCCATTTAAGTGGATGGCTACATTCAGTGGGGATGAGGTTGGGATGCACATTTCCTACAAACAGGGCCTCAAGGTTTCACATGACTAGAACTGATGGAAGGATGGATGTATAAAAAGCCTGTGGAACTAATGTCAAGTCTGTATCAATTATATGATGTTGCAATAATTTTGTATATGACTTTGCCTAAATGATTTAATAGTGTATCTTTAACTGTAGGGTCCAAACCTCCTTTCTCTGTTGCTAAGCATTGTAAATGCATCTATGAAAGCACAATTTGTATAAATAAATGTCACATTTTGTATTATTGATTTTTAAAATGTTGATAAATGTTATTTTGTAAATTAAGCAATAAAAGGAGCGAGATGTGAATTTTTCATGTTTTGAGGATAATCGATAATGTAATATAGTGTATTTTGTTAGCTAAAAAAGGATGTTTTTGACTGACTTGTAAGTTGGAAGTATGCTCCATCCAAATTAATATAGTTACCAGGGATTAGGACAGGAATATGTAGGAAAGCAACACATCAACATTTTACTCTCTAAGGTCAGGATTTAATCGTTTACTTCTGTAGACCTTTTAGATGGAATTACAAACTTTTCCCTCCACCTCCCCCCCCCCCCCATCATTGCAACAACCAGCAGTTCCAAAACATATTTCAGAAAGGGATTTCTGTGCCACTTAGCATAGATTTTTAACATGCCTGAGAGGCTAGAAGGATAGAAATTGCTAATGTTGGCAGAAGCAGCAGGATCCGGTGGATCATTGGAACCTGTCCCAAGATCCTGTCTTGAGCAATCTATATCTGCAGCTAACATAGAGTCTTTTGAAGATTCTTCATATGGCATCTGTTGATGCTACATAAATATACAGACTTGTGCCAAGAACTGAAGTAGTCTCCATGCTGCAATAATTAGTAAGAAAATAGGGAAATGATAAATATGAAAGGCAACTGAATCTAGAAAATGCAGGTTTCTGATGCTACAACCCTATCCCTATATACTGGGAGTACGTCCCACTGAACCAGTGGGAGCACCCTCTGAGTAGCCATGTAGAAAATTATGCTGTGAGCTTAAAAATACTGAGGGATACGGGGATTTTAATAATAATTATTATTATAATCCACTTTGTCGTTTCAACAGGAAAGTGTTGAGCATGTTTTGCTTAACCAGCCTTCAGGGGGTATGTCATCTCTCCTGCTGTCCAGTGCACGTGGTGAGATGTTTTAGTATTCCTCACTTGGCTTTCACAGTGCTACAATTCTCAGGATTCACTGGAAAGAGGGAGTGTCTGTTACCTCAACCCAGGGGCGGGAATTGTTCAGCCGTCTAGATGTTGCATATCATCCCTGATCACAACCCTGGCTAGGGCTACTGGGACTTGCTGTTCCACATGTGGTGGGCTACACATTCCTACCCCTCCTACAGTCTAAGGATGCAATCCAGTTATTAGGAAGATCTATTAAACCAAAATAAATTTGGTAAGCTAACACATATAAATTTCATTAACTCAGTACACCTATTTTACCTGGAACTCCTAAATGGAATTAGGCCAAAAATTGTAGTGCAAACATGCCGTGGTAACTATTCCTTCTTTAACCTGATGGATAATAAGAGGATAGACTTTAAGGATGCATTGTTCCTAATATTTCTGTATAAACAACATACAGTAGAGTCTCACTTATCCAAGCTAAAGGGGCCGGAAGAACCTTGGATAAGCGAATATCTTGGATAATAAGGAGGGATTAAGGAAAAGCCTATTAAACATCAAATTAGGTTCAAATTTGACAGAAAAAGTAGTTCAATACGCAGTAATGTTATGTTGTAATTACTGTATTTACGAATTTAGCACCAAAATATGATATATTGAAAACTGACTGCAAAAGTGCCTTGGATAATCCAGAACCTTGAATAAGCGAGTCTTGGATAAGTGAGACTCTACTGTATTGTGAAAAGCAAAGGAACTATAACGAGATTGATAAAATGAAGGTGCCATCTTACTAAATCCTCACCAGATACTGACCCTAAAGGAAAATCTTTACTTTTAGATCAGTTGATAAAGTGAATTTTGTACAAAGAGAGCTGGTCACATTAATGATCTCTGTGTTTTAGTTCATCCTTTCCATAATGAAAACAGCATAGACAACCCAAGATTTTCTATTTAAAGCAATACAATGTAGTCTTAAATTTCATATTCATTTTTTTTCAGAAATAATTGTTCTGTGTTTTTGAAGCATGCTCATTTTATATTAATAAAGTGTATGAACAATATTTTCTGCATATGAATTATTTAAAACTCAGATCTATGGATGGACAATAATTCTGAATGGAAAGTAGGTAATCCTGTCCATTGCTAGTTTTTCCAGAGTATTAGTTTCTTCCAACAAAACAAGGTTCTCTGGCAGAAACCACAGAGGCAAAGCTTGGCAGAGATTTGGACAGTTTCACTGACTGGCAAAGCCTTTAAAGGAGAATATTTTCTTTGGTCCCATTCTGTCGCACGCTAAGGCCAGTTCTACACAGACTCAAAATGTAGGGTGGAACTGGTATGCAAAATGATAGTTCTGTCCCACATTGTGGCCTGACAGGGACATCCTGAGCTGCCTTTAATCCGAGAGGGCATCTGCACCAAAGGCAATTAGATACACAGGGCAGGGGCCCAAATTCCAGCCTCTATCCTACTTTATTTCTGCCAGTGAAAAGGAGGAAGCAGGTAGCAACTGTATTGTGGGCAGTAGCTACCTGATTCCATGCCATGTGACTGGGAAAGGAACCTGTCTGTCTGTATGTGCCTCTCAATATATAGTGACCCCATGATTTTCACAAAGATTTTCAGGGGTGATTTTGCCATTTCCTTCCATTGGAATGTAGCCTACAGCACCTTATATTCATTGGCAGTATCCCTTCCAAGTACTAACCAGAACTGACCCCGATTAGCTCCCAAGATCAGATATGAATCTGGTGCCTTTAGGGCAATTTAGGTTCTGGGAGAAGGAATAGAGCACATTTAATCTAGCCCACTGCTTTCAGTCAAAAGCTGCATGCGCAGAGCAGAAGGGGAACACACATCACCAAGGGTCTGTCTATATAAGTTGTAGCAAATTGTAGCATGCTGCTTTTTTACTAACTGAGCTAGTGTTTTACATAGTCTTTTCCTCTTGTCCAGACCTAAACTCGTAAAACTGGAGGTTCCGTTTGCCTCCATCTGAACATGATTCACAGAAACTGGAGTTTCAGGGCCAGGCATTGAGATCTGGTAACCCAACTCGTATGAGTTGTAATTTTGTGACATCACAAAGGACCAAAATAAGGCTGGCCTTACCATAAGGCAGAGTGCTACACTGCCTGCCCTGAAAATCCAGAAACAGCCTGCTGCTTTCAGATGTGATGAGGGACCCTATCTGTTAGTGTTGAAATCAGATTTAACTTCCAGTCCAATCAGCTTCTGAACATGGAATGGGATGGATGTCATTTTGTTCTTTGTCTCAGGCAGCAAAATGTCTCTGTCCAGCCCTGTAACAGTATCCTTGCACTCCCAACTCCAAGAAACTCATTTTGATTAAGCCTTTGTTCTGCAGCTTTCCCATCACTGTTTGTCCAAACACTGATTTAGCTGTTAAAAGACTAGAAGTGCAAAATCACTTTTGATTGTATCTCTGCCAACTAAATCTTCTTTGGCATCATCTGTACTTAAGTCAGGAAGCATTAGACAGAAGAGTCTTAATGTCTGCATTCATAAACTCAGCGAAGCAAATGGTGACATGCCACAAGTAGACGTGCTCCTATATCAATGGGGACCTCAGGCACAACGGAGGATGTTATGATCTGGAGATATAGATCCTGTCATAGGGAGACCACACCAGGCAAGCAGCTCAACTGATACTAGACAAAGGATTAAATAATCTGTTCATCATAGAATTGGAAGTCATCCATGGTGGCTAAAGGAAGAGGATGGCAAAGTTTAAAGGTAGAGTCTACTAGGGCCTGAGAGAGTCAGCAACTTCTGCTAAAATAAAAGGCAAAGCATTTCTGTCATCTAGTACTGCTGCTGTTTGCTTTACCTGCTGCCACTGGAACTGCAGAAGACCCAGCCTCCTAATACTTCACAGACTCAGAGCCACCAAACTGCTGTATGTAACTCTGCAAATTCTGCCAGCACATTCCATTTATGGGCTGAGGAGATGACAATAAAAGCTAGAGTCCACAGGGGCATGAAAGACTCAACATCTTCTGTCAGAAGAGGAAAATGAGAATTTGGGCTCATTAGCAGCCTTCACTGTTCTATTGGATGGGCTTTAACTTTCTGGCTGGGAGAATTCTATTGTAATTGTGTTGTGTATTATTATGTTTTTGAAAACTTCTATCAGCTCATCTTTGTGGATGTCAACTGTTCTGGGACTGATGCACCAGTTGGCAAATGGAGCTGTCAGGAGAAGGAGAGAGAGATGTTTAATACCTATCTCACCTTCCTTCCAGCCTTGGGAACTTGGAGAATGATCCAAGCCATCTACAAAACCTCACCTTGTTCTTAATGCCAAGATTAATTTCTGATGTTGCAGTTGCCTGTGCTGAGGATGCTTTTACGTAAACATCCATAAAGTGAACATCCAAGGTGAAAAGCTCCAAGAAAGCCAGATTTCTAATGCAGCACTCTTCTATGTGCAGCTACATAACTATGTATCGTTTACATCTACTCTCAAGCTAACAACTTTTTAAAAATTAGCAAAGTTATAATATATAATTACAGTTTAGGAATATTTAGCGTTCATTAATACAGTAATCAAAATCATAGGAGAAAAAGACCCCAAATATATGGCACTTAAAGGCTATTACAACCACCAAGGAGAAATTAAAAGGAATATTTAAGAAGTTAAATATGCATAGGCAAAGGTAAAGGTTTTCCCCTGACGTTAAGTCCAGTCATGTCTGACTCTGGGGGTTGGTGCTCATTTCCATTTCTAAGCCGAAGAGCTGGCATTGTCCGTAGGCACCTCCAAGGTCATGTGGCCGGCATGACTGCATGGAGCACCATTACCTGCCCGCCGGAGCGGTACCTATTGATCTACTCACATTTGCATGTTTTCGAACTGCTAGGTTGGCAGAAGCTGGAGCTAACAGCGGCCGCTCACGCCGCTCCCGGGGTTTGAACCTGGGACCTTTCAGTCTCCAGCGCAGTGCTTTAACGCACTTCACCACCGGGGCTCCTTATGTGCTTAATATGTGGTAAAAGCACATGTGGCCTTTTTTTACCTCTACATAATAGTGAGGTATATAAAATACAATGATCATGGAAATAGTCTTACAATGGAAATCTGCATATATGCTCAAAATAGGTTCCACTGGAAAATAATTCCAGGGAATACCCAACATTCACTTTTGCTGCGTATAGCAGAGGTAATGTGTGTCCCCACTGGCATAGTGCAAATTTCATTAAGGGGCTATGCATTTCTATACACATAACAGCCACTGAGCTCAGTGGGCCTTACTTATGAGTATACATTCAGAGAATCATGCTTTCAATTTGCCTTCTTGCTCCTTTCCATAATATTTAACTTAAAGGATCTGGGTTACAACTCTCAATTAAACACAACAGATCAATTTCTAGAGATTCAAATGTTGCAAACCTGCAACAACAGAGAAAAGAAACACACATCTGTTGGTGGGGATACCTCCTTTCCTAGATGAGACCAGGTGATGTATAAACTCTGCTGGAAGAGTACATTTATTAACCATGTTTTGGATCCATTCCATTCAGTTCAGAAGCGAACTAGGTAAGTTAAGGAAAATGAATGTTTGAATCAAAATCTCCCCCAGCCAAACACACACACAGACACACACCTACTGACAGTTTTGTTACACACATTATTCTTACTCTGTGGGTTATTTGGCTTGAACAAATGCTTCAGTCATCTCAGTTGAGTTCCCAGGCCTAAACAAAAGATGGGAAAACAAACAGCAGAAAATGTGCAGATAATGCTGTGCTGGAAGCTGTTTGATTCATCGGATCATGAAACTGCAAAGCTGGGAGGAATCTGAAGGTCATATAAGGTCACAAGCACTTAAGGTTGGATCCAGACTAATGTATTCTTAAAGTAAACCCATCGAAACCATGAGATTTAAGATAGACATTCCTAATGTTTAAAGTCTACTTTATTTCGATGTGGTTTATTCTAAAGATGGCTCCAATTCTATCTATGTCTATCTGTGGGTAAGTCTTCTTGAATTCATGGACCTTACTTCTTAGTAAACTTGTTGTTGTTGTTGTGACATCACGGACCAGCCCACGCCAGAGCTCCCTGTTGGCCGTTGCCATCCCCAGCTCCTTCAAGGTCAAGACAGTCACTTCAAGGATACCATCCATCCATCTCGCCCTTGGTCAGCCCCTCTTCCTTTTTCCTTCCATTTTCCCCAGTATCATGGTCTTCTCCAAGCTTTCCTGTCTTCTCATTATGTGGCTAAAGTACTCTAATATCCTTCCCCCCAGTGAGCTGTTGAGCTTTATTTTCTGGAGGATGGATTGGTTGGATCTTCTTGTGGTCCAAGGCACTCTCTGAATTTTCCTCCAACACCACAGTTTAAAAGTGTCTATCTTCCTTCACTCAGCCTTCCTTATGGTCCAGCTCTCACATCCATAGGTTACTACAGGGAATACAATTGCTTTAACTATGCGGACCTTCATTGCCAGTGTGATGTCTCTACTCTTCACTATTTTATTGAGATTGGTCATTGCTCTCCTCCCAAGTAAACGTCTTCTGATTTCCTGGCTGCAGTCTGCCCCTAGAAATACAAAGTCTGACTCCACATTTTCTCTATTTGCCAGTTATCAATCAGTCTGGTTAGCATCATCTTGGTTTTTTATGTTTAACTACAACCCAGCTTTTGCACTTTCTCCTTTCACCTTGGATATAAGGCTCCTCAGCTCCTCCTTGATTCCAGTCATCAAAGTGGTATCATCTGCATATCTAAGGTTATTAATGTTTCTTCCAGCAATTTTAACTCCAGCCTTGGATTCATCAAGCCCCGCACATCTCATGATGTGTTCTGCATACAAGCTGAAGAGGTAGGGCGAGAGTACTGTATATACTCGAAGATAAGCCGAGTTTTTCAACCCTCATTTTGAGCTGAAAAAGCCTCCCTCAGCTTATAATGGAGTCAAGGCCAAGCCGGCACCGGAGCCTGGAGGTCATTGTTTGCAATACATGATATATTTTTCTCCCTTATCAGTGTGTTTACTTTTCCAAAGCCTCCCTCGCTCTTAAGCAAGGGAATGTTTTGAAAAGGGAAATGAGGGGGAGAGAAGCTTTGCAAGTCAGGAAGAAGAAAATACATTTATCCATTAATCTTATAAAAGCATTTTCCCCTGAAATATTTGTTAATCTCTCCTACAGAAATATAGGCATTTCCCTTTGCAAGCCTTTGCAATCCCTATGTGCCTATATATCTATATCTATCTATATACTTTAATTTTATATATGATTTCCCCCCTCAAATGTTTGCAGGTCTTTGCAAATCCTATACACATATAGATATCTAGAGATTTCCATGTACCCGTATATCTATATCTATATGTATTTTTATATATGAATTTTCCCCTTACATGTTGGCAAGTCTCTGCAAATCCTATAGATATAATTATTTATATAAAGAGGGCTTGCAAATATAACCGGGTGGAAATGTACACACAAATATATATAGACATATCCAGATATGAATATACCATATTTTTCGCTTTATAAGACGCACCTGATGATAAGACGCACCAGGGCCAGCAACGAATCCAGGTGGCCAGGTTCTGGAGCCTCTGTTATTGCTGGGGCCGGCATTGGAGCAGTGCAGAGCAAGAGCTCCTCAGCTGTCGAAAAGGACTCGGAGGCCTCCAGGCAGTCGAAACCGGCACAATCCATACAAGCCAGGCAGACAGGGAAATGCCTGCGCATGGTACTGCAACATCAGCCACTAGGGGCAGAGTTGAGCGCTTTTTATCAGCAATTCGTGGAGCGATTGTTTTGCTTTGCTCTTGCTTTCAAGGAAGGCAGAGGGAAAGATGACGGTACCGAGCCGCTCTGCCCTTGCTCCCGAGGGAAGCAGAGGTGGGGCCAAGCCGCCCTGCCCTTGCTCCTGATGGAGGCAGAGAAGCCTGATACCCCAGGGGGCCAATGCCCGAGCACTCTCACACAACCCCTCTAGCTCCGCCCACGTGAGGTCATATTGCGTTTATAAGACGCACTGACTTTTTCCCTCTATTTTGGGGGGGGGGAAAGTGCGTCTTATAAAGCGAAAAATACGGTAGATATAAAGGCCTTGCAAATATTGCAGGGGAAATGCACACACACACACATAGAGAGAGATATCTAGATAGATATAAACATAGATATATGGGGCTTGCAAACATTTCAGGAGAGAAATGCACATATATATAGAGAGAGAGGATTTACAAACGTTTCAGGGGGAAATGCATATGTGAAATTAGTATATGTAATTATAGATCTATATCTAGCTCTGCATTGTTTATATAGGCATTGAATGTTTGCGTGTAACTGTTGGAAGCTGACCTGAGTCTCCATGGTGATATAAGGAAGGATACAAATGAAGGTTTGTCATTGTTATTATTATTATAAAGTTATTGTTGATACCAAATTGTTTTGTTGACCCTGCTTTTCTACTTACAGAGCAAGTTTACTGTTTTTTTAAAAAAAATATGGTAAATATTCAAAAACATTTAACCTATTGTTACCTCAATATAATTGTATTGGTATTTATTTTTATTTTGAAATTTACCAGTAGCTGCTGCATTTCCCACCCTCGGCTTATACTTGAGTCAATAAGTTTTCCCAGTTTTTTTGTGGTAAAATTAGATGACTCAGCTTATATTTGGGTTGGCTTATACTCAAGTATATACAGTATACAGCCCTGCCGTACTACTTTTCAAATCTTGAACCAGTCTGTTGTTTCATGGTCTGTTCTTACTGTTGCTACTTGGTCATTATACAGATTCCTCATGAGACTGACCCAGCTTAGCTTCCAAGATCAGACAGGGGCCCCAACAGTCAGGGATGATACTGCAATACATAGATTATTTGTGAGACAGAGATATTATCACATGAGGGTTAGGGCACATATTTGTGGCTGATTACCAGCAAGTGTTAACACTAGTCACTACACAATGTCATTCTAAAACAGTAGCATTGCAGCCCCTCCCCGGTTGTTTGGCAGTACAGTAGAGTCTCACTTATCCAAGCTAAACGGGCCGGTAGAAGCTTGGATAAGCGAATATCTTGGATAATAAGGAGGGATTAAGGAAAAGCCTATTAAACATCAAATTAGGTTATGATTTTACAAATTAAGCGCCAAAACATCATGTTATACAACAAATTTGACAGAAAAAGTAGTTCAATACGCAGTCATGTTATCTTGTAATTACTGTATTTACGAATTTAGCACCAAAATATCATGATATATTGAAAACATTGACTACAAAAATGGCTTGGATTATCCAGAAGCTTGGATAAGCAAGGCTTGGATAAGTGAGACTCTACTGTACCTTTTAATTTACAAGGGAAATTTATTTATTTACAGTATTTATAGTCTGCCCTTCTCACCCCGAAGGGGACTCAGGGCAGATCACAATGCACATATACATGGCAAACATTCAATGCCATTAGACATATGACATAGAGACAGACACAGAGGCAATTTAACATTTTCCAGCTTACGGCTTCATGAGGGTATGCTCGAATCCGGCCACAGAGGGAACTGCTCATTGTTCACTTGTGACACCAAGTACTTGATGGAGTACTTCCTCATTCCTTTCCGCATGCAGCTGGAAGTTTTTATGGTGTCGTAAATTAGTTAAATTAGCCTCCCCGCATAAAGCGGTACCTAAATTTTCTACTCGACAGATGCAACTGTCTTTTGAGCTGCTTAGGTCAAGAGTGAGCTAAGCTATTAAATGGTTGGAAGCTCAATCTGACCCGGGCTTCGATCTCATGACCTCTCAGTCAGTAGTGATTTATTGCAGCTGGCTACTAACCAGCTGCGCCACAGGCCGACCCTATCTTTTGAAACTTTTGAATAGGTTCTTGAAAGCACTTTTTTCCAGCATTGACAGTCAAGTAATAATTACCCAACACTGATTGGGTGAATACATGTGGTGTTATGGCATAACCTTTCTCTGATCCACTTCCATGATTTCATTCAACCTCCAACAAGCAAATAGAGACCTCCAACTACACCGCCATTATTTCCCTTTCACCCTTTCCCTCCCTTATGAAAAAAAATATTTAATTGCAAGATTTCTCTATTCTTTCCTGACTATATTCTGCTTTCTTGTTAGTTATATAAGCATCCCCTTAATCAGTGATATACTGTCAAGATATTTTCAGGAAGGTTATTACTTTGTGTTTTCAGCTATATTCATGCTAACAGCATTGACTTATTAACTAGGATTGCCTTTTGAATGTGGACGCACACCTTTAATTTCTTAGAAATAGCAAGCTTCCTCATGCCTCCATTAGTTATTTGTTATACAGTAGAGTTCCAGTTATTTGACATACACGGGTGGGCCGAATGTCGAATAACCAGATCTTGACGGATAATAGGGAGGCCCTATTATCCGGCAAGCCAGTTGAAGAAAGCACCCCGTGCGCATTGCTAGGTAGATAGCAATTATTGATCTCACATTTACATGTTTTCAAACTGCTAGATTGGCAGTAACTGGGGCTAACAATGGGAGCTCACTCCGTCCAGCACATTCGAACTGCCGACCTTCCGGTCAGCAAGTTCTGCAGTTATGCGGTTTAACCCGCTGTGCCACCCCTATTATTATTAAGGGTGATGAAATCCCTGCAGGGCATCAGACCAGACTTCTTATATTGTTGTATATACAGCCCCTGGTGGCACACTGTGTTAAAGCGCTGAGCTGCTGAACTTGTAGACCAAAAGGTCGCAGGAGTGGAGTGAGCGCCCAGTGTTAGCTCCAGCTTCTGCCAACCTAGCAGTTCGAAAACATGCAAATGAGAGTAGATCAATAGGTATCGCTCCAGCGGGAAGGTAACGGCGCTCCATGCAGTTATGCTGGCCACATGACCTTGGAGGTGTCTATGGACAACGCCGGCTCTTTGGCTTAGAAATGGGACCAACCCCCCAGAGTTGGACATGACTGGACTTAACGTCAGAGGAAACCTTTACCTTTACCTATAGCCTGAAAAACTCACAGCAAGGCAGTTCCGTTTATAAAGGAACCGACAGGAAGCTCTGGCGTGGGCTGGTCCATGAGGTCACAACCACTTGGAAGTGATTGAACAAATAAAGACATAAAGGAAGGAAGCCCACAGCCAAGGAAGCAGATTAGGGGTTCAAACCACTCTAGAAATTTTTTAGGTTAACGCCCTCCACAAAAAAACCCATAAACCTGGCTTACTCATGAATTTTGACTAGTTAACCAAATCCTCATTCTAAGTATGCCAATGAGTTTCCAGACCCAATTCAAAGTGCAGATTATCACCTATAAAGCCCTATACACTTCGGGTCCAACCTATCTTCGAGACTGTATCTCCTTCTATGAAATGGCACAAGCTTTAAGATCTCTGTATTTTACTGTTTTAATCAGGGGTATTGTGTTATTGTGATGTTATGTTGGCTGTTTGTTGTTTGTTTTGATCCTGTACTTTTTGTATTCTGTATGTTACACTTTGAGTGCTCTGTGAGCCACCCAGAGTCCCTCTGGGAGATGGGGGCGAGGTACAATATTATTATTATTATTATTATTATTATTATTATTATTATTATTATTATTATTGCTATATAAGAAGCAAAAATTAGACTCCCTCTAGAACAACAAACACTATATCAACAAAAATTTGATTATTCACACTATTCTTACTAACTTTCTACCAATTTACATTGCAATAGCAGCAATAGCTATTAATAGTGGATTAAAGCCTTGTGACTTGATCTGAAAGCTGCCAGGTTCGAATCCCACCCGGGGAGAAGGCAGATGAGCTCCCTCTATCAGCTTCAGCGCCATGCGGGGACATGAGAGAAGCCTCCCACAAGGATGATAAAAACATCAAAAAAACAACATCTGGGCGTCCCCTGGGCAACATCCTTGCAGACGGCCAATTCTCTCACACCAGAAGCGACTTGCAGTTTCTCAAGTCGCTCCTGACACACACACAAAAGCAGCAATAGCTGACATAGTGGAAGCAACTATAGTGGAAGCTCTGCCAAAGAAACAATGGAACAGGAGTGAAGAGAAGAAGCTGTGTCATTGGACTTTATTATGTTATGATTGAGCCTCATGGCTCTGTTACTGACAGACGTGGGCGTAAGACTCCTCGAGAGTCAGATACTCTCGAGGAGCGAGAAAGAAAAAGACTGCGAGACATTTTTGCAGCACCATCTGACGAAGAGTCTTTTGAGGGGTTTACGGAGAGAATGGAGGAGGGGCTGGTTAGCTCGGAGGAGGATGAGATGGATTGGACTCGGGTAAGGGAGGAATTGGGTGCCACTGGTCATGATGGGATAGAAGATGAATGGGGACCTTCAGGATTAGACCCATGGCTTAGCTGGAGGGATGGGACGGGATCCACAGCTGGAGATGCTGTGGGGCGTAGTCAGAGGTGTTCCAGCTCTGATGAGGAAAGTGATGAGGAAACGCCCGGGTTAAGGAGGACAGCTGACAGTGATGAGGATTTGTAACTGGCATAAAATGGGGCTTGGGAGCAATTGCAAATTGCGTTGGGCAAGGTAATCTGGACGAACGCTTGGGATCTGTGTGGGACGCTTTCCTGAAGACTGGTGTGTTTTCCTGTGCTGAGACGTAAGTTGTTTTGGAATTCAGGGTCAGACGGCGGGAGGAATTGTGTGGGCATTTGTTTGTGCAAACCTGTGCTTACTCTTATTAGCTTGACCTTCCGTCGTCTTCTTGACGGACGCCATCTCCTGTTTTGAAAACTCGGACTGAACTGACCACGGCTTGTCTTCCCCCCTTCTTGGACTTGGAATCTACAAACGTCTGCTTCTGGCTTTGATCTACGGAAAGGAACTGGGTCTACTCTACTGCTACAATCCTTGGCTGATCTGTTCGTGTTGGAAATCCTGTCTGCTGTGTGTGTGGGAGCGACGCAAGTTACTCTAAGCACAGTGTTGGCAGCAGAGAGGAATCTGCTGCCAATTAGTTGCATTCTTTTGTATCTTTTGTTCCTCGGCTTTGTTTTGTTTATCCCCAGGCTGAAGCAAGCAGTTTGTTTTTACCCGGATTAAACTCCGGTTTAATCCGGTTTATCTTTTGAACGTTTTTCCTTGCCCCTTTTTGCTCCTAAAGGCTAATACTGCCTGGCCCTTGTATTTTACGGGCATTTTTGAGTTCTGTAATCCAATAAACTCTGTTATCTTGAACCTTGTGGCGTTCTGTCCTTGACATTATATGAACAAGACTGTTTCTGATGACCAAGTGAAAGCTCAATTAGTGCAAAATCCATGGACTACATTACCAGGATATGTATTTCCTGTGGATAAGATAAGAAGAATGTATAAGTTTCCAACCCAAATGGTTCAGCAGATTCCCCTGGTCAGCCTACTCATTTCACGTACAAGGTGTGCTCTGTAAGTATGCTGTGCTATGAGATATCGCCTAAGTAAGTAAGTATTGTTAGAAACCACCCTGAGTCCCTTTGGGGAGATAGGACGGTCTATAAATAAAGATTATTATTATTAGTAGTAGTAGCAGCAGTAATATTAGTATTATTAAAGGGCAGTGTGGAAGGACCTTTCAATAGACACAAAAAACAGAGTACAATCAGAACAACTTGTGCTTGGCTGAAAACTTCTTGCTAATTCACAGTGGAAAACATCTTGATGATATTCAAAGTATTGTTGAAGGCTTTCATGGCCGGGATCACAGGGTTGTTGTATGTTTTCCAGGCTGTATGGCTATATTCCAGAGTGTTGCTGGATAATAATAATCCTGTACCTGTGACCATTCCTATACCGGTTTGCACTTTTTACCCTTGTGAACTTGATATAGACACAGGGTCTATTCCCATCCCAATTTGCACTTCCAAGAATTTGCAGCACTTTTATCAGTCACCTTGTGTTTACAATATTTATATGGTGCACCTTACCCAGTCTACCTTTACAACCTCTCCGTTTTAATCCATGTTTTTATTAGTTCTTGTCATTTGTTTTTATTGGCTAATGTTGAAATTTTTATAATTGTGCATGTCTTTTGTCTATTGTTGTGTTGTGTTATCCATGCCTCACAGCCTCTGAGGATGCCTGCCATAGATGTGGGCGAAACGTCAGGCGAGAATACTTCTGGAACATGGCCACACAGCCCGAAAGGCATACAACAACCCTATGATCCCGGCCATGAAAGCCTTCGACAACACATCTTCCTTGCTTAGTTTCTCCATACCTCACAACCTCTGAGGATGCCTGCCATAGATGTGGGCGAAACGTCATGAGAGAATACTTCTAGAACATGGCAATACACCCTGGAAAACATACAACAACCCTGTCTTGATGATAAAGGAAATAAGAAACAAACAGAAGAAAACAGAAAGAAACGTCTTTCAACTGTGGAAACTGTTGTCCTTTGTGGCAACAAGAACTGGCTTTAAGAGGGAGCAATGATTCAGGACCTGTAACAGTAGAGTCTCACTTATCCAAGCTAAACGGGCTGGCAGAAGCTTGGATAAGCGAATATCCTTGGATAATAAGGAGGGATTAAGGAAAAACCTATTAAACATCAAATTAGGTTATGATTTTACAAATTAAGTACCAAAACATCATGTTTTACAACAAATTTGACAGAAAAAGCAGTTCAATATGCAGTAATGTTATGTTGTAATTACTGTATTTACGAATTTAGCACCAAAATATCATGATATATTGAAAACATTGACTACAAAAATGGCTTGGATAATCCAGAAACTTGGATAAACGAGTGTTGGATAAGTGAGACTCTACTGTACCTGTGAAGAATCTTTGCATAAAGATGGTAAATTCCGGGCCTTGTTGAGACCTCGTTCCAGATCAGGAGGCACTGGCCTGAGGTGGGAAAAGTGTCAACCCCTCCCGAATTTTTTTTTTTTCTGGCTACAGGCCTGGAAGGCAGTGCGAGGGCTCTTCTGAGGTTTGAGGCGCGTGGATTTGCAGGTGTGAGCGAGGGGCGCGCGCCTGGCCCTGGAGGCCCCGCCCCCGGCCAAGGCCCCGCCCTCTCCTCCCCTCCCCTCCCCTCCCCCTTCGCGTCGCGCGCGGTCCTGGCGCCGCAGTCCGTCCGGGCGCTGAAGGGCTCGGAGGCGGCGAGGGGCCTGGCGCTGTCGCTTCCTCCTCGCTCTGCGATGCCTCCGCCGGCCTGGAGGGCTTGGCTGCCTCGCCCTGGGCGGGAGCTGCTAGTCTACTGCCTCATCTTCGGCGTCTCCTTCCCGCTGCTGGTGCTGCTGGTGGCGGTCTGAGATGCGAGGCGAGGCGGGCGGCGATGAGGAGGCAGAAGGGCCGGAGAGGCGGGCTCGGGGCTGAGCTAAGGCGCAACAGCTGGCGCGCTTTTCCCGCCCGGGCAAAGAAGGGTGTCCTGTCCTGCTCGCCGTCGGCCGGAAGGAAGTAAGGGGCCCGAGGCGCGAGATGGGAGAAGGGATGTCTAAGAGGCTGAAGATGCAACTGGGCGGCGAGGCGGAGATGGAGGAGCGGGCCTTCAGCAACCCCTTCCCCGACTACCATGGAGCAGGGGCCGCCGCCAGCACCGTGCCGCCCTCCCCCACCGACCCTGAGGGCGAGGAGCGCCTCCCCTTCGAGGCCGACGGCAAGGTGAGCAGGAGAGGCAGGACAGGAGACAGAGGTGGGCGCCGCCATGACGAGCCCCTCCCCGGCTTATCGAGGCAACGGGGCGGGGGGCGAGGGCGTGCCGGCAAGACATACACCTCTTCGCCTTCAGGGCCCTCCCACACAGCCATATCAAGGCAGAAAATCCCACAATACAGAAGAGTCTCATCCGAGACTCGCTTATCCAAGGTTCTGGATTATCCAAGCCATTTTTGTAGTCAATGTTTTCAATATACAGTAGAGTCTCACTTATCCAAGGTTCTGGATTATCCAAGGCATTTTTGTAGTCAATGTCTTCAATATATCATGATATTTTGGTGCTCAATTCGTAAATACAGTAATTACAACACAACATGACTGCGTATTGAACTACTTTTTCTGTCAAATTTGTTGTATAACATGATGTTTTGGTGCTTAATTTGTAAAATCATAACCTAATTTGATGTTTAATAGGCTTTTCCTTAATCCCTCCTTATTATCCAAGATATTCGCTTATCCAAGGTTCTGCCGACCCATTTAGCTTGGATAAGTGAGACACTACTGTATCTGCTTTGAACTGGGTTATCTGAGTCCACACTGCCATATATGCCAGTTCAAAGCAGATAATGTGGAACTTTATTTGGCTGTGTGAAAGCGGTCTGAGGGCCCTTCCATACAGCCCTATATCCCAGAATATCAAGGCAAAAAAAAATCCCACATTATTTTAGTGTGGACTCAGATAACCCAGTTCAAAGCAGATATTGTGGGATTGTCTGCCTTGATATTCTGGGATTTAGGGATGTGTGGAAGGGCCTTAAGTCAGGCCCTAGCCATCAAAAAAATTCAGGAGGGGTTGAAACTCCCCCCCCAAGATGATTTTTTAGGCAAGTGTCTCCTGAACTGGCAGGAGACCTCAACAATGCCCTGAAATTATCACCATTGTGCAAAGGTTCTTAACAGGTACAATAGAGTCTCACGTATCCAACATAAACTTATCCAACATTAACCTCTGGTGGCCTAGGGGATAAAAGCCTTGTGACTTGAAGGTTGGGTTGCTGACCTGAAGGCTGCCAGGTTCGAATCCCACCTGGGGAGAGCGCGGATGAGCTCCCGCTATCAGCTCCAGCTCCATGCGGGGACATGAGAGAAGCCTCCCACAAGGATGGTAAAACATAAAAACATCCGGGCATCCCCTGGGCAACGTCCTTGCAGACGGCCAATTCTCTCACTCCAGAAGCAACTCCAGTTGCTCCTGACACGAAAAAAAAATCCAACATAAACGGGCCGGCAGAAGCTTGGATAAGCGAATATCTTGGATAATAAGGAGGGATTAAGGAAAAGCCTATTAAACATCAAATTAGGTTATGATTTTACAAATTAAGCACCAAAACATCATGTTATACAACAAATTTGACAGAAAAGTAGTTCAATACACAGTAATGCTATGTAGTAATTACTGTATTTACGAATTTAGCACCAAAATATCACGATGTATTGAAAACATTGACTACAAAAATGTGTTGGATAATCCAGAATGTTGGATAACTGAGTGTTGGATAAGTGAGACTCTACTGTAACAGTTCCTGAATCATTGCTCCATCTTTAAGCCACTTCTTGTCGGCCACAAAGGACAATAGTTTCCACAATTGGCAGAAGTTTTTTTCTGTTTTCTTCTGCTTTTTTATTTTCTTTATCATTAAGATGTTTTCCGCTGTGGATTAGCAGGAAGTTTTCAGCCAACCACAGTTGTTCTTTTTATGTCTATTGAAAACTTCTATTGCTACCAGTGTTAAAATACAAAATGTGGTTACCAGTGTTAAAAAAAAAACCCTCTAAAATCAGGATAGTAAATTAAAAACAACACTAAAAAAACAGGGGAATTCCAAACAAGAAACAATCAGGGCTAGCTACCACCTCCCAACAAAGGATTCCTCCCAAGAAGGAAACAGCCAGGCTTTAAAGCTGCAAATGCTAACCAAGGTGACCAATTGCAACATTCACACCTGTCTCAAACAAACAAGAGTTTTTTCTCCCACCTGGACTTTCCACCAATATATAAATGCCACTTGCCTAGTTTCCAACAGACCTCACAACCTCTGAGATGCCTGCCATAGATGTGGGCAGAATGTCAGGAGAGAATGCTTTTGGAAAGTGGCCATACAGCCCGGAAAACTCACAGCGGCCTAGTGATTCCAGCCATGAAAGCCTTCAACAACCAAGCTTCTATTGCATTTTTCCATCACACAAATGGTTTAACAACCAATGCACCAAGCTTCTGATGACTTTTACCCCAACTTCTCTTAACACCACACCATGCTTACAGAGTACACCAATATAGATGAAATGAGTAGACCAACCAGGGAAATCTGCTGAACCCTTTGAGTTGGAAACTTAGGTGCCTCTTCTTATCCACAGAAAATACATATCCTAGCAATGGAGTCCATGGATTTTGCACTAATTCAGCTTTCACTTGGTCATCCGAAACAGTCTTGTTCATATAAAGTCCAATGGCACAGCTTCTTCTCTTTCTTCTATTCCATTGTTTCCTTAGCAGGGCTTGGATTAGATGAACCAGTAGTAGACACTTCAATTTCCTCAGCTTTCACCTGTAATCCAGGTCAAATCCTCCCCCCCCCCCCCAGTCCTGTGTCTTAGGCATCTCCTTCCAGCTACCACATTTTGGCAGCTTCCATTATGGCTGCTTCCACTATGTCAGTTAATGCTTCTATTGTAGTGTAAATTGGTAGAAAGATAGGTAATAATAGTGTGAATAATCAAAATTTGGTTGCAATAGTGCTTGCAGTTCTTGAGGAACTCTAGTTTTTGCTTCTCACTTACTTGGTTTGGTTAACAAGTGAAATTCATGAATAAACCAGGAGTTTTTTTACCTGAACATTTTTGGGGGTGGTTTAAACCCCTAAATTGCCCCCTTGGCTATGGGCTTGCAGAAGGGCGTGCTGGTAAGACATACATCTCTTCCCTCTCAGAGCCCGTCCACACAGCCATATAACCCAGAATATCAAGGCAAAAAATCCCATAATATGTCCTTTGAACTGGGTTATCCGAATTCACACCACCATATATTCCATGTCAAAGCAGAAAACGTGGGATTTTATTCAGCTGTGTGGCAAGAGCCTCTGTTGCTCTCTTACTCTTCTTCAGACCCGTGTGTGTTCCTCTAAGGGTGCAAAGGCTGTTGCTCACCGACCCGTGGCCTGAGGGAACTCTCGGCCTCCACAGTGTTTGGCTTTGGGGGAGAGTGAAAAGGGGAACTCTCAGCTGTCTGCAGGCCTGCACTCAGATCGGCCTTGAAGCCCTGTGGAGCAGCCATAGGCAAACTTTGGCCCTCCAGGAATGGTGGGAGTTGAAGTTCAAAACCCCTGGAGGGCCGACATTTTATTTATGTATTTATTTATATCCTGCTTTATCTCTCCATGCGGAGACTCAAAGCGGCTCACAATCCAAAAGTCCTAATTTCCAAGATACAATAATAAAACAGTATATCATTATATATTAATCAGTTATTTTATTTCATGTCAAAAGCCTTGCCTAAATAAACAAGTATAAAACTGATAAAGTAGAGGGAACACAAGTGACTAAATAATTTTAGACCAAAAACGGGCAACAGCGACCACATTGTATATAGCTTAAATAGTTCTTCCTCTGTGTGCAAGGCAGGGCATTGTGGCCAAGCATACAGATGCAGACTTGTTTGTTCTGCTCTGCAGTCGCACAAGGTGTATTCTTTAGGCAGTTCTATTTATTCAGGTTGTCTTTTGATCTCCCAACACCAGGTCTTCTAGATAGGCCCTATATCCCAGGATCTGATCCCAGGTCTTCTGCATTAAACTGGATTATATGAGCCCCCACTGCCAGATAATCTGAGATAAACAGAAAACCTGAGATTAGATCCTGGGATATAGGGCCTGTCTGGAAGGGCTCTGAGTCTGTTCAGGAACTTACAGGTTGTTCATTCTTAGTTTGCCCCTGGAAGCAGACCCTCATAGGGACAAACCATTTGGGATGTCCTGTTTTAGCTGCCTAGTGGGATACTCTTGCTGGTGCTGAAGGAACATTAAGAGGAATTGTGGTTCTTATTAAACTTTTCCTTGATTTAAGTCTATTGGGAGAAGGCTGATAGTCATACAGTAGGTAGTTTTCACAGTGTTCAACCTTATTTCTCTCACCCTTGGCAGCAACTTCCCATTGCACATGGGGAGGGGCAGTGCCAGCTAGCTTATAGACACTATCAACAAGTGTAGGTTTGAGACATCTTGTGATTTTTCTACATGTTTCGTTCAGTGCTGTATTGACTTGCTTCCTATGAGCACACTTGTGGCAAACAGTAGTTGAGTAAGACAAGGCCAGGGCTGATGTTCTTATTAATTTTGAGTCTGCACCCCATGCACTATCAGTACGTTTCTGCAGGGTGATATATTTTCAATAGTGTTATATTTAATGTATCAATAGTATTATATTTAATATATTAGTATTATTATATTACAAAATAATCATTATATATTATTACATTGTATTGTTATTAGTATTATATTGTATTACATTATAATATTATTAATTTTCTATGGTTATATAATATATTTGAACGGCACAATCTTAGTATTATATATTATTATATTGTACTATACCACTATACTGCAATATTATTAGTAATATTACATGTAATATATAATATACAATGATATCATTATATATTATATTATTATATTGTGCTATATTATTATACCACTATGTATATAATACACCGCCAGTATATTATGCTATTAGTATTATATAATAGTAGTATTACAGTTTTATATATTGTAATACATTAGTTTTCCCAGGCCTGCCTTGGAGACTCACAGAGGAGATGCAGCTTCAGTAGGAGAGGGAGGCTGTTTCCTCTACACTGCAGAATCCAACCACTTAGATATCCCATTCGCCATCCTGGCTCAATGCTAAGGAGTTTTTGCTTGTAAGAAATCACTAGGGTAACAACATTTGTAAAATGTTCTCTCCCTCCTTTGAATTATTATTATATTTATTTATATCCCACTTTATCTCCCCCTAAGGGGACTTGACATAAAAGCCTTAGCATAACCATGCATATACAGTAGAGTCTCTCTTATCCAACATAAACAGGCCGGCAGAACGTTGGATAAGCGAATATGTTGGCTAATAAGGAGGGATTAAGGAAAAGCCTATTAAACATCAAATTACGTTATGTTTTTACAAATTAAGCAAAAAATATCATGTTTTACAACAGAAAAAGCAGTTCAATACATGATAATGTTATGTAATAATTATTGTATTTACAAATTTAGCACCAAAACTTTGCAATGTATTGAAAAATTGACTACAAAAACATTGACTACTAAAAGGCAAACTGCGTTGGATAATCCAGATCGTTGGATAAGCTGATGTTGGATAAGCGAGACTCTACTGTATTATGCTATACAAATAATATAATATATTGTATGTACATATGACTTGTAAGCTGCCTTGAGTCCCCTCAAGAAGGGCAGGATATAAATGATGCTAATAAATAAATAAATAAGCATTTAAAAATATACAAATTTCCGAACATTAAAACAGGATTAAATATAACCAGTATTAAAAAATTCTCAGTTAAAAATCATTCAAACACACTCAAAGTTAAAAACCACAGTATCCCCTGAATTGATTCTAAGCATCTTCATCTTTAAAAGCCTGCCTGAATAAAAAGGTTCTAGCCTGTCCAGCAGGGAGGGGGCCATCCTGGTTTTCCTGGGCAGGAAGTTCCAGAGTCATGGGGCAGCCACCGAGAAGGAAGGCTGGACTCTCTCTCGTCCCCACCAATCGAGCTTGAGATGGAGGCGGAACCGAGAGAAGGGCATCCTGAAAATCTTGGGGCCCAGGCAGGTTTGTACAAAGGGCTGCAGTCAACCAAATAGCCTGAACCACCTCCAAGATATCTCCCATCTCCAAGATACCTCATTATACATAAACATGTAAATAGAGGTGTTCCAGAAAAATAAAAAGATCCAAAACACACATGGTTCCAAGCATTTTGGATAAGGGGTGTTCAAACTACAAGAATTCTGTTCTCAAACCATCCCTCATCAAATGCTTAAAAGGGAGGGACATGCTTGTGTTGCTGGGCATCCTCATTATGGTTTAATAGGAGGAAACGGACACTTATTCCAAACCGAATGAGCAAATGGATGCCTGGCATTTTCTTTTTCTGTCCCTTCCCTGTCTGTCAACCTATCCTGGATTTTGACAGCCCCCATCTCGCAAAGTGAAGGTCATGTTATGATGTGTCACTGTCCTAAATTGTTACGAATGAGAAATTATGTTCTTTGCTTTATTTCAAGCTATTTCCTTGGCTTACCACATGGATAGAGTAACATCAGCACAGAACCCAATATTTTGACAGACATAATTAAGTACTAATATTATGACAGACAACTGTGGAACACAGTCAAGAGCTGTCTTCAAACCTCTATGTGTGGGTTGTGAGAGGGAATTAAGAAATGACTTGAGCTGTTGATATTAACTGCTAATGGGTTGTTTGTATGTTCCCTGACATATTTGGGGATTGTATTATACACTTCATGTAATTAAGGTTTATTTTAACCTTATTTTATTGGGAGCAGTTGAAGGCAAATGATAAAAATGGCAACGCTTCACCAGTTAGTAGAAATAGTTAATTAGGACATCTTCAGATGATTTAGTGGTGTTCAATGGCACAGGGGCTACTTGAGTATTGCTGATGCCATCTATTTGTGGTAAAGGCACTTACAATTTATGGTATAGGATGATTTAAATGATGCAAATGATTCTGTGTAACCCTTTATAGGCTGTGTGACAAAGAAAAATAATTGTATATGGAGCAAGATAAAGATGTCATTGATCAGGAGATGAGATCAAGGATTGTACATATCACTATACAGGCTTCATTTTTTGCATTTGTATGATACTTAGGATATATGTGGCAACTGAAGGTAGATAGATAACCGGATATGCAGATAGTTATGTAATGTTGTCTCATTCTATCTTTAAAATGAGTCTACAGAGAGGATTAATCTGAAAGATTAATCTGATCATCTACTGAACTGCATAACTGCATAGCTCGCAACACCCACCACAGTGGTTCTTCAGCCTAGCATAGTCAGAACTGTCTAGAATACAACAGAGATGAATAAGTCTCTAATTTTGCAGTAAAGCATAGCACAAACTTATGAATCATTTAATCACTCTTTGATAATAGCAATAAGTGCCTGTTCACCCATTCTGTTACTTTATCTTTGTGTTCAGAGATGCAGCATGGATGGTTAAGAGCTTATTGTAATCCATTTTGGTTCTATAATACGTATCTAGAAAATAATTTGTTCTGCTTTGCTTTTTCAATGTTGAAACAATGGATAGATTATGAATGAGTGAATAAATCACCATGACCAAATGCCCTTTACACCAATTTCTATTTAACAAAATTGCAGATGACTTAATCCATCAAGTACATGGTTTATATAATGGTTAGGATGGAAATTTCCAGAATCATGTTACTGGGCAAAAGTAAAAACCGGGGGAAGGGGGTTTCTATTCACTTGATAGAACTTTTAAAAGAAATGAAAATCGTCTATAGCAATTATAAAATACATATATGGAAATGGAAATGCTACAGTAAGTGTAAATGGTATGAATTTCAAACAGTTCCCAATATCTAGAGGAATCTGAGAAGGGTGCCCACTTTCTCCTATTCCTTTTGCTTCAGCAATAGAACTATTAGCAGAATTAATAAGGAAAAATATTGAAATTCAAGGAATAAAAATTAAAAATACTGAATATAAATTTATATACAGATACTATTTTATTATTTTTTGTCAAATCCAGAAAAAAGCTTAGGACAGCTGCTTCTATTGTTGTTGTTTTATTTAATAATTATTTGATAATAATTTAATAATAAGATTTTTGGAAAAGTTTCAGATATATACAGGACCCAAAATAAATTACTATAAATAAAAAATATTAACTATAAGCATGTCCAAGGAAGAACAGATCTAAAGAGATCTTGGTAGCTTTCACTGAAGTAAGACCAAGCAGGCTAAGTGAGGCTTGAATAGAACTGTTTTTTAGAGGAAAGTTTATTCCAACAAGCTACGTCTTCTGCTACCAGAAGACTTCACTTGTGTTATGATGTGAGCATCGTCAGGGAACTATCCGCACTTGATACGGCTTTGAAAATGGAATAGAAATGCTTATGAAAGTTAAATACCAGTATATTTGCTGGCAATATATTTAATAGGAAGGGAGAAGACCAGAAGAAAACAATTTAAACAACTCTGATAGGGGTAAAATTAAAGTTTCAAAGCAGACATATAGAATGGGAATGGATGCCACTGAGTGCGATATGTACTTGATCACAGCCTAATCAGCCAGGATGCATTTCCAGGCCTCACACTGCTTCCTCTCTTCTGGTTCTAAAGCTGTTGAAGATTGTGTTGGAAGTATTGCCTGAAATCCTGTTCTCCCATGGTTTGTCCAGCTGGTTCTTTTTATTGATATCCTGTTCCTGTGCTTTCCTCAGTCTCTTTCTTTTGAATTTTCCACTCCCTTCTGGAATTTTCGCACCCACCCAACAAATATACTCCTCTTACGGCAGCTCTTGGCAATAGAAAGCATTGTGTTCCATCCCTGAAAGCCAGGGAGGGGGCTACATTTTCATATTTCATAAACTGAACATATGTCTCTCAGTTCACACAATTGTGAATGTGTTCATTTCACTCAGTTACAGCTGTACATTTGATTAGGATTTAAGAGGATTCCTATACTTGTTACAAATTAGCAGTGAGCAGATTTATGAAGATTCACATATTTTTAATGTTATATAGAGTGTGAACACATGTACAATGGCTTGCATTGACATCCTTAACATGTAATATCAATAAACTATATCCTACATTTGATTTCTACCCATTGTTACATGACTTGCAGTGTGTTTGCTCTTGGTCTCTTGCATGCTCTCATTCATTCCCTTTCTCTTAATCTTCTAAAATTTCTCATTATTCTCTCTAGATAAGCCCATATTTCAACAGGAAGGTCACAGCAAAAATTAAAGACCTTCTGCAGCAAATGGAAGAAGGGTTAAAGACATCAGATCCTCACGACTGCTCTACATATACCGGCTGGACAGGTAAGAATTATTTGACAATAACAGTATGTAACAAAATTTGTAAAATGTTGTGCTCCTGGTTTGAAGGTTTTGTTCCTGTTTAATTGGGAAGTACTTACTTTGAAAGTAGTTGTTATACTCCAGAAACTTTATTTTTTGTGGCTGCCACAATCAGTGTTGAATTGGTTGAGACTCGAAACAGCGAGGTGCAAAAAGCTAACCGTGAAGTAGCGAGGGAACACTGTACATAGTATAATTAAGGAGATGGAATGCTTCAGTCCTTGGAGATGATTCACTTTTTTATCATGAAGTGTTGGATTCTCGATTCAGGCCTAGTTATGACTGATATTACAATGCATCAAACTTTTATGCTACTTTTTGGGAAGCCATGCTAATGTTAAGGCTTGCAGTCCAACAACACTTGGAGTCCTTCTAATTACTTTCCTTGTATTAAATGGATATCTAGTTGTTATTGTGTGTCCTGAAGTCATTTCTGATATATGACGACCTGAAGGTGAACCTTTCATACCAGCCAAGTAATCAAATATTAATTCCAAAATTAGCTAGATGAATAAACCTACATAGTATCTTCAAAATGATTGTGGATATAATGTTGTACATAGAGTGAAAAGAGCCCAGAATACAAATTCGTGCTTTCAACTACAGAGGCAGAAGAGAAAGAAATTGAAGGGATTCTCCACTGAAGTCCAGGAGGAAATTGATGACACACTAAAAGAATTGGAATTCAAAAGATAGAAATAGATGCTTAATTTTGTAGAGGCAACAGTTTATCCACCACAAACACAGCATTCAGACAACCAAAGAGACAACTGTATATACAGTAGAGTCTCGATTATCCCACTTAAACTGGCAGGCAGATTGCCGGATAATCGAAACTGTCGGATAATAGGGAGGGTGGCAGAAGAAGAAGCCTCTTCCCCTGTTGCTGGGGAAGAGGCTCCTCTCCTCATCTTCTTCTGAGGGAGAAGAGGAGGGGGATTGCGAGGAACAGCGGCAGGGCACCTTCCAAGGCTTGCTTGTTCTCCTCCTCATCCTCTTCTTCCGAGGCAGAAGAGGAGGGGGATTGCGAGAAACAGCAGTGGGGCACCTTCCAAGCCTCACTTGTCTTCCTCCTCCTCTTTTTCCAAAAGAGAAGAGGAGGGGGATTGCAAGGAACAGTGGCGGGGCACCTTCCAAGCCTCGCTTGTCCTCCTCCTCCTCTTCTTCTGAGGGAGAAGAGGAGGGGGATCACGAGGAACAGTGGCGGGGCACCTTCCAAGCCGTGCTTGTCTTCTTCCTCCTCTCCCTCCAGAGCCAGCCTGCCGGAGGAAGAGGACAAGTGAGGCTTGGAAGGTGTCCTGCCGCTGTTCCTCGCGATCCCCCTCTTCTCCCTCAGCAGGCTGGCTCTAGAGGGAGAGAAGGAAGAGGACAAGCGGAGGGGCAGTGTCGCCGCTGATCCTTTGCTTCTCACCCTCCCTCGCTACTTGGCTCACTCACCGGGCTGGGTCCCGACAGCAAGGGCAGAACCAGGACCCAGTCCGGTGAGTGACTGAATGAGCAAGAGTGAGGGTGGGCAGCAAAGGCCCTCACTCACTTACCAGGCCAGTCCCGACAGCAATGATGGCAATGGCAGCAGACCCAGGACCCAGCCTGGTGAGTGAGCAAGAGAGCAGGTGAAAATGGCTGCCGCCACCTTTGCTGCGCTGGCCTGGGAGGGGATGAGCGGAACTCTACTATATATGCATAATGTGATAACCAATATAGAAATTTGAAGGAGGAAATGGAGAAACATAATTCTCTCCGAGAAAAAAAGACTCGGAGCAGCATATGGCACAAACCATGAAATGCTACTATTAAAAATAGAGTATACCTAAAGAAGAACATTAAATCAATCATTGTGCAAATATATAATCAGAAGAATATTCCTGTAAAAGTTGAAAAAAACTGCAATGTAAAAAATGGATTTGTACTATTAAACTTAACAGACCAGTACCCAAAGGAATTCTGGACAAAAGCCAGGAACATTGTCTGTGAAGAGTGAGAGAAAAGGATGCCATCCTCAGTCAAAAAGAAAGAAAAGCCTCCCTGGACAATAACTGAAACTCTTTAAACAGTTTTGTCATACCACACTAACAAAAAAAGGTGGCAGAAATAGAGTAAGAACACTGAAAGCAACTATTTAGGGTCTTGTTTGCAAGGGCAAGGAGAACTACAATAGTAGTCAATGCAGAGATAGAAGATGACAAAAATGTAAAACATGAGACTCCTTCCAGAAATTTTGAGTAATGAAAGGAGAAGCTTAAGCTGAGAGTGGAGATGCAGTACAACAAACAGAAGAATACACCACATAATACATGATGGAAAATAGACAAGACTCTCAAGTATAAAAGTATATAATTGAATACTGAATTTAGGATGTTCTAGGCCAGGGGTCCCCAAACCAAGGCCCGGGGTCCACATGCGGCCCACGGAAGCCATTTATCTAGCCCCCGCAGCAGTGGCGGCTCCCTCCTCCTCTGTTGAGGAAGGCACGTGTGGTGCGCATGCCTTTCCCGTCTCCTCCCTCACCTGGTGCACGCCTTCCTAAGCTTTACTTGTTTATAATGGTATTTTAATTATTTAATTAATACTTATTAAGGGGCGCTTTGCCAGTGCTTTTGGTGCACAAAGCCAAAGGGGGGTTAGACTAAATGGTCTAAGGGGTCTTTTCCAATCCTCTTTATTATTATCAGTATTATTGACACAAAGACACAGTATAACACAGCAAATGAGATATATATATGCTGGATTTTGTATCATAAAATCACAAGTTGAACACTTCCTCAGCGTTTAGGACTGTGTGATGTATAATGATGATGATTATGATGATTAACAACATTGAGGCTGGGTGGCCATCTGTCAGGGGTGATTTTTTTGTGCTTTTGGTGCACAAAGGAAGAAGGGTTGGACTAAATGGCCCAAGGGGTCTCTTCCAACCCTCTTTATTATTATTATTATTATTATTATTATTATTGACACAACGACATTGTATGACACAGCAAACAAGATAGATTTGCTGGATTTCGTATCACAAAATCACAAGTCGAACACTTCCAAGTGTCTAGGATTGTGTGATGTATTTTCGGATGATGCGCGCAGATCCCAGTAGGGTGGCCTTTTGCAGTTGGCAGATCGTAATTTTGTCAATGTCTATTGTTTCCAAATGCCGGTTGAGATCTTTTGGCATGGCACCCAATGTGCCGATCACCACCGGGACTGCCTGTACTGGTTTCTGCCAGAGTCTTTGAATTTCAATCTTGAGGTCCTGATAGCGGTTGAGTTTTTCCTGTTGTTTTTCATCAATGCGACTGTCACCTGGTATGGCGACATCAATGATCCAAACCTTTTTCTTTTCCACAACTGTGAGGTCTTGTGTTTGTGTTCTAGAACTATGTCAGTCTGGATTCGGAAGTCCCACAGTATCTTTGCGTGTTCATTTTCCACGACCTTTGCAGGTTTGTGATCCCACCAATTCTTTACTGCTGGGAGGTAGTACTTGAGGCATAAGTTCCAGTGAATCATTTGGGCCACATAGTTGTGCCTCTGTAGTCTGTCTGTGCGATTTTCTTACAGCAGCTGAGGATATGATCAATGGTTTTGTCGGTTTCCTTGCACAGTCTGCATTTTGGGTCATCAGCTGATTTTTTATCTTGGCCTTAATTGCATTTGTTCTGATGGCTTGCTTCTGAGCTGCAAGGATCAGGCCTTCTGTCTCCTTCTTCAGTGTCCCATTCGTGAGCCATAGCCAGGTCTTCTCCTTATCAGCTTTTCCTTCAATTTTGTCAAGGAACTTTCCATGCAATGTTTTGTTGTGCCAGCTGTCAGCTCTAGTTTGTAGTGCGGTCTTCTTCTTATTATTATTATCATTATTATTATTATTAACATTGAGGCTGGGTGGCCATCTGTCAGGGGTGCTTTGCTTGTGCTTTTGGTGCACAAAGGTAGAAGGGGGTTGGACTAAATGGCCCAAGGGTTCTCTTCCAACCCTCTTTATTATTTTTATTATGATTATGATTAACATTGAGGCTGTATTTCTTCCCGTTTTGTTTTTTTACTTCAAAATAAGAGATGTGCAGTGTGCATAGGAATTTGTTTATAGTTTGTTTGTTTTTCAAGTATAGTCCAGCCCACCAACGGTCTGAGGGACCATGAACTGGCCGCCTGCTTTAAAAGTTTGGGGACCCCTGTTCTAGGCCATCATATTTCTGATTTCTGTGCTGAAAGCTGGGCAAAGAAAAAAGCTTATAGAAAGAAAATCAACTCCTTTGAAATGTGCTAGTGGAGAGTTCTGTGGATATCATGGGCTACTAGAAAAACAAATGCACGAATCCTCGAGGAAATCAATCCTGAGCTCTTCTCTAAAAGCCAAAGTGACTAAACTTGAGACTGTTTTGAAACTATTATACTTAGGACATACCATATGAAGATATGAGTCATCAAAAAAGACAATAATCCATGGTATGGTTGAAGAAATAAAGAGGGAGATTGATGGACTCAATCTTGGAAACCATGACCCCCAGTTTGGAAGACCTGAGAGGGGCTGTTAGTAACAAGGTGACTTAGCGTTCTGTTGTTCTTAAGATCACTGTAAATTGAAATTGACTTGATAGCAATTGATAACATCAGTCTAGCATAAGTGCAGTGGTACATAATGTGGACATGGTTTGAAGCAAAAATATATATTTTTCAGATTTATGTATTTCATCATGTTTAATTTATGCTTCATCTGGAAAAAGCAGCTTGAAATAAAAGCTCAATTCCAATCATTAGGATTGCAAATTAAAATGCATGAATTATACAAAGGGAGGGGAGCAGAGAAAAGGAAAACAAGAAACGCAGGCATCACTGTGTATCCAGTGTTCTGGAGACAAGAGTTTTTGTTGTTGTTCTTTGCAATGACTTGCTAGGGTAGAAACAGTTCTGGGAGAGGACGGCCCTGTTTCCCTCCCTCATTCCCTGTAACCTGGTGCAATGGCTGTGGCTGGGTGACAGTTGCAGGAGAGAAGTACCGCATTTGGCATCTCAACAGAGTTAGTGGAGATATAAAACATGTTTGGGCTTTATGGTTTTCAGATTTCACATTAATCCCTTTAAAAAGTAGAAGTCTTAAATAAGATGGCCTACATTCAGTGATTAAAGAGCAGTATTTTTGTACTTGTTCCTTATTGTAAGAATTTGATGTGTTCTCAACAGATGGCTCTGTAGGAGAGGTGACAAAATTGTGGTATTTGTGCTTGGCTTATTTAATAGAATCTAAAAATGGGGACAGCTTTCCGGTGTTGAAGTGTGTGTGTGTGTGTGTGTGTGTGTGTGTGTGTGTAAATAGCTGCATCTTGCTTGCTGTTTCTTTGGAAAGAAAATGGAACAAAGTTTTGCTGCCAAAATTGAAGAATTTATTACTAACTCACTCTTGTCAAAAGGGGAGTAAAACAAATTAACCTTTCACATGGAGTATCAAGAGGAATGGATGAGTAATATTAATCCCTTGGCTTTCTTCGGTAATGCATGCACACAGATCTAAAAAAAATATGAAGGTATATTATTTGAATGTATGTTAAGCGTATAAGTATTCACGTATACTTTAAGATTTCCTCACATTTTTGAAGAAGGAAAGGAGAATGATAGAAACATCAAAATCCAGAATGCACTACAGTATGTTTCTTCTTTTGCTGTTCAAGCTGCTTGGTACCACAGAAGGACAAGGACCCTGCCTCAAGGACTTTCAGTTTTCCCAAACCCCTCAATTGCAAGATATCTGGGATAGTTCCAAAATCCCATCTTTCCCCCAGATTGTGCCAGGAGGTGCTCATTGAATCAAATCACCCCTCTAAACCTATTTAAGACACCACCCTAAGCCAATTTCCTGTCTTTTCCATGCCAGTTTAGGTTGGGGGGGGGCACAAATGAAGAGTGGGGTTTCCAACCTTGAAGTGACCAGCAGTCCTTACACTGTACAAGGAGGTGGCAGGATGGATCAACAAGTACCAAAAGAAAGGAGAAAGAGGACAACACAGTCCTGTAATGTCAGGGCCACGAGACCAGGCTCTTTCTGTGAAAGCCAGCAAAATGATTTCCTTCCAGATCTGATTTGCTCCAGTGAAGGGGAAATACATTTTTAGCATATTGATGTGGTTCATGCCCTTTATCAGCTCAGAAATGTAGTTGAGGTATAATGTAGCCAATGCTGCATTTCTTTTTCCTCTGATTTCACTGGATCAATGCTTGAGTCACCCACCCACTTTCTAGCAAGTAGAACTAGGACTAGATTCTCCAGTCCATTTTGAGATTGAGTGGCAGCTGCCTAAATTAGGAAATTAGATGCATAATTACAATATAATAGATCTCAGTAGCGCAAGTCAGTAGCATGATTGATAAGAGAGTACATTCCGAATTGTTTTTCAGCAGTGTTAGCATATAAGCATCCCAGCAATTTGTATTATCTTTGGCAGTGCTGAAGTAAAAATGTGGTATGTGTGGTTTCTACCTCATGGTCCTCCAGCAGGAATATTCTGGAATTACAGCTTCATCTTTGGGAAGTTTGTCTCCTTGCCCTGAGATTTTTTTTTTTGGGGGGGGGGAGGAGGATAGAATTTGGGAGTATAGTAAATACTCCCAAATATAGTAAATATAGTAAAATGTCTCCTTTTGTAGTTTGCAGATATGTGTTTTAACAGTTCTGACTTTATAACTACAATGCGTACAGCTGCTGATATGGATTTAAAGTAATGATGAAAACAGTATAATTCTCCTTATTGGCTAATGGGGTCAGAGATACAGAGAAAATGAGAAACAGCATTTCTCCTTCATGGTCTCTGCTGAAATCAGCACATGTGATAGTTGATGCACCTGTGCAGCAATTAACTGGAAACTTCAGGAAAACTATAGGCTTGTGGCTGTGGCCCCGCCCACCATCCACAGGAGGCAATATAGGCCATGGAAGGGGCTGCAGCCTCAGTTCCCTTTTTCCAGTGGCCTTTGCAGCAGTGTTAAGAAACCTCTCTTCACTCAAAAAAAAAAAAAACTAACTTGGATACGACTTGGACCTTTTAAAGGATTTTGCTGACCTTCTCCTATCCTGACTTGGACTGTCTATTGACTACTCTTTCGTCTGACCCTGGTCTGTACAGTGGCTTTGTTTTTTTCTGAAAAAAATGTGTGTCCTGTGGGGGGGACTCTACTCGATGAAGATGAGCACATTATGTGCATTCTTTTCTGGGGGAGACACATTCAATGCATTCTTGTTCTTCCTGTAAGGCGCTAACGCCACAAGCAAGGAAGAACCGAGAAAAGCGGCTCAAAGCCTTTCTATATGAAAAGGCCCTCCTCCCTGACACGGTTGCTAAGCGAAGAGCCTCCGGGACCCACACGGACGCTCATAAGACCAGCGCCAGGTTGGCACTCTTACTCCATATGGGGCCGGAGCTAGGTGGATGGTCACCTTATGGGTCCCCCGCCAGATACCAAGGCCACAGCGGGTATTCCCCAGACCGGGCATCCTCAAGTTATGTGAGTCATGCCTACCATTACTCCCCTGGTGGAAGGGCCTACCATTTAATACCAGCACATAGATTTAGTATCCACATGATCTCAAGGGCCACTCCGCCGCAGGTGGTTCCACCTCCACCACCATTGTCACAGTGCCACAGTGAGCATGCCATTCTATCTGAATCTGGGTCATCTGTAGATGCCCCTAGGGATCCTGATGATGTTATGCCATCAGCAACGTTAGAGGATGCTTCGGCATTCACAGACTTAATGGTCCATATGGCTAAGGCGCTAACTCTTTCTACAAAAAAGAGTCACCAGCCAGTTGATGACCCAATGTATCCACCTGACCAACAGGTGCAGCAAGCACTTACCTCTGCAGCTTTACCACCTTTGCCATACTTGCTTCAGTTGACAAAAAAACCCTGATCAACCCCCATCATTGGTTCCAGCTGTCTCAAGAAGATGGGATGCTAGATATCGTATTGCTCTCAGCACGGCAAATTGGGTTGTTTATCCACCCAAGCTGAATTCAGTAGTGACTAAATGCAGAAGGTCTACAAGATCCCAGCCTACCCCTTCCGATAAGGAGAGCAAAAAGCTGGAGACAATGGGGAAAAAGGCTCATGCTAACGCAAGCCTAACTACCCATATGGCACACTATGAGGCATATATGGCCTCCTACGACATCTTTCTATGGGAAAAGATCGCCCCATACCTGGATTTGTTGCCACCTGATAAACAGGGTATGGGTAAGGCCTACTACCGGGAAGCTTTATTGTTGACACAAGCCCAAATCAACGTCTTGCAGATAATGAGGGAAAGTTGTTCTCGTCCACTTCCCTGCGGAGACATGCCTGGTTACGCACCTCAACCCTTTCAGAGCAAGTTGTTGGTGGAGGATCTTCTGGCGCATGATGGTGGCCTTTTTAATCTGGAAATCAATACTCACCTTAAGGATACACAAGAGGTGAGGCAAGCAGTGAATACGTTTGGTTTCCCGCAATCCTCTTACCATTCACGGCCAAGAGGCCAACAGTCCTCTTCTTACAGCCGCAGGCCATATTTCCCTTCCTCACAGGTGTCCTTGCAAACGAGACCACCACACTCACCAAAGCAACAGACGCAGACCACTTCGCTTCAGCAAGGTAAGGGAAATCTCAGAATAAAACGAAACATCGCTTTTAGTGACAACTCCCCTCTCCTGCACGTGTGTCTTCTCTGCCTTCGCATGGTGATGACTCACCTAACCACGGGATACATGGTACTCACCTGAATCCTTCACACTTTCCTGCTCAACACAGCACTCTGACTATTCGGTTTGGCACAAGGCTGGCTGACTTTTATGCAGCATGGTGTGGCATCACCACTGACAAGTGGGTACTTGACATTATTTGGGATGGCTATGCCATTGAATTCAGAAGCCTGCTGCGACTAGGAGTTGTCAGGAAAACACCTCCCTCTTCTGTTTTGTGGGGACAAAGTGCGCACCCTTCTCCAAAAAGGAGCTATCGTGCCATTCCACCGTTCTATGTTTTCTTCAGCCTTTTTTTCCACCTATTTTTTGGTCCCCAAAAAGGATGAAGACTAGAGACCAATCTTGGATCTCTGAGGGCTGTATCTTTATAGTCCAGTCAAGGAGGCACACCACCCTTGGCAGAGCAGTACTCTTTTCAACACTGGCATGATGTCCAGCATCCAAGGTTTTTGGCTAATTTCAGCAGAGACCACTAAGGAGAAAGAATGGTTGCTTACCTGTAACCATGTTTCTGCGAATGGTCATCTGTGAAATTAGCACATCCCCACCCATCCTCCCTGCAATTCATTCTCAGTCCTCGAGCCGCAGTAGGCGGTGAAAGGGAACTGAGGCTGCAGCCCCTTCCATTGTCTATATTGCCCCCTGTGGAGGCTGGGCGGGGCCACAGCCACAAGCCTATAGCTTTGCAGAGGTTTCCTGTTAATTGCTGCACAGGTGCATCAACTATCACATGTGCTAATTTCACAGATGACCACTCGAAGAAACATGGTTACAGGTAAGCAACCATTCTTTATTTTTTCTTCTGTATGCAAACTGCAGGTATAGCCCTCTTGTACCTTCAGATGTACCGCGTGACAACGGAGCCAAGTGACCTCCAGAGATCCTTGGATTATGTGAAGCGAATCCTTCGGAATCTGAATGGCAGACGAGTTACTTTCCTTTGTGGTGATGCTGGACCTTTGGCTGTGGGAGCAGTGGTGTACCACAAGTTGAAGAATGACACTGAATCCAAGGAGTGCATAACAAAGTAAGTGCCTGGGTTTACTTGGAGATATATATGTATATATTTTCTTAATGGCTGGCCTTAGATAAATACTACTTTCGAGATCCATCTATTGCCTTACAGTTTATTTTAAAAATTACACTGTGTAGCATGTTGAACATATTTAATGTGCTTCTGGTGTTTAGCAATAGCACTTCAAAAGAAATTCATTTTCTGCTGAGTTTTATCTAGAATTAGTTATAGTAGACTCAATATTGAACAATAAATATGCTTTAAAGGCAATTGATTAAATTTTATTTCATAGATTATTTCATGGTATTAAAATAACCTCTAAAGCAAGAGAGAATTGTGCCATCCTTCAGAAGTTGTTGGACTATAATTTCTAGCAGCCTTAGTTATCATAGTCAATGGGGAAGGCTGCTGGGAATTGCAGTTTAGCAGAATCTGCAGAGTTGATGTGGCTTCCAGTTCCAAATGGGGATTGAGCTTGAAAGCGAGGATAATGATGTGTATTGGTTTGTTTCATTCTCACTTGATGCAAACAATATACTACTCAGCAATCTCAGCAAAGTCACCAAGCTCAATTCTTTACCCTGCTTCTTTGATTCGTTGCCCAGAGAGAGTGCCCTGCTTGTCACCCCTAAGGCCGGGCTTGACTATAAATCTATTAAACTTTGCTTGGTATTCAGCATGAGTTACAGCTTGATGAACAAAGTATGCAACACTTCACCTTCGCCTTGACTCCCCACAGGGAGAAAGGCAGGGTATAAATAAATATTAATCAATAAATAGTGGAATATAGTTTTCTGATTATCTATATTGGGGGCCATCGAAAAAATGCACTGAAGTTATTGTTCCTGTTACTGTTTGGTACATTATACCTTGCCTTTTAATATGTGTGGTAGATCAATTGCATTATACATGAAAGGTCAGAAGTTTAATTCTTGGCATCTTCAAGTAATAGCACTAGGAAAGTTTCTTACTGCAAAGAGCTGTTATCAGGTCGTGTAGCCTGTACTTTAAAAAAGCATACTCACTATAAGGTAGTTTCCTAGAAGTGAGCATTGGACTCTGGAGAACAGGTTCAAATACTAGCTTGACCATGGAAACCCACTGATCTCTCTCTCAGCTTGGGTAGAGGGAGACAAAGGCCCTCTGAACAAATTTTGCCAAGAAAACCTTATGATAGGTTAACCTTAGGGTCACCATAAGTTGGCAATGACTTGAAGGCACACATCAGGAACAACAGTAACATAACAAAGAAGAACATGCAAAATAATACTTGACACAGGATATGTTAAAGCAGCATATAAATGACTAGAAGCGAAACCTTTTTTAAAGCCATTTGCAAGCTTCAGTCAATTTCTCATTTAATTCACAAGTAAGATATTACTACTAAATGCCTAAATACTCTAAAGGCACAAGATTCTGTCTGAGCCTGAAACTTAAGTAGCATTAGCCCTGCCTATTTAGTGATGGAAGACCATCACTGAATAACCAGGTGCAAAATATTATATTTTAGAGAAAGCAACTGGCAAAACAAATTTTGCGTATTCCTTGCCTAAGAAAACATAGAAATTATTTGGGTTGCCAGAAGTTGACAGACAACAAAAGGGATGCACACGCAACATATTGCTGTGAGTTTTAGCCTTTATGCAAATCCCAAAAGCAACAGGGTCGAAAAAGGTATTTCTAGGTACAGAGCAAGTCCCACTGAAATCAGTGATAATTCCTGCCAAAGAAGTATTTGTGAGGTTGTATTGCATAGGGTCCATCCACTAACACTCTGTTGCCAAGGGGGCTGTCTATCCACAGGCTCTAAAACCCTTCAGGAAGGGCACAGTTACATGTGACAATCAATATGCCAGTAAGACTCTTCTTGTTTCACTCATGTTTTAAGACTTTAGTTGCTTTTTAAAATGTGTGGATATGTTTCCATATTTTTATGTGGTGCTTATTTTGCATGCAATCATTGCATATTGAAAATTTATAGTAGGTCTAGCTATAGTCAGAGCCTGTGTGGTATAGGAGTTTGAGTATTGGACTACTGTACAATTCTAGAGACCAGAGTTTGAAATCCTGCTAAGTCATAAACACTTACTGGATGAGCTTAGACAAATCACCTTCTTCCAGTCTCGGAGGAAGGGAAAGGCATAACTCCCCTCTGAACATATATTGGCAAGAAAATCCTGTGATATATTGGAAATGCCATGAAGGCACAGAACATCATATATATTTTCACTATGTACTCTGCAATGAATTGGGGTTTTCCAGAATGGGTTACCAAGGTGTTTGAGCTGGTGTTGGGAGTTCTACAGCTCTCCAGCTGCCCTTAGCCAACTTTGCCAGTTGTGTGGAGTATTGTAACTTGCAATCCAGCAATATCTGGAAAGCCTCATTATTTTTCCTTGTTTGGGCAATCTAAATAATTGGAGCAAACTGGCTCCCAAAATATTTTCAAGTCCTTATTGAATTTCTGTTGCATTTTGAATACTAAGTTAAGCATCAGTTAGTATATCTATGTATTTGTGCTTGTTTATCACTTCATAATCTTGGGCATAGTAAACTTGGTCTTTGTAGACTTCCCCAAATTAAGAAATGCATGGACAGAATCAACAACTGAAGATGAATTATCTGGTTGTTCTGCTATGGGTCAGATCAGTAAGAATATGCAGAAGGAAGGTCATTTCAGTTCACTGAATGATTTAAAGATCCTGAAGACAGCAGATGTACCTAATAAAGCAAAGTGTGCTACCACATCAGGTTGATACATTTTGACTCAGTTAATTGCCTGTGGCTGGTTGAAATCATTATCCCCCTGCAGCGTGAGCGAACTCTGCCCTTCTTGTTCCATTTTGCTTCTTCTAATATTTCCATTTTTGTTTTTGTTTTTTTAAGAATAGATTTGAATGTTTCTTAATTGCTTTCTCATCACTCTCCTACTTCAGAACTGGCACAACAGTGACCTTTGGTGGGTTCTAAATACTGTACCCAAGAGCATTTTTATTCTGTGTTATGTCCATACCCGAAATATTATTCTCCCAGCATCTCTCCTTTTGTCTGATATATTGTTTGATACTGGAGGACACAGCCTATAGCTATGTCGGTACAGTTTATATTTAGAAGTTTAATCAATCTCATAGCTCAGAAAAATGTATTACTGCTTGGAAGATCAGTTCCATTTCTACATACCTCAGGCACCTATTGGAAGATTGTAGCTAACCTCAGATGACACAAGCAGTATATAAATCTCCTACATTTGTCACTTTTGGCATACTTACAAGAAGCTGTTTCTCTACCATTCATGAAAAGTTTTCCCAGGGTTGGGAAAGTAACCCTGTTCTCTCTACTCCCTTCGCTCTTAGCTAGATTACGAGACAGGTCAATTTTTCCTCCACTTCTGTCTTGACTCAGACTTTTGCAACTCCAGAGAATAGTCCTTGCCACAGATGCTGACCTTCCAGACGAGCTGCTTTATGGAAGAGCTGGTTACCTGTATGCCTTGCTGTATTTGAATACTGAAATTGATCCTGAGACAGTACCACAGTCTTTTATCAAAGAGGTAAGGGTTCCAAAATGTTTTGTTCCTTGAATAGTAGGAAGTTCCTGGGGCGGTCCTTATACAAAAGAGACCTGGCTTTGCCCTTAGGCAGGAGATTTTGTCTTAGGAAACTATTTTTGTTTGAGTGGTTGATCTTGATTCAGGTCTCAAAATAAAATGGCTAACTATTATGCTGTACCTTGAATTTGGAGCCCCTTCACACTATAAAAATATAGCAGTATGATTCAGTTTTAATTGTCATGGTTTCATTTTGTGTATCCCTGAGATGTGCAGTTGAAAGAGGGGTGTTAACGGTTAACTAGAGAGCTTGTCCAGTGCTTCAACAAACTACAGACCCCAGGACTGCATAGCATTCAGCCTTGGCATTAAAGTGAAATCATACTGTTATATTGACATTTCTTGAAAGGTCTCTTAATTTCTTGCCTCAGGCAGAAAAATGTCTTGGCTGGTCCTGCTACAGAATCATTTTCCTTAAGGGGAGAGAATGCTGGACATTATGTTTTTCAACTGTTCCCACATTTTATCTCAATTTATCTGTTTCTATTGGCAGCTTAGGTCACAGAAAGCTGTCTCCTACATTTCTGAGCTATCCTGCTTTTTTCAGATATTGTTTTATTAAACTTAAATTTTCCTCAGTCATTTACCCATTATTCTCTTCATCCAGAACCAGTGGAAGGCATGAAATCCTGTCCCAGCATATAATCCTATCATGTGGTAAATCTCCTGGGGCAAGGTGTTGCTATACTTGATTTTCTCCCTTTCAAAAGAGAAATAGGGGAGCCAATAAAAAAGTGAGACTGTTTAGCATTAAAAAAAACCATATAAAGAAAATTGCAACAAAGGATCCACATAGTGCTCAGGCACCGCTACAGAAAGTATATGCCTATGAAAAAGTAGGACAGATCCACTGGCAACAATTACAAAACGTATCTTTAAAAATGCCTTAGACATGAAAGAATGGTATAGACATGTGGAAAGTTGTGATTTCACAATAATTGTGTCACAAACACTGTCACATAATTGCTAGCAACATTTGAACAAGTTTAGATCTTTGAAAAAGTTACTTTTTGATCAGGTGGCCTAGAAGTCTGGGGACCTGTAATTATTGCCCTCAAAACCTTTCTCCAGTTTTGCTGTAGCTACATTTTAAAACTTCAACTGTTGCAGCAATGAATAAACAATATAGTTTTTACCAGTGATACATTGTTGATTTTAATGGTGACATGTCAACAGGACTTCTACCTGAGTAATTTTTTGATCCTCCTACAACCAAAGGATTATACCTGAAAATGCAACTGCAGTAAAACCAATACCCACTGTTTCCATGAAGACATAGTAATTGCAGGTGGAAAAAAATAGTTTTAAACGTGTAGATCAATTGGGTGTGATTTCTTTATATTCTTTTTAAAAATGACTTTGCCACAGAACATAGTGTCCAGATGTAAGGAATTTTTCTAAATACGTAATTGGTTATTGTATTTCTCTTTGCATTAGGTAGTGGATTGCATCATTGAATCAGGTAAAAATCTTTCCAGAGAAGAACGAAAGACTGAACGGTGCCCACTTTTGTACCAGTGGCACAAAAAGCAGTATGTTGGTGCAGCCCATGGCATGGCTGGGATCTACTATATGCTAATGCAGGTAATACTCCATGTTTGTCATAGAACCATAAAAACAAAGAGTTTGAAAATAACACAAGGGCCATCCAATCCAGCCAATTGCCCTGCAGGAAAATACAATAAAATCACTCCTAACAAATGACCACCATGCCTCTTTAAAAACCTCCAGAGAAGGAGACTCCACTGCACTCCAAAGCAGCATTTTCCACTGTTGAACAGCACTAACCATCAGAAAGTTCTTCCTAATGTTTGTTGCAATATGTTTTCCTGTGATTTGAATCTGTTTCTCCATGCCCTGATTTCTAAAGCAGCAGAAAACAAGCTTCCCCCCTTCAATATAGCATTATTTCAAATATTTAAACATATCCCCTCTCAACCTTATCTTCTCCAAGCTAAGCATACCCAGTTCCTTAATCTGTTCCTCATAAGGCCTGTTGTCACGTATACTATATCTGCATTTCATTTTTTCTGTCTAAGTGTCGTACCTTACTTTTCTCACTGTAGAAATTCATTTTGTTAGGATTGGCCCAGCTCTCTAATGTATTACGGTCATTTTTTATTCTGATCCTGTCTTCGGGGGTACTGGCTACACCTCCCAAATTGGTGTCATCTACAAATTTGATAATTATGCCTCCTATTCTATCTTCTAAGTCATTGATAATGATGTTGAATAGCATTGGGCCCAAGACAGAAGCCTGTGGCACCCAATTAATTACTTTTCTCCAGGATGTAAATTAGTCATTGATAAGCACCCTTTGAGTTCAGCTAGTTAAGCGTTTCCAAATCACCTAACAGTAGCATTGTCCAGCCCACATTTTACTAGCTTCTTTTCAAGAATATCATGGGGAACCTTGGCAAACACTTTGCTTAAATCGAGATATGCTACATCCACAGCTTCCCTTTCATCTACCAAGTTTGCAGCTGTCCAAAAAAAAGAGATAGTTTGTCTGACAAAACTTGTTTTTTGATAAACCCATGTTGATTAATAGCAAGAGGGGGGAATCCGGAAAAGGCACAGTGGATAGAGAAGTGAGGTATGGCTGATAACCGAATTAAAAGGAGAAAGTCAATTTGATCCCAAAGTAGCAGGATATATCTGAAGAGAAAGAAATTGTCCTGTCTTCCATAGCTCAAATGACAGTCCTCCTTTATAAGAGGGGTGCTAATTCCAGTCAAAGCTATTTCATATAAATGTAGCAAATGTATACTGTATTCCCTGTTGTATGCAGGCTAGTAGGCATCCTCAGAGATTGTGAGGTATAATGGAAACTAAGCAAGGGATGTTTATATATCTGTGGAAGGTTCAGTTAGGCCAAAAAACTCTTCAGAATATTGGGGCTGCCTTTGTTAAAGCCACAGTGTGATGGTCCCTGTCTGTCTCTGGCCTGGCCATGTGCCAGAGGGACTACTTCCTTGCCCAGCCATCTAGTCAGGCATCCCTCCCTCCCACCTGCCCCAGGCCCCCTGTGTCACCCCCTTTGGGGAAAGAGCTGGGCTTTCCCCTCAACTCTGGGCCTCGCCATCCTCCTCAAGGCTGTTTGGGGAAACTAAACCCAGCCCTTTTTGTGGGAGAAGCGGCACCCACAACGGAGACCTGGAGCCACTTATGAGATTTACATAACTCATTCGAAAGTCCTAAGTCATTGTTTTGAATCTTAAGTTTTTTGCGTGACTACCCCTCGTGTTTCAAAATATTGCTTCATATGTACGATAATTATGAAATAGATACTACAGAGTTACAAAGTTTTGTGAAGCCCTACAAGCTAGCATCCACATTGTTAACGTCTGAGAAAACTGCCCATGTATCAAGCATCCCTTAAGTGTTTTATTACTCCTTGTGTGCTTTTAGTTAATGATCAGAGTTATGTGGATTCCATGGTACCAAGTGAACACATTTCTCTTAAAAATCTGATTTTTATTTTGTTTATAAAACTTGGTTTTTAACTCTTATAGCCTTTGATAAGAATTTTGATTTGTTGCTGCCAAACAAGCCAGGACCACAGCCACCACTAATCCTGAGGTGGCTATTGACTTACAGATTCTAGCTTGTCTCAGAGCAACAAACTAGGAATCCTGGGTTAAGACTTAATACTAAGTCATCCTTGTTCATAAGCCATAATGCTAAATCAATCTTGCCCATTTTGCTAGGGGAGGTGCAAAAGAGTATCAAACAGGTCATGTGCTCATTCACAGTAAGTCAAAATAAGCCATGACTCTTGACTTACTATTATGAGTCAGTGCCATGGTGTGGAGATTGTGAGATTGCCTGTCTGACAGCTCAAACATTTAAATAGCAATTTCTTGTGTCACTTCAGCGGTGAAATAACACTGAATTTTTCCATGTAACACAAGCATGCCTCCAGTTTAGCGTGCAGAATTGCAGCTTTCACATTTTCTCCATAGCAGGAGTATGTGAATTGTTATGCATTGTTGAAATGCACAAAGTCAGCATTTAAACACAACAGCCACTACCAACCATTACATTGGCCCATTTAACCAAGATAAGCAAAGACAAATTTAGAAGTAATTTTTGAGATTGCTAAGTATGACTGTGGACAAGTATGTATTCATGGGAATGTGCATACTGTGTCAGCTTATTTTTCTGAAAATGAAATCTTTCTTATGCTAATTTTGCTTTTTAGCCAGCAGCCAACGTGGATCAGGAGACTTTGACAGAACTGGTGAAACCAAGCATTGATTATGTGCGTCATAAAAAATTCCGATCTGGGAATTATCCATCGTCTTTAAGCAATGAAACTGACAGGCTCGTTCATTGGTGTCATGGTGCCCCAGGAGTCATCCATATGCTCATGCAAGCATATAAAGTATGTCCTTGTTTTGCAAAAATACATAGGCTGGAACATGCATGTTTAAGATTGCTAGCAGGAGCTTAGTAGGTTCTCAAAATTGTGGAGGGATCATTTCAGTTCCTCCTTTGTTATGCTGCGATATTTGTTATGAATGTATACATGGGTTAAATTATTTTTTATTTACTGTAAACAGGGCCATTTCAGGATTTCTTTCTGGGATAAAATAGCAAATTACAGCCCCACCTACTCGCTTGGTTCACAGTACCTACCAGTCAAGTTATTTTGAGATATGAGGTAGACATTCCAGAAGTATTTGTTCCCCTCTGTGGCAGTAAAAAAAGTTACACAGCTATCGCTTTTCTGCCTTTTGTGACAGCCAAATTTTTCTGCCTACATTGCCTGTGTTACTTCATCTTATGATAGAGGGGCTTTAAAACAACTCACAGAGCCCAAGATCTTGTCAAAATTTCTCTCTATCCACCCTAGATGTATGAGGATACACTTTGGTACAACTTAATAAAGATCCAGAAACCAGGAATTGTTCTAAATGCAGCACTCCAGTCTCCCTTTGTGTGGCAGATTGCTTTTAAAAATGGAAAATACTTTCAGAAGCAATTTTGATGTGGACTATTATATGTGTAGAGAGAGTCTGAGGTTAGCTGTTTAAAGTTTTGAAGTGCTCAACTCTAAGCCACTCTCAGAATTCTTACTACTATTTTATCAATCCTATATGTCAAAGAGATTCAGTCCCACTTCATGAAGGAAGTTGTAAGATGGCTTTTGTCAGAGTGGGTTGACTTCATTTTTGCACCGTTATAGGTGCTATTGAGATTCATTAATGTTGTTGAAATGCTATAATCACTAGAAATGTGGTATATAAATATGAAGACCTTGTCGATACCTGGGTTTGATAGTTACATTAATATTTGACAATGCCTTGAAAAAGTCAAGGCAGTGTGCATAACAATCATGCTTTCCATTGTAATTTTACTCTAACGTTAGCAAGCCAAGCTCTAAGAACTATATTAACCAGATGAATTTCCTGGCCAAGTGGAGATCTAAGCCTCCCAAATCCTATTCCGGGGCTTATCCTTTCTCACATTCGAACACCTTAATGAAAAATACATATATTCATCGAATGAGACATCTAGCCAGCTTTACAGGAGATAAGTGAACATATCAAGACAGACAAAAACATACATAAACACCTATGTGTTGCTTCCAAACATGGATCTTCCTTACTAGATTAAGGCACAAGATTTCTCTTTATAATTGTTGTTGTTAATAATTATTATTTACTTTTTATTAAGCTGTGGTTAAGTGTATGGAAGGAGGAGCACTGTGAAGTAAGCACTCACATGCTCAGTGGATTTGTGATCTACATTCCACCATGAAGTAAGAGTTTGGACCAGGCATCCTGGTTCCCCTCCTCCTTCCACTTAGTAATTCTGTGTTCATTTCCACAGGTGTTCAAAGAAGAGAAATATCTGAAGGATGCTATGGAATGTAGCGATCTCATTTGGCAGAGAGGACTGTTGAGGAAAGGCTATGGCATCTGTCATGGGACTGCGGGAAATGGTTACTCCTTCTTATCCCTCTACCATCTCACTCAGGATAAAAAGTACCTCTACCGGGCTTGCAAGGTATATTTTTCCTCTGAAAAGACTCCATCTAAATGTGTTTTTGGTTATTACTGAGGAAGATTCTCCCTCACTTGTTAATTAGTATATACTAAAAGAGACACCACCATCTTTATTTCTCCTTCGTGGTGTCTGCTTAAATAAGCACATGTGGTACTTGATGCACCTGTGCAGCAATCAACGGAAACCTCTGAAAAGCTGAAGAGACCCCATAGTCCAGCCAGTCCAACCCCCTGCCAAGAAGCAGGAAATCACATTCAAAGCACCCCCGACAGATGGCCATCCAGCCTCTGCTTAAAAGTCTCCAAAGAAGGAGTCTCCACCACACTCTGCAGCAGAGAGTTCCACTGTCGAACAGCTCTCACAGTGAGGAAGTTCTTCCTGATGCTCAGGTGAAATCTCCTTTCCTGTAGTTTAAAGCCATTGTTCCACATCCTAGTCTCCAGGGCAGCAGAAAACAAGCTTGCTCCCTCCTCCCTATGACTTCCCTTCACGTATTTGTACATGTCTATCATGTCTCCTCTCAGCCTTCTCTTCTGCAGGCTAAACATGCCCAGCTCTTTAAGCCGCTCCTCATAGGGCTTGTTCTACAGACCCTTGATCATTTTAGTTGCCCTCCTCTGGACGCTTTCCAGCTTGTCAAAATCTCTCTTCAATTGTGGTGCCCAGAATTGGACACAGTATTCCAGGTGTGGTCTGACAAAGGCAGAATAGAGGGGGAGCATGACTTCCCTGGATCTAGACACTATACTCCTATTTATGCAGGCCAAAATTCCATTGGCTTTTTTAGCTGCCGCATCACATTGTTGGCTCATGTTTAACTTGTCCACGAGGACTCCAAGGTCTTTTTCACATGTACTGCTGTCGAGCCAGGCGTCCCGTATTCTGTAACTTTGCATTTCATTTTTTCTGCCCAAGTGGAGTATCTTGCATTTATCCCTATTGAACTTCATTTTGTTAGTTTTGACCCATCTCTTTAGTCTGTTAAGATTATTTTGAATTCTGCTCCTGTCTTCTGGAGTGTTAGCTATCCCTCACAGTTGGATGTTGTCTGCAAACTTGATGATCATGCTTACTTCCTTCTTTCTCCAAAGGCAAGGCAATTTACAAAATATGAAATGGAGCTGTTTGAAAAAAGAAGGAAAGATGGAATATCTGATTTCCAGAGACCTCCATTTCAATTTTTTAAAACTGCCTTACCTTAGAGGGAAGAAGGGCGTTCCAGAGACTTCAATTTCATAGTTTTTAAACTGCCTTGCCTTCAGAGAAACAAGGATTCAGCCCCAAACAGCTCTGTGACTATTAATGTGAAGAACATAAAAATACCAATTTTGTCTCTCCAAAAATGGAGGTGCAACTATAACATGGTGGCAAATATTATGCAATGAAATATGGGTAATCTAAAGACTTGCCAAAGAAACAAAACAAAAAGACAAAGGAGGAACTAATACAGTACCCAGATTATTTCAAAAACGACCGAACGAATAAACAATAACAGAACGTTTCTATCCATCATGCCCCTCCTTCATTTTCTTAGATTTTCACCAATAACTACCTCCGTCATTAATATGCATTACACATCCTTGAGTATGTTCAGTCCTTGCTGAGCTTGTTTTGGATATGTCCACTTGAGCTTTCAGAATTAAAGATTTAGGAACACTTCCTCCACTAAAGGCAGTCCATAGATCTTCCCCATTTGATTAACTCCATCTTGTGTATAGATTGTGCTGTTTTGGCTCCATTTTCATTCACTTTGGGAAAATGAGTTTGGAATTAGTCTGTATCAGTAACAGGATTAGGAAGCATCCAGAATTCATTGGCTTTGCAACTCCCATCAGCTTTAGCCAGAGCTGCTAGTTGTGCAGAATAATGGGAAACCTTGAAAATAATTATCAGTCACTCTTATTGTGAAACACGCCTTTCCTACTGAGTTCCATTCATGACCATTTAAAAGCTTGGCTAAGATAGTACATTCATTACCCATTTCCCATCTTGATTAAGTTGGTATATTGATTGGGATAGAATTGAAGAGAAAGAGGCTGTTTTCCATACCAGAAACAAAAAAAGCTAAACAAAAACCCAAGATCATTATTCTTAATTACTAGATGCTTATTTTCAAGGGAATTTGTTTATTTTCAAGAGGTTATCAGGTCTTGCTGAACAGAGATAGATCCAAACAGGCTAACAAGGAAGACCACTGGGATAGCTTTCCTAACTGTAAACTAATGTTTGCCCTCTAATGTAAACTTTAGTCCTCTGCTTTAATCTGATGGCTATTGACATGCTGCTAATGCCTCTTTTTTTCCCTCTTTCGGGTTACTTTAACTCAGTGCACAAACATTAATCAGTGCAGAGTGGATTTTATTTAAGCTGTCCTTTCAGTTTCCTGATATAATGATTAGTAGAACTGAAGTGCAAAATGTTAATCTAGACAGATTGATTGCAATGAGTTCCTCTTTTTGAACTGTGTGGTATTTTGTATTTGTTGAACCTATGTATTTACTCATTTATATTGCTTGTTAAGATACCTAGTCAATATTTTTCCCTATATTTGGATAATTTATCACAGTTTGCAGAGTGGTGTCTTGAATATGGTGCCCATGGATGTCGTATTCCTGATCGACCCTACTCACTCTTTGAAGGTAAGTCATTTTTATGATTTATATCTATTGCTAATAATTATGTGAGGAACAGGAAAAAGAGGAGGAAATTCAAAGCAGTATGACATACATTCAAGTTGGCCCCATTTAACACAGTTAAGACTAACTTCTGAATAGAACTGCTCTGCTAGACTGTTTAATGGCATATGTATTAGACCTATATAATCTTTTTTAAAAATAATAATTGAAATGCCTCTGCTGAAGTGATTTCCCCCCCCCCACACCCACACACACACATACACACACGTATACACATACATCATAAATGCTTATATTTCCCCCCAAAAAACTTTTCTTATTTATGTGTTTGAGATGTAACAGCTTCTCCCATTTTGTCATATTCAAAGACACAAGCAGCATTCAATTCATATCCCTATTTATGTGGAAGAAAACTCAAACCTAGTGAGTTAAATTGTGTAATACTATAGGTAAGGTCTCAAATGTAGTATAAATTTGCCCCTTTCAGAAACCTTTATTGAATAATTCCTTAGACATTCTGTTCTTTCCATTGAAAGATGCACCATTTGTTACTCTGGTGAATGAATTACATAGTATTTACTGTTTTGTTTAATTCTGTCATCTGTTGGAGAATGAAATTAGTGGAGTGGGATTATAGATTATTATTATTATTATTATTATTATTATTGTTTATTTATACCCCACTTTTCTCTTTATAACATAATAATAATAATGATGATGATGATGATGATGATGATGATGATGCCCTGGCAGAATATGTAAAGTAAAGTGAAGAACCTGCTTTGATTGAAGTCAAAAATCAGAAACACCTCAAAACACAGCAGACATAAAGTCAGTACAAGAAAACCACACTACAAACTAGAGCTGACAGCTGGCACAACAAAACATTGCATGGAAAGTTCCTTGACAAAATTGAAGAAAAAGCTGATAAGGAGAATACCTGGCTATGGCTCACGAATGGGACACTGAAGAAGGAAGGAGACAGAAGGCCTGATCCTTGCAGCCTAGGAGCAAGCCATCAGAACAAATGCTGTTAAGGCCAAGATCGAAAAATCAGCTGATGACCCAAAATGCAGATTGTGCAAGGAAGCTGATGAAACCATTGATCATATCCTCAGCTGCTGTAAGAAAATCGCACAGACTACAAACAGAGGCACAACTATGTGGCCTAAATGATTCATTGGAACTTATGCCTCAAGTACCACCTCCCAGCAGTGAAGAACTGGTGGGATCACAAACTTGCAAAAGTATTGGAGAATGAGCACGCAAAGATACTGTGGGACTTCCGAATCCAGACTGACAAAATTCTGGAACAGAACACACCAGACATCACAGTTGTGGAAAGAAAAAAGGTTTGGATCATTGATGTTGCCATCCCAGGTGACAGTCGCATTGACGAAAAACAGGAAAAACTCAGCCGCTATCAGGACCTCAAGATTGAACTTCAAAGACTCTGGCAGAAACCAGTACAGGCAGTCCCAGTGGTGATGGGCACATTGGGTGCCATGCCAAAAGATCTCAGCCGGCATTTGGAAACAATAGGCATTGACAAAATTACGATCTGCCAACTGCAAAAGGCCACCCTACTGGGATCTGCACGCATCATCCGAAAATACATCACACAATCCTAGACACTTGGGGAGTGTTCGACTTGTGATTTTGTGATACAAAATCCAGCATATCTATCTTGTTTTCTGTGTCATAATAAAATAAAATAAAATAATAAACTTTATTTATACCCTGCCACCATCTCCCATAGGGACTTGGGGCAGCTTACAAAATAATACACAGTGATTCCTATACAGAGACTCAGAACAACTTATGGTAAAGTATTAAAATAGAATTAAATATTAACGCCATTAAAAATAAACAGTTTAAACCCTTGAAGTCAATTAAAAACCTATTCATAACTAAAACCACAACACCCCCCCCCCAACTGGTTCTTAAAATCCTCCTTTAGAAGCATGTCTGAATTTGATGAAAGGATAGCAGGGAGGGGGGCCATTCTAGCTTCCCTGAGCAGGGTGTTCAAGGGGCAGCCACGAAGAAGACCAGCTCTCTCCTGCCCACCAATTGGGCTTACGGTGGATGTGAGACCTAGAGAAGGGCCTTTCCTGAGGATCTCATGGCCCAGGCAGGTTCATTCAGGGAGATGCAATTAGCCAAAAAGCCTGGACCTGAGCCATATAGGACTTTCTGTGTCATAAAAAGCACTTTGAATTGTGCCCAAAGCAAACAGGCAGCCAATGGAGCTGCTACAACAGGAGAGTTGTCCACTCCGCATAGCCAGACCCTGTTAGCAACCTGGCTTCAGCTCTTTGGACTAACTGAAGTTTCCAAACACTCTTCAAACGTAGTCACACGTAGAGTGCGTTACAGTAATCCAACGGGATATTATTAAGGAATGTAATGTCATAGCCAGATCCTGGACCTGAAAGAATTAGCACAGTTAACACACGAGTTTTAATTGTGCAAAGGCACTCCTGGCCACCATTGCTTAATCCAGCAATACCCCCCAAACTGCAGACCTGTGTCTTCTGGAGGAGTGTAACCCCATCCAGCACAAGCTGAATCGCTAAACTCTGATCTGCTTTCCAGCTGACCAGGAATACCTCTGTTTCAATTTGTTTGCCCTCATCCAATACATTCCTGATGATAGGCTCTGGCTTAGGATCAGGACAGCTTCCTTGGCTTTAGGTAGGAAGGAATAGTAGAGTTGGGTGTCATCTAAATATAGATAGTACCACACTCCAAAATTCCAAATGACTTCTCCCAGCGGCTTCATGTATATGTTAAGCAGCTTGGGGGACAAAAAGGAACCTGAGGGACCCATAGGTCAGTTGCCAGGGGTTCAAACAGAAGTCCCCCAGCACCACCTTCTGGGTATGTCCCTCCAGGAAGGAATGGAACCACTGTGAAACCACACCTCCAGGTCCTCTCATAGATGGTACCTTAAGTCCAATGGCTGCCTGAGTTTACCCTGCAAAAGGAAGGCCTGGGTGGAGACACAATGCCTCCTAGGCAGAGTTGTGGCTGTAAATCTGCTTTTCCGATTGGCAGCTTAGGAACCAGAGATGATGTCAAGAGGATGGGGCCTCTAAGGGGATCAGTTTAGTTTAATCATCCAGCCCGTGGAAGGTATACTGGAGAGCAATGTGATTCCACAGGCTCTCCCTCATCTTATATATTTTTGTGTTACTACAAAATTGTTTGTGAGGGATGCTATGCTCAAAATTGCTGCTGCTTTCTGTGAGCTTTTGATTTGCCCTTTCCAGGTATGGCAGGAGCAATCCACTTCCTCTCTGACATACTGGCCCCAGAGAAGTCCCGCTTCCCAGCCTTTGAGCTTGGTCCTCAAAAGAAAGGAAAGAATGACAGCAAAGTAGAAGCTTAACACGATGCCAAAAGGAACAAGACTGCTTAGTGCCTAAAGTACACTGAACCAACACTGGAGTCTGAACAAAGAGTGAAAACTTTCTCACTTTTCCAAAGGACCATTTTTGTGGTATGTGCATGAATGAGAGAGCTCAACACCTCAATGTTTCATTTCAGGAGATGCCTTTTGCTTTGGCGCAGAGCAGTCTTAACCTTCATTAGGCTCTCCGTTTTTCAGTTTTCACAGTTCTATTTAGATTTTTCGAGTGTTTGCATGTTTCTCTGTGTTTGTAAATGTACGGTTCTTCCCTGTTTGTTGTAAAGCTGAAAACTGTTCTGTGATCTCCAGTCTTGTTGTTTTTCTGTGCATGACTGTAATGACAACACACTTCTCTTTCTGCAGCTGGATATATGAGCTCATAATGGGATTGCGCTGTCTGTGGGCAGCAACAAAGGAGGAAATCCAGTCTAGGCAAATGCTCAAATTGGTCACTCTTCCAGGCTCACACTACCAAAATCACTGAACACATTTGCACTACACAACTTCAACAGCAAGATCCAGTCATACCTAAAACGCTTTCAAAGCCCATTGATTCCCATGCAAAAAGTCATGCATGGACAGATCTCCTGCAATACATATCAGTAGGACTTAAATATGTCAAGGTTCTCTCTGAATTATACTGAACAGTTTCCCCCTTTCCAATGCAATTACCTTTTCGTTTTCAGTTCTTCCATAATGAAGCACTAACATCTGCTTGTTTCTGATGGGATAATTTTAAACAAATTCTAGACTCCTCTGTTAACGGTATATGAGATTGTGTCCTTAGGCACCAAACCTGCTTCAGAATGAATACATTAGCATGATCTCTCTCTTCTCTCTTTCAAAATGTCTTTTTTCAGTATACTTTTCAGAAAAGAAGAATAAGAGTGCAAGTGTTTGCTGAAAAGCCAGTTTTTTAATACAAGGAGGCCACAACATGTACAGCTAAAGTACCCAATGCCTCTGTGTTACAGTTTGTGTCAACTGACTGTAATTCCACCAGTGTTATGACGGAAACTTGCTGCCATATAAGTGATGGCAAATTCAGTCCAGGTAAAAATGCATAGTACGTAGTATGTTCCCAAAGTATTTTGTAGTCTCTATTGCTCCCTAGTTATTGCTATTGCTGAAACCATATCACTAAAATTGCCTGTGTTGAGGCAGAGGGCATAAAAACATGTCACCCAAAAGCAGTGTTAGAAAAAGCCCCTATCTTTTGAGGCACTCTGTCCTGGCAACTCTTTATGGTGTAGATATTCCACAGTAATCCATGCTGAATGTCAGCAGCAGCGGGTCACTGGAAATTGGGCACCAGTCTTGACAGCATGCATTCTTTGTGGGTGAGATTCACTGTGCCCCCCAACCTCTTGGAGTTGCCCATCCCTGAGCTAAATACTGGTGTTGAGATCTTTTTGATGGGACCAGTGTAGCCGCCTCTGGTGAATAATGAAGTTATAGTTCTCTGTTGATTAAAATGAACTCTCCCAGATGTGTTTTTTTATCCTCTGAAATGTCCTTTGACAGACAGTTCATTGAGAGCATGTCACGATTATGCCCAAGAGTCTCAACAAAAAGGATGTTTCTCTTTTTACCATTCAATTTGTTCATATCTAAAAGAAATTGAGCAAGATTTGCCTCATAGGGTGCATCTCTCGTAGGAGTGAACCTGTTTCCAGACATTCTCAGTTAAGGATTGAATCCTGAATTTCAAATGGAGATATTTCAAGATAGTTGCATCACATTGTTCTGATTCTGTGGTTGGCAACAGCATTGTTTTTGACTAAGAGTAAAATGAGAATGAGGAACCTTTTGTAAGAGGGGTTGGTGAATGGAGGGATCTGTTACCACAGTGTTTTCCTGTTCCAATTGTTTTCGGTAAATAAATCCATTACTCAAAATGTGAAAATATTCTGAACATTTTTTCCTCTCTGCTAGTTTTCTAAAAGGTCAGCTGGAGTCAGGAGCTGAAACTGCATGGTATATATGACACAGCTGCTTGTACCACCCAAATGGCAGTTTTGTGCAAGATCTTATCTGTTGACTTCTGATTTTTTACACAGGTTTTCTTCTATTCTTAACCTTAGTTCCAGGAAGTAAAGGTCACCAAGGTAAAGGATATCTGCTTACAGAATGATTTGGAGCAGTTCTTTTATAATTTCCCCAAGGAACTTGTGCAACATGTCTTGGAGACAAACGGTAAAACATTGAAACATGCCACCACTGCCGCAAATACGTACCTTGAGATCAGTGGAAGACAGTCAGCACACCCAACCTTCACAAGATTAGACCAGAGATTTGCATTGTACAGATAAGAGAAAAACTTGACACCTGTCATACAAAATTGACAACTTCAAAACCATGCATCAGCCACAACCTGTTCAGCTATTGCCCTCTGAGCCAGTCGAAAGACAAGGCCAGTGTGAACTTGACATGTGAGAACTTTGGACATCTTAAGGCCAACTGCACACACAATCCAAAGGTGATCTAGATAATGGTCACAGGGAACTCTGGTGACTTTGGTGTTGGGTCATCTGTCAAATCTGACCTCTTGTGTCTCCAGGTGAGGTACAGCATAGTTAAAATACATAGATCAAAGGATCCTTTATGTGTGTATGTATGTATATGTGTGTGTGTGTGTGTGTGTGTATAGTAGTAGTACAATGGAGAACTGTCAGTAAAGACTGTTTTAAAATCTGATCCCATTTGTTTCTGTGAAATCCTAATAGGTTTTAATAGGTTTTCCAAGTTGCAGAATTAATTCATCCCAGTGGAGTATTATAATTTATCATGTGCTTATAGACTTGTGCCTATGCTTTAAAATTGACTGGTTAGGTTTGTCGGAAGAGAAATGTCTTTAATTGTTTTTCAAATTAGGAAAGCTCATTTAGCTGTTTAATCTTTTCCAGTAAATAATTCCACAGTCTAGGGATGGCCAATAAAATTTTATTTGTGAGATGATATTTAGTTATCACAGTGAGCTGCTGAGGTTTGTAGCAGTGGGTTCAGAGGGGACGATCCCTGAGTTAAACCTCTCACTACTCCAAATAGCTCAGCTGGACATTATTTCACAGATGTATTACATGCAGAGAAGAAAGCTTTATTCACTACACATTGCTATCTTATAGGAACAAAGATGTACTCTATATCATGTCATCTCACACAGAAGTTGTTTCCATCATCTGTGCTCTCATCATCTGAGGGTCTCTGTATACCAAGGAGCCTAGTTAATTATGGGTTGGAGAGAACATTTGGGAATAAACTAACTAAATTAGTATGTAAGTTTTTAACAGCTCCCATAAGGTTAAAGTATTTTCAGTATATCCCTTGATATTGCATGAAATGAGTGTACTATAAACTTGAGGTGGAGACACCAGTTGTCTAAAAAACTTGAGACAAAGAGAGAAGAAAAGGAGGATAGGTAGATATTTTGAGTGTGTAAAACTAATTAAAATACATTGAAACATTGATCTTATAAAATGGGTACTGCTAATTTGGATGAATGGCTCTGTGACCAGGAAGGATACTTCCCATTCTTTCCCAGAGCCAATCTGGCTTTGTGGTAATGTCTTATTACTGCCTTGTACAATTGCTTCCTGGAATGGAATTCATTTCAATTGCATAAACTGAATAATTGATTATGTGGGTTAATTCTCATACAAGAGATGAGCTTATGTGGATAAAGGTTGTTGCCTGAAGCAGTAGTAGTATTTCAGGCAGGACAGGATGATACAGGATTCTTGCTCCACTTTGAGTTAAATCCTCTGATAACACAAACATGATCTCATAGAGTAAGGGACAAAAAAAGTAGACAAAGAGAACTATGTTGTTGCAAGTCTCATTAGCACTCATGGCCTCATGCCTGGCAGCTGGTTAGCAACATACAGTTAGCGTACTTGCCCTAAAGGCACTGGCCTCTTTGGTAAAGGGACATTAATTATGCTGAGATTGACAGCTAATTCAAAGAAATATGCTCTCTAGAAAGGTAGATGGATGTAAAACATTAAAAAAAACTTGCATCTATAACAAAAATTTCATTACAGTATTACAACATGGCTATTTAGCATGTTATGGGAGCATATTGAATGGATATATTCTAGGAAATATTTGCTTTGTATGCTGCAGCCAAGGCTGTTCATTCCTGTTCTGGAACCTTACCATTTGAATTTGACATGCAGATACTGATCTCACTGCATGCCACCTATCTGTTCTTGCTGCTTTCATTGTTTTTCAAACACATCTTTCTTAGCCACTTTCAACTTACTCTGATAGGAAACTACCTACAGTTGCTTTTTTGTGTCAATTTTTTTTTAAAATAATTTTTATTAAAGACTTTATATTACGTATACAGGGAAAGAGTGAGAACATGTTTTATAGGAAAGTCATAAAAAAGAGTCAGAGAAGAAAGAAATAAAGAGGGAAAAATGGGCTTCCATTCATCTTCCTTCTGTTCATTTATCTTCAGCAGTTCAATTTGTGTTTTCTCCCCCTTTTGTTCGAATCTTATTTGGATATTCACTACTTCTTTAAGGGTTGTAGTTTGTGTTATCTTATTTAGTTTTTGTTTGCTCAAATATTCCGAGATTTTTTCTCGGTCTATGTCTTCCTCTTTATATAAGTTCATATAGAATAGTTTAAATTGCTCCAAAATCACTTTATCGGTAGTACTTATCTTATTCCCTACTTTTATTTTAGTAATATGCTGCGAATTCCTCTTTTTCCTTATCTCCCTTGCCAGCCATCTCCCTAGTTTATTAGCATTCTCAAATGTGTATTGTTTTATATATTTCAGTTGGTTGGCCAGTTGTTTGAGTTCTACATTATTCTTTTTCTTAATCATGATTTCCAGTTTTTTCTTTATTTCCCTATCTTTGGGGTTTTCTTTCAATTTATTTCCTGTGATTTCAATTTCTTTTTTAATTTCATTAATTTTTGGAAATTGGAAATGTAAAATTAAGGAGGGAACATTTTACCACTATTGGTGGACGTGAAAAAGCAAGAGAATTTTGGAGTATGATACACAGATAATGTCAGAAAATATTAAGATTGGATTACCCAATTAAACTGGAAAGCTATCTCCTGGGAATTTTGGATAAAGAATTTTTTATGGACATTAATAAAGAAAAGTTAATTATTTAACAATGGCAGCAAGAATGGTCTATGCTAAGATGTGGAAGTTAGATAACTGCCCAGGGAAGGAGGACTGGTTAAATAAATTTTTTGAGATAAAATACCTTTTTATTGAAAAAAACACTGGCAAAGGTGTAAAGACTGATTGGTCAGCGTTTGAAGATTACGTGAATTTAAAGAGGTATATGGATTAGAGGATGCAAGAAGAGAACTTAACCTGAATCAAAAAGATTTTACATTCTATTCTAACAGACACTTAAGTTGGCGCAGGATTGATATGATCTGGACTTCTAAGACACTGATGATGGAAACAGACTGCATCAGGATCTTATCGAGAGAAATATCTGATCATAATGCAATCAAAATGTTAATAAATGATAAAAGAGGTAAGATCAGATGGAGACTAAATGATAACCTAATTAATCTGAAAGAGGACATTGTTAAGAACAAAAATATCATGAAAGATTACCTTGACTTAAATGAAAAACCACCCACCAGAACAAAAGTAATACGGGATGCGTACAAAGCCGTACTAAGGGGTCATTTTATACAACAAGGGGCGAAGAGAAATAAACTATTGATTAATGTAGTTGATATATTTCTTATCTTCGGTAGTCCATGAATTCATAGATTAGTTTATATTTGATCTCTATCCACAGCATGTTTTCCAAATCCAAATCAATAGTCCCAGTTGATTCTTTCAGTCTTTCCAACCCTTAAATATACATTTGTATTAATTTTAAATTGGCCTCACTCTCTACCTATCCCGGGAGAGCTTTTTCAGATGGAAGTGAACTTTTTCTTAAAATTGATACTTACTGGCTCTTGCCGTTTCACATCTCCTTCTTTTAGATCTTTTCTTCTTGAGTTTAAAATGAGCACAGGTGGCAGTAAGTGTGGAGTTGCCTCTGCTTCCCGTAAGGGAGCCCCGCTTGTCACGACTCCTCGGACCCGCTTGAACCTCACCCTTGAGGGCGAGGGTCTCTAGAGTCTTTGAGGGCATCTAGCTGACTTTGCGTCACCCCCCTCTTCAATCCGCAGGGAGCGAGGGAGCTTATAGCTCTACCTGGGCTCCTTCAACTGTGGGCTTTACTGAGAGCTCTCAGTAAGCCTGTCCTGCCGCCTCCATTGCTCACTGGAAGTCCCCCTTTTGTGTCAACTTTAGACGTTAATTCAGAGGAAAAAAATCACCCACACAGCAATGCATGATGCTACTATACACCACACAAGTCAAACTGAAGGCCCATAGGCCAAACCTGAACCACCATGTAATTTTTATGTGTCCCTGCAGATGTTGGATTTCAATCCCTCATCATTAAACATCATGACAAGAACTCTGATGAGAGTTATGATACAGTAACAACCGAAAAATTGCAGCTTGTTTTGTTTTGTCAGGGTATGGGGTTTGAATTTAGATACAAGGCTTGTGGATTTGATACCCGACATTAAAATGTCCTTTCCACACCCTCAGAGCCACAAGTGCTGTGTGGTTGCATTTCCCATTATCCCCAGTCTGCAAGGTCGATAATCAAAAGTGATGGGCGTTGTCATTCAGTAACATCTGGGGACCCAAACTGGGTAAAAATTGAAGAGCACCAAGCACTATGTAGAAAAATTATAGTTGGCCATCCATGGATTCACCGGCCCTTTGAAGACAACCATAAGGCTGATGTGACCCTTGATGAAAAAGTTTGATATCCCTGCTATATACACAGAAGTATTGGACTCACACCAAGACTGGCCATTTGGTTCTGTGAAGTGGGAAATCTCCACTTCCAAGTCACATAATTAATTCACCCCAGTGCGTATTACAATTTCCCGTGTGCTTATAGATTTTTACAAGGGAGAACTGGGTGACCACGATGTCAATATACCCAACAGCTTCCCTGATAAAAGAATGGGCTTTAAATTGAACAGGGATGTTGCCAGTTACAGAGGTCCACTCTCCAATACATGCAAGATAACAGCACTGCAGTGGGCAGAGCTGGTTTGTTACATCCTGCTGTTTCTCACCTGATTTCTAGTGCACAAGAGACCAGAATAGCACTATAGCTTGTGTGCCAGTCCCATCAGAAAGCTCTGCATACAAAAAAAGCTACGTAAGACGAGACAATCCCCACCATACCTACTATGGTGAGAAACCAACATAATAATATGCACACCCAGCTCAGCCTTTAATTTGTAGATAAAGGAAATGCCACCCTATGAACACGTACATGTTTCTTTTTTATAAAAAAATACTATGGAAAAAGGTTTTATTTATTTTTAAAGCTTTCAAGAACAAAGTAGAAAATATCTGAAAGAAAGCATGCAGGCAGTCATAAAGTAACTAATATATTTAATCGCAACGTAGCTCCTCTCACCCCCCCCCCTCCCCAAATCAAGTACTGTACAACATCACATTAACAGCAGTTTGACAGGAAGAGGTATGATCCACAATAATGTAAGAACCAAACAGATCTCAGGGGCTGGAAGAACATGTACGCTGAGGTGGATTTCAATGTACATCATCAAAACTGATTCTAAAATGCTCTACCCAATAGGGAAAGGGGGGAAATCACTTATTAAAATACACTGACAAGTATAAAACTGTTTACTGCTAACACCATAGAACCCCACACAAAGAACTCTTTATTTACCACTCAACCAGTGCAAATGCAGCTGTTTCAGCAAAATACATGTATAAATCATCTTGTGCAGGCAGATGTAATGGTTCAAATTGAAAGCAAACTGTTCTGTAAGCTGTTAAAATTTGGTGGACTAGAATTATGAAGCAAAGATCATTATCTGAAACCTATGTGGCCCAATCTCGGATTCTCACCAAAAATTTGGCTGAATCGCCTAACACATCCACCATAAAAGTTAATGCAATTGGTTGGTATATATGTTTATTCAATGATGCCATACAGGATAGTTCAAACTATCACTACTGAAAAATCAGTGGTGGATTTTGAACCTGTGCTGATTTCAGGTGTGGGAGTTTTCTCTGAGGTACATTGTTTATACACTTTCAGCTTAAGTATTTGTTGAACAACTAGCATTTCATGAAGGTACACACCCAGGGTGGCCCTTTGCCAATGTCATATGATGTGCTAGATATCACCATGTAAGCATTTTCCTGCATAGAAAAATCTAGGTGGCACAGAAAAAGGTTCCAGCCTGCTCCTTTCCCTGCCACATATCCCTTCAATGATCAAGGACCTTTGTTGTCCACTATCTGACCCTTTGTCTACCTGCAGTTTGGTAGGGTATAATCGAGGAGACTGGCTATTTATAAAATAAATTATAAAATAAATAAATGCTATCCAACATTTCTAAAAAAAGCTTGCAAAATTTAATTATAAATAAAGTGAAGACTGAAATTGTGCTCTTGATTTACACAAGAACCCCCCTAAGATATAAGAACAATGCAAATTAAAAGTTTTTGCCACACTGGATTATTATTATACTGACATATACCCAACAGTGGATTCAGTAGCGATATGAGTGTATAAAATAGAACAATATGAACCTCATCATTTAATATAACGTCACACCATTAAGGAAAGTTTGCTAGCTGGTAGCGTGTCTTTGCATCTTAAGTAGATCAGATATCACATCATTGGCAACATTTTGAAAAGTACACAATAATTCAGAAAATGGAGAAGATGATCAAATGTGTTCATGTTATTCAGTGTAAGGCTTGCATTCTTTTTCTTATCAACTAGCATCCTCATTCATCAAATTATCCTAGAAATAAGCTTTCCACACTATTACACAAATTACAAATTTGCTGCTTCTCATTTGATTAAGGTTTTTCTTTTTGAGCTTGAACCAAGACTGAATGTTACATAAATGTTGATGTTATGCAACAATGACAGTTCGTACAGCCACATGTCATACTCCATAAACTAAGTCTAGATCTAATCATTTCCTAGACAGGTTTACTTCACTGTAGACAAAAATCTGGATCCCACTGAACAAATTAACAAAATATATGACCAACTGAAAGAAAGAAAATTCAGTACATACTTATTTGTCCACTTGACATCCATGTGGCATAAAAGTCCTTAATTTTGGAATGTTCATGCCCAATTTTCCCATTTGCTCATTTTATTCTTAATACAATTTGACAGCTTGTGATTTGCCCATTGTCTTAGCAGTGCTTCAGTGATTACTGGGAAGGATCTAATTCAGTGGTTCTCAACCTGCGGCCCAAGATGTTTTTGGCCTACAACTCCCAGAAATCCCAGCCAGTTTAGCAGTGGTTAGGATTCCTGGGAGTTGAAGGCCAAAAACATCTGAGGAACCCAGGTTGAGAGAAACTGTTCTACTTGAAGTTACAACAGTATGTCTAATTTTGGTCTGTGTCAGTTTTATGTTGAAGCATTCCTCTACAATAGTGGCCTTTTTTCTAAAAGAAACTGAAAAAAAAATTAAATGAAATTATTATTCTCAGCAACTGTCGAGTCTAAACCAGTGGTTCCCAAACTTTGGGCCTCCAGTTGTTTTGGACTTAAACTCCCAAAAATCTCAGACAGTTTACCAATTGTTAGGAATGGTGGGAACTGAAGTACACAACACCTGGAGGCCAAAGGTTGGGAACCACTGATCTAAACTAAGTCTAGCCTTTGGACGGGAACTTCTTTAATAGTCCCAATCCTTCAAATACTCAATTCACTCAAAATGTCTTTTTAAGTCATGCTACAATTACATTTTCTACTTCTTACACATGACCTTCCACTGAGAATAAATATTCTTAAGACCAGAAAGTTGAAAGTTGCTAGATCATCATACTACATTAATGGATATTTTGAGGTCTCTGGTCCTGCCAGCATGTTTGCACAATAAGAATAAAGCCTGAGAAAGGACAGGATATGGTATGAAGCTGTGTTGATGTTGGAGATGTGAAGGAAATAAAAAAAAAATTCAGAGCATACAACAGTAATAGGGTGGGAAGGATCATTTTTACGAATTGTCACCGTAAATAGAACCATCAAATACATTTAGGGGGCTATATGCCAAATGGCTATTTTGAACTGTCTAGCAATAAAATCTATCTGGGGTACAATTGCAATTGAAATTTGAAGCTAACTTATCATTTCAGACCATTAACTTTTACACCTGAAGATCTCTAGTCTAGACTGTAATATTTACTGTACACTCTGAAAAAAACACTTTACATCAGTGGAAAGTAATCCATACTCCTCCAAATCCTGTTGGACTGCAGTTCCAAATATCCTAAAGTTGCATGGCTAGGGATGCCGACAGATGTAGTCCAACAACATCTGGAAGTCCACAAGTTTTCCACCCCTGCTGTATAGGCTTCATACTGGACAATCATATACATCATACTGAACAATCATTGCTTGGTATTTTTTAAAACTTGATAAATATTTCTCACATATCCTCAGATATCCTACATATTACATTCTGGAAATTTTCAATTTTACCTTTAACTACAGTGTGGGAAGCACACTAGCAGCATCTAGCTTTCCTTCTGTCAAGAAAAGTAGAACTGTGGAGTTTGTTTACAAAAGGTACCAAATCCAAAAAAAAAAATGAAAAATGAGTTAGAGGTGGTGACACATTGTTGGCTAGGAGTCGAATACTATCCAAATGTATCAAATCACTTTGGTACAGTTTGTGGAAAATTACATTTTATAGCAGAAGAATTCATATTCTCAGCAGCTCTTTTCCCAGATTCCTATACAATTTGTTCAGATAGGTTTTGAACGTTTTGGAAATAAGCTCCACAATTGTACACTATACCTAGTGGCCTGGCTGCTAGAAAATAAACAAATGTCCTGGCAGTGGGGGAAACAACGATTACAATATGTAACACAATGTGTGTTTCAGGGTTATGAATGTCATTTCCTAATTGGTTCTATCATAAAAACATGGGAAAGGTGTATTGGTTTTTGCAGACATCCTGCAGCATGTTTTGCTATAGTTTTTCAATGAGTATCTCATTGAGTCTCAACCAATTAATTCAACATAGTTTGTGGCAGATACAAAAAAGTTTCTGGAGTACAACAACTACTTTCAAAGTAAATCCCACACAATTAAACAGGAATAACACTTTCAAACCAGGAACATATATTTTTCAAATTTTGTTACATAATGTTATCCAATGTTAGAGGAAACATCTCTAACACATAGTCTCACCTCCCTTGAAATGGCACTAGAATGAGGAGCTGAGAAGACATGCCTTTCTAATGCCAAAGACAGAACAGGTTTTTTTTTTCACAAACAGAAACAATAGGACACAGTTATATTCATCTTTGATGTCTTGACTCTCCATTTGTGGATGTTAGATTTTAAACGTTTTAATTTATACATAATCTGTTTTGATATCTTGAAGAACCTGCAAACCCTTATTTTATGCCCGGTAAAACTCAGATACAGTAGAGTCTCGCTTATCCAACGTTCTGGATTATCCATCGCATTTTTGTAGTCAACGTTTTCAATACATCGTGATATTTTGGTGCCAAATTCGTAAATACAGTAATTACTACATAGCATTACTGCGTATTGAACTACTTTTCTGTCAATTTTTTTGTATAACATGATGTTTTGGTGCTTAATTTGTAAAATCATAACCTAATTTGATGTTTAATAGGCTTTTCCTTAATTTCTCCTTATTATCCAACATATTCGCTTATCCAACGTTCTGCCGGCCCATTTACGTTGGATAAGCGAAACTCTATTGTACTATGAAATTCATTTTGAACAAAGAAGTCATCATATGCAACAGACAGGTGGAAGTCATCTTGAGGAGATAATTAAAAATGTTTTGGAGGGTTGTTGTATGTCTTTCGGGCTGTGTGGCCATGTTCCAGAAGTATTATGTTTTGCTTGGTGTAGTCTTAAAAATGAATATAAGACTGAAAGGAATGTGGAGAAAAAATACTGATCATCCAGGCCAAAACTAAAGGCCATTTTACTCATGAAACCAAGGCCAGTGCAGGTTCACCTTCACAAACACACTCAATGGGCCACAAACTCTCTGAATGTTATGTATCTGCCTTGTAAACCATGGCTCCCTGTATTCTACACATCTGTCACTCACATTCTTAAGAGTAGACAAAATTCACCTTCAGTGTACACAATGAGGGGCTTATGGCTGCCCATAGCAAAACCATTTCTGACTTCTGAAATTCTCTGTAGTATAAAAAATAGGCAATTCAACTTTTCTGTGGTTAAATTTGGACCTGTCACTTTCCCCCAAACAAAACCAATGATTTGTTATTACATTCATATCACCATATTGTCATTTTAACTACTGGCAACAAGAGTCTCCACCGCTCCCCCAATTAACTCTGGCAGAACCAAAAATAGAGCCAGAGTTAGAAGAATGGGGTTGTTCCACTCTTGTTCTATCTCATGGTTGTGCTACTGAAATATAGGTGGGTCTTATTCCAAAAAAGAAATTGTTCTTACACATTGTCTTGCCAAAGTTGCTTGGAGATATCTTCATCCAGTCCTTTCTCATTTCTCTGAACTTTTTTTTTTGGCAGAGACAACCCATCTTACTTATTTAAATTATTTGAGCTGTCTTCTCTTCACTCACATTTGCTGATGTCTCCCTCTAGTATTTAAAATTTCAGAATGAGCTCCAGGACATTTAGGCTGGGGGACATTGTTTTGTGCCACGACAATGTCATAATATATGCATTGTGACCACAATGAAAAATAATTTTAAAAGCATATTGTTTCAGATATAAATATTGGTTTAAAAAACACACACATACAAAAAGACAAATCTGCCACTCTTGTCCAAATAATACTAACTGGGAAGAGAGCAAAGGATACTGGAGCATTAAGAAAAAATTTCATAGCTCCTGATCCTGTCTCTTTCTAGCCAAGTCACCACATCCTGCAACCCTCAGGTTACGTGGAAGATTTCACGGCCTGCTCATACGGTGGAGGAGGGGTGTTGCAATACGAAGGAGGGGGTGGGTAAATTGGGTTCATGTGTGGAAACTTCGGTTGGACATGGTAAGTCATTGCCATAGGGCTTATCACAGCTCCCTCTGGCTCCGGGTAGTATGCCATTCCTGGCTGCTGTGTGCCTGAAACAGAAGGTAAAGGATAATTACTAGTACTGGTATCAATCTTACTTGTCTGTATATTGATATAAACATTTTAATGTATTTATATTTGTTGTTGTTGTTGTTGTTTTAATCATGCTGTACTCTGCCTCAAGCAATAGGGAGAGGTAAGTAACAAATAAAATTACACTATTATAGCACCACTTTTGTTCCTGGGTTTAAATGTCATTTCCTAATTGGTTCTATCGTAAAAACATTTGAAAAGTTTATTAAACTGCAAAAACTTGGTTTTTGAAGGACATCAAGCAGCACATTTTGCTATCGTTTTTTTAATTAATATCTCACAGAGTCTCAACCAATTCAACAAAGTTTGTGGCAGCCACAAGAATGAAATTTCTGGATGATAACAACTACTTTCAAAGTAAATACCACACATTTGAACATGAAGTAACAGTTTCAAACCAGGAACATAATTCTTTTCAAATTTTATTACATAGTGTTATTGATGATGATGATGACAATGATGGTAATGCTGATGCCTGGTACTAGTTTGTACTGCAATCCCTGAAAGTAATATTATATAATCTCTGTGGTAGCAACAGGGTATGTTTACTTGTGTACTTCAATATCATCCCACAGTGAAATAATTACTGCATCTAAACATGCATGTTTCTGTAAACTGAGTACTGTAATGTAGGTGATTTTTTATCCTCATATCTATGCTTAGACAAATCTTTTTGACATCCCTTCTCACAATGGTATGATTTAACGTACTAAGCCATTTTTCATAAGCCAGAGAACGGGAACTTCTTCCTTTACCAAAAAAAAAAAACCCCACAAACCAAAACACATCTCAAACCTGTGAATTCTCGTTCCCCAAAGAACAACATGTACTCTGCAAGGAAATATATGTGTTAATGCTAGATCCTTTTGTTCCTGATGAGAGATAGAGCAAGAACTAAAAACAGGGATGCTCAGCCAGCAATCCTCTTTGACCTTGCAGTAGCCAGTCTAAATGCCAGTTTCAACAGACCCCTTTTTCTTCTTGCTCCAGAAGAGCAGGGAGGAAGGTCCTAGTCAAGTTAGGCCCTGCAGCTTAGCCACATCTCAGCACTAAGCAAACCATAAAAAACAGAACTACGAGAAATGGTTGAAAGGCTTACATTTCAATTGTCTCGTGAACTTGCTCAGACTAAAGCCACACTATGATATTTTGCAGAAAATTTCCAGACAAATACACCAGTTATTATATGAAAAAATGGCATTGCCCAAGCTTTAGGACAGGTGCTGCCAATACTAGCCTAGAAAGATCCTATGGCTGATGTAAGGCACCTACATATATCTCCATCTTCCATTACTAGATGCATAAAGACTTTTTATTCTCCAATTTCTCTATGGTTGCTACAATGATTCTTATTATTAACATATGGAGTTCTAAATCCTAGCCCTGAGGTAACTGTGGTTTATCAGTTTGTACTTCCTTCCAAAAACCACATTGCATTTAGGAGTCATCACTATGATGCTGTCTTTGGGTAGGCATCAGAGAACTGTGACTATACAATAATATTTTATTGTATTTGACAAAGCAAACACTTGAATTCCATTCAAATTAATGACAATACAACATCAAAAATTAAAAAAGCACAACAATAGAACAGAAGTAATTTCTCACCTGCTGTATTGGGGTTAGGTGGCCGAGTATATGACACATTATAAGTTGTTTCATCAACCAGTGGAGGAGGATACATCCGTCTTCGGATAAAGAAACCCGCCCCACAACAAAACAAAACTCCCATCATCAGCAGGAACCTGAGTAAAGGCAAAAGGAGAGAACATACTGGCTGAGACTGAGTTTGCATAATGTTCAGCATCACAAGGATTTACTATTCTCTAGATAACCTAAATAAATATAGAAATAAAAATCTGAAGATCAGAGATAATTGCCTAGCTCAGAAGGCCTTCTGAATTACTCTTATATGAAAATAATCTCCCTGCTAGAAAAAAGGCATGTGCAGTCTCCTTACTTGGCCATCTGTGGCAAGTAAAAACTGTCTCCAGGTGAACAGAGAGAAATTTTAATAATATGCTTCTCTGCTTGTTTCTCCAAGGGAACTGATTTATAGGGCAAGGATTAAAATCAGTAAAGGGAGCATCAGGCTAGCAGTTTATGCATTAATAACTTTCAGTAACTATCCACAAAGCAACAGTAATGTAGAGAGATGCTACTCGAGGTGATGGTTTTTAGATTGGTACCGGTTTCCAAATCCACTTTTCTAACTGGAGTCGCTAGGAAAAGGGTTATAAATGGGCACAAATATGGTACTGATTCATGGCACCCTGAGAAAATTACCATTCAGTAGCAGTTGATCATCTGCAAGTCTTACATTTGACATTAACATTACGAAAGAGTACAGTGGCTCTTGGTATCCACTGGAGTTTGGTTTCAGGACTTCCCTCCCAAGGATATCAAAATCCATGGATGCTTATTCCATTATATGTGTGTCAGCTCACCACAGCCGCTCCTGAATGAACACACGAGACTCTCTGTGTTATCACCAGAAACTTTTACTGTAGGAAACATGAACATCAAAAAAGCCAAGAATGGGAGGCTCCGGCCAACCATCCTTTATATACCCTCCCCCTCATTTGAAAAGTCTCTTCCCGCTCAGCAAAACCCCGCGCAAATTCCCCGCCAAGTCCAGCAGCCGTTTCTTCTCCGAGTCCTGAGCCGCAGGTGTCTTATCAATGTCAGTGACCCTGAAACTCAGAGCCACATCCAGGCTCTAGTAGCAGGGTTCTGACATGGCGTCCTCCTCCCCTTCGTCCTGGAAGGAAAAGATTAAACACAACTATTGTTCTCCGCTGTCCAGAGTTCCTTTATACTTTTTTAACAGGCTGCAATGGAATACCGGGTGTACCTTTCCTAGGTCCTTGGGTAGCCTCAGCTCATAGGTCACTTCGTTTATTCTTTTTGCTACCCTGAACGGCCCTATATAGCGTGGAGCCAATTTTTTAGATGGGAACCCCAATTTCAGGTTTTTTGTGCTCAGCCAAACCAGATCCCCTTCGCCCAATTTGTCCCCCTCTCGGCGCCTACGATCGGCAAAGAGCTTGTACTTCTTTTGTGTTTCCCGCAATGCCTCCACCACGGTCTGCCACCCTTGCTTAATTTTGGCCGGCCATTCCTCGTCGGTCTGGCCCTCTCCTTCCTTCCACTCGGGTAGCCTGGGGAAAGGTGCCACCTCCTGTCCGTATACTATTTCGAATGGGGCACGACCTGTGGCCGAATGTATGGCCCCGTTAAAAGCCATCTCAGCAAACGGAAGAAGGTCCGCCCAATCATCCTGTCTATAATTGGTGTACATCCTCAAGAATTGGCACAGTGTTTGTTGGGTGCGTTCGACTCCCCCGTTGGTTGCGGGATGAAAAGCCGAGCTCAGGTTCCTTTCTGCTCCTAACAGCTGTAAGAATTTTCCCCAAAATTTTGCAGTAAATTGGACTCCCCGGTCGCTAATTATTTTGTCGGGACACCCATGTAGGCGATATACATGCTTCACATACAAATCAGCAAGTTTTTCAGCTGAGGGGAGTTTCGGCAGGGCCACAAAGTGTGCCTGTTTTGAGAATAGGTCCAATATTGTCCAAATGTATCTGTGGCCTCTGCTGGGGGGTAGTTCGCCTACAAAATCCATGGCCACGCATTCCCATGGCCTCATGGGCTCCACCACCTTCTGCAATAGCCCCTGGGGCTTCCCCGGTGGTGTTTTTCCCTCTGCACATAATTCACACTGCGTGACGTACCCCCTGGCGTCTTTCCTCATTCCGGGCCACCAGCATTGTTTGGCCAACAGTTTAATAGTCCTGGTGGGGCCTAGATGACCCGCACCCTTGTTATCGTGGCACTTCCTTAACATTTCTCGTCTTAAACATTCAGGAATATACAATTTCTTATTTACAAACACCAAATCCCCACACAATTCTCCCTTTTCCTTGTTAGTTTGTAACCATTTGTCCATTCCATACGCTCGCTTCAACTCTTCCTCCCATATTTCTCCTCCCCCCGTGGAAATGGCAGTACGTTTGTTTTCTTTGGCCGCTTGTGCTCGAGTTAGTACTGCCAGGCCCCACTGCTTATCTAGGAACAGGCTCCCTTCAGATTCCTGAATTCCTCCCCCATGCTGAGGCATCCGAGAGAGAGCGTCAGCGAGTATGTTATGTTTCCCCTGGAAGAATCTGAGTCTGAAATCAAAACGGCTGAAATATTGGGCCCATCTAATTTGCTTCGCTGATAGTTTACGAGGGGATCTTAGATACTGTAAATTTCTATGATCAGTCCACACCTCAAACGGTGTTCCACTTCCTTCCAGAAAGTGTCTCCAGCACTCTAGTGCTTTTAGAATCGCTAAGGCTTCTCTCTCCCAAATCGGCCAGTTTTTTTCTGTATCGCTAAACTTTTTTGACAGATAGCCACATGGCTTCAGGTTCCCCCCCTCGTCTTTCTGCAGCAGAACTGCCCCATATGCCCGGTCTGACGCATCGCAATGTAGTACAAAGGCCTTAGACATATCAGGGTGCTGTAGGACAGGTTCCTCAGTAAAACGCTTTTTAAGGGCTTCGAAAGCTTCCTGGCATTCTATTGTCCATGTCAGTTTGGCCCCTGGGGCCTTCACTTTGGCTGTTTCTCCCCTGCCTTTAGTTTTTAACAAATCCGTTAATGGCAAAGTGAGGCGCGCAAAGTCCTTGATAAATGTTCTATAGAAGTTTGCGAACCCTAGGAAGGATTGCAGCTGCTTCCGTGTTTTGGGGGCTTCCCACCCCCTCACGTCTTCCACCTTCGCAGGGTCCATCGCCACTCCCTGGGAGGAAATCCTATACCCCAGAAAGTCTATCTGGTCTTTATTGAACTCGCACTTGGCAAGCTTCGCATACAGTTTCGCTTCCCTCAACTTTTGTAGGACTTCCCTGACTAGTTCTACGTGTTGTTCCTTAGTTCGAGACACTATCAATATGTCATCTAAAAAAATAAAGACTCCCTTGTACAACAATGGATGCAATACTTCGTTGATTAATTGCATGAACGCGGCCCCTCCCCCGCACAAACCGAAGGGGAGCACACGATAATTGAATAATCCGAATGCGCAGGAGAAGGCCGTCTTCCACCTGTCCTCTGGTTTGATCTGCAATTTATGGTAGGCCTCAATTAAGTCCAATTTAGTGAATATCTGTCCTTCCGATAACTGGGCGATCAAGTCCTTCACTAAGGGTAGGGGGTATTTATTTACAGTACTGATTGCATTTAGGCCCCTGTAGTCAATGCAGAGCCTCAGCGTTTGGTCCTTTTTCCGCCTGAACAACACAGGCGCCCCTAGAGGGGAATTTGAAGGCTCTATGAAACCCCTCGCTAGGTTTTTATCAATGTATTTTCTCAGTTCCTCCTTTTCCCTAGCTGACATCGGGTATATTTTTGCCTTGGGAAGCTCTGCTCCTGGGACTAGCTCTATTTTCACTTCAACTCTCCGCTTCGGTGGGAAATTGTCTGCTTCCTTCTCATCAAACACGTCCACAAAATCCCGATACTCTGGGGGTAATTTATCTGCCAGTTCTGCTATTCTGATAGAGTCTTCCTCCCCCCTTTTCCCTGGCTCCCTCTCAACTTCCTGGCTCCCTTCTTCCAAATTCATCCTGAAGATCATGCTCTTATCCTCCCAGTTGATTTGCGGGTTGGCCTGCCCCAGCCACGGCATGCCTAGTATAACATTATAGCTGGCTATTTGTGATATCACAAATGACACCTTTCCTTCCCAACTCCCTATCTTACACTTTACATCTTCGGCACTGTACTTAGCTAACGATCCCGATGCTGTGGATCCGTCCAACTGCGAAAAAGCTATTGGGGATTCTAGGTTCGTTCTTTCGCATCCCAATCCCTCGGCTAATTCAGGGGAGATGATGTTCCTGGAACATCCACAATCCACAAATGCTTTGCAGGTTGCTTGTTTGCTGCCATTTTCAAGCTGAATGGGGACCACTATCATAGCTTTGTCCTGACTTACCAACCCCCCCGAGTGGTGCCTCATCGGTGGTTCTTCCTCGGCGCGTTTTCCTGCCACGGCTCTGGGTTTGGGCTGGCCTCTGCCTTCCCTTTTTCTCTGCCAGCACTCGGCAGCCCTGTGGCCCAACCGGCCGCACACGAAGCAGCCACTCCTGCTGGCGCTCACGTTCCCTGTTGGCTCCGTTCTCCTCCCGGCTGGGGTTGATCCCTCCTTCCGGCTCCCCTCTTTCATCTGCGGCCGCTGCGGTAGCCCTCCTCGGTGCCTCCTCGCCTGGGCCAGCGATGTCTCGACGCGCCCCGCCAGCTGAATCCATCCGCGCAGTGTGTCAGGCTCATCACGATGCACCGCCCAGGAGAGGATCTCCCGCCTGAGACCCTCTTTGAAGAGTTCTATCTTTGTTACTGCAGACCATTCCGGCACCTTTTCGGCGAGGCATTGGAACTCCTCCGCATACTCAGATACCGACCTCTGCCCCTGGGAGACGGTCTTCAACTTCTCCCTCGCCCGGATCTGCTCCAGTGGATCTCGGAAACGGGTCTCCAGGGCCCCCATAAAGCGTCGGAGTGACCCCAGACATGGGTCGCGCCGCGCGTGCAGCTGAACGTACCAGCTGGCCGCTCCCCTCTTCAACACTGCACCAATGGCCCGTATCCGGCTGGATTCCGTTCTAAAAGTGTGAGCATTGTCCTCCATATAGCCCCTCACCGTGGTCAGGAAAAAATCCAGTTCAGAGGACTCTCCCCCAAACTCGATCCTTAGTTCCTCTCGTCTCGGTAGGGGTCCCTGTGGTGGCAATCCCCAATTCTCCGCCCGTCGCAAGCCCCCTTGCGGACCAGTGGGCCCCGCTGCTGCTTCTCTTGGCCCTGTGCCACGCCCGGCATTCGCCAGGGGCACCAGGGTCTCAGCTGGGAGCGTAGCTGGGATTCTCGGAGGTTTTTCCCCTTCGTCGTCACTCTCCTCCACCCGCGTCAGGCTTGTTTGGGTCTTGGGCCGGGCGCCGGGCTCCTTTCGCAATTCCCTTCCCTTCGGTGCTGGGAGGTCTGCAAAGCCCTGGCTGCTTCCCACGCTCACGTCCCACATTGAGCCAGCCCGAAGTTCCCTTCCTCTCTCTGGCTCCGCCAAAAACGCCAGGCGCTCCATCGCCCTCGACATCACTGCCAGGGTGGTCTCCATCGCCGACATCCTCTCCTCCAGAAACACCATCCTTTGTGGGCCTGGGGAAGGTGAACCTTCCTCTCCTCCGGTGCTGTCTCCCCGCACCACTCCACGCCTCTGGGTTACCCCATTTGGCTGGGCATAAGCGGTGGATGACGCCAGGGCCGCCAGCTGGTGGAACTCAGCGTCCGGCTCGGGAGTGGCCCTTTCCGACCTTCCTCCTCCTGCGCCCAAGAGCTCTTCATCCTCCACTTGCATGTTACACCTCACCGCTACAGCGGGATGGTGTCCGCATTCTTGGCTTAGTGTCAGCTCACCACAGCCGCTCCTGAATGAACACACGAGACTCTCTGTGTTATCACCAGAAACTTTTACTGTAGGAAACATGAACATCAAAAAAGCCAAGAATGGGAGGCTCCGGCCAACCATCCTTTATATACCCTCCCCCTCATTTGAAAAGTCTCTTCCCGCTCAGCAAAACCCCGCGCAAATTCCCCGCCAAGTCCAGCAGCCGTTTCTTCTCCGAGTCCTGAGCCGCAGGTGTCTTATCAATGTCAGTGACCCTGAAACTCAGAGCCACATCCAGGCTCTAGTAGCAGGGTTCTGACAATGTGGGGGTGGGAGAAAGTTTTTAAGCTATGATAGATTGAATCCATGGGTGCATAGTCTGTGACTACAGAGCCACACACAACCTTTTCAAGATCTATGGGAGGAAGGAATAAAGACAGCTGTCTCCACCCTGTCCCCTACAAATAAAGTACAGTAATGTTTTTCCCCCTCGCTTTCCTCATGACTATCTAAACCTGCTGGGAAATAAGAGGGGGGGGGATATGACATGTCAAGTACCCATAAGGGTCAGTGTAAAGTTTCAGTGGAAATGGGTTGTGCATCCCTAGGCCTGCCAGATAACATTTCTTCAGTTCTATATTAAGCAAATTAAATATGCATCTGAAAGTCAGGGATGAAGAGACTTGATGCTTTCAGAACTCTATGACAAAATGATCCCATTTCTTGGCTCCTGTAAGGGTAAGAGACCAACTTTTTTTTTAATGAAAGCTTAAAATCTAGGAAAATAATGGTCCAAATAGTCCCTGGGTGACATGCCTAGAATCCAAGTAAAACCCAGCTAACAAAGAGTATGGCAATCCTATGCACCTACTTTGCATTCTTCTATCAATTTTAATACCACTTTAACTGCAGAAAGGTTATTATTGACTCACCAAAAATACCATAATCTCTGGATAGAGAGAGTCCTTACACAACACCTTGAACCACAGCAGTCTTCATAAGAGCGGCATCTACATAAAAGGAAAAAAGTAGAGACACTTGGAAATTGCAAAGCAAAGCTGTAATTTGTTGGAATAAGAAATTGGAAGGAAAGTAAAACCTCAGTGGGCTTAGGCTCTGTCAAAACTCATTGTTTTAAATGGCAGAACATGAGGTGAGAAACAGAAATGTAAGATTCAATTGTTCTGATATAAAGAGATCCAGACTCCTAAGAGTGGGGGGTTTTTTGTGAAATTATACATCTGGGGGAAGACCAGGACCCCCATAGGGCTGCTCTAGTCACAGTTGAGGAGCTTGCTTAAGACTTACAGTAAAAAAAGGTGTTAGATCTGTGAGACAACTAAAGACTACCATATGCCCACAGCTTCATGACTCCACAGAAACAATTTCCCAGAGAGGAAGAACTTAAAATTCATGAAATCAAATAATACTGGGATCATCTAAAGGTAATGCCATTTGTTAAACTGACTGTCAAACATGGCTACAAGATCATTGCTTTAAAAACAAAATCGAAGGGATTTGTTTTAGAACAGCTCTACACAATCTGGCAGTAGTAAGAGGCCCAAATTAAATAAGCTAAACCTCTTGAAGCTGCTTGATAGGTGTCTAGCACTTCAATTTCTTAGTAAATGAAACCTACTCACAGCAAAGGCTTGAAATAGATATCTTTATTTCCAGAACAATACAGGTTTGAGAAAAAGTGACTTCTGAGTATTTGGTATGAAAAGCATGACTATATCCCTAAGCAACATCCCCCACCCCAATCCCCTTTGTTTATATTCCCATCATTAAGTTCCCAGCTTTAGCTATCTACATAACAAGTCTTCAAATGTTAAAGCTTTCCTTTCTCAGCCTCAAAGATGTAAATTTCCCTCAGTGACATGGATTCCTCTGAAGGCATTTCTTTGAAGTCTCAGAGAGAACCATGATAGTAAAGGTACAATTAATGATTAATTAGGATTGTTGTTGTGTGCCTTCAAGTTGTTTTCGACATAGGGAAACCCTAGAGCAACGGATTTGCCTTTTCTCTTTTTCTCTGTGCTGGGATCCAGAGTCCAGGCCCTTCAGCTGGCCTCCCTCTATTTATGAAGGAACAGCAGCAAGGGATGAGGGATAGGAGGAAGAAGCCCTGTGTGCCAGGAGCAATGAACGACCACTACCATCTCCTGCTCCTGTCCTACAGGGCTTCCTCATGGTTCCTCATCCCCTCTTTCCAGGCAGAGAGATAGAGGGGGAAGTCAGATCAAGATCTAGGCTCTCCAGATAGCTTGCCTTTCTCTCTTTCTGGATGCACAGTGGCAAGGGGATGGGAAGAAGTCCTATGTGCAAGGAGCAAGGAGCTGAGGTTGGCAGTGGTGCTGTGCTTTAGCTGTTTCCTCCTTATATGGGCCACATTAATTCCTTGTGCAGGCCTCTTCTATATAAATGGCATCATAACAAGTTGAAAAAGCCTAGATAACAAATACAAATAACTATTACATTGTAAAAATGTGAACTATGAGTGTTATAAAATGCACCCAGAAGCTGATGCACATGATTTGAATTAAATTATCTATCTGAAAATCCTAGGTTAATTTTATACAGTGATAAAGAAAACATGTTTGAAACTCCAGAAAATTCAAAACAGATTCAGTTCACTCTGGACTCATTTTCATAAAGATCTTTATCAGGAATTAAATACTTCCTGCTTGCATTGCTAAATCATTAAACAAGCACAGTAGTAAGAATAGAAATAGTGCGGCTGTTTTTCAACTCTGCCAAAGATTTCCAGCTTTTCAGGTAGCCAATTATTTAATATATGTTCTACATTCAATAGAGTAAAAGGCTAACTGCAGGATAGAAGCTGACTCAGAAATAAACTGCAGGTGCACTACTACTGCTGCTGCTTGCAAGAACAGCACTGTCAATGTTGCGAACGTGAAGGACTTGGTTTTTCCCAGTACCATAAGTCCCAATCTCTGAAAATTGCTTCCTTTTCTCATGCCCTCTGAAAAATAATTCCTCCTCTTTGTTGATCAAAAATAAGAGACAGAAAGGGGCACTTTCGACACAGCATGGGCTTAAATACATTCAAAGCAGGTCAGCTAGTCACACACACAAAGGGCAACGGGCATAATTTCCACAGCAAAATAATAATGTAAACATGAACATGGCACACCACTTGCAGAAAGGCATTTACATCGAAAGCTCCAGAGTCGGGGCACACGTTTCTACTTCTCCATATGAATTCTGATACAAGTGTATCTTACAAGGTTTCTGAGGCGATACTGTGGGCAAGGGAACTATATCACATTTTCCTCATGAATGTCTGAATAAGATCTTAATATTATCATCACTGGGAACCTGCCTTTTAACACTTCATTTATAAGACATTAATTTATACAATTATTCCTTCAACAAGCTGTTATTATCTGAGGTGCCATAAAATCATAGCTGGTGTAAGAAAGCAAATCAAATTGAAAGAAAAGCTGTACAACATTAAGGATTCAGATGAAAAAAATGCTTGCATGGGGAAGAAAAACTAGAAATGCCTGGTGGAATAAAGGTTTCTACTAAAAAATATACTAATAAAATAAAAGCCATAAGGAATCACAGAATCATAGAGTTGGAGGAGACCTCATGGGCCATCCAGTCCAACCCACTGCCAAGAAGAAGGAAATCGAGCTACGTTAGTATTATTACTGACATTTTAAGACACTTCTATTTTAAAATATTGAAGATGCCTTTAAATTATTTTAATTTCACAGCAAGAATTAAGAATTGAAGTCTAGTTCATTGCCATGGTAATTTTTTGTAGCACATGTTTACAACATAGCCTGATGTGAATGGCTGATTTATATTTAAGAATATTTTAAGACAGCGAATGATACATATTTACCAAAATATGTACCTGACAAATGCACTCTTTAAAGTGAAGTGCTGTAGTTTCTTTTCAAGGACAAATTCTTGGTTGCAAACCAGGTAATACTGTGCCAGGATATATCACATGACTCTACGCATTTCTGATCAAATACCTGTATACTTGTGTATACTTTGGCCTCATATATGTCAAGGCTAGGTTTTGTGGCCAAAATTACAAATTATGACATGTGAAGTTATTAAAAAGGAGAGAAGCAGCTTCACATAAAGCAGACAGAAAAGGGGGACTGAGCTCTCACCTTTTGCTACTCTACCCAGATAAGAGGATGGCTCCTCTTTTGATAAGAGTTAAGGTTCAGTACTTACTTTGACCTGGGGATAAGTCACCCAGGATTTTTGGGTCAACTTTTAAACAAAAAATGCTAGACTTATACATTAACACATACAGCAATACAAATAACTGCAATGGATTTAATCACTCTAAAAAGGTCTTCACTGGATGCTGCAAATATCCTTAGGGAGGTAGGTAAGACCATTTGGGCTATTTCAGAGCCTGATAAAATTAGTCAAATACAGGCAGTCCCTGAGTGAAAAACACTCAACTTATTTATTTATTTACAGTATTTATATTCCGCCCTTCACACCCTGAAGGGGACTCAGGGCGGATCACATTACACATATAAGGCAAACATTCAATGCCTTAACATAGAACAAAGACAAAGACAAACGCGGTGCTCCGAGCTGGCCTCGAACTCATGACCTCTTGGTCAGAGTGATTTGTTGCAGCTGGTTGCTCAACAGCCTGTGCCACAGCCCGGGCCCAAACAACTCACTTACAAACAACTCACAGTAAAGAAAAGGGGTGAGATAACAGGAAGTGAGAGAAATCTACCCCTTGGAATGGAAATTCACTCCTAAAAGAGTTATCAGGGGAAAAGGGTTCTCCATGAAGCTTTCTCACCAATCCCTGTTTCCACAACAAGCCTAATGTTTCAAAATCCAATTATCAGAGGGACAGAAACTGAGGTGAAAATCTTCTGAACAGGCACACAGACAGTAAACCAAACACCACAGGGGTGTGTATGGGTGAAGTTATACTTTAAAATGTACCTGTTTTGACTTACAAGAACAAAAGTACGGAACCTATCTTGTTTGTAACTTGAGGACTGCCTATATTGCAAATACAAATGCTGGTGCAAAAGTTTATAACTTTTGTTTACATGTATCCTGGCAAGGATACTATTTTTGGCAAATGTGGCCAATCTGGAAGACCCGTCAATTCAGATGCTGATGTTGCATAACCTAGTTCTTCTTGTTTCCAGGGGGGGCCCCTGAGAGCTGAGCAAACACAAGGCTAGTTGGTTCAGAACTGTATCCCAATCTCAGATCATGACATGTTGGATCAAGCTACAGAGTACAAGAAGCAGCTGGGTACATTTATTACAACTGTCTAGTTTACCCTATTCACTTTGACCATAAATGCTAATGACAGTGGTGATCAGCACTACGTCCTCCCCCTTGATTGTATTTTTCTTCACCTTTCAACTAATATGATCAAAGCTCCCCTATGACATTTTAGCCCCCAACAATTTTGAGGTAGTCAGGGTAAGAGAGAGAGATGGTCCCAAGTTCATCTTGTGAGTTATATGTTTCATATACCCTCCAATTTTTCAGGGACAGTACCAATCAATTGTCTGTTGTCTTTTTCATCTGCTTTTAAAATGTCAATTTCTTTCTTCCTTTCTCACTTCCTTCTGTCTTAGCTTATTGCAATTACTGCAAACTGAGTTCATGGTGAAAAAGACATTGGCACTCAGGGAAAATCTACACACGTCCAAAACCTGGGGCTGATCTGGAGTGCTGGAGGCTGTATCAGTCCTAAGCATAGCCGCCACTGGGACTCCCATGTCAGTCAGGGAAGAGGGGAAGACAACCTTTTCAGCATTTTTCATCACCTTGGACAACTTTACAGCATGCTAGAGAGAATAAACAGGAACTGTGTCACAGCCAGAGACCACCATGACAAAGGGGTGGGGGGGGAGGGGCTGCCATCCAGTGTCCCTGGGCCTCCCGAACCCCTGAAACATGGCGTGGCAGCAGGGACAGTTACAGCCAGTTTCATTTAGGAACTAGCTCAGCTATCCCCAAAGACCCTAGTTCATGGGAAAGTCTGAATTCTGGCACAGAATTGAGGCTTTCCACCGAGATTGTCTAATATGGAGCAAGATGCATTAAGGTGGCCTTGCCCCATGTTACCCTTGATTAGATTTATAAGGTCTTTGGCTGCCACGAGGCTGGTTGATCCATCTACACCAATCTCAGTCAGCAGAGGAGGGAGGAGAGGATGGAATCTTGCCAGTAGTCTCAGGCCAAATCAAATTGCCCACGCTTGTCCTAGCTTGAGTATCTTCCTCACATGTAACTTTTCCCCTCTTGACCACCCTCTGATGTCAAGCAACATCAGACCAAATGAGTAGATCTTGTAATCTCTCCCTCTGTTGATCCACCAAGCCCCACTAAGCATAATACCACACTGTATCTCCAAACAAAAAGAGAAATATGCAAAAACAACTGTATGTACTTCAGATGTGCTCATTTCCCAAGAACAGCTGCAGAACAGAAATCCTCATAATACTTCATTTCTCTTTCCAGTATAATAGGACAGCACTGAACAACAGCCAATAACATAATGTGTTTAATGAGTAGGAGCACATCATGTCCTAGTATGTTACTGGGCAGACATAACAGAAATACAAAGGGGAAATCATTATTATGACAATTGCTCCATTTAATAGACAACAACCACATAAAATCAGAATATAGTAGAATACAAACAGCTCTTTTGTCCCATGGCAGAACATAATAACTATAATAAAAAACAAATATATTTGGACCAATAACAAATATTTGTTCTAAGAGAATACAGCTACTTTTGTCATGAATACTTTTAAAACAAAGACTAAAACATCCTGCTCAGACTGAACAGAATATCCCACTTCTGACACCAAAATGTTATGAATAACTTTTCAATAACTTTAAAGCATAGGTTCTTTTTATTGTAATTTCAGTCTGAGAGGTATAGCAGAACTTTTACAAAACAACAAAGAATGACATTTAGACATACAGACATACAGATTCTATGCAACTACACTGGGTTCACAAACAACCTACAGTTACATTGGCTGACAAACAAACAAAAGGGGGGTTACATTTTCACTCAGCATTCACACACAACATGCATCCATCTCCATGCATACAAATATTACCATATCCTCTCTCCCTCCTTGGAGAAGCACCTGCTAAGGTCAGACACAGCTTCCACTGCAGCCTGCCAGCACATAGTTCCAAAATGCCAAAACACCGAAACTTCAAAAAGAACATCTCCAAAACACACTCCTTTCTCTTCCCATGAGAAAAGGAGACCCCAAAAGTGACCAGACTGCTTCCCTGCAAATCTGCCACTTTCCCACACACCATCTCCACTGAGCATGGTGGGTGAACAGCATCGCTGTCTGTCACACTTTCTGGACCGTCATAAGGTCACTTTTTAATATAAATAATCTTTATTAATTTTCTACCGATTAAAACATTGATAGAATTCAAGATAGATTTAAAAAAGTTCAAAGATCTTGGAAAGAGAGTAGAGTGTGCAATGTAAGGTGGTGGGGATATAGCAAGGCATAATGAAGAGAAAAAGGGGGAAAAGGATAAAAAGGGTGAATAGAGTAAGATAAAAATCGCGCATAAAAAAATAAAAAGATTGAATTCCTGGCATCTTCTTCGAAGTGTTCACCTTTTCTTTCTTCTCTCAGTCTAATCATTTCTTTTTAGTTCGTCTCTCTGTTTCTTCTTTTCATATTTTCCTTCTGGTGACTGGTATTTTTCTTGTCTCAAGTCTTATCTCTCTCTTTTTTTCCTTCCCCCCCTTTTTTCTCCACCTTCAATTTGTTTTAAATATTCCATTATTCTACTCCAATCTGTTTCTTTTATTTGTTCTCCTCTGTTTTTTGCTAGTAGAAAGGTAAGTCTGTCCATATTCGTTATATCTAGACCTTTATTATCCAATTGTCTTTTTCTGGGGTTTCTTTTTTTTTCCAGAGCCGTGTGTAGTAGATTCTTGCAGCTGTTGTTAATAAGAATAGTAGTTCATTTTTGTTCATTTCATGTATCCCTAGTAAAAATATTTCTGCTTTGAGTGGTATCCTGATTTCTAATATGTTTTCTAATTTTTCTTGAATTTTTTTCCCAATATGCTTTGGCCTTTTCGCAGATCCACCACATATGGTAGTATCTTCCATCCTTCTTCCCACACTTCCAACATATTGAGTTTAGGTTTTTATAGTATTTCCCTAATTTCTGGGGGGTCATATACCACCTATAGGCCATTTTTATCCAGTTTTCTTTTAGATCTATTGCATAATAATATCTTAATTTTTTATTCCAGATTGCCTCTCATTCTTCCTTTTTAATTTGTCTGCCTAGGTTTTCTTCCCATCTGATCTTTTTTTCTCTCCATTTCCCATTCTAACAGGGGTTTTTTTTGTATATTTTAGTTATCACTTTCCTTTTGCATTATTTTATCCCAAAATTTGTTTTGATCTGCAAAGCCTATTTCCTTATCTTTTAAAAAAATATTATCCTATTTGCCAATATTGGTAACATGATATATTTTTATCTAATTTTTTCATTTCCTGTTGGGTTTTCATTTTCCATTCTCCTCCTTGTTTTTCTAATAAATCCTTGTATCCTAACCATTTGTTCCATTCTAATATTCTCCTTTGTGAGGCTTCTAGGGGTGATATCCACAGGGGTGTCTTGTCATATAATTTATTTTTGTATTTTTCCCAGATTTTAAGTATGGTAGATCTTACAAAATGATTTCCGATTTTTTTTTTCTTTTTTGGACATTCCGTACCATGTGTAGGAATGCCAACCTTGTCTTAAGTCGAATCCTTCCATATTCAATTTTCTTTTTGGTTTTCCAATTTAGTCCAATCCTTTGCCCACATTAGGGCATAGGCCTCGAAGTATAATTTTAAATCTGGTGTGGCTAGTCCACCTCTCTTTCTTTCATTGATCATGTCCTTAAATTTTATCCTTGCTTTTTTTCTTTTGCCATATAAATTTTATTATATCTCTATTCCACTCATTTAGTAATTTTTGGTTCCTTATTATTGGCAGGTTTTGAAATAAAAAAGATCATTTTTGGTAGTATATCCATTTTAACACTTATATAGTGATATTTTGCTGATGTTGTCCACAAGTTGTAAATGAATAATAGACATCTTCCATCCTGGAATATCCTGGCTCCATCTCAGTTTCCTGGACCAGATGTTGACTCTTCATGATTGGTGTTAGCCTTGTACTGACTTCCTTCTTAACATCCTTAAGTTAAAAGAACCATTGTCTTTGCCTCAAAAGTTCATCAAGTCAGCAAATGTTGATAAATGTAAACAGATGTAAACATTTCTCTTATCATTGTCATAGTTCTTATCACAGTTTACCAGGCAGGTCAGCTATTTCAGTTATCATTAGCAGGTTTTAATTACAATTCAGCAAATAGGTAGTTAGTCATTGCAGACCTTAATATCAGAATGGCATCTCCAAAATTATTAGATCTCATTCATTCCCCTTCCACCAACACATAATGTATTTATATTTTTGTCACACTTTCAGCTGAGGAAGGGTAGAGAATAATATAGTAGACAAAACACCATCAAGATGTAGTTTCATATCTTTGCCCAAGGAACTTGCCATCCTAATTTTGGCCACTGCTGGAGTCCCTCCTTCCATCTCCTGCTATAGACAATGGTTGTTTAAACTTTAAAAATACAATGTACAAAATGTATAATGGTGAAGACAACATATCAAGGTGAAGACAATGTATCAAAGTCAAGACAGTGATGAAAAATGAGACCTGTAATCTCAAGAATAGAAATCAATCCCACTGAATCTTTTAACAATGCAATCCATCATATTGACTAGATTTTCTCTCTATCAAGCAGTCATTAGGCTTCCATTGTAAAGACCACATGAAGGAAGATGTCCACAAACTCAGATCCTTAATTACTATTGTCAAGAAGGATGCCCATAAACAAGCTGCTCTTTCATGTCATGCTCAATACCATCTATCATTTGTCTATATCTCAGTAAATGGGTATGAGTTCCAAATAAGTCTAATTCATCTCATTGATGGAGTGGAATATGAATTCATTAATTTTGAACAGAAAAATAGGCCATGTAAGGCAGAAGCTCCACTGGGAACACATCCGGCCTTGACAGATCCGGCAGATTCATTCATTCAGAAAAAAAAGTGTTTGTTTGGTCTGATTATTCATCTAGCACATTACCATTTCCCCTCTTTATTTAACCCCTGCTATAAGAACAGGACTGATCTATTAGCAGACAAGCTTCTGCCAATGAAGGCGTAAAACTTTATGCTAAGGGGGAAGATGGGATCTTGTTATGAATGTGTGTAGGCAGATACAGAGCAAGAACCCTGTTATGATGGCAAAGAATATATAATCAGTGAATGTCAAAGAATGTTACAACAGTCTTTTCTGCCATGAAGCAAAATTGAAACCCTGATGGATCAAACACATATTTTGATGAGAGGGAAAGGAAATATCGTATTTAAATTAACCCATCTGTTCCGGTCTCTTGCCTTGCCAGATAAAAGTTGACAAGTCTTTTTGCTATTGTTTAAATACAATGTCATTTACTAAAACTGGTGAAAACATTTTAGGTAATAGATTCATCTTGATTACTGAAATTCTATAATCCCATCACCATTAAAAACCGCAGTAGCAAGAGAGGGCCATCATTGTCTAGTTCCTTTTTACATGGTTTTGTGAGTTCTCTATTAATCAAAATTTGAGAAATTTGATTGTCATAAATCTGTTTGATCCATTATTGAAAATTTGGTCACAACATATTTCCGCATCTAAAAATATCAAAGCCACCTAAAATAGTTTAAAATATCCACAACATTCCTAGTGTTATTGTTTAACTGAATCTTTTGGTAAAAATCTTGCTTGATCCTCATGTATTAAAGTTTCTAAAACTTTTTTCAATCTCTTTGCTAGAATTTTAAGAAAAATTTTATAGTCATTGTTCATCAAGGGTATTGGTCTATCATTTTTCAGATCCTCTGCATCTTTGTCTTCTTTGGGGATTAGAGTTCTATTAACCTATCATCAGGAATCTGGTACTTTGTTACTTAATGGAACGTTACTAGTTTGCAATAAAGGTACACTTAGTTAATCCTAGAGAGTCTTGTAGTACTGTGTCATCATTCCACCAGGAACTGGTGTCTTTCCTATTTTCATCTCCTGAAGTGCCTTAATAACTTCCACCATTGTTACTGGTTCATCAAGCCCTCCTTTTTTGATCTTCAGTAAACATCAGGAGGTCTTATCTAAATATTTCTCTAAATCCTTTTTCGTACATCAGAAAGTTTTATAGAGTAAGTTATAAACAATTGAACTGATCTTGTCTTGATTTGTAAATTCTTGTTTTCCCTCTCTAATATGAGGGTTGAATGAAAAGTAATGCCTCCACCTTTGTTACTTGGGTTTGGATGGGAATATTTTAATAAATCAAACGCAGAAATAATGCTTAGAATGTGCTCTTTAGCTACCACTATTCACTTTTCCACATAATCACCAGACAATTGGATACATTTCTGCCAATTATTAACAAGTTTTCTGAAGCCGTCACGGAAGAAGTAGACACTCTGTTTCCGCAACCAGCGTCTCACACTTCTCTCAACGTCTTCATCAGAAGCATAATGATGTCCCCACAGATCTTATTTCATTATCGGGAACAGATGGAAGTCAGATGCTGCTAAATCTGGACTGTATGGAGGATGCCGTACGGTGGTGAGATCCAGTCTCTGAAGTTATGCTATGGTGGCATGTGAAGTGTGTGGTCTAACATTGTCATGCTGCAGGAAAACATTTCCCTTTTCCTTTCAGACCCTTGTTAGCCGTCGTTTCAAAGTTCACAGTGTTGTGATGTAATGTTCTGAATTTATTGTTGTTCCATGTTCAAGGAAATCAACATGGATAACACCATCAGCATCCCACAACACTGTTGCCATGATTTTTCCAGCTGAGGGCTGTGTCTTGAATTTCTTTTTCTGGAGTGATATTACATAGACTGATGCTTCATCTCTGGATCGTAATGGTGTACCCACATTTAGTCTCCTGTCACAATTAAATGGAGAAAGGCGTCACCTTCATTCTCGTAACGCGAAAGGAGTTCCTGGCAAATTTCAAGTCTGTGCGGTTTCATTTCAGGCATCAGCATCCTGGGTACCCATCATGCACAGATCTTCCGATAGCCAAGCAAAGCAATAATGTGACCCACACATTCTTGTGAAATGCCAATTATGCTTGAAATTTCTGAATGATACGATGATCATCCTGAATCAATCTCTCAACCTTTTGCTTGTGAAACTCGGTGGTTGCTGTCACAGGACGTCCAACTCTTTGTTTGTAACGCAAGTCAGATGTTCCCACCTCAACATCTTTAAACTTACTTGCCCAATGACGCACAGTATTCACATCAACACAATCACCATAAACAGCTTGCATTCTCCGATGAATCTCCTTTGGGGTGACACCTTCTGCTGTCAAGAATTCAATGACTGCATGTTGCTTAAGTCACATTGACCGACCGTCTGCGCAGGGTTCCATACTTCGCACTTTAACACAAACGTTCAATGCTAAGGCTTTCCACCAAATGGAACTGTAGAGGAGAGTCTACTCAAGAAGCCAGTACCTGCCACATACCAGTACTGCCATCTGTTGAGGAGTTACAAAGGTGGAGGCATTACTTTTCATTCAACCCTCGTATTTAGTATTAATTTATTCCCTCTATCTTTTCTCATCTTATATGCTAGCCAGCTTCCCAGTTTATTTGCCAGTTTAACAATTTTCTGTTGCCCATATCTTAACTTCTTGGCAATTTCAGCCACTATAATAATAAATGTTTCTGGAGCCATCTAATCTCATGAATCAGTTCCATGTCTGGAGGCTTATTTTGTAATTTCTCTTTCTCCTGAATTGTATCATAAATGTTATTCTACTTTTCTTGTTTCTTTCTATTTCAGTAATTTGTTGTATAACGGACCATTTCATAAAGGCTTGCTGGCATCCCAAATCATCTTCATGTTGGTCCTTTTATTCGTGTTTTCTTAAAAATAATTAGCTGTAGCTTTGCTTTTAAAGTCATTTTCTTGTCATATAATAGTAATCTCATTAAATTTCCAAGTGAAAACAAGCTCTGCCAAGAGCACTATTCAACAAATTCCTCACCTTGCGGACAATTTTATTGTCCAGAAGGTGGAAGAGGCAACAAGAGGATCAGCTATTCTTGATCTGATCCTAGTCAACAATGAGGACCTGGTAAATGGAGTGGAGGTGGTGGGATCCTTAGGTGGAAGTGACCATTTTCTCCTGGAGTTTGTGATACAAAGAAAAGGGGAAATTAAGAGAAGTAAGATAGGAATTCCAGACTTTAGGAGCTGGCTTCAGGAAATTTAAGGAAACACTGAGCGTAATTCCATGGACAGGAATAATAAAAAAGGGGAGAGTTAATGATGGGTTGGAGTTTCTTAAAAGTGAGATATTGAAGGCACAAATGCAAACAGTGCCAACAAAAAAAATAAATAAGAGAAGTGTAAAGAAACCAGAATGGATGTCCAAGGAACTTTCAGCTGAGCTAAGATTTAAAGGAGTCATTTACAAGAAATGGAAAGGGGGGAAAATCACAAAAGAGGAATTCAAACAAATAATCAATACATGTAGGGAAAAGCTACAAAAGGCCAACGCACAAAAGTAACTCAAGCTTGCCATAGAGATTAAAAACAATAAAAAGGGATTCTTTGGTTATGTCATTAAAAAAAGGAAGAACAAGGAAATGGTTAGGGCCTCGGCATGAAGATGGTGAAATGCTAACAAGGGATGGGGAAAAGGCAGAATTACTCAACACCTTCTTTGCCTCAGTCTTCTCCTAAAACATTTAATATTCAAATGCAAGCCAAAATAGGTAAAGAAGTAGTCCAGGAATATCTGGCTAAGATATTTTAAATGAATTCAAGTTTCCAGGGTCAGATGAAATACATCCAAGACTATTGAAGAAACTGGCAGAAGTCATTTCAGAACCACTGGAATTAATCCTTGAGAATTCTTGGAGAACAGGAGAAGTCCCAGCAGACTGGAGGACGGCAAATGTTGTTCCTATCTTCAAGAAGGGGAAAAAAGATCACCCAAACAATTATTATCCAGACAGCCAGACCACAATACCAGGAAAGATCCTGAAGCAGATCATTAAGGAGGCAGTCTGCAAACACTTAGAAAGGAATGCTATGATTACTAAAAGTCAACATGGATTTCTCAAAAACAAGTCATGCCAGACTAATCTTATCTCTTTTGTTTCAATACAGTTCCAAGCTTGGTAGATGCAGGGATGTAGCATATCTTGATTTCAGTAAGGCCTCTGACAAGGTCTCCCATGATCTTCTTTCAAACAAACTAGTAAAATGTGGGCTAGACAATACTTCTGTTAAGTGGATTTGTAATTGTTAAGTGACCGAACTCAAAAGGTGCTCATCAGTGATTCCTCTTCATCCTGGAAAGAAGTGATGAGTGGAGTGTCACAGGTTTCAATCCCGGGCCTAGTTCTGTTCAACATATTTATTAATGACTTGGGTGAAGGTTTAGAGGGCAAGATGATGAAGTTTGCAGATGACACCAAATTAAGAGGGATAGCTAAATACTCCATACTGAATTTCAACAAGGAGAAATGTAAGATACTACACTTAGGCAGAAAAAAAAATGAAATGCAAAGATACAGGATGGATGACACCTGTTTTGACAACAGGCTGTGTGAAAAAGATCTTGGAGTCTTAGTGGACAACAAGTTAAGCATGTGCCAACAATGTGATGTAGCAGCTAAAAAAGCCAATGGGATTTTGGAAAGTCATGGTGCCCCTCTTTCTCCTTTGATCAGACCTCACCTGAAATATTGTATCAAATTCTGGGCACTACAGTTCAAGAGAGATATTGACAAGCTGGAACATGTCCAGAGGAGGGCAACTAAAATGATGAAAGGTCTGGAGACCATGTCCTATGAGGAGTGGCTTAAAGAGCTGGGTCTGTTTAGCCTGCAGAAGAGAAGGTTGAGAGTATGGTGGAAGCTCCTTCTTTGGAGGCTTTTAAACAGAGGTTGGATGGCCAGATGTCAGACAAACTTTGATTGTACTTTTCCTACATGGCAGGGGGTTGGATTAGATGGCCCATGTGATCTTTTCCAACTTTATATTTCTATGAATGTCTCTTCCATTGCACAACACCAGAGCAACAGGATTATGATATGCAATCATTCTATGTAGAGTTGTTATATTTTTAATTTTATGGCATAGATTTAGATATCGAAAATATCTCAGGCCCAGAAAATGAAATGTTTTTGGAGAGGGGAGTGTATTACTTTGGTTGACTGTATTTATATCTTCAGATATCTTTGATTGTAAGATTGTCCATTAGTTCAAACATGATTTTGCTAGTTTACCTTGGTTTTCTTTAGTCTTTTTCTTTGGTAATCTGTCCGGTTTGGGTAAAAATATACTGCCCTAGAATGTAGGATCTATCTGCCAGCATCTCATACAAATACACATTCAAATATGATCACATAAACACACAGAGAGAAAAAATTACTTACACATAATATGTAGGATACACCCCTTCAAAGTACCAGCACTGCTTTTTGGCATCTGAATACTGAAAAGGAAAGCAGGATAATGACTATAAATATATTTACACTGTAAAATCCCTTCACAACTAGGTAACTCAGAGATATGCTGAACTATCAGTCCAATGGTTGAGGATGTAGTCAAACAAATTTGGAGGACCCAAAATTGGTACAGGCTATTACAGCTGGTGAGTCAACTCGGTATACTGGTTTAAGCATTGGACTACAACTATGGGGACAAGAGAATGAATTTCACTTTGGCCACAGAAACATACTGGATGACCTTGGGCAAGTCATACACTCTCAGCTCCATAAAACACTGTGATTGGTTCTCCTTAGGACTGCCGTAAATTAGAAATGACTTGAAGGCACCCAAAAACAAAAACAGGTTAGATTTATATCTAACAGAGGGTTCAAGAGGAAAGGTCTGCAGTCCACAAAAGTAAAAACTACAGTAATAGCACTCACAAATTCAGCAAATGTTATATTACCAAAGCAAACAGTAAATATATAAGAAAGGTGCCACTAGCAAGAGGAGACTGGAAGCTACTTCACTCCACCAAAATCACAAGTTCACAACCAATTACTATTATCAGACAAGCTTCCTACCAATTTCATAGAGTCATTGTTGGCAAGTTACAGTATAAGGGAAAGGAGGAAATTCACAGTTTCAGGGAATAATCATTTTTTTCCTTTTCCCCTCCTTCTTTCGTGACCACTCATTAATCCCAGTCCACCTAGAAGGTCTTTTTGTGTCAGAAGAGTGGGGTAAAAATAAGTGAAATAATGAGCAGTGTGCCGTGACAAGATTCAACATCCCTCTCATTTTCTAAACCTTCTCTGCAGGTGCCTTTTGACCTTTGCATTTGTATTAAGAGAGAAACTAGGAACTAGTGGGTGCTTTACTTCTTTCATCACTTTAGCTTGGCCCCTAAGACCCCTGTACCTTTTAACATTACTACACAAAGCAGGAAATTACAGCAGTTGCTGTTTTTATCATCTGGCTTTTGTTGTTGAAGTTACTTCTTGGCTGCAAGATACTATTGTATATAAAATGAGTCCAACTCCAATAGTTTGTCTGTGCTAATCTGCTCCTTTGATGAATCCACAAATAGTCACCTTCAGTCTCATCTTGGAAGAAAAGTGGTATATAAATTAAATAAACAAAGAAGCAAATAAATAAGACCTGATGCAGGACATAGTAAAGGTAAAGGTAAAGGTTTTCCCCTGACGTTAAGTCCAGTCGTGACCGACTCTGGGGGTTGGTGCTCATCTCCATTTCTAAGCTGAACAGCTGGCGTTGTCCATAGACACCTCCAAGGTCATTTGGCCGGCATGACTGCATGGAGCGCCGTTACCTTCCCACCGGAGCGGTACCTATTGATCTGCTCACATTGGCATGTTTTCGAACTGCTAGGTTGGCAGGAGCTGGGGCTAACAGCGGGCGCTCATTCCGCTCTCGGGATTTGAACCTGGGACCTTTCGGTCCACAAGTTCAGCAGCTCAGCGCTTTAACATACTGTGCCACCAGAGGCCCGCTAATGCAGGACATACATTACTAAAATGACCACAAAAGTTTCCACAAAATCATTTTGTCCTAATATATTAAAAATAAGTGCACTGTCATAATGGATACATTTGCTTGTTTACATACATAGTCTAGGCATTATTACTTCCCTTGGAGATTTTAATTGCAAGAGACACACAACTCAACTTAAAAGTGATTCTACAAAATTCAGCAGAAAATATAACAAACCGTTCACCCCACAATCCACCTCCAAGTAGCAGTGAGCTAGGCTGGGAGAAACAGCCTTCTCCAGTGTTAAGTGATCTTCTTCTGTTATTTGGACATGCTGCTTCTTCACTTATCCATCCATATACATGATAGGGCAAAAAAGAATTTAAAACAAACATTTTTGGCCCTTCCCTACTATTTCTCAGTATAGCCTCAGAAAGTCCTTTATGCTTGAATTCTCTATCTGCTGTTTCCATAGCAGCATTCCCAACTAAATGGAATCGGCTTGTTTAAAATAAGACTTCAGTCCTAGTTTTTTCAACTGTTAGTTTTTCTCCCTCTAATACATTATTGTTAAATAATTATAAGTAAGTCCAATTTTAAAATATGAAATGGAAGGCATCATTTTAATTGGAATGTAAACTTGAACAGACTTAATTCTCCACTGAATAACTACACTAAACAATGGCCCAATACTCTGGATTCCCTAGGGGAATCGGGAGAGATAATGACATCTGCAATCCTGACATGTTACAATAACTATTTATATTATGGGTGTAAGTAGTGAGATTGCATTAGAGCAGTTGTGTATGTGCTTTACTGCAGCAGTGAAAAGAACTATAAGAATATCTCCTGTAAGATTATGTAAATTGTTGCCATAAAAAGTAACTTTCCAAGTTCTGCTTCAATATGATCCCCAGTTCCAACATTTTAAACCTTTATGTTAAAGAGCATGGGGAATGATATCACTCCATACTTGTTTCTGTAAAAGAGGAACACAAGAATAGTTCTCCATTTCAGGGAGTTTGGAAACGTTTCTTTCTTTTGTACATCTCTCAAACTCTTTGTTGGGGGGAATCTTGTAAACTACTCAAAAAAGTAACTTTCCCCAGCTCTGTCCAAGTTCAGGGAAATTTGGCTAATGTTTAATTTCTTTCCATGAGTTGAATAGCAATGTGGAAGGCTGCCAGAATGACTTTGATGCTCAGTTTGCTTAAATTACCTCTAAAGTGAACAGGGTTGAATAAATTTACAGCAGTTAAAGGTCTGGCCTGTTCTTGTCAGCCAGTGGCCAGAAAAGCAACATTACGTTTTTCACAAAAACAGCAGAACAAAACTCAAGGAGGTAAAAGGAAGAATAATGTACCCATGTGACTTATCATGACAGCCTTAAACGAACAGATCATACAACCTGAAATAATCTAACAGATGTCTCTTACTGTCAAATTCTCATATTATGCCAAAGACTTTAAAAAAGCAAAGGATGTGGGTTTGCTAATGCTGGTAGATTCAAGTTCACATATTAACAGTAACTTCTGTAGCAAGCGTATATGTTCAAGGCAACCAAGTAGCTTTATCACAACCAGAGTTGGCTCAATACCTTTTGCCACCTGAGTGCCTACTGTATGCTTTGAACCATCCACTTATGATACACAGTGTACAAAACCAACCAGATCATTTTTTGAAGTACATCTCTCCATTCCTGTCAATAGAAATAAAATAACAAATTCTGCACCACCAACGTGATCACAGAATGGAACTCTGGTCCTTTCAAATAGATGATGCCTTCAAATTATCAAGTAAAAACTACAACAATCACAAGACTAAATTACATAAATGAATAAAAGCAGTATCAACAATATGGCAATATGCTAATATAAGCTTAGGTTTTGGTGCAGAGGATGCCCAGCATGGGCTACTGGATGCCAAAAGCCCTTTGAATGCTACTCTCCATAAGATAGGGAAAAAGGAGAAAGAGGTAAGTGGTAGGCTTTATGCTGTCTAATGGACTAAAGTTGTAACCACCTTTTCATAGTCTCTATTATAATAATTTCTTCCTTTTAAAGATTCTAATGCTCATGTGAAAGTGCACAGTACATTTAAAGAAATATTTGGCTTGCATAACAAAATAGCTTTGCCAAAATGGTACAAAAGCAAACAGTGATGAAAGAAATGCATGGTTTCCATGGACTGCATCTATGTGAAATTTATCATTTACTTTGATTTTCAGTTAAATTCTCATTGAAAAATACAATTCCTAAGAAATAATGCTGTCAAAATATTTTTTCTAGGTTTTTGGTTTTCAGCGTATAGACCAAAACCCTAACAAGACTGAATATTTAGATATTGGAATGCAGCAAAAAAAAAAAAAAAGGGGGGGGGGGATGCTGTTAGCTATATAATGTATTCTGTATGTCTTTTAACAGTATACTAGCTGTGCCCTGCCACATGTTGCTGTGGCAAAGTATGGTGGTATGGGAAAGAAAGTACAGTAGAGTCTCACTTATCCAATATAAACGGGCTGGCAGAATGTTGGATAAGTGAATATGTTGGATAATAAGGAGGCATTAAGGAAAAGCCTATTAAACATCAAATTAGGTTATGATTTTACAAATGAAGCACGAAAACATCATGTTAGACAACAAATTTGGCAGAAAAAGTAGTTCTATAGGAAGTAATGCTATGTAGTAATTACTGTATTTATGAATTTAGCACCAAAATATCACGATATATTGAAAACATTGACTACAAAAATGCGTTGGATAATCCAGAACGTTGGATAAGCGAGACTCTACTGTATTGAGGAATTGTTGGTAGTTAGTATATGTTATTTCCTAAAGCTTGTGAATATATAATATTTCTGGGTGTTCCTTTTTTTTGTCTGTTGGAGGCAAGTATGAATGCTGCAAGTAGGCGGAATGATTAGCATGTAATGGCCTTTCAGCTTCAAAGTCTGGCTGCTTCCTCCCTGGGGGAATCTTTGTTGGGAGGTGTTAGCTGGCCCTAATTGTTTCATGTCTGGAATTCCCATTTTCAGAGTGCTGTTCTTTGCAATATTTTGTGTTCTTCTACTGTCTGTGTAGATGAAGAAGTAACCATATGGAGTACTTGAGCGCACATATTGAAAAAGAAAGGCTGGTGCCCTCGGAAAACAGAGGATTTGCCAGGCTTTGATGATGGTAGGCTATTCAGTGCTATTCATGCTGACCAAAATGGATTCCCTTAGGTAGGAAGCAGCCAGGCAAGTGGAGTTTATATCCCTGTAGAATAATGTCCAGGGTGGGGGGAAGAAATGTTGTCTGTTGGAGGGAAGTATGAATGCTGCAATTAGCCAGAATGATTACCATGTAATGACCTTTCAGGTTCAAAGCCTGGCTTGTTTTCTCCCTGGGGAATTCTTTGTTGGGCGGTGTTAGCTGGCCCTGATTGTTTCATATCTGGAATTCCCCTGTTTTCAGAGTGTTCTTTATTTTTAGGGTTTCTTTCAGCATGTTGATTGCACTGTAAGAGGATAGGAAGGTATAATCATGTTGTTTTCATGTTAGGAAAGAGGTAGTGTAGGTTTTTTATATGTATGTCTTCACATTGGTTGTGGCTTGGCAATATTTTCTGTTCTTCTATTGTCTGTGTAGATGTAGATGTAGCCATATGCAGTGGTTGCTTACACAGACAGAAAATGGGTTGTGTCCCCCGGAAAACGGAGGAATTGCAGACATGAAACAATCTGGGCCAGGTAACATCTCCCAACAAAGGTTTCCTGCAGAGAGGAAGAAGCCAGCGTTTGAAGCTGTAAGGCTATTCAATGCTAATCAAGGTGGGCATTTGCAACATTCACACTTGGCTCAATTAGAAAAGAGTTCTTTCTCCCACTGTGTAGCTTTCAGATCTACAGGTATTTGTGTGAATATATAGGTGTGTTTGTTTGTGAGTATAGATAGATAGATGTGTGTGTATAAAGGGGTGTGTGTGTGTGTTTGTGTGTGTTGTGCATACACACACACAGAATCCCTCCCACCTAACTATGGTTTCCAACCTGGGCCGACTCCCCAACAAGGACCTGGCCAGGGCTGAGAGGCAGCAAGGCGACTACAAACTTGAAAGTTTACATAGGTTGAACTTCAAATTGAATTGCATGGGCTGTTGTAGGGTGACAGAGGGAAAGCCGCGGTGCATGCTGGGAATTGAAGTCTATGCACTCGCCTCTTTTGAATGCCCTCGTCTTCTATCTATTTTGGTTTTTTAAGTCTTTGGCGCTGTGTTCTATGTGTTTCTGTTAGTGTTGGTCACTCATTGGGTTTGTAGGCATTTTGCGGCCAAATTTGGTGTCATTTAGTCCAGTGGATTTGTTGTTTATTCGGTCCTACAAACAAACAGTACATTTATATATATATAGATGGGAGATAATGAATTTGATACCAATTTATCAATTTATCAGAAATCTGGGTAACTTTGTCCTTTCAATTTGTTGAGGCATCTGAATAGACTTGACTGGTCTGTCTATTTAGTTGGGGTGGTGCTTGCTATTTTTTCTTTGCCAGAGGAGTTAAAAATAAAAAAAATTAAAAATGATCTGTAGTTGTCTCACTTGATATGTTCAGGTATGAATAATTTATCTGATTTTATAACACAAGTAGTCTGCCACTGCAGAAAATGCTCTGCCGGAGCTGGTAGAATATCTTTGATTGCTCTGCAAACATTAATCATCCTGTTTTATTTTGAATTAATGTGGGGGTAAAACTGAACAGGACCCCATTAGAGGGCACTACACTGTATTTATTATCCTTTTTGCATAAAAGCAACATTAAGAGCTTCAAAATGCAATTTCATTTTCAAATAATGAATCATTCATGACCCTTGTCATTTCATGGAAGATAGCAAATGCATTGCTCTCCTAGAACATTGTGACTATCATTAAGCATAATGCCTTTCCCTCCCACCCTTCCACAAAGAAAGGATGTTCATGTTTACCAAAACACAATAAATGGGAAAATGGTTGCTCCTTGAACGGGTAAGCATTCGGACTAATAAGCAGGTGTTCAAAAATGGAGTGAAAAGAAACAGTTTACTTCTTTCACTGCTGTCCTGGCTTAAAACAAGCATGCACACTGACATGTAAACAGAGACAACCCACCAATTACTTTTAAATGGATAGTGAGGTTGTAACGGATTATGCCCCCCCTTAATTATTTGTTATAGAATAAGGCAACATGGTGTGCAACAGTACTTCTTTACACATATTGAATACAACTGCTGACATATATTGCAAAGAAATCCTGTCAATATACAGCTCCTGTCCAATTAAGTTCATTTTTGTCTGGCTCAGCCCAGCAACCTTTATATTGTTCAGGACCCTGGACAGTGGCAGAGAGCTGCAAGGAAGCAATGTCAGCTTTAGCTGGTTACTTGGCTGCAGACATTCTGGTGGACATTATTCAATTTTCTCCTCTGTCGTGAAGTTCTATTCTTTTAGCATCAGTTTTTATCTTCAGTATGGGAACAATAATCCTTATCTAATCACCAAGGCAGAAATTAAATTTTCTATTCAATCCATGCATATGAATTAGCACATTTGGTACTATTACTACACTTAGTCTGCTACATGAATTATCTTGTTTGGCTTCTTGACACTCAATGTCAGGTGATGTTTGCTTATAGTAGTTCAAACTAAATTGTCATGAGGAAGAGGGAGCAGGCTTGTTTTCTGTGATCCTGGAGACTAGGACTCAGAGCAATGGTTTCAAATTATAGGAAGGGAGATTCCACATGAACATTAGGAAGAACCTCCTGACTATGCTGTTCAACAGTGAACATCGCCTAAGGATGTGGCAAAAGCTCCTTCTTTGGAGGCTTTTAAACAGAAACTGGATGACCATATGTCAGGGGTGATTGTGCTTTTCATGCATGGCAGGGGGTTGGATTAGATGGTCCATGTGATTTCTTCCAGCTCTATTATTCTATGATTCTACGAAACAACAGATGTCTAATTCGAATACTAGACACAAGCCAAAACTGATGGTAGTGGCAATATGGATTTTATTTCTGCTTTTACTCCTGCTTTTATCACATATTAATTGGAGATTTATAAGACACTAGCTGTGCCCGGCCACGCGTTGCTGTGGCGAAATATGGTGGTATGGGAATTGGTGAGGAATTGGTGGTAGTTAAGATAAAGAGTAAAGGTTTTCCCCTGACATTAAGTTGAGTTGTGTCTTACTTTGGGGGTTGGAGCTCATCTCCATTTCTAAGCCGAAGAGCTGGCGTTGTCCGTAGACTCCTCCAAGGTCATGTGGCCGGCATGACTGCATGGAGCGCCATTACTTTCCCGCCGGAGCAGTACCTATTCATCTACTCTCATCTGCACGTTTTTGAACTTTAGGGTTGGCAGAAGCTGGGGCTAACAGTGGGGGCTCTGTCCGCTCCCCCAATTCAAACCTGAATGAATGCTGTAATTAGGGGAAATGATTAGCATGTAATGGCGTTGCAGCTTTAAAGACTGGCTGTTTCCTCCCTGAGTGAATTTTTTGTTGGGAGGTGTTAGCTGGCCCTGATTGTTTCATGTCTAGAATCTCTTGTTTTCAGAGTGATGTTGTTTGCGATATTTTATGTGCTTCTACTGTCTGTGGCCTTCAGAAAACAGAGGATTTGCCAGACTTTGGTGATGGGAAGACTTTGTTGGGAGTTGTTTGCTGGCCCTGATTGTTTCCTGTGTGGAATTCCCCTGTTTTCAGAGTGTTGTTCTTTATTTAGTGTTCTGATTTTAGAGATTGTATTGTTCTGTTTTATGATACCACAGTAATTTTTATATATTCTGATTTTAGTGTTTTTGAATACTTGGAGCCAGATTGTATTCATTTTCACGGTTCACAGCAACACAATAACAACAACAACAACAACAACAACTTTGGTAATACACATTGCTTCACTCCGTTGTCAGCTTCCTTTCTGGAAGAATTCTTTCTTGGGAGGTGTTAGCTGGCCCTGATTGTTTCCTTTGTGGAATTCCCAATTTCCCTGCTTTCAGAGTGTTGGTCTTTATTTACTGCCCTGGTTTTAGAGATTATATTGTTGTGTATTATTCTACCACAGTAATTATTTCATATTACAGTAGAAACTGGATTATATGGCAGTGTGGAGTCAAGATAATCCAGTTCAAAGCAGATAATATAAGATTCTAAATGGGTTATATAGCTGTGTGGAAGGACCTTGACTCTACACTGCCATATAATCCAGTTAAAATCTGATAATCTGTATTTTATAGGCAGTGTGGAAGAGGTCTAAGTGAGGCCAAACTCTGCCTGTCCCCTGGGCCGAGTGGGTTGCTAGGAGACCAAGTGAGCAGAGCTTAGCCTTCTAAATGGCAGCAATTGGATAAAAACAATTATTTCTCTCCCTCTAATTAGGACTTTATTTTTCTTTTCTTTTTGTTGTATCAACCTAGAGGCGTGGATGATGGGTTGGGTTGTCAAATTTTGAGGTTGGGGGGGCCTTTAATTTTGTTTTTTTGTTGGTCTCCAGGATTCCATCACTCTTTTATATATATAGATAGGGAGATCAATACACCTTATAATTAATAAATAAATAAATAAATAAATAAGACAAGAATAGCCATGATGGTGATTATTAAAAATAAGCACCCGTAAACCAATGGTGTCTCCAATAAGTATAGAAAGTCCGACTTTGTCTCAGATTGTTCCAGCACATTCTATGTACACAGTAGGAGTATCAAAGGCCCATGAATTGCAATGTTAAAATACCACCATTGCATGTAATGAGAACTAAGGGATTCGTTTCTATGGGATCAGGAAATATGTTCTTATCCTCACTCCATAGGTTAACCCAAACACCCAAAAAGCTTCACTGATTTTAATTAAGCATATTAAGGCTTGCAGCCATTGTCAATAATCACACAAAGCCCCAAGTGGCTTCCAGGAACATCGCAGCAGAGATTAAGGCCATTAGGTTCTGGCGCAGACAATTATGTTACCATCATGTGCCAAGAATATAAGGCTCAATTGTGAATCCAAATTCAATCTGTAAATGACCAGCTCATATCCAAGGAATTAATCCAATTTCTCACAAGCATTTCTGGACACAGCAGACAGGTTTATCCATGACTACTTGGTAGGAACAGTGGCACAAAAACATACTGAGCAAACAAATTTTACTATGACAATTAAGTTTGTTGTATCTCAACAACAGACAAAAGAAAAGCAACATGCTTGCCTAAGAATGACAGACATGAATTTCTTGTCCCTTCCCTTTAGCATCAGAAGAACAACCTTGCAGCAAAACATTTCAGTGAAGCCTTCAAGGACGACCTTTCATTACAATACAAAAGATTAACTGAAAGGATAAAGCTACCCTACAATAAACTGATTTCTTGATATTCTCTTATTCACTGACCTTTTGCAGAAGAGCAATCAAACTGTGAGCCTCAGCAAAAAACCCACCAGATGCTGCGTTAGCTACAGCATCCCAGACCTAAAAGGTTAACTGACTCTTTGCTGTTATTTAGAAAAGGAATTGGAAAAGCTTGAACAGAAGAAGGCTTAGTTTCATTCAGGATCACCCCAAGTACACACACTCCCCTCTCTGTCCACCTTTGCTTTGAATCGACAGATGTCATTGTGTGTTGCTGTATAATTGCTCTTGTCATTGTACAACATCCATAATGTTATCCCATTAGCTCTTTCAGGATCAAGGGGAAAATATTGGTTTAACTCACTCCCAGCTTATGTTTTTGGAAATATGTGTTGTCAAAGGCTTTCATGGCGGATCACAGGGTTGTTGTGTGTTTTCCGGGCTGTATGGCCATGTTCCAGAAGTATTATTTCCTGACGTTTCACCCACATCTATGACAGGCATCCTTTGCGGATGCCTGCCATAGATGTGGGCAAAACGTCAGGAGAGAATACTTCTGGAACATGGCCATACAGCCCGGAAAACACACAACAACCCTTTTTGGAAATATTTACTTTAAGACTCTGCCTACGAAATCCAGTCTTCTTGAGCTCCAAATTCATGTTATTGGCAGCAGTGCAAATTAAACGTAATTTGAAGAATATTTTCACAAGCTCTTTAACCTCAACAGGCTGGAAGCCAAAAGTGAGGAAACAACAACTTCCATAATAGAATCCCAATATGCTAATGATAATGTAGCCTGTATTTATTTCAGAGGAAGAGATGCAAGCCATTTGAAACACTTTTGCAGAAGCATATGAAAAATCTGGTCTCTCAATTAACATTGAAAAAAAACAAAGTGCTCAATGAGGAGGCACAAACCAATCCCTCTGTAATTCCAGAAATAAACTTTAATGGTGTAATGCTAGAAAATGTTGACAATTTCTGTGACCTTGGCAGCCACCTCTCTACAAAAGTTGGCATCAATGTCAAAATACAACACCGTTTGAGCTCTGCGAGCGCAGCATTTTTTTTATTGAACCAGAAAATGTTAGAGGAGTGGGACATTAGTAGGGATACAATGATGCTTGTTTATAAAGCTATTGCTTTTCCAACTCTGTTGTATGCCTACAAACATCACTCTCGACTTCTGGAAAGATTCCATTAGCCTTGCCTTTGAAAAATCCTACAAATCTCTTGGGAAGACGGACAAATGTCAGTTTTCTGGAAGAAGCAAAGACCACTCAGCATTGAAACAATGATTCTCTGCCATTAACTTTGCTGATTTGGCCACGCTGTCTGAATGTTTGTTCACTGACTCCCAAAGCAGTTACTTTACTCTCAGCTCAAGAATGGAAAATGAAATGTTAGTGGACAACAAAAGAAATTTAAAGATGGGTTTAAATCTAATATTTAAAAATGTGATATAAATACCAAAAACTGGGAAGTTCTGGCACTTGAGCGTTGTAATGAGGTCAGCTGCTACTAATAATCCTATGGATTTTGAAGAGGCACAAATAGAGGATCTAAGTAAGAAATGTGTTGAGAGGAAGATGCATGAAATCCTTGTCATGATGACCACCTTCCATCTGGAAATCTACTGTATGTCCTCATTATAAAGAACATGTGGATCCACAGTCACTTAAGGACCCACAAACATGATTTTACCTCTGGAAGACAATTATACTCGGCCACAAGTAATAATCTGTTATGATTATGGCACACATTATTTTAAAGTCTAATTCGTGTGGCATTGGGATAAGCTAAAAAAATTAAATAAGATATTTCCATTGCTGAACAAAGTTTTATGCAGGGACAAAACTGGCATTTTCCCCACACTTCCTGTATTTTTCCAAAGTAAGGGAGGAACGAAATACCATCAGCGATCCGGGAAGCACTGAAAGTTCAAAGAAAGGGCAGGATCTTTCCTAATATGCCAGAAACTTTGAAGGAGGAGCAGGACAAAAACAGTGGCAGAACAGAGTGTTCCTTATTCATCTGAATCCTGGCATGATGCAGCGAGAGCCTGTGTGAGGTTGTACAGACTCTATCACTAAGGAGCAATAGGGAATCACCTACAAGTGACCAGATAATAGTGATGCTGCCCCTCAGGTGGAGCTAGAAAAAGTGACTTTTTGGAACTACAAACATTCAAAAGTAACTTCCCAAGCAGGTTTAATTTTTCCTTCTAATGGTTGACTTTAAAGTATGGGGGTGCAATGAAAAAGAGAGCTGGCATGTATCATCAATTCCACAAGCCCTCAGCTATGGCCCATTCAACAATGAAACAATGTGCTTGGCCTTGGCAAGGAAAGCTATACACACAAGAAACAGCTACTTAACCCAGAATCAATGCCAAGATGATGCTGTGAGTACAAAGCAGTCGAAAAAAGATGGAAGCCTTACATGGAATCTCATTTTGCAGCTATGGAATAAATACTCTCACTTCTTCTGATCTTGTACAATTACAAAGAATGCCAGTGCTCTTCTTCATCCCTGCTGACTTTGATGCTACACTGTGCTCTTGCCACTTCTCATAATCTACAGCAGGGATAAGCAAAGTGTGGCTTGCAGTCTGCATGCTACTTCTCAGGGCTGCCAGGGGTAAAAGAAATGCTAAAAATGCTGCAAAATGGATTCTAAGAAGTGAAGTGATCATTTCCATCACATTTTCTGCATCCACTGCGATCCCAGAAATAAAAAATATCCTGAAAGCCTGCATTCTCATGTTTAACCCATCAATGCTATAGAACCAATGTGTGTCCATTTGTTTACCCTTCCAAATAAAGCAGAAATTCTGTATGATAAAATTCTAAACACAGGCACCCACCTGCACTTGCTACATGCCAATACAGATGGTTGTGTATATATTTGTTTGTTTTTCGCTTGGTTTAAAAATTGTGTACCAATAATTCCAAAGAATGGCCATTGAGTTTTGAACTGATGTAGATGTGGAAAGAAACTCAGGAAAGGGGCAGGACAGGACTTCCAGTTTTGCCCAATTCTAACAAAGTACTAGTCATAATTGAGCTGAGAGGGGGAGATCTATGAAATTGCTCATTTAAACCTACTGATTACTCCAGTTTTGAGATACTGTATGCAAAAGTGCTGAATAGGCATCTGTCAAGCCACTATATGGATACTTGACCTTGCACTTTTGTTTTCATTCAGATGCATCAGATGATTATTAACTCATACCTGCAGACTTATTAGAAAGGATACTAAAAGTGAAACTGAGTGAGGAGAGTGCTGGATGAAAGTTCACAAAACCAAAACATTTTTACAGGTAGTCCATTTTCAGAGCTAAATATCTCTAGTACTGTACTGAACACAGTCTATACTCGTAGTGAATTGGGACATTTTATTAGTCCTCAATTAGAAGAGAAGATAAAATAAGGGGTTTAGTATTTATTATCAAATACTGTAAAATAATACCTCATCTTACTTCTGCCATGGAAGTAGAAGAATGATTACTTTAGCTGCAGATATAATTCTGAGGAATTCAGATGTGGTTGCCACCAGGTCAAGATTCCTTTGCAAATTGATTGCATGGAAAGGATCCAGAGAAGAAGGGATGCTGGCCAACAGACTAAATGCACTGTGTTTGCTCATCCTCGGCCAACATAAAATATTCCTATCCCTAACAGGTTTTTCTTTAAAAGGCAGTGCAAGTAATTAAATGTCAGACTGGGGAGATGGGATTCTTTTGTACAAAGCCATCCCACGTTCACTACATGATCTCTAATGATGCAGGAAGCTTGTCTTGACTTCCTGGTGCTCCTATTTGGCATCATATACATCCTTGTTTAGTAATTTATTGCATTCAGATTTTCACTTCCTCCAGGAAGCTTAGGAAGTGTACATAGGTGAGTCCATCATTTCCATCAAAGCTAGGAGTAACTGGGCCAAGCTTGCACAATGTGCCTCAAGATGGAATTTGACTTTGGATAATTCTACAATTGTATCATACTGGCTTTCATAATGTTATCCTATTTAACAGACCTTGATTAGCTAAAATCACCTATGTGACTGAGTCAAGAAGGCAAAAGTGGCAGCATCCAACAATGCAACAAAGACACCAAGCAATATCAGGAAAAAAGTGAGTATCTGGGCAATTAACACCTTCTACTACACAGTTGCATTTTTCAAAAACTAAACAAAATAGAGAAAAAATGCAAAAGTTCCATTGAAAGTCTAAAGAAGAGCCTTGAACCATATGGCTATAGATTAGAGATCAAACTCTCTGCACAGATCTCCCAGTTATACCCTCAGTCAAACACTGCCAAAATGTTGTGTCCTGTAGGGAATTAGATTCTTTCTCCTCACCCCTCCACTCTGCTATTTAGTTCATCAATTATTAAAACTGGAGTGTCTGAACAAGTGGACTTTATAAATAATTGACTGCAATGGTGTGCTTACAACTATCTGGTTTCATGAGGATACTCTCAGAAAGCCACCCTTTGGAGAGATTACAATGTGATTTAAGGGTGTATCTACACTGTAGAATTAATGCAGTTACTTTAATTCCCATAGATTAATGAGGTGGAATCCTAGGAATTGTAATTCTACAAACTCTTTAGCCTTCTCTGTCAAAGAGTGCTGCTGTCTCACCAAACTATAAATCCCAGGATTCCATAACATTGAGCCATGCCAGTTAAAATGATGTCAAACTGCAATAGTTGTAGACTAGCATAGATGCAACATTAGAAAAAGAGGGGCCCTTGTAATCATGTAGAAGCCAAACTATAGCAATATATCTACAGCAGGATGTTGGCCATGGCCTTCAACAGATTAACTACTACTACTACTACTACTTCTTCTTCTTCTTCTTTTTATTGATACCCTGCTTTATCTCCCCAAAGCGTACCCAAAGAGGCTTAACATAAAAGCATCAGCATAACAATTTTAAAATATACAAATATACAAACATTAAAACAGAATCAAATATAACCAGTATTTAAAAAATCCATTAAAGCACATTCAAAGTTAAAAACCACAGCACCCCCTTAATTGATCTTAAACACCTTCATCTTTAAAAGCCTGCCTGAATAAAAAGGTTTTAGCCTGCCATTGGAAGGACAGAAAGGAGGGGGCCATCCTGATGTCCCTGAACAGGGAGTTCCAGAGTTAAGGGGCAGTCATTGAGAAGGCCTTCTCTCTTGTTCCCACCAACCGAGCTTGAGATGGAGGTGGGACCAAGAGAAGGGCCTCTCCTGAAGATCTCAGGGCTTGGGCAGGTTTGTACAAGAGGTCAGCCAAACAGCCTGGACCTGAACCATCTAGGGCTTTAAAAGTCATAACCAGCACTTGGAATTATGCCTGGAAACAGACTGGCAGCCAGTGGAGTTGCTACAACATGGGGGATATCCACTCCCTATAGCCAGCAACCTGACTGAAGCTCTTTGGACCAGTTGAAGTTTCCGAGCACTCTTCAGAGGCAGCCCCATGTAGAGTGTGTTACAGTAATCCAGACAGGATGTAACTAAGGCATGTACCATCATAGCCAGATCTGGCTTCTCAAGGAACAGGCAAACAAGTTTTAATTGTGCAAAGGCCCTCGTGGCCACCGCCGATACTTGGGCCTCCATGTTCAGTGCTGAATCCAGGAAGACCCCTAAACTGGGATCAACGTAATTGCAAACAGATCACAAACAAATGCTACAAGACATCTCACAAGAAGCAAACACACAAGTAGCTCACAGCAGCAAACTCTGTTCTCCCTTCCAGCTCTTTGCTGATGTTTCCTTGGCTCTTTGGTATGTGTCGTGTGGCTAACCTGCCCCCCCCCCCCCCACGCCCTGCCACACAGACGGTTTACAGCAGAACTCTTTGTGTTTGTCCAACAAAAAAGATCAGAAGTTGGAAACCCCTTGGGCACCAAAGCTGGAGCCATTTTCGGGGCTCAAATCCAGCCTGGCATGCCTCATCCAGATTGTGCTGATGCTGAAGAAAGCATATCCAGATATGTTGCAAAACTCTTGTTCAAGTTAAAAGAAGCCTGGTGTTGTGTTCTACAGGAGTTGGAGCACACACAGCTTTTAAAGGAAACATTTTGAAAGATACATTGTCTATTGCAATAGTAAAGTCGTACAGGAACAAACAGACCATGAACCTCCTTAGTTTTCATGACAATTCCTATTCACTGTTCCCATTGCTTGGCTAAATGTACTCAGATCTTTTGCCTAACAGATGTTTAGAGTGCTTATTATTCCATTCACAAAACTAAGACCAAACAATGTTTGTTCTAACACAGCAACCACATAGAGTGCTGCACAGCCCACATATGGCTCTTAAGCTACTTCCAGAGATGTCAATAGATAACTATAAATGCAAGACAATACAACATTAAGCAACATTCAGCATCTTGAGAATAAAATATGCTTCCCACTGGCACAGCTGAAGAGTCTTCTGCGCATTTCCCACTAAATAACTGAATATAATCTGGTTCAGTCTACATATCACATTGATACAACATAGAAGTGGCTTTCTCTCTTACTCCCCCTTCTTACAGTAGAGTCTCACTTATCCAACATAAACGGGCCGGCAGAACGTTGGATAAGCGAATATGTTGGATAATAAGGAGAGATTAAGGAGAAGCCTATTAAACATCAAATTAGGTTATGATTTTACAAATTAAGCACCAAAACATCATGTTATACAACAAATTTGACAGAAAATGTAGTTCAATATGCAGTAATGCTACGTAGTAATTACTGTATTTACGAATTTAGCACCAAAATATCATGATATATTGAAAACATTGACTACAAAAATGCGTTGGATAATCCAGAACGTTGGATAAGCAAATGTTGGATAAGTGAGACTCTACTGTACTTTTGGAGTAAAGGTAAAATGTCTGAAATTAGTTGTGTCTTATTAATCCAAGCTTCAATTTTAATCCTCTTTCAGTAAAGTACTAAACCCTGGCACTGTTTTAGTGTCTCCACAATTCCATCTGAATCCAATGGGGGGAAAACAGTGCTGTATATAATCACTACATGGATGACACTGTAGCAATGACAGTTAAGTTCTGCTGCTGCATTTGAGTGTCTTTTTGGCCCACTGACATCAAAAGGACACCAGCCTGAAAGAGTGGCTGGCATTCTTTTGGGTAGATCGGAACACAAGCAGAAACAGGCATTTGTCTAATTACGGGGATGGTGGGAATAAGCCCTATCCTCTGTTGAATTAACATCAGGATTCCAGAGGACATAAACATAGTCTCCATCCAGTTCCATTTGAAACAATCTACACTGTGTGTCTATTAATTAACTATTCAGAATCCTTTAAAGGACCATCATCCAAGAAAACCTCCAGTTGTTCTGTCCTCACTGTTCAACAGCATGTCCCTAAAATAAATAACGTGTGGTAGTGGTGATAGCAACAGGGACAGTAAACTATATCAAAGTAGTCTCCGTCTGGCTGGATCATGTAGTCTGTAGCCTATAACCACTACTGATGGGAAACAGAGTGTGTGGCCCCTTTGAGGCCTCTTGGCCAATCTGGAGTTTTTAAATAGAGGCTGGATTGCCATTTGAAAGGGATGCTTTTCTTGCATGGTAGGTGTTGGATTCAGTGACCCATGTGGTCTTTTCCAACTCTATGATTTTGCTCTGGATTGGGCCCCACAAGAAGTGACAAATGTAGTTAAGTCCTCAAACAAAGACAGGATTGAAAATGGTTTGCATTTCAGCATGAGGCAATTCAATTTGCACTTCCTGAACTAATGTTCCTGTATTACCTTTAAGTCTTTACACTTTTTCCGAATTCTGATGAAATCCTTTCCTTTAAAAATACATACAGAAATAATACATTTATGGAAAATACCTGCAAAAATGTTTCATTTAATGGAATTTGTAAAAAGTGCATGCACTAGGGAAAACTGTGTACAATAATAATATAATAATAATATAACTATTTTTGTATGCCACCTCCATCTCCCCAATGGGGACTCGGAGTGGCCCAATACAAATCACATAACATCATAAAATCAAACAGTTAAAACAACAAGCATCACATTTAAAAACAAATTAAAGAGGTCATAGTTTAAAAAACATAATTAAGAGCAGGAAATATAAACAATGGTGTGCACAAATTGTCATGGAAATGAAAATGTGCTTTTAGGTATATTTCTTTTTTAAAAAGATGGATACAAAAGCAGGATAAAACAAACCTGTGCTTGAAAAAAATGAAAAAAATGCTGAAAGCAAATTAGATTTATCTATCTCTAATTTAAAGATCTCCTGCTTGCAGATTATTGCTCAAAATTACCTTTTTACACAGGGTAAACATAAAATTGTTTTAATACATGTTTTCCTCTCCATAAGAAATCATAATAGTTATATTTTTAGAAAGGGTAAGAATTATCCCTAACTCAGAATGCTGCTTATCATTAATTTAGAACATTTAAATGACTAAAAGCATCAATGAAGCAATGCCAGCCAACCCCAAAACTAGTTCACAAAAACACAAAAGGGATGATGAGGAAAGCAGCCAATCCAAACAGGCTGCAACATCATAAGGATATCCACCCATATTATGCTGATGAATTCAACTTGAATCAAACCATGATCCTGATTATATAATAATATAAGACATAACAAAGTTATCACACGCAGACAAAAGTGATGAGATTTTATTCCTATCTTCTTTTGGGAGGGATTGCCAAGGTGACAAACAAAGCCTGCATGAAAAATTAGCCGTCACAGCCGACAAGTGACTGCCATCACCTCAAATCCAATGATTCCACAAGCTAATTACTTTTACTGCAATAAATGCCAGCTGATGAAAAAGCTTTGATAACCAAACTGCTTGTATTATGAAGTGCAATGTGGAAAGCAAACAACTAGAGATTGTGTAACTATCACAAGTACAGCACATCCCTCTCCAGTGATGATCTGTCAAATGAGGAATTCACATGGCTGGAAGATAGATCAAGAACAGCAGGTGGCTTTGACAGATCACATCTTGAGAGATATTTTTTTCTGAGGGAAAACGAGAGGAAATGTGGCCGCCAAGCACAGCAAATACATCTCAGGAGAAACTGCCTAAATCTGACATCACCACACAATATCCAAGTGACACAATCTCCTTTAATTCCACCGCCATCCTGCATCAGGGTAGTAGCCGTTTATTTTATCTGCTCACAACATCCCCGAGTTACCTTGTACGTTAGAGGCTCTGAGCAAAATGTATGCCAATGACAGCAGATAATAATCCCAACAATAATGAACTTGGAAACTACTTAAAAGCCATCTACAGATGACACCTTAGTCATAAAATTTATACCCAGTGAGGAAGCATCTTTGCATCTAACAAAATTCTGGTGGTAGATTTTCTGACAGAATGGCTTTAATAACTTTTTTATTCACACATAATGACTAACTGAGAGCCAGCATGGTTTTAAACATTTAGAGGACCAGGGTTCAAATCTCCACTCAGCCATAGAAACCAATGGGGTGGCCATGGGGAAATCATAATTTCCCATGCTTTTCCAGCCTCAGAGAAAGGCAAATGGTTTTGAAGGCACACAAAAACAAAAAAGGTGATGCCAAAATAGACAGTGAGAAGGAAGCGCATCATGATGTTTTAATCATCACAGGCTGGTTTTAGTCAGTAAGTTTTTACTGTTGTTTAAAAAGTGTATCATACCTCACAACCTCCATGGATAACTTAGGATAATATTTCCTTGAACTGTGCACTAGCAAATCTGTTGGGTTTGAAGGTTGGCTTCTTTGCAAAAGATCAATATGACTACCTCTCCGGAATTTCCACATTACTGAAATCCACTCAAAACCCTAGGGATACTATAAAGGAGAATCAAATTAATATATTTTTAAACATAGCAATGAAGCAAGAACACACTGGGGGGAAGTTTAGCAGTACCAGAAAATACTGTTTTGGAGGAAATAATGCAAAAAGGGCCTGCTGATCCCAATTTCAGTGGAGTTTCTTCATGACCTCTATGCACTTGGATGCCTCCTGAAACAGAATGAATGCCCTGTTTGCACTGTAAAATATGACTCTTTCAAGACATATTTATTGGTGTCATTGTTATAACCACATGATTACATGCTTGGCAACATAATTAAAATCATCACTATAATTGCTATGTACTAGATTACTGTATAAAGATTCACTAGCAAGGTGATGAAACCCAACATCTTTTTTTGTATTACCCTGAGATCCAGTTTCAATCAATATTCATGCTCCAGAAAACGAACTTGTCGCAAATGTATAGGAAATCAGTTCCTTTCCATTTCTATTACATAAATTTGCTTGTCCTTTAATTTTTGGTAATGGCTTTGCTTATCTCCAAATCGCACTCTGCAGTCATAGTTAGAAAGGGACTTCATCCAGTGTGTTCTAATCAGGTGGTAGTTAATGAAAACACCCAAAGTAGGTGCAACCATAAAATATGGTTAGCTCATTTGCCGAGGGGGGAGGCCTACACTCTTCTAACCACAATGTGACACTGAGAAGGATAATATCTTAACTGGGCTGTAGTTAATTCTGTATTTTAAGATGCTACACTAATAATACTTTATGGCCAAAATTTAAAACAAGTTTTATAAGAAGTTAATTTATTTGTTTTTTCTATAATAATACTTCTCTCTCTCTCTCTCTCTCTCTCTCTCTCTCTCTCTCTCTCTCTCGCTCTCTCTTGTAAATATGTAACACTTTCTCAAATGCAGCATTGTTAAGATCTCTAATGAAAAGCTTAGTAACCTCAGAAAGATCTATATGATTGGCTTTTCTTACCACAAGAAGCTTTATATCCTTAAATAGAATAATTTTCTTAAAATAGAACAGATTAGGATTTGGACAAAACCATGAAACACACCCAGGTCAGGCAAAGTGTTTCTTTCATTATTTAACACTCCAGTCAAGGTGCTAAAACTAATTTAGGATACACAAGAATTCAAGGATAATAATTTTTGGATACTGTTGACAGAAAGGATGAAGTTCCTCAGAAGCCAATTCTTCATTACTTATTAACTATACACACGAGATATTATCCAGAGTTTTCCAAAATCTGTCAGGGACTGTTCTGGAAAGTCAGTATTATTGATGGGGTAAATGATAAATCACCTCTGAACTTTTATTGCCCAAGAAAGCCCTAAAAAATTCATGCAGTTGCCAAAAATCAACAGGTCACTTAAAACATATGCACACATGCATGCACACACGCACACATCACAGTAAGAATAGATTACCTGAAAGATGATGGTCAGAAAGCTTTTAGTTATTTTTGGGCATATGGTAACGGTTGTTTCTGGAGCTTCCAGGAAAGAAGGTATATTCCCTAAATTTCCATTGAATGTTGAGCTCAAAAACATTAAGGCGAGTCTTCTTCTTCTTCATTATTGAGGTGTTCATCTCAATAATCTTAATCTTGGTAAGATCATAAACTAGAAATGGTGCATTCATTAGTTTAGTGTCTGTGTGAGCTAGACATGTAATGCTCAACTAAATAAAGAAATGACAAAATGTTGCTTTTTTAAAGGTACAATTACACTAGTACACCGGGGTTCCATTGTATGTATCTTCTATGCTCTGCCAACTTTATACTCAGCAAGTACATGTACCTCTGAATTTAAGAAGTGATTCAGGAATAACTTGATTGTGTATTTTCTCCCCTTGTCTTTCCTTAATAGTCATTCCACGTCTTTACTATTTCATGCTGGTAGTGTGGTGTCATGTGCAAATGTGGGTGTTTCTTTCACCAATTTCCACACACCTGCTTCCTTTCACACCTAATCTATTTTTAAGTGAAAGTCTTCATTGTAAAAATATAAACATCATTTTGTATGCATGGGAGGTTATTGGAACCTCTGGTGTCCCCATTCCTGGGGCTTGGACTGTATATTGAGCATTTTCTATCTGTGAACCATTGTTGTGCTTTTCGTATTTACTACAGTAGAGTCTCACTTATCCAACATTTGTTTATCCAATGTCCTGGATTATCCAACCCAGTCTGCCTCCCGCCCCGATCCACAGCTGTTTCTCTAGGCAGCAAGCACTGAACTTTTTATGGATTTAATTTCCGACAATGTTGCTACTGAAAGTTCATTTTATGCAATTTTATCTTTATTTGTAGTCAATTGGTTAGTAGCCAAAAAATTTTAATCAATGTTTTCAATATATTGTGATGTTTTGGTGCTAAATTCATAAATACAGTAATTACTACATAACGTTACCGTGTTTTAGACTACTTTTTCTGTCAATTTGTTGTAAAACATGATGTTTTTGGTGCTTAATTTGTAAAATCACAATGTAATTTGATGTTTAATAGGTTTTTCCTTAATCCCTCCCTATTATCCAACATTTTCGCTTATCCAACTTTCTGCCAGCCCATTTATGTTGGATAAGTGAGACTCTGCTGTAGTTGATTTGTATTAGGATTGGAATGAATTCTTATCTCTATAGCTTGAAACTGTTTTGTGTCTCCCAGGGGGGAAATAAAGAAAAGGAAAAAAAATAGAAGGAAGGGCAAATCACCAAGGAAGAGTACAAATAGCAGGAAAGCTAAAGCTCAGAAAGCTAGTCAAGCAAAGCGCAACACAGGGTTCAGATGCATTTAAAGCAAGAGAATGACTGTGGAGACAATGAACTCACTTTCAAAAGATGCTAACAGATCACAACAAAAAGGCAGACTACTTGATAGATTCAGTTTTCACCCAAAATCAGAACTGAGTACTTACATGCAGAAGTGGATACCTTGGCAATAGAGAGTTAGTCAGAAATCACCTAGCTAACCTAACAAAAATTAAAATCTGCACGGCCAGATTAACTGAATCCCAGAGTACTGAAGGAACTTGCTGGTGTACTTTCTATAATAATAAATAAACTTTATTTTTATATCCCGCCCCATCTCCCCGAAGGGACTTGGGTCGGCTCACAACAGGGACAAGCCCGAAACAGCAACACAACATATTTGACAAAAACTTAAAACATTCCAACAATACACAAAATAAAATAATGGACAATACATTAAAATCCAAGCAGATAAAATCAGAGTAATTAAAAGAAAACCAGCAGGGACAGGTTTCATAAAGTGCTGTATCATGGAAATGAGTATACCGTTTGTTATCATTTTTAAACAAATCTTGGAAACAGATAAGGTGCCATTTTTTAGAAATATTGGAAACAGGTAAAGTGCCAACGGACTTGAAAAGGACCACATTGACCAACTCTCCAAAAAAGGAGGATGCCTGCCATAGATATGGGCAAAACATCAGGAGAGAATACTTCTGGAACATGGCCATACAGCCCGGAATACACACAACAACCATGTTCTGAAGTAGACTAGGTGAACTGCATCTGTGATGAAGCTATGGGTACACTAAGCCCATCTACTCAGACTGGAACATTTGGCACTTTGCAAAGTACCACATTTTACTCTCACTTGACTCTTACTTCATATTGTAGCCCCTTATTTGAACAATGTATACTAGATATAAATGTATCTTCCCAACAGTATGGGTGTGAAGGGTTTAAAACACTGACCTCCAAAGCAGCATTCTTGTGCTCTAAAGTATTCAATGTTTTTGCTTGTGAACAGATTGAAAGAAGCCCCTTTTCTTACATAATCTGTTTTACATAATCGCTGCTGTGCAAATCTCCTTACGCAACATTAAATACAACCAGGAAGGCAGGGTTGTTGAAAATAAATCTGCCTGTCCTCTGAATGTGCCTTTCGAACCCTTCTGGGTTTTTTAAGCCTCAGTGGAATAAAAAATTTTTTTGGCTCTAACATATTGATGAAAACTTATGTCTCATGTATCTAACCTGACTCAACTGCATGGGAACAAAAAGCTGTCCAATAAACTAGAATGTTATATATGGAGTGTGAGTCTCTGAAAATCATGAGGAGGAGCAAATTTCTGTTCTAATAGTTTGTAGCCATCCTCACTTCTATGTGAAACCACATTTTTCTCTCCCCACACCTTTTTTTCCCTTTCTTTCTTTCTTTCTTTCTTTCTTTCTTTCTTTCTTTCTTTCTTTCTTTCTTCCTCCCTCTCTCTTCCTCTCTCGCTCTCTTGGTATTCAATTAGCCCTCAACTCCTAATGAACCTTAGCCCAATTATCTGTAATTGTGTTTATTCAAAACACCATTACTTTTCTGTTACCTTCCCCTGGTTTTCCACCTCTGAGTCTTTACACCAGGGGTCCCCAAACTAAGGCCCGGGGGCCGGATGCGGCCCATTGAAGCCATTTATCCGGCCCCCACGGCACAAGGGCAGAAGGGGGTTGGGCTAAATGACCCAAGGGTCTCTTCTTCTCTTAAAGCTATTATTATTATTATTATTATTATTATTATTATTATTATTATTATTATTAGAAACACAACAAGATGAGTCCACAGCAGACACTCTGCTGGTTGTTGTATTGGATCATACGTCGGACACTTCCCAAGTGTCTAGGACTGTGTGATGTATCGGCGAATAACAAGTGTAGATCCCAGTAAGGTGGCCTTCTGTAGCTGGCAGATGGTAATTTTGTTAGTGCCGATTGTGTTTAAGTGCAGGCCAATGTCTTTAGGCACTGCACCCAGTGTGCCGATCACCACTGGGACCACCTTGACTGGCTTGTGCCAGTCTTTGTAATTCAATCTTTAAATCCTCATACGTGTCAGCTTTTACAGTTGTTTCTCCTCAATCCTTCTGTCACCTAGGATTGAAACATCGACAATCCATACTTTGTTTTTTAACACAATTGTGAGGTCAGGAGTATTGTGTTCCAAAACCCTGTATTATTATTATTATTATTATTATTATTATTATTATTATTATTAATAATAATAATAATAATAATAATAATAATATTGAGGCTGGGTGGCCATCTGTCAGGGGTGCTGTGCTTGTGCTTTCAGTGCATAAAGGCAGAAGGGGGTTGGACTAAATGGCCCAAGGGGTCTCTTCCAACCCTCTTTATTGCTGTTGTTGTTGTTGTTGTTGTTGTTATTTATTATTATTATTGCTCGGTGGCCAACTATAGTCCGGCCCTCCAACGGTCCGAAGGATCGTGAACTGGCCCCCTGTTTAAAATGTTTGGGGACCCCTGCCTTACACTCATCAATAGAGTGTAAGCTTCTTGTAGCAAAAGTTTCCTTTTTGTGAAGAACAGACCATCAACTGGGGTGCAACAAGGGGATCGCTTTCAGTGTTGGAGAAGTTCCTGAGGATACATTATTCGTTTAGTTGCATTCCTTAAAATGTTGATCTTTAAAAAAAAATAAAGATGAAAATACAATGTGGAAATGTTCACTGTGCTATACAAAAAAATACTTTCCTTCCTGCCTCCTACCCTTGGAAGAAAAATAGATAAAGAAATATCAACATCTCTAACAGAATAAGGAAGTGGCAGCACGAGGCATTCAGAACCTACCTATTTCTGGGTCTTTAGAGCCAGTCTGTGGGTTCTAGGAAAACATCTGCACTACATCTTACGGATTTCTCTAGGCACCTCAATACACATAGTAATCAGTGTACAGCCTGGGATCCTACAAGACCCCAGTTCTTTTTCATTTATAAGACCAATTGCTACTGAGAACTTGGAATTAAATATATATTTTCTTCTACTTCATTATATCTGCTCAATTAAACAGATTAATCAATACATCATTTGAGATTTTCTCAGCCTACAAAAAGATGACAGATCTTTGATTTTTTGGGTTTTTTAAAACTCCCCTGAGACTAAATTTATGAGTAGATGGAAATACAAGGGAACATTTATGTCAACAATATGGCCCTGAATATGACCTGGATTATGTGGTTTTAATTCTTGTTTTAATGTTATGCTTTAATTGATCAGAGGGCCACTTTATTACAATATGGAAGAAATCAGTTAATGTGTGTGTGTCAACTGCAAAATAAGATGCATGAAGCTGACTGTTTGAGCCATGTCTGGAGTTCTGGTTAAGCCTGGGAGTTTTTGATACTGTTGCATTTTTGTTCAGGTTTGAGATAAGCAGGTGCAGAAAGAGAGTCTGAAGAGAGAAGCAGAGACAAAGAGATAATAGATTTTGAAGTGTGCTCTGGCTCTCATTAAAGGACATTATGTGAGTTGGTGTAACTCAGTGATTCCCAAAGTGGATGCTACCGCCCCCTGGTGGGCACTGCAGCGATCCAGGGGGGCGGTGATGGCCACAGGTGCATTTAGGGGTGATGAATAACTGTATTACCTTTCTATTCTGAGTTCAAAAATAGTTTCATAATTTCAAACTTCAATGTTTCTAATTTATACCTTTCTTTACTATATTTTATTTAAAAAAGGTAGAAACATTAATACATATATCTTTCTGTTTAATTGCTATTAAAAAAATTTAAAAAATAATTTCCAGGGGGCGCTAAGTAATATTTTTTCTGGAAAGGGGGAGGTAGGCCAAATAAGTTTGGGAACGACTGATGTAACTGATCACATTGTACATATGTTGTTCTGGATTTAAGGAGAATAAATTACTTGTTCTTTATTGTTCACCTGTTTGGCACATATCTTCTTTCTCTAGCAAGGCAGTGCTTGAACTACACATTTTGATTTTTTATTACGTCACAGGTTATGGGCCCAGTCTCACACCTCAGTATCACATCTGTTTTGTGCCAGTGCCACTGCTGGAGTTATTTTGATGGGACTGTAGTTAAATATTTCTTGAAGCTTTGTTTTTGCAAGAGGGACTTGAGAAGATGGGGGTGAATCTTGCTGCCTTTCCAATGGCACTGTTGAATGCCAGTAACTACTCCATTTGGAAATTAAGAATGGAGAATTATCTGAGAAGGGAATCCTTGTGAGAGTGTGCAGTGACTCCAGTCCAGGGGGAAGCTTCAGAAGAACAATGCAGAGCCAATGAGAGAGCCAGATCAATCCTCATCTTGAGTGTGGATGATGAGTTGGTCCAGATAAGCAGCCTGTCTACTGCCCATGAGATTTGGGTAAGGCTAAAACAAGTCCATGCTTTGGATTCAGCAGCAACAGTGGCTGTCCTTGCCAGAGATTGTACAGGAAGCATCTGCAAAAGAATGAAAGCCTGAGGGAGCATTTGCAAATTCTGCAGGGCTTATTTTTTACAGCTGGGAGAAAGAGGTTTCCACCTCTCTGAGGAAAACAAATGTTTTATTGTTCTGTCCTCAATGGACGATTATTTCGATGGCATCATTAATTTGCTTGAATTGCTTCCACAAGCCCAGCTGAATCTGCAATATATCTGTGCAAGACTGACAGCCAACTGGGAAAGGAGAGAGGATCGTGGTCTGGATTTGAAGGGCAAGCAGTCAACAGGAGCAGCTGCAGCAGTGACTGGGAAAGAGATAAAAAGAATCTGCATGGTCAAGAGATGTTACAACTGTGGATCCACCATACATCTCAAGAGAAACTGTCCTAAGCAGCAAGGAAAAAAGGTGAACCAGAGGAGCGGTTCATTGCATGTCAATATGGTACAGTCTCAGGGACATTCAAAGAATAAGGACATTTTCTATATTGACTCTAGGTGGTCTCAACATATTGTAAAAGATAGAGAGCTAATTTCCAGTCTTGCTAAACCTGAATGTGCAAAAGTGCCCCTTGCAGATGGTAAGAGTTATCATGTTGATGGGCGAGGGCAAGTATGTTAAGTATTGGGCAAAACATTGAAAATATGTTTTTAATTCCAGCAGTAGAATGCAACCTTCTGTCAGTGGATAAAATAGACAAGGAGCATTATCAGACAGTTGTTGTATATAAGCAATTACACCAGTGCAGACATTTTGTTTGCAGTTAATTTCCTAGGCAGGTATGTCAGCAACCCATCCACTGCGGCACTGAATGGTCTTAAAAGAGTTGTGCAGTATTTGAAGCAAACTCAGGATTTCTGTTTAGTTTTGAATCCAGGTGACAGTCTAAGTTGCAAGTTTATACAGATAGTGATTTTGCAAGTAGTGACAGGAAATCAACCCTGGAATTTTGATCAAATTTGCAAACATGGTAAATGACTGGAAGTCAAAGAAACAGGGATATATTGCACTTAGCTCAAGTGAGGCAGAGTTCGGGGATCTAAACATGGCATACACGGAGATCTGTGTAGTAAAGCAGTTACTAAAGGACTTACAGATTCCAGTTGAGGAGGACACCGCAATTTATGAGGACAATCAGACATGCATACGCACAGAGGCGGTCCAAGAATGAGGCGAATTAGGCAGTCGCCTGTGGCGCAAAACATACGAGGGCGCAGTCGAGACTGCTTTTTCTGTTGATTTGTTGTAAAACATGATGTTTTGGTGCTTAGTTTGTAAAATCTTAATGTAATTAAGAATCTAGATATAAAATATAAGTGTGTTAGAGATGCAGTAAACAATAGTGATATTGATTTGGTTTACTGCAATTCTAGCTTGAATCTGGCTGATATGATAACAAAACTGTTGAATATTCAGAAACATTTAGCAGTGTTGAATGATTTATATATTTTCAAATGTACTGTGTTAATGTAAAATATTTATTTTTCCTGTTGACAAAAGGAGGGGTGTTACAATATGGAAAAAATCGGTTAATGTGTGTGTGTGTCAACTGCAAAATAAGATGCACGTCTGGAGAGCTGGCTAAGCCTGGGAGTTTTTGATACTGTTGCACAACTACCTAGGAGTGGGTTGGTAGGCTAGTAGGCCGGGATGCTTTGTTTTTACATGGTTTTACATGGTTTTACTCTATGTATGGGTAAGTGTGTACATTTTGCATGTTTCACATGTTTTGATATGGTCAAAATTGACTAAGCAATAAAGAGTTGTTGTTGTTGATACTGTTGCATTTTTGTTCAGGCTTAAGCTAAGCAGAGAGAAGCAGAGACAAAGAGACATAGATTTTGAAGTGTGCCCTTGCTTTATGGATTGCTGAAGGAATTTATCCACATGGACAAAGGAAAGATTATTTTAGATCTCTCATGAAAGGACAATGTGAGTTGGTGCAAGTGATCACATTGTACATATGTTGTTCTGGATTTAAGGAGAATAAATTACTTGTTCTTTATTGTTCACTTGCGTGGCACATATCTTCTTTCTCTGGCAAGGCAGATCACACATTTTTGTTTTTCATTACGTCACACATTTCATCTAGCAACAGCTTTTGTTGTAAATGGAATATATAATAATATATAGATAGCCCCTTGTCATTCAGTATCAGCATTCTTTCACCACTGAATATGCATAACTTTTGCTGAACTGTTTAAAGATCCTCCCATGAGTCTATCTTCTACATATTTCAGGCCCCCACAAATGCTTATTTTGTCTTTTTCTTTCCACATGGATGGTAAATTCTGGCTGCTGCACTTGCAAAAACTGAGTTTGTTATATGATTGAGGCAGGGATTCGTATTCGTAGGACAATTCACAGCTATATATGTAAAACATGCAGTTTGGACCAAACTAGATTTTTTATGCACAACATATAGCAACAGATCTTTTTTCTCCTCTCCTTAGTTACAGGATGAAATGGGGAAATCTAATTTGGGATGCAGTACACAGGAATGGGATGCTTATTGCTCTTCTCCCCCACAATAGAGGTGGGCAAATGTGGAAAGTCTGGATTCTTTAGAGGGCCTCCCACTTCATCTGTTCCTACAAAAAACATGAAACGTTTTCCCCAGAAAATGCAATTAAAACAAACCATCACCACCATTGTAACTAGTACCATTAGTTTCTAATTGTGACAGACTTTCATCTAATGGGATGATCTTCCAAATACAATGGGGAGGGTACCCGCCTGAGCTTCTGAGTTTCACCTGAAATTCACCTGAAATTAAGTAAGGGAAAACAAGACACACAGCTGAATGCTGCTAAAGAAATCTGGTTAAGTCCTACTGAAGCCAATATTAAATTGCGGCGCCTATCTTAGCAAGTTTTTAAAAAATATAACTCCTCAAATCCTCGCTCAACATGGCCATGAAGACTGTGAAATTCTGGGAGCTATAGTAGCATTCATTTCTTTGCAGCATGAATACATTGCAACTCAATTTCCCAAGGCTCCCAAGGCAATGTAGAATGAATTAAAATATCTAGAGTCATACACAGACACGTTTTTAATCCTTAAGCTTTTTATGCTCCTTAAAGCTTATGATACATAATATCTCCTTTTTCCAATATAAAGGCAGCCTTTCTGAATCTGATTTCACACATTGGCTCAAGTTTCTTCATTTCAAGAAGTAGGCATCTTTCCAGAATATCATTCCACTACCCAGTTCAGACATAATTTTTTTAAAATATAATTTTGACACATGAGAAAATGGAAAGTATGGTGATTGGTTATCACCAGTCGTCCTTAAACTTTTCCACTTGTGCCTCCTTTTTCCATGAGAATCTTTTATGTGACCACAGGTATATAGATATATAAAATAGGTATAAAAATCAAACATTTACTGACATTATTCAGCATTTGCAAGGCCTGCTAAACAGGCTGGTTTTGATTTTTGTTGAGTACAGCAGAAGCATTTTCTGCAGGGCTCATGGTAAATGCTGCATATTATTTCTAACAGTTTTGTGTAAATGGGTGGCATTCAGAAACCTTTTACTCTTGCCAAATCATAGAATAATAGAGTTGGAAGAGACCGCATGGGCCATCTAGTCCAACCCCCTGCCATGCAGGAAAAGCACAAAGTATCCCCAACAGATGGCCATCCATCCTCTATTTAAAAGTTTCCAAGGAAGGAGTTTCTACCACACTCAGAGGCAGAGAGTTCCACTGCTGAACAGCTTAGTTCTTCCTAATGTTCAGGGGGAATTTCCTCTCCTGTAATTTGAATCCATTGCTGCTAGGCCTAGTTTCAAGGGCAGCAAAAACAAGTCTGCTCCCCCTTCCTTATGACACCCTTTCAAATATTTATACATGACTATCATGTCTCCTCTCAACCTTCTCTTCTGCATACCCGGTTCTTTAAGACTCTCCTCATAGGGCATGGTCTCCAGACCTTTGATCATTTTAGTTGCCCTCCTCTGGACACCTCCCAGCATGTCAATATCTCTTTTGAACTGTGGTGCCCAGAATTGGATACAGTATTCCAGGTGAGGTCTAACCAAAGCAGAATACAAAGACACCATGAGTTCCCTTGCTCTAGACCAGTGGTTCTCAACCTGTGGGTTCCCAGATGTTTTGGCCTTCAACTCCCAGAAATCCTAACAGCTGGTAAACTGTAATACATGATGGGAAGGGGTCACTGACATCTTCTTATTCAAGACCTGCCCCCTGCCACAAAAATCGGAACCAGAACTGCATAGATAGATAGCAGCAATTCTCCATTCAAACATAGAAACAGTGAAGGAAAGGAGGTCAAAAAATGCTGAACAGACCCAAATCCTCCTAGGAATCTTCAAGGCTATGGTTCAGAAGGCTTTAAAAGAAGAAAATATGAAAGAAATATTAACTATTTTATCAGCTGGATTTCTTCCTGAGGACAGAAAACTTGTTAAATCAACCCATCATTTTCTTTAGAAACTAATAATTGAGTGGTCGTCCTTTAAGTTTCTTTTTCCCTTTCCTAAGGCAACTCATTACTAAAATAATAGATTATCATTCAAAAATAATAATGTAAGTCTGTTATGCAAGTTGAATTAAAAATTTTCAAAAATGCAAAGACATTTAAATAGTTATTGAACCAAAGGAAATGGAACAAAGTATGCCGGTTTATGGCATATTAGTCAAACTATAATTGTGGGCACAGAGCAGGGGGAGGGACAGTTCTGGAACGTCAGTAAGAACCAATTGCACAGTTAGTCACAGGTTCAAAGCATGACTATTTCTCCTGCTCTTTAACCAGTACCATGATAAGCGTATTAATATGCTAAAATAGTATTGGAATTCAAATACGTTACAGTTCTGAACTAGAACTTTTGGAATACCCAAACTAAAATGGCCAATAATTGGATTTGCCATATCTGTAGGAATTGGTTGGTGTCTCAGGAAACAATTATCTTCTCATCATCATTGGGATGACGGCCTAAATATAAGAGATTAGGCTAAAAGTGTGCAAGTGAAGAAGGGTTATAAAATTGTTTCCTTTAGAGAAAAAAAATAGAGAGGCAATCTGTATGTATCTCACTAATGAAATTACATTAATGTTAATCCTTACCCCAGTACATTCAGGGCTGTACACTGAGGATACTTACAGGATTGTAGCCTAAGGGAACACTCTAAAGTCGTGTGAAAAGCATGGATTTATTTATGACTAATTTTTTTCCAGCTATATATTGTTTAGCGCCTCCAGTGGCTCAGTGTGTTAAAGCACTGAGCTGCTGAACTTGCAGACTGAAAGGTCCCAGGTTCAAATCTGGGGAACGGAGTGAGCGCCTGCTGTTAGCTCCAGCTTCTGCCAACCTAGAAGTTTGAAAACATGCAAATGTGAGTAGATCAATAGGTACTGCTCCTGCGGGAAGGTAACAGCGTTCCATGCAGTCATGCCGGCCACATGACCTTGGAGGTGTCTACGGACAACGCCGGCTCTTCGGCTTAGAAATGGAGATGAGCACCAACCCGCAGAGTCGGACACAACTGGACTTAACGTCAGGAGAAATCTTTACCTTTACTATATATTGTTTAAACTAATTTCATTCCATCCTTGAAGCTAAAAGTGTTAAACATCAGCTTTCCCCAACCCATCCCACTTTTATCCTAACAAAAGCTGTGTGGGGTAAACTAGTCTGAAAGGACTCACAGTGACTACATGAGCATTTTAGGGAAACTGGATTAGACCTGACTTATAAAATGTACTGGTCTGAGGGATGAAATGTAAACACAGAACTCATGCAGCGTCTTTACTAATTTTGAGAATAAAACCACTTTGATTTTACAATAATGTAAGATTATATCACTTGTTAATTATGCTGTGTGTGTGTGAGCACATGACGTACAGAGGGAGTATTATCTTTATACATATGAGGGATTTTTTTTTCACATACCTAAACTCAGGATTTCCAAGGTTTCCCTTCTCAAAATAATAGTTTTGTGTGTAACCTCTTCAGTAATACCTTATCACATGGGCACATCCTCATATTGCTCAGCCACACGTGTGGCATATGCCATCCGTGAAAGGCCTAAGGGGTTTTTGCTCAAATAAGGGTGGAGGTAGGACACAACCGATCTCGCTGGACATGGTCTCAGGGACAGCTGCTGTTACTGAATCTTTAATGAAGCCTGCATATCTTGGCTCCAAGGACCGGAGCCCAAGCAGATCTGCCATGCACAAGCCAGGCTTGTGGGACTTCAGCCCTGCTTCCCATTTGTATCCCTGATAAAATCAATTCTAAATTCTTCAATTCTGAATGTCTCAATGTGATTCTTAGGACATTGTGAGCAACTGTGGTCCTCAAGATGTTTAAGGACTGCAACACCCATCAGTTCTTGCCAACCTAGCCAATGCAATGGATGCTGGGAATTGCAGTCTAACATCATCTGGGGAGATACAACTTCCCAGACTCATCTTAAAGCAAAATATGTTAAATTATTTACAGTAGATTCTCACTTATCCAAGCTAAACGGGCCCGCAGAAGCTTGGATAAGCGAATATCTTGGATAATAAGGAGGGATTAAGGAAAAACCTATTAAACATAAAATTAGGTTATGATTTTACAAATTAAGCACCAAAACATCATGTTATACAACAAATTTGACAGAAAAAGTAGTTCAATACGCAGTAATGCTATGTAGTAATTACTGTATTTACGAATTTAGCACCAAAATATCATGATATATTGAAAACACTGACTACAGAAATGGCTTGGATATTCCAGAGGCTTGGATAAGCGAGGCTTGGATAAGTGAGACTCTACTGTATTAGCATTATTTGTTTATATTTATTTATTTGATTTACACCCATCTTATATATGGAAACCCAGATGGCTTAAAAAGCCATTAAAGATACTAAATTTCTAATAATAGTTTAAATTATGTATAACACGCAAGACAAAGATACAGCACACCCATTAAAAGATTCTTCTGGTACACCCAGCTAAAGACTAAAGACTCGTTTAAATAAGAATGGCTGTGCCTGCTGTCAAAAAGAGATCAAGCCAGTCAAGCTGACCGGATATCCTGTGGGACCACTACTGAGAAGGCTCTGTCCTGTGTGCTGCTCACCACAATACCAGTAATGGTGGTAGGACAGAAACAAAGTCCTATCCCAAATATCTTAAGGTTCAGTCAGACTTGTAGATAAAAAAAATTATTTCAGATTATGAGCAAATGTGGGACAGGAAGAGGGGGAGTAAACAATATACGGGAAACTTCTTCAGTTAAAACAATAATGTGGTAACATAACCAGAAACAATATATGGAAAATTTTCTCAAGTAACTTTTCCTACACAATGTGCATCATGAAGGGACGCAATAGATTTTGTGGTTTAAAAATATTTTCCACTGTTCTTTTCATCTGCTTTCTGACAAAAAATGAGTTTCCGGTTAGGGTTTAATTTGGCCCACTTGCGGGGAGGGGGGTTGAGTCAGGTCCTTCCTGTTCTTTAGCCTAGTCACTGCATCCTTTATCTTCCGGAAACTATCACTGCTTATATTTTACAATAAATCTCTTAACATCATTGATTAATATCAGCTCTATATTAACACCACATCAAATTAGTTGCCTTGTAGTATTTGGCGATTAGCAATCACTTCCAACCAACAAAGGAATGTTTGTGAAATAACAGAATTAGGAAATCTAAAACTGGCTCTGAAAAATGTACAGTATATTTAAAAATATCTTCCTGACCATAGGTATAATGCATTTTGTTATCATCTGCTTGGTTAGCCTAGCCTTATAAATAGCAGATACAAGATCTAGGTTCTATGTGTTCAATAAAATCTATCCAGTGCAATATGATTATTGTGTGGATATACACAGTAAGAACTAATGGAGCCCCACAGATACATGCACACAAAACTTTTACATGCTGAACTTTGAACCCTCACAACACGGGTCCCCAAACTAAGACCCATTGGCCCAATGTCAGGACTGGGCGAAGTGGGTAATCAAGCAGCAGATTGTGGGAAAAGATCTGTTTATAGCACAAAGGCTCCTTCTTGGCTTGGTGAAACTACCTCTCCCCAATTTTGAAATATTCTGCACTTTGGCCCAGATCCGTGTATTAAACTCCTGTTTTTAACATTTTATTCTGTATGTTGATTCTTATGACTGCTTTATTGATGCTGATGTTTTATTGTTGTGATATTTATTTTATTGTCTTGCTGTTGTTGTTACATTGTTGTGTTGGGCATGGCCCCATGTAAGCCGACCCAAGTTCCCCAGGGGAGATGGGGCGGGGTATAAGAATAAAGTTATTACTATTATTATTATTATTATTGATGGGTCAGGACCAAACTTGGTGCTCATACCCTTCATTATGCAACTTAATGTAACAAAATTTGAAAAAAAAAAATGTTCCTGGTTTGAAAGTGTTATTTACTCTTTAATTGTGAGGTAATTACTTTTAAAGTAATTGTTATACTCCATAAACTTTGTTTTTGTGGCTGCCACAAACTATGTTAATTGGTTGAGATGTTAACTGAAAAACAATGCCAAAATGTGCTACAGGATGTCCCTCAAAAACATTTTTTCAGTTTAATAAACTTTTTCTATGATTTTATAATAGAACCAATTAAGAAATGACATTTATAATCCAGGAACAAAAATCGTGTTACATAGTGTAATTGAAGGATTGGGGGGGGGACACACACCCCTTTTTGGGCCCTAGAGAAGAGGAAAAGAAAAGGAATGATTGGCTGTTGTTAGGTGAAGTGGCCCTCTGTGATGTCACTGGGAAAGAAAGATGGCTTGGCCATTGCTAAGTGACATGTGGATGAGGGGAAGGGAGGGAAAGAGGGAAGAAAGAAAGTGAAAAAGAAAGAATTTATATAAAATGTTCAAAGATGTTACACAACCTCGGCTCTCCTAGCCAAAATAGATAAATCACAATCAGGATGCTGTTAGAGATGTAAAATAAAGAAAGGGACCTTTATTCACTTATGGTGGTTTTGTGAATTGGAAAAGAATCATAAAGAAACAAATACAATGATCCACAACAAAATAAAAATAAAAACAGTGATATGCCTATTAGGGTTATTCGAGATAAAGTAGTGCAGCCGGAAAGAGAAATTTGCCTGTATAGTTTTGTGGCTGTATGCATAACAATTGCCAGTGACTAAAATGGTGAAAAAACATTAAGTATTAAAAATTGGAAGGATAAATTGTGGGATTATGCACAGATGGCCAAGATTTCTAGCAATCTGAAATATGAAAGTCATGAAGTTTTTGAAAGAAATTGGAAGCTGGCCTTAGCATACCTGATAGGAGAATTTAAGAAATAAAACAAGGGGAATTTATTGTTTTAGAAGTATAAAACTTTATTTATACCCCTCCACCATCTCCCTGCGGGGACTCTGGTCAGCTTACATGGGCCAGAGGCCCAAACAAAATACAAGCAACACAATACAAATCACAATATAAAATAGATGAAACAGTAATACAATATATCAATTAAAACAACAATACAAGGATAAAAAATTGCATTTAAAACACATAAATGGTAAGACCGTAATAAATACAGGATAGATTATTAAAAACCCTCTGGGGCTGATTAATTAATGACTGTATCACCAAAGGCCTGCCAAAACATCCAAGTCTTCAGTTGTTTCCTGAAGGAAGATAGAGAGGGAGCCAACCTAATCTCCCTGGGGAGGGAGTTCCAGAGTTGGGGAGTCACAGCCGAGAAGGCCCTCTCTCTCATCCCCACCAAACGCAATTGTGAGGAGGGTGGAAGTGAGAGGAGGGCAGATCTCAGAGATCGGGTGGGTTCATAGGGGATAATGCGGTCACGAAGATAGGTAGAGCAGGGAAAGGAAATGTTTGAGGGAAGGGAAGGGAGAGCAAGGAAAGGAAAGGTTTGAGGGAAGGGAGGGTCTGAGAGAAGAGGCGGAAAGGGAAGGTTGAGCAGGGAAAGGAATGGTGTGAGGGAAGGGAAAGTGTGAGGGAAGAGGAGAGAAGAGAAGGTAGAGCAGGGAAAAAATGTTTGAGGGAAGGGAGAGTAAGGAAAGGAAAGGTTTGAGGGAAGGGAAGGTGTGAGGGAACAGGAGAAGGGAAGGTTGAGCAGGGAAGGGAAAGTGTGAGGGAAGAGGAGAGAAGAGAAGGTTGAGCAGGGAAAGGAAATGTGTGAGGGAAAGGAAGGTGTGAGGGAAGGGAAAGTGTGAGGGAAGAAGAGGGAAGGGAAGGTTGAGTAGGAAAGGGAAAGGTGTGAGGGAAGATGTGAGGAGAGGGGAGGGGAGGGAAGGTAGAACAGGGAAATGAAAGGTATGAGAGAAGGCAAGGGGGAGCAAAGAAAAGAAAGGTGTGAGGGAAGGGAAGACGTTTGGGGAGGGGAGGGGAGGGGAGGAAGAGCAGGCAAAGGAAAAGTGTGAGGGCAGGGCAAGGCAGGGCTGGGCAGGAATGGGAAGAAAGGAAGGAAGGAAGGAAGAGGGTGGCCCTTCCGCCAAGGTCCTCCATCCTGAGCAGAAGACCCACCAGTGAGGAAGATGGTGCCTGCCCACAAGGCAGGCCTGTCCTGCCTCTTGGGCTCCACTGAGGAGCAGCCCTCAGAAATGACAGCTGTCAAAGTGATTTCTGGTGTGAAGCAGTCAGGCAGTGAGCAGGTCCTCTGTTTTGTTTCTAAAGTATAGCAGCCCCAGTTCGACCCCGAGGTCTGCCCATAAAAGCTGAACTGAAGAAGGGCAGGGAGTGCAAGTCTCTGGATCAGGAAGACGGAAGACCGACCCCCTCCCCCTCCTTTTCCCTCAGAAGAGTTTTCCCGGTAACCACGAAGGCTGAGGAGCCATTATGGTCAGTGTCTTCCAGGCTGTGGTAATTAAGCCCCCTTTCTGTGGTAAAAAGCCCTTCCTCGGCCTGGAGAACGGGCCAGGCCTGGGGCGACTCCCTCCCTCCCGCCCCCTCCTCCTTTCCGCGGGGCTTACCTCTAGGGAGAGGGTCAGCAGCAGCAACGCGACCCCCCGCTGGAAGTGGCTCATGTCTCCCTCCCTTTTCTCCCGCGGCTTCTCAGAGGCGCCGAGGGGCGGAGGGCGCCCCCAACAGCATCCCGCCGGGAGGCTTCGGCTCCGGGGAACAGGGCGGGGCCAAGCGCGAGGATAGGGGCGGGGCCGCCAAGAGCCAACAAAGGGCCTCCTCTCTTTGGGACGGAACGAGGGAGGGAGGGAGGGCACGCCAGAATCTGCGCACGCGCACCCTTCCTGCCGGCACGCGACGTTGCGGGGAGTAGGCGGGGCTCCAAGGGGTCCTTCCCTGGGAAGAGCACGCCCCCGGGACCAATTCGTCTCTCTGTTGGCCCCGCCCACTCTGCCCCTCCCGCCTGAACAAGGGAAGCGCCAAAGGAGGGAGCGCGCGCTGTGGGATTGTCCATGAAGGCTGTGAAAGGCGCACGCGCAGAGCCTCTGCAAAGGAGTGCTTCCCAGAGTGGACGATATTACTGATAGTAGCCTCGGATACAATTAGGGGCATTGATTAAAAAATATATGGGGGCTGCGGAAACATAAAGGAAGAAAAACGTGTCCTTGTATGTTTCATCTATTGTGTACATTGGGGAGTCGACGTTGCCCGTGGTTATTTTGAGAATCAGGGTTGTTTGTATGTTTTCCGGGCTGTATGGCCATGTTCTAGAAGTATTCTCGCTTGACGTTTCGCCCACATCTATGGCAGGAATCCTCAGAGGTTGTGAGGTATGGAGAAACTAAGCAAAGAATGTTAATATATATCTGGAAAGTCCCGGGTGTGAGAAGAACTCTTTGTCAGGTGGAAGCCAGTGTGAATGTTGCAGTTAATCACCTTAATTAGCATTGGAAAGGTTTATCTCCTGGCTTTTCCTGCCTGGGGGCATCCTTTGTTCAGAGTCATTAGCTGTCCCTGGAACTCTTCTGTTTTCAGAGTGTTGCATCTTTTTTACTGTTCTGATTTTTGAGTTTTTTAATGCTGGTAGCCAGATTTTGTTCATTTTCATGGTTTCCTCCTTTCTGTTGAAGTTGTCCACATGCTTGTGAATTTCAATGGCTTCTCTGTGTAGTCTGATCATTGTTGAAGTGGTCAAGCATTTCTGTGTTCTCAAATAATATACTGTGTCCAGGTTGGTTCATCAGGAGCTCTGCTATGGCTGATTTCTCTGGTTGAGTGAGTCTGCAGTGCCTTTCATGTTGTTTGACTCGTGTTTGGGTGCTGTGTTTGGTGGTCCCTATGTAGACTTGGCCACAGCTGCATGGTATACGGTAGACTCCTGCAGAGGTGAGAGGATCCCTCTTGTCCTTCGCTGACTAGCATTTGTTGGATTTTCTCAGTGGGTCTGTAGATCGTTTGTAGGTTGTGCTTCTTCATCAGTTTGCCTATGCGGTCAGTGGTTCCCTTGATGTATGGTAAGAACTGGGTGGATCTTTGTCTTTACTCTCCTGGCTTGCTCTTGGCCTTACAGCTCTTCTGATGTCCATGGTGGAATATCCATTGGCCTGTAGAGCTCAGTTTACGTGGTTTAGTTCACCTTGGAGGAGATGAGGTTCGCAGATGCTTTGTGCATGGTCTGTCAGGGCTTTGATTGTGCTTCTTTTTTGACTTGGGTGATGGTTTATTCGTTCAATCACTTCGGACTCCTTGACCTTATGGACCAGCCCACGCCAGAGCTCCCTGTCGGCCATCGCCACCCTCAGCTCCTTCAAGGTCAAGCCAGTCACTTCAAGGATACTATCCATCCATCTTGCCCTCTTTTTCCTTCCATTTCCCCCAACATCATTGTCTTCTCCAAGCATTTTTTGTCTTCTCATTATGTGGCCAAAGTACTTGCCTCTAATATCCTTCCCTCCAGTGAGCAATCTGTCGTTATTTCCTGGAGGATGGACTCGTTGGATCTTCTGTGGTCCAAGGCACTCTCAGGATTTTCCTCCAACATCACAGTTCAAAAGCGTCTATCTTCCTACCCTCAGCCTTCCTTATGGTCCAGCTCTCACATCCATATTTCCCAATGGGGAATACCATTTCTTTAACTATGCGGACCTTTGTTGCCAGTGTGATGTCTCTACTCTTCACTGTTTTATCGAGATTTGTCATTGCTCTCCTCCCAAGAAGTAAATATCTTCTAATTTCCTGGCTGCAGTCTGCGTCTACAGTAATCTTCACGCCTAGAGATATAAAGTCTGTCACTGCCGCCACGTTTTCTCCCTCTATTTGCCAGTTATCAATCAGTCTGATTGCCATCATCTTGGTTTTCTTGATGTTTAACTGCAACCCAGCTTTTGCACTGTCTTCTTTCACCTTGGTGATAAGGCTTCTGAGCTACTCCTCACTTTCAGCCATCAAAGTAGTATCATCTAAGGTTGTTAATGTTCCTTCCAGCAATTTTAACTCCAGCCTTGGATTCATCAAGCCCCACTGCGTACAAGTTGAATAGGTAGGGTGAAAGTATACAGCCCTGCCATACTCCTTTCCCAATCTTGAACCAGTCTGTTTTTCCGTGGTATGTTCTTACTGTGGCTACTTGGTCATTATATATATTCCTCGGGAGACAGACAAGGTGACTTGGTATCCCCATACTACCAAGAACTTACCACAGTTATGGTCCACATAGACAAAGGCTTTGGAATAGCTAATAAAACAAATCAATGTTTCTGAAACTCCCTACTTTCCTCCATTATCCAGTGGATATTGGCAATTTGGTCTCTCATTCTTCTGCCTTTTCTAAACCCAGTTTGTACATCTGGCAACTCTCACTCCATGTTTTGCTGGAGTCTGTCTTGCCAGATCTTAAGTATTATCTTACTGGCATGTGAAATAAGTGCAACTTTATGAAAGTTTCAGCATTCTTTAGCATTTCCCTTTTTTTGGTATGGGGATATAAATTGATTTTTTCCAATCTGATGGCCATTCTTGTGTTTTACATATTTGCTGCCATGTGGCACGCATCACGTTAACAGCATCATCTTTCAAGATTTTGAACAGTTTAGCTGGGATCCCATCGCCTCCTGCTGCCTTGTTATTAGCAATGCTTCCTAAGGCCCTTTTTGAAAATAAATGCACCCAAATGCAAGTTGCAACCCACCAGTGGCCAAGTCTGCTGACAGGTCTTAAGCAGGAAGTGTTGACAAACCAGTGTCTCATGCATAAAAACTCCAACCATCACCCAAGTCAAAAAAAGAAGCACAATTCAAGCCCTGGCAGCTGGACTCCTGGATTCAGTTCTGGACTTGGATGCCCAGGTATCAGCAGTGACCAGGAGTGCTTTTGCACAGTTGAAGCTAGTGTGCCAACTGCACCCATTCCTACGATCTACTGGGGAGGGCCTTCTCTCAGTCCCACCACCCATTCAAGCATGCTTGGTGGGAACACGGGAGAGGACCTTTTCAGTGGCTGCTCCCAGGCTGTGGAAATCCCTCCCAAGAGAAACCAGAATGGCCCCACCCATGCTGGCCTTCTGCTAGCAGGTCAAGACCTCCTCCTGTCAAAAGGCTTTTGGGGAAGGGGAAGGGGAGGCTCTGGGGATGATGGTGGGTTTTATTGGGGGGGGGCATATGAGTTTTTGAAGCCGTTTTAATGTATTTGCTGTATTTTAATTCTGGTTTTACCACACTGTTATTATTTAATTGAGTTTTAACTTTTGTATTGCTCTTTTTAAACTGTTTAGTGTGGATAGATGTTAGCCGCCTTGAGTCCCCTTGTGGAGAAAGGTGGGATATAAATAAAGATAATAATAATAATAATAATAATAAGAAGAAGAAGAAGAAGAAGAAGAAGAATTTCAATGTTTTCATTCCTACTGCCAACAAAAATAGAGCCGATCATTAATACATTGATAGCACTGTATCAGGTTCGTCCCTCTGATTTAAGATTAATTCCAAATGTATTCACAACCTTTCTCCTGTATATACTTGGGCGAAGGTAACCAATACCTCAGAGATGTCATGGACAGATCACTTTCTGTATCATACGGCTGATACACCAGTTGCGCCCCTTCCTAGACCTAAAGATAGTACTGCACATACTGATAACCTCTAAGTTGGACTTCATCAATGTGCTACCTTTGAGCTAGCTTTGTACCAAGTTTAGAAACTCCAGCTTGTTCAAAATACAGTAGCCAGACTGGTTACAGGAATGTCAAAGACTGAACATATTACACCTAACTTAAAACAAATAGTCTTGCTATTTCTACATGTTAGCCACTATTTTCAGTCTAAGCTTTCTACTCATTAAAAAAAATTAAATAAAAAGTTCACCATAACATTCAAACAACAACACACGATGTATTACACACGACAGAACATACACTCACCCCAAACCCCTATCCCACACAAAGTAAATCCTCTTACCCACACCTATGCACCCTTCACCATGAATTTTGATGCTGAAGTACTATGAAGCCCTTAAGCCAATTTATCTATCCTTGTTCACAGTAATCCTAAATTCCTAATGGAGCTCCTTTATGTTTGACTATCTATTCAGATATGCCATCGCCAACTTACATTTTTTCTAAAAAGTCCTCATTACTTTTGTTGCTCCTATTATTGGTTAGTTTAGCCATTAGGATATATTCCCACATTCTTTCCCTCCAATCCTTTTAAATTAAACTTTTTCCCCCTTTCCAGACTTTGTCTATGGTCAATCTTGCCACGGCAAAGCCATATTGGTATATTTCTTGGTCCTTTTGATGATTGTTTTCTCTATATAAACCTAATAGGCACAATCCTGGGCTTTTAAAAATCTTCTTATGTAGCATTTCTTTTGTCTCCTTCATTACCATATCCCAAAATGCCAGTTCCACCACATATGGACGAATAAATACAGTTGCGCTACAAGGATTCTAGCGTATTTTCTTCAGCCAGGTGAAGTAAATGCATTCCCCCTACCCCCAGGCATCATGATTTGTTTTAATTGAAACCTTATTTATTCACTTACATTATTTCAGTTGCATTATATTGTAATATACCAACCTGATTATTGTCTTTGCACAACATTATCAACCTGGACATCCTGTTAGGATTCTCCAATGAATTAAAGAAATGAAAGCTGCATCTGTTTATTTCAAATGAGCTACAGCAACAATCAAATTCAGAACACATTTCTAGTGAATTCCAGTTAAGCTTTTTATCTTCTCTGAAGCAGATGGCCATGTTTCTACCTAGCAGTGAAAGAGAGGGGGAGGATAGCTGAATTCTGGGGAAGGGGAAAACCTCTAAGCTTTGACTAAAATTGAAAAGAACAAGATGGAAAATGGCATCACCCACCCTCCAGGCCATTGAAAGGGGGGGGGGGCATTTTAAAAAACTTAAATGCTCACTGTCTTATGACCTTTTCATTATGAACTCAACAGATTCTAACACTGTGTCAAATTTATGATAGCAGATGGAAGATAATGCTTGCCAAAAGACTCAAGATGGGTTGGAACAAGACAGCATGACTGGCAGAGATTTTTAGTAAAGAGATGTGGCAATAACCAGAAATATCTACATATACAGTAGAGTCTCACTTATCCAACATTCGCTTATCCAACGTTCTGGATTATCCAATGCATTTTTGTAGTCAGTTTTCAATATATCGTGATTTTTTGGTGCCAAATTCATAAATACAGTAATCACTACGTAGCATTACTGCATATTGAACTACTTTTTCTGTCAAATTTGTTGTACAACATGTTTTGGTGCTTAATTTGTAAAATCATAACCTAATTTGATGTTTAATAAGCTTCTCCTTAATCTCTCATTATTATCCAACATATTCGCTTATCCAACGTTCTGCCGGCCCATTTATGTTGGATAAGTGAGACCCTACTGTACTTAGAATCATAGAATCATATAGTTGGAAGAGACTACAAGGGCTATCCAGTCCGACCCCCTGCCATGCAGGAACACACAATCAAACACACTTGCATAAGGAATTTGATCTGTATATTTTGTTAACCAACATTTTGGGTGCTATTGCAGAGAAGAAGTCGTTTTCGACTCTTCGTGACCTCATGGACCAGTCCACGCCAGAGCTCCCTGTCGGCCGTCACCGCCCCCAGTTCCTTCAAGGTCAAGCCAATCACTTCACAGATACCGTCCATCCATCTCGCCCTTGGTCGGCCTCTTTCCTTTTTCCTTCCATTTTCCCCAGCATCGTGATCTTTTCCAAGCTTTCCTGTCTCCTCATGATGTGGCCAAAATACTTCAGCTTTGCTTCTAATATCCTTCCCTCTAGTGAGCAGCCGGGCATTATTTCCTGCAGGATGGACTGGTTGGATCTTCTTGCGGTCCAAGGCACTCTCAGGATTTTCCTCCAGCACCAGAGTTCAAAAGCGTCTATCTTCCTTCTCTGAGCCTTCCTTATGGTCCAGCTCTCGCATCCATAGGTTACTATGGGGAATACCATTGCTTTGACTATGCGGACCTTCGTTGCCAGTGTGATGTCTCTGCTCTTCACTATTTTGTCAAGGTTGGCCATTGTTTTCCTCCCAAGATCTATGTAACTTTAATCTTAATAGCAGTTCACTGTATTCTGGCATCTGATTATCCAGATGTTCAAGGCATTTCTTAATCTGTTTAAATAAATGAAGCTGGGATTTACTGGAAGCAACAAAATAAAACAACTTGTTTTTAAATTATAATATATGGGAGCTATTTCATTCTGTACACATTTCTTAGCAGTTTCTTTTAATTCTGCACTTAATGATTACTATGTTAGTAGCCTTTTCCCACTATGTACCACATTTTAGTTCGTGGCTCAAGTGCAAATGTATCACATTTTGGATATACAAACAAAAGTTGGAAGAGAAAACAGGGGCCATTAGTCCAATCTCATTCCATGCAGGAACATACAATCAAAACACTTCAGACAAAAAGCCATGCAACCTTGCTTAAAAACATCCAATGAAGGGGACTCCACCTCATTCTGAGGGAGTATATCTACTGAAGAACAGCTCTTATTGTCAAGATGTTCTTCCTCATGTTTCGGTGGAATCTTTTCTCTCGCAATTTGAATCTATTGCTTTATTACCTACTCTCAGGAAACAAGCTTGCTCTTCCTCAATGCAATATCCTTTCACATTTTTTAAACGTGGGACTCAAGCCAAACATACCTAACTCCCTAAGCCCTTCCTCATAGGGCTTAGCTTCCCAAACTACTAAAAATTAATACCAAACAAATAAGAATATTATACGAACAATTACTCACCTGGGCTCAAGAGAAAGATCAAATAAAAGAAGTAATGATAAAATGGGCCAAAGCGACAGGACACACAATTTATCTAGGTCAATGGGAAGAAATATGGGGGGGGGGGGAAGCTGAGATGGGCCTATGTTACAGAAATAAAGGAGAACTGGTTCAAAATGTTCCACATGTGGTATTTGACGCCAAACAAACTCGCTAGATTCAACAGAGGAAAAAACAGTGGAAACTGTTGGAAATGTGGAAAGCACACATGAAAGCACACTTTTGTGGTGGGAATGTAAAAAAATCAAAAAAATTTGGTGAGAAATACATTAAAAAATGACAAAAATCCTACAAAAAGAAATTGAATTTACGCCATAATGCTTTCTATTAGGAATTACAGACAGGCAAATAGATAAAAACACCGATAGAATAATATTTTACCTCACCACGGCGGCGAGAATAGTGCTCACACAAGTATGGAAAACAAAGGAAGTACCTAGCATGGAGAAATGGCTCAATAAAGTAATGGATGTGATGAATATGGATTTATTAATACAAAAACTTGAACAGGAAAGAACATCACATAAAATAGATTGGAAACCCATGAAGGAATTTTTACAAAAAGAAAAAATAAATTTTCATATAAGGATGGACTAAAGAAAGTCCCTCGGATAATAATATAAAGTAACGATAGTTAAACTTGTTTAACTTCAAAAATAAAAATAAATGACTAAAAGAAAATCAAAAGGACCACCCCCGGAGCTCTGGAAGTAAAAGGAAATATATAGCAACTGTTTACATGTAAGCTCCCCCCCCCCTCCCCCCATGGTTGATTTTGCGTTGTGGTTGTTGGTTTTTTGTTTTTTTTTTTTTATCCCCCTTTCTTTTTTCAACTTGTGTATTGATACCTCTTTTTCCTCCTTACCCCTCTCCCTCAGTTACCCTTGTTGCCTTATATGTGTTTTATTGTATCGAGAAATGAGAATCTTTGTTGTAATAAGAAATGTATGGAGTTGCTTGGAAACTTCTCAATAAAAATTATTTTTAAAAAAGCTTCCCAAACTTTGATCATTTGGTTGCCCTGCTCTGGGCATGTTCTATCTTTTCAATATCTTTCTTGAATTGTGGTGCCCAGGACTGGATACAGTATTCCACCTGAGGTCTGACCAAAGCAGAATACAGTGGGACTATGACTTCCCTCAATGTAGACACTATGCTCCTATTGATGCAGCTTAAAATCGTATTGCCTTTTCTGGCTGCTGAATCACACTTTTGACTCATGTTCAGCTTGTGATCTACTAAGACTCCTAGATCCCTTTCACACGGACTGTTTTCAAGCCAGGTGTCACCTATCCCATATCTGTACATTTCATTTCTATTGGCTAAGTGTAGTGCTATATGTTTCTACCTATTGAAGTTCATTTTGTTAGTTTTGGCCCAACTTTCCAGGTTGATATAGTCATTTTGATTCTGATTCTCAGGAGTATTAGTTATCCCAATTTGGTGTCATCTGCATGCCCTCTATTCAATCCTCCAAGTCATTGATAAAGATGATGAACAGCTCGGGGCCCAAGACAGAACTTTGAAGCACCCTACTAGTCATTTATTTCCAGCACGAAGAGCAGCCATTGGTGAGCATCCTTTGGGATCAGTTACTTAACCAATTACAGATCCATCTAACAGTAGTATTATCTAGCCTACATTTTACTAGTTTTTTTCCCAAAAAGATCATGGGGACATTATCAAAGGCCTTTCTGGAATGGAGATATGCTATATCTACAGCATTCCTTTCATCTACAAAACACAACCATATATAAAGATAAGGTTGATTTTTTTGTGAGAATGGCATTGCTTTCTAAGCGGTCTGCTTAATTATTTACTCTAAAATCTTTCTTGGTACTGATGTCAGGTTTATTGGGCAATCATTGTTTGGGTCCTCTTTTTCCCCTTTTTTGAAGATGCGAACAATAGTTGCTTTTCTTCAGTCTGCTGGAACTTCTTACTAAGCCTGAATTGACCTAAAGTAATTACAAGATACACTATGCTCAATCCCTAGGAATTATGTTATCCAGAAAATATTCATCATAGAACTAACAATACGAGGTCCCAGCAGGAACAGAGCAAAATCCAATTTATATGGAAATTTACTGATCCTATATTCCCTAGTGTACAATCCTTCAGGTCAAATTTGATGGACTCTAGAAAGACACCAGAGGGAAACTGCAATGTGACTCTGTCTATGATACATAATTCAGGGATACGAGCAAGTAATGGTGTCAAAGAGAGCAGGTAGGTTAGATGGTGAATCTAATCAGTCAGTTTCTGTTAGTAAGAGGTCAGCTTTGGAGATTCATGCTAAACTTGGAATCCATTACAACACAGAGCCAAGGATATTTGAAGGAAAATCACAATACGAGCATAAAGTCTTAGGGAGATACTTAAAGGATTATGTACACTTTTGCATCTAGACAGAACAGTTTGAAATTAAAGAAAACCATAGTACCTCGTTATTCATTTGAATAGGATTTCTAACCAATTGGAATTGGAAAGAATGTTTATTTATGATCATAATGTACCAGAATTTTTAAAGGGAGAAATATAAACTAAAGAAAAAAATACCCCAAAAGACTGAAGAATCTGGATGGATTAATCATTCTAACAAGCAATAACGTTTTGGTATATGCACAATGTGTTTTGTAGAACTAATGTGGCAACTGTATTCAAATATATCAAGAGAAAGACAGGAAAAACATCTTGAATTTACACATTTGTTTAGTGTATGTATAAAATGGAAGGTCTTAACTGATACATGTGATCAGAAGCAAATAAGACCTCATTTCACAGCTGCTAAAACTGTTTACATATAAATCTTGCAAATACAAATTAACACAAATGTACCCTATTCTGACACAAAATTTGCCATTTAATTGCACAAAATATATAGCTCAATTCACATAAGTATACACTAGTGACTTCTGCAAAAATTGTCCTAATGACAAGGTGGCCACTGAATATCGACAGTAGCCACTAATATGCCCCTGTTTTCAAATTCAACAGTAATACTATGTTGTATGTTACTAGAGACTTATAATTGCAGTTCCGAACTCCAGGTTTGTGTGTTTTCTGCAAGCGGGCATGTAGACATATATGAATATTATTTCAGAAAACAAATAATTGTATCAAGACTGTTAACTGAGCATAATTCCAGTAGAAACCACTGGGATGTAAGTCATGATTTGTCCCACTTTTTCAATTGATCCTCTTTCTCTCTACCTCCACCCTCTGTTAATTAGTTTTATTATAGGAAAAAATAACAGAAATGCATTATAAACTACAAACAGGCATAGGATGTGTATATTAAAAAGCCAAGTGCTTCTTTCCATTTGTGTAAGATAAATATAGAACAGAAAGTCATGTAGTTCATGCTTGATGTTTGAAAAAATCATTATCTTTACGTTAGGCCAACAAAACAGATATCATAAGCAGAGGCTGATGAAAAAAAGTATTATCCTTGGCATTTTCGGATAAGCTTTCCAGTAATCTCTAGATAAGGTTCAAGATTTATGGATGGAAGACTTACCTGACCTGTTTGTTTCATTTCATATAGGTATGATGTTTTGAAAAAAAAACTTTGCTGAAAAGGGTTGAACTGCTCTTCTTTTTGGGGTCTAAGAACCTTCCTCTATTCTTTCCATTGGTATTAGAGGCAGGTTATTTCTGCCTCTTAATACCAAATTTTCAATTACAAAAGTAATACCCAGCAGCATATTTACTTTGTTAACAGAGGTACACCTGTACACTTACAGATTTCCAATCACTATACACATTCAAGATCAACCATGCTGGCAGTCTCCTCTGCCCCATTTTCATAACAAAAAACACATACATTAGCTATTTCAATCATCATGCCTGGCAAAATTTATTAGAAATATGCAAAGAAACATGAGAATACAATTTTGTTTAAAAGCCCAACTATAACTCTTTTTTTGACTTTCCTCAAAAACTTCTGTTGATTACTTACAGAAAATTACTAGCAAACAGAAAACAGAAAACAAGGCTAAAAGAAAGAGATAGGCACATTTACAAGTACAGAATATTGCGCAGGATCCCTTGAAATCCTTTAGTAGGTATAAAGAACATAGCACTAAGCAGAATGAAAGGCATAATCTCAGAAATATTGGTATATGATCTTCTCGCCGTATATTTTAGGACTGTGGATGACTCTCCCTTTTGTACCTCCCAGAGCCACGCCACTTGCACATAACAAAAATAACCCCAAGTTCATACAATACATGCCAGTTTGAGAGCCATGCTACATCTAATTTAACTCTGGCTCTATTGTATTTTAACAGTTTACGTGTGTTTTATACAGTCTTTTTCACCATTACCCTGACAAAACATGCAAATTCAAATCTTCCAACAATTGAGTTTATTATGCATATCTATCTTGAGATATTAAGGATTAGCAAGTGGCCAAGTTGACTACAGGCACAGGTATCATCACAATAGCAGAACATTATCAGGGGTATCTGAAGTGGCATTTCAATCTTCCACCACACAGGCACTCAGAAACAAAATTTATCACACAAAACTCTTTAGTTATGAACTTTTCAAGTTAAGATTGAATTAGCTCCAAGAAGGCAATAAGCAGGATGAAAACATGGTCCTGCAATCTCAAGTTTCATTTCTCCATAAGGCCAGTAAGCAAACTGTTATAGAAGTTTTTGATCTTCAAGTCACAAACTACATAAAATATAAATATGTGTTTTAGGAATACTTGCACTGTGCAACTCACATCTTTATCTCAGCTAGTTACATACCAAGGCGAGAAGCATATGACCCTTTAGATGCCTTTGAACTGCAATTCCCAGCATCCTGCACTCATTTCCAGCATTCATCACCATCCTGACTGGGGCTGCTGGGAGCTGCAGTTTAGCAGCATCTGGAGGGCTGCATAATTCCTCCCCCAATATTTCAGAAGAAAAAACCTGAGCTGCAAGCAATGCTCTTTTCTGATTCTCAGTAATATTCACACAGAGTTACCAGTGTAACGTTTCCATCCTGAGCAATAGCTAGCAAACTCATACTCGTGGATTCAACTAAAAACTTCCTCAAGTGTAAAGCAAGAAAATCTAACCCAGAATTACAATTTCCAGTGTCATTCTGCTATCATGAATTGCTTTCACAAATGAGGACAATTTGCATAACCACACCCATATTTTTAGATTGAGAAGAGGCCCACAATAGTTAGAAATGTGCAAGAAGTCAAAGTATATAAAGATTTCAAACTCGAAAAGCATAAAGCCCTAAGTGTGAAACTGAAAAAAGAAATCCAGAGACATATTGTGCAAATAAGGAGGATTTTTAGATGAAACCCATATAAACCCTTTCTTTTATAGAAAATATAATCTGTCAAAAAGGCATACTGCTGCCATAGCACCTCTATCAGAAGTAATCTATCTGGACATTTGTTCACTAGACTTTGATTATAAAGGTATCAATGCATGAAGGCGGGGTAATAGTTGTATAGTATCTTGTTTTGCCAGGTTAAAATAAACCTGCAAGCAACATAGAATGCTTGGAGTGTTTCATACTTGTTAGAAAAATCTTACTGGTTATAATGGGGAACTTGGCAAATAAGAGGAAAATTTGAGAAAAAAATAGAGAACAAGAAGCAGCAGTTCTAGGTGACTAATGCAATACTCCAAAGCAGTTTCAAGAGTAGATGTTTTGTGGCTGCTCACAGTGCATTTTAATCTCTTCGGCAAGCTCAAGACACAGCAGAATTCGTCTCTTTTCAGCAGCCAGTTCCTCCTTAGAAATCTGGCCCAGCAACTTTTTGGCAAACAGGATCAGGTCTTGCATGAAGATGCCAACAGCTGAACGGGGGGCATCTGGAAGCCTCTCCAAGCACCCACTTTTGAAACAGAAGTTTATGATCTTATCCCGTTTCATCCCTGGTGCCCTTTCTTCAATCCAAGTCAGAGGCCTAGGTTAAATAAGAAAGCACAAGAAGGATTCAAAAGAGGAAATTGCAACATGCAAAAGACTCATTTAAAAGCTGACTAGACCAATGTTTCACATTGTGATGTTAGGAACTGTCACCGATTGCTTTATTATTTATGGCATGTTTTAACATAACATTTTAAATGTCAAGGAACACAGTTCCTACATCCTTATCCATTTTAGTTGTGTGTGAGAGAGAAAATATCGGGGTTGGAAAAAGTAGTTATTAAAACACCCTTATATATCACTGATCTTCCTAAAAACATACACTAATAATGCTTTATACAAAATGACTGATTCCAAGAAATTTAAGTTCCTATAGGCAATTCACACTGGGAGCATGGTGAAGTAAACATGAATCTACCTCTCAGAAGGGATATTCTGAACAGGGAAACAGGCAGCAAAACAAATCACAGGGGTGTTACCCCTTCCTTACACTATCCAAGGCATGTGTGTGTGTGTGTGTGTGGCTGGAGTTACACTTAAAAAAATTTACCTGTTCGGACTTGCATACAAATTCAACTTAAGAACAAACCTAAAGAACCTATTTTGTTCGTAATTTGGGGACTACCTGTATAAATGGCCTTCTGGATGCTTTCTGCCAACACTTAGCACCCTCTGCTGGTGATCTTTATCTCTTAGGAAAAGTTACAAAATCCTTGTCTTTAAAGCAGTGGATCTCAACCTGTGGGTTCCCAGATGTTTTGGCCTTCAACTCCCAGAAATCCTAAGAGCTGGTAAACTGGCTGGGAACCATTGCTTTAAGGAATAAATTAATGTAAACCAAAAGAGTGTAGCCATGAAATTAACTCCCATAAATCTCCATAGCTTTTAAAGCCTTTTTTGCCCAGTTTGGGTTGCCAGGTAAAAATTCTACAGCATTAATACTAGAATCGTATATCTCCACTTTCAGCAACACATGCAAAAGCAATATAATTTCAAAAAATTTAAAAAAGTATTTTGGTATATGAATTTAATTTTTTTTGTAAAAAGTCCCAAAATATGTAAAACTTTTGTGTACAAAGATTTTTAAGCAAAATGACTCAAAATGTGAACAATCCAAACATTTTCCTAGTATGAAAAAGTTGCAAGTATTCTTTAGACTCTAGTTAAGACAAGTCACAATTGGTAGGATTTGCCTGTCAGATCTAGATCCCCAGCCCAGCATTTCAAAGTCTTCCACATGAAACTTACATCGATCTGGAGTTAGAGAGGAAGTTATCTAGATCACATGGCATGATCCTCACGAGGATCTGAGTCAGCTCCTCTCTTTAAATGCTTTTCATCACTATGTCTTCAGATTTACTAGATTTTATGCGCATAATGGGTATCCTTGTAAAAACTCTGATAATACTGTTGATTCTAAAGACCAGTTTAAGTGACATTCTCAGGGGAACACTTTGACTCTCGCTCCATGAGAGTTTGATGAGTAAAAATCAGCAAACTATAATAGGATGTCAACCAACGTATTCAGATTGTTATTACTTACTACAGTTGTTAACAAATAAACCTTAGTATCCAAATAAACCTTAGTATCCAGAAAAATCAAAACTGTTTCCAATTTCCAAAAAATATTACTATATATATATATATCTATATATATAAAAGAGTGATGGCATCAGGGCAGCGGACAAAACAACAAAACTACAGGCCCCTCAACCTCGAAATTTGACAACACAACCCATCATCCATGGCTCTAGGTTGATACAACAAAAAGAAAAGAAAAATATAGTTCTAATTAGAAGGAGAGGAATAATTGTTTTTATCCAATTGCTGCCAGTTACAAGGCTAAGTTCCACCCACTTGGTTTCCTAGCAACCTACTCAGCCCAGGAGACAGGCACAGTTAGGCCTCACTTAGGCCTCTTCCACAGATTATCTAATTTGCACTGGATTATATGGCAGTGTAGACTCAAGGCCCTTCCACACAGCTATATTACCCATTTATAATCTTATATTATCTGCTTTGAACTGGATTATCTTGAGTCCACACTGCCATATAATCCACTTTAGTGTGCATTTTATACAGCTGTGAAGAAGGCGCCTCATATAATCCAGTTCTAAGCAGATATTATAAGATTATAAATATACAGTAGAGTCTCATTTATCCAACATAAACAGGCCGGCAGAAAATTGGATAAGTGAATATGTTGGATAATAAGAAGGGATTCAGAAAAAAACCTATTAAACATCAAATTAGGTAATGATTACACAAATTAAGCACCAAACATCATGTTATAAAACAAATTGGACAGAAAAAGTAGTTCCATGCACAGTAATGCTATGGAGTAATTACTGTATTTACAAATTTAGCACCAAAATATCACAATGAATTTAAAACATTGACTACAAAACATTGACTACTAAAAGGCAGACTGTGTTGGATAATCCAGAACACTGGATAAGTGAATGTTGGATAAGTGAGATTCTACTGTAATATGAAATAATTACTGTGGTAATCCAGTCCAACCCAATTCTGCCATGAAGGACACAATCCAAGCACGCCCAACAGATGGCCACCCAGCCTCTCAATAATAATAATAATAATAATAATAATAATAATAATAATAATAATAATAAGAAGAAGAAGAAGAAGAAGAATATCATACAATCCTAAGGTTAGCAGATACCCCTAAGGATCATCCAGTTCAACTTCCTTATATCATGCAGGACTACACAAACCAAGCACTCCTGACAGATGGCCATCCAAGATCTGCACAATAATAATACAAATCGAATCATAGAATCAGACAGTTAGGAGAGACCCCTAAAGGCCATCCAGTCCAACCCAACTCTGCCATTGGACGATACAATCCAAGCACTCCCAACAGATGGCCAGCCAGCCTCTCATTAATAATAAGAATATCATACAATCCTAAGGTTAGCAGATACCCCTAAGGATCATCCAGTTCAACTTCCTTATATCATGCAGGAGGACACAATCCAATCACTCCTGACAGATGGCCATCCAATATCTCCACAATAATAATACACATCAAATCATAGCATCGGACAGTTAGGAGACACCCCTAAAGGCCATCCAGCCCAACCCAATTCTGCCATGCAGGACACAAGCCAAGCACTCCCAACAGATGGCCACCCAGCCTCTCAATACTAATACTACTACTACTAATAATAATAATAATAATAACAACAGCAACATCATACAATCCTAAGGTTTGGAGTGACCCCTAAGGATCATCCAGATCAACTTCTTTCTACCATGCAGGAGGACACAATCCAAGCATTCACAACACATGGACAACATATAAATACTATACAATACTACACAGGGACATAGACCCCCTCTACCCTCACCACTTTCACAGTACACAAACAACCAAATGCATACTAAACATAAAGACAACCATACAACAGACATTCAATACCACCACTACCTCAACAATTTCTCACCAACACCACCAGACAATGCCACAGCAACGTATGGCCGGGCACAGCTAGTATGTGTGTGTGTGTGTGTGTGTGTGTGTGTGTGTATATATATATATATATATATATATATAACATGTTTTTATTGATGCTTTTCTAATACACTACAACAAACAAGAAAAGGGGGTTTGAAGGAAAGGTAGGGTGGGAATGTACCCCTAGGTAAAAGGAAAGGGGGTAATCTGGGTGGGGGTAGGGGATTTAGAGGAACTGAGTCCTCACCAGAGGGGAGGAAAAAACGAAGGAAAGAGTAAAGGGTAAAAATAAAAAGGAAAGGGGAAAATTATTCCAATCCTTAAATAATTTTACATTTCTGACAATGGGTATATTTTGGAAAAGGTAAAGTAATTTAGGAAGTACATTCATTTTTATAACTGCTACTCGTCCCATTAATGACAGGTTAAATCTGTCATTAAACCTGAATAAATATATTAAGAGGAAGATTAAAAAACTAAGTAAGTTAGCAAATGCATTATTATGGTCAAACTGAATGTTTATTAGAATCTAATGAGACCAACCTCTTATCTGCAGTCAGAAAATGTGCGGTCATTCTGGAGTAATTTTTTTCTTTCTGCTCTTCCCTTGTGGCAGAAGTGACTGTGAGGTCTCCAAAAAGGTCGACCAGCCAACTGAGGCGGGCAATTCCACTAAAAGCTGGAAAGCCTGAACGCTCTTCATCCAGTGGACCACCTTTTGGAATGAGAAAGAGGACTTGAAGCACATGGATGATACACTTGATACACTAATCTGACATTTTCCAGAAGGTATGCTTTCCTTTTATTTTTGTAATTTTATATTAGGACCATTACCGTTTTAAAGACAACATTTCATCTGAAAAATTCCAATACTATTTTTAGGTGTTTTCTCCAAAGCACTGTATAATAAGTCACCACAATGAATGAGAAAGAGGTCATGACTAATACAAACATTGGTCTATTGGCATTAACCCTAGGCAAAATCATATCCATATGAATTGTTTGGATGTAACACTAAATGTTAATTAACCACAGTTTGGTGTTAGGTTCAAATCCTAAGTAAAGGTTTTCCCCTGACATTAAGTCTACTCATCTCTGACTAGACTTGGTACTCATCTCTATTTCTAAGATGAAGAGCCAGCACTGTCTGTAGACACCTCCAAGGTCTCCCATGACTGCATGGAGCGCCATTACCTTCCCGCCAAATCCTAATGGTGGTTAATCTTAATGATGGTTTGATGAAACAAACTAACTTCATAAACAATTATTTGCAAATTATCTGGGTTCAGAAATAAGACAATCAGTTAAGAATGGAAATAAAAAAACTTCTAATTTAATCTTGCAGCCCAAAAAGGTAGAATTGTGCACTGATGAACCTGAAACTCATTCAATCACAATTAAGATATAAATCCAAATGCAGTCACATAATAAAATAATAGTTTAATTTACAGACTTTAAGCCCTACTCCTAGAAGGCACATACAAGGAAGATAGTCAGAAGTTTTTATCATCTCACAAGCACAGATGTGGTGAAACCACATCTTTCCACCATGTCTCCTATATCATCAAATGGGAGCACGCACGCCCCCCAGGTCTAAGGAGGGGCCAGGAAGACATCTTTCCACCATGTCTCCTGTATCAATTTAACAATATAATAATATATAATAGTCATATTATACTAATATATGTAGTGCTTATATTGTGCTATACTAATAATATAATTTATTGTATGTATATATAACTTGTAAGTAGCCCTTCGGGGTGAGAAGGGCAGGATATAAATGTTGCTAATAAATTAATAAATAAATCTTAACAGTACAACTGTAATCTTTTACCTGAGAATAACATAATTCATGATTTACAAACATTCAAACCTGTCTTTAAATCCTAGATCCTTAATCATAGTTTTGATTTTTCAATAAAATTACAAAGAAAATCCATGATTTTGGCCCCCAAACCTGTCTCTGAGTTATACATGTGTATATACTGTAAGCTGTTAGTTCTGCAAAGGTCCCTACTGTTTTCTTTAAGGCCATAAAACTAGCCTGTAGAAATTATAAGTCAAATTATCATAGTTCAGTCCTGTGTCTACTAGATAGTTCTGACTTAGCAAATCAAGTTTGTTTTTGCCATTCAGATAAGCCTATTAACAGCATTATGGCCTATAATGCAATGGTTGTCAAAGAGGATACATATTTTATAGTGGCATCAATTCCACATCACCAGAATGGAAAGCGCCTCAGGAATAACTCTGGAATGCAGTAAACCTATGTAAACTTGATAAGAAAACTGTAACAGTAAAAACATTATACTCAAAAAAGGTTTGCATAGATTAATGAAGTCAAAACTTAAATCAGATAAGAGTTGCGTCAAAGCAAATGCTAACTAACCTGTGAAATGTAATGTTCCCTTGACAAGTTCCTTCCCTTCCACCTCTTTCTTTAATTGTTTGTATTCCTCTGTCAGTAACTCAATATGCTCCACATGAAGGATTTTACCTGTCATTGAAACAAAAGCAGATTTAATAGGATTACCAAGATTTCTTGATCCTTATGAAGTTTAAGAAATAATTGACAGAAACGGGAGTGGGACCGATGGCACTATGTTGATTTTCTTGGGGAAAACTATCAAAGAACTTGAATGTTTTTGCCATACAGCTTTTTTTTGCCATCAAAACCTTATTTGATTGAGGGAATTGGAAATCCTACAGTGAGGAACAGATATAGATTATATTGCTTGATGAGTAAAATGCTCTCTACATATCAAGACACCTTGTGAATCACCGTACTAATCAAAGCTCATTCACCATATATTACATCGTATCAGTTGCTTCACTTTTTCCTCAGGAAAGGAGCAAACACAAAACTATTAGGTGATCTACCATTAATAGCTGATTAGTCAAAAGTTGTGCAGATCTACTTCAAAATAAATTATATTGTACCACTATTTGAACTGTTACATCTGTCCAAAACATAGGAGTGTCAAACACATTTTCATGTAGCCTTATGGTGCCTTCAAAAGGCCACTGAATCCATGAATGGAGACTCTGTGGATACAGAGGGCCAACTATATATATATATTTACATCCTGTCTAGTGCCCTTTAGTTTTTACCCAGTTTGGATAAGCAAGACTCTACTGTAGTACTGTTTGGATATAGGTTAAAATACAGTTAAAATATAATAAATACACTTAAAATTACATTTAAAACTCACAATCCCCCCTACCCTGAATCCCTTATCATTCCCCAAATGCCTGCTGGCAGAGAAAAATCTTCACATACTTGCGTATTTTTAAACAATTATCTATGGTGCCAATAGTATAAATTACCTTTTTGCTCAGCTAATCCCCAGAGCTCATGTGCCGTCTTTGCAGACAATGACATGGGATATTCAACAAGGACATGTTTCCCAGCTTCTAGAAACATCCTTATAGAGGAAAAATTAGCATATGTTACATTGTATACTGTAGATCAGGGGTCCTCAAACTTTTTAAGCCGAGGGCCGGTCCACAATCCTTCAGACTGTTGAGGGGCCGGATTATCATTTGAAAAAAATACAAATTCCGATGCACACTGCATATGTCTTATTTGTAGTGCAAAAACAACAACAACAACAACAACAAGAACAATGAAATAACAATACAATATTTAAAAATAAAAACAATTTTAACCAACATACATTTATCAGGATTTCAATGGGAAGTGTGGTCCTGCTTCTGGCCAGTGAGATAGTCAAGTTAATTAGGGTTGTTGTTGTTGTTGTTGTTGTTGTTGTTGTGTGCCTTCAAGTCATTTCAGACTTTGGGTAAGTCCAAGTCTAAAATGTATTTATTTATTATTTACTGCATTTATTTACTAAATTTGTATCACACCCTTCTCACCCCAAAGGGGACTCGGAGAGGCTTACAAATTATATGTACATACAATATATTATATTATTAGCATAGCACAATATTAGCATTATATATTACTATATTGAACTATACCACTATACTGTAATATTATTAGTAATATTATATGTAATATAGAATATATAATTAATATTATTATATGGTATTATTATTAGTGTTATATTGTATTACATTATAATATTATTATTATATGTATATACAATATATTATATTATAAAACTGAGGGCGGGGGCCAGGTAAATGACCTCGGAGGGCCGCATCCGGCCCCCGGGCCTTAGTTTGGGGACCCCTGCTGTAGATACTCCAAAATTATTCTCAGTACCCTAACAAATCTATAATTCCCAGTGTCTTTTGGATAATCGCTACAATACATCTAAAAGGTTACCACTAACAGAAGCAGGGAGCATTTAGTGTTCCCTCACTTATCATTGGGGTTACGTTCCAGGAACACCCCCAATAAGTGAAAATCAGTGAAGTAGGGACACTATATTTATTTTAATATTTATACATTATTTTAGTAGTTATACACTATTTTAAGTCATTATCAGCAAATCGTGTGTTGATAAATTGCCTCCTTCTCCTCCCGTTGCCGCTTGGGCTCCTTTTCTCTCCCTTTGGCTTCTCTTTTCTCCCTTCCTTGGGCTGTAAATTGTAATTTTTTATAATTTATAATAGTCTTTTGGAGTTTATTGAAAAACCGCAAAACAGCAAATCTGCAAAAAGTGAACTGTGAAGTAGTGAGGGAACATTGTATAATCACTAGAAATAAATGTTCACTTTGCATTGTGTCCTGCACATACATATATTGCTATTTGAAATGAACACAAATAGTAAAAAAGGAAAGATCAGATGTCAATTTCTATGTTTTTGAATTTGAGCAGAGGCACTTTTGTACATGCGCAGGACTATCAATTCATGAAAAAAGTAGTTTCACTTGGTTATAATGCCAAATATTATGAGTGAGATAACAAGGAGGAATAATTTTGTCAATATAATTTGGGTCAACAATGTATTCAAAGTAATGATGGAGAAAGAATTTCTTTAGAGAATGCATACCTGACACTTTCACTGTGGTTTTGGTTATCTGTACTGATGATGGCCACATTGACTTCATTACTGTTCAGAGCTTCTTGAAGACTTATTTGTTTCACTCCTTGAACATTGCCAAGAGATCGCCTAATTTCAACATTAAAAAAATGAATCAAAATACATCTGCTATAACTACAACACAGTAGACTTAACTGAATCCTTCAAGAAAGAATTCAAAGAGCAGCAGCGTCAGTGTCTTAGTGATTAGAATCGTGGATTCATGGTTTTGCAGAAACCAATTTACATCCAGGCATATTTGAAATACCAAAACGCAATGTCTCTTCTCTCAGAACCCTCTTGCAGCAATGTCAGCTGGTGGCTTCCATCAGCGGGGTGCTAAATCCAATCTGGGTTTTAGTTTCAATTTTAAAGAACTATCCAAGGGGCTGAATCCCAGTCTCTACAATGGATTTGGCAACCTGGATAGCACCTTTACAGCTCAAACCAAACTATAGAGCAGTGATGGCCAACCTATGACACGCGTGTCAACACGCCTAGCCATTTTTGCTGACACACTGCCGCATGCAGATTGATTGGATGACTATGTCTTTTGTGGCCAAATTTGGTGTGATTTGGTTTTGTTGTTTACTCCATGGGAATTATGAACATTATTATTCTATTATTATTGTAGTATATTGTCATTTTATTACTATATTATTATTATATTATTCATTATTCATGACTACATTGAAACTAGAATAGAGATAAATCAGCATAGAAACTGCAAGAGGTACCATAGATTGTTGTACATGGAAATAATGGCAGTAAATAGTTTTTGATTTATTAAATACAGTTATATATTACAATTATATATTTTTGTTATTTAAACTATACATATTGCGAAATTATGGGTTTTTTCTCCAAGTGACACACCACCCAAGTCATGCTAGGTTTTTTTGGTGAATTTTGACACACCAAGCGCAAAAGGTTGCCCATCATTGCTCTAGAGCATATTTACTACCCCCAAAATATGGAAGTCACCAATGGCTTCAAGCATCCTCCTGCTCTAGATTCTTTTACTTTGACAGGTTAAAACATTTTCATCAATGTCTTCATTATTGGGTTTATGGAAATATCTCTGAAATAATGTCCAGTTGAACATACATCTTTGGCTTTTTGAAAAGATTGAAAGATTTAGCAAAATGTTTGGAAGCTAATGGCCATTCTGACTGTTATTTTTTTTTTTTTACTAGTGCACAGTATAATTAGCATGGTAGAAATCGTGGGGGAAATGTAAGGTACAAAAAATGGGGTACAAATAAATATTGTAACAACAGTAGTATTTACACTTTTGCAGCCTACCTTCCCACATCTTGTTTAATGCAACTAAGCCTGAGGTGTTGAGTTCTGAGATGAATTTTGACATTTATATACATACATACTAATGAACTCTCTCTCCTATACACATATATATATACAAATATATATTGTAAAATCTCTTGCACCTAGACACAAAGCCCAGCAGTTTCAGGTGTTCGACAGGACTGGACGGCAAAGGATTCAGCAAGTCTCTGATCCGCAAAGATCCTGCAATTCCAATTCCAATTACCACGGTCCCAGACATCATAAATCCTATTTGCAGAAGAAAGAAAAGAAAAAATATTGTCATAACAAACTTGCTTTTTATCATTATCCTTATGGAACTTCAGCTATCCTCTGCATGGAGTGATCCCAATGGCCTGTTTGAGGATTAGCTGCTTTGTTTAATTTCTAATGGAATTAATTTCACATGTAGTTAAACACCGTGTAGATTTACTCCATATCAAGGATTGACTGTAAAGCAGGGGTCCCCAAACAAAGGCTTGCGGGCTGGATGTGGCCCTCCAAGGTCATTTACCTGGCCTCTTAAGATCGTCCCAAGTCTGAAAGGACTAACCGGATTATCTAACTCTCAAAAGCAGGTCCACACTTCTCATTGAAATACTTGTAAGTTTATGTTGGTTAAAATTTTCTTCATTTTAAATATTGTATTGTTCTTTCATAGTTTTTTTGCACCACAAATAAGATATGTGCAATGTGCACATAATTGGTTCTTAGTTTTTCAAACTATAGTCTGGTCACCCAACAGTCTAAGGGACTATTAACCGGCCCTCTGCTTAAAAGGTTTGGGGACCCCTGGTGTAAACAATACAAGAAAATATATCACTAACACTTTAATATCTAGCACATACATTTTGAGCTTCAAAAAAAGCATTCACTTAAAACAAATATCGGAATACTGAATAGATTGATGTATCAATACCTTTAAGCACAATGTTAGCATTTTTATACATTTCTTTATTCATGTACACATAGAGACAACAACAAGGAAATGCCTTTATTAAAATCAACCAAAATGTTAAGATTTTTACCTATGGACCAATATAGCTACATGTAAAAAGGGAAAACAAGTAATTTGGGTTTTAAAAAATAATACTTGTTGGTATAAAACTATCAGATTCATATCGAGGTTATTTTCCCCCACGACTTGACGGAGTAATCTTTCCAATGTCCAGAAATGACAATAATTTACTTGACACATAACTGAGATATAAACAACCCAACAGATCAAATACATTTCATATACGTACAGTAGAGTCTCACTTATCCAACCTTCGCTTATCCAACATTCTGGATTATCCAACGCAGTCTGCCTTTTAGTAGTCAATGTTTTTGTAGTCAATGTTTTCAATAAATTGCAATGTTTTGGTGCTAAATTCGTAAATACAGTAATTACTACATAACATTACCATGTATTGAACTGCGTTTTCTGTTGATTTGTTGTAAAACAAGATGTTTTGGTGCTTAATTTGTAAAATCATAACATAATTTGATGTTTAATAGTCTTTTCCTTAACCCCTCCTTATTATCCAACATTTTTGCTTATCCAACGTTCTGCTGGCCCGTTTATGTTGGATAAGTGAGGCTCTACAGTACTGAGTTCTCTCTTTCCATTTTATCTACAAACAAATGTGTAGTTCTCCAGAATAGAACCAATATGCATGCAGGGGAACTTTAACTCTCCACATCCAGCTGCCTATTTCCTTGATTTTTAAAATATACATTTTTGATTCAAAGACACACAATAAAGAAATACATATAAAACCATGTTTACAAAATTCCAATTTTAGTATTTTTTTAAGAAAAGAACTACTTAACAACTACTTAACAAACATTTAAAAAAACCAAGGGCACCATCTACACAATAAGAACAAAAGAGACACTAATTCAACAACCTATTGAGGGACATGTGATTCCTATCTCTAACAGTTGAATAATAATAATAATAAAAAACAACTTTATTTATACCCCGCCACCATCTTCCCATGGGGACTCGGGGCGGCTCACATTGTTACAAAATTAACAACACAAATACATTAGCACAATATACAAAGGTTAAAACACAGTAAGGTATTAAAACGAAAGTTAAAACAAAAGTTAATACAACAGTAATAGTATCAAAAAATAGATTTTTTGCACAACTTCTTGATACTGCTTCCTCTTATATTTTATCATCTCCAAATGAATTGTTTCCCTTTCCTACTCAACAACTTACCTGTAGCATTAACAGATGAAGAGAATGTGCCAGTTTATGAGTTGGTAGCCTCCTGAAGCAGACACATCAAAGGTTCTTCTACACACTCTTGATGTTTTCAGCTTCTCTGAAAATTTGGAGCTGCCTAGACAATCCTGCTAAGAGATAAGAAAGGTTTCACAACACATTAAGGGCTGATATGTGAAGAAAACTGTTATAAAATGATGTGGTCAGCAGTAGGCATATCTGATGAATCACTAGCTCTGTAAATAATTATCTATTCTGTAACTTCCTACTCATTTCTCCAGTCCAGAAATAACTGGATGGAAGAGTGAAGGCAAGACTACAGATGGGAGTTTTCAAGAGAGAGCATAACATAAAGGAAACTCAGGGAGAGAACTGAGAACATGCCTGGGAAAGAGGGGTGGGAAGCGGGTTAATTCTTTGCTTACTGTGGATTGAAAGGCCACAAAGGTGTCCTCCTACCTGCAGAATGATACCAAGAATTGGACATGCAGGCAGCTCTGCGATGCTGTTTAGGAAGTAATATATCAACAGATTTCACAGAAATAAAAAAAAACCCACAATACTATTAAGCTCTATTTGTTATTTTCTCCACCTTTCCTGCAACATAGAGATAAAAATGTCCCCTAGTTTTGTGCCCTGGACCAGTCAAGATAAGCAGAACTGTACGACCAACTGCCTTATTATCAGGAACAGTCACTGGAGTTCAAGGAACTGCCAGTAAGGATTAGTGGGTAAAATCAACATGAGACATGCTCTATTTTAATATAGAAAGTCTTATTTGTTTTGATAAAATAAAGTTTGTAAAAACTTTCCCCCTTGGTTGAAAGCCAATTCTCTCACATCAGAAGCGATTTGCAGTTTCTAAAGTTGCTCCTGACACATACAAAAAATAATCTAGAAAAACTTTCAGAAAAAAACAGCATGAAATCATTAAGTGACATTCACTTGAGTAAATTTCCATATAAAAGGTTCAGAGTCCATTGATACAGATTGACATTCATCTTCCATAGGGAAAATATTGTACCCTCTGATACAACATGATACTCCAAAGGCATTCTTCATAGAGGTTGCTCGTGGTGGCGCAATGGGTTAAATCCTTGTGCCAGCTGGACTGCTGACCTGAAGGTTGCCAGTTTGAATCCGCGAGATGGGGTGAGCTCTCGTCTGTCAGCTCTAACTTGCACGGACATGAAGGAAGCCTCCTAAGCGTCCCCTGATACGATTTTAAAAATGGAGGTTGTAAGTTACAAGCCTACTTAAAGCAGAGCAGGCACATCCCACCTCCTCAGGACCATTATTTATATTTCCACCAATTCTGAAATTTGGTCATTTGTTTTTATCTCTCCAACATAATGCATTAAGTATTTGGTACGTTTTAAGAAGATATATGGTACAATTCCCCAAGATATGAGCTTTCCATGATAATGAACTGTTTTATCCCATAAAGCATGATGTTATGCTGATGCCAGCAGTGCTAGTGGTAGCGTCCCTACCTGAGACATGCAATACTAAATGTGCCAAACACTTTAATGCAACGAGGGAAGCAATAATGAGAGGTGATAGTGGCAAAAGAAAACTGAATACCTTTCCATCCCAATTAAGATGTTTGGTTTGCATAGCTAAAGCAACCGTCTTAATTGAACCAGTTTATTTTGAATTTAGATGGAAAACATTTGCTATATTGTAACATCTACCACCAGAGGGAACTCAAAGCACCTCTAATACTGTACATTGCACTAATACAAATTTTGTTCCTGGGTTACAAATGTCATTTCCTAATTAGTTCTATCATAAAAACGTGGAAAAAGTTTATTAAACTGCAAAAACCTTGTTTTTGCGAGACATCCTGCCGCACATTTGCTGTTGTTTTTCAATGAATATCTCACTGAATCTCAATCAATCCAACACAGTTTGTGGCAATCACAAAAATAAAGTTTGTGGAGTATAACAAGTACTTTTAAACTAAGTATCACACAATTAAACAGGAATAACAATTTCAAACAAGGAACAGATTTTTTTTCAAATTTTGTTACATAGTGTTATTAGGCATAAATTCTTTTCCTGCCCCTCCCAGTTAGGAAGACTGGGTTTATACATAGTGTTCAAAATAAAATTCGAACACTAGGATTAATTTTTCGTAAAAAACAAAAACAAAATCTGTCTTGCAGTGATGCCTTTATTGGGCTACCCAAAATTTCCCCGATACATCACACAAACTTTTGAGGATCAAAGGCTTCATCATCAGGCAAAGATAGTACAATTGCATGTGGAGGAAGGAAAATAATGGTATTAAAAGAGCAACCACACAGTTTGTAACATGACCAAATGCTTTTTTAATTATCCCTATTAATTAGTTATGCTGATCAACTGAACAAATGCTTTTTAATTACCCTTATTTACATGCCAAGCAATGAGAAGTTTCTCTGATCCCTAATTCATTAAGTGTATACATTTTTACATTTAATTGATGTCATAGGTTCATTATTGGTTTTCCCACTTCCATTCTAAAGAGACAGATCATTGTGCAAACAACACCCAGCTTTTATTTTCATTCCTTTTCTTTCAATCATATGAAGCACACTGCCAAAGCTGGCTGGAAAAAGAAATATACATTTCACACTGTGAGAGCAAACAATCATGGTGACTGTGCAGGCCAGTTCCAGAGGCAATGAGATCAAGAACAAACAGGGATCAAGCATAACTTGGGATAAAGGGATTGGAAAAAATAACCACTTTAATAGTGCTGATTTGCATGCAACATCCAAAAAAATCAATGTTAATATGGCAGAATTAGCCAGCCTGCCTCTTTCCAAAGGGGCAGAGATAAAAACAAAACAAAAACAAAACAAACAACAACAGCCTCACTATAACATTCTGGGACAAGCTCTATGACAATGCAGCATGTCATATATGACAAATAACATATGGGGAATACTGAATGCTGGCTAATATATCAAAAGAGAACATTCTCTGAGCTCTAGGCTTGGACACATATAGGCTCGCCATAGTGTTCTCCTATCCATTCAATCCCATTTACCTAAACCAGAAGTTGATAGCTATATGTGCCTTTGGGGGCTGCATCTCTACCTACGTATATCTTGCATCATTTCCTGTTTGAAGATGAAACAGAAGAAAATTAAAATATTTCAGAAGGGACAGTTCTTCTGTGTTCAGAAGGTTAGGGAAAGGTGGTTGTTTTGCAATTCGTATGCACTGTGGAATTTGAATTTGAATGAGATATTCAGCTGAGCATTATATAATTTAAAAATGGTTTCAGTGCCACAAAAGTGGTGTTGAAGGCCTGCATGCAGCCCATGGGCCACACTTTCCCCACCTCTGTACAGATGCACACTTCAGGCAAGGAGACTGAAAAAGAGCAGGATACATTTACAGGTTGCAAATGGGATGGCATGTTAGTGGGTGCAACTGGCTGTGAAACAAAGAAGAAATAACAACTGGTGTAGAGGATATAGTGCCAGGCTAAGTGGAGGAGCACCCTTGGCCACTGAGCTCAAGAGATGATGTTGGGCCAGAGGCTGTTGCTGTGAAGGAATTGTGTGTAGCATGACAATTTTGTGTGTTTTTAATTATATTTTTTTGTCAGGAGCGACTTGAGAAACTGCAAGTCGCTTCTGGTGTGAGAGAATTGGCCGTCTGCAAGGACATTGCCCAGGGACACCTGGATGTTTAATGTTTTACATCCTGTAGAATGCTTATCTCATGTCTCCATATGGGAAGATCAAGCTGACTGACAGGAGATCCCCACACCCCGGATTTGAACCGCCATCCTTTCAGTCAATCCACTGCACCACTGAGGGCTCAAAAAATAAAAAAAGATAAAATTGTGTTGGCATTTGTTTTTGAGAAATCCATGCTGGCTCTTAGTAATCAATGCATTCCTTTCTATATATGTGCTGACTTAAAGTTTAATTATTGGACTATAAACAGAAATACAACACATGGGCTCATACTGGAGAGGACAGATAAGTTTGAACCTGACCAAGTGTTCCATATGGAACTATGTAGAGGTAGCATCTAGTCTAGGGCACTAAGTTAAACCTTCACATGATGAAATACTGTCAGGTGTGCAACCTATCAACATGTTTCGTTTTTTGATAGCATAAAATCTCCTTATCTGTACTGAATTACATACTCAAATAGCTTACAGAATAGACTGTTCTTGGCACACACACACCAACAGTGACTCATTCATATTCATTCCACATACCGTTTCAGGCCTGATCTAAATTAGCATGAATGAACATCCATGCTAGAGTTACTCCAAATTTACTTTTTACAGAATGACAGAAGGGCAGCTTTTTGTAAAAATAAAGATGCATACAATAAAACAGGTTTGGGGGACACAAAACTACAGACTTTTAAAATAATTATTTCTTTTAGCAGAACAGCATTGAAAACTGGCAGCTTTTGCCAGCCTGGACAGAATCACGATAATTTTTTGCAACTGGTGAACATGCTATCAAAAGGATTTGTTTTATGTTTCATTTCCTACAGGATGCCTTGATTCTGCTCCTACACATCAAGAGTGCATTCTATATATACGTGTAGTATTCCCTGCCAGTGTGTGGTAAAGCCAGAGCTTGCTGAGTTGAAGTTTATTAACAGGGATGATGATATACATCAAATCCTGTTAGATTCCCTTGTATCCTCTGAGTTCAGCTGTAAATTAAAGAAATTGGAGGAGAAACGGATTTTCCAGCAAAAATAAAATATGTTATGAGTTATATACTTGGTATAATCTAAAGTATTTTGGAATGGCATGAACTATGCAAGACCCTTGCATAGTACAGATGTAAACTGTTTTAAAAATATAAGTAGGGATCAAAACAAACACCTGAATTTTTAAATGTCCCTTGCAATCACTGCTTGCCTGCACTTTCAAATGTACCACTGCAGCTCTGTTCCTGTGCTACAGAGCCACAGAAGTAGATAAGGGAAACTGTCAGGTATCTTATCTGCCATTACAATCTTCCCATGGGAACTTCTGACTATCATTCTTGTAACTTCAGGAACTGTTTACACATGTTGAGCATCCCTTATCCAAAATACTCCAAAATCCAAAACTATCCACACGGGTGGCTGAGATAGTGACACCTTTGCTTTCTGCTGGCTCAGTGTACACAAACTTTGTTTCACACACAAAATTATTACAAATATTAGGGCATAGCTCGTTTTTGCCATCTTAAGTACGTCTCCTGGCATTCAAGTTCCAGTCTTCCATTATGTTATTTAATTGTTTGACCATTGTTTCTGTAGATAATTTGGCTATTTCTGGTTCATGTTCAGCTTATCAATCTTCTGGCCCAATACAAATCTATAAACATAATAAAAGTGATAATCTGTATGTGTGTATGTGGCATGGGTGTCTGCTCACACAGACAGCCTCCAGCCTCCACACACAAGCTATACTTTCCAGTGTTGTGGAGCTACCAAGAAACTCCATCCCAGGACACTGAAGGTTACAGCGAGAACATCCCAATGTTCCTTTCTCTCTCCATTTGCATGACCCCTCCCTCTGCCTTAACCCTTGCCTACCCTTTCCTATGGCACACAGCAAACAGAGAATTGACCAGCAACTGAACATATGAGAGAGAGAAGTTTGGAGAGAATTCACCATGATTTATGGGAGTTGTAGGGACTGGGATGTATAGTCCACCTGCAATCTAAGAGCACTCTGAGCCTCACCAAAGATGGACCTGGAACTAACTTGCCACACAGATCCAACATGGCCAAATCTGCATACTGGTGGGGTTTGGGAGTGATTTCCCTGGGAATCTGGGAGTTGTAGTTCACCCTTATTCGGAGAACACTGAACCCAGCAGATGAGGGATCTGGACCAAACTTGGCACACAGACCCAACATGGCCAACTGTGCATACAAGTGGGGTTTAGGGGGTGATTGGCCTGGGAATCTGAGAGTTGTAGTTCACTCCTACCAAACTGGACCAATTATCTAACATCCCAAAACAAACAATGCCTTCTTCTAATAACTCTGGCACCGCCGGGTCTCCAAGCTAGTATTATATAAAATTACCTTCTGGGTACATGTATAACATATTTATGAAACATAAATGCTTTTTTGTTAGATTTGGGTCCCATTCCCAAAATATCTTATTACTGTATGTATATATGAAAAGAAGGGTATTCCAGAATCCATATATGATAGAGGCCACAAAGACAACAATGTATGATCTTTAGTACCAGATTTGGATAAAAATTTAACACGCTGTACATATTGTCTAAAAAAAAAGGAACGTCAGCACAAACCTATTACCACGAGGCAATTTTCCATTTTTATCTACTTTGTTTCTTCCTGCTTATTTAATCCTCATCACTTCAATTCTGAGATTAGAAATCAAGTAAATATTGCTTTTTATTGGTTCTTACAATTGATAAACAAGACAGCACTCTCTGGAGTCAGAAATACCCAACCCTCCTGTGCTCTGATGATACTGAAGAACAATGGGAACTAAGTGGAGTATAAGGGACTGAGGACTTGTATGTATGTATGTCTTAAAAGGGAGGCTGGGAAAGTGACCAATATTCTTCAGTTTTTCTTCTCCACTGTTCCCTGTTGATCACATTCTTAACTAAGTTCAAAAGTAAAAAATGTCCATGCTGAGAGTTCATGATTTATATGACAAGGCTGATACAGTATCACTTGTAAAACAATAAATGCCTTGGAAGTTCTGCTTCAATCTCTTGTGCTTGGAGAGAAAGCAGAGAGGGAGAGTAGCTCTAGCATTTCATTTATGGAAAGTTCATTATGGGAGAACCAAAGTTTCCCAGAGAATTACACAATGTAACAAAATTAGAAAAAATCCATTCCTGGTTTGAAAGTGTTATTTCCTGTTTAAATGTGTAGTACAGTAGAATCTTACTTATCCAACATTCGCTTATCCAACGTTCTGGATTATCCAACACATTTTTGTAGTCAATGTTTTCAATATATCATGATATTTTGGTGCTAAATGCATAAATACAGTAATTACTACATAGCATTACTGCATATTGAACTACTTTTTCTGTCAAATTTGTTGTATAGCATAATGTTTTGGTGCTTAATTTGTAAAATCATAACCTAATTTGATGTTTAATAGGCTTCTCCTCAATCTCTCCTTATTATCCAATATATTCGCTTATCCAGCGTTCTGCTGGCCCGTTTATGTTGGATAGGTGAGAGTCTACTGTACCTTGAAAGTAGTTGTTATACTTCAAAAACTTTGTTTTTGTGGTTGCCACAAACTATGTTGAATTGGATGGAATTCTATGAGATATTCATGGAAAAACTAAAGTGAATAAACTTTTATAAAGTTTAATAAACTTTTTCAATGTTTATATGATAGAACCAATCAGGAAATGGCATTTATAACCCAGGAACAAAAATTGTGTTACATGCTGTTATCAACTAGACATAGAAAATTGCAATACGTTTCCTTTCACCCCTTCACTTGACGGATAAATTATGTTCTTGCCCATTTATTGTCTAATTTTTGAAGAAAAAATCTGTTAAGAATGGTCTGTTACAGCATGTGCATAAACTCATGCAGTTAACATGGAGCAAAAAGAATTTATGTTATTTGCTAAATTCACTAAAGAATCCTCAGAAGAGGTGAGGCTTTTCCTAAAGTACATAAACTGGAAAAGGGTTCTTCTGCCGTGTCCTGACTTCATTGGTTTAATTTTTTCCATCGATTTGAAACATAGGTTTCAGATTCAAGACTTTTACACTAAATCCAACCCACCCTGTTGTTTCATGTGATTCTCCGGTTGCTAGACTATTCCTCCTCATTAGACATCAAGACTAGAGCTGACTAGAGCACTCAAGACCCGGCTCTTTACTAGAGCTTTTGATCTATGTTAATTTTATCAATATTTGTATGTATGTTTTTATCCTTTACAATTTTATCTTGTAAATCGCCTAGAGCATCTTGGATGGAGGGCGATTAATAAGTAATTAAATGATGATGATGATGGGTGTTGCGATACAGTAACATCTAGAAGGCTGCACTTTGTTCTGTTCTGGATAGTGGGGTTTGGGTTTGGACACAAGGCTTGTGGATACAATATCTGATGTTAAAATATCCTTTAACCTTTCCCCAACCTCAAAACCACAAGTACTGTGGGGCTACAATTCCCACTATACCCAGTCCACATGGTGGATAGTCAAAAGTGATGGAAGTTGTCGTTCAACAACATCAGGGGACCCAAACTGGATAAAAACAAAAAAACCTGAACACTATAAAAAACAATTATAGGTGGCCTTCTGCATCTACAGATTCTCATTTCATTTATTCAATGACCCTTTGAAGGCAACCATAAGGCTGATGCTGCCCTCAATGAAAATGAGTTTGACACCTCAAGTTTGACATCATACATTAATTTCTCCCATTTGAGTCAAAAATCCTTTTAAATGTTCTTTCTACCGTAGGTTGCTTCCACTTGCTTTAATGAATTGGTGTCCATTTGCTCGGATGGCTAAGTGAGCAAACGATGGTTCTCTGTCCTGCCTTTTGCATCTGCACTGCATCACTACAAACCTGTGACGTTAAAACACCACAATGGACACACAGCAACAGACATTTGTAATTGAATGCCAGCTCCTCCTCCAACCAGGAGAAACTCTCTACCAATTTGGATCCCTTCTGGGAGGCAGACACTTTGCCTAGTGTCTGCTTTTCCTAGTGTCTGCTTACAAGGCTCAGCTACACATGGCCATCATCAGTCTGGAACAGTTACTTTTTTACTATGACTCCCACATTTTGTTAAGCATCACAACTGTCCAAAAACAGGAGAAAAACTACTTTCACTAAGCCCGCGGGCATCAAACAGCAACAAAAGAAAGCGAGGTTTAAAGTAGAAGGCAGACTCTGCAGTAGGACACACTGTTCTGACCCATTTTTTCCAGTTTAGACCCAAGTGGGACAGAACAGCCAGTGCAATGAATGTACAAATGTGTCCATGGGAACTGTATCACAATGATGGCCAGAAACCTTTGGTATTAAGTTGCAGCATGATTCACTTTGACCTATGCCATAACTGCACACTCACTCGAAGTGGTTCTCACATTACTCTTACTGCCACAGCGGAAATACTGACACCACTGCAACAAAACAGCTGCAATCTTGTATTGTTTTACTTTCTCATGTGTAAAATAGTAAGTGCATTTATTTATTTACTATATTTATATCCCACTCTCTCACACCCCACAGGGGATTTAAAGCAGCTTACAACATAGCAATATTCAATGCCGCACATCCAACAAATACAATACATTGCATCATATAATGAAACAATAAAACATAAATACCATAAAACTGTTAAAACATGATGGCCAGTCCTAAATCAATACTTGTGCATTATAACACAAAAACTACAAGTACCTCAAAAACTAAACTCTCTTTTATGAACACCTGTGGAAGAACAGCCAATACCTGGGGGGATTCTGTGCAATGCTCTACACTTTGCATTACAGAAGTAGTCAATAAGGTTTAAATACCTTAAAGGCATCAAATCCTGCCTGGTCTTGGAAGCTAAGCGGTCACCCCTGGCTTGAATGGGAAACCACCAGCAAATACCAGGTCCTGGAGACTGTATTTCATGTAAAGGAACTAGCAAATCTCTGCAGAATCTTTGCCTAAAAATCTCTCAAAATATACTGAGTTACCATAAGTTGAAGGCACACACATACAAATGCATCCCTTTCCTATAAGATGCTACAAATATTGGCCTTGTCAAAGCAATTTCAAACCACTGTTACTACATATCAATCTACCAGCAGAAAAACTACAATCTTTTTCATATAAGTAAGCCACAGTAATTCCCATATAGAAACATGCAGGGGCTATATTTGGGGAAACTTCACGGAGATCGAGCCAGTAAATATAAATTCTGTATCTGAATCCTACAGAAAGTGACAGAATGTTAGCCCTTAGCTTTTAGAACGGACGAGTCCTGCAACAAAATACTGCAAACTCCATTATCTTCCCTGCCAGGCCCTACTTCACCTGCCCACTGCAAATCAGCATGGCATGGTTGCTCAATATGTTCATTTTTTTCTAATCTTCATTCTGTTCCCCCACCAAATATGTTTTCTCCTGTGAACCTGGGGAGGAGGTTTGATATACCTGGTGATACTTCCATATTCCATTAGCCATGTACAAATACGTGAAGGGAAGTCATAGGGAGGAGGGAGCAAGCTTGTTTTCTGCTGCCCTGCAGACTAGGACGCGGAACAATGGCTTCAAACTACAGGAAAGGAGATTCCACCTGAACATCAGGAAGAACTTCCTCACTGTGAGAGCTGTTCGACAGTGGAACTCTCTCCCCCGGGCTGTGGTGGAGGCTCCTTCTTTGGAGGCTTTTAAGCAGAGGCTGGATGGCTATCTGTCGGGGGTGCTTTGAATGCGATTTCCTGCTTCTTGGCAGGGGGTTGGACTGGATGGCCCATGAGGTCTCTTCCAACTCTACTATTCTATGATTCTATGATACTATGACTAATTACACCTTATGGCAATGCGTTTTAATTATCCCTTTTTGCATTTAGGTAAGCTAAATATTCTAAAGGCACCACACCCCATCTGATCTTGGAAACTAAGTAGGGGTCAACCCAGGTTAATACTTCAATGGGAGACTACCAACAAATACCAGGTGCTGTAGACTCTATTTTAGAGAAAGGCGCTGACTTCTGATTACACTATGGAATAAAATTTGAAATTTTTTCTGTTCCTGGTTTGCAAGTGTTATTTCCTGCTTAATGGTGCGGTACTTACTTTGAAAGTCATTTTAACACTTCAGAAACTTGTTGCATAGTGTAATTCCTTGTCTAAGAAAACACAACACAGCTCTTAAGGTCAACAAGCAACTTGAAGACAGACAAACAACTAGAAGAATTATTCATCCGCAGTTACACCTCACACTTCTATCAATATGAAAGTCAAGGCACATTGGCTAACTGGTTGGTTTGTACCACAAAGGTTCCTATGTGGCTGGATAGATCTGCACCAAGCTTGGCACGCATACCTTTCGTTATGCAACTTAAAATAATTTAGGGGTTTGAACTTTTTAAAAAAACACACACACATTTCAGTCCCAGAGAAGAGGGAAAGAAGAGGATATAAGTGGTTTGGCTGTGACTAGATGAGGGACTGGTTGTTGCACTGTTGTGATGTCACTGGGAAAGAGAGGGGAAGAGAGGGAAGAAAGGAGGAAAAATAAAGAAAAAGGAGGGAAGTAAGAGAAAGGAAGAAACATGAGGGGAGGGAAGAGATGAGAAGGAAAAAAGAAGGGAAAAGAAAAGGCAGGGAAGGAAGAGACAGGCAAAATATAGAGAGGCGGATGTATGAAAAATTTGGCAAAAACAAAATGGAATGAAATATGGAAATGATTTTTATGCTGGCTTTTAAATGTTTTATTAATGTCAATTAATAGTTCAGTTAAAGTGCATTTTAATTGTGTATTGTCTAATTTGCTGTAATGTTTTATTATTGTCTAATGTCGACGTTTAATGTGTTATTATTTAACTTATGGTAGTCTTACTATTTGTTGGTTTCACCTTATGGCATTGAATATTTGCCGCTACATGTTGTTAACTGCCCTGATTCCCCACTGGGGAAGTAGGGTAGGATACAAATAAAGTTTATTATTATTAAGTCTGGTTTTTAAATAATTTATTAGTTACAATGTAATTTTAGTTGTGTGATGTCTAATGTGTTGCAGTGTTTTATTATGGCTTGATATCAATGTTAAATGTGTTATTTGTTTTATGCTAATCTGTCTGTTGTTTACATTTTGTGGCACTGAATGTTTGCCACTACATGTTGTTAACCGCCTTGAGTCCCCACCGAGGAGATAGGGCGGGATAGAAATAAAGTTTCATTATTATTATAAATACAATAATAAAGAAGGAAAGGGGGAAAAAAGAAAAGCGGGAGGAAGAAGATGTATGAGGAAACTGGAGGGAGGCAAGAAAGAAAGAGCCACGAAGAGGGCCTGATCGTAATTGCCAGAGCAGAGCATGGAGATATTGTGAGGGAGTTTATCAGAGTCAGAGAAGGGAGAAAGCAGGCCACTGAACAGAAGCTCTCTGAAGCTTTAGGTGCTCTTACTGCTCATTACAGGGAAAACCAAACTGATTCCTAATTCATCTAAAATGCAGACATGTGTTTTTCATCTTAAGAACAGACAAGCATCCCGAGCTCTGAGGATTACCTGGGAAAAAATCCCACTGGAGCATTGCAGCACACCAAAATACCAGGGAGTCACTCTGGACAATGCTCTGACTTAACATAAAGTGCTGTTTGACTATCAAGCAAAAAGTGGGTGTTAGAAATAATATATGAACGCTAACTGGCACAACTTGGGGAACACAACCAAATACAGTGAAGACATCTATCTGCTCTTGCACTTTGTACTCTGCTGCTGAATACGCATGCTCAGTGTGGAATACATCTCACCACATTAAAACAATGAATGTGGCTCTTAATGAGACATGCTGCATTATCACAGGATGTCTACGCCCTACATCACTGGGGAAATTATACTGTTTAGCCGGTATTGCATCACCTGATATTCGCTGGGAAGTAGCAGCCAGCAATGAAAGGATAAAGGCATTGACATCTCTGGCCTATCCTCTGTTCGGATATCAGCCAGCATGCCAATGTCTTAAATCAAGAAACAGCTTCCTAAGATCTAGAGAGATACTTGCAGGAACACCCCAACAAGCGAAAGTCCAAAAGTAGCAGGCTAAAACCTGGAACCTCAATCAGTGGCTGAACCTAAAAACTATGTACAGACCCACTATGAAATTCCAACAAATGCTACGCTCAGCAAAAGACAAGAGGGATCTTTCCACCCCCGCAGGAGACTACCGCATACCATGCAGCTGTGGATAAGTCTGTCTACATAGGAACCACCAAACACAGAATTGCCCAAACACAAATCAGGGAAATGAAAGGCACTGCAGACTAGCTCAACCAGAGAAGTCAGCCATAGAAGAGCACTTGATGAACCAACCTGGACACAGCATATAATTTGAGAGCACAGAAATGCTGGACCACTCCAACAACTATCATGTCAGACTACACATAGAAACCATTGAAATCCACAAGCATGTGTATAATTTCATCAGAAAAAAGGGGAAACCATGAAAATGAACAAACTCTGGCTACCAGTACAGTAGAGTCTCACTTATCCAAGCTAAACGGGCCAGCAGAACCTTGGATAAGCGAATATCTTGGATAATAAGGAGGGATTAAGGAAAAGCCTATTAAACATCAAATTAGGTTATGATTTTACAAATTAAGCACCAAAACATCATGTTATACAACAAATTAGTAGTTCAATACGCAGTAATGTTATGTTGTAATTACTGTATTTACAAATTTAGCACCAAAATATCATGATATATTGAAAACATTGACTACAAAAATGCATTGGATAATCCAGAACCTTGGATAAGCGAGTCTTGCATAAATGAGACTCTACTGCAGGGGTCCCCAAACTAAGGCCAGATGCGGCCCTCCAAAGTCATTTACCTGGCCCCCACCCTCAGTTTTAGACTTAGGCTTGACCAAAGTCTGAAATGACTTGAAGGCCCACAACAACAACAACAACAACAACAACCCTAATTAACTTGACTATCGCATGGGCCAGAAGCAGGCTCACACTTCCCATTTAAATCCTGATAGGTTTATGTTGGTTAAAATTGTTTTTATTTTTAAATATTGTATTGTTCTTTCATTATTTTTTTTGCACTACAAATAAGACATGTGCAGTGTGCAACAGTCTGAAGAATTGTGAACCGGCCCTCTGATTGAAAAGTTTGAGGACCCCTGCTCTACTGTATTAAAAATCTCTGAAAACAGAGGAATTCCAGGCAAGAAACAATCAGGGCCAGCTAACACCTCCCAACAAAGGATTCCCCCAGGCAGGAAGCAGCCAGACTGTGAAGCTGCCAGGCTATTCAATGCTAATCAAGGTGATCAATTGTCTGTTCACAGTTCACAATTCACAGTTGCATCCAACAGACAAGAGTTCTTTCTCCCACCCCGGACCATCCACAAACATATAAACGTCCCTTGCCTAGTTTCCAACAGACCTCACAACCGCTGAGGATGCCTGCTATAGATGTGGGCGAAACGTCAGGAGAGAATGCACCTGGAGCATGGCCATACAGAACGGAAAACTCACAGCTACTCACAAAAGGAATTATTAGCTTTGACAGGCTACTTTTTAAAAAATAGCCTCGACCTATTTTTACACTGGTACACAATTCACAATTACTAGGGCAGATGAGAAATGCATCATCCTGCATGCCTGTCTGTCTTCATTAAGAGGCCACGCCCCCAAAATGCAGGATTCAGGGGCATGTGGTTCAGTCTGAACACAAGGAACAGGCTTCCTATCCTTATAATACCGGGCGCTTACAAGGAACATCTCTCCACAGTGAGGGACACCTGGCAACCTCACTCCAAAGGGAATCAAATTAGGCGCCAAAGGTTTTGGGGGGAGAGGCTCAACCGGGCCACGAATTGGACTCAAGCAGGAGCAGCAGACGCGGCAATGATGCTCCTGTCCCTTCCTGAGAACGAGCCATGGTTATTCCTCCGCGCCTCATTCACCTTGAAGCTCCCTGCTTCATGAAGCGACCGCAACCGCTGACCCAGGCTTCCCTTTTCGGTCCAGAGCGGAGAAAGGACGACGCTCCGCTTCCTCTGAGCTTGTCTCCTGGTTGTGAGGGGAAGCTCGGTCGCCCGTCCGGCTCCGCTCTCCTTGCAACGCCCGCTCGCGCCGCTTACGCAACGCCCACGAGACGAAGGGCGGGTCTCAAGGGGGGAAGCGCGCGCTGATTAGCCTGCCGCGCGACGGAGTGGGCGTGGCTCCTCAGACAGCCCCGCAGCCAAACAGCGAGACTAGGAAAGGGGCGGCTCTCACGTGGAGAAGGGGTAAGCGCGCGCTGATTGGCCTGCCGCGCGAGGGAGTGGGCGTGGCTCTTGCAAAGGCGTCGTTTCAGTGTCATTGGGTTGCTGTGAGTATTTCGGGCTGTATTGCCTTGTTCCGGAAGCATTCTATTCTGACGTTTCGCCCACCTTTATGGCAGGCATCTTCAAACGTTGTGAGGTGTGTTGGAAAATAGGCAATGGGATTTATATATCTGTGGAAAGTCTAGGGTGGGAGAAAGAACTCTTGTCTGTTTGAGGCAAGTGTGACTGCTGCAATTGGCCACCTAATTAGCATTGAATAGCCTTGGAGCTTCAAGGTCTGGTTGCTTACTGCCTGGGGGAATCCATTGTTGGGAGGTGTTAGCTGGTCCTAATTATTTCCTGTCTGGAAATCCCATCTTCAGAGTGTTATTCTTTATTTACTATCCTGATTTTAGAGTACAGTAGAGTCTCACTTATCCAAGCTGAATGGGCCAGCAGAAGCTTGGATAAGTGAATATCTTGGATAATAAGGAGGGATTAAGGAAAAGCCTATTAAACATCAAATTAGTTTATGATTTTACAAATTAAGCACCAAAACATCATGTTATACAACAAATTTGACAGAAAAAGTAGTTCAATACGCAGTAATGCTATGTAGTAATTACTGTATTTACGAATTTAGCACCAAAATATCATGATTATTGAAAACATTGACTACAAAAATGGCTTGGATAATCCAGAACATTGGATAAGCTAGACTCTACTGTATTTTGGTTGCGTATTGAATTGTGTCAAAAGTCATGAATAATATATGAATACATTAATTATATTAGGTAAAGGTTAAGGTTTTCCCCTGACATTAAGTCTAGTTGTGTCCGACTCTGGGAGTTGGTGGTAATCTTCATTTCTAACCCAAAGAGTCGGCGTTCTCCATAGACACCTTCAAGGTCATGTGGCCAGCATGACTGCATGGAGCGCTGTTACCTTCCTGCCAAAATAGTATCTATTGATGTACTCACATTTGCACGTTTTCAAACTGCTAGGTTGGTAGAAGCTGGGAAACTCACCCCACTCCTGAATTTGAACCACTGACCTTTTGGTTCAGCAGCTCAGCGGTTTAATCTGCTGTGCCACCTGGGGCTCCAATTACATATATTAAAAAGAGAAGAAGAAAAAACAGACAGCAATTTGATTTTGCTTATAAAAGGCAAGATTCACTCCCATTTCCTGAGCTAGTTGAATGCAAAATACTTTTGTATTTTGAATTTGGCAAATACACGCCCTTTCTACACTGCCATATAAAATCCAGATTATTTGCTTTAAATTGCATTATATTAGCCTACATTGCCCTATAATCTAGTTCAAAGCAGATAATCTGAATTTTATGGTAGTGTAGATGGGGCCTAAAATATGTTTAGAATAAAGGCAGAAAGTGGAAGAGGCAAAGAGAAACTGGGACATTTTGAAAGCAGTTGAAAAGTAGGTCAGAGGATTAGGCCCCTTCTACACTGCCATATAAAATCCAGATTATCTGCTTTGAGCTGAATTATCTGGCAGTGTAGACTCATATAATCCAGTTCAAATCAGATAATATGAATTATCTGCTTTGATAATTTGGATTATATGGCAGTGTAGAAGGGGCCTTAATCAGGAGAGTTGGTGAGTATGAAACACAAAATGGTCACAGACACACTATACATCTCTCTTTCACTCAATGTAGCTAGAATGCATACTTTGCATGTATTTTTTGTATCTGGGTGTTTGTATTTTGTGCATCAGAGAAGGAAAACGAAACAAAACTAAAAAACAGCTCCTTAGATACACAATCCCATTATGTCCACCAACTGCTTCTCATTCACCTCCACCCCATCCCATTTAATGCTGGCCTTGTTGTGTTGGAGAAGATCAAATAGGCTCTAGCATGCATACAAATAAAACTAAAATGCTTCTAAAGATGGGGTCTAAATTCTGGTTTGGCATGCTGCTGTTGTGCTTGGGCTTTTCTCTAGCACTTGAAGTATTCTGAAAACATCAAGTATTTGCATGCCTGTTGCATTCTCAAAGAAACAATCGTGTTAATACTTGTCTATGCCTAGATAGGAAGGGATAGGAAGCATTAACAGAAGCCGCTCAGAGCAACCTTGGGAAAGCGAGGGATGTAAATGTATTAAATGATCATTTAAAACAAGTCAGGGTTTTATCTGATTTACTAAGGATCTGTGCATGAATGTGTTGCTTGTTGCTTCTTTTGTTATTAGTTCAGCATAGTTATTGTGTTTCCCCGAAAATAAGACAGTGTCTTATATTAATTTTTGCTCCTAAAGATGCTCTAGGTCTTATTTTCAGGGGATGTCTTATTTTTCCATGAAGAAAAATTCACATTTATTGTTGAACAAAAAAATGAAAATTTATTATATACTGTACAGTAATTGTCATCACAAACCAGCATAACCAACCAAACTGTGAATCTTATAAAGAATTGTTACTACCATTATTTCCATGTACAACCATCTATGGTACGCATATTTATCGATCCAGCATGCTCTGGTTCGATGAGCATGCTTCCAAACAAAAACTTTGCTAGGTCTTACTTTCGGGGGAGGCCTTATATTTAGCAATTCATCAAAACCTCTACTAGGTCTTATTTTCTGGGGATGTCTTATTTTAGGGGAAACAGGGTAGCATTCAGGGAACAAATATGTTTTTTGAAAAAAGGGAATTGTGAGTGCATTAGTAATAGTGGAGAGTTACCTGGGAGCAAATCCCAGTGAAAAGACTCGAATTTACATCTCAATAAGCATGTGTAAGATGTACTACAAAATGATCAACAATTGTACAATATTACTGCATTTCTTATGAATTCGTATCTTGATCAATCTGAGTAGTGCTAAATGGAAACTTTTAGATGAAAAAAGCCAATTTAAGTCTTCCCCAGGAAGGAGAACAGATTCCTTCAAGAAGAAGAAAAATAACAATGAATTCACAATTGTATAAAGCGAAATGGAACTGGCCCTCAAAGCACTTGGAAGAAATAATTCATTAGAAAAAGATGGCCTGCCAGTTGAACTCTTTCAAGTATAGAGATTTTTTTTTGCTGCCCTGGAGACTAGGACACGGAATAATGGCTTTAAACTACAGGAAAGGAGATTCCACCTGAACATCAGGAAGAACTTCCTCACTGTGAGAGCAGTTCGACAGTGGAACTCTCTCCCCGGGGCCGTGGTGGAGGCTCCTTCTTTGGAGGCTTTTAAGCAGAGGCTGGATGGCCATCTGTCGGGGGTGCTTTGAATACGTTTTCCTGCTACTTGGCAGGGGGTTGGACTGGATGGCCCATGAGATCTCTTTCAACTCTATTATTCTATGATTCTATGCAAATGCTAACAAAAACTAAATAAATATGGGAAACAAAATAATGGCTTTCTTTGATATGCATTCTAATTCCCAAGAAAGTGGATGGTAGATATTGTCCAGTTTCATGTGTATAAGAATGTTTATTGAGCATTGTACGGTCTGGACCACTACAATAATCTCTCATACAGTAAAAGTAATACTCAAGATGTAACAGAACAGTATATCATCTGCAATAGTTCTCAACCTGTGGGTTCTCAGGTGTTTGGCCTACAACTCCCAGAAATCCCAGCCAGTTTACCAGCTGTTAGGATTTCTGGGAGTTGAAAGTCAAAACATCTGGGGACCCACAGGTTGAGAACCACTGATCTAAAGAGTGAGAAATGTCAGATGGGCTCAGAAAAAAAGAACTACTAGATATAATACAGGTTGAGCATCCTTTTTCCAGAGTTCCAGCATACTCCAAAATCATCCACATGGGTGAGTGAAATGGTGACAGCTTTGTTTTCTAATGGTTCAGTTTAAACAAATCCTGTTTCATATACAAAATTATTAACAATATTGTATAAATAGCCTTCAGGATATATGTATAAGAAGCCTAAATGACGTTGGTCCCATCTCCAAAATATCTTATGTACATGTATCCAGCAAAATCAGGCAATCCCACATGAATGGCCTCCCACAAGGGTCTTCTTCCAGGGGAAAACCAAGAATGGGCAACTTGGAAGTCTCTGAACCGACTCAGAAGTAGAATTGGTAAATCAAAAGACAACCTGGCAAAACTGCACTACCTAGAGGAATCTTCCACCTTGCGCGACTGTGGAGCAGAAAAAACAACTCAGCATCTGTGTGCTTGCCCACAATGCCCAGCCTCATGACAGAGGGAGAACTGTTTAAAACTACAGACAATGTGGTTGTTGTGTTGTCGAAGGCTTTCATGGCCGGGATCACAGGGGGAATGCCACAGTAATCATGGAAACAAAACAATACAAAGAAAAAATCAGACAACTTCTAGATCCCACAATTTACAAGAAACTGAAACAAGACCCCACTAACAAAATCACCAGAAAAACGAACACTCTAATCAAGAACTCCTCCATTAACTTTGACATACGCCAACAGCTGTGCAAATCAGAAGCCCTCCCACCCAGGCTTTACGGACTCCCCAAAATCCACAAGGACTCCATCCCACTCAGACCCATTGTAAGTGCCATTGGATCGCCGACTTACAACCTGGCAAAATTTCTGGCTACACAGCTACAAACCCACATTGGGCTCACTGCACATTATATCAAGGACTCTACACACTTTATAGAAAAGATCAGCAACCTCAATCTAAGCACCAAGGACATCCTGATCAGCTTTGATGTGGTGTCCCTTTTTACCAAAGTCCCAGTAGCTGACACCCTCACACTAATCAAACAAAACTTCCCAGAAGACATCACAGCCCTGTTTCACCATTGCCTCACCACTAGCTACTTTCAGTGGGACACTGGATTCTATGAACAGAAGGATGGAGTGGCCATGGGGAGCCCTCTCAGCCCAGTAGTAGCAAATTTCTATATGGAATACTTTGAAAAACAGGCCCTAGAAACAGCACCAAAAAAGCCAACTGTTTGGTTCAGATACGTAGATGACACCTTCACAATTTGGAGCCATGGAGAGGAAGAACTCAGCAAGTTCCTGGACCATCTTAACAGCATCCACCCAAACATCCAATTCACCATGGAAAAAGAAAAGGAAGGAAAACTGCCATTTCTAGATGTTCTGGTCATCCGCAAACCCAATCAACAATTGGGCCACACAGTTTACAGAAAACCTACACACACAGATAGATACCTTCATAAAAACTCCAACCATCACCCAAGTCAGAAAAGGAGCACAATCAAAGCCCTGACAGACCGTGCACAAAGAATCTGCGAACCTCACCTCCTCCAAGGTGAACTCAACCACCTAAACTGGGCTCTACAGGCCAATGGATACTCCACCACAGACATCAGAAGAGCTGCAAGGCCAAGAACAAGCCATGAGAGTCAAGACAAAGATCCACCCAGAGGAAAGGTGTTCTTACCATACATCAAGGGAACTACTGACCGCATAGGGAAGCTGATGAAGAAGCACAACCTACAAACTATCTACAGACCCACGAAGAAAATCCAACAAATGCTACGGTCAGCGAAGGACAAGAGGGATCCTCTCTCTTCTGCAGGAGTCTACCGGATACCATGCAGCTGTGGACAAGTCTACATAGGGACCACCAAACGCAGCGCCCAAACAAGAGTCAAAGAACATGAAAGGCACTGCAGACTAATTCAACCAGAGAAATCAGCCATAGCAGAGCATTTGATGAACCAGCCTGGACACAGAATACTATTTGAGAACACAAAAATGCTGGACCATTCTAACAACTATCATGTCAGACTACACAGAGAAGCCATTGAAATCCACAAGCATGTGGACAACTTCAACAGAAAGGAAGAAACCATGAAAATGAACAAAATTTGGCTACCAGTATTAAAAAACTCAAAAATCAGAACAGTAAATAAAAAGCAATACTCTGAAAACAGAGGATTTCCAGACATGAATCAACCAAGGGCAGTTAACGACTCTAAACAAAGGATGCCCCAGAGGCAGGAAGAAGACAGCAGATAAGCTTTTCAATGCTAATTAAAGTGATTAACTACACAACATTCACACTGACCTCTCTCACCCTAGACTTTCCACAGATATATATTAACCTCTTTGCTTAGTTTTCTCCATACCTCACAACCTCTGAGGATGCCTGCCATAGATGTGGGCGAAACGTCAGGAGAGAATGCTTCTGGAACATGGCCACACAGCCCGAAAGACATACAACAACCCAATGTGGTTGTTGTTGCCCATTTTTGGTCAAAAATTATTTAGCTGCTCGTGCTTTATTTTATCAGTTTTAAACTTATTTATTTATGCAGTGCTTTTGACACAAAATCAATAAATGTACATGTATGCAAAGACAGCTATTGGAGGTCTCATCCATAGGCTCAACATAAACTTCCTTTTTGCTGATTCTCTTCCATTAGTATGTTAAAGTTGCATGTATCAAAGAAAAACAATGGAATGCCTAGCAACATAGGTTTTAAATAAACCGATACAACACATACATTTAAACTAAAAATCATGTGATATTTTTGCTATTTTCCTACCAAATTATTAATTTTAATTTAAGAATGTATTGTATTACAATTAAGGGGAACATGTTTTATGAGTTTTATCTCATTTTACTATTTAAACACCAGCATATAGCCACTAGAGGGGGATTTTTCACTGCAAAAAGAAACATAATTTCCTTTCCCTTTTCTGTGGTGAGTTTGAGAGCTGGGTCAAACTTGTTTACTCAATTGAAAGTCTAGGCGAGTTTGCTATGATTTACTCCCTTGTAGGTGTGCTTTGGATTGCCGCCTTTAATCTTGTAAAGCCTGTTATGCACCATATGTCGACTACTACATTTTCCTTATATGATGCAAGGATTTGTTCCCTCTGTCTGCTCTGTTAATTCTTTGTGTCTCTTTTCTTTTATACTGGTATTTGCATTTAAAATAGAATCACTGTGGAAAAGCTTAAGCCACTCCTCCCTCAATTCCGATGTTTCCTCCATATAGAAAGGCCACCTGTTTCTCTTTTCTTTGGTGACATCAGAAGGATAAAAATCTTTACTCCTCTAGCCTGGGTTGCAATACAAGAAATATGTTTTCTTTTTTTGTAATTTGAGTTTCCTGTAGTTGGTGTTTGCACTGTGAAGAGATCTTTAAGGGTTTTTAAAGTGATAACTGGAATATAGTGGTCTTTCTTGCCTGATACAGTTGGATTAGAGGGCATGAATATTGGCAACTTCTTTATCAACTGAAAAGGTAAATTTGAATGAAATAAAAATGGTCAATCTAGTTACAGATTATTTGGGTTCCTAAGAAACAATGGACCCCTGGTGGCACAGTGTGTTAAAGCGATGAGCTGCTGAACTTGCGGACCAAAAGGTCCCAGGTTCAAATCCTGGGAGTGGAATGAGCGCCCGCTGTTAGCCCCAGCTCCTGCCAACCTAGCAGTTCGAAAACATGCAAATGTGAGTAGATCAATAGATACCGCTCCGGTGGGAAGGTAACGGCGCTCCATGCAGTCATGCCGGCCACATGACCTTGGAGGTATCTATGGACAACGCCGGCTCTTCGGCTTAGAAATGGAGATGTGCACCAACCCCCAGAGTCGGTCACGGCTGGACTGAATGTCAGGGGAAACCTTTACCTGTAAGAAAAACAATAAACCCATTCACCAATAGCCAGCATCCTACAGGTGACATATACTTGATCCATTTCAGTTTGGTTTCAAGCCTGGTTATGGGACAAAGACTGGTCATAGTGGTAAATGAACTACACCAAGAATTAGATGGGGTATTTGGATCTGCTGGAACTCTCTGCAAGGGCTTTCTTAAGGGCCCTTCCACTCATTCATATAACCCAGAATATCAAGGCAGAAAATCCCACAATATTAGCTTTGAACTGGGTTGTCTGAGTCCACACTGCCAAATATTTCAGTACAAAACAAATAATGTGTGATTTTATTCAGTTGTGTGGAAGGGGCCTTAGTCTCTACCTCCGTGATACCAGTTGTGGAGGCAGTCTAAATTGCCTCAAGGTACTCATGAGGAATTATGCAACTCCTCTCCTCAATGGATACTACCTCTCTGCTACCACAACAGAGACCGTGTATTAATACAAGTGCTCAGATAGATAATGTTTCTAAAAGCCAAAAGTGTATACAGTGGGACCTCGATTTAAGAGCATTTTGAGTTAAGAACTGTTGCTAGACCTGGGTTTTGCTTTGAGCATTTTGGGTTAAGAACTAGCACCAGAGGGCTTTAGGGCTGCAAGGAAGTGTGCCTTGTGCTCTTGTCTGCTTTGAGAGATTGCTGTCTGCTTTCCTCTTGTCCACTTTGAGGGACTTTGGGTTAGTTGATTTTGTGTGGTTTTTATTCATGGTATGTTTGTCTTCATGAAGAGAGAGAGGAAGAGAGAGCAAGAGGGGGAGGGAGACTGGAATGAGTATAGTATGAAGAAAGTGATGTTTCTACCTCTTCGCTTTGTGTTTCCTTGCCACAACTTTGTGCTTTTACCATTTTAAAATTTGTCTTTCTTTTTATTGTTCGATGTAAATATGCATTTATACATTATTTGTTATTTATAAAGTACATTTTGTATTTTAAAACATGTAACAAAAAATTAGATTGGAGTTGGGGGGCGGCGGAACGGATTAATAGCATTTCAATGCATTTCAATGCAAAAATTCACTCTGAGATAACAGCAATTTGAGTTAACAGCTTAGCCATGGGATGAATTATACACTTAACTCAAGGCATTACTGTACAAACAAGTATTTATATACAAAAATTAAACATAAAAACAGATTATTACATTTAAAACACCTTCCCTCTCTTCTTTCTCTTAAGATATCTCCTGCTCCTTCTACATTGCCATAAATCCAGATTCTCAAAGCAGATAATCCAGATTATGTACTTTGAACTGGATTATGAGTATACACTGCCAAACAATCCAGTTCAAAGCAGATAATCTGTATTTTATATGGCAGTGTAGAAAGAGCCTCCAACAACTTATTCCGTGGTAACACCTGCCTTGGTTGTGTCCCACTGGAATAATTGCAATCTGTTCTGGGTAGAGTTACTTTTCCAAAGTGTTCAGTCTTCAGTTGGCCCATTAAACAACATCCAGAACCGAAGCTGGTTATAGAGAATACACAACTCACATGATTTAATCGCTCCACTGGCTGACAGTACATTTCCTGGCACAATTCAGAATGCCATAAAGTTCTATGTGGCTTGCTTCCAGGCTCAGGTTGGCATCCCCTTGATGACCCAATGACAGCTCTATGATATTTGGACAGATCTTTCTGTCCCACTTTTGTGGTTAACTAAGGACTGCAGTTAAAGAGGATTCTGCCTGATGAGCCGTAAGCTAAAAACCAGATAGACCAGAACAGAGAAACCAACTCACCAAGTTGAAGACAAGTCACAGCAGTTTATTCCAATTTGGCCAAAAGGGATACATGTACAGCAATTTCAAGCATAAGCATACAGAGAAATATAGGATATCTTTTACATTATTGATAGCTATTCAGAGTTGCAGTACAAAAGCACCTGGAAAGTTAGATATGTCTTGTTTTTGGTCTAGACTACAAATAGCTATAATGCAAGCTTTTGCCCAGATCTTTTCAGCCATTAGGCTAGAATGGTTGTTGTGATGTGGTTTGAATATTTGATGTAAAAATGATAAAAATTATAATTATTTGGAAATGATAGTCTTCTAGTAAAGTGGGGAGGGCTGGCATTCTCTCTCCCCCCCCCCCATAACAGGGATAACAGGTTTTTTTCTTTATGTGTTCACCAACTTTGAGCAACATAGTACACAATACATTTTAGGAATGTTAAAGCTGTATTTGTGTAACTATAAGTAATAAGCTGTCTTTTCAAGTTAATCAGAACATAGTAAGTATTCGGTTGAGTTAGTCTCATTGTTGGTTCATTTGACTGTTTTAGAAGCTAAATCTTTTACTACTGAATTATAAAATCCTCATAGGTTCTTGAAAGGACAATCTAAAATCCCAAAAGATAATAGATTCTGCTGATGCATTTCTTTTTAATCAGAGATAGAAATCTTGATCCCTTTGGCCATCTTTTGGTTGCACAAAAGAAAGATAATTGTATCTCTGGAAATGTGTCCAATCATGACTTTAGGAAAAACCTCTCAGCTGGTGTACTCCCATCCCTTGTTGTCTGTACTGACTGAGGTCTTTGTGCATGCTCAGCTTGGTTTAAGGCATTCTATTCTGATCTGTTTTGACTTGCTGCTTCTGGAAAAATGTCTTCCCCATTATGGTACTATTATTTCTGAACAACTCATTTTGTACATTTAGCACTACTTGCAGCCAGAGATAATAAATACTGTGCAGATTCATAATGCACAGGCAGCAAAGCTAACTTAAATCAGACTGCAACATCCTGGTTAAGAACAAGGGGTGGGGGAGGATTCTTAAGATCATGTAATTTTCACCTCCTGAATGTGACAGAGTAGGCAACATTCAAGCAACAGTTTTTGTTGAAGCAATACAGACAGTCCCCAAGTTATGAACCAGATAGGTTCTGTAGGTTTGTTCTTAATATGTATGTAAGTCAGAACAGGTATGTTTTTAGTGCACCTGTTCAATGGCACCTTTGCTTTCTCATGGTTTTAAACATACACATTTTGTTTCATGCACAAAATCATTTTAAAATTTTGTATTAAATTACCAGAATCAGAAAAATCCAAACCATTAGTAGTCCCAAGTATGTTTGATAATGAATTCTAAACCTATATGGCCAACGTACAAACTCTGTTCCTGTTTGTGACATATTATTATTCCATTTCTTTTTTGTTGTTCCATGTGGGAGGCAGAACGGCATGACATGGAGGAGAGCATGGCTACTAGACTATTAGAGCAAGTCCAAGTGCTCCGTACCGCCGTATTTTGTTGCAAGTCTTGTGCATTCTTAACTGTAAACTGTACAGCTAAGGACAGAATAACTCTTTTCTGTCTCACAGTACTGATTCAGCAGTAGCATTACAATCAATTAAGTGATAGACTAGAAGGCTGTGTATGAGAGTGTGTTCTTGTTTCGCAATTGTAGCACCAGTCATAACTCTGGATTGTTGTATGTTTTCCGGGCTGTATGGCCATGTTCCAGAAGTATTCTCTCCTGACGTTTCACCCACATCTATGGCAGGCATCCTCACAACCTCTGAGGATGCCTGCCATAGATATGGATGAAAAGTCAGGACAAACCTGTGATTCCGGCCATAAAAGCCTTCGACAACATAGTCATAACTTCATCCTAAGTAATTCTGGGATTTGTAGTTTGATAAGGGCTGTTCAACATTTATTGCTTCAAAAAACTCTCCTGTAGTTGAAAGGTAGGTACCTCACCAAGCTATAATTCCAGAAATTCCTAGGACAGAACAGAATGGTGGAGCTGATTATCATATTGTATATATCACATCTCATTGTATCATATCATATTGCAGACAATTAACAATTGTTTTCCACAACCACATTTGAGTGATAATAGTTGATGATCTAATTCATGGTTTGATTAAGGAAATAATGGTTTACTTAAATTATAATTAAACATCACCTATGGAGAGCATAGTCCCTGGGCTGCTTTGCTTGAAATTGTCAATGTCACTGGTGTCTCTCAATATTTTGCTTTCTGTTTGGCATGGCATATCTCAGAAGATAAAATGTACACTGAGGCATTTCATGAGAGTTCAGCCAACAAATTGTGGTTGGAAGATCTCAGAGAACCTCTGTGGCTGTGACATGCTTTCTCATTTGCCCTTTGGTGTATTTACAGAGCCCCCATGTCAGTGTAGGGAAGCCTCTTCTGCTCATCACAGAAAATGTTCTGCCTCATCATTTGGTTAAAGGAACATCTACCTAGATGGCTTATTATGGAGAACCAGAATAACAAGTTCTTATCCAAAAGGGTTTTATGATAAGATAATGGACAAAAGAAATGAAGTCTATTACACTGGTTACTAACATAAAGTCAGAATATACAGGTGGGCCCAGTTTCAAAGCAGTATATTTCATGATGGCAGTATGCTACAATTGCAAAAAAGTTACAAACATTTCAATGACTTATTAGGTTATCAAGTTTTACTAACCATTTTGAACCAGAAACAAATATAAAAATAACCCTGCAAATGGATCATATCTTATTAGGCCTTATGTTTTGGGGTTGCCAACTTGCAGATTGCTGAGGCTAGGGGCTGTTTGTGCACTGGAAGAGGCATATAGCTGTAATCATTTGAAACTCTATGCCCCAACCTTTCAAGTGGTAAGAGCTTCATTCATGGGTAGTTGCAGAAAGCTATCCTTTAGTACCCCAGGTTTCTTTTAAAGAAATGCTTCGTTGGTAAATGACTGATGGGTTGTGGGGGACTCAGAGTCAAAAGAAAAAGCAAGCTAGATTTGTATGGAAGAGCTGTCTGAAATAATCAAAAGTGGTATTCTCTGACAATATGATTGATGAAATCCATGTGTCATGTTAATTAAATTCATATGTGAAAGGTATTTCAGTTATGCAAGAGTGTGTGTGTTTCTGCCTTCAAGTCACTGTTTGACTTACGGCATCTCCATACATTTCGTAGGTTTTCTTAGGCAAGGAATACTCAGAGGGGGTTTGTCATTGCCTTTCTCTAAAATATAGCCTACAGAGCTTGATATTTGTTGGCAGTCTCCCGTCCAAGTACTAAGCCGAGCCGACCCTTTCTAACTTAGCCGCTCTGAGCCCCTTCGGGGGTGAGAAGAGCGGGGTATAAATATAGTAAATAAATAAATAAACTTCAAAGATCAGGTAGAATATGGTGCCTTTGAGGTATTTAGGCATATTTTAGTTATAGAAATGTCTATTTGGGCTATCTGTATGTCTGTCTGGAGGTTATGATTGAGTGAATAAGGGGTAATTTCAATATATAAAGATGGAGATGATTTTGTGGAGAACCTGAATTATTTTATAAACTTATTGTTGTTGGTAATGTTTTGTTTGACAACAGGTTCACAGTCTGGGGTGCTTATTATCATTGGGTTTTGCATTGTCTGCTAAGAAATAATGGCATGCCTTTACCCCTATGTTGATATGTCGCCTATGCTTTTTGTAAAGCAAGAATTTTGCTGCATCATTATGTTTGTACTTTCAGGGATTGCAACTATACATATAGTTAAGGCTCAGAAAACAAGATAAATAGGATTGGGAGTGGCAGGCCTTGTGGTATTACGATTACATTTTCCTGATCCTCTTTATTACTCATACTTTTTTCATGCTCAGGTTGGAACTAAATATCATGTTTACATTTCTTTGTGATTATGAACATATTGAATTTCTAATAGGACCAGAGCAAAAAGTGAAATAAAAACAAGTAGGTGTCAGTATGTCACACCAGACATATTTCAAACCAAGGTAATCTAGATGAAGATGAGTTGATCTCAGGAATTTCCCTCTTGTACTTCATTCTTTCTTGTACATGAAGGATAATTTCCAACATAATGACCAAAAAAGTAGAAGATAATTGTTCAGAGATCATGTACTCATTCAGCACTCAGATAATAACTAGTTGCAAGTTCAAAATACAGCACCGGTATATTAGAGATACAATACACACCCATAATACCTTTATTTCACTGGCTCCATAATTTTAAGGAAGTTATTATTGTATGAGGCTTGTAATCCACATTTGAGAGTCCCTGTTATTGGGATGGCTTGTAGCCACCCTCCCTGGGAAAACCCGGGGTTTGTGGCTGGTGTGAGGACTCAAATCTGCACCAAAATGGGTTTCTAAAACCCACTTTGGCACAGATTTTAGTCCTGTGTGGTGTGGAAACACCCTAATTGTTTCCTTTCTTGCTAGACTGTTTTGCAGAAGTTTCCACTCATGCATAGTTGTGTATTGCGAATTAAGGTTTTCAAGTAAAAAAAAAAAACCCTAACAGAACACACACAAAATGCATGCTTTGAGCTTTCTCAAAGTGTTGTCACTAAGACTTGGTGCAATAATGAGCTAGGCAGGCATACTCCGGTCTCAAGCAAGATAAATGTATGATGGTAAAACCAGTTTTAGGAGCTTTGTGTAATGAAGTCCAAGCTGAGTCTTAGCTTTTATAACTGTGAGAGCTCAACATCTGTTTATGAAAACAACAAGACATCGCTTTCTGTTTTTCCATCTTCAGTAGCAAACACCAGTTTCAGACTGATATATAGATTAATGTGGACTAATGGATGTATTCTTATCCAATAATTTTTTTAAAGTGAAAAATATGTTATGGGATAGACATAAAATCTTAAAATCAGTTCTTAATCAAATACTGTAGAACTAATATAAAAATAACAGCAATTAATAATTTTCAGAAGCATTTTCTCTCATTGCAATATAGATGACAAACCCTTTAAAGGGATGTTAAAATACAGAACTAAAATCCATTAAAATATTTTATCTTGAAAAATAAGTAAAATATATAGCAATGTAATAATATATTTCTAGAACTTGAGTCTGGAAAGCATTTTCTTTTGCATGGATGTTAAGAGGCTTATTAAATGCTAGTCTATCTGAGGCCCCTTCTACACTGCCATATAAAATCCAGATTATCCACTTTGAACTGGATTATATGACAGTGTAGACTCATATAATCCAGTTTAAGGCAGATAATGTGGATTATCTGTTTTGATAATCTGGATTATATGGCAGTGTAGAAGGTGCCCAAAATCTTTAATCCCTTAAACATCCTGTGAAGTTTATGATTTGGGTGAAACATTTCATGAGAAATTAAAAGCTATTTTATTCATTAGTTTGTGATATACTCTGAGGAGGCAAGATTTCTTTATGTTTAATGTTAATCACTTATCTATTTACAATTCATTACATTTACATGATTGCTTTCAAGAAGAATAATGCTTGTAGTTTAATAAGGGGAACAGTCTGTATTACTGCCATCTATTACTGAACAATTGTTGTTATGACATAGAAGCACAGGTAGACCACAGTGGTAAATTAATTTACTTCATTAGAAGTGGTAAACATAAAGTGATTTCGCATATGTATCAAGTCAGCTTCTATATTACTGGCCTGACCTGAACTAACCTGTCCTGTGCATTATGAGCTAAGCAGTAAATGCATAATTAGACTTTACTTACAATTTGCTGCATATGGAAGTGTACATGGGAGTGTTGTACATGGAAATAATGGTAGTGACAAGAAATTCTTGATAGAATTCAGAGTTTGCCTGGTTATACTGGTTTGTGATGACAACTAGGGTACAGTATATAATAAATTTTCATTTTTTTTGTTCAACAATAAATGTGAATTCTTCTTCATGGAAAAATAAGACATCCCCTGAAAATAAGACCTAGTGCATCTTTGGGAACAAAAATTAATATAAGACACTGTCTTATTTTCGGGGAAACAGGGTAGATGAAAAAAAGACAGGTGGTTTCAGCCTCCCTGACTTGAGATCTTACTATGAAGCCTGTGGGTTAACATGGGTCGAGGACTGGACAAATTTACAAAAAAAAGGATGATACAAACTGAGGGTTTGTATTACAAAACCTTACAGAACCTTGGAATAAGTTGGTAGTGAAAGGAACATTGTAGGCTTTGGGTGTTTATGAGGAACTTACACTGAATATACAATTTCCCCGAAAATAGGACATATCTGTAATATAAGCTGTAGCAGGATTTCTAAGCATTTGCACAATATAAACCATACCCTGAAAATAAGACAGAGTGATAGGTATAGCTATGCAGCATATAAGGTTGCCCCTCCTCCGGTCAGGTCCCAGTTGTTCTGTGTGTGTTGCAAGCTGAGGCATAGAGGGAGACATAGAAAATGAAAACAAAAGTCCTCAGTGAAATGAGGAGCAGGATGCTCTGCTTTAGGTGTTGTGCATCATCAGGGGGAAGAAGTAAAGCTGTGGCTGCTGTTTTACTCAGCACTGTGGGTTTCCCTCCCCCAGCACCAACCAGCAATAGTCTGTGGGTCTCTCTCACCCCCCACAAACACCACTGAAGCTGCTGCTCCCCAGCACTGACCAGCAACAGTCTGTGGGTCACTCTCACCCCACACAAACACTAGGTGATAGGGGAAAAACTTCAGCACGCAGTCTGCTACTGAGCCCAGAGAGATCATCCCATAAATGCAAATAAGACATCCCCTGAAAATAAGCCATAGTGTGTTTTCTTGAAAAAAAAAATTAATATAAGCATGTCTTATTTTCACGGAAACACGGTATCTGGGGATACACATTTAGAGATGGTGAATAACCTCAGGTTATCACATTACAAAACTACATCATATTTATTTATTTATTTATTTATTTATTTCCATCATTTCTATGCCACCCTTCTCACCCAAAGGGACTCAGGGCGGCTCACAATCTGGCTAATTCAATGCCGGTATACAGTACAAAAATAAAACATAACAATTAAAACAATCAATTTAAAATAATCCAATAAATACATTTAAAACAGTACAATAAAAATACTTAATCCACTCGTCCACATCAACCTTGCACGTAAACCTTAATCTGGACCGAGTTAAAGCTATCATAATTCATTCATTAAACATAGGTTTTGAATGGATAGTGTGTTAACTTGGAACACTGATATGATCAGCGAGAGGTGGGTTACTCAGGGCAACAAAAACCTACAAAGATTTGGCATTGGTTTTGAGAGATACTATATAACAGATCATAATGAACACAGCTCAATGGGATAATTGTTTTATGACTGAAATGTAGAATTTTTGTGCTTAATCTACCCCATAGGTGTCTGTTTCTAGCTTAAGCCAAAGCCCACCAGTCCCATTGCTCTTGTCTTAGTTGCATACTGACACTAATAGTCTTTACATCAAGCTTCCCAGCAGAAGTTCTCCTAGACAATACCATGTGAGCACTCCAGCAGAGACAGAAATGGAGGCTACTAAGCAGCTCAGCTGCACACAGTGAAATTTTTTTGTCAAAGCATCTGTTGCTATTCACAGATGGGGAGGGCTGTTTGTTAAAAGAGCCTTTTGTCTGTGACTTGGCTTGTGTAGTTGACACTGTGATAAGAGTTAAATTTGTCTCTTTATTCTGTGATTCCTGTTAAATTTGCTTATATCGTGCCACCACTATATAGCACTCTCAAGAGTGGCATTCAAGACAGAGCCCTGCTTACAGTAAATTTAAAAAGATTCTATAATAGAGATTTCCCATACATACATATGCAAGCACAGGAAAGGAAAAAACAATTACTACAAAACTGTGGCATTTCTGCAAACAAGACAAGTGGAGCAAGAGAATATGTTGCAATTATAGTAGGTATCTACGAATCCAGCTACACTCCTTGAAGCATCTGGGTCCATCATGACCATAACACTATATGTCTTCTGGCTCCTTGCAGCAGCTCTGCGGAGCCCAGGAGAAAAGCATAGTGATGCACAGTCTTTTTCAGATGACACATTCGTATCTAAACTCCATCTCAGAGTACGCACATTGTGCCTCTGCTCTTTTCTATTAACTTCTCTGGTTGGCTCTAAGCCAGTGGTTCTCAACAGTTTACCAGTGGTTAGGATATCTGGGAGCTGAAGGCCAAAACCATCTGGGAACCCCAGGTTGAGAACCACTGCTCTAAGCAATGGCAGATTCACCAACTCACTGAAGTACACAGAAATCTATAGATACGTGTAGAGATACAGTTGTCCTATTACTAGCTTATATACAGAATAGAACAATGGTAACAGACAAAATATAATCATTACAGGCGCATGACAGCAGGGAAAATAGCTTGCATAACTCTTAATATGGCAAAGGAAAATGACTTCTGATAGGCTGCTGCCGCCTTTAAGTAGGTTTTCCAAACAAACAAAATGTGAACTTGACAAATAATAAGTAAGCCAGGGATCACTCCCACTTATCATGGGAACAGCTAGCCAAGCTATAGATGGAGCAAGGGAGCTTTACTCTGTGTTTTGCTTATGCTGTATTAATTTCTTTCCCAAGAAACTAGAGACAAACCTAAAATAAATCATGGATTTTCTTTCTGCTTTGTTGGTAGATAAACAAACAGAGGCTGCAGCTGTCCAAGCAACAAAATAAACAAGCCATGAAATGGGCCCCCATGCTTTATCAGGCTTTGCAGCAGGAAGGAGCAGCCTGGCAGTAAATAACGCCAAAACTATTGCTTTCTTTAATCACTGTATAAAAGTGGTGCACAACCTAAATAAAGAAATAAAAAACATTAACTGGGAGAACATTTTGGACCTCTAAAACAGGCTACACAACCATTATGCTTACTGATTTAATTATCTGATTTAATTATTTGATTTGTAAGGTAACTCTTTTACCTATTCTATTCACCTCTACCTTCTACCTTTTATTTTTCTGTGATTGGTTTGGGGGCCGGGGGGGGGGGGGGGGCAAAATATTGTTGAAATATTACCTAGGGCCGGCCCTGGTAGTCTTCATCTATGGCATGCTCTCTCTAGGGCAGTGGTTCTCAACTTGTGGGTCCCCAGATGTTTTGGCCTTCAACTCCCAGAAATCCTAACAGCTGGTAAACTGGCTGGGATTACCCACAGGTTGAGAACAACTGCTCTAGGGCAAATTTTCTTGGTATTCTCAAGATACAGTATGACTTTCTCATGATATCCACAGTCAATAACAGTCCAAAAATATTATGTAGTTCCCCCTTATCCCTTGTTCCATAGTTTTATTTACCCATGGTCCATGGAGTTGTCAAAATATTACTCCTTCTTAAACTGTAGGTCCCAAGCCCAAATGGGATCCCCTTAGCTCAATGTTAGGGTCATGAAAAGCTGGGCAACAGTAAAAGGTTTTTCAATGCCGCCAATACATTTACATAAATCTGTTAGCAACAACATGCAGTATTCACAGTGGGCTTTGCAGAAAATGCTACAGCTGTACTTGGTAAATAGAAAAATCAGTCTTGCAAATGCTGTGCTGTTATCAGTAAATGTTTGATTTGGATACCCATATACCTATATGCCTGGGGAGCACGGAAAAATTACTCAGGAAGAAAGGGGACCTGAGAGGAAAAAGTTTAAGAAGCCCCAGTATAGAGTTCAGTATTATCCAAAGTATGAGGCATCTGCTGGCAGTTTTGGACAATATGCCCTGTGGACAAGATGTTTTTGATGGTACACATTTTAAGATTTTCAAATAGCATTACAGGATTCTAAAATAAAAAAAAACCCGTCCAAACACTTGTCATGTAATGGCATAGTGTAGCAGTAGATGGTTGACAATTAGGAACGTCAGGAGAGAATGCTACTGGAACATGGCTATACAGCCCCAAAAACTCATAGCAACCCAGTGATTCCGGCCACGAAAGCCTTTGACAACACAATTGGGAAATGGCTATCAATGAAGTTGTGCTAATAACACTTCCCTCAAAGTTGATTAGTCTTCAAGGTAAACTGCCATAAATTGTCAAGCTGTTTTTATCTGTCTAATAAAATTGATTAGGGTTTTTTGTATTTAAGAGTCTGTGATCCATGCCTTAAGTAAATATAAACTTCTAATTTGTTTTAATGGTTTTTAACTGGTAATTTAACTGGGAATTTTTGAAATCCTGTCTATATTTAATCCTGTTTTAATGTTTGTATATTTGTATATTTTAAATTGTTATTATGATGTTTTTATGTTAAGCCTCTTTGAGTCCCCTTCGGGGGAGATAAAGCAGGGTATAAGTAAATAATAATAATAAATGTATGTGTGTATTGATTGACTGGAGAGTCAGAATAGTGTAGTAGCTTAAGTGTTCCAGAAAGCCAGGGTTCTAATCACACCGAAATATGGAAACTTACAGGGTGATTTTGGGCAATTTTAGAGAAAAGTAATGGCAACATCCCCTCTATTCCCAAATAAATACAGTAGAGTCTCGCTTACCCAACCTTTGCTTATCCAACATTCTGTATTATCCAATGTAGTTTGCCTTTTAGTAGCCAATGTTCTTGTAGTCAAATTTTCAATACATTGCGAAGTTTTGGTGCTAAATTCGGAAATACAGTAATTATTACATAACATTATCAGGTATTGAACTGCTTTTTCTCTTGTAAAACATATTTTTGTGCTTAATTTGTAAAATCATAACGTAATTTGACGTTTAATAGGCTTTTCCTTAATCCCTCCTTATTATCCAATGTTCTGCCGGCCCGTTTATGTTGGCTAAGTGAGACTCTACTGTATTGCCAAGCATCCATTCTGATGAACTCACTTGAGGCCGAAATTGATTGATCTGTGTAACAAAACTGATTAGGTTGCAAGTTGCCCCACCATATGGTTTGCATTATATTTATTAAGTAAAGTGGGTGCTATAAATAATATCATACGAAATCTGACTGGCACAACCTGAGGATCACAACCAGATACAGTGAAGACATCTGCCCTTGCACTTTGCTACTCTGCTGCTGACTATGCATGCCCAGTGTGGAATGCATCTCACCACATTCAAGAAGTGAATGAAACATGCCACATTTTCACAGGATGTCTATGCCCAACAGCGCTGGAGAAATTATACTGTTTAGCCAGTATTGAACCACTTCATATCCACCAGGAAGTAGAAGTCAGCAATGAAAAGACCAAGGCATTGACATCTCCGGCCCATCCTTTGTTCAGGTATCAGCCAGCATGCCAACGTCTTAAATCAAGAAATAGTTTACTAAGATCTACAGAGATACTCGCATGAGCACCTCAGCAAGCAAAAGTGGCAGATTAAAACCCTGAACCTCAATCAGTAGCTGATACCACATGAGAAACTCCCTCCTGGGCACACAGAAGACTGGGTGACTTGGAAGGCACTGAACAGACTGCGCTCTGGCACCGCGAGATGGAGAGCCAATCTTAAGAAATGGGGCTACAAAGTGGAGTCTACGACAAAAGAGTGTGGAGAAGAGCAAACTATAGACCTTTTACTACAATGCAGTCTGAGCCCAACCACATGCACAATGAAGGACCTTCTTACAGCAACATTAGAGGCACTCGAAGTGGCCAGCTTCTGGTCAAAGGACATTTAGTATAATGCCAAGTTTTTAACTTTAACCTAGTTTGTGGTTTTTTAATACATTATAACTGTATTCTCAATTTGCTTCTGACATGATAAATAAATAAATCCAACTAAATATACATCTGCCTAATAAAATGGATTTCTTATTCCTGCATACACTTGTAACACTATGTAACTATAACAGTAAATGCTGTGAAACACCAATTAAAACCCCTATAAAATACATTAAAAACCACCCTGATAATTTGGAAATGTCATTTCACAAAATTTGAAAAATGTCTTGCTCCTGGTTTGAAAGTGTTATTCCTATTTAACTGTGCAGTATTTACTTGGAAAGTAGTTGTTATATCCCAGAAACTTTGTTTTTGTGGCTGCCACAAACTATGTTGAATTGGTTGAGACTCAATGAGATATTCATTGAAGAATTATAGCAAAATGTGCTGCAGTATGTCGGCAAAAACAAAGTTTTTACAGTTTAATAAATTTTGTCCATGTTCTTATGATAGAACTAATTAGGAAATGGTATTTGTAACCCAGGACCAAAAATCATGTTTTAACTTGTTTTAATTTTTATATTGTATGTTTGTACTGGCTGTAAGCTGCCTTGGAACCTTGACTGAGGAAAGGCGGGGAATAAATTTCATAAATAAATAATACAGATATAATTATATAATGGCCCGATTGTTTCCTGTCTGGAATGTCCCTGTTTTCTGAGTGTTGATTTTTATTTACTGTCCTGATTTTAGGGTTTTTAAATACTGGTAAACAATCAGGGCCAGCTAACATTTCCCAACAAAGGATTCCTCCAGGCAGGAAGCAGCCAGGCTATTCAATGCTAATCAAGGTGATCAATTGCAACATTAACACTTGCCTCCAACAGACAAGAGTTCCTTCTCCCACCCTTAACTTTCCACAGATATATAAACCTCACTTGCCTAGTTTCCAACAGACCTCACAATCTCTGAGGATGCTTGCCATAGATGTGGGCTAAACATCAGGAGAGAATGCTTCTTGAACATGGCCATACAGCCCGGAAAACTCACAGCAACCCAGTGAGTCTGGCCATGAAAGCCTTCGATAACTCAAGTACCGCACAACTGAACAGGAAATAACACTTTCAAACTAAAAACAGAACATTTTTCAAATTTTGTGACATGATCTTTCCAAATTATCCAGGTAGTTTTAAATGTATTTTATAGGGGTTTTAATTAAGTGTTTCACAGCATTTGCTAATATTTGATTATATTGCATGTTTGTTCTGGCTGTAAGCCACCTTGGGTCCTTGGGGAAAGGCGGGATGTAAATTCTGTAAATGAATAAATACAGTAGTCTCACTTATCCAACATAAACGGGCCGGCAGAATGTTGGATAATCAAAAATGTTGGATAATAAGGATGGACTAAGAGAAAAGCCTATTAAACATCAAATTAGGTTATGATTTTACAAATTAAGCACCAAAACATCATGTTATACAACAAATTTGACAGAAAAAGTAGTTCAGTACGCAGTAATGCTATGTAGTAATTACTGTATTTACGAATTTAGCACCAAAATAGCATGATGTATTGAAAACATTGACTACAAAAATGCGTTGGATAATCCAGAACGTTGGATAAGCGAGTGTTGGATAAGTGAGACTCTACTGTATTTACGAATTTAGCACCAATATATCACAATGTATTGAAAACACTGACTACAAAAACATTGACTACTAAAAGGCAGACTGCGTTGGATAATCCAGAACGTTGGATAAGCGAATGTTGGATAAGTGAGACTCTACTGTAGATAAAGATAGTATGATAAAACACAAAAGTATAAGTCTCTACAGGGTCTGCCTGCATATAAGGTAAAGGTTTTCACTTGACATTAAGTCTAGTCGTGTCCGGCTCTGAGTTGGTGCCCATCTCGATTTCTAAGTTGAAGAGCCGGCATTGTCCGTAGACACCTCCAAGGTCATGTGGCCGGCATGACTGCCTGGAGCGGCGTTACCTTGCCACCTGAGCGGTACCTATTGATCTACTCACACAAACCCGTCTAATATAATTGATTAGTCTTTCATTCTTCCTGTATAATAATTGCTGTTAATAATTATCATCAAGTCTGCTTACCACGTATGAAAACAGGCGCCCAAGACAATTAGCATACAAACCAGCCTCTACTTTCGACACAGGCTGTATCCCTAAATGAATATAGGACAAAATAATGTATTATACAATGACTTTCCCTGCCTGAAAGCAGACAGCCTTCACGTATCCTCACTTTATGCAGCGCTAATATGCATGTTTGGTCATAAACAAGACCCGCCCCCTGTCTGGAAAAGAACAGCTCAGGACGATCACGCTCGTGCCTCAAATCCCGCGAAATTAGCCTCTCAGATTGTCAGGCTCCGGATTTCAAGAAACCTCGCGATAGCAGGCATTCCTCGCGAGAGAAATTTAACTTGGCGCCCGCGGTAGGAGAAGGAGGAGCGCTTTCTTTGCGGCCTGGTGTTGGGCCTTTCCTCAGGAGCGGTAGGTGGGCGGCGGAAATGGGGTTTGCCTGTTGTTAATATCGAAATGGGCAAAAGGGGGGAGAAATGAATGGCCGTTCATCTATTTCATATAATTTAAAACAAGCGAGGGCAAACTTCGGCCTTCTAGGTGTTTTGGGCTTCAACTCCCACTGTTAGGAATTGTGGGAGTCGAAGTCCAAAACACCTGGAGGGCCGAAGTTTGCCCTCACCTGTTGTAGTACATCCCTTTAGTATTGTTTCCATGTTATTTGAAGGTTACCCAGAGAGCATGGCGATATCCACATTATCTGCTTTGAATTGGATTGTCTGAGGGCCCTTCCACAAAGCCATATAACCCAGAATATCAAGGCAGGTAAAACATCAAACATTCGGGCGCCAATTCTCATACTCCAGAAGCTGTTTGCACTTTCTCAAGTCACTCTTGCCACGGAAAAAAAATCATTTTTTTTACAATTACAAATTTGGTAAATCAGGGTAGACTGAATGCTGAGAGAGAAATAGACAACTGGATAAATTCAATTAATAAAATAAAACATTTAAAGATAAAGGGTAGTAAAGGTAAAGGTTTCCCCTGTGCCACAGGCTGGTTAGCAGCCAGCTGCAACAAATCACTCTGAACAAGAGGTCATGAGTTCAAGGCCAGCCCATGCCTGCGTTTGTCTCTGTTCTATGTTATGGCATTAAATGTTTGCCTTATATGTGTGCAATGTGATCCGCCCTGAGTCCCCTTCGGGGTGAGAAGGGCGGAATATAAATACTGTAAATAAATAAGTCCGGTTGTGACTGACTATGGGGGTTGGTGCTCATCTCCATTTCTAAACCGAAGTGCTGTCGTTGTCCATAGACACGTCCAAGGTCATGGGGCCGGCATGACTGCATGGAGCGCCATTACCTTCCCACCGGAGCAGTACCTATTGATCTACTCACATTTGCATGTTTTCGAACTGCTAGGTTGGCAGGAGCTGGGGCTAACAGCGGGCGCTCATTCCGTTCCCAGGATTTCAACCTGGGACCTTTTGGTCCACAAGTTCAGCAGCTCAGCGCTTTAACACACTGTGCCACCAGAGGCCCCCTGCAATAAAATAATAATAATAATAAACTTTATTTTTATATCCCGCCCCATCTCCCCGAAGGGACTCGGGGCTGCTTACAACAGGGACAACACAAAATCCAGACAAAATGATATAGAACCTCAATGCAATTAGCTCATATAACCAGAACCTTCCCAAAACAATGTTGGCACAACTGCGGGAAAACCATGATATACACCCACATGTGGTGGGATTGTGAAAAATTACAAAAGTTCCATAAAATGATTAGGACGGAAATGGAGGAGCTATTAGGGATAAAATTAGATTGGAGCATGAGACAATTTTTCCTCCAGAAAATTAAATGTGAAGGGGGATCTAAAGAATGGGAGCGATTGCTAAATTACATGTTAGATGCAATTAAAGCCTCGGTTGCTGTAGGCTGGAAGGACAAAACATGGTATAAATATTTAGCAGACTATCTCTTCCAAGACTACATTAGCGAAAGGAAAAGTTACTACAGAATGGGCCAAATCAGAAAGTAATGGGAAGCAAAATGGAAAGGTTTTATTTACAGAATAAAGGAAAAAGATAAATTTAAGGAATTAAACATGATTATCCTCATGATTGAACGATTGTAAGAAATACAGCAAAATTTGTAAACTGTTCCTGCGGAGGGGAGGGAGGGGAAAAAAGAGGGGGGAAATGTAAATATTTGTTACCAATGGAAAATGTTCTGAATGTTTGTATAATTTTGTGTAGTGCTATTTACAATAATTCTGAGAATTAATTTTTTTTAAAGGGTAGACTGAATGCAGTATATCCTGATTTTGGTGAAACTTTCGACAAGGTCCGCCATGATATTCTTTCAGGCAAGCTGACATGAATAGAGGGATGCCTCAGGGCTCTGTCCTGGTGGTAACATTTATAAACGACTGACATGGAATAAAGTCATGCTTATTAACTTTTCAAATGACACAGTATGGTAGGGGATAGTTAATACCCCAGAAGTCATGATCTGTAGTAAAAATTGGAGAGCTGTGCCAAAACTAATGAAATGATAAACGTAAGGCACTATATCTGAACAGGAAAAATGAAGCATACAAATATAGGATGGGTGATACATGTACTTGAAAGCAGTACATGTGAAAAGGATCTAGGAGTCTTAATAGAGCACAGAGTGATGCAGTAGCCAAAAACCCAAAACAATTTTGGGCTGCAACAACAGGAGTATAGTGTTGGGATTAAAGAAAGCCATAGTCCCAATCTTAGTTTGTTCAGATCTTACCAGGAACACTGCCCAGTTCTGGGTGCCACAGTTCAAAGAGAATATTGGCAAGTTGGAATGTGTGCAGAGAATATGACCACAATGGTCAAAGGTTTGGAAACCAAGCCTTTTGAGGAACAATTTTAGGAAACTGGGAAAGTTTAGCTTGAAGAAGATAAGACTGAGGCCCCTTCCACACAGCTGTATAAAATCCACATTGAACTGGATTATCTGGCAGTGTTGACTCATAATCCAATTCAAAGTAGATATTGTGTATTATCTGCCTTGATATTCTGGGTTATATGGCTGTGTGGAAGGGGCCTGAGATCCCTTCTACACTGTTCTATAAGGATTTGATCCCAGATTATCTGCTTATCCCAGATTATATAGCTGTGGAGATTCATATAATCCAGTTCAAAATAGAAAATCCTGGGATATAAGGACAGTGTAGAAGGGGCCAGAAATGGCACATGATGACTGTCTTTAAATATGTGAAGGAATGTCATATACTAGTTACTCCTAATCATGTTTTTGCTGATCAAGAGGATAGGCCATGAAGTAATGAGTTCAAATTACGAGAAAAGGGCTTCCACATAAACTTTAGGAAGAAGTTTTGTTTATGTTTTTACTGAAAGTGCAATAGATTGCCTCAGGATGTGTGTCTCTTTTTTGGAACTGCTATAATTGCGTATTTCTGCATGGTAGGAGGTTAGACTAGATCAGGGCTGCTTAAACTGTTCCTACCCATGACCACTTTGCCTGATAAATGTTTCTGTGCCCATGGTTATATAGGTATATAAAACAGGTATACAAATGAAACATTTACTGATTAAAATCATAAAGAACATTATTTTAAAACAATTTTTAGTATACATATAATTTTACCATTGATTAGAAAGCAGATTTACGTACTAATGAGATGAATGTACCTGTTTATTCTTACATAAAAATTTTAAACTTGGCTGAATAGTTAATACTGCAGGATGTAGAGCATCTTCAACATTTTACATGCATACTTGGTTTACAGCCTCAAATAGCAGAATATACTCTATTGGTTTTCCTTATTCCACAGGGGGATATTTTGGGGGTCTGTACCTCCAGTTTAAAAGATCCCAAAAGGGCTTAGAAAGCTTAAAATAAATGATTTTTTATAAATATCTGTATAGCTAAGCTAAGAAACTGCCTGCAAAGAAGAACCTGATACATTATTTAGTATGGGAGGCGTGTTAATGGGTGGATCTATAATACAAAAACAAGATGATTGGACATTAGACACACATGATTTCTAGGAAATTACATGCTTTACCGAAAAAGGGGAGTTAAGATAACTAGAAACTTTCTAGCACACATGAGCCCCAACTCACCTGAATAATGATGTAGTGAAATAGAAACTCACTGGGAGAAAAGGTATAAAACCCCACTCACCGAATGCTGGGGGTGGGCAGTTTTACTTTTTTTTTGCCTGCACAGCAGGAGGTTGCTCACCTGCCTGGCTAGGCACAATAATAAAGGTTGTTTTTCACCTGGATAGATCCATCTCTTCTCTCTCCTTGTGCTTTCTCACATCCAAAAATCCACAACAATCCCATGTTGCAGTGTGGGCCATGTATCTGAAATGGACCCACCCCTGTTTCTCCCTTGTTTCCAACATGGTTTGTTCATATGCAATCCATGTCATTTCCTCCTCCACCACCCCCCAAAACACCCCCAAGCACTTACCTATTCTTACCTGCACAGGTTGCAGGAAAGTTCTTCTTGAACTTTTAATGGCAGATGACTGACATTTATAAAATTTCAGTTGGGTATGGTTTATAAATCCCTCTTAGTTTTAAATCAGATTTTGAAGGGAAGCATTTCTGAAATGGAAATGATAGCCATCAAGCACATTTGCAAGACTTGCTAAACAAACCAGGCTGATTTTCCTTTTTTATGAAGTACATCTGAAGCATTTGCTGCACATGATTGCTAATAGATGCATGTAAATGTTTAAAATGGCCACTAGGTGACACGGTACATATTTTTGCAACCCCCACATTTAGTTAAGGGACCAGAATGGGGCCACAACCCACAATTTAAGAAGCTTTGGATTAGATCAGTGGTTCTCGACCTGTGGGTCCTTAGATGTTTTGGCCTTCAACTCCCAGAAATCCTTAAAGCTGGTAAACTGGCTGGGATTTCTGGGAGTTGTAGGCCAAAACACCTGGAGACCCACAGGTTGAGAACCACTGGATTAGATGGCTCTTGCATCCTTGACGAGTCTATGTCAAGTTCAAGTTCACTTTATTACCGTCAATGACCAGCTCATAAGGACACAGTCTTGCACAACCACATCAGGTCTAAGCGTCTGCAAATTTAAAACTGCCAGAACATCAAGACAATTCAGCCAAAAATCTAAGACAAAGCCATATACAGGAGTATATCAAAACCTAATACAATTAGTGGAATTAAAAGAAAGGGAATCTAAAGGAATTGGGGTGCTCAAGTGGCACAGGGAAGGGAAGTCCAGTCAAACAGAGGAGGGAGCAACATCCATACTATAATTAAAATACTAGAATCCCAATTTCCTGCTAGTATGAAATCTTGTGCTATTAGTCATCAACTGCTGTATTTTAATTGCTGCTGTGCAGAACTTGTCAGCATAAGTTATAGCCGAGTTCGTACCTGAAAGCAGTAGGGAGATGTAAAATTGTCCAAACCTCCCTGGGTGTTTGTATAGCCATGGTGTAATGAGGTGGGATTGAATATCCTTATAGAACAGGCATTGAAAAAGCACATGTTCTGTTGTTTCTGTGTCCTGAGTCACAGGGGCACAGTCTCTTGTTGTATGGGGTCTTCCTGTAACAACCTTCCAATATAGCAGAAGGGAGGGCCTGGCAACGTGCCAGAGTGAAGGCCCTCCGATGGCTGGAAGCCTCTAACATTGTTAGATATACAAAACCTACTGATTCAATTGATAATAAAGGATGGGGCATTGGCGAAGTCTAATTAGGGCTCAATGTCAGCTATTTGTTGCTTAATTAGAGATTTGGCTTGGTCACAGCCCATTCTGGTTAGCTGTCCTGGAGAGAAACCCAAGGATGAAATTTTGGCTGCTATTGCTTTTTCCCAACTGGACTGAAAGTCATCCGACATAGTACGAGGTGCAAGGCCAAGGAGAGTGAGGGATAGTCTAAGCCAATAGTTCAGTATAGCCACCCACATCCTGGCCTCAGTTCTCTGGAGGCCAGTCTTCAGACGTAGGGTAGCGTTGGAGACACACCTTGGTACCTGGAGGGCCAATCTTAAGAATTTGGATTGTACACTCCAATGGGGTGCAATCAGACAAGAGTCTATGATACTAGGTTTTCTTTGGAGATGTGCATATAAACAATGTTATATATGTAGGAGTATTTAACAGGATTTTAGTGTTACATCCTCACTTTCTGCTTGTGTGTTTGTTATCTTGCTCATCTCTCTCAAAATATGCCCTGCCATGACACATTTAATGCTGTATTTGATTTGGTCCATACTGCGGTGAAGTTCAAAGTTGTCTTTTCCTGGCTAGTGATGGAATAGACCTACATCCTGCTATCTCTTTCAGTTGTATCAGAGAGTATTGAGAATAGATTAGGCATGGGCCAACCTTTTTGCCTTGGGCCACATTGTGGGCCAGGCCGGAAGAGAGGGGGCTGTTTGCAGTCTAGGCGTGGCAGGCCTGTGAGGGGTAGGGCAGGGCCAGGGTTATGCTCAGGTTGTCCTTCCAGCATAAGGACAGGACTGCTTGCCCCATCCTTATGCCAGGAGGAAGGCAAGACACATGCCAACTGCCCCAATCCTCCTCCACTGATCCTTGGGATATGCACTTGGCATTATGCCAGGAGGAGGGTGAGGCAGTCTGTGGCTGAGAGTGCTCCGGAGGGCTCTCAGCTACCATGTGCCTTCCTCCTTCCGGCATAAGGATGGGTCCGTTTGGACCTTCCTTATGCCGGGAGGAGAGTAAGACACGTGGTGGCTGACAGTGCTCCAGAAGGCTCTCAGCTGCTGCATATCTTCCTCCCCTGTCTTTTTGGTATAAAGGATATGGCGGGCTGCCGTGTCCTTATGCCAAGGGGACAGGGAAAATTGGGAGGGCCTGAGGTAAGTGCTCAGAGTCACACATTCGGCCCCCGAGCCATAGTTTGGCCCTGGTCTCCCATAGCCCTAATCCTAAGGCTACAATATACATGTTGTATAGTTCTGTGTTATGTATCAGTGATGTTTATGATTAGCTTAATACTTGGGGTTTTGGGGATCAGGTCATGAAGTTCATTGTGCTTCCCTTGGGTTTACAAGTTGTCCATGTTTTTTAAGAGAGTTTAGAAATAACATTTGGCTTTAGAAAATTAAAATCAAATGCAGAAGGAGGAAATCTCATGCAGTTAATTCTTCCAGCAGGTGGCACCATTATTCTGGAACTGTTGTGGCTTTCAATTGTAATTTCTCATTTGTATTTAAGACATGCTTTTCATTTCATGCAACTTGCTTTGCACTGTGATAATGATCACTGCTCAATTGCTTCTTTAAGAGTACAAAAAATTAGACTTCAAATTTGTCTTTTAATTTGTAAATATGGTGGTGATCCTGTAAAAAATAACTTAAACCTGTAATACTTTTTTGATAGAACTGTAAATACACACACACACACACACATATACATACACACACACACAGTAGAGTCTCACTTATCCAAGCTAAACGGGCTGGCAGAAGCTTGGATAAGCGAATATCTTGGATAATAAGGAGGGATTAAGGAAAAGCCTATTAAACATCAAATTAGGTTATGATTTTACAAATGAAGCACCAAAATATCATGTTATACAACAAATTTGACAGAAAAAGTAGCTCAATACACAGTAATGTTATGTTGTAATTACTGCATTTACAAATTTAGCACCAAAATATCATGATATATTGAAAACATTGACTACAAAAATGGCTTGGATAATCCAGAAGCTGGGTTAAGCGAGGCTTGGATAAGTGAGACTCTACTCTGTGTGTGTGTGTGTGTGTGTGTGTGTGTGTGTGTGTGTGTGTATATATATATATATAGAGAGAGAGAGAGAGAGAGAGAGATCTTCATTTGAGAAATTAATTCACAAGTATTGTTGCCTTACTCAATGCTGTACTTCATTGATCAACATCAGATAGTTGTTTTAAATTGTTCTACACAGGGAATGCTAGACTTTTGTTTTATTTGTAATAGAACATTTCATATTGTGTATAGTTAATTAAATAATAAGGAAATATGGTTATTGTTTAAAAAAAACTCCTTTCTTCAAGTGAAACCACTTCTACTGAAAAGTGAGGTGTAATCAATTGTAATTGCTTTATGTGTAGCTGTTAGGTTAGTGTTGCTTTTTTTCTTACCATATTAGAATAAGGTTTTAATCTGACTTTGAAAATATAATACTTTGCATGTATTCCTTGGCATGTGCAAATGTCCTTTTTCTGGGCACCACAGGATTTAATGTTTATTTATTATTTATTTATTACATCACTTCTACCCCGCCCTTCTCACCCATCGGGGGACTCAGGGCGGCTTACAGTATAACCATACACATTAAAAACAGTTTTCATCAAATTTAAAAATCCATCAAGATTAAAAATTACAATAAAATTAAGAATAGCCATTAAAATATACATAATTATACATTTAAATATACATTTAAGGCGCTTTCCATGTTCATGTGGGGTCTGTCAGTAGGTCATATATTCTTATCTCATTTTTGCTGCTACTCATGCTCAAATGCCTGGTCCCATAACCACGTTTTTGTCCTCTTTCGGAAAGACAGGAGGGAGGGAGCCTGCTTGACTTCAATGGGGAGGGCGTTCCATAGGCGGGGAGCCACCACTGAAAAGGCCCTGTCTCTCGTCCCCGCCAGCCGCACCTGTGAGGCTGACGGGACCGCGAGCAGGGCCTCATCTGACGATCTTAAGCTTCGAGGTGGGTTGTAGCGGGAGACACGTTCGGACAGATAAGCTGGGCCGGAACCGTTTAGAGCTTTATAGGCTAAAGCCAGCACCTTGAATTGTGCTCGGTAGCTAATTGGCAGCCAGTGGAGCTGGCGTAACAGAGGAGTAGTACGCTCCCTGTACGCCGCCCCAGTTATTAACCTGGCAGCCTCCCGTTGGACTAATTGAAGCTTCTGAACAGTCTTCAAAGGCAGCCCCACGTAGAGTGCGTTGCAGTAGTCTAAACGAGATGTAACAAGGGCGTGTACCACCGTGGCCAAGTCCGGCTTCCCAAGGTACGGTCGCAGCTGGCGCACAAGTTTTAATTGTGCGAAGGCTCCCCTAGCCACCGCTGAGACCTGGGGCTCCAGGCTCAACGATGAGTCCAGGATCACCCCCAGACTGCGCACCTGCGCCTTCAGGGGGAGTGTGACCCCATCCAGCACAGGCTGTAACCCAGTACCCTGTTCAGCCTTCCGACTGACCAGGAGGACCTCTGTCTTGTCTGGATTCAATTTCAATTTGTTGGCCCTCATCCAGTCCGACACAGCGGCCAAGCACCGGTTCAGGACCTGGACAGCCTCCTTAGTGACAGGTGGGAAGGAGTGACAGAGCTGGACATCATCTGCGTACATGATGTTCTCTTCACAGTACCTCTTCAACTTACTAAAATGACTCTGAAGCTGCCATGCAACTCTGTTTTGACCTGTGCAGCACACAGCTAGTATTGGAGAAGCATCTGGCTATGTTCTCATAGCCAAACACACAGTGATGACATCACCATCAGTCTTCCCAGTCTTAGTGCTGTTGTAATCGACATGTGTCTCACTATTATGATACTGTCAGCTACTTCTCTGGTTTTGCCTACTCACAATGAAACATGGGAAGGCTGTGGAGGGCATCTTCAGGAGCTCTTCTATAAATTGTATGAGGATATGTGGCTCAGCATAGTACAAGTCCATGTGCGAATATTAATGTTATCCTGTGCTATATGCTATGCAATGCTGAGGGAATGTTGGGTTGCACAAAAGCTGCAATCCAACATTCCCTCAGCATTGCATAGCATAAATATTTGCACATGGACCTACACTGTGCTGAGCCACAAATTGTGTAACCCATTTTTATTTCTTTTAATTCTTCCTTTATAGGGTTGTTGAAAGGGAAGAGACTACTTAGTGGGTGGTAAATGTGTACACATTTGAGGACTGGTAGTTGCTACTGTGTTAGACAATCAGATTATGTCACAGCAATATTGTACAGTTGTATGGGTTACTTGTATGTTTCCAGACTATGTTGAAAGTGCTAATGTTAACCTTTAACACCCTAAAGAAGTTTGGGACCAGGCAGTAGCTGCCACCTATAATACCCTCTGCACACTATGAGATCAGCATCAGTTGTATGTCCATTTGTATGTCCATCTGTAAGGCGGATGATCTTGAGACAAGGTTTTGTGTGCATTGCCATCCTCCACATGGGACTATATCCCAGCTAATGTGTATCAAGCAGCATCATTACAGGCCTTCAGTGAAATAGAAAGACTCATCTGCTTGCCATGGCCTATCCTTTAGTTAGTTTTCTACTGGCACCTTTATATCAAACTTGATTTTAACTGTTTGGTTTGTTCTTATCATTATTTTATTTTTGTATCACTTTGTTTTGTTGTTATCATTAAATAAAACTACACATACACATACTTTTTAACAATTGAATAGCTTTCATAGTGATAATGTTGTAACCTGTGTGTTCTTTTGATACAGGGGCACACAGACATATTAGCATATGGTACAGTAAAAGACCTACTGTTTTGTGATACACACCTAAAATTGTTCCGTCCTAGACAGAGTCCTATATCAGCATGTTCAGAAGAAGTATATGGAAATATGTGCAAAGAATGCTTAGACAGCTACCATTGCAACATGTATTGATGTGGTGAGCCAGCCCAAAGGCAGTACACTGGGTGAATGAGGCTGCATTGCCAATCTCAAGTTGAGGTTGTACAATATAGGAGTTGGCAGCCTATTAAAGATGAGAAAATAGCACAGTATATTTTAAAAAGACAATGAAGCAGATGGAGCCATATTGTGCATGACCATTGAGGTCATACATAGTATTCAATGAGTTCCTCTGACACACACATTAACATCATCCAGAATAGTAATAAATGTACTTGCACATGGACTAGTACTACTTTGTTAGGGCAGGCTAAGTCACTTTGTGTAAAAGTCCAAATTCTGGGTTTCTAAAATCCCATCTAGACCATTTAAATAGCTGTAATTAGTCTACACCACTATTTTGTGAGTGCAAATTTTAATTAATGCTCTCTGCCATGAGTATACATTTTAGCTGGAGCCAGAAAAATTTCTGTGTCTGCAGTTCTACTGAATGATAGTTATATTAAACATCCAAAGAAGAGCTGTACTGAATCAAACGAAGGCCTCTGTAATCTATTCTGTTCCTGGACAGGTCACTCAAATGCCTATATTAAACCTGCCTATGTTAAGCCAGTTTTTGCTTATGTTCTATGTCAGCTGAGATACAGAGGCATAGTGTCTCTGACAGTGGATATAATATATAGCTGGAGTTTTCTCAGTGACAATTATGCTTATAAGTATATTATGCTTTTGTCTACTGTATTTTAATTGTGTCGTTGGGCTTGGCCCCATGTAAGCCGCCCCGAGTCCCTGCAGGGAGATGGTGGCGAGATACAAAAATAAAGTCGTTGTTGTTGTTATTATTATTATTAATAATTCCTGGACACTGGAACTTGCCACCAATGTATAATGGCTCCCTATTATCTTTTTGCCAAAACCAAAGTCTTTCCCATTCTGGCAGCTTCCTGAAACTGGCATTACTTGCTGCAAAAGGGGTTTCTAAATGGATGAGTACAGTACTGCATTTTTAAAAATGACTGTTGAATCTCCTTGTAAAGTTATCCAAAGTTGATGACTATCTTATAGGCCTTTATTGGTCATCTTTTAAATCTTTACCAAGAGTGAAACAAACACTTGACCTTCCACCCACGTTTTGGTTATTTGGCTATTTGAACACAGCTGAACACAACGCTCCAGTTTACGTCCTCACCAACAAGCCAGAAAAATAAACCCAGAACTAACCCTATTTATGTTGTTAGAGGTATGTTGTGATTAGTATACAAGTTACAATTCACAGTTATTACTTCCTTCAAGAAAGTCAGTGTTTTTTTTTGTCCCCAGGTCATAATTTTATGCATTCTTTACTGTAATAAATGCTATTGGCCATAGTACTAATGATATGTTTAGCATGTTAACATACTGTATTCAGTAAGGCTTGTTCATGGGTAAGTGTGCAAGTATGTTTACTTGGAGTAAGTGATTTCTTAGTAGATAGTACAGTTGATTATCCTGTTCTGAAAAAGGAGGTGTGCCATTTTTACACAAGTAGAAATAACTAATTTTATTGCCAAGTGCTATTTTCTTATATATTATTATATAAGAAACATATATAATATGTTAATTCTTATGCCTGACTTCTATATCTACATATTCTAAATCAAGAGAAATAAGAATATTTTCTTTTGTTTCTGAAATACATGTCAGAGAAAATAATAGAACTGTAGAATTGGAGGAAACCACTCAGGCTATCCAGTCCAGCCCCTGCCATGAAGGAAAACACAATCAAAGCATCCCCAACAGATGACCATACAGCTTCTGTTCAAACACCTCCAAAGAAGGAGCTTCCACCACACTCCCAAGGCAGAGAGTTCCATTGCTGAACAGCTCTTATGGTCAGGATGTTCTTCCTAATGTTCAGCTAGAATCTCATTTCCTGTAATTTGAATCCATTGCTTTGAGTCCTAGTTTCCAGGGCAGCAGAAAACAAGCTTGCTACCTCCTCAATGTGATGTCCTTTCAGATATTTAAACATGGCTATCATGTCTCCTCTCAGCCAACTCTTCTGCAAACTAAAATACCCAGCTCTGGAGGCCACTCCTCATAGAACATGGTCTCCAGACTTTTGATCACGTTAGTCTCCCTCCTCTGGACATGTTCCAGCTCGTCAGTATGTCTCTTAAATTGTGCCCAAAATTGAATACAGTATTCCAGGTGAGGTCTGACCAAAGCAGAATAGAGGGGTACCATTATTTCTCTTGATCTAGACACCACACTTTGTTTGATGTAGTCCAAAATCCCATTGGCTTTTTTACCTGCTGCATCACATTGTTGATTCATGTTCAACTTGTACGTGTACTGTTGTCGAGCCATGTGTCACCCATCCTGTATTTGTACATTTTATTTTTTCTGCCTAAGTGTAGTATCCCACATTTTTCCTTGTTGACATTCATTTTATTAGTTTTGGCCCAGCTCTCTAATCTGTTAAGGTCGTTTTGAATTCTGATCCTGTCTTCTGGAGTGTTAGCTATTTGGTGTCATCTGCAGACTTGATCCAAGTCAAACTGCAAACTTGAACCTTCATCCAAGTCATTAATAAAGATGTTGAATAGCAGTAGGCCTAGGCCAGAGTCCTACTGCACCCCACTAGTAACTTCTTTTTTGGAAGAATATATTATGGTTATCAAATAAGTGTGTTTTTTTTTCTTTTTCCTGCATCCTCTATCTGAGGAGTAGGAAACAGTTTAGGGTACCAGGCCAAATCTTCACGTGTCTGACATTATCCAAACCAATGATAGCAGGAAATGTTTGTCACACCAACTGAAGCTTACCTCTACTCTCTCCTTGCCTTCGATGTGTAGGAGAAGGCAAGAGAAAAGCAAATTTGGTTTTCAGACCAACACACTTGTAGAAATGTTTGATTAATTTGCACTTCAAATGGAAGAGAGTGTGGGGCTGGAGAAGCTCTGTTGTTATCTTCATTTTGATATATCAACAGAGAAACAAATACAGTAGAGTCTCTCTTATCCAACTTTCACTCATCCAATGTTCTGTATTATCCAATGTAGAACGTTCACAGGAATGAACTTTTTATGGATTTAATTTCTGACAATATTGTTGCTGTAAGCTTATTTTATGCAATTCTATCTTTATTTGTAGTCAAAAAAATGTAGTAGTCAATGTTTTTGTAGTCAGTAGTTTCAATACATTGCAATCTTTTGGTGCTAAATTCGTAGATACAGTAATTACTACATAATGTTACTATGTATTGAGCTGTATATTGAACTGCTTTTTCTGTTGATTTGTTGTAAAACATGATGTTTTGGTGCTTAATTTGTAAAATCATAACATAATTTGACATTAAATAGGCTTTTCCTTAATCCCTCCTTATTCAACATTTTGGCTTATCCAGTGTTCTATTGCCCGTTTATGTTGGATAAGCGAGACTCTACTGTAGTGGGAAACTTTCCCAAGACCTTTGTGCCTAATTAGATAAACAGGTTGGTGGGGCTTCAAAGAAGAGTATTGTCCCTTGCAGCAACTAGAAGTTGAGAAGATAAACTTTTCCCCTCCTGATCATGACATTTTTATCCATTTCTCTGTAGATCATGCAGACCAATAGCCTTCATGACTTATACCAGAGAGAATGGCAAAAGAATTACTTTGTTGCTACCTCTGACACCAGCATACCAGCAGAGAAGGCAGATGCATATCGTGCACAGATTTTACGAATTCAGTATGCATGGGCAAATTCGGAGATCTCTCAAGTTTGCGCTGCTAACATGTTCAAAAATTATGCAGAAAAATATTCTGCAATTATTGACTCTGACAATCCAGAAACTGGTTTGAACAACTATGGCAAAGATATTTTAACTTTGGCAAGGTGTCAGCAAAATGACAGTGAAAAGTGGCAATCGGGCTTGGGAACAAGTAATGTGATGGATCTAAAGTGTGTGCAAGAGATAATAAAGGCAGGGAAGAAATCTAAGAGCTCTGTGAAGACGGAATCAAAAGCAAGTTCTGCTAAAGACATTACTTTCCCTGTTTCTTCAAGTCTTCCCAAACTTGGTCTTTGCAATGGTGACAGAGAATCTGTGGTGGAGGCTAGCTCATCAAATTGTGTAAACCATGGACCAGATACCACTGGGAGATCTTCAGCTTTGAAAATGCAACAAAATGATAATATTTCCTTGACTAAGGCAGGAGTTTTGCATTCATTTTCATCTGTTCAAATAAGTAATGTTTCTGATACTGCCTCTTATGCAACCCCCTTATTTCGGAACACGGAATCAGAATTTAATAGTACTTTAGCAGCTGCAAATAATTCTGGTTTGGGGCAGAAGATAGAATGTTCTGTTCAGTTTCCTCTCTCTGAAGGGATGGGCAATCTGGGAAAAAGGAAAAGTGTTTTTCTGTCCACTGGGGAAAGTGATAGGACAGCTTTTGGTGTCATTCCTAATAAAGTTATTAGTACAGAAGAAAAGAACTTTGTATGGAGTGGAGGGAAAATGATGGAGAACAAAACATCTGGTTTCAAAAGTGCCAAAGAACAGCTCTGGGTGGACCAACAGAAGAAACACCAAAATCAGCCTCAGCATACATCTCTGCCATCTTATGGTTGTACAAAAAAGTCTTTAGGAGCTGCAAGATCTCGTGGTCCATTTGGAAAGTTTATCTCTCCAGTGCCAAAACAAGATGGAAGTGGAAATAATGGAATGCCATGCAAAGCGTCTGGAAGTGGACCGACGGATATGGCTCATCCAGTAGATGAACGGCTAAAGAACATTGAACCCAAACTGATTGAACTTGTTATGAATGAAATCATGGACCATGGGCCTCCCATAACCTGGGATGACATTGCTGGAGTCGAATTTGCAAAAGCGACTATCAAGGAGATAGTAGTGTGGCCTATGTTGAGGCCTGACATTTTTACAGGCTTACGAGGTCCTCCAAAAGGAATTCTTCTGTTTGGCCCTCCTGGGACAGGAAAGACTCTCATTGGCAAATGTATTGCATGCCAATCTGGAGCCACGTTTTTTAGCATCAGTGCATCTTCACTGACCTCCAAGTGGGTAGGCGAGGGAGAAAAGATGGTCCGTGCATTGTTTGCTGTGGCACGGTGCCAGCAACCAGCTGTGATTTTCATTGATGAAATTGATTCTCTCTTGTCCCAGCGAGGAGATGGGGAGCATGAGTCTTCTAGAAGAATAAAAACAGAGTTTTTGGTCCAGTTAGATGGAGCATCTACTTCTTCAGAAGAGCGCATACTAGTTGTAGGGGCAACTAATCGACCACAAGAGATTGATGAAGCTGCCCGAAGGAGATTGGTAAAGAGACTGTACATTCCACTTCCTGATGCTTCTGCAAGAAAGCAGATAGTGTCTCGTCTGATGTCAATGGAACATTGCTCCCTAATGGATGAAGAAGTAGATCTCATAGTTAAAAAAACGGAGGGGTTTTCTGGGGCTGACATGACTCAACTTTGTCGAGAAGCTTCTCTAGGCCCCATCCGTAGTCTTCAGGCTGTTGACATTACAACGATCAAACCAGAGCAAGTACGATCCATTGCTTTTGAAGATTTTGACAATGCTTTAAAAACCGTGCGCCCCAGTGTGTCATCCAAAGATTTGGAATTGTATGAAACGTGGAATCAAACATTTGGGTGCGGAAGATAAGGGGAAGGAAGCCAGATCCCATTGTGTTTAATTTTTATTGCTATTGATTTCATGTGTTCTAATAAATAGGAAGTAAATAGCTGAGTTGTGTTTTTTTGTTACCTGAACTAAGGAGTAATGTATAATTAATGCAATTGACACCACTTTAAGTGCCATGGATTCATGGGAGTTTTAGTTTTCCAAGGTCTTTAGCCTTCTCTGCCAACAAGCCCTGATGTACCACTAGACTACAACTCCTAGGACACTATAGTATTGAGTCATGGCAGTCAAAGTGGTGTCAAACTGCATTAATTTTACAATATAGATGTACCCAAAGTCAGACTGCTTGGCAAAATACACTTTTTAAATGTAACACGTGGTACCCTGACTCAGATGCAAGACCCTTTGAATTCAATAGGGCTTAGTAATGAGCGATTCTTGCATATCCTAGAAAAATAAACATTGATCTTCTGTTTTTATAACATTTGTAAAAAGCACCAATTGACAATATTCAATGGGTCAGCCTAAATATGAAACATTTCTTATACTTCCATATGTACATATGTACGCATACACGTATATTATATTGTACTGTCCTTCCATTCAGGCATGCAACCTACCCAGGCTGCCTTAATCTGAGCCACTGGATAAAAGAGTCATAGAGCTTTGCGACTGAATTTTATGTGGCCCTATAGAGCATAAATGCTTGTACTGTAATACCATTTTTTTTTGCAGAAATACTTAAAATTCTTTATTTTTGTAACTTCCTTTCCTGAAACTATTCTGCTATCTTGATTTTGAATTGAGAATGTTGAACCTTTTTAGCGGAAATTGATATTAATATTATCCAATCCAATAAGCCTTTATTGGCATCGGCCTTTTGGCTAAGATCAAGTGTAGTAGATATTAATATTATATTAATCACATTTCAAACAATATGGAAAATGAATTTAAAAATCATTCAGAATTATGTGCCTAAAACGTAGAACTTACTAATTTATTAGTGTGCTTTTGAAAATATATTGGTAGTATACAAACTGATTCCTCACAAAAAACAGAAATTATCTAAATGGGAACCTGCATACAATTTATGAAGTTAAATGCAAGAGTGAAATTTGTGTTACAAGTTAACACATACAGTCAGATCAATGTCTACAGTGAATAAGCTGATCTCCCAAAAGGATTCATTGCCAGGTTTCTTACATTTAGGGCTGTCTATGTTGCTTAAAAAGTTATCTGTTCTTTTATATTTTATTTTATTTCACTATGTATGTCTTGCATTTTCCCACACATATATTTTAATTAATTCTTAAGAAGTTTTAAAATAGTTTTATCTATTATACACTGCCTTGAAGGCACTACTACACTAAGAAGAAATAAAAAGCAAATGAAAGCAAATAAAATTTGCTGTGCTAACTAGTTTCAACATAATGTTATGACATGGCATAACAACAACAAGTGAAAATTCCTTTTATTTAAAGTAGGGATACGTAGATGTTCTTGAATATTAACAAGGACTAGTTTGACTTGGCTGAATTCTTTCTGAAACAAGTACATAAAAGAAACCGGTTGCTTGGAATTTTGCCTAAATTTTGCATAATAAAAATTTAAATTTTTATTGTGTTGTGAAAGCTTGTGGGTAGTTAGTATAGGCAATTCAGCAAAAGAGCAGTAACATTAAGTATCTTTTGTATTTCATGATGGATGAAAATGCAATTACTTAGTAGCGCAGCATTGAATTTAGCATTTAGTGATACACTTCTTTGTATGTATAATTCAGTCATAAACAGAAGTAAAAGCAATTTGCAAATGTGCCACCATTAAGAAAAGCAGCAATAACATACATTATTAAAACCCCTTTCTTCAACTTACTTGTCTGAACGTGTCTCCCGCTATGACCCATCACATAATTTAAGATCGAGAGAGGTCCTGCTCTCAATCTTGTCAGCCTCACAAGTGCGGCTGGCAGGGACAAGAGACAGGGCTTTTTCAGTGATGGCCCCCCGCCTATGGAACGCTCTCCCAAATGAAATCAGACAGGCTCCCTCCTATCTTTTTGGAAAAAAGTGAAAACTTGGTTGTGGGACCAGGCTTTTGAACAACAATTGAAGCAGCACTAATTACACGAATGACTCAAGGTATAATGACAAACCCAGTTCTAATTCGGAATGCGCCTTGTGTGTGTGTGTGTGTGTGTGTGTATATATATATACTAGCTGTGCCCGGCCACGCGTTGCTGTGGCAAAGAATGGTGGTATGGGAAATAAAGTATTGAGGAATTGGTGGTAGTTAAGGTAAAGGGTAAACATTTTCCCCTGACGTTAAGTCCAGTCATGTCTGATTCTGGGGGTTGGTGCTCATCTCCATTTCTAAGCCGAAGAGCCGGCGTTGTTCATAGACTCCTCCAAGGTCATGTGGGATGACTGCATGGAGCGGCGTTACCTTCCCGCCGGAGCAGTACCTATTGATGCACTCACATTTACATGTTTTTGAACTTCTGGGTTGGCAGAAGCTGGGGCTAACAGTGGGGGCTCTCTCCGCTCCCCCAATTCAAACCTGCGGCCTTTCGGTCCAGAAGTTCAGCAGCTCAGCGCTTTAACATGCTGTGCCATCAGGGGATATTATTTCCTAAAGGTTGTGAATATACAATATTTCTGATTGTTTTTTTTTTGTCTGTTGGAGGCAAGTATGAATGCTGCAATTAGGAAAAATGATTAGGATGCAATGGCCTTGCAGATTTAAAGCCTAGCTGTTTCCTCCCTGAGTGATTTTTTTGTTGGGAGGTGTTAGCTGGCCCTGATTCTTTCCTGTCTGGAATTGCCTTGTTTTCAGAATGGTGTCGTTTGCGATATTTTATGTGCTTCTACTGTCTGTGGCCCTGAGAAAACAGAGGATTGGCCAGACTTTGATGATGGGAATACTTTGTTGGGAGGTGTTAGCTGGCCCTGATTCTTTCCTGTCTGGAATTGCCTTGTTTTCAGAGTGTTGTTCTTTATTTAGTGTTCTGATTTTAGAGTTTGTATTGTTCTGTTTTATTATACCACATTAATTTTTATATATTCTGATTTTAGTGTTTTTGAATACTTGGAGCCAGATTGTATTCATTTTCACGGTTGACCACAACACAATAATAATAATAATAATAGTAATGATAGTAATGATAGTAATAATAATGACTTTGGTAATACATAGTGCTTCACTGCCTTCTCAGCTTCCTTTCTGGAAGAATCCTTTCTTGTGAGGTGTTAGCTGGCCCTGATTGTTTCCTTTGTGGAATTTCCAATTTCCTTGCTTTATTTACTTTCTTTATTTTTTATTACTGTCCTGGTTTTAGAGATTATATTGTTCTGCATTATTCTATCCTAGAAATTATTTCATATCAAAGTAGAATCTCACTTATCCAACATTCGCTTATACAATGTTCTGGATTATCCAACGCAGTCTGCCTTTTCATAATCAATGTTTTTGTAGTCAGTGTTTTAAATTCATTGTGATATTTTACTGGTAAATTTGTAAATACAGTACAGTAAAGTCTTACTTATCCAACATAAGTGGGCTGGCAAAATGTTGGATAAGCGAATATGTTGGATAATAAGGAGGCGTTAAGGAAAAGCCTATTAAATATCAAATTAGGTTATGATTTTACAAATGAAACACCAAAACATCATGTTAGACAACAAATTTGGCAGAAAAAGTAGTTCAATACGCAGTAATGCTATGTAGTAATTACTGTATTTATTAATTTAGCACCAAAATATCACGATATATTGAAAACATTGACTACAAAAATGCGTTGGATAATCCAGAACGTTGGATAAGTGAGTGTTGGATAAGTGAGACTCTACTGTAATTACTACATAGCATTACTGCGCGTGGAACTACCTTTTCTGTCAAATTTGTTGTATAATATGATGTTTTGGCGCTTAATTTGTATAATGATTACCTAATTTGATGTTTAATCAGCTTTTCCTGAATCCCTTCTTATTATCCAATATATTTACTTATCCTGCTGGCCTGTTTATGTTGGATAAGTGAGAGTCTACTGTATATTGATAATCTTATATTATCTGCTTAGAACTGGATTATATGAGGCTCCTTCTTCACAGCTGTATAAAATGCACACTGAAGTGGATTATATGGCAGTGTGGAGTCAAGATAATCCAGTGCAAAGCAGATAATATAAGATTATAAATGGGTTCTATAGCTGTGTGGAAGGGCCTTGAGTCTACACTGCCATATAATCCAGTGTAAATTAGATAATCTGTGGAAGAAGTCTAAGTGAGGCCTAAATCTGCCTGTCCCCTAACTGAAACCTGGCTGTCCCTTGGTTGCTAGGCAACGAAGTGGGCAGAGATTAGCCCTCTAAACTGGCAGCAATTGGATAAAAACAATTATTGCTCTCCCTCTAATTAGGACTTTATTTTTCTTTTCTTTTTGTTGTATCAACCCTGAGGCATGTGTGATGGGTTGTGTTGTCAAATTTCGAGGTTGGGGGGCCTGTAGTTTTGTTGCTTTGTCCGCTGCCCTGATGCCATCACTCTTTTATATATAGAGATAATGAATGTTTTAATATAAGTAATTTTAAATTGAATTGAAATGTAATCGAAATTGTTTTATATATGTGTATATATTTGTAAGCCGCCCTGAGTCCCCTTTGTGGGTGAGAAGGACGGGATCGAAATGCTGCAATGAAATAAATAAATAAATAAATAAATGAGCAATTCCCAAAAGCTTGTCAGAACCAGCTTTTCTAGGAAAAGAGTTCCAGAGCCCAGGACATCCACCTGCCCATGTGTTCTCATCAGATCTCCTGTGTGGGAAATGAGATAGAACGTACCAAGAATTTGAATGAAGATGAGACGGAAAAGATTTATGCAAAACTGACATGGGCTGCCTCCCTAAATCTTATTCATATTTACTTGGAAGTAAGTCCCATTAAATATAATTAGTGTTTTGAGTAAACATAGGTTTACAATATATACTTGGAATGACATTCCCTTGCTTATTTATTTATTTAAGGTGCTTTTACCCCGCCTTTCTCAACCCCGGAGAGGACTCAAGGCAGCTTCACAACATGGCAATAATTCCATGCCTTTAAAAACAGAGTACAAAACAACCATTTAGATAAAATAAAATATTAAAAAACAATTAAAACAATTAAAACATTTAACTTCATACATTAGGATAAATCACTTGATCCATTGGCTTCGTCCGGGCCGTTCCATTAGTTGGTTACACATCTTTCATATCTATTATTTCTCCAGATTTCCGAAAGCTTGGTCAAAGAGCCATGTCTTCACATTTTTGCGGAAGATCAGGAGGGAGGGGGCTGATCTAATCTCCGTGGGGAGGGAGTTCCATAGCTGAGGGGCCTCCACTGAGAAGGCCCTGTCTCGTCCCTGGCAATCGCGCCTGCAAAGAGGGTGGGACCGAGAGCAGGGCCTCCCCAGATGATCTTAGACTCCGAGATGGTTCATGAGGGGAGATAGATAAGCAGGGCCAGAACCATTTAGGGCTTTATAGGCTAAAGCCAGCACTTTGAATTGAGCTTGAAAGCAAACTGGCAGCCAGTGGAGCTGTACACAGCTCCAGTGAACAATCTGGCTGCCACCCATTGTACCAGTTGCAGCTTCTGAACAGTCTTCAAAGGCAACCCCACATAGAGCGTGTTGCAGTAATCTATTCGGGATGTAACCAGAGCATGGACTAGTGTGGCCAAGTCAGACTTTCCAAGGTATGGGTGCAACTGGTGCACAAGTTTTAATTATGAAAAAGTTCCCCTGGCTACCGCCGAAATCTGGGATTCCAGGCTCAGCGATGAGTCCAGGAGAACTCCCAAACTGCGAACTTGCGTCTTCAGGGGAAGTGTAACCCCATCCAACACAGACTGTAACCCTATGCCCTGTTCGGCCTAGCGACTGACCAGGAGTGCCTCTGTCTTGTCTGGATTCAATTTCAGTTTGTTTCCCCTCATCCAGACCATCACAGCGGCCAAGCAAGACCTGAACAGCCTCCTTAGTAGCAGATGGAAAGGAGTGATAGAGTTGAACATCATCTGTGTACAGATGATGTCGAACTCCAAAACTCCAGATGATCTCCCAACGGCTTCATATAGATGTTAAACAACATAAATTGAACCCTGTGGGACCCCACAGGACAAAGGCTGTGGGGCCGAGCAGGTGTCCCTCAACAACACCTTCTGGGAGCGACCCTCAAGGAAGGACCGGAACCACTGCAGAACAGTACTTCCACGGCCCATTCCCACAAGGCATCCCAGAAGGATACCGTGGTCTATGGTATTGAATGCTGCTGAGAGGTCCAGCAGAACCAACGGGGACACATTCCCCCTGTCCAGTTCCTGACATAGATCATCCACCAAAGTGACCAAGGCTGTTTCAGTTCCGTGTCCCGGCCTAAAGCCAGACTGCCGAGTCCAGATAATCAATGTCTACCAAGAATGCCTGGAGTTGCAAGGCCACCACATGTTCCACAACTTTGCCCAAAAAGGGGAGATTGGAAACTGATGAATTGAGTGGGGTCCAGTGATGGTTTTTTCAACAGCGGTTTTATAACAGCTTGTTTTAAGCTGGCTGAAATGCTGCCTTCCTGTAAGGAGGCATTAACCACCACGTTCACCCACTCTGCCAACCCCCCTCTGGCTTCCTTTACAAGCCAGGATGGGCAGGGGGCTAGGATGCATCTGGTTGCCCTCGCCTCTCCAAGCACCTTGTCCACATCGTCGAGCTGCACCAATTGAAATGAATCCATCAAAACCAGACAAGCAGGTGCTTGTGTTACATCCTCAGAGACTGCCATTAATATGGTGTCAAAGCCGGAACGGATCAGAGCGACTTTGTCTGCAAAGAACCGAGCAAATGCTTCACAGTGGGCTGTCAATTTGTCAGGGATCCTGTCTTGGGAGACGGGATTTAACAAACCTCTGACAACTCGAAACAGCTGTCAATGTAGTTTAGTAAGGGAATTAAAAATAATGTGTAGATGAAAAAAGAAAGCAGAGATTAGTATTTTGCCCAAGGTGAGTTCCTTCTTGCTGATTGGGTTTTCTAGATGTAGTGTCCTAAATAATTTTATCTTTTTGTTTTTTGCATAGATCTACATTTATTTCAATATATATTGTATAAGCTGCTTTTCCTTTGGTGAGCCGAGGGCAATGCATGTTGCTCTCCTGCTGTCACATATTACACTATAACAACTTATGCAGATTAATTTCTCAAAGTCACCTATTGAGTTGCATGCTTTGATCTTGAACTTAGATCATGGACATCCCACTCCAACACTCTTGACTTCTAGGTTGCAGGAACAAAAGCTATAAAGACCACTAAACTCAATCTCCAACCACTCAAACAGTCACCCATCTCTTTGACTGCCACTAATTTAACAAATCTTGTTCACATCCATGGCGGCAAGATGAGTTCAACATATGTTATTCTATTTATAGTTTTTCTTTCTTTGCTTGTATAGAATTGCAGTACAGACTCAATTCTCCCGTGTAGCATATACAAGTCACATTTGCAGCATATACAGTTAAATTTGCCTTAGCAAGGCTATGACCTGGCAGAAGACTTCCAGACCTCTGAGTGTAGGTAAGTTGACATGGGAGTGGACAGCCATCTCACTTCCCTGGGCTACCTAAACCCACACAGTACCGAAAAGCAATGATCTTGCATTACTGTTAGTCATGTGTATAACCTGTGATTTTAAAAGTTCAGGAATTTAAATAGCTGGTTTTTTTTTTTGTTGCTTAAATTACCTTTTCCATTTTTAGATTCTCGCCTTTAGGCAGTACATTTGCTCCCTTTCTGCCATTCTTTTATAATGGGTCTTCATGTTTTAAAAGTGATCATCATGCTATTAAGTCAATTATGCTACTTCACTAAACTTTAGCAATCAAATACAAAAGAAAATACAAAGCTGAACAAGTAAAAAAAAAAACTATTAGTTCCCTTGGGCCTCACAGAATCACTAGCAAGCGAAATTGACTTCCCTGCGGAAATGAAACCAGTGCATACAGAGACTAGTTATATGTAGTTCCTTTTCTAATGTGCTTACAGTGGCTAGGTTGATTCACCATTGATGTTTAATTCTATTTTAATATTTGTATATTTTTGGATTTTAAATTGTATTGAAACATGTTTCCCTCCTTTGTGGAGAGAAAAAGCAGTATAAATAAACGTAATAATAATAATTTTCTTTGTTCAAGAAAAGCTCTCATAAATTGAAGATGCTATTCATTTTTTGTCTTCTGTAAATGAGTTGGAAAGATTCACTCCTGCTGCTGACACATGCCTGGGCTTGTGTGAACTTCTGGTGTTCATAATGAAATCTCATTAGCTACTTCCTACACATGGGTCTCAGTTAAACAGTGCGGTGCTGCTTTCTCATTCCACAATGAATCGTTTCCTCTTCCCTGATCATGATTGTTTATATCATGTCAACCATATAGCTAGCCACTCAGTGTACTAATAACAGCAGTTCGGTATCCGGTATTCCATCTCTTTAGTTGTCTGCTGAAGCCATTTAGTTGAAAAGGATTAGATTTAATTGAGGATGTTTATGTCCTCTGTCCAGGATGTTTGAGTGATGATACAACATATGTAGTAAAAGGAACATAATCCATCCACAGTCAACCAAGTCAATACTTAAAGGCACCTGCTGATAGTTCTGCTGCCAGTTCATCTCCAGGATGTTTCCATTTCAGAGCTAATCTATTTGGCCAAACACTTAGAACATGGAAGCTGTAGATCTGTGCTGTTGTTGACATCTTCCTTGTAGTTGCTGCACTTACCCAGTACAAAAAATGCCCAGTGGTCTGTTGGTTGTTTTAGGGTGGTGTGTAAATGTTGGTGGAGTTAAGAGTTGGGGATACGGAACATTGACTTAGTCAATTTAACATTCATGCTCGTTGTGAAGGAGAAGTTATGTAAAAGAGTATTCCTCACTCAGCCATCCTGATCATGGCTGAGTATGATTGTTTTCCAAAGGCAGAGTCTTGGCAGTGTGTTAGAATGACTGAATCCCTCTCTATTGCCCATGAGCGAATTTGTAGGTAGAAGCTTCCAGATTTCACAGTCCTGTCCCCGTTGTCACCTGCCAATTGTCATGGGACTTTTGTTAGTTTTGATTTGCTTGGAAGGCGCCTGCGCGTGGATTTGTTTTATGTGTGGAGATTGGTGCAATGCAACCAACATACAGTCTTCACAGAAATAGGTTCTAGCCCAATGGCACAGATACCAAAATGATTGGTGGCCTCTTATCTGTGCAGCCTACATCCATCAAGGACTTTCATGGATCATTGTATATAATAGACAAGACATAATATAGCTGCTGCCTCCCTCCCACTTCCTCCTCGTATTAAATTGTTGACCATGGCAGTTCCTGTGGTGCATTTCCTTCCTACTCTCCCCCCCCCCCCCCAGGAGAAAATTGGATATCAGATGTTGGGGAAGAGCTCTTGCTTTTGGTTTTTCCTGCTGCAGCATCACCTTTCAGAAAGCTTTGGCTTCAATGTGATATGAAGGGCTGTATGTAAACTTAGAGCTTCTCTTCTTATCTGGAAGATACAGAAGGGGCCCAACCCAATAGTTCCCATGTTAGCAATGTAATATCAATATCATCATCACCATTATAACACTATAATTATACATGGTAAAGAACAAAACATTTTCCTGCTCTCGGGCTTATAATCTAAGGCTTCATCTACTCCGGTCAGGTTATTCTGGGGCATTTCACTGCTTCTTTCCTCCCTCCCATGCTGTGGCATTGCCAGTTGGAATGAAGGAGGGTCTTTATTTGACTATTGACCATAATATGAAGTGATGTTCTATAATACTGTTTTATTATAAAGGTGGACCATATACTCCTTGGACAGCATGGATGAACAATTCATCTACTCTTGCGTTATTCTTCATGTGCTAGTTAATGATGCAGGAAACTAAATTTTAAAAAAGAGTACATGGATATAAGAATTACTATTCATGATAAGTAACAATAGAGACAGATGCTGGAGAGCACCCAACTTAATCCACAGGAAACATTGAAGGCATACATCTCTAAGTGCTCAGTACATCTCTGTTTTTAAAATTTTATCTTTGAATTTTTCTAAAATAAATAAAGACCATGTACTGAGCCCTTGAGATGTAGTCCGGCTGATGGACAGTAGTTTCCCCCCCCCAAGTGAACAGATTTGATCCCATTGAAGTCAACAGATGTGGGAAATTCCTACAAGAAAAACGCCACATTATCTTTGAGTAGATTGCTTTAATGACAGTCATGCAAGGGAACAGAGATGTGCGGAAAGCAAGGAAGAGGGCTTAGAAAATATGTGCTATAATTTTAATGAACTCTAAACCCTGTGGAATCGAACGGAAGTCATTTCCCATTGCCTGGTTATTTCCAAATTATTATTTTTGTATTTTTTCCCTTATTTTTTATTTTTATTTTTTTCCCTGCCCTACTTTTCCTTTTTCATCACTAACTTATCTTTCTTTGTATCTATATCTTTACTTGCCATACCCTTTTTATTCAATTTCCCTTTCCCCTCACAATTGCAATTAAGCAATTATGTTTTTGTTTTTATTTATGTTTTTGTAAATCCTGCTGAAAACGAATAAAAATTACTTATTAAAAAAAAGAAGTCAACAGATGTGGCCATGTTTAATCCTGAAGATAGGAGAAAAATTATGCTGGATCAGCTCGAAGGCTGCCTAGCATTCTGTTTCAACTGATCCTTAATACATGCTGGATATAAAAATCAAATAACCCTTTGGAACCCTTCTCCAGCAGCAGCTAATGTGAAACATGTTACTTCTCATGTATGTAAAGATAATATAGAACCATCATGATAGCAGCCATTGACAAGTCCGTTTTGTATTTGCTTTTTAAAATCCCTTTTAAGGCCATGTTTGGACTTTTACTACATTAAAAAATTCCATAGTCTTAAGTATATGTTGTGTTGAGAACGACTTTCTTTTCACTGTTGGATTGTGCCCAAAATTTCTTACAAGTGCCAGTCTACATGACATTTAACAAAAGAAGCATATTAATCTGAGTAATAGAACAGATGGAATCTGTGCAGGGAGAGGCATGGATCTCAGTTGAAAGAAAAATGGTAAAAAGATGCCCTTAAACCTAACTTTATTGTAGAGAAAATTGAAGGTTGAAGGGCTTCTTGAGAAAACGGGCTAATCTGAAAGCCTTCTTTGGCAGCAAAGCCAAATCTCAGAAAAAGCCCGATAATCTGTAAAATGGCAGGAGACATCAGTGTAGTGCTCAGTGTACAGCAAAATTTAAGCAACTCTTTCCAGCAACTCAAATCTCGCATATATCCTCATCTACAACTATTCTTATAAGTTAGGATGTCAACTGTTTTCCACTTCCTTCCCCATAGTTTCCTTCACAAAATTTTGAGAGTTGCAATAGGCACAAGGCTCTGATGTTCCCCACATTTTCTGGAATCTACTTAAATCAACCACAAACCTGTTTTACTCTATCCAGTGGCTTAGCTACAAACATCACTTTTCTCTAATAAAGGGGTCCCTTTGGTATCCGCTGGGGTTTGGTTCCCGTACCCCTCATGGATACCAAAACCCATGGGTTATCAAGCCTCATTATATACAGTGGTGTAGTAAAATGGTGCCCTATATATCAAATGGCAAAGTCTTTTGCTTTTTGGAATGTATTAATATTTTATAATACAGTAGAGTCTCACTTATCCAACATAAACAGGCCAGCAGAACGTTGGATAAGCGAAAATGTTGGATAATAAGGAGGGATTAAGGAAAAATGTATTAAACCTCAAATTATGTTATGATTTTACAAATTAAGCACCAAAACATCATGCTTTACAACAAAACGTCAGAAAACGCAGTTCAATACATGGTAACGTTATGTAGCAATTACTGTGTTTACGAATTTAGCACCAAAACATTGCAATGTATTGAAAACATTGACTACAAAACCACTGGCTACTAAAAGGCAAACTGCATTGGATAATACAGAACGTTGGATAAGCGAAGGTTGGATAAGTGAGACTCTACTGTATTTTCAATCTGTGGATGTTTGAATTTGTGGATACAGAATCTGTGGACTTGAGGGACTGAGTGTATTTATTTTTGTACTGCGAAATATTGAGTAGCATGAAGTTATCAATACTTTATGTTTTAATGTATGGTGCTTTGTGTTGTTGCTGCTCTCTCCGCCCTGGAAGACTGGTATTACGGACAGCCGGTCTTGTTTGTTAGCTAGAGCTCTACCACATTTTAAATATTTGCATTTTGGTTGCGACGTGTGGCCAAACTAGTTACGGTAGTTGTTATGCATATTACTGATGTAAGAAACATGGTACTTTAGGAAGAAATAAATGCTATTTTTTGCTATTTATCGTGTAGAGTTGCCTAGTTCTTCACATGCACTAGACTGGGCTTAACTGTTAACATTCCATTCATCCCTCTCAAAGCTTTAGGTTTCAATTTAATGCTTCTCTACACAGAGCAAAAGGCCACAGATGAGAACACATGGGGTAGATATTTGCTTTCTTTTGTAGAGGAGCCAATAGATTGGCTAAGCAAGGCACAATTTGATGTCTGCCAACTCATGCAAACAATTTTTTACAGATGAATCCTCCACCCCTGAACTAGTCAGTCAATTCAATGAAGTTCACTTTCCTCTGAACAAACGTTGCCATAAAAATGCCCATGACAGGATTGTTTTATGTCGGGGTGTTGGAACTCATTTTCACCGAGGGTCACATCAGCCTTATGGTTGCCTCCAAAGGGCCAGTTGTAATTGTAAGACAGCATAAATTTAGCTATGTTTCCCTGGCATTGAAAGCGTCACAGTCCACATGAAATGATGTGGTGGGCTGGACCTGCAGGTCATGCATTTGACACGTGTTTTGCGGTCGCCATAAGCTGGAAATGACTTGAAAGCACACAACAAGAGAGCTTTGTATGATAATTGAAGGAAAGACTCTCAATGCTTTTTTATTTTCTAGAACAGTCATGCAGTCCTTTAAATATTTACTCAAATGTTTGTTCAGTATTACACCCTTATAAATATGTTCAGTATCTCCCAAATCAGTTTGACAGTTTCTATGGTTCAATTTCTTGGACTAATTCTGATATAATCTGTTCATTGCAGTGCCTGTAATGTTACTTTTTGGAACAGATTCCTATAATGTCTATACTTGGCAAAATGTATCATAAGTCAAAGTCATATCTGTGATCATTGTGATCATGGTCTTGCTCCAAAAAACCCCCAAATGTCTTGCGTATGAATTATTACATTAGGATTCTGAGAGCATTTCTCTAAAGCAGAGTTTCTCAAATTGTACTTCAGCTCTCACAATTCCTAGCACCTGGAGGAGCACAGTTTGAGAAACACTGCTCTAAAGCCTGCCTTGTTAGCACCCCCTTAGCATAATAAATTTTGATTACATCTTCTCTAGATTTGTTGTGATATAATATGGATGATATTTGTTGAAGGCATTTGGTTAATACAATGAAAGGGTTTAAGGAGCTCTGCCTCCCTTATCTTTTTGGCTTGCAGCCATGTTAGAGTATCATACATCTTCTGCACAAAGATGTGGCAACCATTTAACAAGAATTAATTTACTAAGGGACAACTCAGCGTTTATAGCAAATGCTTTATATACAATGAATCCCAGTACAGTCCCCAGCATAACCAAACTCCCTAAAGATGCTAATCTGATCTTTGAAACTAAGCAGGGTCAACTCTGGTTAGGATTTGGATGGGATACCATCCAGGACTCCCAGGGAGTGCAGGCTATATTTCAAAGCAAGAAACTGGCAAAACTGTCTCTGAATATATTTTGCCTAAGCAAACCCTCTGAAATTCATTGGATCTCTATAAATTGACTTGGAGGCATAGCCACAAAGTCTTCAGAAGGGATCAGGAAGACTCCCTTCTGAGACTCCCCAAATGCACTCCTCTTGTGATAAAAAATCCCAGTTTTTTTCTTATGAAAGAGAATGTTTGATATGTATACAGTTCCCCATCATAGCATTCCTCAGCTAATTTCTTTCCAATAAGCAAAGTCCTAGAGTGCAAAACTCTGCACAAAGAATCAGCATTTCTGCATGGTAGCAGTCCCACTTCTCTAAATGGCTACATTCCTGGACAAAGCTGGACAAAACTACAAAATGATATCCTTTCAAGCCAGTATTAGCTGTGGAAATATGTATGCGTATTTATTATATAGACAAAGCTTTCTGTTCTAAACTTAAAAGAGAATAATTGTCAAGACTGATGTGTAGATTGCAGGAACAAATTAGTAAATTTATTTTGATTTGCAGATGTAAATAGTCGCATTCAGTCCAGCTCAAGAAATTTTGGAAACTGAAGCAGAATCCTCCCCATTTGAACAATGATTGCTGCTCCACGCAAGCATCATTTCCTACTTTCATGTGTTCATTTCTTACCCTATCATTGTGCTGTCCTCTGAAACTTCATTCTTCTGTTCTGGCATTTTCTAAACCCATTCTAGCCTTCTTTCTTTAAATTTAGCTGAGAGCCACCATGGTCTACTCTACTGCAGAGCTTTCCAAACTGTGTGTCACAACACGTTGGTGTGTCAGCTGCGGTCTGTAGGTGTGGTTTGCGAATGTAATGAGACATCTCTGAGTTGATATGAAACAATAAATCATATTTTTCAAGATATAAATGAAAGATTTTCATGAGCTATGTTGTGTCTCCATATGTTTCAATATTACAATTTACGGATGTCTCTCTATCTCTTATAAGGGGATAGGGTTAACTTCCCATTTGTTAGTAAAAACTCAATTACTGTTTTGTGATTGGATGCATATTTTAAAAAATGTGTCACCAAAAAAAAAAAAGGATTGGAAAGCTCAGTTCTAGTGTTTGAATGTGGGACGAGGACTCTAGAAGACCAGGGCTGGAGTTCTTACTAAGTCATGGAAACTCATTGGGGTGACTGTCAGCAAGTCACACACTCTCATCCTAAGAGCAAGACAATGGCAAGCTTAATCCAAATCTCGCCAAGAAAACAGTAGGATAAAGTCCCTAAAAGTTGCAATCAATTTGAAGATGGATAACAACAACAATAGTGACATTTCGTTTTCCTTATACTCATTCCACCTATGAAGGCTATAGCATCTTTGGGGGGATCTCTATCACTTTGATATGCAATGTATTGTTCCATTTGTTCCTTAAAGACTCTGCTTTTTCTTGTTTTTCCCTCCTTATAGGACATCTCTTAAATTGTTCTTATATAAAATTTATTTAGCTAAAGAAGGCATTATGTTTAACTATCCAACAAATGCACTTTAATTTGAAATGACACAGATGATGGTAACTGGATTTTGGAGAAAAGCTGCAATCAGTATCTAGATAATAGCCAAGATATTTTTTGTAAGTTGAATTTCTTAGGCCATTAAAATGTCTTAAGCCATTTTAAAGAAATTGAATTACTGGTCTTTTTACCAAAATTCCCCATTCATATTCTCACCTTTATAACAGCTGGTTAATTTTTAAAAGAAGAAAGAAACCAGGTCTTTTCTTGCTATTATACTCATGGGACTCAGAATATCCTCTCAGTATAATATAAATGTTTTCTTTTTAATAATAGAAATTACCTTGGCCACTTAATTCCCCTAAAAACCTAAATTGCTCATATAGAGCCGTGGTAGCGAAGTGTATTAAAGTGTGGTAGCGGAGCCCTGGTGGCCAAGTGTGTTAAAGCACTGAGCTGCTGAATTTGCAGACCAAAAGGTCCCAGATTCAAATCCCGGGAGCGGAGTGAGCGCCCGCTGTTGCTCCAGCTTTTGCCAACCCAGCAGTTTGAAAACATGCCAATGTGAGTAGATCAATAGGTACCACTCCGGCGGGAAGGTAACAGCGCTCCATGCAGTCATGCCGGCCACATGACCTTGGAGGTGTCTACGGACAACGCCGGCTCTTCGGCTTAGAAATGGAGATGAGCACCAACCCCCAGAGTCAGACATGCCTGGACTTAACGTCAGGGGAAACCTTTACCTTTACCCTAGAGCCATGGACAATAAGTAAAGACTCTTCCTACATGTACCCAAATAGAGTCATGACTCAAGTTGCTCATTGTAAGCAGAGTGTGCTGACCCAGAGGGACTAAGTGGAAGAGACAATTTATTTTATACTAGCTTGGGTACCCAGCGTTGCTCGGGTTAGTTGAAAAAGTCAGTTTTTTATTTGTACAAAATGCATAAGATTGTGTACAACTGACATCATGTCAGGTTAACCCCGAGAAACTCCATCAGTACTTAAAGTTTGTTATGTTGGGCAAGTTTGCTCTGGATGCATCATTGGTGGGGTTCAGACTACTCTCTGGCTGTAGGGTAAACTACAACTTCCACTAAGGTGAATCAGTCCCCTCAAACTCCAGCAGGTTGAGTTAGTCATGGGGGTTCTACTTGCCAAGTTTGGTCCAGGTCGATCATCAGTGGAGGTCACAGTTTCTCAGGTTGTGGGTGAACTACAACTCCCAGAAAGGAAGGTCAATTCCCCCCGATCCCTCCAGTAATCAAATTTTGGCATATTAGGTATGTGTGCCAAGTTTGGTCCAAATCCATCGATGTTTGGGTTCACAGTGCTCTCTGGGTGTAGGTGAACTATAACTCCCCCAAATCAAGGTGAATTTTCCCCAAAGACCTCTAGTATTTTTTGCTGGTGTTGCAGGCTCTGTGTGTCAAATTTGGCCCAATTCCATCTTTGGTGGAGTTAAGAGTGCTAATTGATTGCAGGTGAACTATAAATCCCAGTACCTACAACCCCAAAGTATCCAGGCCAATTTTCCTCAAAACCCACCAGTATTCAAATTTGGGCATATCGGGTATGCATGTCAAGTTTGGTCGAGATCCATCATTGTTTGGGTTCATAGTGCGTTCTGCATGTAGGTGAACTACAACTCCTATAAATCCCTCTAAATACTGCCAGTATTTTTTGTTGGTCTGTGTGCCAAGCTAGTTGCAGGTCTATCGTTGGTGGAGTTTAGAGTGCTCTTAGATTTCAGGTGAACTATACATCCCAGAACCTATAATTCCTATAAATCTAGAACTAAAACCTTTGAATTAAGTCTTACTTCAGTTTAAGGAAAAGGGTGGCATGAAAGAATAGCATTGAATGTCAGTAAAGGGTTCATCTAGCTAACCAGTTTTCTTCACCATTATATCAAGTTACAGAAGGATTTATTTATTTATTTCGTGTCAAAAGCATTGCATAATAAATAAGTCTAAAAGTGATAAAATAAGGAATCACGAGCAGCTAGATAGTTTTAGACCAAAAGCGGGCAACAGCGTCCACATTGTCTGTAGCTTTAAACAACTCCTCCCTACATGAAGCAGGACATTGTGGGCAAGCATACATATGTTCTGCTCCACAGTCACACAAGGTGAAGGATTCCTCCAGGTAGTACCATCTTGCCAAGTTGTCTTTTGATCTGCCCACTTCTGAGTCTGTTTAGGGACTCCAAGTTGCCCATTCTTGGTTTGTCCCTGGAGGCAGACCCTCATGGGGGGCCATCTAGTTGGAATTGCCTGGTTTGGCTGCCCAGAGGGTACTCTTGCTGTTGCTGGAGTAACATTAAGAAGGGTGGTGGTTCTCATGAAGCTTTTCCTTGATTTGAGACTGATAGTCATGCAGTGAATGGCTTTCACAATGTTCAACCTTATTTCTCTCACAGTTAGCAGCAACTTCCTGCTGCACATCAGGAGGGGCAATGCCAGCTAACTTGTAGAGTTTATCAACAGGTGTAGGTTTAAGGCATCCTGTGATTATTCTGCATGTTTCGTTCAGTGCTATGTCTACGTGCTTCGCATGGGCAGACTTGTGCCAGACAGGACAGGTGTACTAATCAGTTGAGTAAGACAAGGCCAGGGCTGATGTTCTTATTAATTGTGGGTCTGTACCCCAAGCACTGCCAGTCAGTTTCCGCAGGATGTTGTTGCGTGCAGCTACCTTGTGCTTGGTGTTCATACAGTGTTATCTGTATGTTAGTGTTCGATCTAAGGTGACACCAAGATATTTCGGATGGAAACAGTATTCAAGCTCTTGACCTTCCCAAGTAATTTTCAGTTTCCTGTTGGCTTCACGGTTATGTAGGTGGAAAGCACACACTTGTGTCTTGGCAGGGTTAGGCTTCAGATGGTTATCTTTGCAGTAGCTGGAGAGATCTTTCAAGGCATTAATGAGTTGGTTTTCAACTGTTTCAAAATCTTTTGCTCGTGTTGTTAGGCCAAGGTCATCAGCATATATAAAACTCTTTGTGAGTGGTGGTTGTGGCTGATCGTTCGTGAAAATGTTAAACAAGGTTGGTGCAAGAACAGTATCTTGGGGTAAACCATTCTTTTGCCTCCTCCATCTACTTTTCCTGCCCTGAAACTCCACATAGAAGCAGCGGTTTTCCAGGAGGGTCTGGACAGTTTTTGTAAAGTCACGGGTAATATGGTAGTCTTTATGCAACATTTTTCTATGTTGCACCATGTCATAGGCTGCTGTAAGGTCCACAAAAACTTTCCCCGTAATGCAGCCTTTCTCATAGCCTTCCTCAATATGCTCAGTCAAATGAAGAATTTGACCTGTACAGTTTTTCCCTGGTCTGAAACCTGCTTGTTGTGCAATAAGCTTGGGTTCGATAAAAGGTCCTAATCAATTTAATAGCATCCTCTCATATACTTTATATAGATGACATAAGAGAGAGATTGGTTGGTAGCTCCTGGCATTGGAGGCATCTTTACCAGGTTTTAAAATGGCAATGATCTTAATTTTCCTCCATGCTCTGGGAGTCTGTTTGTGTGCCAAGCATTGATTGTAGAATTTCAAAAGCCAGTTTTCAGCTGTGGGCCCCAAGTGTTTGATTTGCTCAATCTAGGCCAGGTGCTTTGCCAGTTTTACATCGCTTGATAACTTCTCTGAGTTCTTTCAGGTTTAGAGGAGATGGAACTGGTGGGTTTCAGGTTCTGGCACCCTGTTGATTTTCATCTTTACTGCGGTTGGTTTTCCCATTCTGAATTAGCTGGTGAGCTACCTGGTCTGGTGTTATGTTTGCATGTACATGGTTGACCAGAGAGGGTCACTGTCCAGTCGTCTCAGCAATTGCCAGGCTCTTCAGCTACTCTTGGACATATCAAGATTCTCAAGCAGCTCTATCCAGTGGTCTTTCTTAGCATTAGCTATGGCTGTAGATAATTTTTGGCCTGCTGCTATAGTCTCATTGCTGTATGGATTCTCTTGAAATAGTCTGAGGTATTCCTGTAGCTGATTTAGCGAATCTTTGTTTAGGCTTGGTAGGTAGTTTGTGCGACAGCCTCTAGGGATTGAGATCCTTGAGGATCTTTTCACAGCTTCTACAAACAGTTCATAGCCTTCTGTAGAAGGTTCTATATCAGAAATAGTTGCTTCCAAGGCCTCTGTAAACTTTGTCCAGTTAGCTTTATTGAAATTTTCTGTAGAATGGGACACTTTTTGGTCTTACAGCTGCATATCCTACGCAATGTGTTGGTCTGTGTTGAGTAATAGGTCTCGGGTTTAATACCCTTTTAATGCATTGGCGGATTATGCTTTCATTTACAAAAATCAGATCAGGGTTATAACCACGCTTCCATCAGCTGCTATTAAAATATGGTGGTAATTTACTGTCATGAAGGAGGCTCATTCTACTATTGTTGGCCCACGTTAGAACTGCTTCGCCATTTCTATCATCTTTGACATAGCCCCAGACACAGCTATGGCTATTGAAATCTCCCACAATAAAATGGGCTTCATGATTGTGGCAATTGTTTGGGGGTGTAAAATAGAAATTAGCCCCAGGTGGTTTATAGCGTGATGATACACTGCAACCATCAAGTTCCACATTTAGGATTTCAATGTTGTTCACTTCTATGAGAGAGGTTGCAGAGATTGCGACACCAGATCGTACAGAAATGGCACTACCATATTGTGTGTGAGGTCGTTCCACTGCCATTTGCATTCCAAGAATTTTTGGTCTTCTCATTGTGATGTCTTTGTGTGTTTCCTGTATACATAAGATGTCACACAAAATTTCCTCAGACATTTTAGCTAGTAGTTCTTCCTTAGCAAGTGATAAACCTTCTATATTAATAGACATAATAGTTAGCAATGGTCTTGATAAAGACCTTTAGTATTCATCCATTTGTGGAGAGATAAAACACATTTAAAATATTTAAAATGTTTAAAAAACAATGCTTTTGGGTTGGAAAGATTAGCCATTTACAAGAAATGTTGCCTAGGGGACACCTGACTGGATTTACTCAGTCTTCGGGGAGGCTCTTTCTGTGTCCCCCAAGAAGACACAGAAACTGGCAAACACAGCTAATTGCTTTCATGATTTCGGAAAGAACAGAGTTCTAGACAGTCCAAATGAGGTCTTTTTATTGGGTTTGCAGTTGGGCAGTTAACCTATGTGAAAATATTGCTCAGTGTGTTGTTGGCATATGGTTAGTGATTATTCATTCAAAGCAATTCTTGATGCTTGCAAAGAGTCTGTGATAAAAATGCATGGGTTAACCTGTCCTTTGGTGGTTTTCATGTCACTTTGGTTCCATGTGCTTGTTCTCATCTGATTGTAACCTATGTTTGCAAGACAAAGAAAGAAATGTCAATTATAAGTTGAGAAGTGGGGCCTACAATTTACCCTGGCTTTGTATTAAGCGTAGTCTAAAGGTTCTGTTCATGGTAAAGGGCATAGGTTCTTTCCATAACATATCAGTGAAATCAAACATTTGAAGTTCAGCATGAAGAGTCTATAGGTTAGACAGAGCCTTCAGGAAAATTATAATCATTTGATTCCTATATAAATCTTTCATTTAACGCCCCATGCATAATTTTATCTCTTTTTCAATAAATAAAGACCACTGGAAGTGCTAAACAGTGAGTAAGACACTCAGTTCCCTATTAAGTTCTTTGTGGCATATTTTTGGTAGAGAGAACTCAATCATAGAGTCATAGGAACTGGTCCTTTTCTTTAGATAGACACATACCTCTCCCATTCAGAGCTCTTCATTTTACCCTGATCTCCATTAACAAAAAGTGCTTCACCAGCTGCCTTTAACCCTGAGGCCATATTTTGTGCACACCTGTCTTATTCTGTTGCAAAATAATTGCATAACAACACACAAAACAAGATATATATATACAGGCGTTTTCCCCTACCTCCTAGTTTAGATCAAAACAACAGCTTAGGTGTTAATCCAAATAAGGAGTTCTAAATGAGGTTTCATCTAAATTATACCTCATGTTTACTATTAAAGCAGAGAATCTTCCACTGAAATGAGAACTATGAGATTTTTTTTAGTCTAACATCATATGAAATATTTGATCTGATTTTTGAATAACTGTAGCTATTGATCTCCCATTTTCTCTTACAAAGTAATTACAGTTTAAATTCTTCTCCTCTCCTTTCCATTTTCTTGCTTATAAAACATAGTTCACAGGAGAGCCAAGTGCATTGGTTTCTTAGGAAATATTGTAAAAGGTAAATTAGATAGCATATTTTTAAAGGTGCTTTAGGCATATCAGTGCAAAAAAAAATTACTACTAGTTCACCCATGCCAGAAAAAACAAAGCACAAAACCCTCAGCTTTAGAAGCAAGCCCCAGCAAAAGTCTTATTGAGTTGTCTTCGAAAAATCAAGTTAAGTTGTTTCTCATCCTGCTCAGTTGAAGAGCATTAGTCACAACACACATCCTCCACCACATCAAGATGTAGGTTTCTTCAGTACTGGGTAGGAGAGAACCTCTTCGTACATACTATGTTATCTTCAAATGTCACTTCATGACGTCTTATAAATTGCGGACACTCCACATCTATGAAGGTACTTATTGAACCACCTCTAATTTATGTAATTGACTCTTTTGTCTCCCTTTCATTTAGAAAGAAAAATGCCCTGGCTAGGCAATAATTCTCAGATCACATTTGCTGGAGTTTCATTGATTTGTTGGATCTGGTTTGAAAGAGGTCTTGGCACTTTTTTGCCTACTAATGATTGTACTATTAATACGAGGGCTATCCAGAAAGTAAATTACGTTTTGGAATTTAAAATGAACAAAGTATAGGAGAAAACATTTACCATATGCAGTTGAAAGCCACACCCAAATACCACATCTCACATAGTCACCATTCAAATCTAGGCACTTACCATAGCAATGAATGAGCTTTGCAACTCCTTTCCCACTAAATTCTGCCACTTGCTTCCTCAACCAGCCGGTCACCCCTTCCCGCAGCTGTGCAGCGTCGCCAAAACGCTGCGTTGCCAGCCACGCCCCCATTGTGGAAACAAATGGTTGAGGAAGCAAGCGGCAGAATTTAGTGGGGAAGGAGTTGCAAAGCTCATTCATCGCTATAGTAAGTGCCTAGATTTGAATGGCGACTACGTGAGATGTGGTATTTGGGTGTGGCTTTCAACTGCATATGGTAAATGTTTTCTCCTTTACTTTGTACATTTTTAATTCCAAAAGTAATCTACTTTCTGGATAGCCCTCGTAATTGTATAATGGGCAGCTGAGAACTATTTTCATGCCAAGGGAACTGTAAAAATGTTCCTTTTGTTAAAAGTGAAGGGAAATGAATGCAAAATTTGTAAGCTGAACACATTAGGGAGAACGAGGGCTCATCTATAAGGTCACTGAAATCCAGGTTCAGTCCTGTTTTGAACCAGCCCTGGATTCCTTGGAGCTGTTTACATGCTCTGGCCCCAAGCTGCAAATGTGTCAGGAGCTGAGTTCAGACTGTCCAAATCAGTCTGAACCTGGTTTGGGCCATGCTTTGGCTGTCACCCTTACCCAGATGGTGGTACCTGTCACTGTGGCAGCTGGCGCAGAGTTCCATAGAGTTTCCAATCAATGCCAAATGCCTTTGCTGGTGTCACAAGCAAGATGACTTGTTTGAATCCACTGTATAGGGCTCTATGAATCCCAAATAATGTATCAAGAACACAGCTAGATATTGGGCAACTGTAGGGTTTCCAGTTTACCAACAAAATAAATAAAAAATACGCAGTCCACCACTACCTTGACTTTCTTGTGGGCCTTTTTAGTTAAGCAGCGTATTCTGCAACAAACCACAGTGAGCTCTGTGCCTTTCTTTCTGGCACAGAGAATTTTGCAAGTTGCTGGTAAAAGATTCAGAGGATGATTAAAATTGGCTACCCTACCAGCACACAGGAAAAGACATGAGAGAAAGAAGCACGGCAGTAGTGTCTTTCAAAACTCACCTGAGCGCTATTGTTTTCCCTTCCTTTCTCTTTGGCACAGCTTCCTTAGGGAGTGTACCTGGAGTTCTGTAAACTAACAAGATGAAAGAGTTAGCAGTGTGCCAACCAAACACACAGGGGACCAGTGCAACTATGATGAACAATTATTTAATCAATCTAATTAATCTTATGACAGGATATTTGTTCAATAGAAAGAACTTCCAAAATGATAAACATGTTTTTCAGAGACAGAAACTCTTCTCAGATGTAATGTGGTGAGCTTCTAAAGTTTACCTAACCGAAGCACTTTGTCATAGCACTCCCTGTCAATTTCACACCAAGCTACAATGATGCTTCTTAAGCATTACCTTCAGAACACCAAGGTTTGGGTCTTATTTTTGCTCAGTTCTATTTTGCACTATGAATTAATTAGGTGCTAAGTTTTGTCTTGGACTGCACTTATTTTGTAGGTTTTTTCTATGCAGAAAGGTTGTTTTAATTTATGAGTGAGCATTTCAAAATGGGATTCTCCTTTACTTGCAGTTTGAGGTGAAGATGGTTCATTCTGTCACCAGGCTTCAGTTGATGAGGAGGGGAGGTGGCATATTTGGTACATACAGGTCATGTATGTGCCATGTGCTAAAAAGCTTCCTATGTGGCCTGCCTTGGATGCCCATCCACACACACAAATTCTTCTTCATGACTCCTCTGTTGCTACAATTGTGCTTGGGAAAAAGAGCACAGGAGCAATGAATTGAGTGCAACCCTCAGTTCCCTGCTCATTGCCTGATGTAGGTCTCTGGAGTGTAAAATATGCTCGACTGAGCTGAAGATAAAGAGGAGGAAAGCTGAAATGCAAATGTTGCAGATTCACTATGCTTTGGGTTACACATGTTTTATTCTTTGTGGGTTGCAACATCAGTGCTCATATCTGATACAGATAAGACTCATCTAATATGACCTCAGCTCAGCTGCAAGACTTCAGTGGAACCAGTTTGCACATTAGCCACCAATGGTAAACATATATATGTGGACACATTTTGTTGTAGAAAGGAAACTAATCACTTAAGTTTTGATATTCTCAGCTATGATGCTTGTCCACCTGGGGACTGTCCGTTTTGTGTAAAAGTAGGGAACTTATTGTATTTACTCAAATCTAATGTGCACCTTTTGTGGCTTGCCAAAAATTAGGGCACACATTAGATTTGATTGTGCATTAGAATTGCCTCTAGGCTGGCTGCCTTTCTCCCTTGAGCTGAGGCATTATTAAATCCTTGGGCTCTTCAATGTGAAGTGGAATTGACTTCACCTATTATTATTATTATTATTCCCCCGCTTTATCTCTCCTGAAGGGGTCTCAGAGTGGCTTAACATAAAAGCATTAGCATACAACTTAAAATATACCAATATGCAAACATTAAAACAGGATTAAATATAAACAGTATTTAAAAATTCCCAAATAAAACATTAAAACATCCAGAGTTAAAAGCCACAGCATCCCCAAATTCTTCTTTAAAAGCCTGTCTGAATAAAAAGTTTTAGTCATAGCTTTATGAAGCTAGAGACAGTTTTTTTTATCAAGAAAAAAACATGGAGGCTTTCTTTCCCCATGTCAGAAAATAAGTCCATCGCTCCTTCACACCCAATTGTCTCCTCTGTGGTTGCTATAATCTATACAGGCTTCCATTCAGAGCATTCTAAGGACTTAATCTCACACCATGAGTAAAGCGTTGGGGATTTTTGTTTTACCCTTAAGCTTTGCAATGCCTCATTTGAAAATTAAACGAATGATAAGACTGACCAAGTTTTAAGAGGAGTCCCCAGCACCACAGCACTCTGAGGAAGTGGCTCCAACTTACTTCTGTTCCATTCCAATCATCACATGTTCCTTCCTTCAGCTTTCTTTTCAAATGATCTATTTGCCTTCCCATCACATGGGAGACATTCTCCCACTGTCTCCTCCCCCGTTTTCTTTTCCTTGAAGAAATCCTCTGTGTTTATTATCACGGAAGTACTTTTTAACTTCTTCATTCACACAGTCGTTTCCGATTCTTCGTGACCTCATGGATCAGTCCGCGCCAGAGCTCCCTGTTGGCCGTCGCCGCCTCCAGTTCCCTCAAGGTCAAGCCAGTCACTTCAAGGATACCATCCATCCATCTCACCCTTGGTCGGCCTCTCTTCCTTTTTCCTTCCATTTTTCCTAGCATCATGATCTTTTCCAAGCTTTCCTGTCTTCTCATGATGTGGCCAAAATACTTCATATTTGCCTTTAATATCCTTCCCTCCAGTGAGCAGCTGGGTATTATTTCCTGGAGTATGGACTGGTTGGATCTTCTTGCGGTCCAAGGCACTCTCAGGATTTTTCTCCAGCACCAAAGTTCAAACACTTTTTAACACTAGATCATTAAATGGGATTTCTTTTATTCTATATGATTCTATATTGGTTTATACGTATGTACAGATACCTCCCATTCAAAAAGTAACTCTATTGAATTTACACTGTTAAAAAAAAGTATATAAATTACCGTTCTTCCTCGGGTCTAAAGATTATGGCTAAGGAAAAGATTCTATACTGCCTATCTCAGCTCCTCCCTCCAGAACTACATCATAGTTATTTTTACATGTGAGCAATGGAGAATTCCCATCACATGTTAAATGTCACATTTTTACACATCTCTATGCAGGGAATTAAAAAAAATTGAGTGGTACTCTGTGAGTTCACACAAACCCACCCATCCTCCTCTCTGGCACACCTCCCCCTTTCTCGTTGCCTTTGTGGCTTAGGAACCGGGGAGCGCACTCCCAGGGCTGCCTTCTATGCCCTGTGGGGAAGAGGATGGGGTTACTGCCAAAATTTAAAAGATTCAGCTAGGAAGATTTTCCGTTGGAGCCTGCCCATGCGCAGATACTCTCCACTAACGTGAATTCACAGAATACTACTCGAAGAAACATGGTTGCAGGTAAGCAACCTGTCCTTTTATTGTGCGTAATGATGTCCTAAGACTAACCAAGTTTTAAGAGGAGGCCCCAATACCACAACACTCTGAGGAGGTGGCGCTAATTTACTTCTTTTCCATTTTTATTTAGGAATGTCCTCTTGCTTTTGGAGATCCTCTTGCTGGATCTCTGCCACATGGTCTTTTGGTATTTACGTTGGATACCGGGGACAGAATGTATTCTCCACTTGGTCTTTGTTGGCATGACCTTAGTCTCCTTCAGATTCATTTTGATAATCTACCCATATGGAAGAATCACAGAGTCAGAGAAGGGAATGTTGTTTATACATAATTCTTTGAATGGCTAGCTGTTTACTCGTGTAACCAAATTTCCATCCCTCATCTGATACCTTGCTCTCTTTGGTTGTTCAGCAGCTGTAGCAGAACCAGAACTCAGAATAGCAAGAGCCACATCTTTTGATTGTATGCAGTGAACAGATCTCCTGCCAAAACTTTGCCGAGCTCCAAAGTATCCCAATCAAGTTTCTGTGCAGTCACAGAATCCATAGGTGTGAGTGCACAGATCTCTTCCTCAAAGACGCAGGTAAGCTACCTAGTCTTTTCACTATACACAGTGTTTTCTAATGAGTGTATGGGGAGTGCACAGAGAATAGGCTGAGTCACTCATACGTATGTCATGACCATCCATTTCAGATGCCAGACAAGAGAAGAGGTCTAAATTCTGACATCACTGCATTGTAACTTAAGAGATATTTCCTTTGTGCCCTTGTATGACTCATGAGTGTTGAAGGTCTAGCAAGGATAAGAATCTCAACAAAATGCATATAGGCTTTTTGTTTAGAAGGTGTCACACAGCATCAATCTGAAATATGTTTTTGTTTTAAAACCTTTCTGTGGCAAATGTTCTGTGGTATTTCAATATAGAAATGTGATTTACACTGGTATGGTGGGAAGGAGAAATCAGGAATTTTCCACATCTCCTCTAATCTGGTATTGTGTTGGACAACTCCCATGGTCTCCTGACATTGACACAATTGCAATACTGGCTAAGGATTATGGGTATTCTAGTCTGACACACCTAGAAAACAACAAGATGTAGAAGGTTAGGTACTACCAGAAAAAGGGCTTAAATACTCTAAAGATGTCAGTTCTCTGCATAGGTTATCCACCAAGATGACCAAAGTTGTTTCTGCCCCATAATCAGGCCTGAAAACAGATTGAAGTGAATCTAGAAAATCTGTTTCATCCGGGAACCCTTGGAGTAGGGAGGTCACTATACACTACAGTATGGAAGATTGGAGACTGGTCTGTAGTTGGCAAGTACGGTATGTTCTAGGGAAGGTTTCTTTAGAAAAGGTTTTACCACATCTATTTTATGCCAATGTAATATGAAATCTTATAGTATATATAGAAGATTATGTTAATAGAGAAGTTACATGGGGAGAAGGAGTGATGCAGGGTCAGGAGATACAGGAAATTGTGCACAGGGAGAGAGGGTTCCATCCACCATATGGCCATGGCAGCCTGGAGGCATCCTGGTTTAGAATGAATATATGCAGAACTGCCTGCATGACAAGTACAGACCTGCTGCCAAGAAGGCAGAAATGGATATTACTAGAGCAGAAAATAAAATCTCTATAAACCAAATCAACACCAGTGTTCTGATATATTTTCTAAAGTAAAAAAATGTGCAGAATTACTGCAGAAGATAACTTTCCAGATTACATTCACAAAGGTTATAATTTCCTGTTGGAGCAGTGGAGGAAAGAAGATTGTTGATTTGAACCTGAGAATGCAAATAAATTTCCTGCACTGTACCGAGCAGCCACATGCTTTCCTTTATTGATTTTCTCTCCCTCTGTCTGTTAACTAAATGCTTTTGATTCAGTGATGGGCATAGTAGATCCATTATTACAAGTAAAAATAACCCATTGGCTTAAATAAAAAAGAAGTAAGGATGGTAGATGGGATGAAAGGAGAAAAAACTCCTTTAAATTCAAAGAGGAGAACTAGGGAAGAACAACTTCTGAATGCGTCTGACCTATTTTATGCAAGGGCAGAGTTTTCATTATAAGAAGGAGGAGAAAGGACAGGGGAATACTGTAATTGGCTTTGAGAAGAAATAAGCATATTTGGGATTTTAAACTAGTTGACAATGCTGAGGTTGAATCTTAAAAAGATAGGACAGCAGCATGTTGAAAACATGTATTTATGTATATATTACCAACAAAGAAGCTAGGGCAATTATCTAATATGACTTTTTACTGAGAGAATTGGGGACAGCTGAGACCTCAGCTTCAAAACATGTCATTCCACAAACAGAACATAGACCATTAATACATGTAGAACAATATTTTCTGTCAAGTGTCTTGCAAGGCTACGGTTCAATGGATGGAGTTTGACAGTGTTGGGAACCACTGGAGCAAAGCCAAGAAGGGCTTCTCATTTGCTTTGGCCAAATCCAAAATATGCGTTGATGCTCTGTATTTGACTTTGAGGCATCTGCCTGCTTTTGGGTTTTTGATGCCAATCTTATTTTTTAAAAAGAAGAGACTAAACTATTGCTTTTACTTTGCTCCTTATCTATATACATAAAAGAGCACAACTGAAATGAAAAATCTTCCAAGTGAATTAAGTCTTCTGCTCAAAACATACAGACTATGTATGAATATTTGAAGCGGATATTAATATAGCAAAATTTAAATACACGAATCCCTAATTGTTATAGTTTGAGAAACTAACAGCCCAAAGAAATGACCCAGCTGTGATCATTGAAGTGTAAGCCTTCTGCGAACACCTTCAAATTACATTTTACGTAGCAAGTTTTTTGTTCCTGGGATATAAATGTCATTTCCTAATTGGCTCCATCATAAAAACATGGGAAAAGTTCATTAAACTGCAAAAACTTTGTTTTTGCGGGATCCTGCAGCACATTTTGCTGTAGTTTTTCAGTGAAGAAATAGAGTCTCAACCAATTTGATATAGTTTGTGATAGCCACAAGAACAAAGTTTCTGGAGTATGACAACTATTTTTGAAGTAAGTACCACACAATTAAACAGAACATAAGACTTGCAAATCAGGAACAGATTTTTTCCCCAAATTTTGTTACATAGTGTTAGTGGCCTACAAAATTGATGTAAGTCCAGAACAGATGATGCAGAACAGCTGAGAGCTTGAATTTGGGATCATCAGGGCCTAGTTCAAAGCTCTACTTAGTTTATTGTGTTAGGCAAGCAAAAATCATTTTGGCATCTCTACTCTTCACTTGCCTCCAGTCTATGCAGTCTTTACACCCGTAAGGATATAAAGAAAGGTGATAGTGCTGATGTTTTTACTTTGTCCTTTAGCTAGATATGATGCGAGGAAAGAAATTTAGAGTCATATTTAGAGGAAACTCATCAAAATGAATTGAACAAATCTCAATATGACTAAGCCTGTTTCCAACCCAAATAATATAAGAAATAAGGGTAAATACAATGCATTTTCAGTCACTGGGATAGTAACTATAATCTTGCTTTAATTAAACGAGCTGATAGATTGAAAGCTAGTTTAGTGTAGTGATTTGAGTGCTTGACTAGGACTCTGGGAGATTGTTCAGGTCCCCATTGGACACAGACCAACTGGGAGACCTTAGATAAGTCAAACTCTCTCAACCTTAGAGGACTGCCCTCTGAAAAAATCTTAGCCAAGAATATCACCATAGGTTTGTCTTAGCATTATGATAAATAAAAAATGGTATGAAGGCACACAATAACTATAAAGTTGATAATACATTGTATAACAAAATTAGGTTGCAGGTGATTTGTGTAATGATACAACCTTATTTTATACTCGATTTGGTGGAGTGGATAATATAACATACCATGCTACATAATTGCATATAGTTTTTACTTATGACACATTTCAATATGCAGTTTTGGAAAACAGTGAAGCTGAAAGTAGATGATTTAAGGAACTTCTCTTATTTTGAAGTGTAATCATTTTTATTTTGTTTTGTCCATTTAATTTAATTAATGGGTTGTTGTGTGTTTTCCAGGCAGTATGGCCGTGTTCCAAAAGTATTCTCTCCTGACATTTTGCCCACATCTATGGCAGGCATCCTCAAAGGTTGTGAGGTATACCTTACAATCTATGTGGATGCCTGCCATAGAGTCCTGAGTCTGTCAAGAACGTCCTGATGAAAAGTTTGATTTGACACTGTGTCTTGGAGGTATAAATTCTTTGTGGATATTTCCCTGACAGTTAAAAAACATACAAATCAGCACCGATCAGTATCTATATCTCATTCTTGCTTTCTTGTGAGGTGGAGTTTGCAGTGTTCCACTTTTGACTTTGGTCTTTGTTCATTGTCTTTGTTTTGACTTTGGTCATACTAAAAAATCCATGATTCATCACCAATGAATTCTGCCTTCGTCTCAGATTGGTTCAGAAAATCAACACACATCTCTTTCTGATTGGCCTTCTGCTTAGTCTTGAGGTCTTTTGGAACCGTTTCCTTTCTGCTATGCATTTCATAAAGCACTTCACAAACGCAACTTCACATTAGACGCTCTCAACAACTGCCTAACAACAAGTTCAAACTTGTACTGAGTTTACGGCAGAGGTTAATCTAACTGCCATGTGAAAGGGGGTGGGGAGTAGCAATGTTGTTGGTTCGTTCACGCACAGAACTGGCCGTCTCATTACTTTTCTGCTGTACTTCATATGGTGGCATTGTGGGATTGGTGAGGAATGACAACTCTGTAGTTTTTCTACAATCAGCCCATACTAAAGTCTACAGTAGAGCTTTCCAAACTGTGTGTCATGACACATTTGTGTGTCAGCTGCAGTGTGTAGGTGTGCCACACAAACATAATGAGAAATGACAAAAACCTAGGAAATATATCTTACTATATTATAAATCATATATCTTTAAAATATAAGTGAAAGGTTTTCATGAAATATGTTGTGTCACATACATTCCATTATTTATGTATGTGTTGGTATCTCTTATACGGGGTTTATTTAAATTTCTGGTTTGCTAGTAAAATCAAATGATGCATGTCTAAAAAGTGGGTCAGCAACATGAAATATTTGGAAAGCTCTGGCCTACAGCTTAAAAGATATCTTTGATTCTTCCTTGTGGTCAGGGATGCATATAGAGCCGATATAAATAACATGCCATGTTCCTCAGGGTATGATTTGTTTTTCATCAACCTGTCAGGGATCCTCCTGCAGATATTTGTGGACTGTGAACTTTGGATTTGATGCAGGAGAAACAAATGTTTTGTGGCACTTCTAGGTCATTGTTTTGAAAGGGATGCAAGAAGTGCCTGGGGTCATAGCACATTGGGACATGGTGGTGCCTCAAAGCTCTCCGTATCTATATCTCATGTTTGATTGAGTAAGCATTAGCCATGCAGATGTGTGTCACTTGAGGAAGATACTGAGACAGACTGGAGAATGAAAATGAGTTATTTGTATCTCCCATATGGGGAGGATTTATTTAAATCACAGCATGAAGGTTGTATGTGTATGTGTGTCAAGAAAATTTCTGCTAAAGCTTCTTTTTATTATTTCAAGAAAATGATTTCACTGACATTTCTTGTAGCCTAATAGAAGCTGAATTGCCTAAAGACGCATTGCTTACACAGGTGTCCAAGAAATTGGGGTGGGGCTGATGTGAAGAAGTGAGGTGGCCTGCGGGAAGGAAAGAGCTTTGTATTATTGAAAGAAGCCCAGAACTCGACTGGAAGATCCTCTGAATGTGAATATTTTATATACTTTCTTGGTAGAACCAGTTGAAAAGGAATGAGGACAATGAGCACTAAGCAAGGGAGTTTTTAAAAGAAATTGGATCTCATGTTTGCTTTTCAAACTCAACTCTTCCCTGAAGATACTTTTTTTTGCTAATGAAACCCCTGATGAGGGGAGAAACAAAGAAGAGTATGGAGATGGAAAAGAATATTCACATATCAGAACTTGTAGAGTAATGAAATGTCCCATTTTCCTGTAAGGTAAAGGATAAGAAGACAAAGTCTGGTTATGTTCTGTCTTGTTTAACAAGGACATTTATGGTGATGGTTTCAAAAGTTTGCATTGCGTTCCCACATTTGGCAGGATTTTTTTTTTTTGCAAGGGAAAATAATGTTAGGGATTTTTCAAATTGAAATAGGCTTCAATTTTGATGAAATTCACAAATGTGTCAAACATTGAACATTATTGCATATTAGGGGTGTGCAATTTGGGGACAAACCATACAGTTTTTGGTGCCAATTTTCACTCGGCCCCCATTCCGTTTTTCATGAACTTCCTGAAATCGGGAGAGGAGAAATACTGTTTCTCGGTCCATCAGCCAGAAGTACCATTTTCATTCTGGGAAGACCTGGCCCATTGATGGCAATAGGGGAACTTCCAAGGCTCCCCTTTCCTTCATTTTTAGGGGCATTTGAACGAAAATGGCCGCACTTGGAGAACACATTTACGACTGCAAGCCCCCCAAGTTTCATAAGGTTTGGTCATCCACTGATTTTTAGGAAATTTTTTAAGTTTTTTGGAGGGAAGGAAGGCGCAGGACAGAGTACAGAAGCAAGAAAATAGACAGGGCTGGGTAGGGATTGAAATTTAAATACTAGTATTCTCTCCATCGGGACTCAAGGAAGTCAGGCTATCGCCTCCCTTCTCTAAAACACTTATCCCACAAAGATAAAAAATATTTAAACAAACACCCTCCCCAATGCCCTTTCCCAGCCCCCCCAAACACCCACCCACCTTCACCTCCCTAACAAAATAGTAAAAAAAAGGGCTGAAAGATATTAAACTAAGATAATTTAATAAAATTGCCATAGAAAAAGTTTGGAATTGAGTCAAAAAGAAATCCTAAGCAGCAAAGGCACTTGAGATAGAACACGGAGCTAGTTACTCTAGCACACAATCTCTCTCTCTCAATTGCTAAGATGCCACGGAAAAATGGAGGTACAGTAGAGTCTCACTTATCCAACACTCGCTTATCCAATGTTCTGGATTATCCAACGCATTTTTGTAGTCAATGTTTTCAATATATTGTGATATTTTGGTGCTAAATTCATAAATGCAGTAATTACTACATAGAATTACTGTGTATTGAACTACCTTTTCTGTCAAATTTGTTGTTAAACATGATGTTTTGGTGCTTAGTTTGTAAAATCATAACCTAATTTGATGTGTAATAGGCTTTTCCTTAATATCTCCTTACTATCCAACATATTCGCTTATCCAACATTCTGGCGGCCAGTTTATGTTGGCTAAGTGAGACTCTACTGTATATATAGACCAGCTTGGCAAAAAGACAGGTGATCTGCTTTCTTGCTCTGATTGGCTCAGGCAAGGTGAAGGGGGAAAACCCCCATGCGTGACTTTGGCTGCTGCCACAGAACAAAATATTTTGGCCACCACATGGTCCGTTTCAGCTGAGTCAATTAAAACCGCGTCCCCCGTCTCATTTCCAGTGGTTCGGTTTCCAGAACTGCCAGAATTCCCATGTACACCCTTATTGCATATGTTTGTGACTTTACAACAGGTAGCTTAGTTTCCTTCATTGTCAATCCTACTGAAGTACAGTTTTGTTGCCACGTATTTATATGAATAGCACATTTTTGTTCTTTATGTGAAAAAAGTATTGTGTATTAGTGTTTAATTCATCTCCGCTTCTGTTTTATCATTGGAAAATATTTTATTATCTCTGTTCTGCATGGGTGAATAAGATTTTTTTTTGGAATATCAAGATTGAAAGGGTGGACTGGATGTACAGGAAACAATAGTCTAGAACAGTGGTTTCCAACCTTTTTTTGACCAGGGACCACTTTGACTAGCGACCACTCCCCAACATTAGTATCAAAAGGGTTCCGAATCAGTTTTTCATCAACTTTAGATTTGGTTTGGTTATTTGGGGTGCTGATTCAGAAAATTACATTGGATATACCACATCAGCTCTAGTTTCTGATATAGAACATATGCCATCCAGTAGTCGCCATTTGCTCGCCCACAGAAACCATATTTAATAATCTAGAGCTGATGTGTTCTATCCAATGCCATTTTCTGAATCAGCACCCCAAATAACTCAAGGAACAGGCCTAAAAACAAAGACACCAAGGTGCCCCTGCTTCCAGGTGCCATATGGAATGGCACAACTCAGCGGGAGGGAGGGAGGAGGAGAAGCAGCAATCCAGAGACTTGTTGCTCCTTTTGTGGGTAGACTTTCCCGTTGCCTTGGCACTATAAGAGAGTTTTGCGAGACCAGTTGCTCTCATTGCAACGGTGTAGTAACGGTGAGGCCGCAGACCATATTTTAGTTCTTGGGAACCACTGGTGGTCCACGGATCACAGGCTGGGAACCACTGGTCTAGAACAAAGAACAAAAATAGGCATGGAGATTGCAAGATACATACCGTGTTTCCACGAAAATAAGACAGTGACTTATATTAATTTTTGCTCCTAAAAATGCGCTAGGTCTTATTTTCAGGGGATGTCTTATTTTTTTGATGAAAAAGAATTTATATTTATTGTTGAACAAAAATATGAACATTTATTATATACTGTACAGTAATTGTCATCACAAACCAGCATAACCAGGCAAACTGTGAATCCTATCAAGAATTTCTTGTTACTACCATTATATCCATGTACAACAACCTATGGTATGTACATTCACCGATCCTGCATGCTCTGGTGTTCTGTTTGACAGGCATGCTTCCAAACAAAATTTTTGCTAGGACTTATTTTTGGGGGAGGCCTTATATTTAGCAATGCAGCAAAACCTCTACTAGGTCTTATTTTCAGAGGATGTCTTATTTTCGGGGAAATAGGGCACATGCAGTCTATGTCTAAAGCTTTGAAAAAAGCAAGTTTCCTCGTCTTACACTGCAATCTCTCAGGTTCCTCTTATTATCTATTACTATTTCTTAATATGAAGGAGAGCATGATACAATCCTACTGTTTCAAAGCTGTTCCAGAAGAACCAAAAACATTGTTCATATTTAACTTCAGCAAAGCTCTTCGCCAATAAGATCAAGGAATATCTGAGGCTGAATTTGGAAAGATATTGGGCAGTGTGTTGTCGAAGGCTTTCATGGCCGGGACCACAGGGCTGTTGTATGTTTTCCGGGCTGCAGGGCCATGTTCTAGAGGTATTCTCTCCTGACGTTTTGCCCACATCTATGGCAGGCATCCTCAGAGGTTGTGAGGTATGGAGAAACTCAGCAAGGAAGGTTTATATATATCTTTGAAAAGTCCAGGGTGAGGGAAGAACTCTTGTCAGTTGGAGGCCAGTGTGAATGTTGCACACAGCCCGGAAAACATACAACAACCCCATATTGGGCAGTATTATGATATTATAGGGAATTCTTTTTCTCTCTTGCCTGCGTAAAGAAAGAGATTGTTTTATATTGTAATGCCTACTGCATCTATAATTCCCTCTAAGAAGTGTTATTGAAATGGAAAGGATATACAAGGTTGCACCTTCTGATCTCAGAAGGGATGAGGTGATTTCACATAATAATATTGATAAATACTTGTTTGTCTACAGTTTAAATGTTATTATGGAAACTCGTTTTGGTGTTAGGGTTTCATTCCCCCCCCCCCTCACAGAAGAGATGACTTACCAGAAGTAAGGCTTTTGATGCATGTTCATAACCATGTGACACCTTTGCATGAATCATCTTTCAGAAGGGTTTTTGGCCTTGAATAACACGAGTGTCTTTACCATCATTATTGTTTCAGTAGAAGCCCTGCAAGATCTAATGGGACGTGTGCCAAGCATTATTAAATGTAATGACAGTGTTGTCACTCAATGGCAACTGACAAGGTAGTTATCAGTGACTGTGCTGTTTGTATTTAAGCTCCCTTTGGCCTGTTTACAGGTAATTTAGCCACCTCAGCATGTGTCTCTACATTTGCCAACAGATATATTCTTCACGTGACTGAAGGATGTGGACTGTAATTCATAAAACCGCATCCCATGGTAAAGCTTTGATATGGAGAAAAGAGTGCTTATGAAGCAGCTATCTGTAGATTTTGGCCTGTTACCATTTTTTAAATGCTTATTTAACACGGAGTGTTGAATCACCTTTAAGAGACTAAAAGTAGGAGACTGTGCTTTGATGTTTGAGATTCAAAACCCTAAATTAAATGAAAAACTTGACAGCGCACAGAGATCCCGTTGACAAAATGTATAGTCTGCTAAAGTGAGAAGGGGAAGAGCCATAAACACTTCCTTGAGGACGTTGGAAAAAAGTTGGGATAGGATTTTAACAAATAAATTGAGGGACAGGAAAATCCTATCATTGAGATAATTTCAGGAATACGATAACATGGGAAAAAGCAAAACAAGACAAAGCTTTCGAATTCAGGTCATTGAGTGACACTTTATGCCAGCTAAAGTTCTGCCTTTTGATTTCTCTGTACTGCATTAATCATCTGATTAAACATTACAACACAATAATAAATATGTAATTCTTTCAAATAGGGAGAATGAAGAAGGAGACTGTGTGAGTGAGAGAAAGTTACCGTATATACTCGAGTATAAGCTGACCTGAATATAAGCCGAGGCACACAATTTTACCACAAAAAACTGGGAAAACGTATTGACTCGAGTATAAGCCAAGGGTGGGAAATGCAGCAGCAAATGATAAAATGTAAAATGTTTTTAAAAATTGCCACTTTTTTCTGGACACCAAGTAAGACATTTGAAATTATCTGTATACCCACAGGCTTAACATTCAAGGACATTCATACTGAGATTTTAACAAGCCGCCTAAGTGCCTGAAGTGATCTGCTAAATAGAGACCAAGAGCAGGCAGGAGAGGCTCTAAGACAGTGGTTCTCAACCTGTGGGTCCCCAAATGTTTTGTCCTTCAACTCCCAGAAATTCTAACAGCTGGTAAACTTTCTGGGATTTCTGGGAGTTGTAGGCCAAAAACACCTGGAGACCCTGAGGGTCCTTCCACACAGCCATATAACCCAGAATATCAAGGCAGATAATCCACAATATCTGCTTTGAACTGGATTATATAGAAGTGTGGACTCAGATAACCCAGTTCAAAGCAGATATTGTGGGTTATTCTGCTTTGATATTCCGGGTTATATGGCTATGTGGAAGAGCCCTGAGGGTCCTTAGGAATCCATAAGAATAAAAAGGCCTTGGGAAGCGCACACAGCGAGACAAGCAGGAAGCTGCAGATTTAAAAAGGGCTGAAAAACTCTGCTTGTATTTGAGTATATACGGTAATTGCACAACCTTCCTCTTTATCACTTCCTTTCTGGCATTTATGCATGTAATTGAAACGAACTAAATGTAGCAATACTATTCTTGCTTTTAGTCCTTTCTCACCTCGGCCCTCATTCACTGTTGTGTGATGTCAAATTATTTCTGATTTATGGCAATTCTATCACCGAATCCTATTGTTGGAAGCGAATGTGCGGGCCATCCAGTCCAACCCCCTGCCATACATCGTTCACTCCTGTCCAGATCTATCCATGACATTTACTTTATGTCAGAATAGTATTGCGCAGTGAGATAGATCTCAGTCTGAATAATGCTCCTTTGGACTGTTCAGCACATGTAGTAAGCTGCAATCACAATTGTGCATGACGGAGAGGTCATTTTCTTCTTAGCAAGTGGTGAAGCGGTGGCATCTTTAAAAGAATTGAATATTTGGGCTGAGTTATTCAGCTTGCTTAATCTTATCCTGGATTTCCTATATACGAACCACAGGGCTCTTGAATACTGATTGTGTGGCTTTTATTCAACCCTGTTTTTCTGGATTCTTGACAATTTTGTTTTGGCAGAATTCCCTTGTTTTATTCATATATAGTAAACCTATTCCCCCACCCTCTTTTCCCCTTTAGGGAATAAAACATGCCCGCCTCCATGAGAAATCTTCGGCAAATGGCTATTTATCTAGGACTTTTATCTACTGGAGGAAGTGCCGTTATGTATTATTTCATGCAAAGTAAGTTTCCCCAAATTAGTACTCTACATATTTAACCAACTGCCATGGCAGAGTGTTGAGGTAAGTAGAACTCAATGAGATATTCATTGAAAAACTACAGCAAAATGTGCTGCAGGATGTCCCGCAAAAATAAAGTTTTTACAGTTTAATAAACCTTTTCCATGTTTTTTTATGGTAGAACCAATTAGGAAATGACATTTATAACCCAGCAACAAATTCTACATAATTGGTGGCAGCCACAAAAACAAAGTGTCTGGAGTATAACAACTACTCTCAAAGTAAGCACTGCACAATTAAACAGGAATAACACTTTCAAACCACGAACAGAAAATCTTTCAAATTTTGTTAGTGTAATATGCCTGGAAATAGCACTGAAAAATCAAGTTGGGCTTCCAAATGTCACTGTTATGTTGTGATACTGATAACTTGCCAATGTCCTATTTGGTATTTTGGTTGCAAGTTGAATAGGGTGGTATCTATGAAAATACAATCCTTTATGAAAGGTGGAATTATTGATGCTGGAGCAGCAACAGTAAATCAAGCTGAAAAAGTTATGTTACCAGACTGAAAAATCACTAAGATTTGGGACATATTATTAGAAAATACAAGGTGCAATCCAACTTCCTTGTCATGTGCAGAGTCCTTCCCACACATTAAAATGACCCCGGGAGAGACACATAGATCTTCTACAACTATATTTACTTGCATACATGTGAAATTGCTGTATTTACACCACTGCATACGTGACCTTGGTCCTTCGGGAGGCTGCCAAGTCTAGCTGAATGTGGAGCAGCCAGTGGGCTCTTTCCTGGGCATTAAATACCAGATGGGAGTTGTAATGGGCCACAGGCAAAGTAATTTTATGAGACTAACTATGGCAGAGGCATCCCCACCTTTTTTGCTCTGATGGGCTTGAGCTGGCCAGCAAAAAGCTTACTGCTTCATCTTGTTATGTTCTTTCTATTTGTTCTAACAGAATGGGAAATAACTCCATGAGCGCCTGACCACAATAGTCCGCAGACTAGGATTTGACAATCTCTTTGAAAATGTGGTCCCTGTCCATAATATATTAAGAAATATGGAAAGGGAAAGGGAGGATAGCCAGAAAGAAATCACCCTGCACATGTATGATATGGCTAAAATGGTTCTGAAGATTTGGCTGCAATGCAGAGTGTGCTTAAACAAATGAAGAGCACACTGCTACGCATGCTAATTCAAAAATACATCACACTGTGTTCAATGAGCTATTTACGCCTTTGGAAGTTATGCTAAAGTTAACATCCAGGCAAGAATAGTTCTGCATCCAACAGATTCTCAATTGTACTAAGAAAACTAAGGAACTTGGCAGAATTTGAAAATGTGAGTAGCAGTGTGTATAGTAGTTTTAGTCTTCCTGTCCTGGAGAAAGACACAAACCTATGCTGGATGTTTATACCCTAGTACTAAGATCTGGAAATTATAGTCTTCCACCAAGCCTCTAAACTACAATTAATTATTGGTCACACTTACATGCGCATTTCTTTACAACTTTTGATGCTCGTTTTTAAAAAGAAGGATGAGGATTGTGCTACTGGATAGGTAGATGCAGGCTTGCCCACTCCCTTATTTCCTCATCAGCCATGTTATTGACCCAAATTCAGGATCAGTTGGATGAGCCCCTGCAGATCCAATTTAAATAGATTCTATACATACATTCAAAATGCATCTACTCTGAGCGGACACTGGTCTTTGATAATCATGAACCATCTAATGACATATATAGAAACTTCCATGGGGATATGTAAAAGAGAATATATAGAAACTTCTATGAGGATATGAAAAAGAGAACATACAAGTGCAAAGAGCACCCACTTAGCTTCTTAGCTGTGCCATCCGTCAGAACAACTGCACCTTTTTCTGCATTGTCTTAATATGTAATAGTACAGTATTCTTTTTTCCTAATATTTGTTACTTCCATTGCATCATGTCTATATCTCTGCCTTTGTTTGTCTCAGAGAGTTTTGCCAGAACGCAGTACTATCAAAAGGCTCTTGAACAGCTTCATGAAGACCCTGAAGCCCTGGAGGCACTTGGTGCTCCTCCTCTGAAAGTACATTTCATCAGATTGACAGACAAAAGCAATTGGGTGGATGCATCACAAGCTCAGGTAAGACTTATGTGGATTAAGACCCGATGGCAGAGAAGGGAAACAAAAGAGATGGGCGGGGTAGATTCTGGGACAAGTTAGAGAGTAAGTTACAGCTTGACTACATATCTTGTTGGATGCAAGTATTTGTAAGATGGTGGAGGGAATTTATTATACTAGTATAGAGTGATATTATGCTGCATGTTAGATATTTAGGAACCCATAAGACAGTGGTTCCAAAACCTTTTTGGTCATAGAACCCTTTAGGACCCAACTCTATCCCTGATTTTCCTGCAGAACCCTAACTCTGCCCTTAAGTACTGTGAACCACAAAGTTCTTCCTTCTTTCATCTACTCTTATTCTCTGGGTATTTTGTATAATGTAGGTTTGGAAATAGAAAGATTCACTTTTTTTTAAAAGTGGAGGTAGACTGAATTTCAATAGGATCTTAATACTCTGACACAAACTGTTCAAAAAGTTAAAAACATAGATTTTAAAAGATTTTTCATGGAACCCCTATGATGCCTTTGTAGAACCCTAGGGTTCCGTGGGACACAGTTTGGGAACCGCAGCCATAAGAGACTACTCGTTAATCTGTACATTTTTTGTTAATTTTTCTGCACTAAATCTTGCCTAGTGAATAGCAATAGAGTTCAACCTGATGCAAAATAGATGCATCAGCTTGTTTGTGAACTTTAGCTAAAGAAGAGCTGGATCTATCAAAACATTTGTCCAATCCAGCAGAGATGCAATACTTACAGAAACGCTTCATGATGGGGGTGGTATTTAGGCTAGTAACAGTGTATTTTCTTCATATGCCAGTCCTTGGATTCATTACTTAATATCTCCATTAAAAAGGGGAAAGTATCCCAACAAGCAAGTTGTCTTAAAAGTTATAGAAATACAGCTAGATCCAGTGATCTGAACATAAAACAGCTTCATTTGATACTAATTGAATCTCAGTTGAATTGGATGTTCTGGCACATCTGTACCACAAGCGCCAAACCAACTAATATTTGGGGCATTAGCTATATTGGGTGCATATTTGGCAAGTTAAGATCTAAAGATCAGATAATGTTGGTTTTACTGGATTGCTTGGATTTATAGACATATTTGTAAAATCCTACTTATATATTAGTACCATTACATGGAAACTATTTCTGTGAAGTCCTTATGGAACATTCTGGTGCAAACAAGCATTGCCTTTTCATATGATAAATATGCAATTGGCTTCACCCGCATTGCTTGGGGGGGGGGGGATGCAAATGTTGCCACAGTAGAGTAGGATGGAGATACAGAACGTAGCATAATGGCATAATGGCCATTACGCTTTAAACTATTATTAAAAATTAGGTAGAAGATTCCAGACATCAAATACAAACTCTGTTGGAACAATCAGGCCACTCAAAATAGTTGGTTACCAACTCTCGATGCATGCCTTGTTTCACAGTAGAGACTTGAGTTTGTGCTTGATCTAATAAGGAATTATAGCATACATCAATGGTTCCTGACTTTTGGTCCTCCAGGTAATCTGTTAGAAATTATGGGAGGACCACTGGTGTATATGGTTGTTGTGGGCATTTACAGGATTTCATGGTGGCCAAGCTTGATGCAATTACAATTTGGGATTTCACACGCTGATCACTGTTGCAAGACTTCTGTTCCATGAAAAAAGGATAATTTTAGCAAATGTTCATTAGAAGAACTTGATTTTTGTATTTTCAGCTAAAGATTCCAGTATCTGGAACAAAGTCATTTGGGTGGCTCCAAGTCAGTTCAGAGAAAAATTTCTCCCTTAACAGGTATGTATGTATATCTAAAGAAAAAAAAATGGGAAAATGCTAGGACTTATCTTGATCATCATGATCTCTGGTAGTGCATAAAATATGATTAAGTGACTTCATGAAAAACACTACCTTTCTAGATACATAATTGCATCCTTTATTGTGCATAACAGCTCTAGGTGAATTCTTTGCAACTGATCATCCTCTTTAAAGGAACTATTACATCTATGCTCAGTTGACACATGTGGCAATATTTAGGTGCTGTTCCAAGAGAGCAGTCTGTTTGCACCAGCCCAGTTATAAACGTAATTATTGAATTTCCAGCACTGTCTTTATGAAGCTGGGTTCAGCAATTATGTAAATGTCTAATTGTCTGTTTTATGACAGTTGGTGTCTGAAAGAGGTCACCTTGCAACTCTATAATGGACAGAGTATTTTGGTGTACCCTTCTACTGGGAAAAATGCTACTGAACAAGAGGTATAAAACTGCTGCTTGTGCTACTAATATCCTCATGGAAAATGAACAGCCTAGTTGACAATATTCCCTTGAGAGATGATTTCTGGAAAATTTATACAACAATGACAATGGGCTGGATCTACATTTATAGATTCAAGTGAGCTGGACAAGTAGATGCAAGACAGTTAACACATGATGTGAAGCTTCTGCACTAAGGCTTTTCTCTGTACAAATAAAAGAAGTGAGTAAAATGTTTTCAACATTTTAGTTCTCTTTATGCACATGATGTGGGAATGTGAATATGTACAATATTTTTGGCAGACTATACAAAATGGGTCAAATCAAATACTAGGAAAAGAGTGGGTCATAACAAAGGAAATAGCGGTATTAGGGAAAAGAGAGAAAACGAGAAATAAAAGGGAAATAAAAGAAGCAATAATTGAATGTGCACAAGCAGTAATAGTATTAGGGTGGAAAGATAAATCAAAATGGACAGTAAATAAATGGTACCAATATATGGTGCAGCAAATGGAATTTGAAATTATGAATGTGAAATTAAATGTTTTAAAAACTAATGAAAATAGAACAAGAGAAATGGAAGAAAGATGGACAAGGGTAAAGAACTACATCATGAATCAATCCAGAGATCAAGCCATAAAAAATAAGATACAAATGTTATATAGTATATAGAATGGAAATATATAAAGATATAAAGATTGTCTCAAAACGAAATGAATATGTAAATGAAAACAATCCTCATGTTGGTGGTGGGAACTGTAAATGTTTTGTATGTGAACGGTATGTATTTTTTGTGTTTTAAAAAAATAAAAATTAGTAAAAAAATTTTTTTTAGTTCTCTTTCATCTGGTTCTATGAAATTAGTAAGAACAGAACTTTTGAGTTTATAATAACTTTAATAGTTTTTGTTATTCTCAACCAAAATTAACGTATTTTTTACATTAGCTAAACCTTTCAGCATAAGAGTTATGAAACTGGTATTAACCATACTTTTGATGATTAGACCATGATATCTAGTTGGTTTACTAGAGCTATTGCTCCCAAAGTTTGAAGTTATTTGGGGTTTGGTATTAAATATTAATAGTAATGAATCTCAATTTCTATTTTGTATCCTTAAATTAAATGGTATTTTCCTTGATCTGTCATAGTCCAGACAGGATCTTGGCCTCATTCACATATAGTAGTAAGACTATTTGATATTTACTCAGTTCTTTCAGCAGTTATTAAAGTTATCAACTCCAAATCTTCATGTGCGCCCTTCCACACAGCCATATAACCCAGAATATCAAAGCAGATAGTCCGCAGTATCTGCTTTGAACTGGGTTATCTGAGTCCACACTGCAATATAGTCCAGTTCAATGTGGATTTTATACAGGAATGTGGAAGGGGTCTTGGTGTCTACTATCTTAGGTTATACAGAACCACCCAGAAAGATAGGTGTGTGTTTGTGTGGAAGTAGGCATCCATACAGCTCAATGGGGGCACCATGGGCATATCTGTGATGCACAAATGCCTATTTCTTTCATCTTACTGCTGTCAAGAAAATAAAATTTTAGAACAATCTTGAAATTTCTTTAGGCTTCTTGTTGTCAATAAAGATGTCATCATCAAACGAATAAGGAAAAAATATTAATAGCTCTGACAAGAAGGAATCCATTTATTAAACCCTTAACATTTAAATGTGTTACTTATAAAATATATACTCCAGAGATATTGCTCTTATTAGCACTGTTACTTTGACATGTATTAAGGAAAGGAATTGTAAGTACACATTTAATTAGCTATTCTTAAGGTTCAATGGCTACTTTCAGTAATATTATTGCTTGAAATGTGAAATAATTTACCTCACTGTACAGAAATAATGTCAAGCCCTGAAGTTTAGGTTCTACTAAGCAGTATAAAATATGACCTGATATTCAGCTTTGTTGGAGGTTTAATATGAGAACAGGTGGGCAGCAAGTAAAATGTAAAATAACTTGCTCAAGCCAAACTAGTCAGATGGATTTTAGCGCATTTGATCAACTGAATTCCATTCCATATTGGAGCCTGAAAACAAAAAGGTGTGTGTCAAATGGAAAGTAACCCACCACAATAGATAAAAGAAACAGCCTTCTCCATTAAAGCAGCCCACTAACAGAAGTAGTTTGATTTATAGCAGCAGTTCCAAACTTGCACAGTAGTTCTATAGAAGTCTCATTGATCTCAACTAATCTTTATGCAAAATAATATGGAAGAAAAGTACTTCAGCTAGCAACTAAAAAGATGCCTCTTCTCTTCCAAGTTTAACTTTGACTTTCCAGTGATGAAGCAAGTGCTATTGTGATGAGAAGCAATTTTTTCCAATTAAGGCACAGCGCAGGCACTAAAGCAATTAAATGTCTAAATTACCCTGCCTGATGATAATTCTTTACAGTGCAAAGTTCTTATGTGAAAGCCTGACAGTTAAATTGCTCCCTAAAACCTGAGTATATTAGTTTTAGTTTGGGGTGGAAATTTATAGAATTGTAACCCATAAAGAGCATCATTAGAGAATTGGAAGGACCAGTTTACTACTATAAAGCAAACAGGTTTGCTTTGCCAACAAAAGAACATAACCACCTGTGATTAAAATAAATAATTCTAAAATCACGAAGTATTCTGCAGAAGCTTATAGACATATGGCACTTCTTTGCTACCCCAGTCACTTTAGAGATTGTCTAATAACCACATTATTCCATATTCTCTTTTATTTTCCTTTTATGTTGATCATAAAGCACTTATCAATTAGAACCATAACTCTGCAACTAAAAGTACCAGATATCAGGAGTAATACAAAATAAATGACACCCATCACTTCTACTATCGCATAAGGATTCAAGAAGCTTAGTGATTCTTAGGAGCAGGTTTGTATGAGCCTCACCATAAAAGAGGAAGGCTTGCTCATTTCAGAATATAAAACGGTGCAAAGAATTGCAAGAAACATGGTGATAATTACATCCCCCCCCTTTAGCTTTTTGAGAATTTACCTCTTCATACACTCCCTCATCTTCATACACTCACTACTTGATATCCTGTATATGGTTAATTTGTGTGTTGTAGGATTTGAAATTTGTTTATTTGAAATATGAGGCCCCAAAATATGCATTCATTACAAGAAAGCTTTCCGTTTCCTTCATTTCTGGTAGCAATTCACTGCAACAATCTTCTATTTCTTATCTATTTTCCTCACAATGGCAAATTTGGCAAAGCAGAAACTGTCAGCATTGAATTTATGGAACGACAGCTAGTATCCCTACATATATTGGTACCATTTCTATTGTAGGTGAACTTAAATGTTGCTTATAGGTTACATCAGACTTCTGTAACATTACACATATTGGAAACATTTTAAATACTGTACTCGTCGTAAAGAACAGCAAGTTAATACAATATAGAATACAGAGAAGTCTTCAAGCAGCCAACCATAAAATAAACTGGCCTTGTTAGACATACATTAAAATTCACAAATTAAATATATTATCAAGCTTTAGCACAAGACAAACCAAATGTAATGAAATGCACATTCTCCTGCAATTAAAAAAATCTGCATTTCAATTTTTTTGTGTTGGAAGAATAATCAAACTTTGAAGTGGCCAGGCTGGTAAATGCAATCTAGAAAGCTCTGTGATTTCATAGCTTGATTATTTCCTCACAGATATAGTCTGAAACATGAACTTTTTCTCCTGATTTAACTGCTGTTTAGACAGGAGAACTAAAACCAAGAACTGATTTCCTTTTAGTAAGTATTGTACCTCTGATGCAAGTTCTTAGACATGCTGCAGCTTAGCTCAAGCATGGCCTTCATAAAATGTATCCAAACATTAAGTCAGACTACTTATAGGCTTCCACAGACTTCCACTGCCACTCATAAGACCAACACATTGCCTTCATGCTTGGTAATTTTTAGATTTCATACTTCTTTAACAGAATTCAGTTGCTTTACAAAAACCACTCAAAGGTTCATTATTCTGTCAGCATCAAGTAGTATCCTAAGCTTTGTGTACCAAGTTTTTAAAGAATAGCTTATTTCCAAACTTCATTTCATAATACCTTGTTTTGCAGAAACAGATTCATTGGTAAGTGATTTCAGAAGTCCAGCACAATTTCTGCTAAAGGCAAGCTAATGATCTGATAATGTGGAGAAAATTATAGAAATCCCACATTATTCAGTTAGTAAGGCTTCAATGTGAATTTCATCCGTATATTATAACAATATTGTGTTCTTAAAATAAATAATACTGAAAAAGTAGCACATGCCTGTTCTTGTATGAATCTGAAGAGGTGGCCTTCCAAGAGGACTAAACAGATATGGAGTAATGCATATCTCAGTGCATGGACAATAGGAGCCAACTGCCACAGCTATATGAAACCGGTGACTTTCTGCATATTGGAAAATTCAAACACGTGGAATTTTAATCTAATTAATACAAAATAGATTTACTATTCGTTACAAAATGAGATGATAAACTGATGGTTTATTTACTCTTTTGCTTCTTATAAGAACGCCTTTCAAGGTAGACTAAAGGCAAAGCCACTTTATGTCAACATAGTATTATTCATAATCTAATATGGAAATTGGATGAACCTATACCAGGCCCTCCAGGTATTTGGGACTCTGACTCCCAGAAACCCTTGCCAGCCTGCCCAATGGTCAAGAATTCTGGGAGATGAAGTCCAAAACACCTGGAGCGCCACAGGTTGTGAAGGTCTAGCCTATACAAACCAGTCTAGAGTAAAATGGCCACCCTCAAGCTCTGATTTACTTTGTTTGAATTTGAAAGTTAGCATGAAAACTAGACAGTCATAAGTGGAAGAGGAGAGGTAAAATATTTCACCAGGGATGAAGCCAGGATGTAAAATGTGGCTTAGTATAAATAAAGGCACCCTGTGTTCCAATACTAATGGCTCTTTATGTTTTACTACACTTGGTGACAAAGCACACCTATCAGATTGTCCAGATAACAAAAATATCTAACAAGTATAGCTCACAACTGCAAATACTCTCAATAGAAGATATAATCCAAAAGCTTTACATATAAACTACAGGTAGGGAAAAATGAATGATTGCTTCTTGCTCTTCTCTACAAGATACGTCTCATGAACCAATTCCATAAAAATAAAGAGTTTGGCACGGTTTTCTAGTTAACTTTTCAAACATTCCCTTCTACTTTAGAATTACTTTTGCATATGAATGTGTAATTTGGTTATATGTGGAAGAGGAAGAAACAAGATGAAATTCAGTAAATAAATTCTCCAGGTATTTCTTGTAATAATGGTTCCTCAAATTTAAACCGCTTGGAAATGGTTTTCTGTTCAACAATTTTATCTTTTTCTGACTGCCTACACTGGCCTAGTGTATATGAAGCTACTACAATCAACTCTTCTGTCACTGCCGATTCTTCAGGTTTTTCTCCATCTGTAGAGTTTTCAGAAGCAGAATCTTCTTCATTTAGAATAGTTGCATTTGGCTCCTCTTCTGTGGTCCTAATCCTCCTTAGAGTATCATGAACATCAGTCTGTGCTAACCAAGAGTGTAGCAGACATTCGTCCGCTGTTGCCCGTTCCCTATACAAAAAAGGAGATGGAAAATGGCTTGAAAAAGCTACCCAAAATGATTCAAGGCTAAACATTCAGCTCACAATAAACTTCTTTAAATTTCAAACTTTACCTTCTGATGGAGATTCAACACTGAGCCAGGTTATAGTGGGATGTATTCAGAAGCAAGTTCAACAAGCAAATTAGAAGTGGATCAATTTTTACAATGCCATGTTTAACCTTTCTTATTAAACCATTTTGCAATGATTTCCATGATCATTATGAAATCACCATATAATGGGGAAAAGTGTATTTTTATTTTAAGTGTTTATATGTCACATTGTTTTGCAGACTTTCCAGAGTTGTTTATATTGTCAAGTAGCCACAAAACAAAATTTTATAATCATCATATGACAGTTATTTAACTTTGTTTAGAATTTGGTTTACTATAAAAAAATCCATATTTACTCAAGTATAATGCGCTGTTGAATGTCATGTGCACCTCAGTTTTGAAGGTGTGCATTATAAAAAGGATTTGCTGTCGAATGTAATGAGAGACGGTGGTAGCCATGAAAAGGGTAGTGGGAAGCCCCACCTCTCTGTCTGGTCTTCCCACCAGCCTTTTCATGGCCACCATCAGCTTCCAACTAGCCTTTTTATGGCCACTGCTGCCTTTCTCTTCTCTGTCTGTAGCTGGGATCTCTTGCCCAATACAACAGATGAGTTTAGGTATGCGGTTCTAACACATTATCGAATCTAATGTGCACCTCAATTTAAGCATTTATCCAAAAGTGAGCTTTAAGACTTGAGTAAATATGGTAATTTTTTGGGGCTCCAGCTTAAGTTCCAGAATTTTTCAGCTTTAACATATATGATTCTGCATTTTGCTGATAGGAAATACTCTAATTACATAGATTCACTTTTAAAAAATAATTCAGTCATTGAACATGAATCTGCAAAATCTGTATCTACACAAACTTCAAAATGTACTTAATTTCAACATCTTGCCTCTAAAGAAAAATCAGCTGCTTAGCTGTAATTGTGGTTTTACTGAGTGATCATCAGAACTCACACATATGGGATTCTTTGCATTTGCATAAACCATTTTTGGAAACTTCTACAGGTAGATCTCTTTGGCTGAAGTTTTTTATGATGAGGCCATAATGGGAAACAAAAGAGAACTGAAAGGATTTGAATGGGAACTGTATGTAGCATATACAGTATGGGAGAAGCAGGGCCTTTAGCCAAGAGATCTAGGTCAAGAAGTTTCCAAAGACAGTCCTCACAAGTGCAGAGAATCCCAAATGTGTGAGTTCAGATGACCACAAAGAGTACTAGTATCACGTTAGTTTAAGCATGCAGTACTACTCAAGATTACTGAAAATATAACTTAATGAAATATATTCTAACCATATACCATATTGGAATTGAAACAGCACTTTAATGTGTTATAAAACATACACCATGAACATTTATATGCCATCACTTCTATTGCTAATAAGGGGATAGCGGAGTTTGTTTGTTTTTTTAATAAGTAGGATGTGAAAAATTGAGAACTTAACTGACTTGAGGTATTAAAATAAATTACAGTGCTCCTGAATTATTTAATGGTAAAAAGTGAAGAGACAGATAGTCCTTTGTGTCACTTGTTATTTTAGAGTGTTGCTTTAACTCATGCAGAATAAGAAATACTGCAGAAGTACTAAAGGAAAATGGGAAATTATAAGCTTTTGTAGCTGACTTATTTCAAGGAGGGAAAAGTATTGAAAGGCAATTTCACTATTTCATTATTATTATTATTATTATTATTATTATTATTATTATTATTGGTATTATTATTATTATTATTATTATCTGCCTCTCTTTTCGGCTCAATATATAGAAATTATTCTATAAAGAGATGGAATAGTTTTATATTTAAAACAGGAAATATTTGACTTTAAGTTGTGTAAAAAAAAAAACCATGACATTGCAATATATAGGGGGAGGGGAAGACAGCTGGTTTATGAGGCATAAAAACCTATATCAAAGGCAGAAGCAATATTGTGGTGTTCATAAACCATGTGTTATATTAAGCATAAAAGACCTCTTGCTATTATCTGCATATAAGCCAAAGGCAGAGGCAATATTGCTGTGGTCATAAACCAAGGTTTATAAATACCAGGATCTTGCTTCATCATTCTATCTACTTATCTGAGCAAGTGAAGGATGGTGTAAATGCCTTAATAGTCATTCCTGGCTTCATATAAACTGCTGTTGAGGAAGCCAGAAATATTTTATCAATTTCCACATGGAACACATATGGCACTTGAAAGTCTCTCTCGTATACACAGATACATACATATATCACTAATAAAGGAAAATCTTTAAGTATAACTTACTCAGGTTTTTTAACTAGAAGACATTTAATGAAATCCACAGCAGATTCAGATATAAGGTCAAAATCCTCAGCATAATTTACATTCATCTGAGAAATATTTAAGAATGTTTCTTGTTTATCACTTCCCAAGAAAGGTGATACTCCTGTTAGCATGACATATGCTAGTACTCCAATGCTCCTAAATTAAAAAACAGAAAGAGCTTAACTTTAAAATTAAAAATTTCAGTTTTCAAAATAACTATTTAATAAAGGTTTCTCCTTACCACATATCTGTTGCAGTACTGATTGGATCATAACTCAGGATTTCAGGTGCTAATAAAAGAAGGGAAGAAATTCATTTTAAACAATGCAATGTTTTAACAAAGTTTTATGCTTTCTATTAAAATGTGAATTTACTACTAAGATGCCAAAGACAGGCCATTTTATATATAGCAGAGGTCGTCAAACCAAGATCCGCAGGCCAGATACAGCCCTTTAAGATTATTTACCTGGCCCCTGCCCTAAACTTTAGACAGGGTTGCCCTAAGTCTGAAACGATTTGAAGGCAAACAACAACAACCCTAATTAACTTGAGTATCTCATCAGTCAAAAGCAGACTCACGCTTCCCATTCAAATACTGGTAAGTTTATGTTAATAATAATTGTTCTTAATTTTAAGTATTATATTGTTTTTTCAATTTTGCATTACAAATAAGATACGTGCAGTGTGCATACAAATTTGTTCATTTTTCCAAACTATTATCTGGACCCCTAGCAGTCTGCGGGAATGTGAACCAGCCCTCTGCTTAAAAGGTTTGAGGACTCTGATCTATGAGAAGCCCCTGCTTATTGGACAGGTTAGGGAGCCCAGCATTGTTGGAAACTAAAATCGGTTGAAAAATGAAATCTAGCTTTTTTTAGCTTGCAAATGCATTTTGACTGCTGAAATACAGCACAAAACAATATATTGTAGCATGTGTATGTGCATTCCCAAGTGAAGCTTATAGACAAGAGGAATGGACCTCACTAAATTATTGATTGTAATTTGCAAGGCACTGAAAGAACGAATTGTCAAAAAGTGAAGTGGGAAGCCTATACAATACATTTGGAGTTTTATTTACAAATGTATGTCAGCAAATGTATTGGGAAGAACAGGTTAATTGCCTGTAACTATGGTTCTTTGAATGAATTGAAACCAATGTTTCATCTGCATATCTCAGAACTTTCTAGAGCTTTGCAATATGCGTTCCGGCAGTAGCTGCTCCCATCTTCTGCAAACATGACCAATGCACTCTCACACAACTCTCAATTTGCTGAAGCAGCAGCCAAGGAACTAGGGAAGGCAGAACACAATGGGCACGCAAGCAGATTTTGTGGGAGAAGAAGACTCCATACTTGAGTAAGATGACTGAGGGAGAACGCAAGTCCTATCATCGCCAGTATAGCCGGAGTGACAGTGGCCAACAGAGCCTATAGTCTTAAAAGCCTCCTCATCGAAAAAGATCTCACTGGCTGACTGGTATGGGCAGTAGTTCCAGAAAAGGCACCAGGAGGCTGGGAAGCAGCACCAGGAGCCTGGGAAGCAGCATACACACAGCATATTCCTAAAGGAGAGGGCAGCCATCAAATAGAATTTCCAGCTCATGGAATCCAATTTCTTTGCCTCTCTACTCAATGGAACTGAATAGTGTTTTTGAGAGCATTTCAACTGGGCACATGGTTTTGGGTTGCAAAAGAGTCACAAGCCTCAACCACCTTGTAAAGATCTTTTTTTAATTGGAAGAGATAGAAAATGGAATATCCTAGGACTTTCTAACTACTTGAAGCAAGCATGGGTTTTATGGAATTGATGCTATTTAAGAAGCCTGGCTCTGCACCCATTGAAATACCAGGTCTAAGACAGAGGGTTCTGTTTGTTTTATTGCCAGATCCAAGGCCTTGGCAATTCTCAAAATCTGATCAATGAAGAACAAGACATCACCTGTTGAAGAAGCTGGGTCACATTCACCAACAAAGACAGGTGGAGAGTGCCTTACAATGACAAATCTGAATCGCCCTCAGAGCTAGGCTGTGAAAGTGTGCAGCAGACAGGCTGGAGAGGCTACCAAAAGTGACAGATGAGATGGACTTGTCAATAGTACCAGGAGGCAGATGTGACTGGTATCACAGAACAAGAAGACACTCGCACTTGAAGCTCATACTGAAAGTCCCTTGGAATATGGGTCCATACTGAAGACTAGGATAGTAATACTGAAAGTAATAGAATCTGGGACTTAGTCCTGCAATTGATGGTTTTTATTTATTTCGTATCAAAAGCATTGCATAATAAATAAGTTTAAAAGCGATAAAATAAAGGAAATCACAAACAGCTAAATAGTTTTAGACCAAAAGTGGGAACAGCAATCGCACTGTCCGTAGCTTTAAACAATTCCTCCTCCGTGCATGAGGTAAGGCATTGTGGGCAAGCATACATATGAGGAGTTGTTTGTTCTGCTCCACAGTCACACAAGGTGGAGGATTCCGCCAGGTAGTGCCATCTTGCCAGGTTGTCTTTTGATCTGCCCACTCCGCTTCTTAGTCTATTTAGGGACTTCCAAGTTGCCCATTCTTTGTTTGTCCCTGGAGGCAGACCCTCATGGAGGGGGCCATCGAGTTGAGATTGCCTGGTTTAGCTGCCCAGAGGGACACTCTTGCTGTTGCTGGGGGAACATCAAGAGGAGTGGTGGTTCTCATGAAGCTCCTCCTCGACCTAAGTCTACTGGGAGGAAGCTGATAGTCAAAGCACTGGATAGTATTAACAGAGGTATCGGGTTCCTCTGATGGTGATGGGAATTACCACGTTTCTTCAGGATTCCCATTGAAATGATAGCCATTTTCATGACACTAGTACAAATGAAGTTTTCCCATAACAGTGGTATAGGGATTCATGCTAATATCTGTACGACTTGAAGTAACTGGGCCTGGAGTGGCAGTGCCCCTGTTGAACATGGCAATAGCTATGGGAAGACCTGAAGTAGTGCCCAAATAGACTACAGAATCTAGAGTATTGTGATTTTGTGCTGGCCAAAGCTGACTGCAGTCTTGAACTTCAATGCTGATGAATCTTTGAACATCCGTGCAGGTGATTTGGTACCAGGGAAGAGATCAGTCCGAAGGTTACAATGCAGTCCATCTGCTCCATTTAGGTGGAGTAGAAGGAATGCCTTACAACTCACCTCTGACCGATGCCTACAATTGTAGCCAGAGGAAAGCACTCTTACACTGAAGATTGCCCAGACGGCATTGATATTAGTGCAGAAGACGCCCTCTCCCAAGAAGGTGGAACAACAAGAGTTTCCTGGGTTTGAGGCTGGGGAGACTTTATGATGCAACTGTACTTGCAAAGGGTGTAGACAAGAGATCTCTGATCCCTCAACTTCTTTTCCTTCTTGTACTGGCTGCCAGTTCCAACAATGGTCCTGCCTTGGATCAACATGATAGTGTCCTGCAAGTGTATCTGAAAGAGCAGCCAGGAGTTGATGGGAGAGATGATGGTTCAGAGATCAGGCTGTCCAAAGCTTTCTGAGACTGCAGACAGATGACGATTCCATCAAGACATCTTAAGAACCAACTGTACAGATGAACACAAGGACCAAGGTGGAGAGTGAAGAGGTCAAAGTGCGATGTGAAGATACACAGAGGCTGTATGTAATAGCCTATTACCAGTGGCCTGGTTAGCTGTATTCAAGGCCTTCTCTCACAGGACAGCATTTCACCTAGAGGAGTAATCCCAGCAAGCCTGAGGAGTTAATGCTTGAGGATCAACAACTGCTCTGATATTGGGCCTTCTCCAAGACATGGAAGGCACTTAGAATGGGTCTTTTCTGGAATTTTGTTGCTGTACAGCAGTGGTTCTCAACCTGGGGTCTCCAGATGTTTTTGGCCTTCAACTCCCAGAAATCCTAACAGCTGGTAAACTGGCTGGGATTTCTGGGAGTTGTAGGCCAAAAACATCTGGTGACCCCAGGTTGAGAACCACTGCTGTACAGAATGCACTTTTTGAAAGAACTGGAGAAAGTCATAAGCCTATGGGGTATGAATGGCAAGAAAAGGAACCAAACAAAGCGAACTGAGCCAATATCACAATCCAAATATTATAAGTAAGTCTGAAGTCAAAATGGGGAAAGATCAAGAACTGAAGACCAAGCCAAAAAAAAAAAGAGTAAGAAAGAAGCCAAATAGTAATCCAAAAATTGTAATGAAACCAACTCTTAACAATTCTTAACAATGTTGTTGCTGTAGTGAACTAAAAGAAATGAGGGTTTTAGGCAGGAAGCACACTGGCCATATACCTGGAGGATGGGGGAAGTTAGAACGAAAACACAGATCACTCGGCTCTTGAAGGTTCTGAGACAGGCACTGTATAGGTGTCAATAACCCATTCATGTGAATCACAAAGAGGCAATTTGAGTACTAGCCTATGCAAGCTTATAAAACTCTTAAAAGCTGCAGACATTTCTTGCAGTGAACCTTGATGTATCTCTGAATCACTGCCATAGCTTAATAACCAAAAGGTAAAAATCTAACTAACACTTTATTATCATGTAATCTATTATATCCTTGGCTAACTTGCTGACGTATTACTTAAGATCTTACCCACATACTCAGGTGTTCCCATAATTTCTCTTAGTTCTTCACTATTTTTCATTACTCTGGAAAGGCCAAAGTCTACTAGCCTAACATCTCCCAATGGTGATTCACTGGTTAGCAGAATATTCTGTGGCTGAAAAATAAGTGTATACATTAATTACAACAAGAATGTATTAAAAATTGTGTGGACACTCTAACTGCTTATAATTCTGTCCATTTTAAACAGCAAATGCCTAAATATCTTTTGAAGTTCAACTGACAGTCTAAAATAAGTCATTTAAAAGTTTTAATCCGAATCCAGCCACTTCTGTGCAAACCAAATAATGTTTCCAAATACAATTATATGTTGTATAGAAAAATATTGAAATGCTGAACTGTTACATTGTAAGAAAAAGAGATAATGATTGTTCGCTTGGTTGCTCAAATTGTACAATACGTGGCAGTTTATAGCCACTGTCATAAATGCCTACAATCTAGAAAATGATGCAAGGCAGATAAAAGAAGAAAATGGAAATAAGAAATGAAATAATTTGGGCAATTAGATGTTTGCATATTTTTAAACTATAAACGCACAAAACTTTTGCGTTATTATCTTATACCCAAATGGGCCATTTGATATACCAAGCAACCTATACAGGCTACTATATTTTGATTCACAATCCATCCTATAGTAAAGAAAATAGTTGATACAGTATTATCAGTAATTCAGGGAATTCACTGAGAATTCCTTCAGCTTAAGTTTTACAGAAATTATGTACCACCAATTCACTATCTTGTAGCAGAATTCTGATACTAAGCCAATATGATTTCTTCCCTCTGGTTCATACTAACTCTCCACTTCATCACATAACTTAAATTCCACTGAGTTCTACACTTAAAATCTGCGATTCTGTGGGTCCACTACATTCGTTTTGGTTAAAGTGCAGTTTTTGAGTCTTTTAAACGTGGAGGACAGCATTTTTTCCCCCAAAGTATCAGGAAGAGGTGAGGAAATGGATTTTTCTCAAAACTCCGGTTGTTTTGCAAAATTTTGAATGAAGTAGCACCTGTTGCTCTCAGGTTAGAATCACCCAATTTGTGGGAGGAGAAATTGGGGGAGGAGTCAAAATAAACTTTTTTGGGCAATTTCCGGCATTTCCTTTTGCTCCCAAGCAGAAAGGTTTGGTTGTAAGCTACCTCATAACGCTTCTACTTTGCAAAAAAATAAAATAGCCTTTTAGGGTACCCTTTTCCTGCCATGATTTGTCTGTGTCCTGTGTTGGGAGGGACAGTGCTGTTGCCGTTCCAAATGGTATTCCCTCCCACCCCTTTTCTCTCTCTCTCCCCCCCCCCCTCTCTGCTTTTGGGAATTGTGGGACTTGAAGTACCAAAAAGCACCGAGAGGGGTGGTGGGCAGGGCCAAATGTCTGCAGTGTGGAAATCTCTTCATTGAAAAATATGCAAGACAACTGAGTGCACTAAACAGTGTGATCCCAAGGTAGGGGAAAACTCCTTTTTATTACAGAATGGAGTTCGACTGAACTCTCTTCTACTGAACACTTCCCAGTGTAATCTGATGAAGTCCTCTGTTTCTTCATAGTTCCTCTATCCAATCTGACCTATCGTATATACCTGAGTATAGACCGAGTTTTCAGTCCTTTTTTAAGGCTGAAAAAGTGCCCCTTGGCTTATACTCGGGTGAGGGTCCTGGCAGGAAAGTGTGGGGCTTAAAGACCAGGACCCTCACCTGGAGAGAGAAGGAGAGGAAGGCCTCCCGACAAAAGATTCTCTCAGGTAAAAAAAAGCCAGGCCTTGACACTAAGCCAATTCAATGCTAATCAAGGTGGCCAATTGCAATATTCACACTTACCTCAAGCAGATAAGAGTTCTTTCCCCACTTGAACATTCCAGACATATATAAACCTCATTTACTGGTTGATTCTTGTCTGGAATTCCCCTGCTTTTTGAGTCTTGCTCTTTATTTACTGTTCTGATTTTAGAGTTTTTTAATACTGGTAGCCAGATTTTGTTCATTTTCATGGTTTCCTCCTTTCTGTTAAAATTGTCCATATGCTTGTGGATTTCAAGAGAAGGCATGCTCCACAGAGGTAAGAATAGAGTAGGAAGAGACCCCCAAAGGCCATGCAGTCCAACCCTCTCCTGTTCCCATGCAGAAAAAGCACAATAAAAAACTCCCAAAAGTGGCAGCCCAGCCTATAGTGATGATGATGATGATGTAGAAAGAGACACCCCCCAAAGGCCATGTAGTCTAACCCCCTCCTGTTCCCGTCCAGGAAAAACACAATAAAAGCTCCCAAAAGTGGTAACCCAGCCAATGATGATGATGATGATGTAGGAAGCGACCCCAAAAGGTCATGCAGTCCAGCCCTCTTCTGCTCCCATGCAGGAAAAGCACAATAAAAGCCCCAAAAAGTGGCAACCCAGCCTCTAATAATCCACTTAATTTTTCTGCCTAAGTGGAGTATCTTGCATTTGTCCCTACTGAACTTCCTTTTTTGGTTTTGGCCCATCTTTCTAATCTGTTAAGGTCATTTTGAATTCTGCTCCTGTCTTCTGGAGTATTAACCATCCCTCCCAATTTGGTGACATCTGCAAACTTGATGATCATGTCTTCTAACTCTTCATCTAAGTAAAGAAAAATAAAGACACTGTACAGAACCGAGCCCAGGACAGATAAAGAGGAAGCAAAGCCAACACTCAGGAAGGAAGGAAGGAAAGAAAGAGGCAGAGACCATTTTTATTTTTGAAAGTTACTAGCAGCTGCCGCATTTCCCACCCTTATACTCGAGTCAATAAGTTTTTCCAGTTTTTTGTGGTAAAATTAGGTGCCTCAACTTATATTCAGGCCGGCTTATATTCGAGTATATACAGTAATTGTAATTCCCAACCACACCACCTGCAAAGATTCCAGCAGGCCAGTTCCCAAAAGATCTGGAACTTCTGGCCTTTAATTGGTTAGATCATTAAGACAGATCAGGGACTTTTTGTAATTTCTCATTCTTTGAGTTGACTGTAGGTTGGGGGAGGGTTGTCTTGCTTTATAAACTTTCCAGGCTATACCTTGGGGAAATAATATCTCAAAATTGCAAACACCACTTGAAAAGCTTCTGGGATGTGCAATTTACCTCTACATGCAACTAGGATATTTATAATTAAATGAAAAGATTATGCTAAAGCAGGTATATGGGTCCTTGATGCTGACTCAAAACGATCAAATTCAAAATGATCTTGACAGACTAGAGAGATGGGCCGAAACTAACAAAATGAAGTTCAACGGGGACAAATGCAAGATACTTTACTTCGGCAGAAAAAATGGAATGCAAAGATACAGAATGGGGGACACCTGGCTAGACAGCAGTACATGTGAAAAAGATCTTGGAGTCCTTGTGGACAACAAGTTAAACATGAGCCTACAATGTGATGCGGCAGCGAAAAAAGCCAATGGGATTCTGGCCTGCATCAATAGGGGTATAGCATCTAGATCCAGGGAAGTCATGCTCCCTCTCTATTCTGCCTTGGTCAGACCACACCTGGAATACTGTGTCCAATTCTGGGTACCACAGTTGAAGGGAGATGTTGACAAGCTGGAAAGCATCCAGAAGAGGGCAACTAAAATGATCAAAGGTCTGGAGAACAAGCCCTATGAGGAGAGGCTTAAAGAACTGGGCATGTTTAGCCTGCAGAAGAGAAGGCTGAGAGGAGACATGATAACCATGTACAAATATGTGAGGGGAAGTCATAAGGAGGAGGGAGCAAGCTTGTTTTCTGCTGCCCTGCAGACTAGGACATGGAACAATGGCTTCAAACTACAGGAAAGGAGATTCCACCTGAACATCAGGAAAAACTTCCTCACAATGAGGGCTGTTCGGCAGTGGAACTCTCTTCCCCGGACTGTGGTGGAGGCTCCTTCTTTGGAGGCTTTTAAGCAGAGGCTGGATGGCCATCTGTCGGGGGTGCTTTGAATGCGATTTCCTGCTGCTTGGCAGGGGGTTGGACTGGATGGCCCATGAGGTCTCTTCCAACTCTACTATTCTATGATTCTGATTCTATGACTCAATTCTGCGGGCTTTACATTAAATAATATAGGAAAACAAGATTAGAATCTTACCTTCAAATCAAGGTGAACTACATTATTTCGATGTAAAAATGAAACTCCTTCCAATATCTGTCTCATGAGACGTCTAACATCTTTTTCTTTGAAAGCATCTTCTCTTTCAGCGACACACTGGTCAAAGATTTCTCCACCTGCAGCACTGAGGAAGAGGACATTTGTTTTGGGAGTTTTACACAGGAGAGACATCATACTCAATGATCCACTTCCTGTTTGTAGATTATGTGGATGCTAACAATGAACTTGCTTAACTGGCAAGTAAGCTTTTCAGTATTTTGGTAACCTATCTTTATATTCAGTAAAAAAACAACAAGTTTTTCTAAACCACCTCAATGAATTAAACCTAACATCAATAAATTAAACCAACATAGTCAGACAAAAAATATATAATGACATAAAATCTGAAGAAACGTCCATATATATTTACATAAACCAGCCGGAGCTCACAAAGTTATGTGGGTTAGTTGTGTGGACTATGGTGGTAAATTGGGCTAACATAGACTAGCAGAGCCCAGATGCAAACTAAACAGTAAAAATAAACATATACATTAAAACCAAAAATCAAACAACAGTATTAAAAATAATTATTAAAATCATGTCATCCAAAATCAAAATCCAAGGCTGTTCCATTCATCATTCCATTGTTCCATATACTCATATTGCACTAACTTGCTAGTCAAAAGCTTGGTCCCATAACCAAATTTTTACTTTCTTCTTGAAGGTCAAGAGGGTGAGGGCTGCTCTGATTTCGCTGGGGAGGGAGTTCCATAGCCGAGTGGCCACCACTGAGAAGGCCCTGTCTCTCATCCCCACCAACCTGAGAATGAGGCGGGACTGAGAGCAGGGCCTCCCCAGAAGATCGTAATCTCCTAGGTGGATTATAGAGGGAGATACGCTCAGACAGGTAAGCTGGGCCAGTACTGTTTAGGGCTTTATGGGCTAAAGCCAGCACTTTGAATTGTGCTCGTTAGAAGACTGGCATGGACATCTGTTAGACATACTATTCAAATTCAGTATAAAAATAAGCTGTATTTTTGATGTTTGCAATAAATTTATACTAAAAATAAAACATTGAAACTGGCACTATTCTGAGCAAAATCATGTATTTTCCTTCTCTAGCTAAAGTATCTCTCCTACATAAATTGTGATTACTAAAACAATAAAATCAACCCCCTCTTACCTCAAGTATGTATTACTGCTATGTTCCTCTGCTTTGTGTTTCTGTTCCAATTCTTCTTTTCTATTTTATCATTAGTTGGATTCTAATCTGGGCACATACATTTAAAACTGTGCCCTCTGTTCCATGGCTGCTCCCTCACTAATGCAAGACATTGATTCAGGGGCCCTGTTCAATGGAGCAGATCAAGATATGGGGTCCTAAAGAAGAGGATTTCTGGAAAATGGGCAGAGATTTTTTTTTTTTATCAACGGAGCTCTGCTCATGTAAGGACATCTGTCTGATTCCTTACCCCTAAACCACTCCTTACCCTCTTTAGTAATGTCCCCAAATTGGGTGGATAGGATAATTCACTTCTAACAGACCACACTGAGATCCAACCCTGTGACTTCAGCATCATTTACTCCAGAAAAAGCACTGCTTATTTTGCTCAGTCATCCACTTTAACATTAAATTGGAAACAGACTGACATTCATAACTGTCACATTTCAATGTATCAGTACATTCCAAGAACATTAGGAATCTAATGGTTAGTGTCTAAAATTCTGTGTACAGAAATAACACATGCATAAAGATATTGATGATGACTCTAATCTGCTACAGACCTTGTGCCTTTGTGACCTGTATTATAGAGCTTCTTTTAAACAACTGTCATTAATCTCAGCTAATCAAGAATCTATCAGGCTTTTCTCTTGAATAGGGCTTGTGCCCTAACTCCAGAATTTTCACTGGGTTTTAGGAAGTTAGCTTTGATGTCAAATATTAAATAATCAATTCCATGAAAGTTAGTGGGATTTTCTCCTGTTTCCGTATAGTTAACATGCTAAGACATTTACATGCATTCATTGTTTATTAACTAAAATATAGCTTGCCCTATACCCAAAGATCTCATGGTAGTGTACAAATAAAATCAATTAAAATGTTAAACTGTAGAAAGATAATTTAATTATAATAAAAGTATTGCAACAATTTAAAACATGCTTGTTTAACTGAGAATTTCACATCTCATAATCAGGATTTTTATTATACTGGCTAAGAATGCAAATGACAAAGTCTTTTGTTGAGCCAAAGATTTACATGATAGTCACTGTTTTTTCAGCCTTAACCCAAATTCATAATACAAAGGAATTAATACTCGACCATCTTACCAAGTTATTCCCAAGATTATATATTTAGAGCATTCAGTTTTGTAATTCACACCATGCATTTCAAGGATTCATTTCTAATATTTCTTCAACAGTTACAAACAAGATAATTCTATGTGTGCACCAACCACAGAGTACATGGTACATAAAGAGCTATATGAAATAGATATCTTATAGAGCTGAAATCCCTTCATTAAATCTTATTTTATATTGGTGCTTAGTAGCAAAAGAAATGCAATTATATCCACATTTCAAGAAAGCAACTTGCCCAATGTTGCAAAAAGAGGGCATGACAGAGTCAGAACATACAACAGATAATTTGATTTCCTTCCATTTAAAATATAACATTTCCAATATAATATGTTATTCATTGGAACCCCTTTCATTCTACAAACACACTATATTATAATGAAAATTATACTTACTATTCCAAAACCAAAATCATTTCTGTAGGTGTTTCATACACTTCATGCAAGGTGATAACCCAATGATTGAGTTGTGCTAATTCCAGAACTGCAATCTCATGAATGATCTCCATTCGGCAATCTTGTCCCTTTCTTCTTTTCCTCATAAATTTTGCTGCAAATTCTTTTTCAGTCTCTTTCTTCACACATTTCTTTACTACTGCGAATTTGCCCCTTAAATTAGAAGGGAGCAAAAAGAAAACATTAGCTGGGAGCAGATTTAGATTATATTTACTACACAACAAACTCAAAGCATAAAGAAAATAATTGCTAGTGTTTTAGGGTACTTCCCAACAAACAGCTCTTTGTGCTACCAAGCAAATTACTGACCCCACTAGTCTCTTTCTTTTCTTATTTTTTGTGATAAAGAAAACGATAGAAGGAGTGGTGAGGAAACATATTTGGAAGGGGGGGGAGGGGGGAACAGGAATTTCCACGAAGTAGTTTAGGGCAATTGCACAATAAAACCTTTGTTTAGAATCACTCATATATGTTAAATTCTTTCCTAACTGCCTTAAGGAAATGTTCATGACTTACAAGCTGAGACCTCATGTATATAGATCAACATGCAGCTGCAAAGATTTCTTTGTAAAATAGATTTTTAAAATTATTTCAATTCAAAGTTTTGTCTTTTTGTGTTCTAGCTTACAAAACTAAAAAGCATGAACATTGTAGAACAGTTGACCATCAACATTTGCAGTTTTAACTTTTGCAAATTTGATTGTTCTTGGATTTTATAAGTATGTTTTTTTCTAGGAAACTCTGGATGTGGCACATTATGGTCCCTTGCACACTGAAAGAAAATGCTCTGGTCTGGCACATCAGACATCATGAGCTTCCCCCTGTCCCCACAGTTGAGGTTTTGTTCTGGACTATCCTGGATTGTGCCTGAGCTACCTCTTTATTTTGAGCCCTACAGCAACAGGTTTTCATCATTTCTGCTTAGGTATCACTCCCAAAAACAAAAGTGAACTACTAATATGAATAAACTGTATGCAATATATAAAAATATTATACCTATATTTACTCAAATCTAATGCTCGCCTTTTTTGACTAAATTACCTCTCTAAAATTAGGGTGCATGTTTGTTATTTATTTATTTATTTATTATTTAATTTGTATACCACTCTTCTCCCCCAGGGGGACCCACATTAGATTTGCATTATACAGTAATCTTAGAGCTGAGCCAAAGCAAAAGGTGAAACTGCTTCAGGAGCACTTGGGACATCATGCCTAATTTAATTGTCATGGCTGAATGCTATGCAATCCTGGGATCTTTAGTTCAGTGAGGCATCAGCATTCTTTGGCTGAAGACCTTGTAAAACAACAGCCCCCGTGATTCCACAGCATCAAACCTAGGCAATTAAAGTAGATTCATTATATAATATAGATGCATCCCAAGGCTTTCTTTTCCATTGCTGGAAGTGTTCCAACATGCTTTTTTAAAAAAGGAATTCTGAGTAGGCAGCAACTGTAATGGGCACTTTTTTTGGCCAAATTACAAAGGGTGCTGCTGCTCATTACATTCATCAGCATATATATAGATATAGGTATAGATATAAGTAAAAGTTTTCTCCTGACATTAAGTCTAGTCCGACTCTGGGGGTTAGTGCTCATCTCCATTTCTAAGCCGAAGAGTCAGTGTTGTCCGTAGACGCCTCCTAGGTCATGTGGCCGGCATGACTGCATGGAGCGCCGTTACCTTCCTGCCAGAACGGTACCTATTGATCTACTCACATTTGCATGTTTTCGAATTGCTAGGCTGGCAGAAGCTGGGGCTAACAGCAGGAGCTTACCCCGCTCCCCGGATTCAAACCATTGACCTTCCAGTCAGCAAGTTCAGCAGCTCAGCGGTTTAATCCACTGCACCACTAGGGGCTCAAATATATATATAGATAGATATGTAGATATATACAGATATATGTAATGTACATTTGTGGGACCGAGTAAACAACAAAAGCACTGAACCAAATCACACCAAATTTGGTCACAAAAGACATAATCATCCAATCTACGTCTTTCAAAAAAAAAAACTCTAGAAAAATAAAGTCCAAATTAGAGGATGAGAAAGAGACATTTTCAGCCTGGCTGCAGGTCAGAAGGGTAGGCACTGCCCCCTTTAGGCCCTGCCCACTACATCTCCTAGCAACCTCCTCGGCCACAATGGCACTGGGGGATAGCAAAGGGTTCAGTTAGGCCTCTTCCACACTGCCTATAAAATATAGATTATCTTATTTGAACTAGATTATATGGCAGTGTAGACTCAAGGCCTTTCCACACAGCTATATAACCCAGAATGTCAAGGCAGATAATCCACAGTGTCTGCTTTGAACTGGATTATCCTGAGTCCACACTGCCTCATATAATCCAGTTCTAAGTAGATGAAATAAGATTATAAAAATATAATAATTACTGTGGTATAATAATACAGAACAATATAACATCTAAAATCAGGACAGTAAATAAAGAGCAACACTCTGAAAATGGAAATTCCAGACAGGAAACAACCAGGGCCAGTTATCACCTCTCAACAAAGGATTCCCCCAAGCAGGAAGCAGCCAAGCTTTGAAGCTGCAAGGTGGCTAATTGCAGCATTCATACCTGCCGCACAGAGACTATTAATTGCTACTCAACCTGGCCCACCAAGGATTCTGCAAGGTAGAAAGCGGCCAGTTTTGCAAGTAGCAAAGCTATTCAATGCTGTTCATCCTGGCCAAACAATGATTCCTCTACAAAGGGACTAGCCAGACTTCAAAGCAGCTCTTTGATTGAGGGTGCTACTCCAACTCGCCAAACAAGGATTCCCCTAGGTATAACACAGCCAGGCATTGAAGCTGCAAGGTTATTCAGTACAATTCAACCAGACCAACAAAGGATTAACCTTGATAGAAGGCGGCCAGGCTCTGAAGCAGCGATACTATTCTGTACTAGGTACAAGCAGCCAGGCAAGGCTATTCATTGCAATTCTAGCAGCCCCAAAAAACTATTCCCCTAGAATGCAAGTACCCAGCCTTCCAAGCAGCAAGCCTATTCCATTGTATTCCAGCTCACCAAGCAAGGATTCCCACAAGAAGAAAACAGCTAGGTTTTGAGGCTGCAAGGCTATTTGCTCTTATTCCACCTGGCCAACAAATGATTTCCATAAGCCACAGCAATGCATGGCTGGGCACAGATGGTGCATGTGCATTACATTCGATAGTGCATTAGATTCAAGTAAACAGGGCATGTATTTTCCAAATATTTTTGCGCATGACATTTTCCTCACATGAAACAGAAGACAGAAAGCCAAGGTCGTTGAGAAGAAGCCATCAAAAAAATCAATGTGAACACACTGTTTGGAATCTTATTAGGAATTCTATGGAAAACACCCATTCAAAACGATGGACCCAGTTTCAAAGCAGGATATTTCTTGATAGCAACATGTTACAATTACACCAAAAGTTATAAACAGTTTCATTAATTATGAAGTTATCCAGTTTTACTGACCCTTTTGAGCCAGAAAGAAAATTTAAAAAACAACTGTAAATGGAGAATATCTCATTAGGATGTTTTGGGGACACCATCTTGTGAATGACAGGCAATGGGCTGTTTGTGCGCTGAAAGAGACATCTACTGATAACCATGTGAAACTCTATGTCTCTACTATTTCAAGTGGTAAGAGTTTCATTCATGTATGGTTTGTGGTTGGAAAAATACAGTGATTTTAAATTGGGTACATCTTTTTTAAATTTTCTAAGAAGCCATGGGAATAAGAACGTCTAAGGCTCAGATCATCTATCTCACCACTGCAAAAGGTATTACATAACAGAAGCCATTATTGTTATGTTTATTGACAATTTGGTATGTAAAAGTGCTTACCCTATATACTCACATATAAATCTTGAATTTTTAGTCAACATATCAACCCAAAAAACCTGGGCCAACTTATCCACGGGTCACAGTAAGCACTGTATTTTAACTCTTATCAAAAAAGGAACCATCCCCTTCTCTAAGTAAAATAGTGAAAGTCAAAAGCCAAGACAATTCTGGAAGAACCACTTTGACACCACTTCGAGCATTTTTTAATACTTGCTTTCAAAAATGATGGTGGCAAGCAGGGGTGGCTGCCCCCCAAGGTGGCATTGGTGCTTTCCCCTCTCCACAGAATGACCCTTGACTTTCCATAGGTCATACCATAATCCATGATCCCCCCCAAATCTGCCCTCAACTTATACATAAGGTTGACCTATATATGAGTATAATGTAGTTTGGCTTTGGGCTTATGATTAATTTTTCCATGTGGACCTAGAAATGACAAACCCAAAGTGGGGAGTACTCTGAGCCTGTAGTAATTTTTGAAATTTCAAATCCAACTAGGAAATAATCTATGGGGATCCCTTTCCTCCAAGTAAGAAAACTATATTTGCCCCTCCTCTACAACGTCGATTCCTAAAGTCCAATTCTACTCCATGTTCACTTATTTCCAATAACAACCAAGCTCTCTTGGTCACGAAGGTTTCCATTTCCTTGCTTTGTTATTTGATTAGTAGTACCATATTCTCCTTACTTGGCAAATAATTATTCTCCAACCTCCACTGTTTTTTAAATTAAGATTAGGCTCATCACAGGTGGCATTGCTGTGAAATTTGCTTGATATCCTAATCAAACATTTTTTTTATTTTCTACAAGATGTGCATGTACGTATTAAAAACAAAATCTGTAAAATATTCAGATGCTGCCTTGAGTCCTCTGCAAAGAAAAAGGTGGGACATAAATAAACAAAAATATCTGTAGCTTAGATAGACCACAGTACATTAATTATAATGGATAATTTCCCTGGTTCAAGACTGGTTCAAATATTCACTTCCTGTTAGTCTCAAAAGCTTTATGTTATGATGTGGGGTAAATAATATAAAGAAACAATATTTAACTCTTTGTTAGCCATGCCATTATTACTGAGCCCAACCTTTCAGGTTTTAATAGCCTTTGTTTTGTAGTTCTTAGACACTAATAGTTCTTAGACAGCCACTTGCAACTGCTGCTTTGTTGATTTATACCCTTTTAAAACTGAGCTCATTAATTTTTTTACTCATGTCTTTCAGATAAGTAGAGATTGCAGGTCCCAAAGGGAAGGTAATTAATGATGAGATAAAGTTGTATCTTCATTCTTTTTCATTAAAAATTTGACATTTTACGCTGCTTGGCAGCTTGACAGATTTTTGTCATAGTCCTTACTGACCTCACATTCTGCCATGAAATATGTTATGGCCGGACTTCAAAGTCAGAAATAGATTTTGAGAACCTCTGAACTCCTTTTTCCTAAAGAGTAATATTCTTGACAATGTTCCTGGACTGGTTTCTTTCCTTGGGGCTTCCTGGGGGAGGAACGTACACAGTGGCCATCTTGTCAAGTTCTTGCTTAGATCTTTCTTAAATTATTGTTATATATGAAGACACAGGATGGAGGGGAAGAAGGAGGACATACAACAGCACAAAAACCCTGGAAAATACAAACCAGGTTTAATGAGTGTCTAAAAGTGGGATGAGCATCCTCAACTTGAAATACTCCTAAATCGAAAACTGACCATACATATTGCTGAGATAGTAGCACCTTTATTTTTTGATGGCTCAATATATACAAACTTTGTACCATGTCTATAATTATTCAAAATATTGTGGATAAAATGGCCTTCAGGTTATGTGTTTAAGGTGCATATGAGACATAGAATTTTATCCCATCTCCAAAACTGGAAAATGTCCAAAATCCAAAACACTTCTGGTCCTAAGCAATTTGGATAAGGGATACTCAATCTGTACTACCACCTATGTATTTCATCGGTTTCATGTGATGCTGAGTGCAGAATTTTACATCTTGAAACTTGAATTTTTTTTCTGGTGAAACAGATTTTTAGGTCTCTTGTGAATAAGATCGGAATGAGAGATCTGTGAAAAGAAAAAAAAATCAGTAGAATTTCCTGCTATTAGGGTTATGGGATGAGATACCCAAAATAAATACCAGGCTTTGAGGCTGCAAGGCTATTCACTGCTATTCCATCTGGCCAACAAAGCATTCCCATGAGCCACAGCAACGCGTGGCCGGGCACAGCTAGTTGTCCTATATTTCAACTAAAAACCTTCCAAAAGCAGGCAGTTTGGGTTTTAAAGCCTCTCCCAAACCTTCCAAAACACATCTCAGACAAAAAATAAATTGAAATGATTTCATGTCATTGGGAACTGACTTCTGGCTGTCCCAGAGAATACAGCTATAATCTAACATGGGTCTCATATTGCTAAAATCTGGCAGCATGCCGAACCTTGTTCTAGGGACTGCATACATGATGGTAAGGGAATTACCCTCTCACTATATTTGGCGAATCTCTGCATAAGAGACTAGTGCAGCATCCATAACAGTAAGGCTACACATTCATGAGTGTACAACAAAAACACTCATCAAAGCTGGATCGTTTTTTCTCTGATAAACTTTCTTGCTGGTGCAGCCCTCACTCACCACCCTGGGCACTATAGTGTGTTTTGTAATCACAAGACAGCAAAAAAATTAAGCTGAGAGTCAAGTAGCTGAAACACTGAAAATATTTTTAAAACAATAAATAACTACTACTTTTATTCTTGAACAAAGAAGGAAAATGCATACAAAGATGCAGTGTATCGATCCTTATGAAAACCATATATACCAGGGCCAATTTGACATAATGCAACATTTTAATAGATTTTAAAATAGTATAATTAATTCAACACAGTGAAAACATACATGGGCCTCAACTATTCAGATATATGCCAGCTCTATCTTGGTAAACAACAGCAAAGTAAATGCTGAATTAACTTTAAGATTCTAGAAACACTAAATGTTCTTGCCTATGTAAACAGGAGCGCAACTACTATTCAATTTAAAATTTAAATTTTGTAAGAAATCCTAACAAATATATATTTTCTAATGCAATTCAAATGCACTTAAGTCTGGTGTTACATCAAATCTTTTGAAATCTCATATTCCAAAATATTTTTCTCAATTAAAATAAGTGCCAAGACTGTAGTTCTACATGTAAAAGCTCAAATGAAATCCATGGTAATCAGTTACAAATCAATGTGGTTAAGCACAGGGAATGAGAATTTGTTTTAAGAAACAGATCAAAAGGGGAAACATAAGATTGAAGCACTATAATAATACAAATTATTTAATCCAAGGAAAGGTTGGTGTTTCTTCATTGAGCATGAGCTAAAACTATTTATGGTAAGCACCTGACATTTAATTTCTTTTAAAACTTGGTAAAAGCTCAATGGCTTCATTAACCAAACCTGATCTCTGTTGGCCAAAAAAATCTGAATGGTTTCACTGAAATTCAAATCTGTATTCAAGGGAGCTCAGGTCATTTCTTGAGACTACAAACCTCAAAGGATGGTTTAAATTGGCATGCCTCCTGGCTGGAGGAAAAGAAACAAAGCCCCTACTTGCAAGTCAAGCTCGAGAAGCAAAATGCTTTTACGTCATATATTTATCCACTTTCTGGTTGCCATGGATTCCACTAACAAGCAACTGAGAATCTACCATCAAATAATAGTTTCTTAAGCAATCTACAACACTGTGTCACTATTGTGAATGTTAAACATATTGATAGTAATCACAGGAAATTAATGTTTCTGAAAAAGTAAAGTTTGAAAGCAGAGAAACTGCACTGACTCAAAATTAGTTCTAGATTTCAGCAATGTATACAGGACATATTATGTGCAGCACATACATTCCCAGACTTCTATCTTCTTCCCTCAAATTAGTTTCATTGCCTGTGTTGTTTCTGAGTTTGCAAAAGCATGTTTACTTTAAAAGCAAGCTTCATTCAATTCATATGGGGCTTGCTCCCTACAAGGCTGATCTGCATCCTTAATACAGCACTGCAAGCTCTGAGACAAAAGAGATATAGTTCAGAACCCAATACTCTTGTCAATCTTAGTCTTGCCAGATTTTCAAAATAGCAATAAGGGGCAGTTGACAGAAAGTAGCCAGTAACAAGTGTGTGTTCTACTTAAATACGAAAGAAAAGTATCTATTTCAGTTAACTTGGGCAAATATTTCCCAGTAAAATTAACACTCTGCACATTCTAAGTCCACAATGTGTACATTTCTGTCTTTATAAAGAACCCAAACTCACACATTTTGAATTTTCGGCAGCTTGTTTTTGACAGTATATATTGAAGAAAAGGCCTTCTAAGTTATCCCTTACAATCAGAGTCATCTGTTGTCTCTACAAAGCACATACTTTTTGACCTCCAAATAATGGACCGCCCTTACATAAGTGATACTTGGCAACCTTACTCCGCCTCAATATTAATCAAACATCCAAAAATAAACAATGATTTTTTTTCTCTCACTTCAGAAATAAAATATTTCAAATAATGCTGGGAAATTCTCACTCAGCTACAAAAGCGCACTGAGTGACCCAAAGCAAACCATATCCTCTCAGCTTTAGAGGAAGGCAAAGGCAAAGCATCTTTGATGACCCGAAGGCGGTCAAAAACCCACCTTTTTGGCAGGGGGTGGCCAAATACCCCCCCCCCCCCCCATGCTGTTTTGGCATTATTTTCTCTGGTCCCTATTTAAATATCTTAGGATCAAGGCACAAAGCTTGGAAAGAGCTCCTAGTGTGTCAAAAGGATGCCAGGAGCCTTGGAGGGGATATTCTTGCAGGCTACCTTGGGCCTGAGATGCTCAAGCAAAATTGGTGGGGAATACAAGACATCTCAATGTCTGGAATTTTATTTCCAAGGAGACCAGATTGCCCCTTCCTTGAAATCTTTCTGTTAACAGGCAGCCCCTTTTTATTCTGACAAGGTTTTAAAGAGATTTTTTATAATAGTGTGTTTAGGATGCTGTGCTACTTTAAGCAGAACTTTTTTAAATTGGTTTTATCTTTTTAATTACATTTTATTTTTTAAAGTAAAGATTTAAAGCGTTTTAATTTTGTCAACAGTTTAACTTCATTTTTTCTATGTTTCTGGGTTGTTCTTTTTTTATCTATAGTTGTGAAAGGGGGATACTAAATTTGACCTGAGCAGAGCTGTTGGCAACCAGTAGTCTTTGGAGTTCTTCATACAGACAATCACCATAAGTACAACATGTACTCTTCCAATAAAATATGTACCCAATAATTTTTCTTGGTTGTATTCTTGCAGTTTTGACCATATGTGCACATTTCATGATATATATCTTTTATGGAACTAAATTGTAATGTGTGCTTGTCAATTTTTATAGTTTTTGTGTGTTTTTAACTGTGCTATGTCCCGACTTGAGCCATGGGGAGAGGCGGGTAAGAAATAAAATTATTATTATTACTATTAGATTATTATCATTAAGGCAAATACCTTTTCCCAAAAGAGACTTTAACTTGAGAAAAGATTTCAATATATGAAGCCACATACTTCATACTACAATATTTCTTGCAGCTATCACGTTATCAATGCATTGAGTAAATAACAACATGTTATGAGAATCTAAAATTCTAGTAAATCATGGCTTATCATTCAAAAGCAAGCATGTTGCAACTCATTTGACTACTTATGCCAATAAGAAACACACAATGAGGATGCCACAAATATATAATGGCTTGATATCCTGGGGAAGATAAGCATACAACCCAGCCAATATAGCTTTCAAAGTCACATTAGAAAATTTAAGAATCCAAGGACTGGTTTCAATGAGAGGTGATTAGACTGACAGGTTTACAACTGGCTTAAGGCCAGGAGGGTGACTATATTGAACATGGAACCTGGCCTCAAACTGCTTTGTAGTTATTGTTATTTTAAAAAAATTCCTGGAGAGATGTGCATCAGTGCACCAAAGGCATAGGGGATAAAAGAAAAAGTTACTGTTAAGAGTGGAGGTAAATAAGTACCCCAATTAACCCTCTGTTTGGGGTCAGCAGGGGCGGGTGTCACTGTCTACAGTGTGCTCTCCATTTTGCAGAGCCGATTTTACCCTAGATTTGGAATGCACATGAATCAACTGCAGTGTACTTTTTGACTGAACTCTGACTTTCAAAAGTGTATTGTATCACTTGATGTGGATTACAGCACACATTGCTAATGTGTGCTTCATGGCCACCATGGCTTTGAGTCAGCTTCCAACCACAATATAGTCTCATTGCAGAAGGGCCCTCACACACATGTGTGAAACTAGCTCAAGTCTGATGTCTTGCCTTAAGATATTGTGTATGTACGTGTATATGTGACTTCAAGTTGTTTGTTGATTTAAACAACTCCATGAATTTCACAGGGTTTTCTTACACAAGAAATTAGCTTTTGTTTACATTTCTCAAATGAGTCCCTTCTGTACTTGTGGAAAACAAGTCTCAACACAGAACTGTGACTAGGAATGCACAGAACAGGAGAGCCTACTTATTGTTACTGTCAAAATGCTTAAAGTTCTCTGGCAGGACGTCTTAAATCTTCAGAGTTGCAGCCCCTAGCTCACTTGCCTATGGCAAACTCTGAGTTTTCACGATTTTAAAAATGTCAAGAAATCAGTGGAGCAGACTATGGGATCAGCTTTCTGACAGATACTAGAATGAGGGAGAAGCATGATAACAGAACTAGAAATTTTAGTCAACACACAATAACCACAGTCTACCCATTGTTAAGCATTCTGAAACACATTCCAATAGGAGAAATGCATGTTTAACTTTCCTATTCAAACCAATATAAGTTCTAACTTCATCTGGATTGAGATCAAACTATTTATAATTGGTTAATATCAGTAAATCCAGGGAACAAGAAGTATCAGTATTCAATTTATCAACTTTAAGTTCTTGCAGGTTCATAAGATTTTTAAGAGTGAGAAATCTGTTTATGGACCATGATTGAGAATATGAAAACGATGGGTACTAAATGAAAATACCACACAATTTTTAACAAAATGAAAGCTCGGGGAGAATGCTAACTGTAGTATACATACTCAAAAAGACCATCTATATATGTTAAGCATGAGTAGAACATTCAGGTTATTTGTTACAGTTTATATTTTCAGGGCCCAGCATACATCAGTAACAGTAGTCTAAAGTCACAGCTTTGATCCCTACAAATAAATTGTCAGAATACCACTCCAGGCTTGTCCTATCTTCTGACTAAGCCAAAACGAACTGAAGTTTGTCTCTGACTTTAAGCTTTGTAATTTATGACTGTCTGAAGTCCATAAACATGACTAAGCAGTAAGTCACAACCTGAACAAAGTCAAAATCTGAGATCAGAAAAATTTGCCCTCAGACTGTTATCTGAAGAAAGCAAAGGAGAATATCGTTGACCATCAGCATTTTTATGACATCATGTGAGTTACTATATTAAGTTGCTTTTCTTTAGTGTTCAAGGCTAAAGAAAAGCAACTTGATACCAGGTAATACTCATATGTAGACTTTCTTCAGAGTGAAAAATATTTCATGAGTTCCAAATTCAGACACAGACAGTCAGTTCAGGTTCCCGAAAGCAGCACTCTTCTACTCTTCTCAGCTGATCCACAATTTGCTTCAATAGCTGGTTTCTTAGGTACCCGCTGTTCTATTTCATGCTATTCCTATAGTTTGAAAGAACAGCTAAAAGAGCCATTGTGGCTGCAATCCATTCTTAATTATTCAAGCTCTGTGGTGCCTGAAGTATCCAAATTACATTTCCCTCTTCCACACTTCTTCCAATGTGTCTAGGACACTGGATGCACCTATACAGTTAAGGGAAAGCCTAATTCTTGGTGGTTGGAGCCTCTGCAGTCAAAAGGGGCAAAATTAGCATAAAACCAAAGTGTAATTTACCATATCTCATACAAGTGGGAAGTTTCCACCTAAGGAGGGCAAAAAAAAAAAAAGTCAAGCTTTACACAATTGGCACTTTTGTTGTGATGTGCCTTTAAGTTATTTTCACTTATGTCGATCTCAAGGCTGTAATCAGGGGTTATTCTTGGCAATATTTGTTCCGCAGTTTACTATCTCTGAAGCTGAGAGAGTGACTTGCCTAAACCTCTGCAGCAGGTTCCCATAGTTGAGTGGGGATTTAAAATACCCAAACCACTGTAACAGTGGTTCCTAATATGAAATCCCAGCCAGCTTCTTATCTGATAGGAAATGTGGAAGCTGAAGTCCAAAATGCCCGGAGGACCAAAAGTTGTGAATCACTGCACTACACTATTCTGGGTCTGTAAACCCTATGGTAATAAATAAGAAGAGGCCACAAGGGCCATTTGGCCCAACCCCTTCTGTCATGTAGGAACACAAAGTCAAAGTACAGTAGAGTCTCACTTATCCAAGCTAAACGGGCTGGCAGAACCTTGGATAAGCGAATATCTTGGATAATGAGGGATTAAGGAAAAGCCAATTAAACACCAAATTAGGTTATGATTTTACAAATTAAGCACCAAAACATCATGTTATACAACACATTTGACAGAAATGTTAGTTCAATACGCAGTAATGTTGTAATTTCTGTATTTGTGAATTTAGCACCAAAATATCATGATATATTGAAAACATTGACGACAAAAATGGCTTGGATTATCCAGAGGCTTGGATAAGCGAGGCTTGGATAAGTGAAACTCTACTGTACTCCCAATGGATGGCCATCTAGCCTCTGCTTTAAAATCTACAGAGAAGGACATTCTACACAGCCATGTTGTCAAAGCAGATAATCCACATTATCAGCTTTAAACTGGATTATATGAGTCTATATTGCCATATATTCCAGTTCAAAGCAGATAATCTGGATTTTATTTGGCAGTGTAGAAGAGGCCAATCAGGAGATTCTTCCTAATGTTTGGGTGGAATCCCTTTTCCTGCAGTTTGAATCCATTCCTCTGTGCCCTAGTTTTCAGAAAACAAACTCTATGTGACATCCTTTCAAATACACTATGTGTATTGTGTAACACTATTTTTGTTCCTGAGTTATAAAATGGCATTTTCTAATTGGTTCTATCATGAAAACATGGAAAAAGTTTATTAAACTGCAAAAACCTGGGTTTTGCAGGACCTCTTGCAGCACATTTTGCTATAGTTTTTCAATGAGTCTCTCACAGAGCCTCAACCAATTCAATGTAGTTCATGGCAGGCACAAAAACGAAGTTTCTGGAGTATAACAACTACTCTCAAAATAAGTACAACACAAATAGGAAAGAGCACTTTCAAAACCCCTTTTTTTCAAATTTTGTTAGCACAGTTATGCCTAACATGTCCCCTCTCTGCATTCTTTTCAGCCCTTCCTCATAGGGCATAGTTGCCAACCCTTAGATCATTTTGGGCCTCTTCTACACTGTCAGATAATCCAGGTTATCAAAGAACAAAATCCACATTTTCTGATTTGAACTGGATTATCATAGGGCCCTTCTACACTGCCATATAACATCCAAATTTGCTTTGAACTGGATTTTATGGCATTGTAGTCTCAGATAATTCAATACAAAGCATATACTGTATTGTGGATTTATATGGCTGTCTGGAAGGGCCCTAAATCTACAGTGCCATATAATCCAGTTCAAAGCAGATAATGTGGATTTGATACAGCTGTGCAGGGGCCTTGGGCACCTTTCTCTGGGCATGTTTCAGATTATCAATCTCCTTGAATTACCCAGAAGTTGACTAAGTATCCCAGGTGAGACTAAAACAGAATACAATGGGACTATGACAGGCATAGGCAAACTTCGGCCCTACAGGAGTTATGGACTCCAACTCCCACAATTCCCAACAGCCTGCCGGCCGTTAGGAATTCTGAAAGTTGAAGTCCAAATCCCTGGAGAGCCAAAGTTTACCCATGCCTGGACCATGAGCTCCCTTAGGCCCCTTCCAAACAGCTGTATAATATCCACATCGAACTTTATTATATGGCAGTGTGGACTGAGAAAACCCACTTCAAAACAGATATTGTGGATTATCTGCCTTGATTTTCTGGGTTATATGGCTATGCAGAAGGGCCCTTAGACACCGTACTCCTATGGATGCAGCCTAGAATCCCACTGGTTTTCGAAGCTGCTGTATCAGTGGTGACTCATGTTCAGCCACTTAAACCCCTTTCACGTGCGCTGTTCTCAAACCACAGGTGTCACTCGTCCTATATCTGTGTTTGCAATATTCATTGCCTAAATGTAGTATGGTACAGAAATTCAGGTGAGTTTGGGCGCAATAAACAGCCTCAGAAGGCACAATGCGATTGTGGTGGTGGTGATAAGCGCAGAAGCGCACTGGGCAGTCTTAGGGCCCTTCCACACAGCCATATAACCCAGAATATCAAGGCAGATAATCTACAGTATCTGCTTTGAACTGGGTTATCTGAGGCCCCTTCTACACAGCCGAATAAAATCCCACATTATCTGCTTTCATCATCATCATCATCATCATCATCATTTAATTATTTATTAATCGCCCTCCATCCATGATGCTCTAGGCGATTTACAAGATAAAATTGTAAAGGATAAAAATACATACATACAAATATTGATAAAATTAACATAGATTAAAAGCTCTAGTAAAGAGCCAGGTCTTGAGTGCTAGGGTAAAAGGCCCTAACTCACGCATGGCTCTCATCTAGGGTGGCAAGGCATTCCATAAGGCAGGGGCAGAAATAGAAAAAGCTCTTCTTTGAACTGAAATATATTTATTTGCTTATTTACATCATTTCTATCCCGCATTTCTCACCTGAGAGGGCTCAAGGCGCCTTACAGATCTGGCAAAGATTCAATGCCAATAAAACAACAATAGAGTAAAAACATAGAGCAATTAAAACGATTAGGCATTAAAACACATGAAACATTATACAAAACTTAAAACATATAAGTGCATAAATCCACTTGTCCAAAAACTTTGCGCATAATCCATGAACCAGGCCGTGTCGAAGCTGTGAAAACTTTATTCGTTAAACGCTTGTGCACATAGCTAGGTCTTTAGCTTCTTTCTAAAGCCCAGAAGGGATGGAACCTGATGGATGTCACTGGGGAGGGAGTTCCACAGCCCAGGAGCCATCACTGAGAAGGCCCCATCTCTCGTCCCCGCCAGTCGCGCTTGCGAGGCAAGTGGGACTGAGAGCAATGCCTCCTCAGACATCTTAAAGTGTTAGTAGACTCATAGGAGATACGTTGAGACAGGTAAGTTGGACCAGAACCAGAGCAGTACTTTGAATTGGGGTCGGTAGCATATTGGCAGCCTGTGGAGCTGCCTCAACAGAATAGTATTTATTAAATAAATAAATAAACTGAAATATATAGCAGTGTAGACTCGGGACTCTCCCACACACCTCTATATCCCAGAATATCATGGCAGGAAATCCTACAGTATCTGCTTTGAACTGGGTTATCTGAGTCTACAGTCAGATAAGGTGGGATTTTCTGCCTTGATATTCTGGAATACAGGGCTGTGTGGAAGTGCTGTGAGTCCACACTGCCTTGTAACCCAGTTCAAAGCAGATGATATGGGAGTTTATACAGCTGTACAAAGGGGCTTGAAGGCCCTTCCACACAACCATATAATCCAGAATATCAAGGCGGAAAACCCTACAATATAGGCAGTGAACTGGACTATATGGCAGTGCGGACTTAGATCACCCAGTTTATCTTTTAGATCTCCTAGAAGTTATTGGAGCCCCGGTGGCGAAGTGTGTTAAAGCACTGAGCTGCTGAACTTCTAGACCGAAAGGTCCCAGGTTCAAATACCGGGAGCGGAGTGAGCGCCCGCTGTTAGCGCCAGCTTCTGCCAACCTAGCAGCTCGAAAACATGCCAATGTGAGTAGATCAATAGGTACCGCTCCGGCGGGAAGGTAACGGCGCTCCATGCAGTCATGCCGGCCACATGACCTTGGAGGTGTCTACAAACAACGCCGACTCTTCGGCTTAGAAATGGAGATGAGCACCAACCCCCAGAGTCAGACATGACTGGACTTAACGTTAGGGGAAAACCTTTACCTTTAGAAGTTAAAACTCTCTCCCTTCCCCCCCCCCCCCCAAAAAGGTCTCCCTTTCCTCACAGTAGGACTGTCCCTTTAAGATACATTTGCGCGAGGGCGGGGCTGACTAACCCTCGGAAGCCCCGCCCACAGATACGCCGAAGAGGGAGCCCCTCACCTGCCCAGCTCGCGTCCGGGGCTGAGGCGATACCGCTCCCGGAAAGGCTCGGTGCGGATGGGCGTCCTAATCTCCGACAAGCGCCCTCCTCCTCCTCCTCCACGCCGCTGCTGCTGAGGCGCCCGGCTGACTCTTGGGTGGCTCGGAGCAGGAGGTAGAGGCGGCTTCTTCTCCTCAGGACTCATGGCGAACGAGAAGCGCGCTCACACTCTCTCTCTCTCGCCCGGCTCCTTCGGCGGCAGCGAGAGACTGAAGGCGGCGGCGGCACAGAAGAAGGAGTCGCCGCCGCAGCCTCCGCGGCACGCGCCCTTCTGACTGGCAGCTGGAGAGGAGCCGACGGAAGCCCCGCCCCCTCGCCAGCCCCGCCCACCTTCCTTACCTTGCGGCCAGGAAAACAAAAGGGCGCGAGCGAGGCGGAGCGGTGAGGCAGCGCCCCCTGCCGGCCACACAACACCTCATGCCCTGCAGAGGGGAAAGCATGGGAATCGTCCCCTTTGGAGGCTTGCGTGCCCATCAGACTCACACCTGGAAGCTTAAGAGCTGACAATACATTCATCACAAAGTCAGGATTTTTTGTTTTTTTTTATCAGGAGAAACAACAATACCCACTCTAACAACTATCATGTCAGACTACACAGAGAAGCCATTGAAATCCACAAACATGTGGACAATTTCAACAGAAAGGAGGAAACCATGAAAATGAACAAAATCTGACTACCAGTATTAAAAACTCTAAAATCAGGACAGTAAATAAAGAACAATACTCTGAAAACTGAGGAATTCCAGACAGGAAACAATCAGGGGCAGCCTTTTTTTTTCATGTCAGGAGCAACCGGAGTTGCTTCTGGAGTGAGAGAATTGGCCGTTTGTAAGGACGTTGCCCAGGGGACACCCAGATGTTTTGATGTTTTACCATCCATGTTGGAGGCTTCTCTCATGTCCCCGCATGGAGCTGGAGCTAATAGAGGGAGCTCATCCACGCTCTCCTTGGGTGGGATTCGAACCTGAGCCTTCAGGTCAGCAACCCAACCTTCAAGTCGCGAGGCTTTTATTCCCTAGGCCACCAGAGGCTCCATCAGGGGCAGCTAACACCTCTGAACAAAGGATTCCAAGCAGGATTGAAGCTTGCAAGGCCATTAATGCTAATCAAGGTGATTAATTACAACATTCACACTCCAACAGACAAGAGTCCTTTCTCCCAGCCTGGACCTTCCACAGATATATAAGCCTCCATTGCTCTGAGCCACAATGGCTTTTGGGTTGTGATTCCCATTATCCCCAATCGACATGATAGGAGTTGTTGTTCAATAACATCTGGGGACTGAACACTATGTAAAAAAAAAAATAGTTGGCCTTGTATCCAGATTCTCCATCCATGGATTCCACATAAAGCAACCATAAGACTGATGTGGCTCACAGTTGAGTAATAGGTCTATGTGAGAAGTGAGATACTAAGCCTGAAAACAAACTTGGGCAGGGACCAATCTCTCTTCTTTACAAACCTGTCTTATGCAGCTGCTACTGCCATTCCTTCTCCAGCTTCTTTTGTAGTTTTTCTTTGCAGGATTGCTGCATGGCCATTGATCCTCCTGCTGGTGGTTTGGTTAAATTTTGAGACTATTTGTCCCTACTCTTAGCCCAGCAGGTGAGGAACCCTCTTTCCTTCCATGATAATCTATCCTGCCCCGGGCTGGGATTATCGTAGTAGACTGATCCTCCCGGGATTTTCCTGCCCCCTTTTCAGCTTTCATTCCTGGAACATTCCGCTCTCGGTTCTGTAGAATGTAGCACAGGTCTAGTATCTTTCTTATCAGAAGGCACTTGCATTTATGGCTCAAAACAGAATACAGTAGAGTCTCACTTATCAAAGATAAACAGGCCGGCAGAACACTGGATAAGTGAAAATCTTGGATAATAAGAAGTGATAAAGAAAAAAAGCCTATTAAACATAAAATCTCTCTATATAAAAGAGTGATGGCATCAGGGCAGCGGACAAAACAACAAAACTACAGGCCCCCCAACCTTGAAATTTGACAACACAACCCATCATTCACGGCTCTAGCTTGATACAACAAAAAGAAAAGAAAAATAAAGTCCTAATTACAGGGAGAGGAATAATAGTTTTTATCCAATTGCTGCCAGTTTAGAGGGCTAAGCTCTGCCCACTTGGGTCTGCTAGCAACCTACTCAGCCCAGGGGACAGGCACAGTTAGGCCTCACTTAGGCTTCTTCCACAGATTATCAGATTTGAACTGGATTATATGACAGTGTAGACTCAAGGCCCTTCCACACAGCTATATTATCCATTTAGAATCTTATATTACTGCTTTGAACTGGATTATCTTGACTCCACACTGCCATATAATCCACTTCAGTGTGCATATTAAACATAAAGACAACCATACAACAGACATTCAATGCCACCACTACCTCAACAATTTCTCACCAACACCACCAGACAACGCCACAGCAACGTGTGGCCGGGCACAGCTAGTTACATTATGATTTTATAAATTAAGCACCAAAACATCATGTTTTACAAGAAATTGACAGAAAATACAGTTCAGTTCACAGTACTGTAATGTTATGTAGTAATTACTGTATTTACGAATTTAGCACCAAAACATTGCATCGTTTACTACAAAAACAATTACGGTAGAGTTTCACTTATCCAAGCTAAACGGGCCAGTAGAAGCTTGGATAAGCGAATATCATGGATAATAAGGAGGGATTAAGGAAAAGCCTATTAAACATCAAATTAGGTTATGATTTTACAAATTAAGCACCAAAACATCATGTTATACAACAAATTTGACAGAAAATGTAGTTACTGTATTTACGAATTTAGCACCAAAATATCATGATATATTGAAAACATTGACTACAAAAATGACTTGGATAATCCAGAAGCTTGGATAAGTGAGACTCTACTGTACTACTAAAAGGCAGACTGCCTTGGATAATACAGAACCTTGGATAAGTGAGACTCTACTGTAGAAGTCCCTGGTGTAAAAAAGAAAGCCGCGTGAACCTTGTAACTGGCCCCTTTCAACTGTTTAGCCACAGCAGTTTGGATCAGCTGAAGTTGCTCCAAAGCAGCCCCATGTACTGGAATATAAAGCGTGCTTACAGCAAATGAAGCAAGATTAGTGTTTCATCACTGCCAAAACAGTAACTGACATGGTTGGGGAAATAGCTGTAGCTGGCGGAAATATACTCCCAGCCAACTTGGGGATTCATTCCATGTACAAAAGCCAACCAGACTGGCACTGAATCTGAATTCAGTCCTGGCAGTGACAGCAGGTGCGTTATCACAATGGGAGATCCATGTAGCAATGTCCCCCATGGGAAAAAAAAGGCTCAGGAATTTAGGGGAAACAGCTCTGGGCTGCCGCTGCTGCCCAATGTCTAGGGTATTTGAGCAATTGTGCTTAGTTGGAAGGACTAGCCCAGGGGCTTACTCCCAAGCCAAGAAGTGCAAAGAATGATAATGTATTCAGGATAGAGATAATAAATCTGAAATCCATCCTAAACAATCAGTGTGAAAATCCCCTTCCTGATTCTAATTTTGATAAATAATTTCACATCCCAAAGTGTGCAGATATAATCAGCATATTATCATGGTGGATAGATGGTTTATATCCTGCAATGGGAAATGCAACCTTTAAATTTAACCAGTAGTCATATCCCCCTCTGCTTGCCAACCACCATGTTCAGTAGTATATTCTACGGAAGAATAATCTGTGATCTATTTTAAAAAATCTTATTTTGTCCTCATTTTCAGCAAAATACTATGCCAGGTTTTATCAGGCAGTTTTTAAAGCTTTTACATTGATACAACAAGAAATATTTAGGCATTTGCACCCCAGGTTTCAGGCCATGCATGGTGTTTTAGGAATAAGCAAGGTCTTTTAGAATTAATTTTAATGGCAGGTTTGGATCTGGTGAGATCCTGGAAACCACTTTTGAATTGTATTTATTTACAAAATATTAATTAAATCGAAGACCACTGAATCTAGTAGTAAAACTGATGTCCTGACATCTAACCCCCCCCCCCCCGGGTATTGACAACTACATGAGTTTTAAAGGCTATTTTTAAGTGTATTCTATTTTAATTTGTTTTTTAATCTTAATCCACACTGTGTGTTTTTTTTAATTTTTGTATATGCGTTTTTTAAACTATGACCAAAGTGTGGGATTGGTAGCCGCCTTGAGTCCTCACGGAGAGAAAGGCAGGCTATAAATAATAGTAATAATAATCTCAACTAATTGATTCCATAGTTTAATTTCATACTTTTTCCCTCTCTATAGTAATGTGCGTGTTAACAGTTACTTGTCAAAGACACAGACCATTCACTGCTGTAACTTAAACTAGGCAATCTGCATCTGTGTGAATGAATCCAGTTCCTTACCTGTAAAATAACTATACAGATGCTTTTAAAAATTAGCCGAACATAGGCCTGACCTAATTATCAAACACTTATTATTAGTGGTCATCACTTAAACTCCATGATACATCAAACTTAGTCTGGCATGTTTTATTAACTGCACCTGGAGGATATGTGCCAATAATAAGACCACTGAGATCCAACACAATATGTGAGAAAAAAACCAAGCTTGAGGTTGTAGAAAAGGCTCAATTTCTAGCTCAACCTACAGGAAAGAAAACATTAACCAAACCACATGATGCCATAACAAAGAGATTTTATTGACATTCCTTTACAGTGATATGATTGAATAGAAAGCACAGCCTGAGTATCATGTTGACATTTTTCCTGTCAATAGAAGCAAAATCAGCCCAAATGTGGACCTTTCCTGCCATTGACTTGTAAGAAGTCTTTAATGAAACCATAACAGACACTTGGTTCTAGATAAATTGGAAGCTGCAGGGAATTTAGCTAATGTTTTAGTACTGATTCTACTATCTACAGGTATCGGTTGAATAGATCACAACTATTTCTAGGGAGAAAGTGACAATGTAACCTTTATAGAAAGGCTATTCCAGATTTGTGGTGTGTTGCAGTCAACCTTTAAACACTGAGGTACTTGTAAAAAGCACCATCTTAAAAGTAGAAATTATTCTCAGTGTGTTATTTGACTGAACTAATTGCATCTTTGTTGGGAATTCCTTCCTGAGATGTTCCATCACTCCTGAAGTTATTGGCAATAGTCCCATAGACTTTAGCATACCTAAAATTTAGTTCAGGGCGGATGTTTTGTTCAAGAAAAAATAAGAGTATTCTGACACCACATTGTTACCTAAATTATACACAAAAATATGATTATCTCCTTGCCACGAGGCATATGTGAATGTAGAAAAGAATATTAATTTCAGTATCGTTTATTGCCAAATATGTGGGCTTAGGTCCATTGATTTAGCATTTTTTAATGATATGTTTACTTGGAAGTAGAATCTCTTTAAATTACGAAATGGTATTTACAAATTAATATGTTTAGGTGTAAGTAGCCAATCTCACACTGGAGCAATGCCACTTTTATACTGAAGGGACCTGCAGAAAATAAAGCAATCGACCTGGTTGTGAACTCCACCAGTGTTGATCTCCATTAGTAAAACTTTATTTACATGAAAGAAGTGAGAATGCTGTTATTTTTTAATTGAAATACTGAAAAATTCATTAATATACAGTACAAAATCCAATTTGCCCATTTGCTATGCCAAAATGAAAATTCAAATATGCCAAACAGAAGAAAAAATGTCTAGGTACTGCAAATCTATGACCAAAATAAAAGCAAACAGCAATGTGGGGGCAATGAAGGTTGTGTTGTTTTGAGACCCAGGCCTGAACTATCTATAAAATTACTGTCTAAGAATCTATTGCTTATCACTGCATGTGGCCTTATTTTTATGCATCCTTAGTAGTGTTGGCCCCACTTCTTATCAGAAGGTAGGACAACAGTAACATGGGAAAGTTATGCAACTGCTCATCTGTGATGTTGTTTCATCCATCAAAATTCCTAGGCACCATAGGATGAAATAATACACAGGAAAGCATCTTCTATGTTGCCGAGTTTTAGAATGTCCCCCCCTCCCCCAATGTCCATTTTCAATGCAATTTCTCTGGCCTAGGACAAAAAAGAAGTCCTCGGTACATAAATATAGTTCATCTGCAAGAAGCAATGTCTCAATGATTACTCTGACTTCTTAAATTCCTAAAATGTTATTTCCTTTCCCAAGAGAATGCAGGGATTGTCATCCAAAATGTTTAGAAGGCCAAGGGGTTCCTTTCCTATGCTATGGAATAATAGAATCAGAGTTGGAGGAGACCTCATGGGCCATCCAATTCAACCCCCTGCCAAGAAGCAGGAAATCGCATTCAAAGCACCCCCAACAGATGGCCATCCAGCCTCTGCTTAAAAGCTTCCAAAGAAGGAGCCTCCACCACAGTCCGTGGGAGAGAGTTCCACTGCCAAACAGATCTCACAGTTAGGAAGTTCTTCCTGATGTTCAGGTGGAATCTCCTTTCCTGTAGTTTAAAGCCATTCTTCCGCGTCCTAGTCTCCTGGGCAGCAGAAAACAAGCTTGCTCCCTCCTCCCTATGACTCCCCTTCACGTATTTGTACATGGATATCATGTCTCCTCTCGGCCTTCTCTTCTGCAGGCTAAACATGCCCAGCTCTTTCAGCCGTCAAAGCTGTGAAAAGGAGATTTTTTAATTAAAAAGGTACCATAAAAATACATGATATGATAAAAAGCTTACAGTGTATGATATTTATAGTGATGTTTTTTTTCTCTCAGATCCAGAGAAACTATATTTCCTAGAATAAAAACACAAAGTTTTGGGAGCCAAACTTTGAACTGCATCGACCCTATTTCACCTTCCAGAACAGAAGAGGATACAATTCTGTAGTGGAATTCGGAGTACATTTATCCTGCTTCAGATGCCTTACTGCATATACAAATCCTTCACCATGCTACCAAAATAGCTCAATTTTTTAATAAAATATAGCTTTTAAATACTTTAAAAATGTAAGTATACAGTATAACAAGGAAAGGGTTTTAATAGTAAACTATATTGTATTTTGTACATTTTTGTATTTGGCCCACCTGGAACTAACTAGTGAGATATCTACAGTTTGACAACCTTGTCTGAATTCCAGATTTTTGTTAATGCCATCTAAATACAATTACACAAATGAACTGAGGCCTAAGGTGGCATGATGTTCATAGGATTCTGTGGACAGTGGGTTGTGTACTGGACATTTCCTTTTAGGCAAATCTTCTGGAGGGTGCAGCTCCACAAGACTTACTAAACACCTTTTATTTTCAATGAGATTTACAATATGTTTAATGAGATTCCATTGAAACAACAGTTGCAGTGGTGAAAATGCCTACCACACAATGTGTCCTTGTGTATTAAGTACAATTCATATGGTCATTAAGTTTGTTTTTTATATCAACCAGAATGCAAGCCAAATTAGTCATGAATATGTATCTGCTCTTCATATACATACTTAATGCTTTAAGAGCCCATCCATTTCTTATTTTTAAGAATAGTCTAGGTTACTTAAAATAAAGGTTTATTAAACAAGGAGGCACCATATTACTGGCATTGTTAAATGAAAAGATGCAATCATATTCAAATTAAGCCATGATCCAGCCAGTTAACGTCTTCCATGTTTCATTAAATGTCAATAGAAAATAACTAAATACTTGCTTAAATCTCTTTCACTGACAGATAGACCCTAAACATTCTTAACTTTGGCTGGATACAATCTCAAGTTTTCAATATGTTACTCTATTTTGGCATGGTATATCTTAATCGTTATTATTTTATTTGGGTGAGAGATTATTCTGAAAATATTTCACCCTGAAGGAAGTTTGATTTTTTAAATACAGTAGAGTCTCACTTATCCAACACTCGCTTATCCAACGTTCTGGATTATCCAACACATTTTTGAAGTCAGTGTTTTCAATATATTGTGATATTTTGGTGCTAAATTCATAAATACAGTAATTACTACATAGCATTGCTGTGTATTGAACTACTTTTTCTGTCAAATTTGTTGTATAACATGTTTTGGTGCTTAATTTGTAAAATCATAACCTAATTTGCTGTGTAATAGGCTTTTCCTTAAGCTCTTATTATCCAACATATTCGCTTATCCAACATTCTGCTGGCCCATTTACGTTGGATAAGCGAGACTCTACTGTCCATAGTGCCTTTTTCAAGTGACTATTGTGTAACTTTATTTGGCCGAATTCTCTGGGTCTATTCTTCAGTTCCTTGACCTGCAGAATATAACTGGAATGAGAGAAGGAGCTGAATTTCGGCTCTTGGGCACCAGCCTCTTTCATGCTCCTTGCATCTCATTCCTCCCACACAACATAGTCAAAGGTAAGGATGATCACAACACCAGCATTTAAAGTACTGTCCTCATCAGAGTATCCATGCTTCAGTGTGTTTTGTTTTTTTATGATTTTGCCAATGTTAATCAAAACCCACAAAGCTAATTAGTTTTGCTGTTTGCTCTGATGAGAAAGAAGGTCAGAATCTTCAAATTACTATTCAATAGCATACTAGGTAGACCAATGGCTTTAGGAACAAATTCAAATGTTTAATAACTAAGGAAAGTTGTCATTCATGGTACTTCAACATTATCATTCTCTGCAGCTTCACACATAATTCAACATTGGTTGTATGTTTTGTGTAGAACCAAATCTGCAATTATTGGGTATTTAAGACTGAAGAGAAATGAAACAGAAACACAACTGTGTTAATCAGCGTATGTTAAAGAATTAATGGCTTTCAGCACATGGTGCAGGATTGTCTAGATCTCTGTATGGAAATGTTTTAACATCAAAAACAAAGAAACAGTAAATGGGAGCAGAAGATAGTAAGAGAATATTTTTCAGGTTGTTTTGTTATGTACAATAATTAGGACATGTGTTGTTGTTTATTATGCTACATAATGAGACATCCTTTTTGAGTGCACAAATGTGTGCTTGTGTGTTGCTGTAACAATAAACTTTATCTCCCATCCATTCATCAATAGCTCTGAAGTACAATGATTCCCAGTATTGGTAATTAACTATCAGTGACACATTGCATTGCAGGTTTGTTTTGTTTTGAACGTCTTATCTGCACCACACATCTGGCCCAACTCCAGCTGCTGTAGTTGATTTGGAATATGAGTCTGTGTATAAAAATTCAGGTTTGCTCATAGGTGCCCCTCACAATTTGTACAAGAAAATCAAGGACAGATGAAGGAGACTTGATCAGTTCCATTAGTGGATAGAGCTGTTAAGACGCAAGATGGACTGTAGGTTTAATCCAGAAGAGATGGGCATAGAAAAGCTTGGAATGCTTGATTTTTGTTTTTTAAACAACATAGGTGGACGTAAACATTTATTAACATTTGGTCAAGTGTAGCATAACTTGCATTCATATTTTCATTATTACTAATGGAGGTATGTGGAGATACACAGAGACCTTGAGACTGTTGGTTTTTTTTTATATTGCATACAGGCTAGTTGTCCATTCAGAACCAAATATGAAAGCATGAAGGCTAGTTCTTAAAGGAAGGCTGTTCTTCATGCACAGCTTTTGTCGATCTTGATTTTGCCTCCGGAAATAAAAACACAGAATATCAAAATCATATGGCAGCAGGGTAGGGAGTGATGTCACTGAACAGAAAAAACACTTCAAATGCTTCCATTTTTTTCTCATTCAAGTCCAAAGGTGCTAGTTTCTTCAACAGCTGTCAACAGCTTTTCGTATAGCATAGAATATGATGGGTAAGGTGGAAGATCCAAACGATTGAAACACGTGTGTGCCCTGTGTAGAGAAAACATGTATATTTTAAAATATTAGGAACCCCATCAGAAATCCCTAATGGATTAGTTAAATTTATAAACAGCAAGGGAAAAGTGAGGCAAATACAAATTTTCTTAATGCGTTTTTGTCACTATTCTGCCAAAGAACCGATGGTAATAGGAGGAGATCCATAGAAAAGGAAAGCATTTCTTCTGAAAAAAGACAGCATTATGGCATTGCGTCATTTACCAATTACAATTACAGCAAAAGTTGAGAAAAACAAGCATCTCTATAAAGTAGTAAATCCAGTAATTTCCATCAGATTCCCACAAAGATAGCAACTCACAACCCCTTTTTCCCCTGCCTTTCTCCAGATTTTTAAAGCTGACAACACCCTTTTTCTCTTTTGCTGAATTATCCAACTCAGACATTTTTTCAGGAGTCTGCAATGAGAGATTGTGGTTACCTCCATCCCAGTGATCTTCACAATTAAGCCAGCCAGCCAGGTGAGATTTAATGGGAAAAGGGGAGGAGGTGGTTTGGGAGATGGCAGAATGAAAGAGGTAAACCAGAAAATTTTCTCCTGCTTTGTTTTTGATCTAAGCTGAAAAAGAATGTATGATCTGAGGCATCAGATCCTCTCTAATCTCAGAAGCTAAGCATGGTTAGGCCTGGTTAGTATTTGGAAGGGGATCATCAGGGAATATCAAATGTTATAGACTGCATTCAGATGAAAGCAAGGACAAACCTTGCTTGAATAAAACTTTCCAAAAAACTCTGATACATAGGGTTGCCATAAATCAGCTTGAAAGTACATAACAACAAACGTCTCCCTAAGCAAATAAAAAATCTGAAACTAAATCAAGCCTGAACTCTCACTAGAAGCTAAACTAATTAAACTGCAGCTACTGTATTTTGGACATACCATAAGATGGCACTACTCATTATAAAAATGCCTTGGCAATGTGGAAGATGATAAGAGCAAGATTGCATTACAGTCAAGTCAAAAAAGCCACAGCCATGAATGTCCAAGACCTGAGCTCTTAATAACAGCCTATGCTGGAGATCTATCACTGGTTATCATACATTGATGCAACTTGACAGCACATAACAACAAACGTTCACACTTTTTTTTAGACCAATATCTCTGCAAGTTGTGATCAATCCTGCAGTCAGTTAACTTTGCTAGCACCTCTAGGGAAAATTATAATATGATAGTGTCATGGAACCCAGTTACAGGGCTTTGGTAATTCAGCCCTGTAACTGGGAGTCATAACATAAACAATCCCAGGAGCACCTGGCAGAAGAAGATAGAATATGCCTGGGAACTTGGGGCCGAAAGTATAAACAATTATAATTGGTCTAGTGTGTGAAAATGGTAGTAATGTGATATTGGGGGTGGGACTTGATGATGATATTTACGTGTGGTGTTACGTAGCATCAAAAGTTATAAAAATAGTTGTATGTAAACATTGGGTCATTCCTGACTTTTCCAAAGTCATGTGTTCTTCAATAAAGATTGGATTTGAGAGCAGCCATCTCTGATCTGCGTTCAGACTGATCCTTTGAAGTGAGCAGGACAATTAAGTCAGGAATCCAGTTCTCACCCTCCTGCAAATTTGCAGTGAAGTGATAATGAGCAGGGAAGGAGATCAAAGCCATGACGGAGCAAAGGGGCCTCCGCTGGGGAGTCTGCCGTTGGCAGAAGAGACATTGCAAGCCATAGCTTCCTCTACGGGATACCCCAAGCCGGACGGCGTGACCCAGAGGATTCCCAGAGGGGGAAGAGGCGTTCCGGCGGCGGCAGAAACCAGTTGGGGATCTGGAGGAAGCATGCCGGAGACCGTGGCCCTGCGGTTATCCATCCTGGAAACTCATTTATCCAGGCTGTCGGATACCGTGGGGAGAATAGTGCCAATATTGGAAGAGAATCTCCAAAAAGAGCACATCCGATATGGCGCAGAGAGAGAGCCAAGTAAAGAAGGAGATTGGAGCCAGAGGGGCCAGCGAGCTTCAACGCAGAGTCCCGCGGCGGCAAGGGACGAGGGAGACGAGGAATACTGGCAGGAGCTGGAGTTCCGAGACAGAATGGCGCGCGAAGTGGAGCGCCAGCGAGCTCTGGGAACTCTGAGGCCGCCATCTCCAACAGAGCTCCCAACCCCCCGAATGGGCGTCGGGGTGGAAAGGCCACTGGGGCCAGGGATCGGGTCCAGTGGATTTGCAGACGAAGGCGGAGAGGAGCGGGGGATCCAGGAAGAGGAGGAGGATGTGCCGTACGACGAGGAAAGGCGAGATGAGGGGGCTACAGCGAGGCCAGTATGCGGATGGGCGGAAGGGCCGACAGCGGCGGCAGACTTTCGGGAGCCGCGCAGAATGACCACCGGAGTGGGGCGCGGCGTGTTCCAAGGAGCCGCCCGAGGAAACCTGATGCAACCCTTCCCCATGCCTCCCAGACAGCATCAACGGGCCGCAGAATGGATGCCAAGAAGGGAAGATCTCAAACTGGAATACGGAGGGGAATCAGATGAACTGAACTTTTTTCTAATTAGCATCAGAGGATACATGGAAGACAATGCACACACATTCCCCTCCGAAGCAAGCAGGGTTCGAGCCATCGGCAACACACTAAAGCGAGGAGCAGCCAGCTGGTACGTGCAACTCCATGCCAGACACGACCCATGCCTGAGGTCAGTGCCCCGCTTCCTCGCCGCACTGGAAAACCGGTTCAGAGACCGGCTAGAGCAATTGAGAGCTCGAGACCAGCTGAAAGGAATAAAGCAGAGGGACAAAACAGTGCCCGAGTACGCAGAGGAATTCCTCCACCTCGCGGAAAGGGTACCAGAGTGGTCTGAAGTGACCAAAGTGGAGTTATTTAAAGAGGGACTACGCCCCGAGATTTTCAGCTGGGCAGCGCACAGAGATGACCCCGAAACGCTCCAGGGATGGATTCAACTAGCGGGGCGCGTCGAATCCACCCTGGCCCAAGTAAAGCGCTTCAGGAGCAGCGGCGGCCAGCAAAGACCGGTGGCGAGAGGTCGAGGAGAAACGAGGAAGCAGGACAGACCCGGAGGGAGGCCGGGGATTCCCTCCAGAGGAGACGACAACAAACCTAAACCGGGATGCTTTGTATGTGGGAAGACGGGCCATCGAGCAGCAGAATGCTGGGCACGGAAGGGGGAGCCGCCAAAACCCTCAAAGCCCAAGCCAGCAACCGGGAGGCGTGCGGAGGAGGAGGTGCAAGCCCCAGAATCTCCAGAAAAATTGGTGAGTCGGGACAAACGCATGATAGTAGTGCCAATCTGCCTATCGGGGCTAGATAATCGGGCCACCTGCAAGGCATTTGTGGATTGTGGTTGTTCCAGGAATATTATAACTCCAGAGTTAGCAGGAGCGTTGAAATGCCAGCAGATGGCGCTTGACTCCCCAATTGCGTTTTCGCAGCTAGACGGATCAGTGGCTACTGGGGAAGTATCTACAAAGGAAATACGGGAGGTCCCATGTAAAATAGGCAAATGGGAAGGAAGAATATCCTTTGTGATAGCCCCTATTGCCACATACCACGTAATATTAGGGATACCATGGCTTGAACAGGCAAATCCCGAAGTAGATTGGAGAGGAAAGAGCCTAGCATTTAAAGAACAGCAGACGCAATGGGAGATAAGCAAGATTGCAGAAGAGGAGGACGAGGGAGATGAAGAAGGTGAAATAGACCCACTGCTATTGCCACCGGAATACAGAGACTTTGTGGATGTGTTCAATCAGAAAGAGGCAAGTAAATTACCTCCCAAAAGGAATATAGAAGTAGAAATTGAAATAACCCCCGGAGCAAACTTACCAAAACCAAAAGTGTATCCCATGTCTGTGCAGGAGAAGGAGGAATTGAGGAAATACATTGATAAAAACCTGGCGCGGGGCTTCATTAAGCCATCCAATTCTCCTCTCGGGGCCCCAGTGTTATTCAGGAGAAAGAAAGACAACTCCCTAAGATTGTGCATTGATTATCGAAATTTAAATGCAATTACTAAGGACAATAAATACCCTATGCCCTTAGTAAAGGATTTAATTACCGTATTGAAAAAAGGGAGCATATTTACTAAACTTGATTTAATTGAAGCATATCATAAATTAAGGATCAAACCGGAAGATACTTGGAAAACTGCATTTTCCTGCGCATTCGGCCATTTTGAATATAAAATTTTACCTTTCGGTTTAAAAAATGGAGGCGGGTGCTTTATGCAGCTTATAAATGAAATACTGCACCCATTGTTGTACAGAGGGGTATTCATATTTCTTGATGATATCTTGATTGTGACTGAAGATAAGGAAAAGCACGTGAAATTGGTCCGGGAAGTTTTGCAGAGACTAAGAGAAGCAAAGCTGTACGCAAAACTGTCCAAATGTGAATTTAATAAAACTCAAATTGACTTTCTGGGGTATCGGATATCTCCAGAAGGGTTAGCTATGGATCCAGCTAAAGTATCAGATGTAAAAGAATGGGGAGTGCCTCAAACAAGGAGGCAATTGCAATCGTTTCTGGGGTTTGCAAATTTTTATAGATCCTTCATAAAAGGCTTCGCGCAAATAACTGCACCCCTTACTGAACTTTTAAAAACAAAAGGGAAAGGAGAGACAGCAAAAGTAAAAGCTCCTGGCGCCAAACTAAGTTGGACGCCAGAATGCCAAAAGGCATTTGAAACCCTAAAAGAATGCTTCACAGAAGGACCCATTCTAAAACACCCCGATATCAGGAGCCCTTTCATAATCCATTGCGATGCCTCAGACTGTGCGTATGGGGCAGTACTATTGCAAAAGGATCAAAATGGGAACTTAAAACCCTGTGGATATTTGTCCCGGAAGTTCAGCGAAACTGAAAAATGTTGGCCGATATGGGAAAAAGAGGCACTAGCCATATTAAAAGCCTTAGAATGCTGGCGACACTTTCTCGAAGGAAGCGGAATCCCATTTGAAATTTGGTCTGACCATAAGAACCTCCAGTATTTAAAGTCCCCTCGAAAATTGTCCCCCAAACAGATTAGATGGGCACAATACTTCAGCAGGTTCGATTTCCAATTAAAGTTTTTTCAGGGGAAGCAGAATGTCTTGGCAGATGCTCTTTCACGCATGCCTCAACACGAAGGAATACCCACAGCAAAAGAGGGAACAATATTCTCTGACAAACAATGGGGTTTAGCTGTCAGAACAAGAGCACAAACCCAAAAGGAGAACACTGCTATGGTTGAACTCGACGGAAAAGATAATTGGGGAAACGAGCTGAAACAGTCTTATGAAGGAGACCAGTGGATCGCATCCAATGCAGAACAGGGGGAGCAGAAGGGGGGATTTTGGTTTGTGAACAAGAAACTGTATATCCCAGCAACATTAAGGATCAAGATTTTGCATCGTTTTCACAACAACCAGAGCGCTGGTCATACAGGAATTACAAAAACAACAAAAGCAATAGCAAAACATTGCTGGTGGCCAGGGATGAGGAAGGACATAAAAAATTATGTTGTTCAATGTGATGATTGTGCCAGAAATAAATCGAGAGGAGGGAAGCCAATGGGATTATTACAAACAGTAGCAGAACCTACCAGACCTTGGGAATGTGTAGCTATGGACTTTGTGGGGGAACTACCGGTTAGCAAAGGACATCGTTATATTTGGACAGTATTGGACCTGTTTTCTAAACAGGCCCACTTTATAGCACTGACGAAACTACCATCAGCCGAGAAACTAGCTGAATTGTACATAAACCACATTTACAAACTGCATGGATGTCCCAGTAGAGTGGTCAGTGACAGAGGAGTACAATTCACAGCAAAATTTTGGGAAAAATTCCTGGAAATGCTAGGAGCAGAAAGGAGTTTAAGTTCTGCTTTTCACCCCATGACAAATGGGGCGGTAGAACGTACTCAGCAGACACTTGGGCAGTTCCTTCGAATGTACTCTAACATGAGACAAAATGACTGGTCTCGGTGGTTGGCTTTTGCAGAACTAGCTTTTAATTCGACTATACATTCAGCAACAAATAAAACCCCCTTTGAAGTAGTTTACGGGTATGAAATACAGCCTCTGCCCCAGCTGCCGAGATGGACAGAGAATGAGGGAACAGAGGCAGGGAAATGGAAAGCGCAAATGATGGAATGCTGGAGTCAAGTGACTGCATCCTTAAAAGAAGCACATAAAAAGTATAAAGTATTCGCAGACAGAAAGAGGGTGGAAGGTGATAAATTGGAGAAAGGAGATTTAGTGTGGCTAAGTACCCAAAACATCAAACTGGGGCTACCTTCGAAAAAATTGGGCCCTAAATATATTGGACCATTTAGAATACAGGGTGTTATCAACGAGGTGACTTTCCAGTTGGCATTGCCAAAAAGTTTAGGGAAAATACACCCTGTATTCCATCGTAGCTTACTGAAAAAATATATGGGTACTTTGGACAAAATGGACACATAGAATTATTGTTTTGTTTCAGGCTTGTGATGAAAGAAGAACCGAAGAGGAGGACGAAGAAAAGGAGGGCACCATGTCATGGAACCCAGTTACAGGGCTTTGGTAATTCAGCCCTGTAACTGGGAGTCATAACATAAACAATCCCAGGAGCACCTGGCAGAAGAAGATAGAATATGCCTGGGAACTTGGGGCCGAAAGTATAAACAATTATAATTGGTCTAGTGTGTGAAAATGGTAGTAATGTGATATTGGGGGTGGGACTTGATGATGATATTTACGTGTGGTGTTACGTAGCATCAAAAGTTATAAAAATAGTTGTATGTAAACATTGGGTCATTCCTGACTTTTCCAAAGTCATGTGTTCTTCAATAAAGATTGGATTTGAGAGCAGCCATCTCTGATCTGCGTTCAGACTGATCCTTTGAAGTGAGCAGGACATGATAGCCTTTCACTATTTCTCCTCCTTTCATCTAACACAGGTGCGCATTCTGATGATTTCAAATAGTGATCTGATGGAGCAATGGGCTGCATGACGGCTTGCAAAGTGAGATATTATTCAGACATTCTGTTAAGCGATTAATCTTTTTAGCTTCACACTGTTTTAGAGAGGGTTGCACTCCTGGCAAAGGATCTGTTCAGAATGCTTTTTAATTGTTATCTCTAGATGCCAGGTGGCCTTGGTGACTTGGAGTACATTTAATAAGCTTCTGCTGATGTATCAGTACAACCTTATCAGGCCAGAGATAACTTTGTGAAAGTCATTTATGCTCCGGTAACCTTACTACAGTGTGTACATGTAGCTGTCTTGAAAATAGTCCAGGAACTACAGCTACTTGACAAGAGAACGCAACCATGTTAAGGGAGATTGGTCAATATATTATGTGAAGTATGACGTTACAGACATGAAAAAAGCTATATTGTCTGTTTGCCATAAGCTGTTCAAGCAAATACACTGGAACAATCATTTTTCTATATGAACAGCCCTATGAGGGTGAGGCCAACTGTAGCATGGTTTGGAGTATTATGAAAGGGCAGCTAAATACTGATTGTTTCTTTTTATATAATGTTTTTCATAAGCTGAGGAGGTGTCCTTTGTATTTTTTGTTTGATTTGTCACATTTTAAGCTGATTTCTTTGTTTTTCTAACCAATCCACATTCTTTCCAACAAATATACAGGAGAATATAATGAAGCTTAACAATTGTTACTGCCACGCTACAAAGTGTTTTTGCTGATCTTCATACATTTCTCAAATTAAAAGAGAAAAGATATCAAAAACTATAGACAAAAAAAAAGAAAGGAAAAGAAAATTGATTGCAGCTAAAGTTTATCATGTCTGTATCCACATATCTTCCATGGAGCACAAAGTGCAAAATTGTTTCTCTTTTTCTCTGTCTATGAAACACATTTTCTTAAATCTTTGTAAAACAGATGGGAGACAAATCTGATACTCAGCTACCTGGATATAGATAACATCACTTCCAGTCATTTTGACCTGAACACATACTGATATGGATAAAGCAGAAACTGCCTGAAATAGCTGCAGTTCTTTCCTCCCTGGATCACTTTCAGTCTGATTTTTATACATCACTTCCAGTCTGAGTCTTCTATTATTTAAATAATTATTATTTATTTTATTTATTTACAACACTTTTACCCTGGAGGGGACTCAAGGCGGCTTCACAATGTGGCAATAATTCAATGCCTTTAAAAAACAGTCAGGCTGTGGCACAGGCTGGTTAGCAGCCAGCTGCAACAAATCACTCTGACCAAGAGGTCATGAGTTCGAGGCCAGCCCGTGCCTGCACCTGTCTCTGTTCTATGTTATGGCATTGAATGTTTGCCTTATATGTGCAATGTGATCCGCCCTGAGTCCCCTTCAGGGTGAGAAAGGCAGAATATAAATACTGTAAATAAATAAATAAATAAATAAATAAATAAATAAAGCACAAAAACTTTTAAATAATAAAACATTAAAATGCAATGAAAACACAGTTAAAACAGTTAACATTTAACTCTGCCAACAGAGTAATCACATGATCAAAGAGCATAGTCCAGCATGAACCAGTATGTCAAAAACCAACTTTTATTTCATGTGCATTTTGTGATTACTGTTTCTATGGGAAATTTGTGTGAGGTCCAACTTCTACAAAAAACAGGTAAGACTTATGGGCCATAAATGTTAGTTTTTGCACTTGTATTTTATTTAACTTGAGCTTAATTTATTTCTGTTAGGTGTATAACACCAGAGCTTGGGAAAAATCTCCCTTTTGGACCATACTTCCCAGTATCCTCTGCCGTTGTAGCCAGTGGCTATGGTGCCTGGAGGAAATCTAGGAAGTGTTGTTCAACAAAGCAACTTTATCCAAGCTTTGTGTATACTATACTATTGTCTACAATGTGCCTTTAGGCATGGAGATGGAAAGGAAGCACACGCTGCAACGAAAAATTAATAATTCCAAGCAAATGTTTTAAGGTTAATCTCAGCAATGGATTTAGAAATGTATTCAAAATTGAAGGATACCTTGGAAGAGATGTTATTTTGCCCCATTTCTCTATACAGAAGCGCCGTAATCCATTGCTCCCTCGGAGGGCTGCAAACCCCTCATATGGTACACTAGATGTCCCAGTGACAAACTGTAGTAACCGTAGTCTTTGCTCATTGTTGAATCTCTCTACTGCAGCCCAGAACCACCGTATTACAATGTGCCCATCATGGTAACCTAAAACAGAAAGTGTGTAAAAGACAAATGGATTAGAAACATTCAATGGGAAGCCACAAATGGTCATGAAGGTGAAATCTAATACTATGTTTTTTTCTGCCTTCTCTGCCTTTTTATTATTATTTTTTCTAGTAGTAGTAGAGCTGGGTGCTTTTTAATCTTCAAGGAATACTTTATGCATCAAGTGGCCTGCCTCAGTTCCTGTGTGTCTGATGTAGAATCCTTCCATATTTACATAGGGTTCTGAGATGGAAGGGGCTTTTGCAGGTCATTGACACTTTACATGACCTTAAGTGCATGCCAACCTTTTCAGTGGAGTACAATTTAAGGAAAGGTTAGAAACAGTGGGGAAAGGCCTTCCCCATTACTAATCTTGTCATGAAAAAACCCTCCTATGTGTGACAGAGGTCCCTGAAACACAATTTGAACACCATAGATCTAAATAAGTTTAATATGTAACATACTCATAAAAGTTGGTGTGAAAAATGGCATAAGTACAGCCAACTCCCAATGCTATACATGTATATCAATCTTGACAAAACCAGGGGCCTAATTTTAAGAATAATCATCCGATAATCTTTGTGTTTCATTGCACATTCCAGATTTTCACATGACATTGCAAGAAACATAGAAACATTTCATACAGATATTTGAAAAAATGTGTATTGTATTCCTGCCTCTGGAAAATATTGTACAAAGCTATATATATATATATAAATATATCGAGACTGAGAGGGACCCATTCACACAACACAACTATAGTGTTATTGTTAACTGCCATGGAGGCCAGGGAATTGTAATTTGGAGGGGCACTGGAGGAGCTCTTTGGCTAAGACTTCTAAATGCCTCTCCCTAAATTGCAAATCCCAGGATTCCATATAATGGAGCCATGGCCACTACATTAGAACAGAGCTTCTTAAATCTTTTTGACTCACTACCTCTTTCTGCCTGAAATTATTTTACATAATTTATGTATATAAATATAGAATAGTATAAAAATCAAGTATTTGCTGAAAATAAATTGGCATTTGCAAGACTTGCTAGGCAGACTAATTTTCTTTTTTTGTGCAATACAGCTGAAGCATTTTCTGCAATCCCACTGTACACCCTGCATGTTGTTGCTAACGGATTTATGCAAATAGGCATTCCGAAATCTTTTACTGTTGCCAAAATTTTTGTGACCCCAATATTCAGCTAAGAGGACCCCCATTTAGGTCCAGGACCCACGGTTTAAGAAGCAGTGCATCAGAATAATGATGTTATAGCTTGTAGGACAACGTACCCTCTAAGCACTGTCCCTATATGCTCATATCAAATTTAGCCATGGTCATCTTTTAGCATGGATACAATCTCAACTGCATACATTATAACAAGAATTAGATGCATATACTAGTATAATGATTGTCAACAATTCTTATGGTGCCTGCAGGTTCACAAACAACCATCTGTGCTGCAGTTCTATAGACTCCCGATATATGTGTAGTTTCCGTGTTCTATTCCTAAACATTGTCATTATGTGGGAGTTTTAAGACAAGCATAGTATGGTCATAAGGAGGCAAGGGGATCAGCAGTACTGTCACTGAAGATTGCTAGTCCATTGCCTTTTATAGGCCAGCCTTCCACAACATAGTAACTTTCAGGTTAGTAACTTTTTTGGACTTCAAGCTGCATGATCCCTCACCAATGGCCGTATTATCTGGGGTTTATGTGAACAGCAACCCAAAATTGTCATCAAGAAAGGGAAATCTGCTACAGGACAAATGATCTCTTAAAGCAGTGGTTCTCAACCTGTGTGTCCCCAGGTGTTTTGGCTTACTACTCCCAGAAATCCCAGCCAGTTTACCAGCTGTTAGGATTTCTGGGAGTTGAAGGCCAAAACATCTGGGGACCCACATGCTGAGAACCACTGTCTTAAAGAGATCTGTGAGAATAATTTCCAGCAGGAAGATGAGAGCAAGGATATATGAAATGGAAGATGGCAAGAAAAGCAACTGCATAGTTTACCACCCCGATATTCTGTGTTATTGCGCCAATCATTAAGGTCTATTTCAGCTGTTCCAGCTATAACCAATTCTAGTTCTCTTGCGTCAAACACAGAAACAAGCCTCGAGTCTACAACCTGAAAAATAAAATGCAGAGTATACATATCTTTGCAAAAAAGAAATGGCAAAAATAGCATTTAACTAATAAATATATGTAAATCTACTATCCTATCTAAATTTGATATGTTGGTACATGACTGATAACTGCATTTTCAGGATTAGGGAAGCAAGTTCTTACTATATGCAGACAATACAAATTTCTTGATCACACAGGTTTATTCACTCCTTTCTTCACACAGTATTTGTAGATTAAATTATTTCTCCCATCCCACCAATAATCTTAAAAGTACATAACATATAAATATTATGATCAATAAATCTTCAGATGTGTTAGTAATTTTACAAAATGAAGAATACAGAAACATAGACATGCCTTTGAAGGTCTTTTATAATTCTTGTACCAGTGAGACATACACACACAAAACCATGTAAGCTACCCCACCCCCAGTCTATATAAACAAACATTGGTTTTTTATTTTTAACATTACAGTCAATAGCAGTTTGGCTAAACAAATGTTTTCTTCAAGAACAACTATTGATTATCTAGTATTATATATATAATCTACACAATATATCTCTGTTAGAACAGACACATTTCATTACTTAGTTCTAGACAGAATGAACACTTCCTTTACTGTCATTGGATTGCTTTTTTGCCCATGATCCTGACAACTTGACTCACCAAATGTAGCAACTTACTTCATAGAAGCCACGGACTAGAGCTTCTGTCTGCTGAACAACCCCTCTTTCCACTCTCCACTTCACCATTCTTTCAATATATTCCTTCTTGTTCTTTTCAGTCACCTGTGTATTTGCACCCCCAGATTTCAACTCCCGTTCTGTTACCTGCGAAACACATTGATCATCAAAAGTAAATATTAGAGTGCTATGCAAATGAACTTATAGCAACAAGTGTTTCAAAATTCAAGTATTGACCAAAAAGCAGTTTTCAGTGTTTATTTTCCAAGAGCTTTTAGAAAAATTATGCATTATGCTGCTTTGTATTATATTTTGAGAATGTGTTATCAATGTTTTCAAATGATGTGACTTTGATACCTACCACTTGGACTGAGAAGGCTTAAATTCAAATGCTTGAAGCTCACTAGGGCAGCTGGATGCCAGGTTCAGACTATTTGGCAGATTGTAACTTTCTGTATGAACTTCCTGGGTCCTTAGATTTTCGGAGAGGCCTTTCATTCTGTCCTATCACTATTGCAATCAAGGTTGGTGGGAATTTAAGAGAGGATCTTCCTTAGGAAGCCAGAATGACTCTCTCCCAGATGTGGCCATTCTGTTCTCCCTAGGCAGAGAGTTTGTTTCATAGGTAGCAGCAGGCGTAAACCTTTTTATTCAGGCAAACTTTTAAAGGAGTTTTTTAAAAATGAGCCAGGAGGTGCCGTGTAGTATTTTTTATTATTTTTAAAAACATTTTGTAGTGGCTTTATTTGATTTTAAACTGATTTTTTTAACAATTCTATTTTAATATTTATATGATGTAGCTTTAAAATTGTATTGTCTTTAAAGTTGTTAACCACTTAGAGTCTTGTTTAAGAGAGCAAAGTGAGATATAAATAATAATAATAATAATAAACACATAGCCTGAATCTAAATTTCATACAGAATTTTTAATAATGTTGTACATAAAACAAATTTTGTGTATATTGAACCATCAGAAAGCAAAAGTCTTGCTATATCAGTCACCCATGTGGACAATTTTGGGTTTTTCAGATACTTCCAGATAAGGGCTGCTCAATCTATATTCTAGTTTAAGATTCATATATATAGTTTACGCACAACATGGCTCTAACCTGAGAGTCCAGGTTTGGTGGGGGGGGGGGGGGAGCTAGGTGAGATGAACAGAAGGCAAAAAGTGAGTATAAAATATTGATTTTTGTTTTGTCCAGCCAACTAAAATTGATCATTCCAACTTTTTATTTCATCTTTGCGATTTATTGCCATTCTTATTTATGATGATGGACTACATGTACATATTTCAATACATTTAAAAAGAAAATCAATTGCTTTTTCTTTTAAAGCCCAAATTTGCAAACATAAATACCAGGGATATGTTGTTTTTGAACTTTGTCAGCACACGCATGTGCCATTTAGGTGGTCAAGCCATGAAAAGGCCCAACATGAGGTCTAATATGAAGCAAAAAGCCACAGCACTGAAGGCCACGACCAGGACTTCTTTACCAGTCAAGGAAGCAATCAATGTATGAAAACATATTTTAAAGGAAAGCTGATGAAAAAAACTTCCACTGAAGCTGAGAGAGGGTGACTCAAGCTCAAGGCAATTTCAGTTTGCATTTAAAAAGGGGATTGTCTGTACCTTTCTTTAGAATCATAGAATCATAGAATAGTAGAGTTGGAAGAGACCTCATGGGCCATCCAGTCCAACCCCCTGCCAAGAAGCAGGAAACCACATTCATAGCACCCCCGACAGATGGCCATCCAGCCTCTGTTTAAAAGCCTCCAAAGAAGGAGCCTCCACCACAGTCCGGGGGAGAGAGTTCCACTGCCGAACAGCCCTCACTGTTAGGAAGTTCTTCCTAATGTTCAGGTGAAATCTCCTTTCCTGTAGTTTGAAGCCATTGTTCCGTGTCCTAGTCTGCAGGGCAGCAGAAAACAAGCTTGCTCCCTCCTCCCTATGACTTCCCCTCACATATTTGTACATGTGTGACTCACTCAAGACAAACATTTATTAAAAACTAACTTATGTACCCAATGTTGCCAGGATATGCATTTTCTAATGCTATTTATTAGAAATACTCATTGGTAGCTTTATGATTTTATGAATGATTCAATTAGAAACTGCATACCCAGACAATAGTGGTTACTTAAGATGGTAGTGGAGATAAAACACTTTTAAAATACAGTACAGATTTTCTGATGCTATTACCAATTATTTGCATATTTTACTGAATCACCCCTGCAATGCAAACACACCTTATTGAAAGTAATAATTTTCACTTCCCTGCCTCCTTACTGCCTTTATTGCAACCTTTCTCAGTCAACATCCTTTTCCTTCCAATATTACCAAACTTGACTGCAGCATGTATTTGAAGGTCTTCTGCTGCTTAATGTCTAGCTCTCTTTGTTTCCTGTCATTTAGTTCCACAATTAGATCCTTCCAGTTTGAATTTACTTGTTTCACCTCTATATTTGAGGTTTTTCCCATGCACCTACCTACCTGTCCAAACACTTCCTCATTAACTGTGAAAGTGAGATCCAGGATATCAGTGATGTTGTTGTCTTTCATCCACTGTAAACTTTGATGGAACTCCTCATCCAGGTACTCCAAGTCACTAAGATCACACGGCCTGGTGAGGCAACAGAACACAAACAATGCTGCAAACTTCTGGCATTCTGATTTATTTCACAGGCAACAAAGTGCCCCCATTTTAAAGCCAAGCAGCTATGAGCATTTGCTCATCTATCACAAGAAAGTTTGCACATCTGACTTGTAGCCATGGTTGCTAAATGGAACCAGAAAAATTGCCAAGTGCTGGGGACAATTGTTACTTTGACATCTTACTGTGGGTTTCTTAGAATAACCTGGCTGGCCATTCTTGGAAACTAGATGCTTTGCCAGATAGATCCGTGGCCTGATTTCGGGGGGGGGGGGGGCTGAACCACCCCCCCCCCCCCGGCTACAGCCCTGAAATAATGGTATGTTGATTTGGGTGAGAAAACCAGTTGAACAATCAATTATTTTCTAGTGGGGAAAATTGTCTGTATACATGGCCCACTAATGTTTTCATTCCACTTAAAGGGTTTTCCATAGCTTTTCCACTTGTGCTATGGAACATTTTGGAAAGACAGGGCTTGCAAGAAATGATGCCACAGTAAGGATGGCCACAGTGACCCACAGCACATACAACCAAAGCAAGTAACTGAATCTTTAAAGTTTGGCCTCATATTTTTCATCTTTACTTGATTTACTTTCTTCCCATGCCCACCTCCCACAGCTATTTGAACACATGAGCACAAAGCTAAGGGTATTTTGGAAAGTATGAAATGTTATTTATGCCTTATTTTTAAGTAATGGTGGTAGGTGCCATACAGCATAACCTGAAGGCTGATCTCAGCCATGCATGACATTAGAAACATGCCCCACTGAATTCAATGGGACTTATTTCTATAGATGTGTGTTTAATTCCTGCATCTAAAAGGAGGAAAATACAGTATTGCATCTAACTCTCCATTACAAATACTCACAGCCTTAACAATGCTTTGTAGAATGGCCTTGTGAAGAAAGCATCAAGAAGGTACTGGTGAATAAGAGCAAGGCCAAGGATACGGCCACTGAACCGAAACCTGTCGTAAAGAGAAAAAAAAGAAAAAGATATGATTCAGGAGACCAAAATTTTGGTGAATATGTGAATGTGTCTTCAAATTGTCCAGCAACAAAAAGTGATTGCATGAATTTCATAGGATTTTCATAGGAAAAGAATACTCATAGTTGTTCTGTCATTATGTAGCCTACACTACCTGTTACTCCTTAGTCCAAGTACTAACCAAGTTTGACACCCGTTTCCTGCCAAAAATAGACAGGATCCAAGTCCATCAAAATATTTTGGCTATGCTCAAGAAGTCTAGAGGGTTTCCATTGCCCTTTCCCATTCTGAGAATACCTATCTTCTGCCAGCAGGCATTTGGGGAAGCGTAAGGGGCAGGCTTTGAGGAGGTTATGGGTGTGATTGCGGGATGGCACTGTGAGTCTTAAAGGCTATTTTAAGTGTATTCATTATATTTTAATCTGTTTTTACCACACTGTACTATTTAATTGTTTTTGAACATTTGTATTGCACTTTTTAAGCTTGACTAAAGTGTGGGATTGTTAGCTATCTTGAATCCCCACGGGGAGAAAGGCGGGGTATAAATCAAGTTAATAATATCCCATTCTATAAAAGTCTAGTAGTGAGTTGTCAAGGCCTCAATATACTGTTATAGAGAATTCATGATTTGAAGGTGCACTGAATAAAGAATATTTATTTAGTGAAATGTCTCATTTTCTAAAGCTATTTTTTAAGCTTCAAATATTTAAGACACTTTTCCTTAGAAAATATGAAACCAGCCTAACATAACCCCCTTTTTGTAAATTCAAAACTGCTTTGACCCAGTTTCAAAATATCTGAAGGAATTTACTTGAGTAGCTTCAGTCTAAGCTTACTGTACATTGCTCTCCCATATTAAGCAATATATTGTGTTGTGCTTATGTGATGGCTGTCAACTTCACATTGAATAATACTATGTTTAAGCTGATGTGCAGTAATGTGAAAACTGTATGTGTGAAAATTACAGCTACAGTCGCAACCCTATGTTTGGGATGTGTCCGAATAATATTCTGCCATTATAACCAATAAATGTAAAAAGCTCTTAATGTAACATGTAAAACTTAAAGATTTTTGGTTAATTGAATTCGACTGTGACAGCTTACTGATGCATATAAGATATTGCAACATTGAGTAATGAACATGGATATGCATGAACCATTTCAAACATCTAAAATATAGAACAACTTATAATATCAACCAAGCTAGCAATGCTTTCAATGGGATCTCAAGATTAAAACCTCATTCCACCCTATCATATTTATCCACATGGGAATAACGTTGACCATTTGGGCACAAAATAGCATAATTTAGACATCTGTTATTCGGGAGCTGATTGTTTTTTTAAAAAATCAGCAATGAGTGTGCTTATGGTATTATGATAGATATTAACACATATGTATGTGTATATGAATCTTACAGGTGCTTCCATATGAGAAAAAAAATTTGTTGCTTGGTACATTTTAAACAAAATGCTTATGTTGAGGTGCAGTATATTGTGGGAGGAAATAATAAATAAGGATACCAAAAAGGTACCTAAAGCTAGACATTTAAAGAATATAGATAAAAGAAGTGTGGATAAAATTTATCTCTAAGCTTTTACCTTACCTTAGGTGCTAAAGAAAGATTTCCATGAAGCGTGAGAAATATTTTTTCTATTCCATTGGGAAGGGGAAAAAACCAGAGAGGGAAGCTTCTAGACGGCTCTCATTTATTTCTACAGGGCTTATGCAGAAGAATTTCCCAGTAAAGTGGGCTTGTAATTACTCAAAAACTATCATGTGGGTAATCTTCTAATTTGCTGTATTTGACGAATTGATGACTTCATCTGAAATCCTTCTGTGGAAGAGGTTCTTCTTGCCTATAATTCTTTATAATATTATTACACTAATCACAAGAGCAATAATTAAAATAAAACCAATATAAATATAATGTGTGGTGGTAGTTAACTCTTCTCATGTTGAATATGAAAGTATAATTTTAGTGAGCTAGTTCTGTAATAAGACAAAGTACACCTGAAAATAGATATTGCTGCTGTGTTTGACTGTTCCATCTGAATATCAAGTTATGCTGGAAGTCTATGAAAAAAGTCTGACAAAAAAGGAGAATCCGATTACTGTAATTTTTACTGATAAATATTTTGAAACTTGGTAGTAGATTCTACAGAGTATATGTAGAACACACAAAATGTGATGCAAAATCTACAGGCAATTGTACCCATAATGTTTTTCTTTGTTTTATAGCTTGGGCCCCATCTACTCTGCCATATAATGTAACATAGGAAACACATTAGCTTTGGGCATCCAAATGATGCTCCAGGCTAATGTATTTTAACCTGGAAGAAACCTGTTTATCCAGGTTTATTCCATGTTAAAATAATATCTGCAAACTTTGCAAGTATTGGGTTGCAATCTGTGATCCCAGAAGGTGTCCCTACATCCATCCCATGCTCCCTGTGCTCAGGCAACCAAGGGGGGATGGCTGTGCCAGCCTCCTCTCTCTGCTGCCCCTCCCCATTTCATCCAGAAAAGCAGAGAAAAGGCCTTGTTACCGAGGCTCAAGGCTTGGCTAAGCTCCGTGCCACTGCCAAATGATGCAAGAGGACCTTGGGGAGAGGAGGCAGGCATTTTATTTGCTTTTCTGGGCAAAACGGGGCAGAGAGGGGTGGGAGCCTATGTCCCTGCCCACCTATGCTGATTGTGCATTGGCATAAGTGGATATATGGCCACCCACATGGAAAAAACAAAGTCCCCCCCCCCCCCACTGTCAAGCCTCCAAATACATCAGGAATTTGCATTTTAAATGTTGATTCCTGTCATATTTTGGGCTGTGCAGAAGGGCCCATTGATACATTGGAACTGATTTGATATGGCTATTATCTCACCATTGCTAGTAATGTATAAATGATAGTAAAGAGAGGTTTACTTTCAATGACAGCACTTCTGTTCCCAGTAATGGAGAGTAACAACAATGGTTCTATTCAAATCTTTGCAAACATTATATATAGTGGGGTATATGTGTATCTGCTGTATCAATTTCTAGACTATGGACTAGATGGAGAGGGTGCTAAAGAGAGATTTAACCTATCATGCCTAGCTGTGACACACAATTTCTAATATGAAATAGGGCTTTTAAAAAATCCTGTGGGGCTGGAATCGTTATTCATGCCAAACACCTAAATCTTGTTGTTATTTCTAACTGGAATAGAGCAAATGGGGAATTTGGGAGTAACACCCCAAAGACCTAAACTATTTATGCCTTGGGTTTTAAAAATGTGCTTATGTGAGTTAATTCTGACCCTTTAACTGAAGGTATTATTTGGGTGGTGGTCTGCTATGGTTCCTTCTCCTTCCTGAATCTTCCATGATTGGGAACATCCTTAATTTAGATAGCAATTTGAAACTCTAGATATAGCACTCATGAAAGAAAGTTAAAAAACCAACAAATCAACAAGGCAAGACCTGTATCCAGGACTGATCCAGCACAGAACAAACTAAAAGTAGGTAATGGCAGAACTCCATTAGTAGTCCCATACAGTTCCCAACCGAATACACTCAGATGCATCATTAATGAAACACAGCCTATTCTGGACACTAATGCTGTATTCACAATGGCTCTTGGTTGCAGGCCTTTACTTGCCTAGAAAAAGGTTCCCATCTCAGTTATTTATCTACAGGACACACAACACACATGAGGAAACTCTCCTACACAGCCAGATGCTAACTCTGCCCACACACCCACATGGAAATAGTCATCACAGGACCCAATCACATCACCTACAATGTTTGTAGTTTTGACTTTTGAGGCTACGATTATACACAGATTTCATTAATAAGAGTTTTCTCCACAAATCTCTAGGTCCTCCAAAATGACTCTATATTCAACTTTCTCCAGTCAGTCATGCTGGAGGTCTTAGAGATTTCTAGAGGTAACAACTCTCTAGGAATCTCTAGGTCTTCCAATGCAATTCTATGGCCAGCTTTCAGTGGGCTGACCATTAAGTCATACTGGAAAATGTAGAAATTCTAAAAAGGTGCTCTCTCAAGTTGAAAAAAATATCCATTTCTTTCATGGGGGTCTTGTGCCCCTAACCCTAGTAAATGTGAAGGATTAATTATACTTTTCACTTGCTCATCCTCCAATGTTATATATACTAACGTTTGTCAACAAATGCCTTCAGCACTCTATATTGGGCAAAGAGGCAAATATCTTCACCAGAGGATAAGCAGACTTCAATCAGACATTAAGAATGAGAACACACAAAAACCTGCTGCAAAACACTTCCGTCTTCTTGGTCATTCCATCCCAGAGTAGAAGATTTGGAACAACAACAACAACCAACCAACCAAACAAACAAAAACAAAGGAAAATTGGAAAGAGAAAAAGCAGAATTGGAAGTAATCCACAAACTTCAGGCAATTGACAGTGGGCTGAATAGAGACAATGGTTTCCTAGAACATTACACACATCGCATCTCTATTTAACACCCAACCTCATGAATTTATCTTATCACCCATGTTTTAGGCAACATCTTTCCTTCTGCCTTTGTCCTCCAATGGCCATTGTTAAAATTGAACATGTCACCTGATCACTATACCCATAGGCTTTCCATTTCTTTTGCTATGTACACATGCCACCTGCTCATTCATAATTGTAAAGATCTGTTCCAAGAAACCTCAGACATTTGCTGAAGTAGACGTAGAGCACGTGTATATTCTGTTGTTTTCATTCATAACATTATTGTGTATGCTATACAACAAATTCCTGTCACATTCATTCAATCTATTCCAATTAAATGATTCAGGATAAGCCTGTTTGAATGTGGATACGGGGAGATCTCATTTTTAATTAAAAAAAATGTAACAAGACATCTGTTTCATCTGGAGAGGGGTTTTCTAATGTTACATTGAGTTTCCTTTGCCTTTCAAAGATATTTTTTCAGCTAGTATGACATATATTTAATATTTAACGCTGAATGAAATAGTGTAGGAAGCTATGTTCATGCACTGGCATGCTGCAGAAAAGGTGTTAAATCTCAACCTTTCTATAAAAGCTAAATACTTTCCACTCATTATGCCTGCTTTTACCCAGCTTGCAGAGACTTTTCCGTACTTTGATCTGTGCATTCTGGAACTGGAGTACCTTTCTTTTTAACACAAAGAAGAAGGCAAAAAGTAGCCTATTACCTAACTTTATAAGAAGTTGTTACATAAACTATTATAGTGCCCAAGCTAAAAATAATGGGCCTTTTCAAATTCTTTGATCATATACATAGTTAACATTTCATCTTAGTCTTCTCTGACATAAAAGTACTGTACTTTCTTCCATGAGTCAGGACCACTTTTGTGAGATGGTCCTGGAACATAGCTTTGGAATATAAGCATTGGGCCTTTTTCAGATTTCTCTTTCCCTCTGAGTGCCTTCAAGACCAGTTCTTTAAACAGTTGTCAGAAAGGGGATTTGACTTTTTTTTTCTCATCAGACCAGAAAGTCACATCTGGACAATGTGCCGAACACAGGCTGTGGTTCCTAAGGGCTAAGTCCTCTTCATATTACTGTTTGATCCTATCATACCTGATGTCAGGATCTCAACCAGGGCTTTTTGCAAGGAAAGCATTTGTTCTGCTACTATATTCTGAAGCTGCCAGAACAGGAGCTCAGAAACACTAGAAAAATGGTTGTAACATCATGCATAACAACAGCTGCTGTATAACTACAGCTGAGCACTGTTAACCTTTTGGGAGAAGACTGAGGCAAAGAAGCTGTTGAGCCATTCTGTCTTTTCTCTGTTAGCATTTTGCCATCACTCATATGTAGTAGCCCTATCATTTCCTTGGTTTTCCTTTTGCTATGGACATTTTAAAAAATCATTTTCTTCTTAACCTCTCTAGTCAGCATGACCTGGTTTTCTAACTTTCTCCTTACACATGCTGCTGTCCTTTGAATTGCTCTTTAGTGATTTCTCCCTTTTTCCATTTCTTATACTTGTCCCTTTTAAATCTTGGTCCAACTGAAAGTTCCTTAGACATCCATCCTGTTTCTATAAATACCTCCTTTTCCCGTCCTCATTGTTTATTTGTGAAATTGTGCCCCCAATTTCTCAGTTTTCAGAAATTTCTATCCAGCACAAACTCCCTTTTATTTATTTCTGACCAAGAGATAGTATTCAGTTGATCCCTAAGTTTCCTGAAGCCATCTTTCTTAAGTCTAGAGTGAGTGTCTGACTATGCTTCACTTTTCCTTTCCACTGTATAACAAGTATTAGACAAATATGGTCATTTCTGCCTGAGAAATCTGCCACTTCCATCCCTATCAAGTCTCCACTGTTGGTTAGAATCCAATCGAAAATAGCTGATCCCCTTGTTGCCTCTTCCACCTGCTGGACAATGAAATTGTCTGCAAGGCAAGTTAGGAATTTGTTGGACCTGATATTCTTGGCAGAGATTGTCATCCAACAATTATCAGGATAGTTAAAATTTCAAATTGCTATTACATCTTTCCTTTCTGAGGTCATATGTTCTAAGAAGGCATCATTCAAGTCTTCAGCCTGGCTTGGAGGTCTGTAGTAGATCCCCACAATGGCATCCTTGTTATTTCTTTCTCCTACATTTTTAACAGATCCTTTCAACCTGGCTTCCACATTTAAGCCATGGGCCACCTCACAGTTGTAAACATCCTTGATATACAATGTTGTTCCTCCTCCTCCTCCTTTCCTGTTTGGTCTGTTTTTCAGAAATAGGTTATATTCTTCTATTATTGCATTCCAATCATGGGACTTGTCACACAGGTTTCAGCAATGCCAATTATAATGTATTTGCTTTGTTGTATTAAGAGTTCAGGTTTATCTTGTTTATTTCCCATGCTTTGTGCATTTGCATAGAGACACTGAAAAACAAAGCCACACAGCTGCTTATTTAAGCAATTTAAGTGCTATAAAACTATAATGTAACAAAGACCAGTAGTGTGACATTTACTATGGAAGAAGTATTTGCACTGCAAAAGCAAGGGATTCCAATCAGAGAAAAGTGCAGCCATCTTGATGTTTGAAAAGAAAAACTACACTGGGATAGTCTGTCTTCCTTTTGTGCACTAGAATCACTACTTTTAGTATTATTTGTCTTGGTTCTCATCATCTGCTGCACACAGCTGAGCTAACTAAAATAAAATGCAAATAATACAATCGGGGAAACAAAGGTCTTCATTCTCTACATTTTCTCCTTCCCTCTGTTTATAAGGAGTCATAAGAAACTTACCATTCTAGGTGGTTTTCTACAAATGCTGACATGGGGCTAATCTGTACAGTGTAAGTGTCATTGGCAGAATACTCAAACAGGCCATAGTATGGATTGAAGAGCTCCTGAGACAGAAGGAAGAAGAATTCTCTGGATGGACCACTGTAATCCAAGCTGTAAACACATGGAATGGAAGTTTTTTTTTTTTTTTTTACTAGTCATGCATATTTCATGTCACAGGTAACTGTCATCTTCAAACAGGTATGGGGAGTATGTAGCCATCAGCACTTATCATTGCCTATCTAAAATGGCTGTGAATTACAGTCCACCAACATCTGAAAGGCCACACATGTCCTGCTGAAAAACAATGTATCTAGATAATAATGGTCCAATATGAGTGTTGTAAACAATATGTATATTAGAGCACCAAATACATAATACGTTAACTAAATCATTACTAAGTCCTCTGAAATTATATAAGAATAACAACAAAATAATATCTATCTCAAATTTTTTAGAATCCCCCAATTATACTCTGTTTCAATATTAGCATGCATTTTTGAAAAACTAAGATTGTATCCAGGTTGATTGTTTGTATGAACCTGTTAGAAAACTATGATTCTCTGAGGAGGTGCTCCTCTCTGTCCCGCCACCCGCTCAAATGCATTTGGTGGGAATAAGTGAGGGCCTTTTCCATGGTTGCTCCCAGTATTTACAGAGGACAATTAGCCCCAAATAGTGTGTTTAGCAAATGAAAGGTTCAGCATTCTTTGTACCATTTATAATTGTGCGTAATATGATTTCATGTATAAATTAAGGGCAGGTTTTGGGGGGAAATTATGGATTTTCACATAACCGATAGATAAATCAGGTGTACAATTTAAGAGTTCTGCTGAAGCAGAAGTCTTGTACATTCCCTGCCACAGCATTCTCGGGAGGATTGGCACTTTTTTACCACAAGACTGTGCCTGTAAGGATTGCTTACTCTATCCAAGCCTTGTCTCTGTAACAGAAATGCCCACTTCCCCTCTATACCTTGGCAGGAGATTTAAAGAGCTCCACTGAGACAAGGAAATTGCATAACTGCTTGTGTTTGTGCATGTATCAGTGTTTATTTTTCAGGAGGCTGTAACAGAAACACCCCCCTTAAACACACACACTCTACTCCTTGGCAGTTTTAAATAGCCTTGCTGAAGCTAAGAGAATGCTGTTTGTTTGCTTGCCTGTGCATGTATTTTTTGCAGGAGGATGTGTTGCCTTTAATAGACTCCCCATATACACAATGCTCACCAGTTTTAAAGAGCTTTGTTGAGGTGAACAGAATGCTTGCTCATTTGCGTGTGTGTACTGGCGTTCCTTTTTAGCATAAATGTTTCAATCTATACACGAGTATATACTGTATTTCTTCAGTTTACACACTTTTCCCCTTATATAAACATATCTAAATATAGGATGCATCTTAGAATGGCAGGTGTATCTTATGTATTTTTGTGGATGGTGGTGCTATTGAAATTAGGGTGTCCTACAAGATATGCAATTTTACAGTTGAAGAAATATGACACATTATATGATTATGGCTACCTACCCTTCTTCTCCAACGAATGTGACATAAAGCTTATTTCTTTGGAGCTCTTTTCGTGAATACGCCATCACCTGATTGAAAGTGCCTTCCAGCAGGTGGTCACGCCTTATTATCAATCTGCAGTTAGACAAAGAATAAAAACCAAGGATGAAAACTGACTGTCAGCGCTAAAAACACCATTATTCCCATATATGGAGAATAAATAATAATCGCTTCTTGACCTTTTGGCTAAGATCAAGTGTGTGAGAATAAATAAGAACTAGTAAAGTCCTAATTTAGGGATGAAAAACATCCCTATGATCCTCCATATATTGCTGAATCCCCAAATTAATTCACTACTGGCAATGATAGAAAGCAGTGGCGTCAAACTTGTGGCCCTCTAAGTGTTTTGGATTTCAGCTCCCAGAATTCCTGGCCACTGGACAAACTGGCTAGGGCTTCTGGGAGTTGGAGTCCCAAACATCTGGAGAGCCACAAGTTTGACAGCTCTGATATAATGGATAATGGGGGTTGCAAGTCAACAACATGTCCCTTACTCCTGTTCCAACCAAAATCATAGTTTTGTAATATTGTTGATCCTAGAATTCAAACAGATTTTAAACCATTTGTTATTTTTCATGTATATAATACTGCCAAGTTCCTTTAAATTAATAACTAAAACAAGAGCACATAGATGGCCAACAGTTGACCAAATTAGAAACCAGGTGAATTATAGTTTGCATTAGAGCTGGACCAAAGCTCTAGGGAGAAATCCTGGCCTCAATTCTGAGGGAATGGAAAAGGCAAAAAGGGCTCACTTTTTCCATTAGCATTCCTTTTCACTACTTTCAATATCACAGTAGCAGCAGAAGTCCCCCAGGAGCCATTTCTCTTTCCCCTTCAGAATGACCTTATAAATTATCATCACCCTCTCAAAGTAACTTAATAATAATTTTAAAGCATCTTGGAAGGTAATTTATTTTGCATTTTGTGCAACACAATTAGGCAGTGTAAAACAGCTCAAATGTCTAACAAAAGAAAAGCATATTAAAAACATAAGCTATCATGCTAAAAACTAAAGCTTTTGGCTGTTTTTGTTGCTGTAGCAGTGTTGTTTTAGGTGCCTTTATGAATGTTAGCAAAGGAATCTATGTGTCTTGGAGAGGGGAGAGACTATTGAACTTTTTTAAATAATTGGGGACCTGAGGACCAACACTAGATCCTGGATGAGGCATATACAGTCTCCATACCTTTCCAAGTAATCCACCCAGTTCTATTCTTTATCCTGTAAACATTCCCCAAATTCCTTTTTTCATCATGTATTTTTATAACACCATTATTTGCCCTCAGACTGGGAGCATTAATAAATACTTACTTAATTTTACCTGGACCCTGGCCATATCCTTTGGCTTCTAGTTTTCTATAAAAATTGCGGAGCTTGGCTTCAAAATCTCTCCTGTATGGAGAGGGTGCTCTTGCACTGGCACGTTGTAGGCCTGATAGGGGAAAATATAGAAGGTTGAACTGACCTTGTTAATCTCATATAGTGTTTTAACCAACACTTGTAAAAAAAATCAAACACTGCATCAGATTAATCAAATATTGTTTGGTTTAACTGTTGCATTTAAAAACAATTCACACTTCATTGTTTTTGCAGTATAAAGAAAATTTACCTGGCATTTCCTGGATTGGGGGATGTTACTTATGATTTAATTGAGACAAAGGAATGATTGTTAAAACTTGCAATTCCATGCACCAAATGAACCAAAACCAACAATTAACTTAAAAAAGCCAGAACAAATGTTCAGGATGATAGGCAATTTGAGCCAAACTGTTTCATAATAGGGATGTAACAGAAAGAAACCTAGATTTTTGTACAGAAGACTACACTTCCATGTAGAAAATGCAGTTTTCTGTGAGGGGAAACTCCTGGAATTGGTCATTTGTAAAAGTCCCCAGACTGCAAAGACTCTCCATGTGGGTAGATTCTTGTACTTGGTCATTCCCAATACCTGATCCCTTCCCAAACCCCTTTTGACAATTTAATATTTTAGAATACTATTTCTATTATTTCTTCATAATAATTCATTCCGGTAAAAAAATATAGTGGAAAGATCTAGTAGAGAATTGAACTCCTTGATAGATGTCACACAGAGGACCTTTTTCTTGGCCACCATGAGAATGTGGAATGACCTGCCAAAAGAACTCTGAAATGAGTTGTCAGAATATAAGACACAACTGAAGACCCATCTCTTCTGGCAGGCCTGCCTAGTCAACTTTGAACCTTGAGTTTTGAATTTACTTTCTATTGCCACTATATGTTATTCTTTGTAACCTGTGTTTTGATATATGTATTTTGTTGCATGTGTTTTATACTGATATAATAATAATAATAATAATAATTATTATTATTTTATTTCTTACCCACCTCTCCGCCTGGAGGTGGATTACAGAATAATTAAAACACAAAAACACTACAGATATGCATATTTAAACACGTTCCTATAAAAGCTACATATTAAAACATATTTCTATAAAATACATATTAAAATACAGAAAATAGAGATTAACAAAAGATACACATTTAAAATTCATGCTTAAAAACTGTCTGGGTAGGCCTACCAGAAGAGACAGGTCTTTACATGGTTTTTAAATTCCGATATGTTTTGATTGTATTATACCCTGCCTTGAGACATTAGGAGAGGTGGTAACAAATGAAAATAATAATAAGGTAAGAGTGTTCAAGATGTTTTAAAGTCCCCTAGTGAATTATGTTGAGAACTGATTAGGATGACTGGCTAATGTTGTCTTAAGTTCACTGTTAGCAACCAACATTAACATTACCAACATCACTTGCGAATAACACAGCTGATGAATGAAATACAAAATAGCTATTATAGGGCACAAGGATAACTTTGCACTTCTAAGCCAACATTGAACCCAATGCTCTTTATTTCCTTAATACAGTACAAAAAATTGCATAAAAATTGTCCTGTTTGTACAATCTAGAGGAGAACTGCTGTTCTGGGATGGCCTGTTACATTCCAGTTCCTAACTACATACACATGCTTTATACTGGCTTTATAAATTTCTTAGCCCTCTCAGAATCAATGTGGTGTAGTTGTTTTATTGCTGGGCTATGACTATGGAGACTAGGATTCAATTCTCTGTTTGGCTAAGGAAACCTTAGGTGAGTGACATTCACTCAACCTCAGAAAACCATGTGGCAGGTCCACCTTAAGAGTCAATTTAAGTAGTAGATTACATTATGTATAAGAAACAAATTTATGACTGGTAAGTTGATAATGCTAGTCAAAGGAAAATGTGGCCACTTGAGGAAGAAGATGAGGTGGTTCTCTCTGATTTCTTTCTCACTTCAATCAAAATTAAGCATTTTTTTAAACCAGGAAACAACAATCTGGCTAGAGATCCTTAATTTCTCGTGTTTTACCTGGAGAATTCTGAGGTGACGAACAAGGTGAACAGCGAGGGGAAAAGCTGTAGCCGGGATGGAAAGCTGCTTGAAGGGGTATGTAGGACATAACATCTTCTTCAAAAAGGCTGACATAAAGAGAAAAGAGAAACAGGAAACACTATTCAATTCTGAGGCACAATGATTAATTGCCTACCATATATGCCTTGAGCAGGATATACATGCACATTATGAATATATTCTAGAGAATTTTATCGTTGCTCCAACCTGAGTATTTATGCCATCTTCAAAGAGAAATAGGAATAATGGCTTCAGCAAGAAAGTCCAGAAGTTATACTGTTTTCCATAGCCTAGTCCTCTTTCCACTTGGTCAAAGCCCTCTCCGCCCTGCATTACCAAATAGTTGGTTTACATTTCTCTGGTTTCCTGTCATTTCCTGAGAGTTAGACATGATGGGGTTCCAGGCCGCTTCTCAGCTATACAGGAATACTGGACAATAGGAATCTCTATATATCATGAAATGTCCATTACAGGATACAATTATGACTTTAATTCAGTAACTTATAATAAGAATAATAACTTTATTCTTATACCCTGCCACCATCTCCCCGACTTACATATGGGGCAAAATGCTCACAAGACATAAATACAAAACAGTCAATTAAAACACAACCAACTAAAATAAAGGCATAGTAAAATATAACAATCCAGATAAAAGCACAATTAAATAAAACATAAGAATATAAAACAACAGTGTAGAAACTCAATCAAAACAATACTCAACAAAACCATACAATGTGCATGACCAGGTTATAAAAGGTTTGGACATGGGATAGTGTAAGTAAAATACACAGTACACAGTACAACTGTATATTTTTTAAAATAAAATTTTATGGAAATGTTTCATTGTAGGATAAAAGAGATGGGTATATCAATAGGTAATATTTGGGGGGGGGGATAGAAAGGGTGAGGGAGGTGTATTTTTTTGAAGTACAGTTATATTTTTGATAAATGTTTTCATTTCCTATGAAGACCAATATTCTAAAGTGCATATTCACATTCTACTCTAATTTCAGAAATTATCTCGTATCTCTCTATCTATCAAGAACTCAATAGTTATAGTACAGTATTAATTTTATATCCTAGTAATGGTACTTGATAAATGCATAGAGGTTCTTTAGGGTTAAGGGTATGGCTGACTACCCTGATGGTTTAAGGGTATGGCCTGAGTAACAATTTTTGGAAGAAAGGGCTCAGAAATGGGATGAAACATCACCATCAATTCTATTACCTCAGTAGTATTACTAAATCTGCATCACAGGACAATTTTTCAAGACCATGTGTACCCTCTGTCCGGATGTAGTGAATTTTCTCCCTAGAAAATGAAAAATGCAGAAAAAAGTTGCAGCACTGATACAGAAAATTATATATGCACATGTCTTGCAGATAATATCTTATTTTAACAGGTAGAGAAAGGAACAAGGGGACTGACAATCTTGGGCTTGATCACTGGAATCATAGTATTTAGTACTTTAGGGGGAAGTGATCATGCATAACTAGAATTTGTAGTTGTGACAGGGAAACCAAGAGTATAGTCAAACACAGACATTGCATTTTAGGAAAGCTGGCTTTAACAAATTAAGGAATTTAGTGGGTGGAATCACACAGCCGGGCATGCACTGTTTATAAAATATTTTGATAAGATTTTCATTTTCAATCAGTTCCTTTCTATTCATAGATAAATCCAGGAATTAACATGTGTCCCTCTGCATGCAAAACTACCATGGACCTATGGACTCTCCCATTTCCTTTGCACCAGATGTATAAATTAATTTAGCAACAAGATGCAGTACCTGAGTGCATGGTTTCTTGCCAGACTTGGCTGACGCTCCTGCAGCATTTCAAAAATGTTGGGCTGGCGTAGAAATGCAACGATTTTGTCATTATAGGCTGGAACACAGAGGTGAATGGGGGAAACAAACAAGTCTTAGTCTGAGATAAATTTTCAGTTTTACTATTTATCTTTTGTTTTATGGGATTTTAATATTTTCAAAGTACAGTAGAGTCTCACTTATCCAACACTCGCTTATGCAATGTTCTGGATTATCCAACACATTTTTGTAGTCAATGTTTTCAATACATCATGATATTTTGGTGCTAAATTTGTAAATACAGTAATTACTTCATAGCATTACTGCGTATTGAACTACTTTTTCGGTCAAATTTGTTGTATAACATGTTTTGATGCTTAATTTGTAAAATCATAACCTAATTTGATGTTTAATAGGCTTTTCCTTAATCCCTCCTTATTATCCAACATATTCGCTTATCCAACATTCTGCTGGCCCGTTTATGTTGGATAAGTGAGACTCTACTGTACAAGCCACCTTGAAAGTCTTGGCAGAACTATGTAAATACATAAATAAGTAGATAAATGTAGTCTAACAAGTAAAGAGAAAAGCTATACCATATGTTACAATGACCACGATTCCTCACAGCAGGATATTGTACAGAATATGTGACACACTGTGCACTGTAATATCATGGTCACTTGCTATGTGTTGTATGGAATAAGCAAGAATTCTGGATAACCTTAGCTCACTTTGAACAATATCTGTGCCACAGAATGCAGCCCACTCAATCCATACAGCCCACACACTTCCATTTTGCTTCTCCAGCAGCTAAATAAAGCAGGGAACATATGTCAACTCCCATCATGCCACGAGAGGAACTCAGAGACTTTTCAATGCCCGCCCTATGCAAATGCTGCTGAGAAAATGGGTTTCCAGCAGGGCCCTCTCTGGATGAGGAGCCTAGGGAATTTTTCCAAAAGAATGGGATACTTTGCTGCCGGGGAGTGAGAAAAGATGCTGCAGGTAATCCCATCTTCTCCAGGAGCCCGGTGGCGGACCCCTGGCTTAGGTATATTGCAGACTTAACTTCATCCTCTCTAGTAGTGGACAAATCCACTCTGTTGATCCGTTTCACCCAGCTTTTCGGTTCCTTCCTCTCCATTCTGTTTTCGGAGGATTACATGAAATGGACCACTTAATATTACAAGTCACTTTTTGTCAAACTGATCCAGGTCCAAGTCTACTATAAACTACCTCTAATGAGGAAGAATGGCAACAAAAAGAAAAAAAAGGGTGTGATGTGCAATAGAATAGCAACTAGGAGTGAGTGATTAACCCTTCCCACTGCTTTCTCCTTGCAACCTTCCCATCCTCAGATGCCCCTCCATGGCACTGAGAGACCTATTCTTATGAATATGACCATAATGCAATGAAAAAAAATATAGTGGTTAAAATAAATAAACATGAGGAATTATGGCAAGAAATGTTTAGAGAGTTTATCATGTAAACTCACAGAGAGATTCATTGAAATACATACCCAGAGGCAAAGACTCATGATGGTGCTGATTTCGAATTGCTGTTACCAGGCTGTTCCCTGGTCTGGTCAACAGAGAAACTCCTCTGTTGCGAGATACTTCTGATGCCTAGAGAGAAAAAGACCTATATGTAAATAGGTTCTTAATAATAATAATCATCATCATCATCTTATCAGAGTGCCTTTCTGGAGGGAAACATGTGTAAATTAGATGTGTCATTTCCACCCCATTCTTCTCATCAAATATCTAATCTACATGTAATTATTTCTGAAAGCAATTCCAGTTTGCAGTCTATGCAATGTACCATTTGTTCAATGGTGTAATAAGCTGGAAGGAGTTAATTTAAAAATGGGTCATTGTGTAGAGTGTTTGAGTATTACTCCAATAAGAACATAACAACAACATCAACATCATCATATTTCCATCTCTAGGCATATATCATAGGTTGCTTTTTCTGATGGCTGTTATAATTTTGGGGTCTAAGCTTCAAATTATTAACTTTATGGTTCGCTTGGTTCAGGTATCCTTATTCAACGAATTGCGTATTTCTTTCAACTCATAGCAGAGTCCTTTTTTTGTTGAAGTTCTTAAAAAAAAGAGCAAATTGTTTTACTCACACTTCTGTAGCATGTAAAAATCTATTCAAAGGGGAGAGCTGTTGACCAAACAGTTAATCACAAGATATGCTCATTTATTTTCTTCATTAAAAGGCAAAAACATTGTTTGTGCTGTGATTTACAGTTTTCAGCTTTGGCGGAATGTCTTCTTGGGCTGCTTGCCACCAATGCCATGACAACTGTTAATAAACAGATGTCTAATAAGGCAACAGAAGTAAGAAATTTAGCATTTGTGAAATTTCTTCTCCAATCCCCTCCTCTGGAGCAAGAGTTTTCTGACCCCAGAGTGGTAATTAGGGTCAGTAACATGTAGCAAGTCTGAAGGAGATGGATGATCTTCTAAAGAAGGTTGATGATGATGAGCTTTGTAAGAAGAATGGAACTAAGAGAAGGACAGACCTTGCTCTTGCTGGCCATATCACCAGGAAGACTGTCTGCTACCCTCACCATCCCGTCCTTTATAGATAAAGGATTGTTAACATTCTTGTTCCACCTCTACCCAAGTCAGCCCATTTCAGTTATAAGAACCACTGTATGAGCTGGCCCGTTCAATTTATTATGCCACAGCCTATGCAGTCTGCTCTAGACTGGGAGTTGTAGTTATTCCTCATAGTGCTAAGGCACAAAGAGCCTTTTTTTGTTTGCAGAATGATGGTAGGATTCTTACCTTGAAAATTACTCCCCTGTTCATTCAACAAGCGAAAACCTGGAGAATTGTGTAATTTGTGTACTGGCAGTGATAGTCCTACTTGTAGCCTATTCTATATAAAAACCAAAGCAATGTTTTGTGGACAATGTTTACATAAATTGCCCAGAGATAAACAGATACAAATCTACTTTAACCAATTTGAACTTGGTGTAACAGCTATTATGTATTCCAGTTCCCATTTTTGTTACACTTGTTTTCAGTCTAACCCGTACAGCTGTCACAAATGATACCTACTAACATGGTAAAAGGATTAAAGTAAAGAGGGCTCCATTCAATATGGAGGACCATGTGCCCTCATGCTATGCACCTAATAAAATATGGCAGTAAGGCACTGCATTCTTCACTATCATCCCACTTCATCCAAATTACGAAGCAGACATAGTACCAGGTTTCAAGTTGTTCAAGTAGCATTGCTGGCTGAAAAGGAGTGCATACTGAGTGAACAAGACTGGAAAAATCACATGTGGAGGCAATAGACCTTGCAATCATTCACTTCCTCCAAATTATAAAGCATCTAAAATATATAGGAACAAATTACTCTGTCATGAATATAACAATATTATTTGATTTACCTGTACTGTGAATATCTTTTAAACTGCTTTGGAAGCTACACTGGTTCCCACTGCATGAAAAAGGTGGCATACAAGTGCAACAAACAATCATTTATTCAGTTACTTTACTCTGTTAAGTTGAGCAGAAAAACATACTTCTCCAGCACTGTAACTACGGAGACGCTGCAGGTGCTGTCTGTGAGTCAAATGATTGGGTAGGCGACCATTTTGAAGTGGTATCCTGGGATCAATGAAGGTGGTAGCACGACTGTTGTGGTCAACAAAGAAGGACTGAAACAAAATGAAAGTACAAATAATAATCACATGGAGAAAATGACCACAATAAAAATTATGATCAACAGGATTCTAGCTCATCCTATAAGAATGCAAATTAGCCAGGTCTTCAATTTGAATAAAATGTTATACCAGAAGATATAACATGGACTGGCTCTGACTTTGGCTCAATTCTACTGCCCCTGTTATAATAGTCACATGGTTTTTATTGTTTTAATTTGATTTGGATACCGGCTTTTAATTGTGTTTTATGTTTGGTTTTACTGCATTTGTATTATATGTGGCATCTCATTCTGCCATTGTGTAAGACCGCTCTGTGTCCCCCTGGGGGAGAAGAGCGGTATATAAAATATATAATATAATATAATATAATATAATATAATATTATCTCTCTCTCTCTCTCTCTCTCTCTCTCTCTCTCTCTCTCTCTCTCTCTCTCTCTCTCTCTCTCTCTCTGAGGATCAGCTCTTAAACTTAAAAGACCCACATTTGTCTCCACACCAGAATCCTTGGCCAATGTCATAAAATAAGTAATGTATTATTCTTATTTACTTCTTGTACCTTGCCTTGCTGGTCAGTTTTGATCTCCCAGCCCCGTGGAAGTTCCAGCCGCGTGTCAGCAAACATGTTGATGAAATTTACCAGGTCCCTGTTGTGCTGATACCGCTCAAAATTCCGAGCATCTCTGCGGATCTTCAGAATCATATGCTTCAAGCAAGTGCTGTTGGTGAAAACTCGATAGGCACTCTGGATAAAAGCATATAGGGGGGAAAAACCAAAGTTTGCATAATTACAAATACCAGTCAGTTATATTGCCTAAATTTTAAATTTGCTTCTTTAAATTTTCTTACTATCAAGCTGACCTCATCCCATGAATGAGAGATCTCCGAGAGCTTCAATCCTCAACTGCAATACTCATGTCTTCCAAATTCAATGAAATAGTTTAAAATAGTGATCATATTATTGACTAGAGCAGTGAGCTGCAAGAATCTGCCCTTCAGTTTCTGCAACGGTATGATGTTAAATATGCGTGTGCATTCAATTTGTAACTCCAACCCTGTTTGTTCATCAGCTCCTCGCCTGACTGGTTTTGGCAATCGTAGAAGCAAAGATTTGGAGGATCTTGGAGGCTACCTAGTCCAGCCCATTGCTTAATGTGTGATCTCCAGTTTGGAATGAAACGATAGCACTTCATAAGTTTGACAATACAAAACTATAGTCTTTGCAGTCTCCAAACTATTCACTGGATTTGACTCTACACCTCTTAGGGCAGTTCTTTTTTTCATGTCAGGAGTGACTTGAGAAACTGCAAATCGCTTCTGGTGTGAGAGAATTGACCATCTGCAAGGACGTTGCCCGGGGGATGCCCAGACGTTTTTGATATTCACCATCCTTGTGGGAGGCTTCTCTCATGTCCCTGCATGAAGGTGAAGCTGATAGAGGGAGCTCATCCGTGCCCTCCCTGGGTTGTATTTGAACTGGTAACCTTCAGGTCAGCAACCCAACCTTCAAAGTCATCAGTCCTGCTGGCACAACCCACTGCGCGACCAGGGGCTCCAGGGCAGTTCTACACAGACACTAAGGGAAAAAACACATTTTCTGGTGGCTATCTCCATGTAATAATTTTAACCCTATCTATGGCCTATATCACAATTCATAATTTTGGCCCCAAAATGTCCTTGACTTTTACATGAGGTTGACATACATGAATGTATATAGTAAATCTAACCAGTCAATGCTAGTTATCAGATTGCATAATGTTGCTTCCTCATGCTTGCAGGTCCCATGTGAATGTGACAACTTTTAAAGGAATAAGCATGTGGCTCTGGTGAATGAAATAGTTCCTTCCAAATTGAAATTATCACCCTGTGATACTGGCGTGAAAATAGAATCACAACATCTGTGTAATAACTTTTCATTTATTTGTGTAAGTAGTTCAGGAGTGACAAAGGATTCAGACATATGGCAAAGTGCGCTGTACTGTGCAAAACTCCCAGACATGTGACCAATACACCTGTAACTAACTGAGCTATTAAAATCAAACAAGATTAATATGATATTCTGGAAATATACAGGAAAGTTCTTGCACAAATGGCCACTTGCTCTTTAGTTTGATCCTGTAGATGCTTGGAATTGTGGAAATGTGTTCATTATTAGTAAAAGCTGTTATTCCATGACTAGCTTAGCTGGTCATTTTAGTAGTCCTTTGCAAGCTTTAAAGAGACCCCAAATTTCACAGATTTTTAAAAAGCTTACAAGGAAATAAAAGTATCTGCTTTCCACTTCAGTTCTAGCTGTTGGGTAGTATTTTCCATCTCAAATTTCACGGTATAATTAATGGCTCTACATTTTAATTGAAGTTTGTAGTTAAAATTGTATAACTGCAGTAAGCCAATATTTATGTGGCATATTATTTTTACATAAGTCAAATTTGTATGACTGCTTTAACAGATGTTGGAGTAAGTCATTCAGGTTCCTCTAACAGAATACAGATTTCTTATTGTAAGACAAAAGGTGTTGTTCTGTCCAGATTTATTTGACACCTCTGATGCAAAATCTACTCATTCAAGTGAAAAGCCACAAAGGCCTCGGAAAGTTACATTCAAGGGGAAGCTCAAACATTTTTTTGAATTTTATCTGAATCCCTTTACTATACAAATATCAGACTTTAAGGACAAAAAGGTATGCACACGATGAGATATTTCAACATTTTGTTCTAAACTAGTCTGAAATCAGTTTTCAGAATTGTCTTTTTGTACTGCTTGATCAATTATAAAACTATATATCTGTCAAAGCAATGGGGCAGAAGATATATATATTCTTTCTTGATTCACTGATGAGCTAATATTTACTTTTGGGGAAATTTGGAAAATATCAAAATTTTACAAAGTGGTTCATTTTGAAAACTCTGAGCATCTTCTACACAGGCACTATAAGGCATATTGTTCTGGAACACATTCTGGGACATATGCTCACAAAATGTTCTCCTTTATAGTACTAAGTCAGCTGTGCCATGCAGTGCCTTCTTAGTAAGGCTTGAGTTTCCCATTTAGGAATTCTTTGAAAATCATATAAACACTCCAGCATCTGAAAGCCATTGTTCTGTGTTATTGGTTTGAAATTTGGGTTTTACAAAGGTTTACAGTAAAACATTCAAGTTCAGAGAAATGGAAAGTATACAGCAGGGGTCCCCAAACTAAGGGCCGGGGGCCGGATGCGACCCTCCAAGGTCATTTACCTGGCCCCCGCCCTCATTTATAATATAATATTTTTATATCTGTTTAAATAATATAATATATTGTATATACATATTATATTGATAATAATATTATTTTATACAATATAATACTAATAATAACACCATATAATATTAATTATATGTTATATATTACATATGATATTACAGTATAGTGATATAGTTCAATATAGTAATATATAATGCTAATATTGTGCTATGCTAATATTGTGCTATGCTAATAATATAATATACTGTATGTACATACAGCTGCTCTGAGTTCCCTTCAGGGTGAAAAGGGTGGGATATAAATGTAGTAAATAAATGTAGTAAATGAATAAATAAATAATTTTGGACTTAGGCTCACCCAAAGTCTGAATTGACTTGAAGACACACAACAACAACAATCCTAATTAACCTGACTATCTCATTGGCCAGAAGCAGGCCCACACGTCCTATTGAAATCCTGATAGGTTTATGTTGGTTAAAATTATTTTCATTTTTAAATATTGTATTGTTCTTTCATTGTTAATGTTGTTGTTTTGCACTACTAATAAGATATGTGCAGTGTGCATAGGAATTATTTTTTCCCAAATGATAATTCGGCCCCTGAATAGTCTGAAGGACTGTGGACCGGCCCTCTGCTTTAAAAGTTTGGGGACCCCTGGTATACAGGATGCAAATATGAAAAGTTAGTGCCATTCCTATCTCAAATATACTGTTGTTGTTTATTCGTTCAATCGCTTCCGACTCTTTGTGACCTCATGGACCAGCCCAGACCAGAGTTCCCTGTCAGCCATGGCCACCCTCAGCTCTTTCAAGGTTAAGCCAGTCACTTCAAGGATACCATCCATCCATCTTGCCCTTGGTAAGCCCCTCTTCCTTTTTTCTTCCATTTTCCCCAGCATCATTCTCTTCTCCAAGTTTTCCTGTCTTCTCATTATGTGGTCAAAGTACTTCATCTTTGCCTCTAATATCCTTCCCTTCAGTGAGCAATTGAGCTTTATTTCCTGGAGTATGGACTGGTTGGATGATCTTGCGGTCCAAGGCACTCTCTGAATTTTCCTCCAACACCACAGTTCAAAAGCGTCTATCTTCCTTCACTCAGCCTTCCTTATGGTCCAGCACTCGAATCCATAGGTTACTAAGGGGAATATTATTGCTTTAACTATGTGGACCTTCGTTGCCAGTGTGATGTCTCTACTCTTCACTATTTTATTGAGATTAGTCATTGCTCTCCTCCCAAGAAGTAAACGTCTTCTGATTTCTTGGCTGCAGTCTGTGTCTGCAGTAATCTTTGCACCTAGAAATCCAAAGTCTGCCACTTCCTCCATGTTTTCTCCGTCTATTTGCCTGTTATCAATCAGTCTGGTTGCCATCATCTTGGTTTTCTTGATGTTTAACTGCAACCCAGCTTTTGCATTTTCTTCTTTCACCTTGGTTATAAGGTTCCTCAGCTTCTCCTCGCTTTCAGCCATCAAAGTGGTATCATCTGCATATCTAAGGTTGTTAATGTTTCTTCTGGCAATTTGAACTCCAGCCTTGGATTCATCAAGCCCCGTATATTGCATGATGTGTTCTGCATGCAAGTTGAATAGGTAGGGTGAGCGCATACAGCCCTGCCATACTTCTTTCCCAATCTTGAACCAGTCTGTTGTTCCATGGTCTATGGTGACTGTTGCTACTTGGTCATTATACAGATTCCTCAGGAGACAGATAAGGTGACTTGGTATCCCCATACCACCAAGAACTTGCCACAGTTTATTATAATCTAAACAGTCAAAGGCTTTAAAATAGTCAATAAAACAGAAATTGATTTTTTTCTGAAACTCCCTGCCTTCCTTCATTATCCATTGGATATTGGCAATTTGGTCTCTCGTTCCTCTGCCTTTTCTAAACCCAGCTTGTACATTTGACAACTCTCGCTCCATGTATTGCTGGAGTCTACCTTGCAGGATCTTGAGCATTACCTTACTGGCATGTGAAATAAGTGCCTCTGTACGAAAGTTTGAGCATTCTTTAGCATTTCCCTTTTTTGGTATGGGGATATAAATTGATTTTTTCCAATCTGATGGCCATTGTTGTGTTTTCCATATTTGCTGGCATATGGCATGCAGAGCCCCGGTGGCGAGGTGTGTTAAAAGCACTGAGCTGCTGAACTTGCAGACCGAAAGGTCCAGGTTCAAATCCCGGGAGCGGAGTGAGCGCCCGCTGTTAGCTCCAGCTTCTAGCAGTTCGAAAACATGCCAATGTGAGTAGATCAATAGGTACCGCTCCGGCAGGAAGGTAACAGCGCTCCATGCAGTCATGCCAGCCACATGACCTTGGAGGTGTCTACGGACAATGCTGGCTCTTCAGCTTAGAAATGGAGATGAGCACCAAACCCCAGAGTCAGACATGACTGGACTTAATGTCAGGGGAAACCTTTACCTTTATCTATGGCATGCATCACCTTGACAGCATCATCTTCCAAGATATTGCTGTTCCCTTTCTGAAAATATGTGCAAGTGTACTGGGGCAAATGGCAGAAATGGTTCAATACAGATAATTATACCATATCTTATGAAATTTTCTGGAATTTCCACATAGAGTTAGTATTAAAAAGATTCAGATGAAGCTCAACAGATAAAGGCTTGGTATGAAGGCATTTCTTCCTCATACCTTCACATCTCTAGTAAGGGGGAAGGGACCAGAGAAAATGACCAAATTCTTAAGACCAGCAAAGAAACATACAACAAGTGATCACTGTGCTAAAGGTTTTAATTAAGCCCAATTCATAGAGGAAGAACTGAATTGCTACTTGCATGTTGCTGCCAAGGTCATCAATCGATAGGACGACTGAGGCTCAAGTACTTACATAGTTTGCATGCAGCACCGTGAAGAACTCTGGATTGGTGATGAATTTTACAGCAGGAGACTGTAGCAACAAAGTTATTTTCTGAGAATTCACAGGTGAAACTGGAACTTCTCTTCTAAGCTCTGGAAATAAAATTGTGTTCATGTAAAATAAAGCAAAGGACAACTTGCATTGCAATTTGTGTTGTTTCTCTTCTGTTCTTGTACTCTTAGCCAGCAGCAATTGGAAATTCTTCCTAATTTCAAAATGGTTACTGAAAAGACTTCTTAGGGGGCATCTACATGTGCCAAAAAGGGCAATGTTGATGTGGCGTGAGATATTCCAGATCAGTGTCACCATGGTCAGATGCAGTAAATAAATGATATTTCTCAAAGTGAAAAATAGAATAGTAAAAAGTAGAAATGAAAAAAATTAAGTGTGTGTATGCGAGCAAAGAAAAAATAATATGAAAAATGATTGTGGGAAAAGAGCAAAAGTCCAATGTTTCCATTTGGAGGGGAAAGTTAGTTCTGATACGCAAGATACTTCTTCAATGAAGAAAACACAGAAGGATGAAAATAAATAAATTTCCATAATTAATTTAAGTACATTCACAAACGATGGCCATGTTTCAATGCAATAAGAGTAACCAATTGATACACTGAATGCAATCCAAATGTTTCCTCTATCTTTTAGATATTTTATATTTTAAAAAGCAAATTAATACACCATGAAATTTACCACACCGGGGTGTGAGATTCTAGAATAGTCTCCCGGAGGTGCTATTTTTCAGCATGCCAAACCACAATCCAGTCTTTGCTCAATACACCCACAAGGCTCTTTTCAATATGCTACTGTCCAACATCCACATGCATCATACATTTGCATGTGAATGCGCACATACAGTTATCTGCTTTCATGGAAATACATAGCATGGGTGCGTGAACTGAGTAGTAGTTTAGTGTAGCCCCTGGACTTTCCCTACAAACTCTCCATTGTTAAAAAGGATCACATCAAAATGAAGAGGTAGCATTGAATTTTTTTATTAAACAAGTCCTCCTCCACCATGTATGGATACATCTATCTGTCTATCTATCTATGTATCTATCTGCACACTTTGGAAAGTTGAAAGTGACTTCCTTAACACAGCAATCTTAACTGCTATCTAATATAGTATATTCTCTACTATATAATCTGCAATAGACACCACTCAGCCCTTTCCTCTGACATATAATTTTCAAAGTGCAGGGATTGCTTTTGTGTATAGGAATGTTAATGCTTAGGTTACCTCCTCTCACCTCAGACTGTACCAGTCTGAAGTGGCATTTCCCTAACATAACTACACTGTTTCAGCGAAAAATAAGGTCAAACTAATAGAGTGTTTGATGCTGATGCAGATTTCCCCCCATCCTTCGATCATTTACCTTTCTCTGCTATAAAACCCCAATGCTTGGGTTAAATGCCATATGCCATAGTACTGAGCCACCTAAAATATTTTACCTGAATTTGGTGGTGAAGGATCTGCCTCAGAATCACTGCCTCCTCCAGGAGGGATCCTTTCCACCCTATTATTAACAACTGCTTCCTCCTCTGTCCTTTCTGTTGCAATGGTCCGTTGAATATTTTGGTACCTGGAAAAGACAGAGGAAAAAAAATGAGCACTTATCTTAAGCACGAGAAACGTCAGTTTTTAAAATCAAGCTTATATTCCATTTCATGTACTTATTCTGTAAACAGAATGAAATACTCTTCTGCCTCAAAGACACCTACAAAATATAATGTTCATTAAAAAAAATTACAAAAGCAAAAGGATAATTAAAACATGAATTGGGCTAGATGGGAAGCTGTGCCCCTCTGTCAGGCTGAGGCTGGCGTGTTTGCCAGCCTCAGCCTGACGAAGGGGCACAGGCAGGTTTATGTGTGCGATTTAACATGCCATTTAATCTAATGAGGACTTCAATTTAGCCCAAAAAATAGGTGAGCATTAGATTTAAGTAAATATGGTATGTATGTAAGTTATTCTACATACCATCTTTCTCCCAATGTTTCACTATATACGTTAAAACAACATATATTTTAAATAAAGGGAAAAAACAGAAGATAGTTTAAAAAGGCAGTTAGATTGTATCAATGATAAAAAGTAGTAAAGGTAAAGGTTTCCCTTGGCATTAAATCTAGTTATGTCTGACTCTAGGGGGTGGTGCTCATCTCCATTTCTAAGCCGAAGAGCCGGCGTTGTCCGTAGACACCTCCTAGGTCATGTGGCCAGTATGACTGCATGGAGCACTATTACCTTCCTGCAGAAGTGGTACCTATTGATCTACTCATAGGTCTGTTTCCAGCAGAAAGAGAGCCGGGGGGGGGGGGTCTTACAGAATTTAAGAGAGCAAAAATATGATGAATGCTCTCTCCATTGGGACTGCTCTCCCAGCTGGGCTCACTTACAAATCCTCAAACTGTACAAACTTGGTAGGGACAGTCCTAATTATTATTTTGCTACACTGCATTTTTCAGCGCTTTTAAAATCCCTTAGTTTCTCTTTTCTCCTCTCATTTCCCCACTTCCCCACTTAAATTATAAAAGAGAAGTGGGACATAAGCAGGCAGTTTTTTAACCTGAAGTAAACCTGGATTTCTACAGCCTGTTTTTTAGGGCTGTGTAGATGTGGTCACAGTGATACCTTTTGTTTTCTGATGGTTCAGTGCAAACTTTGTTTCACAACATTATTAAAAATATTGTATAAAATTACCTATGTGTATAAATTCCTTGATATTCTTCTGCAGGAGGTTACTATATACTAGTGGTGTGCATTCGGGACTTGTCCCGTTTCGTGTTCTGACTTTTGGCAGGGCCCTGTTCCGTTTTCGACTGACCTCCTGAAATTGGGAGGTCAGATATTGGTTTGGTTTTGTCTTCTGGGCCGAAAGCACCCAAGGCCGAAAGAGGCCCAGCCGATTGCCGACTAAGGAGTGCTCCTTACTCGGCAATTGGCTGCAGGGCCTGCAAGCCCTGGGTGCATAGACCCAAAGCCTGCACCTGTAGGGCTGGGAGCTTTGCGCTTACGGGTGCAGGCTTTGGGCCTATGCACACGGACCTTGCAGGACCTGCAGCTGATTGAGCCAAAAAGCAGATTTGGAACCAATATCGGCTCACACCTGCCTTTTGTTTTGATTGCATTTTTGTTTCAGGGGGCCTTTCTGTTTCGTGCTATCCGAATGGACGGTACAAAACGGAAATACAAATGAAACAAATGCAACAAATACCGCACACATCTCTACTATATACTCTGGAGGATTTATCAAACTGAATATTCTTGGTCTTCCAGGATGACTCTATGGGTGCTTTTAATTGTTCATTCAAATATAAGTCACTATTATCCATAGTTTCCCGTTTCTATTAAGTTCAGTTATGTGTCCCCTATGGATACGGATCGTACTGTGTATAAATGATGTAAGTATATTATAAGAGAAATTATTATGTTGTTCCATGTTCTTGCATAGTTGGATTATTTGAATAAATTGGAAATTGCTTTTTTTAAGGAGAGGGATTGGTTTTTAAAAAACAAAAAAAAAACAAAATTTAGAATTGCAACAGAATCAAATAGAATTAGAAGAGGTGTGAAAATTATGTTTGACAGAAATAGTAGACCATTTTTTCCTAATGTTATTTATATCTACAATAATCAACGGTTTATAGACAGAAAGGGAGAAAGTGCACATGCAAAAGAGGGCCAATGAAAGTAAGTAAACACAATAAAATTAACTTTTAAAAAACCAATGAGAGCTCAAGCGTTGTTATTCTGCCTTTCTCTTTTATTCAATTCACAGCAAGCTGAGTGAACAAACTTTCCACTCCAATATACTCTGGATTTTATGACCCACTGACTCAACAGCAGAACAGAAAAAGTATTTCATCTACTCAGAAGGTGATATGCATAGGCTTTCTATTTAATTAGTTGGTAGAAAATCCCCTGCTGACAAATGATCCCTATGAACTGAAGCAATGAGTGAAAAAAGTGCTACTGTTTAGCCTCAATTATGTAGAATAATCTTCAACAAATTCCTCAAATGCCAGGACAACTGTATAAAAAAGACTTTATATAGATGTATTTGAGAAAGTCAACCTGTTTTCAAAGGATCACTGTGAAAGAGGAATGAGGGAAAAGAAAGATAGACTATATAGAGCCAGCTATTCAAGATCCACCAAATAACTGAATGACTAACAGAGTTTTGCTTTTTTAAAAGAAACACATTATTGTACTTGATGGAATTTTGTAAGTTGGGCAAACAATAGGAACTATCCATAACAAAAAGCTGTGGGATGTAATTGCCTTCCAGTTGCGATCCACTTTTGCTTAGGCAGTTTCCTGAGCATCTGAAGGTGCTGTTTTCAGACACTTCACAGAGTCTTCTAAAAGCATCTTATTTCTTGAAAATGCACCATGGAAAATAAGAATAGTGTCCTTCCCAGTGGTGATACCCTAGCTATTGAATGCTATTTATAAAGACTTGAGTTTGGCATCTAATTAAAAATATCTTAATGTCAGGTTCTCAATCTGTGGGTCCCCAGGTGTTTTAGCCTACAACTCCCAGAAAATCCAGCCAGTTTATCAGCTGTTAGGATTTCTGGGAGTTGAAGGCCAAAACATCTGGGGACTCACAGGTTGAGAATCCCTGTGTTAATACATTGTTTATTCTCCCAATATTTTATCATGACTAATACCATAGCTTGCTATATGTTTTTGAATGTTGCCACATTTTATCGTTAATGTTACATTCATATTTTAATATTAAGAAATCGGACACTGATTGTAATTTTGATTATGTTTTATGTTACGCTAATGTTTTTAAACTACATTATTATTCTGAAATATAGAAAAGCAGCTCATGAATTATTGTAACAAATACCTAACACTGGAGTCACCGAAAATCCACAAAAGTGGATTTTCAGAAAGTGTCTAAATATGAGACATCAGGCAGCATCCACACTTCAGAATTATAGCAGTTTGACATCGTATTAACTGCCGTGCCTCATTGCTATGGAATTCTAGAGTTTGTAGTTTTGTGAGATATTTACAAGATTGTGAGATCTTGTCTGCCAGAGCACTCTAATGCCACAGCAAATGACAAATCCCAGGACACCATAGGACAGAGCCACAGCAAATAAGGTGCTACAATTTTGCCATGCCAAGGATCTCAAATATCAAGGAATTAAAATCCTAAGCAAAACTTTCTTAAAGACTGATGGTCTACTTGGCATTTTTGCCATTAACATTAAAGATTAAAGAATTAGCAGAGAGCTCTTTGTGTAAAGAAGTCATGGGATATGACAATTACTCAGTTATAATGTGTTTAAATTCCAATGGGGAATCCAATCTGGAGAAATTGCTGCTAATGAAAATCCCTTATACAGTGCCATGAGGGGAAAAATCCTAAAAGAAACTGCGAGAAAATGATATCCCTCAAACCTCCTCAGCAAAATGCAAAAACACATAACAATATCTAGCTCAAGAAGAGAGGGCTAAGGAAATCATATTGTTGTGTGTGTGTGTGTGTGAGGAAGAGACACATGCATGGATAAATATATCTGCAAAGCTTCACCAAAAAAGTATTCTAACAAAAAACACAAAGTAAGTCCAACTAAAAGGAAATGGGAGGATGCCTCAACCCTAGTAAAATGATAACATATTGTTTCCCTTTCAAAACACTTTCTCTCTGTGACCCAGTTCTCAAAAACATGGGATGAGCTGATAAAACTACATGCTTTGTTCAATTATCTCCACAATTTTATTTAAAAAAGAAAACTAACATGAATTATTCTACTTTACTCTTCTTTATGATGAACTTATTTTCCACATGTAAATGCGTGTTGGTGTTTTTCATGAATGGCTGTTACCAGGGCCGTAGCCAGAAAAAAAATTCAGGAGGGTTTTGAAAATTTCGGGGGGGGGGGGGGTTGAACCCCTAGCACATACCCCTCCCCGCTACAAACCTGTCAATATCTGCTTGAGATAGTGCCTGGAGGGACTCTTAATGTTTTGCATCTCATAGACTTAGCATGGGGATTTGGTTAACCAGTTAAAATTCATGAGTAAACGAGATTTTTTTATAACTTGATGATGATAATAATAATAATAATAATAATAATAATAATAATAATAATAATAAAATCTGCATTTCTATACCACTTTTCTCACCCCTGGGGTGGCAATTTGTGTCTTTGACTATTTATTCAGTATGGTTTATTTAAAAGGTAAAGGTCTCCCCTGACGTTAAGTCCAGTCGTGACCGACTCTGGGGGTTGGTGCTTATCTCCATTTCTAAACTGAAGAGCTGGCGTTGTCCATAGACATTTCCAAGGTCATGTGGCCAGCATGACTGCATGGAGGGCCGTTACCTTCCCACCGGAGCGGTACCTATTGATCTACTCACATTTGCATATTTTCGAACTGCTAGGTTGGCAGGAGCTGGAGCTAACAGCGGCTGCTCACGCCACTCCCGGGGTTTGAACCTGGGACCTTTCGGTCTCCAGCTCAGTGCTTTAACGCACTTCACCACCGGGGCTCCTCTCGCCACTGGTTTATTTAATTACACAGAAATACTTTTATTCCCACAACTCCATGAGGTAGACAGACTGACTCTGATTCTTAATAAGCTTTATGGGACATCTGAAATTTAGTGCAGTGTAGAAGGGGCCAGACACATTTAGAAGAACCTCAGATTTTTTTACAGAGAAGAAAATGTGACTTTCCAGATTTTAGATTGTAATTTCCAGCAAGGCTTACCATTGGCAGTGTTGGCAAGGGCTTCTGAGACTCCTTTTACACAGCCATATAATCCAGACTATCAAAGCAGGTAATACACATTATCTGCTTTGAACTGGATTACATGAAAGTGTAGACTCATATAATCAAAGCACATATTATGGATTATCTGATTTGTTAATCTGGATTACATGGCAGTGTAGATCCAGCCTTTAATGGTGAGATACCTCACAACAGAGGCCCTTTCTACACTGTCCATATATCTCAGGATCTGATCCCAGGTTATCTGCTTTGAACTGGATTATGTGATTCTCCACTACCACATAATCTTGGATAAGAAGATAATCTGGGATCAGATCTTGTGATAAAGAACAGTGTAGAAGGGGCCAGACACATTTAGAAGAACCCCAGCCTTTTTGACAAAGTTGAAGAAAATATGACTTTCCAGATTTTAGATCGTAACTTCCAGCAAGGCTTACCATTGGCAGTGTTGGCAAGGGCTTCCGAAGCTCCTTTTACACAGCCATATAATCCAGACTATCAAAGCAAGTAATACGCATTATCTGCTTTGAACTGGATTATATGAGTCTACACTGCCATATAATCCAGGTCAAAGCAGATAATCTGGATTTTATATGGCAGTGTAGAAGAGGCATGAGGTCCCTTCTACACTGCCATATAAAATCCAGATTATCTGCTATGAACTGGATCATCTGGTATATTATCTAATTTGATAATCTGGATTATATAGCAATGTAGAAGGGGCCTGAGAGCTGCAATCCAACAACATCTGGAGGATCACTGTTTGTGCTCCTGCCTTAGAGAATCAGTAAAATTCCTGGTGGTTGTGGGCAGTTGTCTGATTTCTCTATCCTTCTCTTTCCCTACAAATTAGAGGAACTCCCATCCTGTTTGTACGTCTTGGAAGGAAGAAGCTCACTCACTGCTTCCTGCCCACTTGGTGCATCAAAGAAAACCATTGAACATTTAAAAGGAGAAAATCCTTAGCTAGCTATGCTCTTAAAGGTGTATAATTAAAGCATAGATGTTTAGTCCCAGTTGTTAAAAATGGAAATAGTATCATTATAGTAAGGCAGGGAAATACTAAAATAAAAACATTTCTCGAAGTCATGGTGAAAAATACTTTTGCTGTGGTATAATGCTGAGTGACATTTAAACTGTATATATAGTAATGTCTACAGTTAAAGAAATGTTCAGTAAAATATGGGCATAAACATTCTGAAAAGCTACATTTGACTCAAAAACTACAGTTCCTCTGCTTTGATAGAAGACAATGTCAGCCTTTGGGACAGATTTTAAATGTGTCTTGCTACATAACCAATGAAGATTAAAAATATCAACAATATTTGGTAATCCCTGATTGCTATGATTTATATCTATAGCTCCTTTTGCAAATCTGAAGATGAAACTAAATGCTATGAGAAATATGGGTGGCTTTAGAAATGTTGCTGTGATTGTAACACTCTAATTACATCTAATAAAGCATGTGTTATTGTTCAGTTGTTGTAGAATTTTATTCATTTTCTCTCCCAAAATCTACCTGGTAGCTTTACTATCAATTCAAATATCACACACACACACATCAAAAGCAACAAAACAGAAAACATAGCTCTCAAAATATTTTCAAATTAAAATTTTGAAGAGTGCTCAGAAACTAACCAGAAACTATAATAAAGTACATCTCATTTTCAAATTGCAAATCAGTTCTGGTTTCTGAAAACTCTTCTGAGGATACCTCCTATCTTACGTACAGGGCATGTTACACTAATCCTGGATTAATTGATGTGCAGTTCCTAGCACATGTTGCATTTGCGTCGCTGCACCTCACAATGTATATTTTGCACTCTCTGTTTTATCCTGCTTGCATCCTACTTTTAACTGTTGGATTTTACAGTGTTTTGTATTGATGTTTTTTTGATGTTGTTTCTGTAAATGCATATGGCCATTGGTCGGAGCACTAATACATTGATTGATTGATTGTATGAATTTAATTATATCATGGATCAATATAGCTAAAACAAGGACAATAACAAAGTGGTCATTTTATCCTCCAGATCCAAGAATACATCCAAACTAAAAATCGGAGGCCCCATCTACATATGATGTAAAATCCAGAATGCTGTGGATTATAAGGAGGATGGCTAGAAAAGGCACAGCAATAATGCGCGTTGCAGAACATATCCACATGGAAAACATGTGTCAAAAAGAGCCAGCAGAAAGTACAAAATCAGCAATAAAATGTGCTTTCATAATGCAATGTATTATCTGTTGCTAGACACTGATTTAGTGTAGAAAAGCATTCCTAGGAGTTAGGTGGAAAGAAGAAATACAGCATAATGCTGACAATGACCTCCAAATTTCTAGACAAACTCTCCCAGTGTAGATGTTAAATACTGAAGGCCCTTCCAGACAGGGTCAAAAATGAGGCCTCAAATATCTGAGGCCTGAGTTCCAAACGTCGCCTCAGGTAAAAGTGAATTAATTTGGGACAAAACAGGAAAACCCTGCTTTATCCCAAATTAGTTAAATATCCCATTAGATCTGGGCCTTCCTACTGGGTACTCCCACAGCCATCTTCTACCTGGAGCCCAAAGATATGAAACAGCGCTCACCCCTTTCCCACCCCCACTCCACAAAGTCTTAAAAGAAAAACTTACCGGGCTGCCATGCCTCTGGCAGCCCTCCTGGCACATAGAAATATGTCTGAGCAGGTGTGTATAAGGATGTATTGCAAATTCTTTGTTCATATTCCTTTAGAGCTACTATATGCTTGCTGGATTGAATACACATGCTTTATGAAGGGAGGCAGTTGCTAGAGCTATTACAAAATTTGGACCAACATATCTCACCGCCGATTGAGTTGCTCCATTTGTTGGATTGAACCCGATCTACGTATTCCATCAGGAGTAGCTGCTGCAGTTGGACGCTGCCACGTTGTAGTTCGATTCACATGATCAACATAGAACACCCTTCCGTGGCTGTCTATGCGAGCTTCCCAGTCTTGCATCAAACATTTTAAAAAGAAAGGACAGGAATTAAGTAATTTGTTGAGTGATATCCATGGATACATTCTACGAAAGAAAACCTTATAAAAATAGCATAAATGTACCCTTGTTACGCAAAATAACATTAACACAAGAGAAAAAAATGTTATATTAACAACACAGAATTCCTATCAAAGGGCATCCTTAAATGAAAGATATTGGAAAAGCAACAGAAAACTCTATGAAACACATATGGTTTGAACATATGTTTAAAATTTAAGTACAGTAGAGTCTCACTTATCCAAGCCTCGCTTATCCAAGCCTCTGGATAATCCAAGCCATTTTTTTAGTCAATGTTTTCAATATATTGTGATATTTTGGTGCTAAATTCATAAATACAGTAATTACAACATAACGTTACTGCGTATCGAACTACTTTTTCTGTCAAATTTGTTGTATAACATGATGTTTTGGTGCTTAATTTGTAAAATCATAACCTAATTTGATGTTTAATAGGCTTTTCCTTAATCCCTCCTTATTATCCAAGATATTCGCTTATCCAAGCCTCTGCCGGCCCGTTTAGCTTGGATAAGTGAGACTCTACTGTATTTTAAATCTACTTTATGTATTTTAATCTTTGTTATGTGAACAAACCTGTGAAGATTTTATCCAAAAACGCAGCAGACATATGATTAAATAAACAAATGTACCATATCTCCCAAAGCAGGGGCACTACACTGCCAACATCCCATTTGGTCTTGTGAACTGCCTCACCAGAACTGGTTCTATCAATGCTGCTACCTTTGCGTCCAGTACAAGACCAGATTCCAAAACCCAGTGGGGCCCAGGACTTGATCAAGAGAAAGGGCAAATTGAATGGATATCTAAGAAAATGGCTGGGTCTCCAGCATATACAAATGGCTATAGAATCATTGCTCATTTGTCAATATGATTTTCGTATTTTTAAAGTTAAGAAATCCAAGACTCCAAAATCCATGCAGAGCATCAGCTGATAAGAAGGTGTTTGTTGGATATATATAAAGCAACAAGACATACAACGTGGTTACCTTAAAAACAAACAGACATGCAATGTCTTAGGGACAAATACCCACCATTCCCTACCCAGGCTGCAGAATCACCAATATGAAATCATTATAGCTAGCCAGCCTTCAATGTGGTGGAATTGCCCAATGAATCATGTAGAAAGCATTGAAATATCACATACAATGGTTAATGCCAACTGGAAAGCTCAAAGCTTGAAACTGACTGATATAATTGGAAAGCACCATATTGGCATGACAAGCAGTGGGGAAGTATTGTAAATTCACTCAAGACATGTAGACTCTTATGTACAACACAGTTAGACTTAAGACTGGTGCTGCACTGCATATGGAAAACAGATAACAATATACCCACACACACTTATCACAAAACATTTTTTCTGGGTACAATGTTGACATAGTCTGTATGTATAAAAACATATGACTGATCACAGACATTGAAATGTCAACAGTAGTAGCATACACAGTAGCAGCCAAATGTGTAGCCAAATACTATTAAAAACACCATGGCAAGACAATGCTAATACAGTGATAGAAAGTGATCCAGCTAAATTGTGTAGCACACTCAGGGCACTTCTACACATTAAAAACCCAGAAATAACCAAGCTAAAAGGGGGTGGGGAGGTAAATGACATTTGCGAAAAGTGCAGGCGAAATCACATTAACAGCTGAAAAGTACGCTTAAAACCCAATTCCATCTGAAAAATGCACACTTTTGCATGACTGTATATCCCTGCAGTCATGCAATACACGTTCTTTCCTTGCTTTCCCCCTGTGTGGACTGTTCTAGCACACCTGCGATTTTTAAAAGCCCGAAACAGCTGATAAGCCTGTCAAAACATGGAACCACGGCCACACAAGTGGCTCAAGGGAAGCAGAACATGTCCAAGAGACCTGCCAAAGTCCTCCACAAGCGCAATACTTTCCATACAGGGACAATTTCATCCTAGATTTTTTGTTTTTCCTCCACCACAGACATCTGTGTTTCTTACTATCTCCATTGGTGTAGAATTTGAATGACTCCACCCACTGCCTCTCCCAAAACCTTTTCCTATTCTTTTCTATGGCACACAGCAAACAAGGAATTGATCAGCAACTGAACATAATAAAGAGGTTTTGGGATAATTCACCATGATTTATAGGAGTTGTGGGTACTGGGATGTATAGTTCACCTGCAATTAATGAGCACTCTGAACTCCACCAACAATGGACCTGGAACTAACTTCGCACACAGAACCACCATGACTAGCAAAAACAAACAAACACACTGGAGGTCTTTGGGGAAAATTCACCTTGATCTGGGGGAGTTATAGCTCACCTACATCTAGAGAGCACTGTGAATCCAAACACTGTTGGATCTGGACCTAACTTGGCACACATACCTGATATGCCGAAATTTGGTTACTGGAGGGGTTTGAGGGGAACTGACCTTCCTTTCTGGGAGTTGTAGTTCACCCACAACCAGAGAAACTGTGACCTTCACTGATGATGGATCTAGACCCATGACTAACTCAACCTACTTGAGGGGTTTGAGGGGACTGACTCACCATAGTGGGAGTTGTAATTTACCCCACAGCCAGACAGCACACTGAACCCCACTGATGATGCATCTAGAGCAAACTTGCCCAACTTAATAAACTTTAAGTACTGACAGAGCTTTTCAGGTTTAACTGGCATGTTATGAGTTCACCCACAACCTTAAACATTTTGTACAATTACAAATTGACTTTTTCAATTTAACCAGGCAATGCCGGGTACTCAAGCTAGGTATAAATAATAAAAAAAGATAAAGAACTTCTCCTTGGATTTTGCATCAATCAAATTCTGTAAGAAATAAATGCAACAATGCCACCATTATTGAATGAAAATGTGGATGAATTTAAAGTGCTCCCAATACTATACATAACTGGAATTCAGAAATTTAAGTCTATATGGAGAATATTTAATATTCTTTTTAAATAACTTAACTGAAAATCTAATTTGTTCTTACTTGTGCAGTGTGATTGGAAAAGGTTATATAAGGGGGGAAATTAGCCTATTATGTGTAGTTTTCTCATCCCTTTGTTCTGTTTTAATCTACAGAAAGCTTCAAATCAGACAACAGGACTCTAGGCAATTGAAGACTTTCTTTCACTTCTACTAGTTCAACAAGGTCAGATGATATTCAGTTATAAGGTATGGGAATTCCGAGATCTCAGTAGGTAGGTGAACAATTTACAAAGATTACAAAAAATAAATAAATCAAGCAATTGCATTTGAAAAGCAAAAAACATAAAGCTTTATTTTCAAACCATTTTAAAGGGAAATTTAAAATCCTAAGAATAAACCTAAATGAATTCAGTGGGTATACTTCTAAGTGGTCATGTAAAGAATCACAGTTCACACAAACAAGCTGTAATAAAGTACTTTAATCTCTAAAGGTGTTGTTGTTGGTCACAGTGTGCCCTCTATTGGACAACCTATATTAATGTGGGGTACTTTAAGCACAAGCATTCTATATAAGGTTAAAAATGCACATAGGCACTTTCCTACAAGGACCCAAAGCAGATAAAACATGTATATTTAAAGCATGTCCAGTAACTTTGCCATCATAGCAATATGTACCCATCTCTACCTGCTAATCCTGATAACGGCCCTTCAGATAAACAGGGAACTCTAAATACTTTTAAAAAGCAATATATTTTTAAGAAACTAAAGCTTACTTGGAGGAAGAGGTTCATCAATGGTTGGGTACTGATGGTGGTCAGGCCTCAGGGAAGGAAGTTGGTTGATTGGCTGGGAATTATGGAGTAAAGGGCAATCACCTATGGATGAGACAGTCAAGAGGTTCATATTCAGTTGCAGATGCCACACAGTGGTTATAAATGCACTGCTATAAACACAAATGACTGGAAAGGTGCTTGGTGAGAGCCAACAGAAATCTGGTGTATTAGCTGCCTTAAAACTAGTTTTAAAATAATTTACAAGGCAAAAGGTCATTGAAATATGATGTCAAAAGTACGAGCTTGTGGTTCAATGAACAAAAACGTCTGATTGGGGTTGCAATCTGATGCCAATCAAGGAATGGCATGTTTAATTCAGTCCCCAACTTTACCAGGTATACACAGATGTTATGGAAGAGAAGAGAGACAGGAAAGTGAGACAAGGAAAAAAATCACAAGGGAGTGAGCTGGGATAAAGACAGTAAAAAGATAGGAAGGGAAGAACTGAGACAAGAAAGAGGCTGCCTGATATACAGGAAGATAATATTTAGAGCTGGCAAAGAGATGGAACTATTTTCTGAGTGTAATCCTTTGTTGTAGGGTTTTCTGACTTTTGTCACCTGAGCAAACTGGTACATACAAGTTCTACTGCTGCTAGAATTTCTTTGGACTATTTTCGCCATCTTGTCGTAATGCCTTACTCTTTATGCCAGAAGTCAATATGATAACCTGAAATCAGAGTCAAATATTCAGATAACATGTTTTCGAGCTGCCAGTTTCACCAGTTGGATCCCACTGCTTGTCATTTCCTCCTATTTAATTAAGCATGTTAAATAAGAGATGTAAACAGAAAACAATACATGGGTGGGAGAGATTACCTAAAGCAGCTGAAACATCATGATATAAATGGACATTCCTATTTAAACCAATGTAAAACTTAACAGTTAGGCCACTGAATCAATAGAACAATTGTATAGGTGTTGATTAACACACTGTCATTGATTCAGCAGGTCTGCTGGTTGGGGCTACCAACAGATATTCAGCCCAATGATGTCTGGTTTAGAGTTTTTGTGTAAAGATCTTAGAGATCACAATTCTGTATTTAGACTGATTTTTTTTCATGTCAGGAGCGACTTGAGAAATGCTTAGATTGAATGAGATTGTAGTCTTGGAATGAGTTCATCAGTCATCTCATTTATATTACCTGGATTACTCAAATGGAGATCAAGTTTTCAAGCAATCATAGATGTTTTATATACCTTTAAGTAAGTAGCAAGTTTTTTTTTTTAAAAAAACCCTCAAATAGTTTGTAAAATCACATGTAAACTTGACGGTAAAAAAATCTTTATTTTTCAAGTCCATCTTATCTAAAATGTACATCTATTTTCCCCAAACAGATGCATAGTTGTCTGATCTTTAATGATATTGCAGCCACAAGAGGGAATGTCCCAAGCAAGAGCAAATGATGAAAATATAAATATGAGTCAGTTTGCTGCATGCTGTGGAAAAAGGTTACAAGTTAACATTACCGTAGCATTCTTGTAAAATCCATCTCAACGGGCATTCCTATTCAACTGTACTTGTCATCTATTACCAGGTTTACGAACTGCTTCTCATTTACTTAGTGACTTACCTCAATAAAATGACAGCACCCAGTTTATGATATAAGCTCAGTAAGAGACAGTGGTATGAATGAACACCCTCAAACTTCCAATAATGTTCACATCCCTCATGCCCCCAGGCCAATCGAGCTCAGTGGGTTAGGAGGTTCATTAAAAACAAACAAAACCCTGGAACCTCATAGGAATCCTGTTGCTTCTCTGCGCTGTTGCTGTCTATTGACTTGCCCCTTTTTGAATAAATAAGCAAGCTGTTAGGGTACCGAAATGGAGTAGCAGCAGAAATTCCACATTTTGTCTTCTCTTTGGTATGGACTGATACTAGAGAAAAATGATAAGTAAATGGGCAACAGTAATAGAGACAAGCAGATGATACAGATCACCGCAGAGAGGCAGGTCCATGGAGGACATTTCGCTCGGGGGCTTCTCCTAAACTGGGATGGGCACTGAGTGGTATGGGAGGTCGAATAGCAATGTCAGGCTAAACATGTGAATCCTTCACCCTTGGCAGAGATACTGTGGCTACCGATTCTTAAAACCATCTGCAAATTGTGTGAATGACAATGTGGGCATGTCTGCAGAACAGGTGCAAAACAAACAACTGTTTGAATTGCCATCCTGTGTTCCCTGGATGCTAGTGGACTGGGGACATGGGATGGCACTCTTTATTGATTGATTGATTGATTGATTGATTGATTGCATTTCTTTACCGCTTTTTTCAAATGAACATGATAGTAAAAATTCAATGCCAAAAATATATACAGTAGAGTCTCACTTATCCAAGGTTCTATATTATCCAATGCAGTTTGCCTTTTAGTAGTCAATGTTTTTGTAGTCAATTCTTCAACAAATTGTGGAATTTTGGTGCTAAATTCATAAATACAGTAATTATTACATAACGTTACCATGTACTGAACTGCTTTTTCTATCCATTTGTTGTAAAGCATGATGTTTTGGTGCTTAATTTGTAAAATCATAACATAATTTGATGTTTAATAGGCATTTCCTTAATGGCTCCTTATTATTAAACTTTTCGCTTATCCAATGTTCTGCTAGCGCGTTTATGTTGGATAAGTGAGACTCTACTATACATAACATATCCAAATCAATAACATAGTTGATTTAAAACCATTAAAACTCACAAAAAGACATCAAACATGGACATAAAAATAATTTTGACATATTAGACATTGCCATTCTCCTTCCACTTTTGTAGCAGTGGCGGGCAAGTGTGACATGACTACTATCTGTCACTCATTGCCTGGAGTGATGTTGCCTGGGGTGCCAAAGAACTGCAAGAGGTGTGAGAGAGGAATAACTCCGTCATTTCCTTTCTCCAATCGCCCTAGTATCTGGCCTGAACTCACACCTATGAGTGACAGTAGTCATGTTGTGCTCACTGGCCACTGCTACAACAAAAACAGAAGTACACTCGCCATCCCATACCTCCAGGCCAACTGAACTCAGGGAATACAGGATGGCCATGTAAACAACTGTGGCCAGTTATAACTTGGGACTGGCTTACATGGGCCCAAAGTTGAGGTTTGCTTTGGATTATTGGGGAGCTGATTGCTCATCCCCTTCATGATAATGGGTCTGTGTAGATGTGTCCCTATAACGCCTAGAAAATTGTTCTCCCAGTTAAAAAACAAAACATTTACCATTTTATTTATATTCATGTCTTTCCCTGTGTCCCAAATGCTCACAAATGTAGGACTACTGCATTTCAAATAACAGCCAGCCATATGCCATTGGGGTCCAGCTTCTTATTCTGCCATTATGCTAAGATTTCAAGCTGTTCATCTCTACACTTACCTGGTTTACATGTCATAACTGTCCATTGAAGAGACACCCCCGGACCACTAGGGCTGTTTGTATAGTCTTGAAAAATGTCTTGTATGAATCATCTTTGTACATTTAATGGATAAAGATATGAAGGATGTTCAACTAATGAAAAGCTAAGTTTTAAGTTTATGTCTCTTTTTATAATTTCTATTATGTGTGCCCTGACTTCCTAAACATAAAAAGGCAAGAAAACTAACAAAATTTATAATACATGTGTGTGTCAAAAGTCAGATACAATAGAGATCAAATGAAAAACAAAGAAAGTGTATGCAACACATCTGGATGCTGAAATGATTGAGACCTGAGGTGATATTTTGTTGCAGAACAAATCAGTTTGGAAGACAAAGTGGACAGGAAAATAATGGATGTTGAAAAGTGAAGTTAAAATGAAAATTTCTATTTCAGTGGGGTTCTTATTATTTCACCAAAATGGTACAAGATAGGCTAAATTAGCCACTATTTCTGGTGCTCCACAAAGACAATTTATAACAATTGCAGTGAAACTATAGTTATGTGTCTGGCAATGTTAATGGAAGCAGAAAAATGAAACCTTCAGATATAAAGAAGGATTTAAAAAATACCATATAATATCTCACTGAGCAAGATCCTCACATGTTGCAAACAATAGCAGCTTAATATACCGGATGAGGATGTAGCCCTTCAATATGAACAAACACTTAGGCCCCATCTACACTGTCCTATAATTCAGACTTTTAAGTGTCACTTCCAAAATGAAACTAAATCAGACCTTGATTATTGATTATCTCTTGTAATGCCTACAATAGATAATCAAGAAATGGCTTCTTCATGTCTAACCTTCTCTTCTGTTGCTGGGACCTGCTACTGGAGACTCTACATTTTCTGCTGTTCTCTGCAGATTTACTCCACGAGCTATCATTTCCTCAGGCCAGTGAGTGGAGCCATCCATTTGCTCCCTGTCCAGCTCGGGGCTTTGCACCGAGTCTGGCACTGACTCAAAAGCGCTGTTTTCCTCTTCTTCATCATCCTGTGAAGAAAAAACTGTGCTCTCTGAAATTTTTGCACTGTCAACAGAGGAGAACCGGGTATGGCTTGAGAACCGATTGGTACTGTCCTGACCAGAAGTGCTGTAACATGATGTGCTGTAGCAGGACGTGCTATAACAGGAGGTGCTGTAACAGGACGGGCTGTAGCAGGACGTGTCACACATTTCACACTCAGTGTCTCCATTAGGCCTGGGACTCAATTCGCTCTCACTTTCAGTTCTGGGACCTTCCCCATCCAACAGCGGTTCACGTAAGTCAGCAAGGTGTTCAACAGAGGTGCTGCGGGGCACTGTTCCACGGACAAAGGTCTCTTCTGTACTGCCTTCTTGAGGAAGTTCTGCCATTACCGTTTCAGCCTCACTGACCATGTCCTTCTCTGAAACTTCCATGACTGTCAGTTCTTCATCATTCTCTATCACACTGCCATGCTCTTCCTCCCCTTCTCCATCGTCACTACTCATCTGGGCAGAAGGCAAACTGTGGAGAAGATTGTGTATCCTTATGTAGTGTGTCCGAGGAGTCTCAGGCTCCCCACAGGCAGAGGCTATGACTGTCTCAAGTTCTGACACAGGCAAGGAACATGGCCTGTTCTTCCTTTTGACCATGGTCCTTAACTGGAGCTTGTTCTCCTCGTGACTGTCCTCCTCCATCACCTCCTGCTCCTGTTCCTCCTCCTCCTCCTGGGCTGAAGCCCCTTCATCATCCTGACTCTTCTCTAGATCCTTGACTGCTTGTGTATCTCCACTCACCTCATCAATAGACAGGGCTTCTATGCTGGTAAAGATGTTATCATTGCCTCCCTGAGTAACGGAATTGACTTTATTGTTTTCCCTAACTTCAGATTCAGGGGGCATGCATGCCAACAGAGCCAGCTGCTCAGCGAGGTCCACAGCACTGAGGGAAGGCATCATTTCCCCTGGGATGGATTCCAAAGGATCAACCGTGTCTGCTGGCATTGCATCCACCTCCCCATTTCCTGCTAGCTCTTCTTTTAGGAAGCTGTTCAAGGTGAGCTCCCCGGAACCAGAATTATCAAAATTGATGCAGATCACTGGGTATCCATTTAGCTTCTCTGGAGCTGCATTTTCAGAGCTCACTGTGCTGGTGCACGGAGGCTCACCGAGGATTTCCTCTGCTGACATATTCAGGGGGCTTTCCTGGAAATCCACTGACTCAGGATCGGCAGTAAGGGAGACCTCTTCATCATCTGCTGGAAACAAGGGGGAAAAAATGAGTGAAAAGGTCCTCATTTTCCTAGGAACATCCAGTGAGAATCCACTTTAAATCCTGTGGCTGGACTTTGTAGTGTAGTGAGGTCCGGGATCTCTCTGGCTGAGTAGTTTAAAGCCCCCCCTTTAAACTACAAACTCCAGAATTCTGCAGGAGGCAGCCACAGGATTTAAAGTCACAGGATCTAAAGTGGATAGATAGTGTGATGAGGTGTAAATAATATGGGACTGTGCTTCCATCAATGCTTACAAAAATGTCTCAGATGTTTCTTCCCTTGGACTTGCCTAGAAAAACGGACCATCTCAAATGTGTCCATAAGACAAGAGTAGTTAAAAACACAACTTTTAAAAAAGTGGACATATTTTTGTTATATTTAAATAAGATTGTTTTGGTTTCTCAGATTGTAATTGTAAATGAAAATTGAAATACAAAAATTTGGGGCACACTAAAGCATTTCTTGTTATCTGTTATAAGTTGCTTATAGCCTGCCCATTTGCAGCCCACCCATCTTCCAGGTATTCAGGTATTAGAATCTTACATCCCAAGGCAGGTGCCAATGGCAAAGCCACATGGCACATCTCTTGGCTGTCACATACCATGGACACTCCTGCCATCATCATAATTCACCAAGAGCTGAAGTTGGCCATTTTAATCTCATGTTCAATTCCAGCTGGTATATTACTTTAGTCCTATCCAAGGGGATTGTTGCAAGGAGGAGGTTAAAGTTTTTGCCCCAAAAGATTATGGATCGATATCATTATTGCCTTATTGCAAATAGCAATTAAATAATAATTTTGCCTGCAGGGACTTCTGAAGTCAAAATCTCCCATTCCCTAACAATCTGTTTCCTAATAGGTAACAGTCATAGTTGCTTTTTAACAGCGTAGTTGGGAAAACACAGAAAGGATGTGTGGCTCTGTGGGCCACACATAAAGCTCACAAGGGCCACAGGCTGTCCAAGTGAGACCTCAGCTTAAGTGACTGGAAATGTTTTATTCATTCGTTTATTATTAAAATATTTAAATCCCATGCTATATCCAAAGAACTCAGGGCAGCTGGCAATAAAAACAATTTAAATCAATAAATCATAACAATTTTTAAAAGATCACAATGATATTAAATCACTTTTCAAGTAAAAACCAAACAATTTTAAACAGGTTAAAATAATGTTAAATAGCACAACTATAGCAAATGCATAGGCTTGATAAATTTATTTAGTCCTAAGGGCTTTAGGGAAAAGCCAGGTTTTGACTCGATGCTGAAATGATACCAATGTTAGTGCCACCTGAGCCTCTATGGGAAGCCATTCCCCAGCTGAGGTGCCACTACAGAGAAGGTATTGTCTTTCTCAAATCAGCGGAGAATTAAATCATATTATGTAGAAAATAGGTTAACCACAATTTGTGGTTTAAACAAATCAGTATCCAGTCAAATAGGAAACTACAACCTCTGAGTTAATTAACAAAGTATCTAAACTATCTACAGTCCAGCTGAACCATGGGTTTGGCCAGGAGAGGCAACCATGTGGCAGGTATTGTTGACAAGGACTGCAACTGTAAGCAGTCCTAGCCACATAACTAGTGGAGAGGAATGTTAGGAACTGTAATTTAACAACATCTGTCTTATATGACTGTTTGACCAAAACCAAGTACTTGTGGATACAGAAAATGGAACTATTGGGGAATACCTGGGTGGATTGAAGAAGTTATTTCAAACCGAAACTGCAGCTGGCCACTGACATGGTCTGTTGGCAGCCTACGTCCCAAAGTGTAGCTGACAACCCTGTCCCTAGAAAAATTAAGTAGAAAGATTAATATTAATTTGATTTCATATTCAGTCAATTGATCTGTTACAAATAGCTAATATCGATAATTAGGAGAAATCATTGCATTGAGTAGCAGTTGAATATTCAGAGAATATAGGAAATCTGTTCTTAGCTCTTTTTGTCCAGATATTTGTTTTCTCTGTAATACGCATTATAGAGTACACTCGCAACCCTGCTTGCTACCACTGTATGGAGCCCTTTCACAGGGCTCCAACATAACTTTCTAATCTCCTTTACAAATTTTAACAGGCAGGATTCAGCAACCTGCTTTTCTTGAGTATCATGTTCATATGACCATAAGCCTGTGTCATCAGAGTCTGTCATAGAGGCACCATGGCAGGGGAAAGAGCTTCTCAGATTCTCTATATGTATGTGCAGACAGTGAGATAGCAAACCTCTCTCCACTGAGTTACCTATCTAAATACAAGCACTGCTATTTTATTACTTTAGTGGTCTATCAAGCATCACATAATTCATCATGTACATACATGTCCCCCTGCCTCCTAGCGATGTTTTAAACCCCTGTGTCAAAATTGGAGGAGGCAAGAGATGAAGCAGTGTTTAACCTGCATGAACAGTGGAAGTGTTGAGTAATAAGGATGGATATTATGTTACTGCTTTGTAAAACAACAGTCATGAGTCTTTCCATATGCACTGAGTGGTCATAAAGAATATTACCAAATTGTATGCTTATAATATCAAATGGTACATGTCCAAAGTAGATCATATCCACTCAGGCCTGCTCCTATCTAACCTTTTGCTGCTATATATTAAAACCATGGAGCTATTTGTTATATTAAATACAAATGAAGTCAAACAGACAGCTAAAATCAGACTTCCTGTCTGATAAAACAGTAAGAGACACCTCCTAAGAGTAAGCCTCAGATTCCTGGATGCTCATCCATCATGATTGCTGTACTTGCATCCAGTATTGCATTCTGCATAAAGCAGTGGTGGGCCAGTTGACCTCCAAGGTATTTTCCAACTCACTGATTCTATATTTAACAAAGTATTCAACACTATTAAAGATGCCAATTTCTTTCCAATGTCTTCCATTATTTTTAGAACACTGTGTCATTTCATTCACCACTGTCATTCTTCTTTTCCTCATGAGTATGACATTTAAAGAACAGAAAACCTTGCCACCAAGATTTACCCTATGGCATGTCTCTCCAGCAGCCGTTGCACTGGCATGGAAAGCTTCCCCAAGAAACGCTTAATGATGGGCCGGCTTTTTGCAAATTTGTCCTTCACTTCTACTTCCAGGACATCAGTGGGCAAGGAAACAAAACTGAACAGCTGCAAAAGAAAGAAATAGGAAGTTAGAGCTATGCTATGTGCTGGTTGCATTCCTCCTACACCTGGGTCATTTGCCCAGATACCTTCAAGCAGTTCTTTATCTCAAGAAATAGGAGCCTCCAGTGGTCTAGGGGATAAAAGCCTCATGACTTGAAGGTTGGGTTGCTGACCTGAAGGCTGCCAGGTTCGAATCCCACCCGGGGAGAGCATGGATGAGCTCCCTCTATCAGCTCCAGCTCCATGTGGGGACATGAGAGAAGCCTCCCACAAAGATGGTAAAACATAAAAAAAAAAAAAAAAACCATCCGGGCATCCCCTGGGCAATGTACTTGCAGACGGCCAATTCTCTCACTCCAGAAGCAACTCCGGTTGCTCCTGACACGAAAAAAATATATATAAAGAATACCAAAAAAAGAACCAAATAGTCTCAACTAAAGATCCCTAGAGTTGGGGGGCGTGTCTCAAAAAATTCCGCTCAGGGATTTTTGAAAGGAATGTACTTTTGTTCACAAAGTGGCAATGGAAGTGCCACTGAATGTGAAAGTTTCGTGCAAGGAGATAACACTCATGCAGAGCTAAGTTAAGACATTTTACTGCTGAGACACTAAACTATTGGTTTACTTAACTCATTTATATACCACATTTCTCCTGACTTGTTCCTTTAAGCCTCTTCCTGGGAGTTGCATATTTGTCTCCTTTGGTTTAGACCTGAATCTCACTCCACTTGCCACCATTAATACTATTCAATTGAGAAATTGCAATAGAGGAGCCTTTAAATACAGTTTCTAGTTTTGACCACACAATGTTGCTGCTTCAGCCTTTTCCCTTCAGAACTGCTTCTTGCAAGCCTCTTTGCAAAGCTTGCAGAGCTGATTATTTCCAGAAACGTTCACTACATTCTGTTGAACTCAAAGTGCATACTAAGTTCTGATTATATTTCACTTCCTTTCTCACATTGGTCAGTGGAACCTTCAAGCTTATCTTCTCTAGATAAGTAAGTGAATGGAAATGAATCAGATTAATTTAAAAATGGAGGCACTGCAAGAAAAGACTGTGAAGTTGGAACAAAAGACTGAACATCTGACTTCTAACAGAGACCAAGATTTGGATGCCATGGAAATTACAGACCTCAAAGAAAGAGAAGAGTGTAGAAGATTTTACAGTTTACTAGAGAAACAAAATTAGGACACCTACACTATAATAGGTGATGCATTAGCAGAGGATATGAGCTGGGAACTTGATAAGGTGTACTGTCTAGATCAGGGGTCCTCAAACTTTTTAAGCAGAGGGCTGGTCCACAATCCTTCAGACTGTTGAGGGGCCGGATTATCATTTGAAAAAAAAACCTGAACAAATTCCTATGCACACTGCACATATCTTATTTGTATTGCAAAATAACAACAATGAAAAACAATACAATATTTAAAAATCAATACAATTTTAACCAACATAAAGCTATCAGGATTTCAATAGGAAGTGTGAGCCTGCTTCTGGCCAATGAGTTAGTCAGGTTAATTGGGATTGTTGTTGTTGTGTGCCTTTAAGTAATTTCAGACTCTGGGCGAGCTTAAATCTAAAATTATTTATTTATTTATTTACTACATTTATATCTCGCCCTTCTCACCCCAAAAGGGGACTTAGAGCAGCTGTGTGTACATATTATATTATTAGCATAGCACTTTATCTATGTTTTGAGTTTACAAGCTATGATGTGCACTTTGCTAATCTACTATTACAACCTCTTTTTTAAAATTCTATGTTTTTAATAAATGTGTTTTTATTCTTTTTGGTTAATGTGCAAATATTACAATTGGTGCATGTTATTGTTTATTGATGTATTGTATATTGTTATTGTTTTGCATTTGATATTTCTGTGAGCCTCCCCGAGTCCCCTCCGGGGGGGGGGGGGGGATGGTGGCGGGATACAAATAAACTTATTATTATTATTATTATTGCACAATATTAGCATTATATATTAATATATTGAACTATACCACTATATTGTAATATTATATGTAATATATAACATATAATTAATATTATTATATGGTATTATTATTAGTATTATATTGTATAAAATGATAATATTATTATCAATATCATATGTATATACAATATATTCTATTATTAAAACTGATATAAAATATTATATTATAAATGAGGGTAGGGGCCAGGTAAATGACCTTGGAGGGCCGCATCCGGCCCCCGGGCCTTAGTTTGGGGACCCCTGGTCTAGATTCTTGGGCTGCCAGACATTTTTCTAAATGCCTCAGCCCACTTTGGTGGCATAGTCGTATTGCTTCTACAAGTCGAAGGTAGTTCCAAACTACTTTGTATGGTCTGTGTAGATGAGCCCTAGGATACAGTCAAAGGAAATTCCATTTTAATACAATACGGAAAGCCAATGGTTCCATGAAAAAGTATGGAAAAGATTAAGGAGGGACTTTTTCTCAAGAAGAAGAGAATGATTGACCCACTGCTGGAAGCTCATCAATCAGAAAGAGTTCTTGTTTTCTCTGCAGTCAGGTAAACAAAGCCTCAAGAATGACTACCTGTGGGCCTCTTGTAAGCAGGGATTCTCCAAGGTACTGATTAATATCCAATGCTCATTACAATTGCATGATTATGAAAGCCTTTGATGGAACTACTTTTCTATTCAGTGCTGACCTAAAAACTAGGCATGTGCGCACACAAACACACACACACACACAGACACTAGCATGCCTTTCCTCTTATAAGCTCATGCTTATAATAGCTGAAGAACATGCTATTAACAATTAAAAGGATGGGTAGGGGTTTGAACCAGGGGCTCTTGTGAAACTCAAATACTACACCAGACATCAACAGGAACCTCTGTATTTGTTGAACAACTGAACCCTAATTCTATGTAACTCAGAATTCAGTCCTTTAATTCCAATCAAAGCAGCTACTATATCTCTTAAATTCGAAGGGTCTCATACTGATTTTGGCTGCTATCAGTTAATGTTCTATGCTCAATATACCGCATTATTATTTGCCAATTCAATTCAGATATTTGGTCTATTTATCCCTGCTGCAGAAGCTGTAAAAGTAGAGGCAGTTTTATTTTAAAATAGAATAAAAACTAATCAAGAATCATATGGTACCCTCATGTGCGTACTGAGTTACAGTGCAATGAATAATTCATATAAAGGGCTTTGGAAGTGTGGTATGCTTTTGCATGCTTGATTATGATATTTTCTTTTAAAAACTGCCTTTATGAAGTAAGTATTCTGCTTCTTTGCTTGTGCCAGTTGTGACATGCTTTTAATTTTGTTTTCAACTTCTTGAATTTTAAGTGGCAGAAGTTTTAATGTGATGTTTGCATTACTATTTCAAAAATTATTTTATGAAAGTAGTCTAAATGTTGCAGAATTTAAAAGTATGAACATACAAAAAAGACAAGGTGCCATCAATTGTAAGACTCACCCTAATACCAACAAAATAAGTAAGATAAAACTGTGATTCTAAGACATGCTCCATTTTTAGAGATGTTTACATAAGAAAAAAAGTATTTTTTAGAATTGAAGAAATACAGTAGTCTCCTTTTATTTGCAGGTATAAATGTAAAACAAATCAAAAGCAGTTTGAAAATATTCCACATAGTTTGTATCTGTGTATCTATGTATGTATTTTCCAGGATGGCTATCACATCTAGAGAGAAGTGTCATAGACACAAATGATGGATCTAGACAAAACTTGGCACACATACCCATCACGACCAACTTTAAAAACTGGCAGGGTTTGGGGGAGGAATTGAGAGAGGATGATGGGAGTTGTAGTCCAACCACATCCAGAGACCCACATCATGGCCACCAACAGTGGGTCGGGATTAAACCTGACATACATATGCATTTTCAAATTCATAAAAACCAAAAATTAAAAAAAAAAACTGCTTCTAATAAACAGCACTACAATCAACATCACTCTGAGCAATACTTTTGTCAAGGAATTAAGAAGGTCTGAAAAGTGATCAACATATTTTGATTTTTAGAAAGTAACACAGCAATGAAAAACTATTGTATTGGTCTGCTCTTAAAAATCTCCAGCTAGGATAGCCAATATCCAGACTGGCTGATGGATTCTGAGATCCATGATCAAAAAAGTTAACTTTTCCAAGCTGGAACATTCACTGTTTGTAGCTCTTGAAAAACCCTCCTGAACTTCAAAGTCTTTTGTGTAATGCAGGTAGATCTGACCTGATATCAACTGTATAGAACTACAAAACTCATGCCACATTTGATCATGTCACAAGAGATGTCAAAGGTATGTGAAGAAGGAGAAACTATGAGGGGGAAAATGAAAAGAAACTGGGCATGTCCAAAATGCTTGTAGAAGCTGCTAAATCCAGCCTGAGTGGTCTATTCATAGCTACAGTGTTTGCTAATAAAAGGAAAAGCTGACTCTTGATCTCCAATTTCATCTTGTTGTGACTGATGGAAATTGACCTTGTGTTCAGAATATGGAGAAGTAAGCATCCAAATTCAAGGTAATTAGGAGCTGCAGGAATCCATTTTTCTCTGTGCTGACTGCTCATAAAATGTGACTCAAAGCAACAATTCATTATGTTTGCCACCAAACTCTAGGGCCTTGTTGAAGTTATCAGTTTGGTATAAACTACTTCCAGCTCTGAAGCAAATTAAGTGCTTTGATTTCAGTGCTTTTCTTTCTTTTTTTCCAAAGCACAGATTGTCTTGGAGATACAAGATGACGATTCAGGCTGTGATCCAAAATGGCAACAGTTCAGAGGAGCCCCGTCACTAATGATAAAATATGGGGTTCTGTTCAGGATGTGTATCCTCAGCATTGCAGAATTAGTCCTAAATCTAGTTGCTAGTATTAATGAGAATAGACTAATTGAATTAGTGTGGTTTACACAAGTATTGACATATCATTCAGCAAGTGAATGAATGGGTGTTGGCTTTAATAGCTAGTAAAATAGGTTAAATAGGTTAAAAAAATAAGGGGAATTGCTTTGCTAAACTTTCATAAACACATTCTACTAATATTTTCCCAATATAGATAGAAAAATATGTGTCATCTACACAGATCCATTCAAAGTTTGTGTGATAATTTTATTGCTAATGAAGTAACAGCCCTGTTATCAGAACTTCAGTAACCTTTAACATTTGATTATTAAATAATAATATATTAGACCTGGTTGCATGAAGCATGTGCAAGTCATTACTTTTTCTGAGTTGAGTTTCTATTGCTTCTCTGTACTGCAGCAAGTGATGTATACTAGGAAACAGAGAGGTGGAACTTCAGTGGTCTATAGAAGGATTCCACACCTCTAACCTGATGCCCTGTCTGCTGGGATGGGTATATACAGTAGAGTCTCACTTATCCAAGCTAAACGGGCCGGCAGAAGCTTGGATAAGCGAATATCTTGGATAATAAGGAGGGATTAAGGAAAAACCTATTAAACATCAAATTAGGTTATGATTTTACAAATTAAGCACCAAAACTTCATGTTATACAACAAATTTGACAGAAAAAGTAGTTCAATATGTAGTAATGTTATGTAGTAGTTACTGTATTTACGAATTTAGCACCAAAATATCATGATATATTGAAACCATTGACTACAAAAATGGCTTGGATTAACCAGAAGCTTGGATAAGCGAGGCTTGGATAAGTGAGACTCTACTGTATATCTGAAGACAAGTGACTGGGACGCAACAGAGATCCTTGCTGCTCAAAGGTTTTCTTTTTCTTACTTTTTATTTTTTAAAAACAATCCTACCATCATAGAAACAAAGACATGGACAAAGAAACAAATTACACAAAACAAAAGGACAATATCCTCCCCATAAAATCAAACATTTTTCTTTATATGCACTGATCTACAACTACTAAGAAGTCTACTAATACAAATGAATCCACCAAACATACTAAAATCAACAAAATTAACAAATCTATTGACCTCTCACTGTCTGCTTGATTTTTTTTAGCTCTGACTAGTCTACTCCCTTTAAGATATATTGTACAATCACACTTCTACATTTAGTATTACCAGCTTATAAATCCCACTATTAGTCAATCCCAGCAACCTCATATAAAAAAATCTCCCCTCTCTCTTGAATTTAGACAAACACTTTTTCTCTGTAAGAAGAATCCATCTTAATTATTTCACAAATCTTCATTATCCATTACCATAAACTCTAGATATATGCCTTCCATTTTGTTTTCCATTCTGAAACAGTCCATACAGGAGATCCTCCACTTCTTCATTTCTCTTTCATTGTATATAGATGTTCCCATGACTACGCTTCCTCAGCACCACCATTGCTCTGTTTGGTCTCAAGCCAGACCTGTTTATAAATCTTATTAGTCTCCTTGCTGAAGTTTTTATGTACAGCTTCCAGGGGAATTTCTCCAGTCTTGCGGACTGCTGCTGGGTTTTGGATTCCAATTTCACCAAATTCTGGCTTGTTTGAATTGTCTCTCCAGTCAGTTTTACCAGAGCATTATGTATTTCTTTCAGTTTCACTGTTATTTCCTTTCTCATCATCATAAGTTTGGTCAAAATTTGGTTTAAACCAACTGGTTGCAAATCTGCAAATATTCCAGTCATTTTGTCTTAAATGTATTAATGTATCTAAACACAAGGTGGCAGAAAAATGCACTTTCTTTCTTGAGTTTTTGGTACTGTTCCATTATCCGGGCTAAGGCCACCAGGGGATGCTAGAGAGAGAAGGATGGTCCATTGGAGGGGGGGTGGTGGAGGGGGGGGGGGTTGAAGGAGGAAAACCATTTATCCTATTTTCCTGTTATTACTCCCACCCATGTCCCCATTGTGGAAACAACTCTAGTTTATTATATGGGGAGGGGGAGGGGGAATAACCAGCGAAAACGGAGAAAATGGTTTTCCTCCTTCAACTCCCCTCCTGTAAAACAAACTATCCTTCTCTCTCTAGTGACCCCTGGTGGCCTCCGCCTGGATAATAGAACAGTACCAAGTTTTTTTGTTGCTGCTAGGTTTATCCCCATAGAGAGGTGTTATAGTTTAAATATCTACAGTAGGACCCCGGTTAACCGAGGCTCTGTATTATCTGAGGCACTGCTGGGGGCGCTCCCCCTCCCCTCTCCTTCTCACAAGAGAAGGGAGCTTGCAAGAAGGAGAGGGGGAGAGAGGAGCAAGCGCCCCAGAAGCACCCTGCCTCTCTCTCTCCTTCACTCGAGCGAAGGGAGCTCGCAAGAAGGAGAGGGAAGAGCAAGCGCCCCGAGCCCTCGCCCCTTGGGAAGCAACCCACAAGTGCTGCTAGGCAGCAGCGCTTGTGGGCTCCTTCCAAGGGGCGAGGGCTCACCGAGGGACGTCTCTCCCTCTCTGGTAGGCGCCTGGGCCTTTAGAGAAGCACGGAGCATGTCGCTAAGCAGCGGCACGCCCCGCGCTTCCTTAGGCCGGGGTGCCTGCCAAAGGGAGAAGTTTCCTCCCTCTGCTAGGTGCCTGGGCCTTTAGAGAAGCGCAGAGCATGCCGCTAAGCAGTGGCACGCCCCGCGCTTCCCTAAGCCGGGGCGCTTGCCTACAGATCTGGTTACCCGACAAATCCGGGTATACGAGATTTGGTCTGCCCGTTTAAATCAGATAACCGGAACTCTACTGTACTTTCTGTTTCTTTGTCTTGGAAAAAAAAATCATTTGTTAGGGAAAATAAAAACTATGGCCTTTTGATAGGTGGGTATAGTTTTAAGTGTTATAATTGATCAAACACACACAATTTATTAACCTTTGTAAAAGACACTCCAAAAATCCATTAGCTCTCTGGGGGAGTAGACAACAGCTGTTTCCAGCTGCATTCCATTTAGTTTTATGTCTCCGAGAGCGAAGTTGAATGCCGATGGGAAGTTAATTATCCAAAATCCAGGAGTGATCACAAGGTACAATCTTGAAAAGATTTCTTTAAAAATGGCAATTAGACATTTCTTTTGCTGTGAGTTACAGCTGTCACACTGGGATAAGTGTTTTTTTTTTCCTAACTTCTAACTCCTCTTTGTTAAGAAAAAATAGTGTCTTGGCAGGACATCAGAGACAGAAATTGGGAGCCCTACTACACATGCTGTAAAACCAGGAAATAACAGGGTTAAAAGGGAGGGGGGGACAAATTTTAGCCAAAGTGCTGGAGGGATTGGGTTAAGAACTAAAAGGCAAGTTTGAAAAAGTGCGCTTATAACCCAATTTAGCTTGAAAAAAGCACACCTTTGCATGACTGTATATTTTATCTATTTATTTATTTACATCATTTCTATCCCACCTTTCTCACCCGAGGGGACTCACGGCAGCTTACAAATCTGGAAAGATTTCATGATTGTATATCTCTGCAGTCATGAAAAACACGTGCTTTCCTTCCCTCTCCCCTGTGTGGACTGCTCAGGCTGATAAAAAGGACACGCAGGTAGCTCAAGGGAAGCCCAAGTGAAAAGCAATTAAAATTCTGAAATTCTTTCTTTTACACTTTTAAATTTTAAACAGAGCTTGAATTAAAAATTGTGGGAGAAAGATCCAATGGATTTTTAAAAAAAATTCCCCCGTTTTGAACTGGATCTCATATGCGCACATGCAAATCTGCTTGTGTTTATATTAGAATATTAGCATGTGCGCATATACGGCCCAGCGCATAACTAAGGGATTCTTTAAAAAAACCTCTATCCGTCTTCTGTCTTGATCTGCTTCAAAAGTGAGAACAGTGGGGGGGGCCATATTTCGGGACAGATAGGTTTGTGTGGATTTTTGGACTCAGTTTTAAAGTGTGAATATTGGTACTGTCTAGAGGCGTCCTTGGTTTTCTGCTTTTTCTTATGCCTGGAAAAATGCCACCGCCGGTCCAAGATATTTTGGAACTGGTGAATATCCACAGGTGGTGACCTCCCTGGGGGTTTATTGGAGAGATTTTAGCGGATCGTCATATTAGCCCAGTCTGCCACTGCTCAAAGATTTTCTTTCCTGAGCTAGCTAATTTGGTCCGCATTGTAAGTGTGAAATCCCCTGGATTTCAACATTTGGGCTAAGTTGGGAGAGGTTCAGGTCCTCATGTTCTCCATGATGACCACAGAGTCTGTCCTAAGTGACATCTGGTATCACCTATGGTGAAGGATATACTGGAATATTGCAGAGATGTGAGCTATCACATGTATGCTGGACTCTTGCACTTTCTGGCTCATTACATGAGCCAGAGGCATGTTAATTAGGGGTGCATCTACACTGTAGAATGAATGCAGTTTGACACCACATTAATTGTTATACCTCAATGCTATATAATCATGCAAGTTGTATTTTATAGGTTCTTTAGCCTTCATTGCCAAAGAGTGCTGATACCTTACCAAACTACAAATCCGAGGATTCCATAGCTGGCAGTGAAAGTGGTACCAAACCACTTTCACTGCCAGTGTAGATGCGCACCTTGGAGGAGTGGTTTGTGTGTTTTAAATGCAATTTTAAGTGTATTTATTATATTTAACTGTATTTTAAGCTAAATCCACACAAGCTAAATAAACACATATTTGTGTTTTAAGTAAATACCCCCGGACCCCTGGTGGCCCAGGTATTGGTAGTATCCATGTGGGCACTTACTTACACAAAATAAGTGCTCCAGGCAAGCCGTTTACTTGATATGTCATATTGGGACAGACCTAACACCTATATTGATTACATACCATTTGGATTATTAGAACACATTCTAGGTGGGGCTTCCTCTAGAAATATACTGCTAGACCAGGGCTAGTTACAGGGAAAATACAGCTCTCATTTTGCAACAAATTCACTGGCTATCTGACCATTTCAGGGAACAGTTCAAAAGGTCTGGTTATGGCATACATGGTTTGGGTCCAACTATCTGAAAAACTGTATCTCTATATGAATCAGCCCAAGTCTTTCTTTCTATTCCATCATATTCTCAAGTATTTCTAGTAAACACATGGGAGAAAACCTTCTTTGTGGCTGCTCCTAGGATACAGAATTCCTTACCAAAGGAAGTGCAGTTGGCTCCCTCTCTGCTTTCTTCTCTTCACTTCACTTCACTTTATTTCTTAATTAGTCACTCTCCGAGCGACTTACAATTTAAAATATCATTCATCAATATAAAAATATTCAACATAAAAACATTCAACAGTGACTATTTGGCAAACTAGATCTGATCTTTGGACATTTATCTAGTTGGGATTGAGGATGTGCAATGGCTATGTTGTTTTCATATGTAATTAATTTTAAATTCATGTTTTAAAAGATATGTATCAGATTAATTGTTTAATACTGTTTTAACCTTGCAATGTGTTGTTTTAGTTATTTTGTCTTAATGTATATTGCTTTGCAGATGCGTCCAGACTACTGTAGTAGTGTGTAGACTGGACGCATCTGCAAATGAATCCTGGTGGTAGGCAGAAAAGACTTCTACATGACTGCTTACTTATAGTAGCACAATAATCCATTTATCTATATATTTAGGTTTGTTTGTTTAGGTGTTTTTGTGTCTAGAGTATTTGATCTATATTCTATCTTTCTCCCAAAGCAATATACATTGAATGACATGGCTCTGGCAGAAAATAATAGCAAGGGCTCATAGATGGAGGTAGTGATCACTTCCTCCATCTATGAGCCCTTGCTATTATTTTCTGCCAGAGCCATGTCATTCAAAAGTCCTTGCTGTCATGTTATTTCTAACTTGAATAAGAGGAATGCCAGGATTTGATAAGAGGAATGCCTACCTAATGTAGGGGCTTTTTACAGGTTAGAAGGAGCACTGCACACAGTGTTATATTTTCTGAAAATGAATAGGTAGATTTTTTAAAAAAAGAATGCATAAAAAGAATGGAGTTCATGGTGATGCTGAAAATGTAGGCATATCGAGTGCAATGAGACCCTATATTGCACCCATAGCAGTTCGTAATTCAGTGTACTTCTATTATTTTCCATTCCATTTCAATGAATAACATTTTAAATGTAGAAATGCCTTATAAATATAGAAATCCCATCTTCAAATACCTCTGCCTGACTAATATGGGGGTTAGGAAGAGAAGATATCAGAAACAAATACACTTTTTTTCAAAGGGTGTAGTAGGGATCAATACCTATGATGTGAACACTCATCCTGCTTTCATCTTTGGCAAACATATTTTCCATGTTAGTTAGAATGAAGGACCTTTCTCCAGCATCTTGTTCTTTTACTTTCATATCTCTTTCCAATATAGTAGAGTCTCACTTATCTAAGCTTCACTTACCCAAGGTTCTGTATTATCCAAGGCAGTCTGCCTTTTAGTAGTCATTGTTTTTGTAGTAAATGTTACAATGTTTTGGTGCTAAATTCGTAAATACAGTAATTACTACATAACATTACTGTGTATTGAACTGCTTTTTCTGTCCATTTCTTGTAAAACATGATGTTTTGGTGCTTAATTTGTAAAATCAGAATGTAATTTTATGTTTAATAGGCTTTTTTCTTAATCCCTCCTTATTATCCAAGATTTTTGCTTATCCAAAGTTCTGCCGGCCCGTTTATCTTGGATAAGTGAGACTCTACTGTACCTTTGACTCCTGCCAAAATTGTATCTGATGATAAAGCTGATCTGTAACATATCCTTTAAATTAAAGATGACATTACATTTCATGGCAGAATGTACAATAACAATAAATAAATGCATATATATCTGCCTAACTACTCTGCTCTTGTTTACCATATGTTAGCATACTTCTGGCGGGCGAAACATGCTATAGAGAACTAAGAGCCTGTCAGTTAACTGGCTTTTCAGTTAAGAAAAAACTGGGCCAAGTAGTCTTGTAATGGTGACCTGGTTTCCTTGTTGCCTACAGGCAGATAGCAACTTCCTGCTCAGAACTGTGGTTCCTAGAAAAAAAATTCTCAGCCATTATACAAAATGAGGTTGCTCACTAATGTAAAAGCCTTCAGTCATCTGCAAACTGTTTCTCAGCTACAAGTCTTTAAAAAACCCAGTTAAATACAATTAGGTGAGAATGGTTTGCACACTGTTTCAAGATCTGCAAAAAACCATCACTGCATCCATGCTGGTAAATTGTAGGAAGTGGGGCGAAAATATCCACAAATTCTGAGTGAAGGCTAGAAGAATGTCTAATTGAGGAATCCCTCAGAAACTTCTGAAAAATTCTGGTGTTCCTTGAAACATAATCTGCAAACCATTAGAATAGTCAACGTGTTCTTGATAATTAGTGTAGTTTTAATTTCCAGCTTTTTAGAAGGTGCTGCAATGGATGATTTTTAATTTCAGACAAAGCCTTGGAGGTAATTAAGAACAATTATTTGATCATGAACATGTAGCACCTTATGCTACAGCAGTTCTGGAAATGTTGTGAGGCATTCACACAACTGGCTAGGTTGTTCTGAGACTAGAAATTTTTGGACTACAATTCTCATGCTTGTTCAGACATCACGGACAACAGTCATTCAAAAAAGCAATTTTCAAGACTTGTCATATTTCTTTCAGTTTATAGATTGCTGTACACCACAGATCAAATCAGCAACAAAAGACTAAGTACCCTTCCAGACAGGGCCCTTATATCCCGGGATCTGATCCCAAGTTTTCTGTTTATCTCAGATTTTCTGCCAGTATGGACTCATATAATCCAGTTTAAAGGAGAAAACCTGGGATCAGATCCTGGGATATAGGGCCTGTCTGGAAGTGCTCTAAATTCACCTGGATCAGAGAACTATTGCATTTAGGTCTGCTGGTCATATCACATCCTCCAGGTGAAAGCACTTCAACCTTTGATTTCTTTTCAGATTCAATCAGGGGTAAATTGGAAATTGAAATTAGCTGAAAAGAGCTCTGTGATCCCTTTCCTAGATCAGAGACTCTTAATGCACTTCTCTTTCATTTCCAGGATGAAAATAATAGTGGAAGAGCTCTTTCATGGGCTAAATACACAGTTCCACTAAGAAATGTTATGAAGCACATGATTCACCTAGTAAGTGAGGAGATTGTGCCTGAACTGCAATTAAATTTCTGAATCAGGTATTCTCTGAATCCTGGTGTCATAGAATCATAGAATAGAGCTAGAAGAGACCACATGGGCAATCTAGTCCAGCCCCCTGCCATGCAGAAAAGGCACAATAAAAGTACCCCTAACAGATGATCATACAGCCTCTGTTTAAAAGCTTCCAAGGAAGGAGCTTCTACCACATTCCAAGGCACAGAGTTCCACTGTTGAACAGCTCGTATGGTCAGGATGTTCTTCCTAATGTTCAGGTGGAATCCCCTTTCCTGTAATTTGAATCCACTGCTCTGAGTCCTAGGGCCCTTCCACACAGCGCTATAACCCAGAATATCAAGTCGGCATAACCCAGTTTATCTGCTTTAAACTGGGATATATGACAGTGTGGACTCAGATAACCCAGTTCAAAGCAGATATTGTGGGATTTTCTGCCTTGATATTTTGGGTTATATGGCTGTTTGGAAGAGCCCCTAGTTTCCAAAGGCAGCAGAAAACAAGCCTGCTCCCTCTTCCTTATGACACACTTGCACATATTTATGCATGGCTATCATGTCTCCTCTCAATTTTCTCTTCTGCAGGCTACACATACTCAGTGTTTTCAGATGCTCCTCATCAGGCATGGTCTCCAAACCTTTAATAATTTTAATTGCCCTCCTCTGGACACTTTCCAGCTTGTCAATATTTCTTAAACTGCGGTTTCCAGAATTGGACACATTATTCCAGATGAAGTCTGACCAAAGCAGAATAGAGAGGCACCATGACTTCCCTCAATATAGACTTTATACTCTTTTTGATGCAGCCTAAAATTCCCGCTAGCTTTTTTAGCTTCTGCATCACACTGCTGGCTCATGTTCAACTTGTTGTCCACGAAGAATCCAAGATCTTTCTCACATGAATTGTTGTCGAGTCAGGTATCATCTTTGCATTTCATTTTTTTCTGCCTAGGTGTAGTATCTTAATAACAACAACAACAACAACCACAACTTTATTTATACCTCACCACCATCTCCCAGAAGGACTTGGGGCGGCTTTCAAAAGCGCATACAAGTGCCATAACACATAAAAACAGAGATACATCATTTTCAGGTCTCGCTCCCGTAGTTCTTATCCAGATGCTTTCAACCTGGTTTCCAGGACTGAAGTCTTGCAACTCTTCACATATAATGATCATCTATACCAGCCAATTATTTTGGGGCCAATCTAGAGCAAAAATGAAAAAAATGCTCCAGAATGGCTTCAGGGATGATGTGTCCCATGCCCAATCTGCAGTGGCAGTGGGTCAGCCTACACTATCCGGTCAGGCTGAAACCAATTCAAACTGACTGGACTATCACCTCACGTTCTCTGTTGCCGTAGCCGCTGCTGGATGGTTGCAGAACTCTGAGAGCTCCTCCTCCCTTCTCCCTGGCCATGCAGGCGACTGTACTGATATCAACATGGGATGAAATAGCCAGAAGCTCTCCTGGAGTTCTATAGCAGTCTGCAGTGTTGACACCAATCTAGGCCCAATCTGTTCCCTTCTCTCTCTGCTGTCTCCACATGGACTACTGACACTGATGAGCAGGGATAATATCACCAGCCCACATGGAGACAAAACACCAGTTTGCACTGAAGCAAGTCATGCTGCCCATACTTTACCTGCAGTTCAGGGCTGTCCTGATTTTCCCCCAAAACTTCCAGATCATTCCCTGAATTTTCTTAGCATGGGGTAAACAGTTTTAACCTGATTTACCCTGTGTTAAGGACTAGAAATCCATGGACCTCATGTAGACTTCAGGGCTACTATGTGTTTTTTGGCCAGTCTAAACTACTGCTTCTTAAAATCTGGGTCCCACTCCAAATGAGGCCCCCATAGCTGAATGCCATCTGTAGAGTCAGGTGTAGTTTAAAAAACAGAAGAAATAAAAAATAATTAGATTCATAATTCTCACAAGTACATACACGATATCACATCAAGTCAGACCATCTCACCACCAACTCCTTGGTAGTTGAAAAAGCCATCACTGGACCCCACTCAATTGGAGAACTATCGGCCTATTTCCAATCTTCCCTTTCTGGGCAAGGTCATGGAACGTGTGGTGGCTGTGCAACTCCAGGCATTCTTGGTTGACACTGATTTTCTAGATCCGGCACAGTCTGGTTTCAGGCCAGGGCATGGTACCAAGACAGCCTTGGTTGCCTTAGTCGATGATCTACGCCGCGAGCTGGACAGGGGGAGTGTGTCCCTGCTGGTTCTGCTGGACCTCTCAGTGGCCTTCCATACCGTCGATCACGGTATCCTTCTGGGGCGCCTTGCTGGGATGGGGCTCGGAGGTACTGTTCTGCAGTGGCTCCGGTCCTTCCTGGAGGGTCGATCCCAGATGGTGTCATTGGGGGACACCTGCTCGGCCCCACAACCATTGACTTGGGAGAGATCATCCGGAGTTTCGGGGTGAGGTGTCATCTGTACGCAGATGATGTCCAGCTCTGTCACTCCTTTCCACCTGTCACTAAGGAGGCTGTTCAGGTCCTGAACCGGTGTCTGGCCGCTGTGTCGGACTGGATGAGGGCTAACAAATTGAAATTGAATCCAGACAAGACAGAGGTCCTCCTGGTCAGTCGTAAGGCTGAACAGGGTATAGGGTTACAGCCTGTGTTGGACGGGGTCGCACTCCCCCTGAAGACACAGGTTTGCAGTCTGGGGGTTCTCCTGGACTCATCGCTGAGCCTGGAACCCCAGGTCTCGGCGGTGGCCAGGAGAGTCTTCGCACAACTGAGACTTGTGCGCCAGCTGCGCCCGTACCTTGGGAAGTCTGACTTGGCCACGGTGGTCCACGCTCTGGTCACATCCCGGCTGGATTACTGCAACGCGCTCTACGTGGGGCTGCCTTTGAAGACGGCCCGGAAGCTCCAATCAGTACAACGGGCGGCAGCCAGATTGTTAACTGGGGCGGCTTACAGGGAGCATACTACTCCCTTGTTAAGCCAGCTCCACTGGTTGCCGATATGCTACCGAGCCCAATTCAAAGTGCTGGTCTTGGCCTACAAAGCCCTAAACGGTTCTGGTCCAATTTACCTGTCCGAACGTATCTTCCCCTATGAGCCCACAAGAACCTTAAGATCTTCTGGAGAGGCCCTGCTCTCGGTCCCACCCGCCTCACAGGCACGGCGGGTGGGGACGAGAGACAGGGCCTTCTCGGTGGTGGCTCCCCGGCTGTGGAACTCCCTCCCCAGTGACATTCGGCAGGCCCCATCCCTTTTGGGGTTCAGAAAAAAACTGAAGACCTGGCTATGTACGCAGGCATTTGAAGAATAAGCATGTGTTGGCTTCGACTCGGTCTGAATTACGGCTCTTCTATAACGTCTGGTGGATGAATGGCATAAGCACTTTGCATTGTTTTAAACTTTGTATATTGTATTTTATGACTATTTTTATGACTATTTTATGATTGTTTTAACTGTTTTAATCATTTTAGTTTATTTTATATCAGTGTAACGGCATTAATTGCCACTTGTAAGCCGCCCTGAGTCCCCTCGGGTGAGAAGGGCGGGGTATAAATTATTGAAATTAATAAATAATAAATAATAGTGGCTCTCCAAGACACAGATTTTTCACAGTTCTGTCACACTATATTTTTTTAAAAGCAAAATGCCAATATTCAAAATTTGAACCCAGCCATCTTCTACATGTGAAGCATGTTCAGGGTATAAAATACTGTAGATTAATGTCCAGCAAATTCAACTAAAGCATTGCAGATTTCAATAACATCTATTTTCACAGTACTGCTCCAAATCACACAACATCCTTGAGGTGTTATTGACAACTTCATCCATCAGAACCACACGATTCAATCCAAATTCCAATGATAACCCTAAGTATCAAAATCTTGCAGTTCCCAAGAATTAAAACAAAGGCATCAGAGAGACTCTCGGCCATGTTTTGATCAAGGCTTTTTGAAAGTCCTTCCATTACTCAATTTCTGATTAGTGTCTACATGTATTTCCTTGTTATTCTTCTCCTTTACTCAGTAAAAGACTTCTGGCATCTAACAACAGCATACATCCACCCTCTAATTACATTCTTGTAATGCCAAGCCATGTCTTTATTTAATAATTGCCAACTCTCCAAATAACAGTTTTGTAGTATAATGTGTATCAAAAGAGTAATTTAGCATCTGCTTTAATTGCAAATTAAACTGTAGCAGTTGAAATTTAAGGAATGTTATGTGCTATTGCCCATCCTTCACGGTAACATAGATTAGCCCTTGATTAAATAGGAGCTACTGAATAACATAGAAGTTATTCACATGCTGCATAATAATAATAATAATAATAATAATAATAATAATAATACAACAACAACTTTATTCTTGTATCCCATCCCACCTCCCCGAAGGGACTTAGGGCGGCTCACATGAGGACCAAGCACAGTAATACACAATAAAATACATCAACATAGGTAAATTTAACTTATAACATGTAAAAGCAAAAACATCCAATAAAATCAAATAAAAGCAACTCAACAAAGTGCAGTGTTATAGAGGTCGAGCAAGGCCTCAACACGATCGTCTGCTTGCATGTCAGATAAATCCCCAAGAGACATCAGAAATCCATCAGGATCCATAAGTCTTAATTGGTACTCTACCCCTGAGGAGGTTTATGGTCATGGTTAGTCTAAAACGGATCAGGTAATGATCGATCCATGACAATGGAAGAATTTTTTGCTCTTCCACTCTGATATTTACCCTGTCCGCAATGAAAACTAGGGGACTGCTCCTTGAGCACTAAGGTAAAGATTACACAAGAGTGTTTCAATCATTTACATGTTCTTAATCATACACACCTCTTGTCAGTTATTTAGAATCAAGGAACTAGATCTTTGGGTATAGCTTTTACACATTATGTCTTCTGCTACATTGAATAGCAGGTAGAAATTTATTTCTGATTTCCAGCATATTTGAATTAGACGGAATTTTGAAATGCCCCTTATAAAATGCTATGAAAATCATTCTTGAAAGTGCTCTGAACAAACTAGCACTTTGTTCTCATCAGGAGGTTATCTGCCTTTAGCTGGAAGACTGTCAGCTTTTTGTGACTTATAAAAAACTTTTGTGTGCATTAGCAGCAAGGAAAAACATTGCAAAGGATTGGAATGGGATGTAGGGGAATAAGTAATATAATAAATAACATCCTTTTTAAAAGTCTAAATTGGATGTCTACTGAAGGCAGGATTAGAGACTTTATATCCCTAAAAATTTCTGTGCATCTGCTTGTGCATTTATTATTTTTAAAAGCTTACCTCTCTTTGCCAGATGGGGTTGACAGTGTTACAAATGATCTTGGATCTCTTCTCTTGTCCATGATGTGGAAGAGCTGGGAAGATGCTGTGCTTTCCAGGTTGGATTGAAATCTTTAGGTAAGGATCAGGATTGAAAAACATGCCCTTCTTAAGACCAAAAGCCTGGAAATCTGTGGAAGATTGAACATTCCTATTAGTAATCACGTTAGAATCATTAAAACATGTTCTTGCAATTGTAGTGCTATCTAACTGCCTGTTAGCAGTTTAAACATGGCTTTGGCCATCCTAGTTAGGAAGACAGTTTTGTTTGCTTTGGAGAATAGATTTAAGCCAAATTAGGCCCTATGCTAGTTAAGTTATGAGGCCCCTTACTTGGGCCCTGAGGGCATTCGGCTTGATAGGCACACTCCCATAGACTTTATCATTATGTCTGGAATCACTCAAAAGCAGAACGCCTTCAAATTTAGAATTGCACCACATAAGCAAAATCCATCATAAAAACATTTTTTGGGCAAGAAGATGCCCCCCCCCCCCCCCCCCCCGGCCAACGGGGCCCTGTGCTTAAGCACACCTAAGCACAATGGTAAATTGGGCTCTGATAAGAGGAATGCATCCTTGACGGTTCTACTGGATCTCTCAGTGACTTCCAATACCATGAACCATGGTATGCTTCTGGGCCAATGTTCCAAGTGTGGCACTTCCAGCATGGCATGGGAACTATCTTATATGGTTCTGGTCCTTTATAGCAAGGTGAGCTCAAAAGATGATACTGGGAGATTCCTGTTGAGTACCTTTGTCACTAACTTGAAAGTTTCCTCAAAGTTTAATCTGAGGGTACTAAACTGTTGGGGAGATGTCTGGTAAGATTTATTCAGAGGGGCTCTGCCTTTCTCCAAGGTCACTCAGTGTGAATTTGAAACTCGGCCTGCCAGATTCACTATGTTGGTTCATGATTATGACCTAATCAAGGCTCTATATGGCTTGGCGATGGCATTTTATTTTTAAAAGTGTCATATATTGGACGGCTAAGAGTAAGTAAGAAAGAAAGCTGCTAAAATCTTGAATATATGACAACAAAAGGTCTAACATGAAGGGAGGGAAGAAGGTTGGCTAGAGACTGCAAAGATGATTGAAAATTCCCAGCTATAATCCAGATATTGTAAAGCCATAATACGGAAGATAAGAGAGATATGTACAACTTGAGAGAGCAACTTTGCAGGTTGAAATATAAAAAAGATTAATAGTCGCTTGAAAAAAATTAGAAGACTCTCCTAGAGTCTGGCAACTTGGATGAAAAGGATGGTTGGCCTTATTAAAAAAAACATGAGAGACACCCTCTCTCCTTCTTCATTTCCTAAGGTTTTGGGGAGGTACAGCTAGAAAGCTCTGCTCCCATTGCTTTCATGTGCTCTGCAAATTTTTCCCAGTCATCTAGCAGTGGTTCTCAACCTGTGGATCCCCAGGTGTTTTGCCTATTTCTCCTAGAAATCCCAGCCAGTTTACCAGCTGATAGGATTTCTGGAAGTTGAAGGCTAAAACATCTGGGGACCCACAGGTTGAGAACCATCGACAATGAACAACCAGAAAAGCTCCAGCTGATCCTTTGTTATGACACTCAAGAAAGAAGCCTGCAAGCTTCTTCTCATCTTGTATCCCACTGTCAGGTGGCAATATTAAAAAAAAAAAAAAGCTAAATGGGCCTATTCTTCTCAAAGGTACCTTTTTGCCATTAAAAGGTATTCACTTAACTTTTTAACTGTGGCTACTGAATTCTGGTAAAGTTTTTGTTAACAACACAAATGCAAAGCAGTTCAGTACATTTTGGCTTCTCTAGACTTTCTGTAGTAAAATGAGAGAGAAGTTAACATTCTTTGTGTATATTTTTAAACTCAAACCTATTGATGAACGATATACCATACATCATCTCTGATTGCTCATAAGTTATAGTCTTTCCTAAAACAAGTGGTGAATATCAATCAGTTTGAAAATGTCAGGCCATTTTTCAGAAACAGATCACTTGAGCACAAAGAAACCAGGCAAAGCAAGCATATTTTTCTGTACCTTTTTCAGTTATTATTTTAAAAGAAACCTAGTATGAAATCTGCAACAAAATGATAGAATAAGCCATTCTTGGAAGTAAATTTATTAATAGCAGAAGAGTTTGGAAAAATGATTTGGAGGCAATTATATTTGTTTGGGAGATAATAAAGAGCAATTGACTAATTCTGTATAATGTTCACCACTAAGACAATGTAAACCATAGGGATGGAAAACTACAAACCTTAGAACAGTGGTTCTCAACCTATGGTTCCCCAGATGTTTTGGCCTTCAATTCCCAGAAATCCTAAGAGCTGGTAAAGTGGCTGGGATTTCTGGGAGTTGTAGGTCAAAACACCTGGGGACCCACAGGTTGAGAACCACTGCCTTAGAAGAAAGCTGGTGAGCTATAATACACACAATACTTGTGTACAATAATTATGTAGTTTTACAAGTTCTTTAGCCTTCTATGTGAAAGAGTGATGGCACCTGACCCAACTACAATCCCAGGATTAAAGTGTTGTCAAACTGCACTCTTAGAAAACTTTATTAGGTTATAGTCTTTGACAAATAATTATTTCTCTAAAATTCTATATCTCAGAAGACAAAATGAGCTCAGGATATACAATGCAATGTGTTCTGAACATTTTGGGTAATACAAGCTCTCAGAACAAAAGTAAAGACCTCTCTAGGAATAAGCGAGCAGTCAACAGGAATGCAGAGCTTACAAGTTACTTGTAAGATCACTGAGCTATTATGGGATGTTCTTGATCCCAAAGCATCATCCTTCCACTTTGTAAGTGTGGATGGCTTCAGTATGTCAATATACTAATTTGTCTTAAAAGTTATTTTTCAAGCTCAAAGAGATCTTGAGAGGGAAGCAGAATGAAGATTATAGAAAGGGAAAACTCAACAAAATGATACTTGCTGGGGATAGAGATTACTGGCATGACTACATGTGACAGCTTGACATTTGTGAAGAATATGTACAATGCTCTGCAAACAAAAACAACTGGATTTACATTGACTTGGATGCGGCAGTTAATACAAGTCTAGTGCATATGAATATTGGCTCCTGCTTGTCCTGCAATATTGGATATATTTCAATTTCTGCATTTGGAAGATGCAGACAGGATTTTTGGAGAGGGGAAAGCTGTCACTTGTACACTGGACCCATGCCCATTCTGGCCCATAAAAGCAGTTGGAGAAGACTAACTAAGGAGAGCAATGAATGCATTATTACAGCAAGGCAGGTTTCCAATTTGCCTAAAAGAGATGGTGGTGATGGTGTTATTGAATAAATCCTCCAGGGACCACACATACTGGATAATTACCAGCCCTTCCTTAATATAGCTGTCTTGGCCAAAGGTTTAAAGTGTATGGTGATCTCACAGCTCCAAGAGTTCCTGGATGAAAGAGATGATCCAGATTCATTTTAACTGGTTTTAGGCCTAACTATTTATTTATTTATTTATTTATTATTTAATTTATATACTGCTCTTCTCCCCAGGGGGACCCAGAGCGGTCTTACACAATGGCAGAATAAATGCCACATATAATGCAATATGTAGAAGAAGAAAAAAACCAAACATAAAACCCAAATGAAACCCAAATCAAATTAAAACAATTAAAACCATATTATTGCACCCCAAAGGTACGAGAGCACTCTGAAAACCACACTGAGGCCAGATGTTCAAGCAAAGCAGTTTATTGAGGGATATATATATATATATATATATATGCAAGCAAACAGCGGAAATAGTCAATAGAGCAAGTAGTCCATAATATAATGTCTACAATAGTTCAAAAGGTAGTTCTTCAAAGTCTTTCAACATTGTAATCCACAAACAGAACTCAAAGAGTTCCAGCAAAGAGTCCAAGTCAGTAAGCATCCAGGAATTGCAGGAACCATGGACAAGACACAGCAAAATGACAACTGTAATCCACCTGGAGGGTATTCCTTGAAAAGCAGGAAAACCAGAGTAATAAGGCGAGGCATACTCGAGAGTCACAAGGCACAAACTTCAACAGAGTATCCTGGAAACGGCACGGGAACAAGGCAAGGATCAAGAGACAGGAACAGAGATGCTTCTCCCAAGAATGGCAATGTTGACACCGCAACGAAAACAAGGAGCGAGGTCCCTTTAAGGAAACCTCAAGGCTACCGCTCAATGAGATCCAGAACAATCATAGCTTCACATAGGAAAGTTTATTAATTACAGTGCTTGAGAGCCAAACGTTTACTTCTTCTCAGCACTTCTCTTTGACTGCTATCCTGTGAGATAGATTGTCTCAGATCAAAAGACACATCCTCCCCTACAACAACTCCATCTGGTGAATCCAGCTTTGAGTTAACATCGGAATGTTCCCCAATTAGCTGTTCCTCTGGAAGCATAACTTCAGGCACCTGCAAAGTCATTGGGCTCTGATCTAAACCCCGGAGAGGCTCAAAATCCAAATCAGTCTCTGGATCCCACTCCATCTCCTGTGGAGGGCCAGATCCTGACAGCTGAGCTATAACACATATGACTATTACAATAAGGGAGGTTTCGAGCCAAAGTCAGAGCCAGTCTGTGTTCTAATATTAATTCACAGAATTCATCAGGTCATATCAACTCATATCTTAGGATGGGCCAAAAGCTTGGTCCCACAGCCAGGTCTTCATGTGCTTCCTGAAAGACATGAGTGAGGGGGCTTCCCTAATCTCCCTTGGTAAGGAGTTCCACAGCCGTGGAGCCACCACCGAAAAAGCCCTGTCTCTCGTCCCTGCCAACCACACCTGTGACGGCGGCGGGATTGACAGCAGGGCCTCACTCGAAGATCTGCGGGACGGCCCGTACGGGGAGATACGTTCTGAGAGGTAAGTTGGACCAGAGCTGTTTAAGGATTTGTAGGCCAAAGACAGCACTTTGAATTGTGCCCGGAAGCTAATAGGCAGCCTGTGGAGCTGCTTCAACAGAGGAGTTGTATGCTCCCTGAGTGGTGCTCCAGTTAGTAATCTGGCTGCGGAACATCAGACTAGTTCCAGCTTCCAAACAGTCTTCAAAGGCAACCCCACGTAGAGTGCGTTGCAGTAGTCCAAATGAGATGTAACAAGAGCATGAACCACCATGGCCAAGTCAGGCTTCCCAAGGTACGGGTGCAGTTGGCGCACAAGTTTGAGTTGTGCGAAGGCCCCCCTGGCCACCACCGAAACTAGGTAACTAGATGAGGGATATTTCTGTGACTTTTAATACCGTTGGTCATGATATCCTTCTGGGTGACTTCTCTGCAGTGGGACTTGTCGGCAAGGCACTGTTTTATAGTAGTTCCAGTCCTCCAGTAGTGAGTTCAGAAATGTGATATTGAGGGATTCCTATCTCTGGCTGGCTGTTAGTCTCATGCCTTGATTCCCAGAAATTTGACAAAAAATGTAGCAGGAACAACTCAAAGTTGCAAGATCTCAGCTTTTGGTAACAGAATGGGGGAATGTTACTAAGGAAAGTCAAAGGAGCTTTGCAGAGAACACATTTACCACCATGAGGAAAAGAGAGCAATGAGTGAACCCTGGTGATGGTGATGATGATGAAAAAACATCTGGTTATAAACAAGAGGGAAGAAAATATGAATTATTCATACACTGCTAACATGGGTAAATATTTTAATTGTCCTCAAAAAGGATGAAAGAAATCAGAATTCTACATAATTAAGATTCTGGTGTACAATTCTGTTAAAGATAGGACTGCTGTGGAACAAATGTTGAAACTTCAGCAAGGCTCTATGTTCAAGTCCCCACTCTGACATGAAGTTCACTAAATGAAGTCATTTTTGTGTAGGCAGAGGTTGAAAATATTACTTTTTTGAAAGACTAATGCCACCAAACCCTTGTGTTGCCAGTCAGTGGAGCTCAACAAAAGAATAGATAGGAGGTAGTTGAAGAGGTAGCATTGAAAACGAAAGGGAAAAAAATAAGGAAATAATGGGGTGGGGTAACAGTTTGCTTTCTTAGACTTAAGCCACCATGGCCCAACTTTTTTCAATTCTCCTTTATTGGTTCTAGTTTGGTTTCTATTGTATATAATTGCACAATGTTCAATATTCTATAAATAGAGTGTTTTGTGTAATCTATTTTTGTCAGAGGAGGATTTCCTCTCTGACTGCATGTAACATATTTTGGAGGGAAGCTTCTTATATGGTTTGCTGTTCAAAATTAAGCTCCATATAGAATATATACAGTTGTTTTATGCAGACTTATGCAGTACTACATTATAAATTAACAGCTGTAATTTAGTAAACAGGGACACTAAGCAGCTGCATTAGCTTTCCCTAGTTTCCTTCACCATGGTTGTGGAGCAACTGGTGGAAAGGATTTGAGATAGTAATGACATCTCAGGTGTTACGTTATAAGAAATGTCCCATAAAATTAATCTATCTGCAGATAATGTAGGCCTTTTTTGAAGAACTGAAACCAGAGGCAGCAGCAAGAATGTATGAGCTGGAGGTTTTTGAATCTCTATCTAGCAGGACTGCAAATTGTAAGCTCTCCGTATAGAATTGAATGAATCTGTAAAGCAATTCATTCACAGGCCTAAGAACAGATACTAAAAACTCCAAATATTTGGGAAGATATATTCCTAAAAAGATAAATCTTCTGAGAAATCTCAAAGATTTGCCAAAAATTGGTTAAGTGGTCAAAACTTATATGATTGTGCAGAACTGCCACTGCTCACATGATGTCGGTTCATAAATTTTATGTTCTTTTTTCAAACTATACTCCTTTATTATCACTTACACACTTTACAAGATGCTTTTATCTTTTCTTTTTGTATTAATGCCAGGAAACCAAGAATAGCCATGGACCTTATGTACAGAAATTCCTCTGGAATACCTAGGACTGATTGCATCTTGCATTCAGCTGCATCAGCTTGGACTTTTCCTATATAGCAAAAATAGCAAGCTTTGTGTAACTTTAGATGCACAACATGAATCATTTTTTATTTTATAATTTTCCCACAATGAGTATATAAACTAAATCTGATTAACTCCTTTTTAGGATCTGCTATATAAGAATTGCTTAAATGGTGAACACATTTTGCACATTCTTGTCTTTTGGTGCTATATAACAGAACTTGCTTTTTATCACCAGGATTAAAAAAAATCAAAATATATCTTCAGCAGATCTATTGTCAAGTAAGATGTCAAATTGTTTTTCACTTAGTGGAAAATGACTGGACAGACAGCAACATAAAGCACTAAAGCATGAATCCATTGATGAAATGAGCAAAATATGTGTTCTATCATTAATTTTTGCAGATCACACTTCTGGGTGAAAAAATAGGGAGGTAGAGACACACAAAACAGTTTTGAACTGAACATGATGGCATTGTGTGGGCATTGTATAAAATTATATTGTATAAAATTACTCTGAGACTATGGGTATATGGGCATATGAAGCATAAATGAATGTTTTGTTCAAACCTGGGTCCCACTTCCAAAATGTCTCACTATGAATGTATAGGCAGTTTCCCAGTTACAAACATTTGACTTACATACTACTCTTACTTATTAATGGGTCTCTCCACTCCTTTCTTGCCAAACAATTTCTGCATCTCTCCCCTCCTTTAATTTCATTTCCTTTTCTTTCCTTACTTTTCCTTTCCTTTCCCTTTATGTCTGTATCTCTCCCTTTCTTTCCTTCATGTCTCTTCCCTTCTTTTCCTTCATGTATTCCCCCCCCCCCCCCCCCCCACACACACACAATCTGTATCTCTTTTCCCATTCTTTTCCTTTCTGACACCTCTTTAATTGCCAAGGCTCAATGTTATGCAATCCTAGGATATATAATTTGGTGAGGCAGCAGCATTCTTTGGCAGAGAAGGCTCAAGACTTTGTAAAACTATAGCCCCCAGGATTCCACAGAATCAAGCCAAGGCAGCTGAAGTGGTGTCAAGCTGGATTCAGTCTACAGCATAGATACAGCTCAAGGAAGCTGAGACAGGATAAACAAGAGAGGTTTATTGAGGAAAGGGTTTCCTATTTCTCTGTTTTTTCTCTTTCCATTACTGGAAGATGTGGTGTTGTAACACTTTTGTTTTAAAAGGAGGAATTCTAAGCACGAAGCAACTGTAATGCACACTTTTTGCCAGCCAGCAGCATATGCTGGACCTGTTCCAACTTACATATACTGTACATTCAGTTTAAGAACAAACCTACAGAAACTTCTCTTGTTCGTAAGCTTGCATAAGGGCTACTTAATCTGTATTTCACAGTGTTGCAGTAAAACATACCTGACAATGAGAAACTAATCAGTCTTCTGCTTCCCTGTCCCTGGACCGAATCTTCATTGGTGATACTTTTAAAAATCTGTCAATAAAAAGAAAAATAGCAGGAGAAATATCATCAGTTGTGTTTGCTTGTTCATAGAACAATACTGACTAATAACTGTTATTTCTATACCCACAACCATTTAGACATCAATGGCAGGCATTCATTAGACAGCTATTGATCAGAATCCTTTTCTGACAACTCAATACTCTTACAGTAGAGAGAAAGAGACCACAGGAGAGCTGCTTCTCAGACAGTCAGAAAGGAAAGAATTACTATAATATCAATGTGTTTTCTCGGTGGCAGTAAAAAGATCATTTTCTTAGGTTTGCTGTTTATTTGTTATAATTTATTTGTTATATGTTGCACTTCATTTAATTTGGAAACAACTGTTTCAACTATAAAATGAAACTGTATCACCTGGATTTCTAAGCTACAATCCCCAGATCAGTATCTTTTGTTAGAAAAAGGGAAGGGGACCTACAGGTTTGACACAGAATTTGAGGAAATTACATTCTAAGATTTCAATCCTCAGACTGCTTTGGACATCTTACTGGTATTTAGCTTAGGGATTCTGAGAGTGGCTGTGCATCCAAAAATAACTGAACCAAGCTCTGATTCAGCAATGAAATGTGGGTGACTGGATCCATTCTCCCAATCTTCACTTTTAAGTTTCATGCACCCTGAAAACCAAGTGTGACTACTAGATCACAAAGGGTCAGATATGTACAGTCCACGATTCCCTAGACAAAAGTAATTACCTGAATTTTGCTGAACCTTTTGTCCTCAAATCTGATTATGCCACCTGAAGTGTGAGGCGGCCTTCTTCCATTCAGCTATCACTCAAGCAAAAGAGGGAAAGTATGACCTCTAGCCAGATGCCTTTCCATTCACCAGCAACAGTATCAGCAAAAAGAATCTCCAGCTTGCCAACCTGGTCTCACAGCAGGGTGAGTTCAGGACAATATGCCAAATTTTACTGGGAATTGCTTTGCTTGACTAATTTTGCTGCAGCTTTAGTAAAGCTGCTTGTATGATCAAATTTCCCTACTCTAAAACATCAAATAAAGCACAGTCATGCCCCCAAAACATAGCATTTTTTTTTTAAAAAAAAAACTTGGCCAGATGGTTTTTCTGAAAGTTTATAGGTGCTTAACAACTTAAGAAACTTAGCAACTTGTCTTTGTCCAATTTTGCTCCTCAAATGTAGCATTTTTGCCTCATCTCCACCTTAAATTGCCATCATCTTGACTTTGGCTCTAATGCAACCTAACTACGAGGGTGGGTCAAAAGGTTTTACCTCCCTGTGGCAATGAATGAATATATAACAACAGAAGTTGCTATAGATCATATCCTGAATTATCCTCTACACCAAACTACCGTTCGACATAATCACCATCAATTTGTACACATTTGCGCCATCATTTAACCCAGGCACCAAAACCATCTTGGAAAAATTCAGGGTTTTGCTTCGTTACCCATGATTTTAAAGCTTGGGAAAACCCAAGTGCTTTAATGCGGGAGGCGAGCAGAATTCTGGGAAATATAGTTTAGAGTGGGGCCTTTTAAATTCTCTGCCATAGGTGCCCTTTCCTTCCTAAATTACATTTCCCAGAATTCTGCTTACTGTCTTGTGCCGCCACCTCCTCTTCCTCCCTGAAAGTTTTGGTTCATTCTATAAAGGGATTTTGAGATAAAAAGGGGATTGTTGGGAGTTGAATCAATCCTGTGAGGTAGGCAAAGTTGAGAGGCAGTAACTCTGAAGTTTATTTAGTAATGTTTCCTATTATTATTATTGTTATTATAATTGTTATTATAATTTCAAAATCTGGATGGGCATCTGTTGGTTTGACTGTGCTTTTCCTGCCTGGCAGAAGGGGGTTGGACTGGATGGACAGTGAAATAGTACTGTTAAGTTTATGTTTTTTAAAATTCCCTAAAATCAGTGGATGTGTAAATCTTTATTAAACTTGGGAGGAATGATGTCCTGGTTATGTTGCATAATTGAAAATAGAAATTCAAGAAGATAGCTCTTTTAGATTTTTTTAAAAAAATGTTGTTCATAAAAACTCTTTAAAATTCCCAAAAATCTGTGGATGTGTGAAATGTTCTGAAACTTGGGGGTGGGGATGAGGTTACAATGGTAAATATGTTTTACTATTGTAGTAAGTTTCATTCCAATAACTCTAAAAATGAGGGAGAAAGGAGCACCAGAAGCTCCCCCCTTGAACAATTACATAATGAAAAAATAACAAAAATTGTTACAGTTATGATATGGACTCCTTACTATACCTTAGAAACATTTTAAAAATGATTTGGCCCACCCCCTTAATTTAGTAATGAGTACTGAAACATTTTTATTGATCTTACAGACCTAATAATAAAAATATTATTTCAAAGCAAGTACTATCCAGAACAACTTTTTTAATGAACACTCTAGGCAAACAGACATTTCGTGGGTACCTATATACTGAAGATTTGCAATCTCTATTTTTATGGAATGGGGTTGGCCTCTTAGTTATACTTTGCAATATTTTCTATTTTTGTATTAATATTTGTACTGTGTTTTATACATACACACATATGTGTACACAAGCAGATACATAAAGACACTTCATTCTGTTACTGAATTCTGGGACTGGCAACCCTACAAAGAATTTAACCACATGTGGAAGGTCAATGGAGTGCTACACAAAGGCCTGAAACATTCAGCTATTATTTTGCATTAAACTGAGCAATATTGCATGAATGCGCCAGACTTCCCTATGGTGTTGGTGCTGTATATAAGGGGGAGATTCTACAGTATCAGCATTGCTCCATAAGTACTAATTTTGCAAAAGCAACAAACACATGGTGGGGGGGGGATATACCTGAGCTATCCCGCTTTGTCTTCCTGTCAAATCTGGAAGCAAACTAAGAAAATATTAATGTATTTTCTGGAGTTTTAAGTATATATTGTGCCCCCATTTTGAATTCAGACATGATGTCCTTCTGCTACTCCAAAATTTGGGAACAACTATTTTAGACCTTTAAACATAAACCCGTCTTACAGAGTTGAAATCTTTTTTCTGGGTACTACCAACATCTTCTAAATGGTCAGTTAAATGTGTTAGTACCATCAATTGCATCAAGATGAATTTGTACAATTTGATCACTAGAAAGAAGGCAGAGTCCAAAGCAAGACAAAAATATTATGTGCTGGAAAAAAAGCAGGTGAATCAAAAATGCAATATATTCAAATACTGTGGGATTTTCCCCTTTACCAATGAATCATTAGTGACATGCATGATAATGTAATTCTCATACGTATTACTAAATAAAGCATGCCCTACCATTTAACTAAGTGGTTTCACAGTAAATCAATTTAAAAGGCAGAATTGCATCAGGTACTCAAGAATGCAAGAAACTTATGTGGCAATGCTAGTTACTATAGCAGGTATGGGCAAACTTTTTAACTTGGGGACTGTATGGCGGGCCGGCTGGGAGGGCCATCCAGTCCAACCTCCTGCCATGTAGGAAGGCACAATCCAAGAACTCCCAATAGACAGCCTCTGTGGAAAAGCCTCCAGAGAATGAGACTCTACCACACTCTGAGGCAGCCTATGCCACTCTCCAGGAAATTTTTCCTAATTTTTTAAGTTGAATCTCTTTCCCTGCCATTTGAAACCATTGCTCCCTTGTACCCTGGTCTCTAGAGCAGCAGAAAAGTAGTTTTTGCCCTCCTCCTCCTTAATGGGACACCCTTTTAAATCTTGAAACATGGATCTCATGTTCCCTCTCAACCATCTCTTCTCCCAGCTAAACATTGATCAGGAGGTAAGAAGGAAGGAAGAAGAGTAGGAAGGAAGAAAGACAGGAAGAAAGAAGGAGTGGAAGAAAATGAAGGGGGGAGGGAGGGAAGACAGAAGGAAGGAAAGACAAAAGAGAAGGAAAGACAAAAGGGTAAAAGAGAAGGAAGGAGGGAAGGAGAAAGATGGGGGTAAGAAAGGAAGGAAAGAGAGAAGGAAGGAAAGACAAAAGGGGGCGAAAGAAGGAAGGACAAAAGAGTGGAAGGGAAGGATGAAAGAAAGGAAGGTGGAAGGGAATGGTGAAAGGACGGAAAGTGAAAGGGAATGGAGGGAGAGAAGGGAGACAGGAAGGAGAAAGAGGGAGAGAGGGAAGGAGGGAGGGAAGGAGGAAGGAAAGAGAGAAGGAAGGAAGGATAGGATGGTGAGAGAGAGGAGGGCCTGAGAAACAACCCAAAGGGCCGCATCCAACCCCGGGTTTACCCATGCCTGCACTATCGAAATAGCTGAACAAAAAACTATACAGCTTCTAGAAACAATCAGAGTTGTATCAAACTTTCACAGAGTGAGAGGTTCAATTAACACACCAAAATACATTGATGTGAAATATCAACTGTTGAAAGAGCTGCAAGAAAAAGAGTTTATTGAGATGAAGTATTATCAATTGAAACAGAGATTGCAGACATCCTAACCAAGCCAGATCCTCCATTTCCAGTTCCCGAGAAAGTAGATGAATCTCATGGACTTTTACTGAGGAGGGATGTTGGAAGTGACACTTGTATATGGTGCATGCCTGCAACCTTGTTTTTCACCTTTCCCCCCTAGTCTACATAACTCAAGATGTTTTGCTTCCTGTCTACATATAGAAATTACTTCTCCCTTCTTCCCAGAAGTCTTTAGTGTATTTTATTATACTTCATTTGAAAAGGGTGATAAGTCATTTCTCTGCCTCAAGATGGCCTGGCGTCGTAGCTAGTTCTGATAGCGAGAGTGAGGAGGAGCTGTTTGAAGGGTCAGTGTTCGAGTTGGAGCCCAGCAATTTCCTCAGCCAAGCTTGGAGGAAGAGCCTTTGGAGGAAGCTATCACTTCTCACCTTGCAGAGCAAGCACAAGCAAGCTCATCTGAGTAGGAGGAGGAAGTGTTAAGTGTTTCAGCTCTTTTAGTCTTGTGAAAGGAAAAGGCTTTCCACTTAATTAGCAAAAGACGAGCTATCAACAGGCAACAAAGGTGATCAGAAGTTGAATCTTCTTGCTGGCAGCAATGCTGGAGTTTGGAGCTATGACTGTTGGTAATTTTGGGATTTGTGAACCTTGGACTAATGCATTTGGATTAACCCTGGACCCTAGTATCTGTTGAAAATGGTTTTTGGATCTTTGAATGCTTTGGCTCACCTTGTGTTATTTTCTTCAGTTTCTGATTCTTTGGCTGCCTTCTTCAGTTTGGACTTGGACTGTTTGCTGTTTGGATTAACTCCCTGTTTGGAAGTTGGGTTTCAGCTCTACAACACTTACACACACACACAAGAACCAGCATTACAGACTATTCTACCAAAGTTGGGTATCTTCCTTTTGTACCTCAATTTTTTAAATCTGAGTGTATTACTCCTGCACTCACCAAAAGTCATTTTTAATATACTAGTGCTCACTTTTGAATGTCTGGATTCCTTATCTGCTAAGGTTTATATATTTATTCTCACCTTCATAACCTATGTTTCAGCCTAGCAGAAGTTCTCAGGATAAAACAACTATTCATCTATTCAATATTTTATCTGAGGATGAAACTGCTTCTCCTATGTCCTGAGACATTCGGTGTTTCAAAAAGATAGACCCAATTTGAAATTGCTACATCTCTGCAATCACACATTGTCCACAAATGAAATTCTTACCACTTGAAAGGGTGATGCATTGAGCTTTTTAAAATGATGACCACTAGGTGCTCATGGTTGCTAGGTGTCCCAGATTTTAAGGGACAGTCCTGTACTTGAATAAATATCCCACATCCCTTAACTTTCTTTCCTGGGACAATAATTGTTTCGGATTTCTGCTAGACCACAGAAATAAGGGGCCGCACTCCAGCGGAAGTGTGTCCAGCCTCTCCCCCATCCCCTTCCCTCCTCCCTTCCCAAAGTGGAAAAGGTACAACCCAAACACAAAAGGTGGCAGCAGCAGTAGCATATTTTGGGTTACTTTAAGGGCCCTAGTCCCCTCAGAAAAGAGGCCACAGCCCAGGCTCACCACTTGCCCTCTGAATGTGCCCCTTGTTCTCTCCAGAGACCCGTCACCGAGTGACAAGAGAGGCAAGCGGCCAGTTGGGAGTTTCACCCTGACAGACGCACCTCCCCAAACCTATTACTGTTATTCTATCCCTTATTTTTACCTTTGATACCTGGCAACCCTTTTCATGCACCTCCCAGCACACAAAGAGCCTCTAGTCTCAGTCATTCACAAGATGGCAACTCTACAACATACACCCGATTGAGATTGTTCTCCATTTGCGAAGTTACTTTTTATTTGTTTCTGGCTCAAAATGGTTAATATAATCTTGATAACTTAGTAATTCATTAAACTGTTTGTAACTTTTCACATAATTGTAACATGTTGCCATTGTGAAATATACTGCTTTGAAACTGGAGTCCGTCGTTTTGCAATATCTTGTATTGGAATGTAAGAGCAGGCAAAAGGAGAGCAGGAAGAGGGTAGAGTTGTTCAGTTTAAGTCAGTTCTTTTTCTTTTACAACAGAGAACTGTCTCTTAGTTAACTGTGACCGAACCAGACGTCATCTGCCCTAAATGCTTTTGGGATAGACGACTAACAGAGGAAGGAAAAACAGAGGAAAGGATGACAACAGATCCCAATTCCTCTATCTAAGCCATCTCGTTTTTAGTGGACAAGAGAGCAGTGAAACTAAGCTGCTGCTCCTTCCAAGATATCTCAAAACAAATACTTGCTATGGTAAAATGATGGGAGGCTCTGACAGATGAGGCCGTTACTGCCATCAATTATAATATATGTGCCACCACTCACTGGCGCCAGAACACAGAGTGACCCAAAAATGGCAGGAAACTCTGACTTTTAGAGTGATGGTTAATGAGCTGACAGGCCACCTCCTTATATTAATATACAGAAAAACACACGAAAACTTGAGGTGAAGTAAAAACAGAATTATGAAGTTTATTTAGAACTTGAACAAAAAGGTTGCGTATTGGTTGCAGAAGAATAACGGGTTTTTCTTTAACAGAGAATGTTTCTTTAACTTATGTTCCTCAGAACTATGTTCCCTCATAAGAGAACAAAACAGGCTTTTGAAACCTCTCAGACCTCTCTTCCAGAAGCTCTTAACCTAAGCACTCTGTGCCTCAGAAGCTCACTACAATATCTAGCACTTCTCCCCGAAGGCTATTTTAACTTTTTTCCTCAAGGAGCTTTTTAACTACCAGCTCCTTCCTCTTCAAACTCCACTCCCTGGCTGAACTAACTCTGACAATCTCTTTCTGCCTTTCTCGCGTCACCTACCTCCTGTTGCTAGGTAACTCCCTCCAACTCCATCAACCAATCAGATTCCACTACCATATATGGAGCTGCCTGATCTCTCCTCCCCTTGCCTGGCTCTGCCTTTTCTACCATGGCCTAGAACTGACTTTACACATCAACCCTGTAAGGTAGGCCATTCCGTTACAGAGACACAGCAAACTATAGGAAGATGTCTTGAATAAGGAATGGCAAGTAAGTGACAAAGTCATTGCAGCCCAGAAGAGTGATTTCTGTTTTTTAAAAAAGAAGGACTTCTGAAGCTTGGGTGGAGGAGAGGACAGGAACACTCACTATACCCTTCCCTCTCCCACTTTAAAAGTCTAAAAAGGGGGTTCACTTGCCTATAAATACTTTTAAAATATGTTAGAGGTCAAATGTTTTCCCTTCCATATGTTTATTGTTTAGTCAGTCATTAATCATGCTTTAGTATTTTAAAAAAACATTTAGAGTAGATCCATATATGTGGCTCTTTTTCAATTGACTGAGGCAATCTAAGAAGGGAGGTATTTTAGCCTGATGCCTGCAATAAGCTCAGAAGGAGCCAATGAAGCATAGAAAGTTGAAATTGTGTTTTGCAGCTGCTTGTCTTTGTATAATTAGTAAGATGGCAGTGTTATTATGTACGGCCGATTAGTATTTCTATTATATAGTCATAACTGGAGACATGATCTGAGTAGTGCCACAGCAGAAGATACTGTGGAGAATCAAAACCATTAGAGAACTTAGACATAGTAATTATCTTCTTTATGCTTTTAGGGACCAAAAAATTCAACCGAATTTCATTCTAGTATCATCTGGTTTGTATATTTTATCCCAAGGTCACAATATTCATTCTGGATTTTGATGTCATAGCAAGTAACAATTATTTTGAATTATGCCACATTGATGATAAACCAATGCGTGCTGGTTTACACTGACTAACTGATTCCACACATAGCAGAAAAGAAGTAAACAAATCATGGACCTCAGGTTCCACAGCTGATTTATAATGATGAGTGAACAGTTGACAGCTTCCTGGTTTGCCTTTCAATTGACAAGACAGAGAAATAACATTAAATTCGCTTCAGTAGAAATTCTCTGGAAGGGAAAGCTATCTGCTCCCTGCTAGGTTTACACATCACAACAAACCGAAGGTCCACGTGTTTAGCCATCTCTACTGCACATGGGCTATGTCCAAGCAGTGTGTATTGGTATGCCATTTATCCATGGTGAGTCCAGACTGGGTCTTCAAGAACAGCTACATATGCAGTTTAACTGTTGTCAATAGGAAAGAAGATAGAAAGAATTGCCTTCTTCTATGGCATTTGTTGGGAGGCAGGCACTAATGTTGAAATATTACATATAGGCCAGTTGATTATTCCCTGCAATATGCTCTTTGGGGAAGGTGTCAGTTTATTGTTTCAAAGGGTTGTTGTATGTTTTCCGGGCTGTATGGTCATGTTCCAGAAGTATTCTCTCCTAGAATACTTCTGGAACATGGCCATACAGCCCGGAAAACATACAACAACCCTGTGATCCCGGCCATGAAAGCCTTCGACAACATATTGTTTCAAAATTTGAGTATTTTTCTCTGTAAGATACCAAGCATCTTTTTAAAGAAAAAAGACATTTGGAGTTTGAAATGTTGGGCTTGAAAATTAATTTTAATGTTAGAAAAATGGTAATTAAAAACTACTAATGAAACTAATTGAATTCTTTAAGTTATTGTCAAATACACCCCATCTGCCCCAGAGTGGCTTAGTGCTCAATCCACCTTCCACCATCTGATCTGCTTACAGCCCATCTGCTCTAGTGAGAATCAATGCTCTATCCTGTGTCTGTCCCAGTGAGAAATTCAACTAAAAACATTTAATAATATACATATTCACTCTCAGCAAGCAAGAATCTCACATTTTTGAAAATGAATGGTTTAAAAAAATGAGACCAAAATTGCCAGACCTCTAGGTAACCACCAATCACCCATCTCACTCTAAGTGACCTCTCTCTGATTCCACTCTGATCCTGACTGACCATATGAAAGCAACTATTTTAGGCTTTAATAGGTTTTTAAAAAGCCACTTTGTACTCAAAACAGCTTTTAAAAAACATATGAAGCCTAAAATAAGTGCTTTCTCTTTGAAAACAGAAGCATATTGTGCTTTCCAGCAGCACTAGGACAAACATAAGTACAGATTTCACACAGGCCTTTTGGAGGCACCTGCTTTTCAGCTAAAGGGCACTAAAGTCTTTCTGAATTATACATTACCTCATAATATACTATAGAAATGAGTCCACAATATAATCAGCAAAAGAACAGAAGTTACTGAATAGATATCATCCCTCCTGACCCCCCAAGAAGGACTCTATATACTTTACCTCCATACAGACCTTAAAGAATTTTAATACTCTGGGATCTTGATCTCCTCCCGAACAAACAAATCACTCCAGCCCTAATTCTCTCAAAAGATACATTTTTTACTATTCGTTCTTTCGTCTTCTTCTTTTGTAGATTTAGCTATTCTTCTCCTTCACAAGCACAACTTCCTACACAATAGCCTTCCCCCATACAATCTACTCCAGACAGGACCGGAGGATCTTTTCATTGGCCGCCCCAAGACTGTGGAATGACCTGCCAGAAGAGCAGCGATAACACACAATTATGGGATATACACAGGAGACAAGACTACGCAGGAAAAAACTGAAGACAACGGCTCAAAAACCAAGATGTAAAGATGAAGACTATAAATATTCCTGACAAAGAAGAACCTTAAATCCTGCAAATGTTATATATTACAATTCCTATCTACTCCAATCAGGAGGGCCAAAGGTAAAGCTATATGGCAAGTGTCATCCAATAATCTCATGGACCAAAGGAGCTTCACCCAGTCCTACATCTAAAACTAAAATAATGAGAAAAAGGAAACACAAAATGATGGGATGAATATAGCAGAGAGCCAGACATAACACTTACAGGAGCTGCATTATTCTTCACTGTTACACTGGGAGTTGTTGCACGCAGTGCCCCACTCACTCCATGGTAGTATTTGAAGCAGATCTTTGTTTCAGCTAAAAGAAAGAGGAGGGATCTTGCATTAACAACACATAACAAAAGAAATCCATCATTCTAAGTTCATTCTAAGCAAGTTTCTCCTTGCTATACATGAGAGATATTTAAGTAACTAGGATTCCAGTTCAAGTAAGTTTATTGTGATTAAAATCCATTTAAATTATTATATTTGTTAATAAATTAGCTTGTTCCTTTATATCAAAAAAGCTTAAGCATGACTTATCTAGATTGTAGCGTCTACCTCTAACAAATGTTGTCACCTGTACTTACGAATGTTCAGAATTAACATTATCTAATGTATGCCAGTTCATAAAATTTCATGAATAAGTACTTCCCAATTCAAACACCATACTATTCTTCCTTTCACTACTAAGATTGTGATCTGAGTTTAATTATGGCTGATAGTCCACAAAACAGACTGAAACCTCAATAGCAAAGGAACGGTGACATAACTGATATAACCTTTGATTCTAGGAGTAAAATAATGGGGTTAGTCTTTCCTCATTTACGAATTACTTATCTCCTAAGAAGCTAGGCACTGAATACTAATTATTTGTTTCATATGATTGAAGAGTTTATAGAATTTACAACTATATTAAGACCTGATATTTCATAATGTAACAGTTGATTATGGTTGAAGATTTTCAAGTTAATTCTCTAAACACAATTAAATAACATTGTAAACCAATAGTTATATGTCTGAAAGTTTCTTAGAATTTCTATTTTAAACCTGTTTTCATAAGACCGAGACACAGGGTGTTGTGTATAGTTTTGTGTATTTTAATTTTTCCCCAATTTTTAATTAGGTTTTCAAAAAGACACAACTTAAAATACCCTCTCCACAACCTCTCCCCCCCCCCCCCGTACCTGCACCCATTACAAAATAAAAATAAAAATACATAAAAGATCTTACAAACACGGTTGACCTCTCCCCCTCAAGCCAAGGCATCAATCAAAATGTTTTAATGTCCTTCTATTCTAATTGCTTTAACTTCTGCTAAATATAAACAAATATAGTTAAATCAATACCTACCCACAAGTGAAATTAATACAAATTAAACATTTTGATTAAAATTGTATTGTTATAATTTTATCTTTTATTTCCCTTCTCAGTCTCTCCCCAATGAATCTCCTTTTAATCCAAATTGATCTTACTGTGTTTCAGCAATTTTCCAAGACTGGGACTCAAGGCACCTAAAGCCAAAACCAAACAGGAGTCTGTTTCAGATAAGTATCATTCTCAGTCCTATCTAGAGATGCCAAAGAGCAAATTTTGTATGTGAAGCTTATTCTCCACCAATATCACTATTCCCCATTCTTAATTTTGAATGGATTATCCTCAGTGTCTATTAAAAACTACTGCTCTATGAAGAAACACATCAAGTATGCAATAAAAAATCCACACAGAAGTTTCTGTCAGATACTTTGCCTGCCTCCAAAAGGAAAAGGCAGAAAAAAGATACTTCAAAATGACAGTACATCTGATGTACAAGTAATCTTTCTAAGTACTCTGGCAATTTGATTTGTATCTCTAGCTCCAAATACAATACACAGGTTTCTCTCATACTACAGACACTCCTGCATAATCAGTCCAGTGTTTAGCATCTCAGCCTCTCTTTTATTGGCCCTTTGAAGTTGTTTAAACAGTGATCACCATGTTTGCTATTTTGCATTGTTCCTTTTATTTTATTTTCACTGTTAGCTGCTTCAAAATATTTTTGCTAAAATGAAAGTTAGCTAATAAACATATAGATATATAAATGTAATAAAACCTGAGAACATTTCACCCATCAGGTTTGAGTCCAAGAAGGCTATCTTTTTATCAAGCTAATATTAATCCATACTATGTATTCATTTCTGAGAATGAAGTCTTTGACTTACAAACCAAATAAAAACTTTGCAACACAATTCTATTACTATCCATGTTTATTGCATAGGAACATTTAGGTTTCTCCCTCAGTGTGTTTAAGATTACAATTTTAATTCTTTGGATTATCCTTATCAGTTATTGTTTGCACTTTGTGCTTTGACTTTGGAACACTGACCTTGACTTTGTGGTATGAACCTCTGGCATTTGATTTGTGAACTGTGCAGCTGATAATGCAGCATAATCAAAATATTCTGTAGACCATGGTTTGAATCCCTACTTGGCTGTGGAAACCCATTTAGTGAACTTGGACAAGTCACATTCTCTCAGCATCCAGTGGCGAAGGCCAACCTTCTGAGAACAATGCTTTCCAAGAAAATCCTGTAATAGATTCACCTTAGGGTCGCCATGAGTTGGATACGACTTAAAGGCACATATTTTAAAAAGCATATGAACATCTTTCTTAAACGAATTATTCATCATAATAAAAGAAAATACTGCATGATTCAGTTTTTCAAACTTTCCAGAAAAAAGCTTTAGAAAAGACTTGAAATACATACAATAAACTTAATACTAAACTTTATTTATACCCTGCCACCATCTCCCCGAAGGGACTCAGGGTTGATCACAAAAGCACTCTAGGGTGCCACACATAAAATAGACATAAAAACAATACAAAATAAGTTTAATCAAATACAAAGTGGACAACTTCAAATGATAAAATTTAAAAATTATAAAACACAGTAATACCTGCGGATAAACTGGACATCTTCAAGTAATGAACTAAAGAGACAGAGTAACAAATAGTCCTCACATGTAGCAATAGTGGACAACTCAAGTTCAAAGGCCTATTTAAAAAGCCATGCTTTTAAACTAGACCGAAAGGTTTGGAGAGTAGGGGCTCACCTAATCTCTATAGGGAGGACATTCCATAGGACTCAACGTTCTTCATCTTTCAAACAAAACAGTGTTGTAGCAGGACCCAATTGATTCCATGCCTGACCAATCCAGAGAGTTCATACTGCTGGCCAGTCATAGATGCTAGTGTTGTATGCCTCTATCTCTTTCTGCTTGAAACTCCATACTGACTAACTGGCTTTGTTTCTAAAATCAAACCCTGGTACAAAACAATGAATTCCTGAAAACTGTTCCTGACAATTATTGGATTCTTCTTATAAAAATTGGCATTTGCCATTTTTCTTTTCTCAGTAAGATTTCACTAGATCAGGTTACTGCTAAGGTCATCATCTCCCTTCAATTAGTGCTGATAGAAGTTGCATAGCCAATCCATTCATCTCCCTGGAGATGATACAAAGTCAAAGTACTTGTGTGTGTATCAGTTATCATACTAGCTTGACAAATTTCTGAAATATCGAAGTTAGCATGGATGATTTTCAGTTTGAAATTACATAAGTTCATTTTACAGCCTGGAAAGCATAATGGGTTGTAGCAGAAGTATATATCAGAAAAATTATGCGCTTGAATATTTGGGAGAGGATTTTGGAGGGGAACTTTAATACTGCTAGGTTACTTTAACTTGACAGTACAATTCCCATTCAACTTGTCTCTTCTCTATTCCCTTCTTTCTTGCTGTTGTCTTTTCTATCCTCAACAATTAAAGTATAACGATAGGGGTCTTTTTTGGTACTCTGCAATATGCATTGCTTTCAATTGTGGTATAAAATGTTTGTTTATGGGTTTACATTCCACCTTTCCAGGTAACTACTTCGAAAAAGCAACAAATGTGCCCAGACAAACATACTTCAAACAATATCATCATATAAATTCAGAATATATTATGAATTCAAAAAAGCAGTATGACATTCAAAGAATTCTGGCCTGAGCAACTATGCATCACTTTCCTTTTGCTTGTGCTTCCTCCTCCTCACCCCTACCATAATAGATATAAGCAAAATAATTATTTGCCTGAAATTGATTTCTGTCAACAAGGATCATCCTGAGGCCCATCCATGACACCAGGAAAAATTTCCCACATTTAGATATCATTTTTCTGCACTGCTTGTATCCTTGCTATTCTCCCATTTCTTCAGCTCTGTTAATCAAGCTTAATCTCCTTTTTCTTTCACTCACAATTTCACTTGGTCTCTATATAATCCTCTCTGCTCTTCTTTTGCTCAAAGATCAGTTTGGCGTGAAGAGCTTAACTTTCACTAGAAGGATAGATTTATTATCTTGGATATAAAAAGCAACAATGCCAAGATTAAAACAGTTCCCCCTTCTTGATGTTCAAACCCTTTAAAAGCTCTAATGCATAGAACAGCTAAACCTATTTTTCCAACTATCCATCAAGGAGGCTTTGATAGACGAAAAACAATATGACATTTGCATTGCAACTTACCTCAAATCACTATTTCAATAAAATGGAAATTCATCTACTTCGTAGGCATTTTCTTTAAATAAATCCTAATAGAAAATGGAGTATCTTTTCCCATCTCCACTTCTTCAGAATCTAATTTGTTGAGGGAGACTTAAACTGTATTTTAAGTAGACAAAATACACTGAATCATCACACAAAGGCCCCATTTACACTGACCATTTAATGCAGATCAAACTGCATTATATTGTCCGAGTAGATTTAATGCAGTTCAATGCAGCTTAAACTGTATTATCTGAGTCTACATTGACCATATAACACAGTTTGATCTGTATCATATGGTCAGTGTCGATGGGGCATCAGACAAGACTTTTATCAGTAAGAGACCTGTGCATATCTGCAAAGAAGTAATGAAAAGTGGAAGGAAAATGGCTCTATTTGTTTTTATAGCTGCTACATACATACATATGTACTGGACAGTTCAGTATAAATGTATAAATATGCCCTGAAGCAGCCCTGGATCCAGTATATTAGTACCAAATCCAGGGTCATTATTCACACTAGCAGGTGGATCATTGGTGAAAGGGTTTAAAATGTGGCAGCCAGACAGAAATGAGATGGATTGTTAGGAAAGGGGTTTAAAATCTAGTAGCAGAAGGGTAAAAATGGGGAAATAAGATAATTGGGAAATGGTTTTAAAATCTGGTAAAGGTTTTATAGTGCGAAAGGAAGTGACAGCTGTTTGTGGACAGAAATCTATAGCATTCATGTTGTCCTGTTTGGGTATCACAATTCAAAAAGGATATTGACAAGCTGTAACATGTCCAGAAGGGCGAACAAAATGGTAAAGAGACCTGGAAGCTATGTCCTATGAGAAGGGGCTAGGGAGCTGGGTATGTTTAACTTGCAGAAGAGAATGTGAAGAGATGACATTATAGCCATGTTTAAATATGTGAAAGGAAATCATATGGAAGATGGAGCAAGCATGTTTTCTGCGAATGCAGAGACTAAGACACAAAACAATTGATTCAAACTACAGGCAAAGAGATTCCATCTAAACATTAGAAAGAACTTCCTGACAGTAAGAGTTGTTTGGCAGTAGAATATGCTGCCTCAGAGTGTGATGGCCTCTCCTACTTTGGAGGTTTTAAAGCAAAATTTGGATGGCTGTCTGTCAGGAATACTTTGTGTATTATTGCACAACAGAAGGTTGGATTGGGTAGATGCTTCTATGATCATATGAAAGTAAAATAACAGGAGACCATTTAAAGTGTGCACAACCAGACTTCATCTGAGTCTAGGCACATTTTTAACTCTCATTTTTTATATAAGAAAATATTGATAAAAATATAGGACAGATTTGTTACGGTTGGATTATTTTGGCCAAGAGTTGCTTTGCACTTGAGGGTACCATGTCAAAACCTACGCTTGTGAAATCTTGTGTTCTTAAATAATAATATCAGTAAACATAGGAATATACGGTATATATTTACACACACACACACACACACAATGAGGCCAGCTCAATTAGTCATCATATTCATCACATCTCAGAATCAATATGCATGAGTTTCTTTTATCTCAACTACACATCTTATGGTATTTTTAGCCAAATATTTCCATGGCAACAAGGCGAGGAATGGTCCATTTGAGAAGACAGATGTGTCAGAGCTGCATAGCTGGGGAATTTAAAAGAGTGGTCTAAGCTATTTCCCAGCACTTATTGCATCTTCTGGTTTTCTCTTAGCATCATTTGTTGCCTCTTACTTTTTGGAGTAAAAATGAATCGATTTGTGAGATGATGAAATTCTATATTTCATATTATTCCTTTTAAACATAAACAAGGTATGGGAAAACATAACGAATGGAAACTGTTACAGACCTTTCTGTTTGATTCAGGCACAGTGAGATCTGAATTTTTAGAATTATAGTCATCTGATTTGTGACATGGCTATGTGAAATGATTTCCAACCTGATCACTGGCGGTGGAAAATGGATCAAGACTACTAAATGTGAAAAGGACTTTGGGATTATTGTTGATCATATGTTGAAACTAGAAAAGAAAGTGAATGCTTTTTAGCATGCATTAATTAAAGGATATTTTCCCCTCCTACTATAGACTGTGCTGGTTGGACATATTGAGCTAGATGAAGGAAAGACTAAGGGGTGAAATGATTATAATCCTTAAATACCCGAAGGGCTATCACAGGAGGAGGAGGAGCACAACTTTTCTCTGTTGCCTAAAGCATAGAACAGGTCTCATGGCTATAAGGTACAGACAATAAATTTTGACTGAACCTAAGAATTAGTAATGGCGCTCCATGCAGTCATGCCGGCCACATGACCTTGGAGGTGTCTATGGACAACGCCGGCTCTTCGGTTTAGAAATGGAGATGAGCACCAGCCCCCAGAGTCGGTCACGACTGGACTTAACATCAGGGGAAAACCTTTACCTTTACCTAAGAATTATTATCTTGGCACTGAGAGTGGTTTGGCAATGGAGCCATAAGCCAGAGTGGTGGTGGAGTATCCTTCCATTAATTTATTTTAAGAGGCTGAATAACGACTTGTGGGGGTGCTCTAATTGGAGATCTTGCAGGGGGTTGGGCTTGATGGCCCATGAAGCTCCTTGCAACTCTATGATTCTGTGATTGTGGGCGCAATTCATTTATACTGAACAATCTGTTTCATTGGCCCCATCTACACTGACCATTTAATGCAGTACAAAGCTAGCTTCAAACTGTGGATGCCAGATAACAAACATTCACAAGTGCATGAAAAAAAGCCCTTAATGAGTGTCAGTGCTCTGTGGTTTCTTTAACCACCATCAAAACCTCAAACTAGTTCCAGGATTTCCTACCCTGTTTCCCCTAAAATAAGACATCCCCAGAAAATAAGACCTAGTAGAAGTTTTGCTGAGTTGCTAAATATAAGGCCTCCCCCGAAAGTAAGACCTAGCAAAGGTTTTGTTTGGTAGCATGCCCGCCGAACAGAACACCAGAGCATGCAGGATCGATAAATGTACGTACCATAGAATGTTGTACATGGAAATAATGGTCGTAACAAGAAATTCTTGATAGGATTCACAGTTTGTCTGGTTATGCTGGTTTGTGATGACAACTACTGTACAGTATATAATAAATGTTCATTCTTTTTGGTTCAATAATAAATGTGAATTCTTCTTCATGGAAAAATAAAACATCCCCTGAAAATAAGACCTAGAGCATCTTTGGGAGCAAAAATTAATATAAGACACTGTCTTATTTTCAGGGAAACACGGTATGTAACAATCTGCACAACAAAACCACTTTCCTTCAAGACCAATTTGAAACTGCATTAAATGGTCAGTGTACATGGGACCATAGTGTAATAGTAAGTCTATTTCAAGTTCATCTCGCTGAGGATGGTACTACACAGTCACTATAAACAAGAATAGCGTGATTCTTGTTTAACCTATATTGAAGGAATTTCTTAGACCAATTTCTTCACTGCCATATCATCCAGTTTGAAACAAATAATCTGGATTTTATATGGCAATGAAGAATGGGCCTATGAATGCCTCCAATACAGGTTAAACAAGAATCACGTTATTCAAAACCATAATCAATTAACACAAAGACATACACACTCATAGTCTCTACTGTTATACAGCAATATATCATACTACTGGCATTCAATTGACTTCAGTAGTTAATTTCTTCTCAGAATATTGCACTCTAAAAGTGTTAGAATATTATGATAATGTTTTCCTTTTGTGACTCCTACTAGCATTAATTAACCAGCAAAAATTAGAATTCTTGTACAGTATTTTTTTCTTCCATTCAGAAAATGCCAGTTGGTGGAAACCTCACTAAAACTCACAAATAACATCGTAGAAGAAGTTGAAAGCTCTCTGTCACCATGGAACCTGCATCTATCCATTCATCAACCAAGTAACAATTTATGTTAATTCCAACCTTCCATCATGAGGTTGGTATTCTATTACACTATACAACAATCAACTTAGAATTAGTAGTGAAATAGGTTAACCCATAGTCTATTTGAACTCATTTGCACTAACTGAAATGAACATTTCAATGGCTATTATTCAAGTAAGAGCTTTATGAAGTATCCCCGCTATCAGAGACGTTTGGCTCTTACTAAACATCATTAGCGCCTCCAGACTGAGGGCATAATTATGGATGATTTTGCAGCTGTCAAATATTTCTTTATTAACACAATCTGGTCTTTCATATCAATGACAAAATGTGCATGAAGTTGCTTAAAATATATTGAGATGTTCTGAATTTTTACTTGACTTCACTTAAGTAAGGAATAGATGCAATGCAAGAGAAAATTCTTATGCATCCCATTATTGGAACAAATTAAACAATTTTAAAGGCAATGAAAAACACTCAGCACAGCGCAGCTCCACATATGGAGAAAGGTTAAATTAGCTCAGGTCTTCTTATTGTACTAATTGGTAACAGTAGTGGAATTCAGTTCTCATCATTAATTCATCTCATTAATGCAGCACACAGAAGTACAAGACAATGGGAGGTGATAACATTCAACGAGAGGAAAACAAACAGGACATCTACATACTGTGCCCACGTTCAGTCTAACTCTTGGATTGATCGATATTTTTTTGGTGTCTTCCCCCTCCCACTTAGTTTCTGCAGTTTCCACTAAGTCTTTGAAGGCATTCCCATGTGACAAGGTATTTCTTGTTATGAGCATTGATAGCCAAAGTACAAAACATTTTCAGAAAAATTCACAATAGCCAAATAGCCAATACTACAGAGTGTGGACAAACAAGGATTGTGGTTGCTCCCAGTCTCTGGAAGTCTCTGGCCCCTTCTACATTGCTGTATAAAATCCAGATTATCTGCTTTGAACTGGATTATATGGCAGTGTAGACTCATATAATCCAGTTCAAAGCAGATAATGTGGATGATCTGCTTTGATAATCTGAATTACATGGCAGTGTAAAAGGGGCCTATCTTTAAGTAGGTTAGCCTTGCTCCTTCCCTGTTGTCTTTAAAGCACTAGCTAGGGAATACACAATTTGTTAGCTTTCACTCTGGCTCACATTAATAATTAATAATGTAATTCTAAGATTACAATATTTCAGGAATTTAAGCTTCAAACTATTTAAAAATACATTTAATTATCCTTTCCCTTTTACAGCAATATGGGACCCGTAGAGTGAATAATTTTAGGTTTGGGAGAGCCAGTCCTCCTCTTTGTTTAGTATCTTGTAGATTTTTTTATCTCTATTCTAGGTTTCTTCCCTCTCCAAATAAATTTTGTAAGTTCAGCATTCCAGTTCGTAAATTCTTTTTCCGTGATGTCAACTGGGATGTTCTGGAACAAGAAGCATAGTCTAGGTAGAATATTCATTTTTATTGTGGAGGGAGATCTCCAAATTCATCCATTTTTTTCAGGTCATTTTAAAAAAAATTTCCAGGTTTTTTCATAGTTATTTTTATACCGAGCCTTGTGATTCATTGTTATGTTTATTCCTAAATATTTTGCTTGGAGGGCTATTTCAATTCCTGTTTCTTGACTTAGTTCTTCATTTTCTTTATTGTTTAACCGGACCCACAACTAATCCAAATTGACTGACCAGGCATATCATTTTAGGAAATTCCTTCAGCAGGTCTTCTGACATTAAAATAATGTTGTCTGCAAATAACTTTATTTTATATTTTGGTTTTTTACTTTTAAACCTATTAGGTTTTCATCTTGATGTAGTTTTCTTGCTAGGATTTCTATTGTGAGTATGAATAATAAGGGTGAGAAGGGGAATCCCTGTCTCATCCCTGTATCGGAAACTTTTTGGTCATATCTTCAATAATTTAAATTTTGGCTCTTTGTTCTGTATTTATGGCTTGTATTCTGTTAATGAATTTTTCCCCATATCTCAGGTTCTTTAGTAGTTTATGATAAAATTCCAGTTTAGTCTGTCAAAGGCCTTTTCAGCATCCAATAATAAAAGTGCCCATTTTTAACTTTTGCCTTTTGAATGTGTTCAATTATATTTAAGAATATCCTGGTGTTATCTTTAATTTGCCTTCCAGGTAGAAGGCTTGCTTGATCAGATTTGATCCAATTGCTCAGTGTTGATTTTAATCTATTTGCCAATATTGGTGTAAATATTTTATAGTCTATATTTAGCAATGAGATAGGTCTGTAATTTTGAACCAGTTTTTTGTCTTGACTTTCTTTGAGGATTAGAATAATGCTGGCCTCCTTCTATGTCTCTGGTATTTCATTTGTTTCCAGTACAGAATTCATTATTTTTTGTAGTATCAGTGTTATTTCATCTTTCATTATCTTGTAGTATGTCACTGTATAGCTATCTGGGCCCGGGGATTTATCTGTCTTTAAATTCTGAATTGCTTCATCGATTTCCTGTACTGTTATTGATCCATTCAAACGTTCCTGCTCTTTTTCAAGGAGGGTTGGAAGCTTTTGAGTTTTTATGTATTCTACTACTGCTTCTGTTGAGCCTTCTTTATTTTTGTAAGGATTCTCATAAAAGTCTTTTAGATGTTGTTTTATCTTTTGTTCTTCTTTAATTTTTTAACTTCATGTTTCAATAAAATTATATATTTATTTGATGTTGTGTTTTTAATTTATTTGATAGCCATCTGCCTGGTTTATTTGCATGCTAAAAAAATCCTGTTTACTAAATTTCAATATTTTGTCCATTTGTTCCACCAAAATCATTGATGCTTGGATTTTTAATAGGTTTAGCTCTTCAGCTAGTTTTCTTTAATTTCCAATTGAATCTTGTGCAATTTGGTTTGTTTCTTTTTCTTTTCTATTACGTCTCCTTATGGAGAAAAATGTGGGATATAAACAAACATAATAATAATAATAATAATAATAATAATAATAATAATAGCAGCACAGGCCTGCCTTAGTTTATCTTTCTCAATCTGATCCTTTCCAGATGTGCTTTTTTTGTGTCAGGAGCAACTTGAGAAACTGCAAGTTGCTTCTGGTGTGAGAGAATTGGCCGTTTGCAAAGACGTTGCACAGGGGACGCCCAGATGTTTTGATGTTTTTACCATCCTTGTGAGAGGCTTCTCTCATGTCCCCGCATGGAGCTGGAGCTGATAGAGGGAGATCATCCGCGCTCTCCCCGGGTTGGATTCGAACCTGGCAGCCTTCAGGACAGCAACCCAGATGTGCTGAACTACAGCAAGTTCTGTATCATCACTAGTCAACATGGATAAACAATGCTACATAAGATAGATTAACTAAACACCCAATCCTGGAGACATTTATCCATGATTATTTGCTGACTTGCTATTCGACTCAAGTATAAATATGTGAGAGGGAGTCATAGAGAGGAGCGAGGAAGCTTGTTTTCTGCTGCCCTGGAGACTAGGACGCAGAACAATGGCTTCAAACTACAGGAAGGGAGATTCCACCTAAATATTAGGAAGAACTTCCAACTGTGAGAGCTGTTCAGCAGTGGAACTCTCTGCCCTGGAGTGTGGTGGAAGCTCCTTCTTTGGAGGCTTTTAAACAGAGGCTAAATGGCCATCTGTCAGGGGAGCTTTGAATGCGATTTTCCTGCTTCTTAGCAGGGGGTTGGACTCGATGGCTCACAAGGTCTCTTCCAACTTTATGATTCTATTATTCTTAGTCACCTCACACTAATTTGAAAATCCACTGCCTATTATCAACTAATAATTATGAATCTGCAGAAATGATCCTTCTATCCACCTAAGTATAATACACAAAGGCAATGATAGGAGATGAAGAAATATTTGTCAAGGTGCTCTTGACATCAAACTGCATAGTTAGATATTTGTAGTTTTTAAACAAGCATGAAGGAGCATGGAAGGAAAAATATCTCATACCACATACAGTAGTGCTAGCTATCCCTGGGAACTGGTCAAGACTATGCTTGCAATTGGATAGAAAATGCATGGACCACAACTATCACAAAGCACTGAAAGTGCTTTATTCCACAAGGCTACCATAATATCAGCCCTGCCTGGATTAAGATAAACCCGAAAAGCTTTCTTCCCCATCCCCTTGCACTGGTGAGCTGTGTATGTTTTTCTACTGAAACCTTTAGTTTTCATCAGTTATTAATAATGCAGCTAAACCTAGAGTGAATTCTTCTGGTCCAAAAAGCAGAGACCTTGCTTTACCTACCTATTCACATTATCATATTTTAAAAAGCTTTTTCATGAATCAAACTGCATCTGCCTGTAATATATCTACATACCCACTAAAGCAGATGGTCTACAATATGAGACTAGTGCAGGTGAGCACTTCAGACAGACTGAATTAGGAATTGCCTAAGATGAGCAGCTTCAAATCCAGGCCTTATGAGAGTAGTCAAGGGTATTCTATAGTCCCTTTCTCAGTTAGCCAGAAAGAATCTGTCTCTTCAGTAGTAAATTACAACAAAACAACTGACAGCCCAAGACAAGAAAGAGCTAATATCCTTAAATCTCCATAGAGGGAGGATATTTGCACAGAGCCCTTGTACTTATTGCAGCTACATCATGAGCATTAACAGGAAAGGCAAACTCAGAGAAATCCACCTGAATTAGCTGTGTTGCAGGTACAAAACAAGGCAGTAATCAAACACAAAGTTAAAATATCTGTTACCAAACACGATAATTGAACAATTGTTGCTCTATGTTTGTTTACAAGATGAATGTTCCACTGAATTAATGCAGAAAATCAGTATGATTGATTGATTGATTAATTAATTAATTCTGGATTTTAAAGATGTGATTTTTTTTTTTACAATGGAAGCTGATTTTTTCTAATAACAAGTTGGTGGTGCTAAATGTTGTGTTGGATGAGCCCATAGGCAAGACTATTTCAGGTTTCCCAACCACCCCAATGATGACACAAAGTTTGCATCAGACCCACGGGCCTTTTTTCATTAATACCAAAAGATCTCAGAAATACACTTAAACCATAAGCCTCAAACTTCCTTCAGCCACGAGAAATTAAAAGATATCACCAATGGGGTAAAGTGCATTTTCTGCCACTTTTTCCTCATTTTTATATATACCAGGCCATGCCTACACTAGCTGGTTAATATGGAGCCAATTTGATAGCAGGTCAGAGTTAGTACAATCTAGATGGGCCGAAAGCACAATATCTAGGCAGTAACTTGACAATTCATGTTGTCAATGCTGCTTTGAGACAGCTGCAGAGCTCCATGTGAGCTCCTGGCCATCATGAGTGTCATGTGCTGACATCAGCAAAACTGTCTGCACAGCCATAAAGAAGGAGGAAGCTGATCTCTCCACTTTCTTTCTGGTAGCATGGGCGTCTATCTAATGTCAGCATGGAGTACCTCTGATGACGAGGAGCTCATATCAAGCTCTACAAGCAAATTTTGGGGCATCCTTGACTTTTCCTAACTTGTAGCTATATCCCGCAACACCTACTAGAAGTGCTGCTACAGCATGAAGATCGCCAGAATTGAACTCACAGTAAATTATATTGTCCATGTAAATTAGCTCCCAGTCTGGTTGCTCTAATCGCAAGCACACATTTATAGACAGTAGGCACCCTGTTTCCTGTGACTCAATGGACAGCAGTCCACATGTCCCCGAGCAGGAGTAGATATTTTTTGGCTCTCCAGAAATTGTGTGATTCCAACTCCCAGCATTCCTCACCATTGACAATGCTATCTAGGACTGTTTGGAGTTACAGTTCAGCCACATCATCACAGTCAGACAATACCCCTTTTCTAGAGGCTTCCAATAGTTCTTATAGCTGGAAAACAAAGCACATTCTATACACATACTTTGTTGTAAGGACAAATTGCAATCATCATACTGTATCACAGGCACCATATTGCAGTAGAATAGAATATTGGGACACAAAAATCAAATGTATTTTATGATAAGGCTGGATAAGGGCTTCAGATTACATCTCATTCACCCGTTTTATAGTGACCTTCATTTCCTCATGGTGCAAATTAAAATTATATTTCTTGATGTATGTTAAAATCATGATATATATCTCAAAGCAAATATTTTTTTATAAATGTTTATATCTATTTATTTTTCTCCTTAAACTCCTTGTATAATTTATTTGCCTGAATAATACAATCAATAAACATGGCAGTTTACACAGTAACAAAAAGGGAAAAGATTACTGCCCCAAACACCCTGAAATCTAAATTTCAAGAGTATCAGAATCAACAAAGGAAAATGGGGCACTATTTATTCCAACACAAACACTTCCAACCTTGAGAATTTTTTTTAAAAGCTTGCCATTTATAGTGACTCACAAAGAATAAGGTGCAAAACTGATCAGTCTGAAATTGATCCCACCTTGTGAACACTGGGACAAGACTAAAAACCCCTGCTGATTTAATTATGTTGGGTGTCAAATAAGCACAAGTGAGAATGAGAATCCCCCTATCTCTAAAAACAGAGGCATTTAGCACACATTGTGAAACCTTCTTGTATGATACTGTGAGTTTATGCTCAATTATAGCAACATAAAAGGAACTATGGGTGCAATTCCACTCACTGCATTCGTGTTTCAGTGCCTGCTGTTTTTCACTAAGCACATCTCAAGTATGCAATCAGTTTTTATTATTATTTGCATATATGAAATTCCCAAAATAATATGGGGATCTCAGTTCTTTCCATGTTCATTAAACTACAGCATCATAAAATACTTACATTCTACAAAGTAAGAACTGGCATCAATCTTCCAGATAATTTGACCTCGGTGAGAGCCATTTACCCCACGATTTTTGTAGTCAAGGAAATTTTCAGATAAGACTTCATCTGTAAATTTAACAAACATCACCACAACCAAAAAGTACAATTATTTGAGAAGAAAGATAAACTGAAAGTGCTGCCTTTATTATTTATCTATGTTTAAATGGATGACAATAAGGCATCAGCTTGTCTGTTAAGTTAATTTAAGAAAAATCAAAGCAGGACATGTTCCCTCTCTATACCCCTACTCAGCATTCTTCTATACATAAAATAAATATAAATAGAATACAATCTTGTTCATAGCATTAGACTAATTAAGCAACGTTTCTTTATTTTAATTAGTGGCACTATCACACCTCCAGTCAATTAATTTTAAAATGTTAATATTCTCTTCAAAAAATAATTGTTTTACAGATCATTACATGCAATTCCAGGAAGGCTATATAAAGATTAAGGCCTTATCTCACAGAAGACCACAAGTTCCTCAGAACATGATAAAGCTATCATTCTGCTAATAAAGCAGGCAAGTATACTCTAGTAAACTTTAAACCTGTCAGAGTTTCAAATGCAGTATCAGCAACACAGGTGCTGTGTCTCGCCCACACGAAATAATGTTTGAAGTGTAAATTTCGCATCTCCGAGGGAAAAAGAAAATATCCCCTGGCAACAAAAATAACTACTAAAGTTGTTTTTTGACATAAAAATAATGGAAGAAAATATTCAAAGACATGTTTTGGAGGCATCCTTATAGTTATAAATATGTTCAAATTATCTAGGAAAAATAGGACACCATCCTTTTCTAAGATTACTGTTAGGAAAAAATTAATTGTATTGAAGATTAAGTACAATTTTTCCATGGCATTCAGGACAGCATTCATAGGTTTTCCCCAAGTCATCCTGACAAGAAATTTGGTATAACAGTCTGAGACATGTCTACATGCTGTGGAGAACCCACATGATGTATGGCTGGATTTGTAGAGCAACAGAGGTATGGACAGCTGGATCCAGCTCGACCCACTGTCTACAATGCCCATGGAACTGCTGCTGTGATGCCACCAGCATGCAGTTCTCTCAGAGAGGCTTGCCGGTGACAACGTAGTTCTGGAAACAGCTGCTTGCTGGCAGTGATGTAGTGGGGGTGGCTCCAATCCACCATTGGACTGGCCAAACCTTTGGACAGCCAAAGGTTTCCAGGAACATTCCCAGGTCGCATCACAGCAGTTCTGAGGCCCTTTACAACAGATTTATCCAGAAAGTGTAGACATGGCCCAGAAGGGACTAGATGATCCATAATAATCTAGTGCATTTTAGGAAATTTTATAATTTTATAATTTTTACATTTGTATTAGTTGGGATTTTATGTGCATTGTTGTTTTTATATTGATATCAGTATGTATATGGACAGGTTGCTCACCTGTAACCATGTTTCTTCGAGTGTACTCTGTGAATTCACACTAATGGAGAGGCTGCGCCTGCGCAGGTCCCAACGGAAACTCTTCCCAAGCTGAAGTTCAAATTTTGGCGGTAGCCACGCCCCTCCATCCCCGGAGGGCATATAAGGCAGCCCTCGGCGTCTCCTCCCCAGTTCCTACGCCGCTAAGGCAACGAGAAAGGAAGAGGGTTTGCCAGAGGGGAAGGAAGGGCGGGCTTGTGTGAATTCACAGAGTACACTCGAAGAAACATGGTTACAGGTGAGCAACCTGTCCTTTTTCTTCGTGTACTCTGTGAATGCACACTAATGGAGACTAGCAAGCTTAGGTCTTGGAGGCGGGCTAAGCAAACCCAGACAATGAGAAAAACTGTCCAAACATGTGTTTATTAACATCAGAACATGGTCCGAGGACCCAAAAAAAAGTATTGCATCAACACACGCCAGACACCGAGAGCAGCCCGGTAAGGCATGATATAACCCTCTAAGAGCACATGTGCACGTAGGAACATCATTTCCCAAAGGGGGGAAAGGCATTTGTAAATAAGGCACAAATTGTCAAAAGAGCAGTGCAAACATGTAACGGACAGGAGAAACACAAGAAAGGGTTGCATGAGAATAAACACCCGCAGAGAAGTCATAAATGCATAAAGTTAAGACAAGCATGAAGATAAAACTGCCCTAGCAAAGGCTGAATCCTTCAGAGTTCTTTGGTCTACCCTATAGTGGGACACAAATGTAAGGGGGTTGGACCAGATCGCTGCCCTGCAGATGGAGTCCAGGGGAATGCCCCTCAGGAAGGCAGTCGACGTGGAGAGGCCTCTCGTCGAACGCGGGCGAACCGACGGAGGAGGTGGGCGTTTGGCCAGTTCATAGGCCAGTTCAATGGCCTGAGCAATCCAATGGGACAGTCTTTGAGAAGAGATAGGATTGCCCAGCTTATCTGGAGCATGGGCCACGAAAAGTTTAGGGGTCTTTCGAATGTCTTTAGTACGGTCCCGGTAAAAGAGAAGTGCTCTACGCACATCAAGGAGGTGCAGTCTCCGCTCAAGGGGAGACGAGGGGTCTGGAAAGAAGGCAGGAAGGACAATGTCCTGGTTAAGGTGAAAGGCCGAGACTACCTTGGGAAGGAAGGTGATGTCCGGACGGAGAACGGCGCGGTCGTGATGAAAACGGAGGTAAGGCTCATCGACCCGAAGGGCGGTCAGCTCCGAAGGCCTGCGCGCTGAAGTTATGGCCACCAGGAAGGCAACTTTCCAAGACAGGAGACGAAGGTCGGTCGAAGCCAATGGTTCAAAAGGAGAAGCAGTGAGCTGGGAAAGGACGAGCTCGAGGCTCCAACCCGGAGTAGGAGGCTGAGACGGCGGGCAGATGTTATTATAGCCTTTCAAGAAGGTTTTGACAAGGTGATCGGAGAACAGCGATGGTCTACCATGTTGTTGAAAACACCAGGATAGAGCGGCCAGGTAAGATTTCATAGAGGCAAGAGAAAGTTTTTGATCTGCCAGAGACATAAGGAAGTCCAGCACGATCGGTATCGAGGTTGGGAAAGCAGTAATTTTTCGAGAGCGGAGAAAGGAACGAAAGCGAGAAATCTTATAAGTGTAGGCCTTGGTTGTAGCCGGCTTGTGAGCTGCGCGGAGGACCTCCTGTAGGTTCTGCGGGAGGGAAGTCAGGCGAGAATCCTCCAAGCAGTGAGATGTAGAGAGGAGAGATCCGGGTGCAGGATCTGGCCGTTCTCCCTGGACAAGAGATGAGGTAGAAGGGGCAGAGTGAAGAAGGTCGCATTGGAGAGGCGAAGAAGAGCCGGGAACCAAGATTGACGGGGCCAGGCTGGAGCTATCAGGATCGCCGACATCGGTACCGACCGGAGTTTTTGCAGGACCCTCGGTATGAGAGGAAAAGGCGGAAAGAGATAGATCGGTTCCGCCGACCAGTCCAGAAGGAAGGCGTCTCCCAGGCAGCCCGGAGAGGAGGATGGGGGAAGTCTCGCACCGTACCGAGGCAGTTGAGCGTTCTGAGGAGAGGCGAAAAGGTCCAGAGTGGGAAAACCCCATTTGAGAAAAAGAGAAAGAAGAGTCTCGGGATCGAGCATCCACTCGTGGGAGGAAGTCGTCATCCTGCTGAGGGCGTCTGCCAAGTTGTTCTGGGTCCCGGGAAGGTGAATCGCCGAGATCAGAATGTTGCGGGCTATGCACCAATACCACAGCTGGGAGGAGAGAAGCATCAGCTTCCTTGAGCCCGTGCCGCCCTGTTTGTTGATGTAGAAGACTGCTACTGTGTTGTCTGATTGGATGAGGACAGATCTTTGGGAGATCAGGCGGGAGAAGGCTTTCAGAGCCTTGAAGATGGCAAGGAGTTCGAGAAAGTTTATGTGATTGGCCTTCTCGGAGGGAGACCAGAGGCCTCGAACAGTGAGACCTTTCATGTGGGCTCCCCAGCCGAAATTGGAAGAGTCTGTGGTTATGGTGGTGGCGGGGGGAACCGGGTGGAACGGGAGACCCCTGCAGACGTTGGAGAGGGATTTCCACCAGAGAAGCGACCGCCGAACGTGGGGCAGGACCGAAAGAAACCTCGAATTGGGGTGGCGAAACGGCTTGAAAACGTCTATGAACCACCTCTGCAAAGTCCGGAGATGGAGCCTGGCCAACGGGGTCGTGAGGACTGTGGAGGCCATGTGGCCGAGGAGAACCTGGATGGACCGAGCCCGAACCCTCCGGTGGGTCTCGCAAAAGGTGATCTGTTGTCGAAGGGCCAGAAACCTGTCTAGCGGAAGAGAGACAGTCTGAGCGATTGAGTCGAACAGAGCGCCGATGAAGCGGATTTTGTTCGACGGGGTGAGGTGAGATTTTTTGTGGTTTAGCTGGAGACCGAGGGATTTTAGAAGAGAGAGAGTGTAGTCGACGTGACGTCGGAGGAGGGCAGGGTCGGATTCGACCAGAAGCCAGTCGTCTAGATAAGGGAAGACTGTGATTCCCTGGAGTCGGAGGTGGGCCGCCACGACAGCGACGACTTTGGTAAAGACCCTTGGGGCCGTAACGAGGCCAAAGGGTAAAACGGTGAACTGGTAGGTCTGGTCGAGAACTTTGAAAGAGAGGAAGCGCCTGTGGTTCTCCCGAATCGCCACGTGGAAATAGGCGTCTCGAAGGTCTATAGATACGAAGAAGTCTCCGCGCTGCAGCATCGGGAGGATGGAGGCGATGGAGACCATCCTGAACTTGGTTGGACGTATGAAGGCATTGAGCATGCGTAAGTCCAAAATTGGGCGGAGGCCCCCACCCCTCTTCGGGACCGTAAAGTACCTGGAGAAGTAGCCTTGAGGGTCCTGTACCGATGGAGAAGGCCGAATAGCCCCTTTGGCGAGAAGGGCGTCGACCTCTGCGAGAATTTCTTGAGAAGGGTTGGAGAGAAGGACCTGACCCGTGGGCGGGAGTTCCTCGAACTCTAAGGCATAGCCTTCTTGGACAATTTTGAGAACCCAGGCATCTGAAGTAATAGATTTCCATCGGTGAAAGAAGGGAGCCAAGCGATCTAGAAAGAGACCAGGAGGTTGATTCGGAGAAGAGGAGAGGAGCTGAGGAATGAGAGCTGCATCGGTATCGTAAGAAGAGTCTTTGGAAAAGGAGATGGCGTCAGGAGCGCCGGGGAGGTTGACCAGCGGTGGGGGTGGCCCGGCCGCGCTATCTTTGCGGTTGGGCAGCCCGACGGGGCTGTTGACGGTTGTTGTTGTTCGATACCGAGGGACGCCTGAAGGATTGCTGGCGGTAAGAAGGAGGCGGGAAGCGTCGAAAGCGTTGAGGAAACCACTTGGTGCGGTGAGCTTGGGGTTGATCACCGCATTTGGTGGCCAGTACTTTAAAGTCATGGTTGGTTTTAAGCTTGTCGTCGGTGCCAGAGTTAAACAGGCCCATGGCGTCGAAGGGGAGGTCCTCGATGACCTGCCTCGAGGAGGAAGACAAACCGGACGACCTCAGCCAGGCGTGGCGACGAATGGCGATGGCGTGGGCAATCATCTTGCCGGCCGTGTCTCCCGTATGCTTAGCCATCTGGATTTGATGATGAGCTAATGAATCGGCCTCTTGTTGTAGGGTGGACATAACCGACCGGTCTTCATCGGACAACTTTGAGAAGAAGGGTTGAGCTTTTTCCCAAAGGATCTGCTGGTAGGCCCCCATACAGGCCCCATAGTTCGCCATCCTACAAAGCAGAAGGGCTCCGGAGTAGAGCTTTCTCCCGACCGCGTCAAATCTCTTGCCTTCCCTGTCTGCAGGGGTGGTGGATTCACGGCCGGAGGACTGAGAGGCTTTAACAACCATGGAATTTGGGTCGGGATGGTGCTTAAGCCATTCTAAAGTATCGTCGTCCGTACGATACCAGGTCTCGATTCTCTTCGAGGTAGGAGGGATCGAGGAAGGAGTCTTCCACGAAGACTGGATGACATCTAGGAGATAAGGCAAAAACGGCAGGAGCGTGGCCGGAGGGGCCTGGGCTTGGACCCGTTTGAAGACCGGGTCAGTTACTGCCTTGGAAGTCTGCTTGATTTCTAGACCCAGGGCATCCGCCATTCTAACCATTTGTTCGGAGAAAGCCCGAATGTTGTCGGTAGGCGAAGGAGGGTCCACCTCATAGGCATCATGAGGAGGAGAGAGATCAAGGCCCAAGGATACCACCGAGGCCGAGAGAGCGGAATCAGGACGATCTATATCAATCTCATCGTCCCCAGCCCCTTGAGGGGACTGAGGGGGAGATGACAACACAGTCTCTGGGGGCGGCAAAACCTGAAGAGCAGGAGCCATCTGCGGCCGAGTTTCTTTGGAGGCCGAGGCCTGGGCCGCTCGAGCCAGGCGAGTGGTTTGTCTACCCCGTTCCGGTGTCGAGGTTGGGGGAAAAAGCTGTTGGCGGGACGAGCGCTGAGAAGTAGCAGGTCGAGGAGATGGCACCCTGACCACTGTCTGAGTGGAGTGGTGGGGTGAGTCCTGTAATTCGCCATCCGAAAGTTGTTGAGGAGAAGGTTGGCGAGGTCGCTGAGCTGGAGCGATCGGAGAGGATCTTCTAGAAGAAGTCGCCGAAGAAATGACGCCCATCTTGGAGGAAGCGGAAGAGGAAGAGCGTTGAGTTGCCCTCTTCTTAGCGAGCGGTTGTTTTGATGGAACCCGCAGGGATTTACCCGGTGTGGGAGGGACCATAGCTGAGTCGGATTGGGACCGACGAGCTTCCTCGTGAGCTCTTTTAAAGGCGATCTTCATCGCAGAAGACGACGGAAGAGCCCCGAGGTGGGAACGGGCCGAGGATACGGAGGCCACCGAGCTCGATGTCGAGGAAGGGCCGACTCGACCAGAACGTGTCGACACCGTAGCCGTGGTGAGAGTGCACGGTGGTTTGGCGGCCTTAGACGACCTGGAGGCTCTGGACGCCCTAGACGACGCCGAGGGAGCTTTAGCTGTTGAAGCCGACATCGCTGCCGGATTAAGCGGCGGCTTCGAGCCCGAAGTCGACGGAGCGGGTTCAGGGGCAAGCGACTTTTCGTAGAGCGCCGCTCTAAGCCTCGCGGCTCTATTCTTTCTAGCCTGGGCCGTTAGGGCCAGGCAAAAACGGCAGGTACCGACGACATGTGCCTCCCCGAGGCAGTAAAGGCACTTGGCGTGGCCGTCGGAGTCAGGAATTTTAGCGGCACACTGAGTGCAGCGCTTGAAGCGAGTTGTAGACATGAGAATCCGAAGTGAACCTTGCGGCGGAAAAAAAGGAACTGGGGAGGAGACGCCGAGGGCTGCCTTATATGCCCTCCGGGGACGGAGGGGCGTGGCTACCGCCAAAATTTGAACTTCAGCTTGGGAAGAGTTTCCGTTGGGACCTGCGCAGGCGCAGCCTCTCCATTAGTGTGCATTCACAGAGTACACGAAGAAAAAACTTATGTATAGTTGTTTATATACAGACTTGGAGTGCTTCTGCGAGGCACCCCAAGTCCTTTCGGGGAGATGGTGGCAGGGTATAAATATGTATTATTATTATTATTATTATTATTATTATTATTATTATTATTATTGACACAAAGACAAGAGTACGACACAGCAAACGAGATATACTGGATTTTGTATCACAAAATCACAAGTCAAACACTTCCCAAGCGTTTAGAACTGTGTGATGTATTTTCAGATGATACACGCAGATCCCAGTAAGTTGCAGCTGACAGATCGTAATTTTGTCAATGTTTATTGTTTTCAAATGCCAGCTGAGATCTTTTGACACAACATCCAGTGCACCAATTACCACTGGGACCACCTGTACTGGTTTATGTCAGAGCCTTTGCAGTTTGATTTTGAGGTTCTGATAATGGCTGAAAGTTTCTTGTTGTTTTTCTATATTATCATCATCATCATCATCATCATCATCATCCAGTGAGCTTCATATCTGAGAATTTGAACCTGCACTTCCTTGGTTCTAGTTAGAAACTTCAAACACTATATCTGGTTGGGCAAAAAGCAAGATTAATCCCCCTCACTGAATTCAGATAGCCATAGACTCCTCTTTCCTCTGCCATAAAGTGCAACTGAGGCCTTAGAAAAATCTTCTGTTTATCATGCACCTCAGTTCAAATGAAGTTATTAAATTAAATTAAATATTAAATTGATATGGATGGGAAGTGATGCTGTACTTCAAAAACTGGACATGGACATATCATACCAAATACACTTGTTGCCAAACTAAACTGGACAGTGTTTCCAGATTCTTCAACTCTGACATACAGAACAAATAATTTTATAATCACATTCTATGTTCATTATGTTTTTAACTTTTGTTTTATGTATTTTAATATGTGTATGTTTTAATATATGCTTTTATGGTTGTATTTTAACATGTTTTAATATGTGTTTTTAGATGTATTTGATTATGTTGTGCCACGCCTTGAGTTGAAAGGGGAAGTGGGTAATGAATAATAATAATAATAATAATAATAATAATAATTAAATATGGTTTGCCTAGATTATGTACTACAACTGAGATATTGTTCTTAAATATTCAGCCAAAAAAAGCAATTTATAAGTTTTACTTGTTTATCGCAGTATTAGACGTATCACAAATTTACCTTGTTTACCACGATGCAGCAGAGAATTAAAATGATGTAATTTCTCAGTATTTACAACGAAATGGAAATTGAAACAATTCCAAGATTTTTGTTCTAATAGGTATTTTTACAATTACAGGTGGTTAATTCTTTATTCGCAACAGCTAAAATAATAAAAATTGCACAGTTTTGGCTGAAAAATAATGCCCCAACAATAACACTTGGTTAAGAAAGGTATATGAAATGGTTTTAATGTTAAATTAATTTATTATAAATTTTCCTCCTATTCATTCCTATCATCATTCAAATACTATTTATACTTATTATTTCCTTTTTTCTTCACCTTCATAATCCCATGCAGATTCTGGCATGCAGACATAAGACACATAATAATTTGTGCCCAGCTGTGTGTTACTCCAAAAAGTGCCAGACTGTATTTCCTGTTCTCCTCCTACCAGCAATAAGACACAGACCCCTAAAAATATGTCACCAGATTTCAGCCTCATGTGAAGGTTATTCACATGAGGCTGAAATCTGGCAGAAGGAATCAAAGTAACCTTTTATATCAGCAGTTTTCAAATTAAAAAAAAGAAATTGGAATCCTTTGTTAGGAATTTTATTGAGGTGTCAGGGATAGGGCCACAACTATCTCTTGAACCAGACACAGTGTTGGCCGTACTCAGAAACATATTAAAGGTAAAGGTTTCCCCTGACATTAAGTCCAGTCATGTCTGACTCTGGGGGTTGGTGCTCATCTCCATTTCTAAGCCGAAGAGCTGGCGTTGTCCATAGACACCTCCAAGGTCATGTGGCCGGCATGATTGCATGGAGCGCCGTTACCTTCCCGCCGGAGCGGTACCTATCGATCTACTCACATTTGCATGTTTTCGAACTGCTAGGTTGGCAGGAGCTGGAGCTAACAACGGGCGCTCAAGCCGCTCCCGGGATTTGAACCTGGGACCTTTCAGTCTGCAAGTTCAGCAGCTCAGCGCTTTAATGCACTTCACCACCGGGGCTCTCGTCAAAAACATATTAGCATGGGTAATTAAGAAGTATGTGTGTGAGCAATATACGTCTGCAAGGGCAACTGTGTACCTGGACATGGAGCACGGATGGTAGTCAACACACAATATCTGTCTTTTACAATTAATTCATATAGAAGGTTAGTTTGAACAGCACATTTTATCTTTCCTTGCGATGTACAACCATAGGGGAATACTGTGTTTATTCCAGAGCACATCTTCTGTGGTGGAGGCTCCTTCTTTGGAGGCTTTTAAGTAGAGGCTAGATGGCCATCTGTCCAAGGCGCTTTGAATGCGATTTTCTGGCTTCTTGGCAGGGAGTTGGACTGGATGGCCCATGAGGTCTTTTCCAACTCTATGATTCTATTATTCTATTCAGCTGGAATAGAACTAGGCATGTGCCATATGATCCAATATGCACTGACCATGTTTCTAGATCTTCTGAAATGCATAGCAGCTCACATGGTAGGTATCTTGTGAAAAATGTTCTTTAGAAATCACTACTATACATTTAGGGTAATGTTTTCTGTGCACATTCATAACCAATGCTATTTGATCTTTCATTAGGTTGCCTGCACTGTGCATTTCAGTAAAATTGGAATGATTATTTCTATGCAAGAAATAAATGCATAAGTATATCAAGAAATACCTTACTAATTAGATTCTTTTTGGTATTGCAAACAACTTTAGCAAGAGTTGCCTTTCAGGGAAAAATAAAATTAAAAGGGGGGAAAAAGAGAAAAAAACAGGGGGTTTTTAAAGCAAAGTTTCAGTAGCTAATTAGGTCAAAATATTTTTGATATAAACTTAAAAGAAATGGTTGAATAATAAAGGAGAAGAACAAATACAGCCTAGAAATTGGGCCCTAGAGGTTTTGTGCATAATGAACTTTTATGAGATTTCTTTTTTAAAATGATGGTCTTCCCAGAAGGATACTGAGGAAGAAATCCAACTGTATATCAATAAGTGCAATATTACCCTCACACACAGTAATGAACTAAGGCACATAAAAGGATAGTTTGTCTCCCAGACTCTCCCCATGTCTACATGGGTCAAATAAGATGTATTCACTTCGAACCCTCCGCAAGTGGTCCACACAACATACAGGTGGTTCCACAGCAGAAGTGCTGCTTCCAGAAGTTAATCCAGCACAAGAAGAACCACACATTACTCCAGAGCTTCCAGGAAAGTGACCCCCAATGTTTTTGATGTGTGGACAGATGGATCCCATGATCTAGTGTCCACGTGTCAAAAAGTCCCACTGCCCCATCTCACCAGTCAGAAGTTGCTACCTGGCAGTCTTGCTAGAGATGTCACTTCTGGATGCCCTGTTTTGATCTTCCCAGAAGAAACAATGCCAGTAAAGCTCTGCCAGGGAGCTACTTTTGGCTGGTGAGACAGCAGCGATAGCAGTCCCCATGAGGAAATAGCACTGGTGCTGATAAGCTATCTGCCTGGCTGACCATCTGGACAGCAAAACAGCTTTGAAGAACTTCCAAGGCCTCTCCAGTATATTTTTGCTGGTGTATACACTCTCTGCATTAGGCTTTTGAAATCTAAGTTACTTAAGTTAAGTTACTTGGTGCAGAGATGGGAAACATTGCTATGATTCTATAGCATTGAACCATGGCATCCTGATTAATCCTACAGTGTGAATGCACTCCAAGTCTCTTTGAATTCAATGAGAATGCTTCCAGATAGTGTCAAAATGCGGATTTTAAAGGGGGGAGGGATAAAAAAAACCCAAGACCTCAGAGCAGGTCCCAACACAGACCCGCTGGTCCTGGGCTTTCTTCCCCCGCCATCCTCACAGCCCTTCTGTGTTTCGGGATAAAATAAAGGGTGGACATTTGCCAGGAGGTTTTTTTTTTTAATATATATAAAATCACTCAATTATACGCACATGTGAATATATCAATGTAAAAACATAAAGATCCCCATATGCACATATAAACTTCAGCTCATACTGGCAAAAGTTTTTTTTAAAAAAATCTGGCGAATTTCCCTCTTTCCCCAATTACTTATTCACAATTTTTTTAATATTATAAAGTTTAAAATAAATACTTTCAGAGACCTCTAATGGCTCTCTGCTTCTCCTCTCTTTAAACCAACTGGAAATCAGCTTCTCCTCTCTTTAAGCCAGCTGATCAAATGTTCCTGGCTTTTAAAATCCAGCACACTCTACAGGGGGGTAAAGAGAGAAATCCCAAACTTTACATGACTGCAGGGCCACAACTGGGATAAAGGATGACCTTTTTGAAAGGGGTTTTCCCTCCGTTGCTGCGATTGAGCGTCCATTTACTGTAAACGGCATCTGACCCCTCCCCCTTAACCCGTTTTTTCCCAGATTATAACTACTGTGTGAAAGGGCCCTGAGATGCACACAAACTTCTAAAGTTATATATTAATGTAAGGCACTCACTTTCCTAAACTGAAGGCAAACTAGCAAGCATTTGATAAGCCTCATGGAGCTGTTATTCCTAATGGTGTTGTTTGATAAATCTCCTGTTGCTATTCTTGTTCATCAGGGGTGGAAGATGGGGGACAAATTTGGCTGATGGGTTTTGGATTGGTAGATCACAAGTTCTGATCTGTCAGTTTTGGCTGTATTTTAAATTTGAAATATTAAGTAAAAATCCCAAGGATAGAGTAGACTTACCAATGAGATACATGCCAATCCAGTCCCCTGCATCTACTTCTTCTTTTATATCCCAATAAATCACCAGATCTTGTGAATGTCCTATGGAATAATAGGAGCTGCTGACCATGAGTGTAGATCGGCTGTCTGAAGTGACCAAGTCTGTATCACTGGTTGAACGTGGAATAGTAACCGTCTCATGGGGGCCATTTCCAATATCCATGTTGTGGAAGTGGTCTGGGTTGTAGCTGTATCTCAGCGGTTCTTTACACCGGCGGCGATTCTGTGAATTCCTAGATGGAGATGCCATAGCAGCCAGGCCCAGGAACCTGTTCTGATACAGATTCTGTCAAAAAGAAAGAAGAAGGTCTCTGAAAAAAATGCTGTTGAGTCTGATATATTATTTAAGTCTGATATATTTAACCAAAAATAAACATGAAGAAGTGAAACAATGTTATAGCTACGGTATGTATATAATGGCATAAGAAAGAGATTTCTCGTGAAAACTTCCAAGAGCAAAATAGTGCACATTGCTTGTATCTGTAGTCTATAGTGAATTATAGATTGGTGGGTTTTTGTTGTTGTTAACTGATGACAAGTCGATTTCAACTTTATTATCTTTTAAGAAGTAATACATGTTCCACATGTACAAGTGGAATTTATTCTGCTATACCATATTACTTAGTGAGACATAGAAGTTCCAACGGAAGACTAATTCCTGCTAGAATAATTCCTGTTTTTGACCCATAGCCAGTCTTTGGCATCTAATCCATTCATCAGCTAAATTTTCCCATAAATGTGTTGTTCTTACATAGCCAAGAAACATTAAAGGACTCCCAATCGTCTCGGCAGCTCCTGGGGTCTGTGTGTGTAGCTGTGCAAACCATTCCACAGCTGATCGGATTAGGCCCAGGATATGGGATCTGTGTAGATCTGCCCTAAAATATTGAATTGGATGCCTATGGAACAGAGACAGCTTAAGTTCATATAGAGCATTAGTCTTGAGTAGTTGAGCCTGTGTGCATCTATCTTTGTCAAATTGGGATGGCAGTCCCCAAGAGAACTATTGTACAATATACTCTTCAACCCCACCCTTGAACCACCATTTCTACCATCCCTGCAGTATGGAAGACACAGATAATTTGGGACCTTTGTACTACTGGATGAAAACTAGAGACAGATAGCATAACAGTCCTTCAGGGCCGAATCTGGAGTCCAACTTATAGTGCACACTCACTCAAACTTTCCATATTTGGTAGTTGGCTTTACATGATAATTTAGGAAGAAAACATAAATACCAGTGTGCACATGTCTTTATTTCACTCTGTTCTGACTAGTTGGAAAGTACCATTTGACATTAAATTCCAATGAAATACATACACAGCAAATCTTCATACACACATTTGTCTTCACACATGTTTCTTCCTACCATGACCCTAGTTATCATAGTGATAGAGACCTGATACTCAATTTATAGTCCTATGATTATCAATCAGCAACATCATTTGAATAACTGCATATATAAAAAGTACAACAAATCAAAAATTACTATAATATAATAGTAATTACTAAATTACTATCAATGACTGTAATATACAGTAGTTCTGACTACTGTATATTACTTCCAATATCTGCTGCTGGAGGACACAAGGATTCCTATAGGTATCTAGTGCCATTCTCTAGTTATAAAATATCTTTATTTCACAGACCAAAGATGTAAGAAAGAAAAACCTAAGAAAGTGCTATAAGTACAAGAGGAGTTGCCTTATAGTATAAAATACAACACAGGGATAAATGTAATCCTTGTTTTCTGGAATACACAATATAGTGACACTGAAAAGAGCATTTAAGGTTAGACAGAATCTATAATTGTTAAGCTCCCAGATAACACAGGAAATGTACTGCATTTAGACTGAAAGGGTATTAATGTACTTCTCTTTTAGATGTAAAAATGGATTATGCAGTCCAATTTAGAAAACCCATAACTCCTGTGTTTGCACCATGGTTTTGTTGTCAAGCCACAGCACCCCCCCCCCTGGGAAAAAAAAGATTTATAGAACATCAAGAGACTTCAAGGAAATATTATTTTTTTCTTTTTTATTAAAATCTTTCCCACAAACCTTGTGTTGCTAAGTGCTAAAGAGCTAGCAGCAGCTGTACCCTACAAACTCTATCAAATCTAAGTTTTTAATAAAATGTGTCAATTTGATGATTTTTGTATAACTTGTATATCTTATGTACTGTGTCAACTCCTAAGATTATAAACTGTATAAACTGTATCAGACGAAATGTATCAAAATGTATCTAGAAGGCAGCACCTCTCAGTGCCCCCAATTTACATAATCCCTTGGGAAAGGAGAAGGTACCAAAAAAGAAAATGGGTTCCCTGGAACTACAAAGACAATTATCCAGTAATACAGAAATCATTAAACCTAAATTTAGTTCAATACATTAATATGAAAACAGATATAAAAGGCGTTGTTAAACAAACAAAGGACTGTTACATTCACAGTAGAAACAATATTTTTCTCTTGAAGGATGAATTTACTCCTCTTCTCATAAACAATAAATGTTCTTTAGTTCTTTGATTGTTCCACATACACAAATTGAGTCCTCTTCTTATATATAATGATTGTTCATGTTTCTTTATTATGGATAGTAGACTGCAAAACCACAATCGGTTTCAACTCAAAAGAGTCTTCATCAGGTGGATTGTAATCCTTTTTTTCAGATTTTTTTTTTAGTTTTTTTAAATGTGGATCCTATAGGGAACATATATAGTGGCTACCAGTTATTTACAATACATATAGTTACATGAGACATACACGATACACAACAAAGATAATGTAAAAGTAATACTCACAGAAAGATCTAAGTTTTAAACACACACACTCTGCAAACAGTTTGATTCCAATTCGAGTATGAAGCTGAGTAACTAATTTCACTCTTAAATGGCAAGCACAATGGTCAGGTGGTTGTAAAGTAATGTAATTGCTGTTACTCCAGAGTCACATTTAAAGGAAGACTATCAATCTTTACAAGAAACAATCATAAGAGTTGATATTGTTCAACCCCTTCGGATGTTCCGTTTGGAGTGTGAAAATCCAAAAAGATTCACACTGTAGGAGCTTCGTCTGGAAATCTATGCCTTTGGAGGGTGTGACAACTTCTAGAACCTGGACCCGAAGTGATTCAGGGTTGTGTTTTAGATCTTCAAGGTGTTTATAAAAAATCAAATCAGTAGAATGTTTCCTCATCTTACTTTTGTGTTCTATAATACGGACTTTGACTTCCCTGCTCGTTTGGCCTGTATACATTAGGGAGCAGGGGCAGATGTGATCCTGGGCCATCTAAACAACAGTCCCTGATGTGGCCAGATCCAGGGCTACTCCAAGGAATATTTACCTGGGTTAAACAGAGAGGATTACAATACAGCTTATTCCTAACTTCTCAGAATTTCACTACAAATCTAAAGCTGGGAAAGAGTGATTAGTGACACTGCCATGTCCCTAACAAGCAGCTAGCCCTATCAAAAACACTATTCCTGGTATCCTGTGTTGTGTCCAAAGCACAGGAGCTTTGCTGCAATGACTGGGCAGAAAACCCATATACCTGCCTCTTTATCTTGGATGCTGTTCCATTAGGCTTTGATTTTGCCACATAAGGTGCAAGGGAGAGTAGACAGAGATCTGCCTGAATCCTTGCTACAATTTCCTGCATGGCAGGAGGTTATTTATTTATTTATTTATTTATTTATTTAATATACTGCTTTTCTCCCCCAGGAGAGAACTAGATGCCCCATGTGGTCTCTTCCAACTCTATTATTCCATTATTCTATGATTGGCAGAAGTAATATTCTGACAGCCTTGTCCAACTGAGACACATGATGAGTGCTATTATTTTTCTATATAGGGAAGTAGAAAAGGGGGATGTGTAATCACTTTGAATTATGTCTTCCATATGTGGCGAACAGATGAACTTACTGAGATTTTCCACCAAATGTGTATTTCTAAACTGTTTATTTCCTTTTGTCCTAGTGGAGGAAGTATATTAGGGATATGATTCCTGTTCTGCTGTCAAAAAAGTAGTAGCATGTTTTTATAACATTCGTTCTATGGAAGGTTAAACACTGAATTTAGGCTATGTAAATCTATAGGTTAAAGGTAAAGGTTTTCCCTGACGTTAAGTCCAGTCATGTCTGACTCTGGGGGTTGGTGCTCATCTCCATTTCTAAGCCAAAGAGACGGCGTTGTCCATAGACACCTCCGAGGTGATGTGGCCGGTATGACTGCATGGAGCGCCGTTACCTTTCAGCCAGAGCGGTACCTATTGATCTACTTGCATGTTTTCGAACTGCTAGGTTGGCAGAAGCTGGAGCTAACAGCGGGCGCTCACTCCGCTCCCCGGGTTTGAACCTGGGACCTTTCGGTCTGCAGGTTCAGCAGCTCAGCGCTTTAACACACTGAGCCACCGGAGGCTCCACAATTCAGTTATACCCTGGGTTAAAACAACTCAGCGGAAAACCTGGATCCTGCACCATGTTTTCGAACTGCTAGGTTGGCAGGAGCTGAGGCTAACAGCGGGCGCTCATTCCGCTCCCGGGATTTGTACCTGGGACCTTTTGGTCCGCAAGTTCAGCAGCTCAGTGCTTTAACACTCTTCGCCACCGGGGCTCCCATATAAATCTATACCATTATTTAAATTGTGTTATCTCTCTGTTGATTATGCTATATGACACTGAACTTGATGTGACAGCTAATGGAACCAAGAACAATATCTCAGTAAGGTTAACGACCTAAATCATCAATTGCTTCATGTAGTCCCAGACACTTCATATATCTCTATCTGTATCTCCCTACTTCCCTTGCCTTTCACTTGTAGAATTCACATTTATGAGTTTGTAGTAATCATTCCTAACATTTTTGTGCAAATTCAGGTCTAATTTGAAAACTTGGGAATGTGTGTGTGTGTGTGTGAGATTGTTAGTTTTGATCAATTTTACAGGGAGCTTAGTTTATTTTATTTTTTCCCCAAAAAAATTAGTATCAAACTATAAAATCATCAACTGAACTACATATATTTTTCAATGCATTCTATCTCCCCACCCCCATGTATATGTACATACATGCTAGGTATTATGTTATAGTCTCCTTAAATATATTTTTATTATAAGATATACAGAAAGGTGACCTTCCTTTCCTGCCTTAAAATGATCTCATTCCAATGCTCTTCTCCTTACGCTATGTAATTCTCCAACAATCATATCCAGTCTTGATCCTATCCATGTCTAGTAATGGCCTGATGTCAATTCATGATGCTCCAAAGGAAATTTTGCATAGATTTTTCAAGATGAGAAAAGATTACAGCCAGAAATGAAACATAAAAAAGTCTCAGCAAAGATTGATAAAATTATTTCAGTTCCTTAAATTATTTCATTGAATAAATAAAACAATGTGAAAGAATACTGAAATGTTTCTCCTTTTTTATCATCACCATCACCACAATCAATATATATGCCACTTTACAAGTAAAACAACCTTATTTGTCTACTATTTAGCCCTCTGATATCTTTTCACATACATTTATACCTCTGATAATGAAGTGGATGCTTTCCTGGGCATTCGTTGCTTTTAAAAATCGTACCAAATGCAAAAATAACAGAAAGAATAATAATGATGACGAGGAGGAAGAAGCACCAGAAGCACCAGCACCAACAACATATTCAGAGATGGGCAACCAAAATAATCAAAGGTTTGGAGCCAAGCCCTACAAGAAACAGCTGATGGAGCTGAATATGCTGAGCTTGGATAAAAGAAGGCTGAGAGAGGACATGATAGCCATGGTTAAATATCTGAGAGGATATCACATTGAGGAGGGGACAAATTTGTTTTCTTCTGCTCTAGAGATTGGGATACTGGGTAATGGGTGATTCCACCTACATATTACGAAGAACTTCCTGGCAGTAAGAGCAGTTTGGCAGTGGAACATGCTCCCTGGAAACATGGTGGAATCTTCTTCCCTGAAGATTTTTAAACAGAAGTTGGATGGCTATCTTTTGGGAGTGTTTAGATTGTGAGCTCCTGAATGGCAGGAGGCTGTTCCAATTCTATGATTCTATAATTCTGTGTTTCCGTAGACAAATACACTATAGAATAGGCTACTGTATTGTTTCCTGGATACATCTTTTTCAACGCATCACTCAAATTCTGCATCTTTCTATGCATCCTTAACTGCAAAAAACAAAAACAAAAAAAAAACCCAACACCAAATCCCTCTAGCTAGACACAGAACAAGGAAAAATGGGAAACTAGACAGATGTAAAAATGTGCTTCTTTTTCAGATGCACCGTCAACTGAGACATCTGCAGTGAAGAAGGAAGAGGCAGAGAGGCCCAGCAATAAAATTTGGTTCCTCCATTTGAGATTATGTATTAAAAAACCTATGAAAACTTTCTCTGTACAGTGCAAAGCTCACATCACCTTTGCTGGAAAAGAAATAATTTCCCCCTCAAAATACTGTTTAATTTTTATTTACCAGCCAAATATTATTTAACTCTAGGTTGAATCTTTTTTTTCTTTTTTTTTCTTTGTGTCAGGAGCAACCGGAGTTGCTTCTGGAGTGAGAGAATTGGCCGTCTGCAAGGACGTTGCCCAGGGGATGCCCGGATGTTTTGATGTTTTACCATCCTTGTGGGAGGCTTCTCTCATGTCCCTGCATGGAGCTGGAGCTGATAGAGGGAGCTCATCCACACTCTCCCCGGGTGGGATTCGAACCTGGCAGCCTTCAGGTCAGCAACCCAACCTTCAAGTCACAAGGCTTTTATCCCTTAGGCCACTGCAAGCTCCTGAATTTCCTTGTGTAAACTCACACTTCAGTACATGATCTGAACCAAGAAGGAAATGCATTAAAATGAATAATCTAAGTATCTTTTGTAATCACCAAGGTACTGTTTATAAACTGTTTACACATTGCCTAAAATCAAGGGCTAGTGGTAATCACATCACATTATTTGTTGATAAGATCAAATTATTTAAAATGGTTAAAACATAAAGGGACAGCAAAATCTTCCAAAAGAATCATGAGCACTAAAACACCAATTTCAAATATATGTGGCTAAGATCTGAGAAGCTATGAAAAGGACCCTCTAGGTACAGTAGACAGCTCTGTGAAAACATCTACAAATATTTAGCATGAAGCAGCTGCAAAAACAGCAAATTTAACATAAAGATCAAAACCCAAACTGACTATACAAATCTAAAGTGCATCAACTCTTGGAGCATTTGGTGTAGTTGTGGTTTTTGCACATTGAAAGCTACCATTTAAAATATACAGAGAACAGCAATGGGCCTGGGCTGTGGCGCAGGCTGGAGAGCAAGCCAGCTGCAACCAGCTGCATTGAATCACTCTGACCAGGAGGTCATGAGTTCGAGGCCCGCTCGGAGCCTATGTTTGTCTTGTCTTTGTTCTATGTTAAAAGGCATTGAATGTTTGCCTATATGTGTAATGTGATTCGCCCTGAGTCCCCTTCGGGGTGAGAAGGGCGGAATATAAATGCTGTAAATAAATAAAATAAATAAAAATGGAAATGATCAAGGGAGAAATGAGGAAAAGTTATAATGATTGAGTTTATTTAATTTAAGGGAGGGGTGATAGAGGAGTGTAAAATTTATGCATGGTGTGTAGAAAGTGGTTGGAAAGAAAGTGGAAGGAAAATCTTTCCTTTTTCTCTTATAATAGTAATACCTTCCACCAGGACAGATGAAAGGAAGTACTGCATACAGCAAACAGTTAAACTATGGAATATCCTAACATATTTTTGTGATAGAACCTGGATAGCTTTCAAAAGGAACTAGAAAGAAAATAATAGAGGATAAATAATAGAGGATAAAGCTATCAACAAGTACTAGCTTTATAATAACGCCAACATAACAGGAGATATGCCCATGAATATCTCTCAATTGGAAACATGAGCAGGAAGATGTAATCTTCTGTTGGTTGGTTTCCCATTGACATCCATACTCTCTGATTTGGGAGGTGCACTCCTGAATAATTCTGTCACTCTACATTTTCAGCTGCTTTCAAAATGTCCAAAATTCTCATTATTCTTCCCCCACTTGCTCCCTTTGTCTTCAGCTTACCTCAATTGCTTCAAACTGTGTTGTTTAATGTGCTAAAGCAGTTTCCACTCTACTCAGCAGTGGAAAGATAGAGAAGGGGTAGGATTTTTCCCTTCCCAGTAGACTCTGGCAAAAGCAAACTGTTGAAGCCTCTACTAGCTAATGTATTCCTTCTCATGAATAACTTGACCAAGTACAAATGTTTCTTGGCCACATTTGTCCTGGTTTTTATTAGTGTAATTTTGGAGGGTATAGACATCTGGTTGATCATTATGCTATTAGTATGCTAGTCTACATAGGCCAGTGGTCTAATCCACCAGGGCTCTACTTGTCTTCTTATATGATCTCATTTCCTACATTTTTCAATAGAAGCAACCAAGATATGTTTTCGTTCTTTCTTGAAAGACAAAACAGCTACTAGAGAAAGATAGATTTCAATTGAAAATATGGTGCAAGAAGAAAAAGATAAAGCTCCACGTCTAGTGCTGCTATTCTGATCTGATTTGCACATTCTTTAAAGCTGCTTTGATATTTTAAAAATATCACGGGATTTCTGATAATAGCCATGGAAGCCTCATAGTTCTTGCCCAAAGGCGCGGGTGATTGAACCTTTACTTTGCCCACATACCTGTTCCTCGGAAAAAGTCCCCTCGAGTGAGAAGGGCGGGGTAAAAATGTTGTAAATAAATAAATAAATAAATAAATAAGTTTTTTTTTCGCCAGTCCTTCAATTCACACATACTAAAGGCAAGAAATCAGAACAGGGAGTGAACTCTTTTTTTAAAAAAAAAATCCAGAATCAATACAAAAAAATAACTTGTGATGTTACCACCGTTCTAACCATTAAAATGGGAGCGGTCCTTAAAACTAACTATACTACATACAGGAGTTTAGGGATCCTGAAATCTTTGTAAGTGATCAAGTGAATTACAGTAGAATTTTCATGATTTGGATATAAACGTCTTCTCTAAAAGGTTTGTTTTGCCACTACTTTATTTCTCTTGAGTAGCAGGTTTTTCAGGACTTTTTCCAAATTATTTTTCAGCCAGGCCAAGACTGCAATCCTAGGGCCCTTCCATGCAGCCATATAACCCAGAATATCAAGACAGATAATGCACAATATCTGCTTTGAACTGTGATATCTGAGTCCACAGCTGTGTGGAAGGGGCCCTAGATATACCATATTTTACCACGTAACAGTCGCACCCCTCCCTTTTATTAAAAAGGTGAAGTCTGACTATTACTTGGTGGCGACTATAGATGGTGAATTCTTTTTGTAGCTACGAGCTTCCCTAAGTGGCCAGTAACCCTAGATCTGAAAGTATTACCATAATCGTTGGTATGCCCTAACATATTCCTGCCAAATCTACTACTAGCTGTCAGATTTCTGAGTTTTCCACAAAAGTTTTTTACTTTTGTGTTTGTCCGCAAGCAAAAGGAATAGAGCACTGTTTGACAACCCCCTGGTGGGACACATTGATTTAGTACATTACATACTGTGCATCTTTTTGAGTGTGTTCAGGGACAATTTCTCGATGCCTGTGACAGCCATAGGTTTTCAAAATGTGTGCCAGAAACCATTCGTGCCTTCTTGCAAGTGACCAGGGATTCCCCAATGTATGAGAATAAACCAGTAACAGATCAGTAACAGAGGGGTGCTGCCTACCACTATTCATTTTCCACCTGAAATATACAGCTGCAAAGTGTGTGTGTTCTTCTTGGCACATTCAGAGTTCACAACAGTAAATTAAACAAGCCCATTACTGTCACATGAAATTGAAGTCTGTCCTTCATGTCCCAGCATTGCCTGTACCATATTGGAGTTCTATGAACATACATATTCCTTGAAAACAGGTCAATTCTCTGTAGGTAGAAATCCTTTTTGAGTACAGGGATAGTACAAAACAAGAAACAAAATCCTTTTCATTGGTTCTCATGTTCCAAAAGTGACCTGTTTTTCATAAACTTTGGAAAAACAAGCTTATTATGGGAGATATCAGTGCAGAAAAATCTTAATTGTAACTCCACTGACACTTTAAACTTTGTTCTAAAGCTCTAAATCCTCTTCTTGACAACTTCATTGATCAAGAACAAAGCTCAAGTGATGAGTGTTGTGCCTTCCAAATATGCAAGCCCTGCAGTGTGACTAGAGATGTTATAAGCATGCAAGATATGCACAGGCATATTTTATTATTTATAATGTTCTAAATCTAAAGGGAAAAGCCGGCATAGATATCAAAAGCTATATTTATAATTTTAATCAAAACCCCATAGACCAAAGTATATCCCTGCAAGCTGAAAAATTGCGTGGGTGTACATGAGAGCAAAAACTGACCTATTTGGCTCATAGTCATTTCTGTAGTATTGCACTTACCCACTCTTGCCCCTCTTTTCACTCCTACACACGTATCCAATGTAAAGGTAGTAGGAAGGGAAAAAACAGATCAAGTACAATAAAAAGTCTCATTGTTCTAAAAAGGAACTCACAAATACCTGGCAACCAAAAAAACTGTGTGGGTGTAAAATTTAAAGTTGCAAAAGAAACATTTTCATTATAATTGGTCATTACGGAAATGTGGTATAAAACTCACCAGCATGAGGAAATTAAAGCACAAGGAAAGATAGGCAGGTAAATATACTGCTGGATATCTAGAAATTTAATTCCCTTTCATCTTAGTAATAAGTGTACTAAAAGGGTCTTGAAAGGAGGCCACCATGTGAATACTGGAGTTTAATGCCTTGATCTTCTGACACCATCATGTATGTACTGGGAACAAAATGAAATTCCAAGTATGTGTCCATATACAGATGAAACTTGGGGTACATCTCTATACTGTACAATTAATGCAGTTTGACACTAGTTTAACCACCATTGGAATGTCTAATGCACTATAGAAGGTAGATAACTGAATATCTTCAATATTTTAGGAGCTTTGCTATTTTGAGAGAGTGTCATGGGCTGGCATGACAAGATGCCCATTCACAACATGGGTGCCAGTGGGCATGTTTAGTCACAAAATGCTGAAGCAAACTGGTGGTGTTAAAAGACAACTTGGTAAGAGACTGAACATCCAAACACAAGGTGGGGTCTGAACAGCAAAAAACAACAACAAACAAACCACAACTATTTCCCATTCCTTTACCTATTGAAAGCAAAACTGAAGGGGACATAAATCACACATGCCTTTAAGGAAGCACTGTGATGCTCCACACTAACCACGGTCTATTTTTCCTTCCTTAGAAGCTAGCTTTCTCCCTCTCCTCTCCCAATTTTGAGGATAATTTAGTAAGACAAGAACTCATTTTACATACGAACCCACAAATACATTAAATATGTAGGGAAGAAACAGGTAGTGGTTCCATCCATGTTTATCTCCACCTACAGGCCCAGTTCTCAGTCCCCATGAACAGAGTAGTAGGTATGAAAGATGTCTGTGTGCAAACACCAATGCACGCATGGAGGCATTGTTGACACGTTTCATTGAATGAACAAAGGTCAACATGTGACCAAAAGTGACATTCCACTTACATTTGCGGCAGAAATTGAATTTATAGCATCTGTGGCTGTGGCAAAGCTTCAGAGTCTTAGCTAATTGAGATCAGGATTTGCAGATAATGTTCATCAGTATCACACATGATATTTCTAAAATGTCACAAAGGCAATTCAGAATAAAACCAGGAAGCATTTCATTCCTTGACTCAAATCCTTTATTTTTTATTTATTTGTGGTGAGTGATCAGTATAGAATCCCATCCATCCACATCAGGACAGTGTTTACATCAGGTTAGGATATAAATTAAAATGTAACACCATTATAAAAGATACTTATAAGACCCTACTCTGACTATAGGTTTTGAAAAGATAACCTAGACCATACAACTATACAATCTTAAAAACATCCCATTTTTTTGAGGTCACTGCCCATTAACATATCTATATATATAAAAAATGTAATGTTCGTTTGTAGGACTGAGTTAACAACAAAAGCACTGGGCCAAATCACACAAAATTTGGCCACAATACACCAACACATCCAAGGCTCTGGAAACGAGGAAAGCACGACCTTGTGGAGCCCGGAGGGAGCGAGAGAAAACCTGACATGGAGGGAGGGGACCCGGACACACAAAGATAAAAAGAGGGAAGCAGAGAGAGAGAGAGAGGCTCCTGCTGCCTTTGCGAAGGAAGGCGGGCATTTCAAAGGCTTCCTCCCTCAGCAAGCTTCTAAGACAGCAGAGAAAGAAGGGATCCAGAAAGTTTATATGATGTTATAAGGCCCTTCCACACAGCTATATAACCCAGAAAGCCAAGGCAGATAATCCACAGTATCTGCTTGGAACTGGACTGTCTTGAGTCCACACTGCCATATAATTCAGTTCAGTGTGGATTTTATACAGCTGTCTAGAAAGGGCATCATATAATCCAGTTCTAAGCAGCTAATATAATATTATAAATATATAATAATTACTGTGGTATAGTAATACAGAACAATATAATCTCTACAATCAGGACAGTAAATAAGGAGCAACACTCTGAAAACGGGAATTCCAGAAAGGCCAGCTAACAACTCCCAACAAAAAATTCCTCCAGGGAGGAAGCAGCCAGGCTTTGAAGCTGCAAGGCCATTAAATGCTAATCAAGGTGGCTAACTGCAGCATTCATACTTGCAGCACTGAGACTATTCATTGCTATTCAACCTGGTCAACCAAGGATTTCTCAAGCTAGAAAGCGGCCAGGCCTGCAAGCAGCAAGGCTATTCAGTGCTATTCAACCTGGCGAACCAAGATTTCCCCTAGGTAGAATACCCCCAGGCTTTGAAGCCACAAGGCTATTCTGTCCCATTCAACCTGGCCTGGCAAGGATGTCCTATGTAGAAAGCGGCCAGGCTTTTAAGCTGCAAGACTATTCGGTACAATTCAAGCTGGCCAAACAAGAATTCCCCTACAAAGGAAGTAGACAGACTTCAAAGCGGCTCTTTGATTGCAGGTGCTACTCCAGCTCGCCAAACGAAGATTCATCTAGGTATAACACAGCCAGGCATTGAAGCTGCAAGGCTATTCAGTGCAATTCAACCAAACCAACAAAGGATTAACCTTGGTAGAAGGCAGCCAGGCTTTGAAGCAGTGATACTACTCTATACTATTGAAGCTGACCAACCAAAGATTTCCCTAAGTAGCAAGCAGCCAGGCTTTGAAGCAGCGAGGCTATTCATTGTAATTCTTGCAGCCCAAACACGGTTTTCCATAAGAAGAAATTGGCCAAGCTTTGAGGCTGCAAGGCTATTCAATGCTATTCCACCTGGTCAACAAAGGATTCCCAGAAGCCACAACAACGTGTGGCCGGGCACAGCTAGTAGTCTAATATATCTTTAATGTTTGAGTCAGACAGTCTTACTAGCACTTGACTGACGGATTCCCTTACGGGGCTTTTCATAGAAAAGGCATCTTAAAAAGCATATACTCTAGGGCATGGGTTCTCAAACTGTGCTCCGTGGAGCTCTTGGGGCTCCACAAGTGATAGGGGCTCCATGGTGCCATGCTGCTTCTCTCCTCCTCCCCCTCCTCCCCCCCTCCCCCCTCCTCCTCTTCCTGAGAAATGCAGCAAAATTAAAGTTTGGAGCTGCTGAAACAGCAGCTGCAGTAACATTCTCCCGGGGTACAGACCCTTTCTCCCCCGCCTCCCTAGTTGCCCACAGTCTTTTCTTTGTTGCCCAAATCCCCCCCCCCCCCGGCCTTCTTTGCTTCCAAAACCCTATTTCCCTCCTACCACTCAGGGAGTGCTTTGATTGTGCTTTTCCTGTATGGCAGAAGGAAACTGAACAGGATGGCCCCTGGGGTTGCTTCTATTAATATTACTATTACTATTACTAGTGCTACTACTCCAACTACTATTACTAGAGAGGCTGGATTGCCATCTGTCAGGGGCACTTTGTGCTTTTCCTGCATGGCATAAGGGGATTAATTGGATGCCCCCTGGGGTTGCTCCTATAATTAGGGGGTTGGACTAGATGGCCCCTGGCATCTTCCACTGAAATACTGTTAAGTTTATGTTGGTTGAAATTGTTCTTAATTTTAAATATCATGTTGTTCTTCTCCCCCCCCCTTTTTTTTTGCACTACAAAATAGATATGTGCAGTGTGCATAGCGATTTGTTCATTGTTTTTTCAATTACTTCACACAAACACTCTCCATCCATCTGCCTCTGGCCTGGCTCATCTGTCAATTTTTAAAACACAATGCGGTCCTGTGTCCAAAAGTTTGCCCATGTCTGATATATATATATATACACATTATATATGATATATAATATATAATATCATATATAAACATTTCTTGGGGCTCCACGATAAACTTTTGTTTCCAAAAGGGCTCTGTGGCTAAAAATGTTTGAGAACACCTGCTCTAGAGAATCTATTTTAGCAAGTGGGTAAGGCAAAGCCTTCTTTCAAGTGGAACTTCCTTTTATTTGCCCTAATACACCTTGGAGGGGAGAGAGTTACATCTGGTCAAAGTGAACTATCTTCTCAAGATGCTGTTATCAAGGAAGTAAAAATAAAGTGCTGTAATTACTTGCCATCTTAAATGTTCTGGTGCTAGAAAATTAGGTGACTTCATGAGCTCTGTTTGCCTTCCTATATGAAAAATATAGGAAGTGACTAGTGCACGGGCCCTATCATCTCCCCTAGCTAAAAGAGATTGAGTGGGAGGACCCATCTGTTGTAAAGCTCTGAAGGCTGTCCTGAGCCAACTGGACTGGAAGTTGTCATGAAGATCAGTAATAATAACTTTATTCTTGTACCCTGCCTCTATCTCCATGAAGGGACTAGGGGATGTTTACATATGACACAGTGCCCAAAACAGAGCACTTTCTCCTTTTTTATAAAAGGGTACAATAACGGTAGTACCCCAATCCTTTGTAACTCAGCAAGATTCATTTAGGTAAGTGATGAGGATGCAAGAAAAGGGCCCCAACAATTGATGTTCTGGAGAGATGCTATCAGACCCTGGTGCTTTAACACTTTTTAGCTGTTTTAAATATGACTTCACTAGGAGAAATAAGGGGGGGGGGGTTGGGCAAATTTCTGGTTTCAAGACAAAGTTGTGTAAGATCGGGCCAGTCATAAAGAGATTGGAAAAAAGAACCTCATCTGTTTGCCGGAAGCCCAGAAGAGAGGGCCACTGTCATGTTATTCTCATGTCCAGAATAAGGATTGGTTCTTGTTGACTCACCTTCAAGGAGAGTGAAATACTTTCTGTTCCTACTCTAAATTAGTTCTGACATAGCAAAATCTGATTAACTGCCTATAGCAGTGGTTCTCAACCTGTGGGTCCCCAGGTGTTTTGGCTTACAACTCCCCAAAATCCCAGCCAGTTGTTAGGATTTCTGGGAGGTGAAGGCCAAAACATCTGGGGGCAACAGGTTGAGAACCACTGACCCATATAGCATCATTACAAAGCCATTGCAGTGCAAGGCAAGGAAATACCATCATTCTGACTTGACTTCATGACATCATGAAGCCATTCAAGTCAATTTGTCATCACATTATGTCAACATAAGCAATGATTTCCTGGGATTATGCTGTGAGGATGAAGATGATAGTCAAATAACATGGAACAGTATCTACAGTGGTATTTGAGGGTCTGGCAGGAAATGTTTGGCAAAAACTAATTTAGTTGTTTATATGCTTACAACTATTATGGCACTATATGTGGCTGTCTAGATGTTAACTCTGAGAAGGTCTGGTCAGTATAGCTAATGGTGAAGATCTGCAGTCCAACAACTGGAGGGTTCTGTGATTCCCATCCATGCCATAAAAACTCTTTCCACCATGTAGTGGAAATAAGATTTATAATGGTAGCAAAAACTGTAGTAGTACTACTAGAGTGCTGAACATTAAAATATGTTAGTTAGCAACTATTCAGAGCTGCTGCAAGCAGAGATTTTTATATTTAGCTTTCAAGCATAACATTGGGAATACCGTGGATGGCAACAGACCACTGTCTGAAATTGCTGTGAAGCAATGAGTTGGAAAGGTATCCCGCTTATGAACAGAGGAAGCAAAACAATGCTGGTGACATATAACCGGTAAATATTCTCTTCCTATGAGAGATGCTTAAGAAGGCAGACTGATCAAACTGACAACTCTAGGATAAAATAGATTTTCTAGATCATCCCCTTTGGTGTTTAGTCCTCGCTTCAAGCACTGAAACTGCCTTGACATTGCCTGGGAGAGAGACAGGGAGATTGATTCTCCTTGGCCTCTCAGTATTGTTCAATACCAGTGAGCATGACAGTGTTCAGCTTATTCTGTAGGGGCTCTACCCCCCCCCCCCCCCAAATAGTGTTTATAGTTTAGGAGCCTTTATCCATTCATCTTTGCACAAGTGTCATCTGTGGCACAAGCAAATCAGGTAAAAACACATTAGACTGATATACCATCCACAGCCATATCTGCATTGGGATAGACATGGCATGATTTCAATTAATTCAGTACATCCCATTCAGATTACTGCATTTCATTGTAGAGCAGGCTTTATACAGAGGCATTCCAGTTACTTTCTAATGAATGCTAATTAAAAGCAAGGTCTTTCTGTTTGTATTTGAGTATAATTTGAAGACTGCACTGTTATAACTGAGAGAAGGGATAAATACCATGTTTCACCACATAATAATGACACTTTTCCCCCAATTTTGGGGAGGAAAGGCAGATGCGACTATTTAAGGGTGGTGATAATTATGTTGCAAAAAAGCCCCCTTTGAGGGGCATGACTGCAATTTTAAAGGGGACAACTACATAAACAATGAAGCGTCACCTGCCCATGCGCCTGCAAAATGTATATAGTGTCACCTACCTGCGCGGTTGCTACCTTTGAGGGCGCAGCTGTGTGAACAGGTGAAGCATCATCTTCCCTTAAAGGGGAGGACCCATGCACATGGGGGATGCTTCACCTACCAGTGAAGCTGTGCTTTCAAAGGAGACAGCCACACAGGTCAGTAAAGTATCACCCGCCTGCACAGTTGCTCCCTTGCCAAAAGGGAAAGAGGGCAGGTGAGTGAGTGAGTAAATTCAGGTGTCTGGGGGAATTAATTATCTTCCCCTCAGACCTGCCCTCTTTCCCTTTTGGTTCTGTGAGGCTTGACATAGCTGGGACCTGAGTCAAGCCCCACAATGCAAAAACAGCAGTCACACCCTTAATTCACTCCAGCGAGTGAACTAAGAGTGCGACTATTATGTGGGAAAGAGTAAAATACCAATTTTGCCTTCTCCAAAAAAGGAGGGCCGACTATTATGCAATGAAATATGGTACAGTAGAGTCTCACTTATCCAACACTCGCTTATCCAACATTCTGGATTATCCAACGCATTTTTGTAGTCAATGTTTTCAATACATCGTGATATTTTGGAGCTAAATTCGTAAATACAGTAATTACTACATAGCATATTGAACTACTGCGTATTGAACTACTTTTTCTGTCAAATTTGTTGTATAACATGATGTTTTGATGCTTAATTTGTAAAATCATAAACTAATTTGATGTTTAGTAGGCTTTTCCATAATGCCTCCTTATTATCCAACATATTCGCTTATCCAACGTTCTGTTGGCCCGTTTACGTTGGATAAGCGGGACTCTACTGTATATTATTTAATAAATAGAAGTGTCACGACCCAGGCTGCAGAGCACCAATAACCATACACAGAGGCCAGAATCTATCTAATATCTTTATTGTAGGAATATATAAAGTTAATAAAAACAAGTGTAGAAAATAGTCCAGAATTAGACCTTTCAGGAAAGGTCAGAATTAGTCCAAAAAAGCAATGTCCAATAAGAAATATTAAGGTCCAAAGTTGTAATCCAATAACCGAAACACTCACTTTGCCAAGCAAAGTGAGGGGAGATGACAAGGTCCTTTAGTCCATGAAACTTGAGCGAGGCTAGGAAATAACTTGATACTTGAAACAAGGCTTGAACGTGGAACAAGGTAACTAAGAACAAGAACAAGGTCCGTGGAATAACTTGATAAATCCGTGGAACAAGGCAAGGATTGATCCTGGGAAACAAGGCAAAGTCCGTAGATAAACAAAGGCTGGGAAGCAAGGCGAAGGCTGGATAGCAAGGCAAGGCTTGAGCAGGAGCGAGGCTTGAACCGGAGCGCGCTGTCCAGACACAACTCGCTCCGTAGGCTGACGAATTGACTCCGCGAAGTTACTACGCGGGTAAAACACCTAAATAGAGTCTAGCTTCCCGCCGAAGCAGTTCTCTGGGAATCAGAACCGAAAGCTAACTCTGAGACCAGATGTGAGACTCCCCAAAGATTCTCACGAGAAGCAGTCTTAATTGGCCACATTCTTAGCTGCAATCCTCGCACTCCTGCGCGAAGCTGAATCTAAACTTCTCTGTTGTTTACAAAACTCCCGGCGCAAGAATACGGGAGAAGTAGGCTCTGGGCTTGTTTGACATACTTCTGGGAGACAACTTTCTTGCAGGTGCAAGGTTCCCAGATCTGCCTGGGAAAGATCTGGCTGAGAGGAATCCAGTTCAGACTGGGAAGGTAAAAAACCCAAGTTTTCATCTTCATCAGGAATTACAATGTCCTGAGCAGGACTACAAGGCCCATGAGTCATCACACTATCCCCCTCCTCAAGGCCCCTCCCAAACTGGGGCCCTCTCCCCGAGGCGCGAGGTCGCGGCTTGGCGGGATAGGTCTGATGAAAGCGACGGGTTAGATCAGGAGCATGGACTGTGGAGGCGTCTTCCCAAGAGCGTTCTTCAGGGCCAAAACCCACCCAGTCAATGAGATATTGTAGGCGGCGGCGGTGAAAGCGAGAATCCAAAATGTCCTCAACCTCGAACTCCTCCTCCCCATTCATCAAAACAGGAGGGGGGGCCGGTTGGTCTGTATCAGGACGCACACCATCCGCCGGAAGGAGCAGGGAGCGGTGAAACACTGGGTGAATGCGCATTGAACGCGGAAGTTGGAGTTTGAAAGTCACGGGGTTTAATTGCGCCACCACTGGATAGGGGCCAATGAAACGGGCATCTAACTTCCGGCAAGGGCGGTGGGAGGGCAGAAAGCGAGTGGACAGGAAAACCCGATCTCCTACCTTGATTTCGGGACCCGGCTGGCGATGTTTGTCAGCGTGGCGTTTATAGTCCTCCTTGGCTTGGTCCAGTTGCTGGAGCAAAAGTTGTTGCACCGCTGTGAGTTCCTGCAGCCAATCCTCTGCTGCGGGAACCTCTGAAGTTTCAATGACAGGGGGAAAGAAACGTGGATGGAAGCCGTAGTTTGCAAAGAACGGCGTTTCTTTTGTAGAAGCTTGAACTCCATTGTTGTAGGCAAACTCAGACAGTGGTAACAGAGAAGCCCAATTGTCCTGTTGATAGTTTACATAACAGCGAAGATACTGCTCCAAAGTGGCATTGGTGCGCTCCGTTTGCCCATCTGTTTGGGGATGATGAGCTGAAGATAAGCAAGAGTCTATGCCCAATAGTTTTTGTAGTGCCTTCCAAAAACGAGAGGTGAATTGAGATCCACGGTCTGTGACTAAACTCTTGGGCAATCCATGTAGTCTGAAGACATGTTGAAGAAATAAATCCGCAGTTTCCTTGGCCGTGGGGAGGCCTTCGCAGGGAATGAAATGGGCTAACTTGGTGAATAGGTCCACCACCACTAAGATCGTGGTGAACCCACAGGAAGGTGGTAGGTCAGTGATGAAATCCGCGGAAATTATTTCCCATGGGCGAGATGGGGTAGGAAGGGGGTGTAAAAGCCCTGAGGGCTTCTCCCTTCGTATCTTGGAGCGCTGGCATACTGGGCAGGTGTTGACATATTTTTCCACATCCTTGCGGATCTTGGGCCACCAAAAATCCCTTAGGATCAGATGCATAGTTTTAAATAGTCCGAAGTGCCCTGCTGGTTTGCAGTCATGACACAGACGAAGCGCCTTTTCCCTGCCCGGTCCGGGTGGGATATAGACATGATTTCTATAGCAGAGCAGCCCATCTTTAAGCGAAAAGGGGAAATGCAGACCTTGGCGAAGTTGGTCCTGCGCCCAGGCATCTGCTTGCTGACTAGCCCTGATTTCTTGAGCACAGATGGGTCCTGGAGTAGGGGAAGTTGAACCAATGGGAATGGATTTGGTGTTCCCCACCGTGAGCGTGGCAAAGTTCTCAGGTTGTAGCAGTTGGGATTCAAAGGTCTCCTTGCGTCCTGCAGCGTATTCCGGTTTACGTGACAGGGCGTCTGCTTGCTTGGTTTGGGCTGGGGTCACATAATGGATCTGGAAGTTGAAACGTTCAAAGAATAAAGCCCAACGTTGCTGCCTCTGATTTAGTTTGCGGGCAGTTCTTAGATGTTCTAGATTACGATGATCAGTGTGGACTTCAATGGGAAATTTGGCCCCTTCTAGCCAATGTCTCCAAGTTTCAAAGGCTGCCTTTATGGCCAGTAGTTCTTTTTCCCAAATGGTGTAATTCCTCTCTGGTGTGGTTAGTTGACGAGAATAAAAGGCACAGGGGTGGAGGTGATCTCCCACCGGTTGTAAGAGTACAGCCCCAATTGCCACATCAGAGGCGTCCGCTTGCACCACAAAAGGGGTTCCAGGATTTGGGTGCTGTAGAATTGGCTGGGAGGTGAATAGTTTCTTTAGTTGCTGGAACCCTTTCTCTGCTTGATCAGTCCAGCGGAAAGGCTGCTTTCCACGGATGCAGCTAGTGATGGGGTCGGACCAGCGGGCAAAATCTGGAATGAACTTGCGGTAGTAGTTCGCGAACCCCAAGAAACGCTGCACCTCTTTCTTGTTAGTTGGCGCCCGCCATTCCAATACTGCTGAAACTTTGGCTGGATCCATGGAAAGCCCTAGAGGCGAGATGCGGTAACCAAGGAAATCTACCTCTTGTAGATCAAAAGCGCATTTTTCCAGCTTGGCATAAAGTCCATGATCCCGCAATCGTTGTAACACCATTTTGACGTGGTTCTCATGTTCTGATTGTGATCTGGAAAACACCAAAAAATCGTCCAGGTAGATTATCAAGAACCTGTCTAGATAGTCCTGAAAAATGTCATTGACAAAATGCTGGAACGTTGCGGGGGCTCCGCATAAACCGAAATTCATAACTCGGGACTCAAATAATCCGAATTTGGTCTGGAAGGCGGTCTTCCACTCGTCCCCTTCCCTGATGCGAATTAAGTTGTAAGCCCCCCGAAGATCCAGCTTGGTGTAAACCTTGGCTCCTCGAAGCCGATCCAGTAGATCCGAGATTAAAGGCAGGGGATAGCTGTTCCGCTTGGTGATATTGTTCAATGCTCTGTAGTCCACCACCAAGCGTAGTTCCCCTGACTTCTTCTTCACAAACATCACTGGGGAGGCGGCTGGGGATTGAGAGGGTCTGATGAATCCCTTGCGAAGGTTTGTCTCTAGGAATTCCCTGAGAGCTTCTTGCTCTGGTTCAGTCAGGGAGTAGAGATGCCCTCGCGGGATCGGGGCCCCCTCCACCAAGTCAATGGCACAGTCATAAGGTCTATGTGGGGGTAATTTTTCGGCTTCTTTCTCATTGAATACATCCCAATACTCGGAGTACTTCTTTGGCAAGGTGATGATGGGCTCGGTGTCTGTGGCATGGCATACCTTGGCTACGAGGCAATGGTTTTGGCAGTACGGTGAAGTAAACTGCAGTTCTCTGTTGGACCAGGAGATGTTAGGGTCGTGGAGAGTCAGCCATGGAATTCCCAAAATCACAGGGAAATGGGGAACCTCGGTAACAAAGAAGGAAATCTCTTCCATATGTTCCCTTATCCACATCCTGGTGGGTTCCGACCACTGACTTACGGGGCCCGTCTTGAGGGGACGGCCGTCTATGGCTTGCACCACACGGGCATTCTTGAAATCATGATATTGTAATCCCAGAGAGTCGGCATACTCTCTATCGATGAAATTGTTGGTAGCTCCAGAGTCTATCATGGCGTGGATCATGACGGGTCCCCTTTTTGCTGACCATAATGTGACCACGAGAAGGAACAGGACCCCGGTTGGCGGCTCTTGGATGGATTTTTTGACCGGGTTGGCGAGCCCCTCTACACCCGGTCGTTGGCTTCCCCCGCCGGCTGTGTGCCAGTCGGCTCAGACGCCTTCGTCTCCGTGGAGGACGCCGCCGCAAGACGGGCGGCAGGCTTCCCTTTGGCTGGGCACTCTCTGGCGAAGTGGCCCCCGTTCCCGCAGTACCAGCAGAGGTTTAAGCGTTGACGACGGGCCTTCTCGGCGGCATCTAGTCTGGGACGCACATTGCCCAACTGCATCGGCACCTCCTCGCCTCCTCTGGGGTATGGGGTTGGCGGTGGGGGTCTCCACACCGGACGTGGCTGAACGCTGGCGGGAGCGGGGGGTTTTGCCCCGGCTCTACTGCCCTGGCCTCGAACCCACTGTTTCCTGTTGGCAATCATGACTTCAGCCCGTAAACATTGATCAATGAGTGCCTCGAGGGTCTGGGGAGGATCCACCTTGGAGATTTCTTCCAGCATTTCAATGTTGAGACCCTCCCGGAATTGTCCCCTGAGGGCTACATCGTTCCAGCCGGTGTTGTGGGCCAGCACTCGGAACTCGGCTATATACTGAGACATAGGTCTGTCTCCTTGGAAAAGGCGACGGAGTTTGTGACCGGCTGCCTCCAAATTGTCCTCGATTCCCCAAGTCTCCTTGAGGTGGTCCAAGAAGTGTTGCGCTGATCTTAGGTGTGGAGAGGCTTGGTCGAACAGTGCCGTCGCCCAGCTGGCCGCTGGCCCGTCTAGAAGACTGTAAACCCATGCCACTTTGATGTCTTCTTGGGGAAACTCGGCAGCACGGGCCTCCAGATAAGCTTGACATTGGCGACGGAAGACATGAACCTTAGAAGCTTCTCCAGTAAACTTGGTTGGCAACGCCATGGCCGGAAGACGAACTCCGCGTTCCTTCAAACCCCTTATTTCTCCATCCTGTGCATTGAGCTTATCACGGATTCGGTCCACCTCTTCCTTGTCGATGGTGTAGGTAATCGGCTGGCCGCTCGGCCCAGGTACGGTTCCGGTAGACATTCTGGCCGAGGTTAATTGGTGCTTAGGGTGGCGGAGTCAAACTGTCACGACCCAGGCTGCAGAGCACCAATAACCATACACAGAGGCCAGAATCTATCTAATATCTTTATTGTAGGAATATATAAAGTTAATAAAAACAAGTGTAGAAAATAGTCCAGAATTAGACCTTTCAGGAAAGGTCAGAATTAGTCCAAAAAAGCAATGTCCAATAAGAAATATTAAGGTCCAAAGTTGTAATCCAATAACCGAAACACTCACTTTGCCAAGCAAAGTGAGGGGAGATGACAAGGTCCTTTAGTCCATGAAACTTGAGCGAGGCTAGGAAATAACTTGATACTTGAAACAAGGCTTGAACGTGGAACAAGGTAACTAAGAACAAGAACAAGGTCCGTGGAATAACTTGATAAATCCGTGGAACAAGGCAAGGATTGATCCTGGGAAACAAGGCAAAGTCCGTAGATAAACAAAGGCTGGGAAGCAAGGCGAAGGCTGGATAGCAAGGCAAGGCTTGAGCAGGAGCGAGGCTTGAACCGGAGCGCGCTGTCCAGACACAACTCGCTCCGTAGGCTGACGAATTGACTCCGCGAAGTTACTACGCGGGTAAAACACCTAAATAGAGTCTAGCTTCCCGCCGAAGCAGTTCTCTGGGAATCAGAACCGAAAGCTAACTCTGAGACCAGATGTGAGACTCCCCAAAGATTCTCACGAGAAGCAGTCTTAATTGGCCACATTCTTAGCTGCAATCCTCGCACTCCTGCGCGAAGCTGAATCTAAACTTCTCTGTTGTTTACAAAACTCCCGGCGCAAGAATACGGGAGAAGTAGGCTCTGGGCTTGTTTGACATACTTCTGGGAGACAACTTTCTTGCAGGTGCAAGGTTCCCAGATCTGCCTGGGAAAGATCTGGCTGAGAGGAATCCAGTTCAGACTGGGAAGGTAAAAAACCCAAGTTTTCATCTTCATCAGGAATTACAATGTCCTGAGCAGGACTACAAGGCCCATGAGTCATCACAAGAAGTAAGGAGCTATTGAGAGATTGAGTACTTTTCTCCTTTACCCCACTGCTGCTTTGCTGCATTACATGTGCCTTAAAGCTTATGTTCTGCAGTGGAACTATTCAGATAACCAGTTCACTCTTCAGAGCAGAAAAAGAGCAAGAGGAGGTTAGTGTTTTCATGTAGTATAACCATCCCCAGTCATTACTTGATCACTGCAATACTCTTGGAGCAGATGTGAATTATTGTGAGGGGTGTCAATGCAACTGACATTGGCACTCTCAGGGAGAAAGAATATATTTTAACAGCTGAGCTCTGTTGTGATAAATAAGACAGTTCCAATTTTATGCTCAATAAATAGCAATACTTTGCTTTGAGGTCTGCCAAAATAAGACGTATATGATGTCCTTGGCAATTCATTTCATCACCTGAAATGATGAGGTTTGGGATTTCCTAAACCATACGTGAAAGAACTACACTATTCACTGGCTTTCTGAAACAGAACACTAGTCTTCCCTGTTTAGATATGGCCAGGATGCTATGAATCAAGACAGGTAGTATACACACCAGAAGTTGTACATACAATCAAGGGTTATCCCTGACCTTGAGCTAGACAGACTATTATTATTCTCTTTATTCTTTATTCTCTGATTAATTTGGTGTGGAGGAATAGAACTCAGAAAATGCCTCTATTACATACACAAACTAACTAGAAATGCATTTAATTCATTTTCTCCAAGCAACAATTCAGCCCTTCAGCAGAACTCTAATCTTGAACACACTTCAGTTGCTTCCCTTTCTCAAGTGGGCTCATGGTAGAAAGATTTAATACTGATAAAATATTACCATGCCTTTTGTTCTTGGGCTGTGCTCTACTCTGGAAGGTAAAACCCAACATAATCAGGATATATTGTATTATCTGAATTTGCCACTTACATAAAAACGTTGACGTTGGATTGTGTTGTTGAGGAATGGCTGGTACAAAGCCAGTGGGGATTTCCCTCAGTTCTTCAAGCTCATGCAAAATTAAGGACATGAGATCATTGGTCTCAGGATTTTCCTGCTTCTTGTTGCAGTTATTACCAATGGATCTGACCTTCCAAGAAAAAGTTTCTTCCCACATAAGACTTACTGGGTGCTTTATATTCTCTAAATATGAGGAACTGAGGCTTTCTCTCACTAAATTCAGATGGTTCTCTTAATGCCTGTGGATATGTATTCATAACAATTGTGATGAATGTTACATAGTCATGTGAAGTAGTTAATGTTGGTGTGAATTTTACAGTCTGATTTTAGCCATGTAATTCCTAAGTAAGTTTCTTTTTTTTTAGAGGGATTTACTTCCATGTGAGATTTCCTTGATCGTTTCCAACAGGAAAGCACATTTCCCTTTGTGCCCACAACCCTGAATATAAGTAGACAGAAAAGCTAGGACGCCTTAGTCACATCCTGTTTGGACTACTGCAATACTCTCTACGTGGGACTGCCTTTGAAGATAGTTCGGAAACTACAGCTAGTTCAGCGATCGGCAGCCAGGTTACTAACTGGAGCCCCGTACAGGGAGAGAACCACTCCCATGTTGCGGCAGCTCCACTGGCTGCCGGTCCGTTTCCGAGCTAAATACAAAGTGCTGGTTGTTACCTATAAAGCCCTAAGTGGCTTAGTCCAGGCTATTTGTCAAATCACATCTCCCTGTATAGACCATCTCGGGAACTTCGGTCAGCGGAGGAGGCCCTGCTCTTGGTCCCACCGTCACAAGCGCAGCTGGAGGGAACGAGAGAGGGGGCCTTCTCCGTGATCACCCTCCGCCTCTGGAACTCCCTCCCTAAATAAATTAAAATGGCCCCCACCCTCCTCTCTTTTAGGAAACTGTTAAAGACACATCTATGCACCTTAGCATACGGAGAGGAGGAGGATTAACATAATTGTCTTCCCATAGCAACTATGGCCTAAGTGAAACTGTAACAAGGACTGAACATTTTCAGCAACTTGGTCACTTAATTTGGTCCAGGTATACGCTCGCTCAGTACAATAATATTTTTACTGACTGTCATGTTTACATTGATTGTTTTTTCTAATATGGAAATTTATTATAATGTGTATGTTATTGTCATTTTATACTTTTGATATTAATAAATGGTGGCATTGAATGTTTGCCATTTATATGTATGTTAACCGCCCTGAGTCCCTCTGGGGAGAGAGGGTGGTCTAGAAATAAAGTTTATTATTGTTTTTGTTGTTGTTGTTGTTGTTATTTTCTGGGAAACGGGTTTCACTATAAGTTGGTGGGGATGAGGGAAGCTAAAAAATGCTTTCTTCAGAGCTCTTCTAGCATTCTGGTATCAACTATCACTGTGTTTTCCACCTTTTTGTTCAATGTGGCACCTTTGGAGTACAGGCAAATAGGATTAGGTCCTGCTCAAGTGTGGTTCACTTGCTCCCTCCTAGATGGCTAGAAAGTTGCACAGTAGCTTTGGTCTGATGTGTGTTTCCTAGGTGTCACTTCAGGGTTCCTCTAGCAAGTTTGCATTAATCGAGTAACAGAATTCCTAGCTCCAGTATTCATGCTCTACATCTGTAAATAATAAACATGTGTTCTTTTAAAGATTTTCAATCTATTTGTGTAAAGTTGTTTGATCTACAGACTCAAGCCAGCAACTTACCAGTGACCCAGTAAGACAAAGGTGGTGCATTAGAACATGACAGAAATTGGAAAACCTTTTTTGGCACCATAATCCCAGAATCCCCAGCTAGTAAGGTGAACGGGTATGCTGGGGAGATATAGTCAATTATTTTATTTATTTATAAATGTTTGCAAGGATGTCTGAAATAAACATCAATGGTCAGAAAAGATATGCTAAGAAATAATAGATATACTTTAGGAGACTCAATGTACCTGTCAGCACACATTATTAGGGGCAATGATACAAGCACAGAAATGGCTAGGCAATATGGAAACATGGCCCATGATGATAGGGGCCAACCCTGGACAGCAGCCATTTACCTGCATAGTAAATATGACTCAATTATTACAGGTAAGGATTTCTCAGGAACATTAACCTCTGATTACTGCTGAGGTAACCAAGGTACTTAAGCAACCAAGGTTCAAGAAAGAAACAGCATAATTCCTCATTGAGCTGGGACTGCTTATGCAGTTTATTTATTTCTGTGCGCATTCCATAGGGCAAGAAAAATCATTCCACACTAACAACTATGAGTATCATATAGAATTCAGAAAAATATAGGAAAACAACAACAACGAGAAGAAGTGACTGCACTTATTTTTTCAAAATGGATATTGTCATTCTGTTCACACAGAAAAATAAACTGCTATTCTTCCTCCTGAAAGAGAATGTGTGAGCAATCATTGGTGGTGGTTTCTTTATGAGTAAATTAACTCAGTGTTTTCATCCAAACTCTAAAGGAACTATTCAAGGTTTTGAGACTATTTTGAGTTCAGCACTTCGAACAGCTCCTTTCAAGTTAAGGCTGACACTGAGAATGGGTCATTTCTCCAATAACATGGAAGCGACTGGCTACCTCTATCTGTAAGCACTTCTTTGACTGCCAGACCAAAAAACTTTCACTTGCAGCAGAAGGCAGATCATCATAAACTTGAAGGATACTGTGAGCTGTTTACAGTTTAAAGTACATGGCAGTTCTTTGAAATCTTTTTTCTTCCAGTTAAAGAAACTCTTTCACAGATTCAGTAACAAAAGGGAACAGAGTAAGTGAGAAGTCACAAGCTATTTTATTCCACAGACAGAAATAGCACCATGGAAAGCACAGTCACGTGCTCTCAGTTTGTACAAATGCAGAGTAATTTGGAAGTACTACGCTTGGAAAAAATGTGTGTATAGGAACAGGCATCTACTGCACGCTCAGTACTTCCCAAACACTTATATATATGCTACTCATGCCAAAGTTAATATATTTCAAAGCTCGGATATCGTGCACATTGTGATGGCAGATTTATGCACCATGATGACTTTGAAGCAAGTCAAGGTTAAGAACTATGTGAGTGTAGACAAATGCCACATGGATGTGAGTGCCAGGTGCATTATCTGTGTTTGGCTCAGTATGAATATCAGCAGCTGTAATGTTCAAGTTGCCTCCTGCTCCATGTTTAATGAGTGCCATAGCTAGTTGCAGAAATGCATTAGGAGGAGACACTGAAAACAACTGTCCATCATATAAAAAGCACTTAAGATAAACAGATATTCTAAATGTCATTTCAAAATTATTCATTTTTAGTCTGCTGAGTGCTAGGATAGGAATCCCTTTTGGTTCAAAAGCTTCCCATGGAGCCAATGTTAAATTGTCAGTGGTGTCATCTCTCTCTTTTTCTCTCGCTCTCTGAGAGTACTCTTATAAAATTCACAGGGAAAACTGTTTCATAATATTTGTTATCCATGTGTGCACACAAGCTCATTAGCTCATGTTCACAGAGTATGTAAGTCAGAAGTCTACAAATTTAGTGTATCATGTTATGCATATATTTCCCTAGGAGCAAGCTATACCACTAGTGCTTACCCCAGAAGTTACAGCAGAGGCAGTTATGGTGCCTCAGGAACATTACAGTGTTCAGTACAGATGAACAGACAAACAAAACCACGTGGGATCTGAAACAAATGAGTTATCCTAGCAAAATAGGTTTTGGAAAGGTTAGAGTTTTTAGTTTACAGTTCCCCAGACCCTGCAACTAAAATGGCTATCCAAAAAGTATTTTTTACAACTTATGGTGTATAAATTTGAATACATTCTATCTGCTCTGAAACAAACATATCAGAATACAGAAAATGTCTTTCAAAATCATTTCCATCATACTCTGTGATGTACTGCCTGTCTTCATTCAGAACCAAGGCACTATTTGAGTGCCTCTTAGCCGTTTTATTCTGCTTCAATAATTAGGCCCTATGGCTCAAATACATTTCTCAGCTAGATGCCCGCTACAACTACACCCTGTCTTCAGGAGTTACAAATGGGTCTTTGCTATAGAAAACCAAAGATTAAGGATGATCCATAGGGGGCATGCAACAGACCATCCAAAAAGAGCAAGTGGGCTCAATAATGCCTCCCAGACACGAAGGTCCCCATTCCTACTTCAGCAGATCTAAAATGTCTAAATTGAACATTTATATCAGACTTTGAAATGATGTGAACCTAGGGCACCTGCAACCAGCTCTGGACTATGGCACATTCCATTATGAATGGTTGTGGATTTATAATGGAATGACATGGATGGTTTTTATAATCAAAAAACACACTGACCTTAACACTACACAGGTGGAGCAGCATAGTGACTCGTCAATTGTAAGTGCATCAATTCCTGGGGAAAAGTTCAATGAGGTTAACTCAGTATGTATCCCAAAGTGACACATAAATACAGAGACATATATTTATATTTATGTATATATAGAAGAAAAGCGCACAATATTGTCTTATTCCCCCCAAAATACATTCCTATGCCAGTACATATTCATTTCTATTATGGGTTCGAGGGAGGTGAAGAATACACATATTTTTAGCATATTCCTGTTAATCTAATGTTACAGACTTAGGTGATAAGTCAGTAAATTTGATAAAAACAAAAGGAAACCATTATAATTAATTGGAAAGCAACGTAAAATGCATAGTTTTCTCTAGTCTGAGAATATATAATACATTTGTATAATACATTTTGAACTGGTAACTAAATCAAAATGTATTATATAAACACCTACGCTGTTTCCCTGAAAATAAGACATCCCCTGAAAATAGAATCTTGTAGAGGTTTTACTGAATTGCTAAATATAAAGCCTCCCCTGAAAGTAAGACCTAGCAAAGTTTTTGTTTGGAAGCATGCCCGCCAAACAGAACACCTGAGCATGCAGGATGGGTAAATGTATGTACCATAGATTGTTGTACATGGAAATAATGGTAGTAACAAGAAAATCTTGATAGGATTCACAGTCTGGGTATGCTGGTTTGTGATGACAACTACTTACAGTATATAATAAATGTTCTTTTTTTGTTCAACAATAAATGTGAATTCTTTTTCATTGAAAAATAAGACATCCCCTGAAAATAAGACCTAGTGCATCTTTGGGAGCAAAAATTAATATAAGACACTGTCTTATTTTTGGGGAAACACAGTAATAAGAAGTTAAACTGACAGAGCTTACTTGATCACAACAGAACAGATTTGTAATTTCAAACTGCATTCCTTAAACACTTGAACACTGGAGCAAACCCACTGGAGCTTTGGGGGGTGGGTGGGGGGACATTTCATGAGATGGAAGATTTTATTAAAACAACTTTTTCTCCAATTTTTAATATATGGGGAGGAACTGAACATCTAGCTATTTTCTAAAGTGTGCCTTTTAAATAAAAGTTGATCAAAAGTTCCGTATAGTATATATATTCTGTGTTTGATGTAGCGGCTGGAAGATAGCATTGCAATAGGATTTGAAACCCCATGTGGCCATGGAAACCCAGTAGATGGCCCAGAGATAGGGAAATACCTAGGGCAGCTGGGCACCAGCGACTCCTTTCTGCCTCTGTGGGGGTCCCTAAGTAGACTCCATGTCTGATCCGGCATTCAGAACTCTAGATCAGACTCAAATTAGTTGTCTGTGTAAAAGTGCCCTAGGTAATTTACTGCCTTGAACTGTCACTACAGTTTTTAAATCACAATACAGAAGCTAGTTTATTTATCAGTGTCAGAATGTTTATCAGCATTTTGAACAGCCAGAGTAATTATTCTGTATACATCTAAGCTTTAATATAATGCTGACTGCCTGAACTTCCTTCATTTCTTTCATCTCTTAACTTCATTGCTAATCTTTTTTTTCTTTTTTTTTACTTCTTCATACAACCAAGTATATGTGCATCTGCCAATTGGGGATGACATTCAGTATATCTGATGGCAGTCTCTGGTACATAAAAGGATTTTTTTGAGATGAAAGTGTCCATTTTGATCCGTGGTTCCCAATCTTTGGTTCTCCAGGTGTTTTGGACTTCAGCTCCCACAATTTCTAACAGTTGGTAAGATGGCTGGGAATTCTGGGAGCTGAAGTCCGAAACACCTAGAGGTCCAAAGGCTGGGAACCACTGTTCTAAATGTTTTGCGCTACAACTAGAACAATTCCTTACAATTGGCTGTGTTGGCTACAATTTGTGAAAGCTAAAATCTAATACCATTGGAGGGACAAAATATTTATACTATTGGCTTATAGCATAATAAATTTTCACAAGAGAAGCACAACAATGAATACTTTTTATTTAATTTAAGATTAAATTCATTTAATTGGCTCAAAAATGTGGTATCTTAGCACACAGTCATCCAGCATACTGAAGCTGAGAGTAACTACTTGATAAAACATTAAAGTAGTAAAAAACCAAAAAGAACTAGCAAGTTGCAATGTTCTATAATACTGTGCTAAAAATACTTAGCTACACTGAATGGTTTCTGGAGAGAAGCTTCAAAAACTATAGCCCAAAATGAAATAAAAATAATCTTTTAAAATCTTCTAATTTTTTTTAAACATGCCATTGCATTCTAGGATCATTTGGTGTTTTCAACATCAAATGAATTCAGAAGGTTCAAGGCCTTCGATTCGGCATTTAGGGAAATAGCTTTTTATCATTCAGGCAAGATTCATACAGTATAATTATTCCACAATGGCTCATTTGGAATCTTCGTGTCTGAATTCTCAAGTTCTATAAGTATTTCTAAACCCCTCTGTCATATTAACCCGGATCAGCTCCATACAGCATTTAGCTGCTGCGGGCTGATCTAAGGCTACACCGATCTAAGTGGTTAGTGTAAATGAGCCTTTAGTTTCTGTTCCTAATAATACAGAGATGTAAAATCCCAAAGGGAAAAAAAACAGAAACGTTGGTGGGAAACATTTTCAGTTTTCTTTTTTTAATGGGGAAAATTGAACAAATTGATTTTAGAATAAATAAATATTTAAGATAAATAAATAAAATATTATAGATGTATTCTTCCCACATTATCACTAATATATATAACCAATAGACATTCAAGCAAAACTATGAATAATATTTCGCACCATCATACTTCCTTGGAATGTCTTTAATATTTTTACAAAAATACGTGTTTAAACGCCTGTTTGGCACTAGGAAGGGCTAGAATAGACCAAATACATGTTTGCTGTTTTAATAATATTATTGTTTTAATTTTTTTCATACAATTTTAATAGGGTTTTGCACTGTGAATATTTTTGTTGTTGTTTTAATAATATTGCTGTTTTAATAATATTTTTTCATCTGTTTTTAATTGGGGGGGGGGGGGATTAGTCCCTGAAAAAAAACTGGCAAACTTTCTCAAGATGTCATAAATACCACCATATTATTAGTCTTACTAAGAGTTAACCAATAAAACAACAGTCATTTGAATATCTTGAGATGTGTCTTTCATTTCTTATTAAATATTCTATTTAGTCAACTCAATTTTTTTGCTTTATTTTGTTTTAGTCTGCTCTTCATAACTTGCAAAAGGAAAAAAATGTTCCTTTTCAGTTCAGGAGCTCCAGTTATAACAGTAATATTTTAAGAAATGAATTGCATTTATAATTATTTCTTGAATTGTATGTGTGTGTAATTTTAAGTCACCTGTTAATTTATGGTAACCCTATGAACTTCATAGGGTTTTCTTAGGTAAGAGTACTCAGATATGGTTTTGCAAGTTCCTTCCTCTGAAATATAGCTTACAGCACTTAGTATTCATTAGTGACCAAGTACTAATCAGAGCTAACCTTGCTTAGCTTCCAAGATCAGTTAGGATCGGGTGCCTTTAGGATATTACCTTAACTATAGATTAAACTTTAATATAGGGTTGAAAGAGCTATCAGATCCAACCCTCTCATCAATCAAAGGGTCATCAGGTTCAACACTTTGATCAATACAACATCTCCAACAGATAGCTGTCCAGGCTCTGAAGACATTAATATCAAACAATATCTTCTAATGTTCAATCAAAATTTACTCTCCGGAAACTGAAAACCATAAGATCTAGGGCTAGTCTACACAGGCATGAAAAACTAAACTCATTCTGAGGCTGGATCTACACTGTCATATAATCCAGATTATCAAAGCACATAATCCACAAGATCTACTTTGAACTGGATTATATGAGTCTATATTGCCATATAATCCAGTTCAAAGCAGATAATCTGATTTGATATGGCCTGAGTTGACTCATGACTGTCTTCACAATCTTCCTGCACTTCTGGTGAGTATCATGGCTCATATTAGGGTAATCTTCCATTGCTTTACTTCAGGCAAAGTCAAGGGATAGTCTTAGATTTGTTTGAAACTCTGGGGTATCTTCTGGTTTCAGGACAGTTTGGACAATTGGAACATGTCTCATTCAGACTGGGACACTGCCAGGATACTACTACACAGAACAACAACACTACCATGTTATTTTCCCTGAGCCCACTCTCACAAAGAAAAGGAGATGGGTCATGACCTTGTTGCTGTTCTTACCACCCCCGGTCAGCAACGGAGCTCCATACAAATTACTGACCATTGTGGGCACCTCATTCTCACATTAATAGAGGAACCTGAGTGACCAGGAAGAAGGTGGGCAGATAGGATTCCCCCTTCTTCCAGATTTTGCAGGCGCCTCTGCTGATGTCAGACTGGGGCACCCATGACAGCCAAGAGCTCACGTGGAGCTTTGCAAGCGCAGAAGGGGAGATAACAGTCCAGCCTAATTGGACCAAGTGGACATCAGCTTGCTGCCAGATTTGCCAGTAGTGTAGATTTATCCCTAGTTTTACCATCTGAAACAGCCTGCAACCTCCTCTTTGTTGCAGCCCTTGGAGTATTTAATGAGTGCAATCATGTCATTCTACACTACAGTCATTTCTTCAACAAGTTGGACAAGCCCAGCTTCTTCAACTCTCCACATACGCTTTGTTCTCCATACCTTTTATCACCCTTATTAACATTATCTGAAGTTGCATCAACTTGTCTATATCCTGAACAGAACATAGAATTCCAAATGTGTATTAAAATGTGCCAAATATATTAAAATTAAGTGAACCTTTCATGTTTATTACTAACAATATTTACTCAATACCATGTTCACAACCCTCTGCTATCTCATCTGCACGAGGACTCAAGTGAAATTTCAAGATTGAAAAGTTTAATTGCACTAATTTAGCTGTTTTGGATTTGAATACTATACTGCAACTCAGCAGCATGTATTAGCTTACTGATAAGTCAGGGTCCCTAGAACCATAGTTTATTGTGATGAGAGAGTTGGGTCAATACATAAATATGACAGGCTTACTCTCCATGAATTTGTCAAATTGAACCCTGCTAAACTAAATTAAATTACCACAGTATTTGCCAAGAATTCTACAATTCTACATTGTCTAAAGTAGTTTCTTAAATCTATTCTGAAATGACAGTTTCATTGGTTGATCTACAAGCATCACAAGGTAGTTCCCACCCATTCCAGGAACACAAATAAGATTTAGCATTATAAGACAAGTTCAAAATATTCTATCTATTTTTTTATCATAGTATTGATTCATTTCAGTATAGACAGAAAACATTCTATCAATTTACACCAGAATTTTAATCCATTTCAGAAAAGTGCTGTCTCATCAAATGTGGGGCATAATATTAAGCAAATGGAAATAAGTACTAAGTCATAAGTTGTGTGTGCTACATACATAAAACACTATTAAAAAAAAATTAATATGGAGGAAACTGGAACAGATAACAATTGTATTAAATTTGCTCCATTATCTTATTCTGCCAAAACAAACCCTAAGTAATTCAGAAAATCCTTCTTTTGCTATCTTTTGAAAATATTGCCAGTGTAGAAGAGAGTGGTCATAAATGGGTTTCAGCAACACTGTAGAATGAAATGAGAGGGAGCACAGAGAGCAAAAAACTTCTGTCCCAAAGAGGGAGGTATCAGGAGAGCCAAGGGAGCTGAACAGTAGCCTATTAAAATTCCCTTTACCCCAGTGCTCCTATTCAAGAAATTGTTAAAGGAGAAGAAGAGTGTGCAACAACAGGAACATTTTGTTTTTCTTATTGCTTTATTAGATTGTACATTTCTGACTGATATAATTCCTGAGTGACTCAACTATACAGTAATCTTGGTGGACCATTTTGCCTCCTGCAGTCCCCATGGGTGGAACAGAGATATGATACCTGTGTGGAAAGCTGCTATTGAGGAGAGAAGATGAGTTCTACCCATCTGTATCTACATGCACAGTAAGGATATGATCACTGGACTAAATGCACATGATTTGTCAAAGAATCAGAAACACTAGAAATAAAACATATGTGTGAGGTGATATGGCAATCATGATGTGTTTGTATGCCAAAAGTAGATATAAAAACTTTCAGACATTATGTTAAATTTTGACATTCCACAGTTCACCTATAAAAAGAGGCACAGAAGAATTTAGAATAAGCGTATTAATCTAGATGAATTTTTGCTTAAAGCAGAACGAACACCCACACGAGAAAAAGGTGATTTACTCAGGGCTTTTTTTTGGGGGGGGGGATTACCATATGTCTTTCATGCTAAGAAGCAGTTACTGTATTACATCCTATGAGTCATAGAAGTTTCTAGAAACCTCACCAAAATGTATAAGCTGCACACCAGTAAAACTGAAAAAAAGTTATCATAGAAATCAGCATGCGGTTGGTCTTAAGTCAAAATGCTACACAATTTCAGGAAAATAATTAAAAGAGGTAAGGCAAATGTGTTAAGGAAAGCAATATATATAAATATATTGTATGACAAATGATCTAGTTAAGTATTTATTTATTTTTTTAATTTCCACAATCAATTTAAAGTTTAAAACCCCACCAATATAAACTCTAGAACAAGAACCCCATAATATCCCACCCCATAATGTCCCCTATCCATACTAACATAGATTAACAACTAACTTCTATCCTCTCGTTTAAAATAAAATAGTGAACAATTAAAAACACAAACCAAAAAAAACATTAAAAACACATCTAAATTTTCCCCTTCTCAAGCAATGGCAGCAAACTTTTACATATGCTTCTTGCTCTATTTATTTGCATTTCAGCTTCTACTAAATATAAATCAATATATTTAAAATTAATACATAATTCATATCAACAATTCATCCTTTTTGAGAAAAATTACAATACTTATATATTTTTGTAAATTCATGTTTAGAAAGGGAAAGAAGAGAGAAGGAAGTCTTCTCCAGCTAACAAGTAGGCTCTTAAATCTTCTGGTCAAATTTAAACAGAGGTAAGTGAGAAGCAGAAAAACCTGCCTTAAATTTTGGAAAGTTCACTCTTCATTTAATTTGATTTATAATGGCGGTGGAAGGATGCCCTGTCCTGGAGTTCTTCAGCTTTGTAGCTAAGGCAAATTTTGCAGAGGAGCTAAGATGCCCACCAAAGTCTTATCCCTGACTGCTACTCCCTTTGGAGTTAACAGATCACATAAGACAGAAATTGGTATTTATGAACATATCTGCCATTCTGGTATCCTGGGAGAGGCAGAATGAACAAAACTGGACACTGTGATCTAGAACACACTGTACCTTCCAGCATTTTGCTTTATGTTAAAAGGAAAAATCAGCATGTATTCTTGGCCAAAGCATCCTATCCAATGAATATCAAAGTGCACCCTTAACTACAGTATAGAAAAGCTAAGTATAAAAACTGAAAATCCATTAAAAGTTATCTCAAAAAGTACAGAAAATATTAATGTAATAATTTTCTGCATTCCCTTGATGTATTCAGAAGAATAAAATAAATCAGATTAGTGGTTTCAAATGGTGGTGGGGAGGGTTGCACATTTTTTTTCCATTTTCTATTTGAAAAAATAAACAAAAAGGTGTGATTGACCCTGGGGTTCGCAGGAGGCCTCCAGAGGATCATTCACACTTTTTGTCTATTTTTTCAAAAACACTTTTTGCTCTGAAATGCTCCAATGCGTTTTCTATAGGCGTGGGGGTAGGAGCTCAGGCCTTTAAAAAAATCTACCCCTTTGGAGTGAGTATGGTAGGTGAAATAAAATAAATAAATGCATTGCCATATAATGCAGTTTGAACACACTCCCTTCCTCACAGAGCACAGAACACAGAGCTGCCCATCTCTGTGCTGAGCAGACATAAAAGACTCTCTTCCATCAAAAGAACTGAGAAAAGAGAACTATGACCAGGAATTGTAATGATGTGAGGCGGGCAGATTGAGATGAAAACAAGATTAACAGGGGTCTAAAGCTACAGTACAAGTTATGTTGGGCTTAATACGCAATACTCTATGAATTGAGTTCCTTTTATGAAATAATGCAGGAAAGGCAGAAAAAGCTTAAAGAAGAGAAATCACATGTAACTAACATCTGGAAAAGTCTAATAATTGGTACTGGTGGTCAAAAATACAACTGCTGGCCAAAGATGCAATTCTGCAGTTCCCACTGATATAGAGAGATGAACACATTGATATATGGTACAGGGTGTTGGGGAGGCGGTTGTGGAAGAGTTGTGGGTCCATGCACTAATTACAGGACACTTAGCCAAAGTGGATTTTGCCCAGTTCCAGCAAAGCTCATCTTGTCATTTGAGATTATCATTTTTGTCTCAAGTAATTCTAAACTAGTTGTACTGTGTGCAAAAGTCTTCTCTAAGAAGTAGGTCAGCATAGTAAATAATGTATCACTGTCATCATTAAAAATTATTCTTTTACATCAACATTTCCTATAGGCTTGTTCCTTCCAAACACTGAAACAGAAGCTTTCCAAATATCTTTTAATTAATCTAAAAGACCAAAGACAAAAAGCTAGAGAAATTCACATACAGAAACACGCAAAACAATCAACAAGATATAAGCTATATAATAACCTCCTTGATTTTGGCTGAAAGTAGAAGAATTCGTCCAGTGGAGAAAAGTAATAACAGGCAACAAAGGACACTAAGGATATTTTATAGGTGGAAATTCTTTTAGAAGCATTTGCAATGTTGTGGTATAGCACAAGAAGATGACAAGATCTGGAAGGGCTCTTGGTCAGCAGTGGTTCAGGCATTATTAGGAACTTGGTCAGCTCCAAGCAAGTATGGACAACATGGCTACGATAAAGCAAGGCAGGCTGGACACAACCCCAAAACAAAAGGGGTGGGCAACTGTGGAAGACTAGGAGGTTATGTTAGCTCTCCAGGAGACTTTGAAAGGCTGCATCTGCACAGTTGTTTTTGAAAATTTTCACAAAATTATATTTTGTCACCTTAGGCATCAAGGTGTTCCTCACTAGCTTGGAATGCCCTCCACACTATCTAGAAATTGTTTTTAGTTACTTTGGAAATAATTCCTGACCCTAAGGAGTTCTGGATCTGGGACCCACAAAAACAGCCTAGGACTGCACGAGACTCACAGCTTATACTTTATCCACCTCTGATTTAGATGTTGCTTCAACTTACTTAAGGCTCTATGGAGGATTTAACGAAACCTCAGTTCAGTGATAATATGACCTTATCAGGCCAGAGTGACCTTATCAGACCATAAGATTGTCTGGAGTCAGCACTACTGGCAAACATCATCCCATTGTGCATTTTCCTCAGAATTGATAATCTCATCTCTGAAGAAAGAAGTCACTCATCTGGATGGTTTATGTCTTATTCTGTAAAACAATGGGGCTATGTGGTTGAAATAAGAATTAAGCAAAATTCTGAAAACTCTTAACACTTCCCCAAAATCTGGAAAAATTGGTCTTTTTTCTGTTCAAAACACATGTTGAAAATCTTTTTAGTTGCACAATGTGAACAATTCCTCTTTTCTTAGATTATGTGTGGTCTATGCATTGTGCTTTTATTTGAATGACAAAGCTCTGAGCAACTAGTTATTCATGCATCATGCTTAATGACATCACATGGGGCCTTCTCATATGACATCACTAGACCCCATCTGTGAAACATTACCAGAGGTCATTCTTAAGTTTCAGGTTTTAGCCCAGAAATGTCAGCCGTTGACATCCTTCTGACTTGTGGGTGAATGCTTGGGGTTTACTGAAGCAATTAATTGAGTTATCCTTGTAGCCTGCTAGCAGTTCTTTTGCTTGTGTGATTCTAATGCACTGGAAGAAGACTTGTCCTCAAAGTAACATCTTCCACTAGACAAATGCAGTGGTGCATGCTCTTCTAAAGCACCTCTATAAAAACCTGAGCTTGCCGATCAGGGACGGCCTTAGGTATAAGCGAGGGAAGCTTTTGCGGTGGCGCTGATCCCTTAGGGGGCGCTGTTGAGGCATGCCCGGTTCAGCGGGGAGAGAGAGAGAGAGAGAGAGAGAGAGAGAGAGAGAGAGAGAGAGAGAGAGGCAAACAAAAGTTTAACTCTCTGCCTCAGAACTGCCTCTGCCTCTGACTAAATCCCCAGCCAGATGCTCAAGAGCAAGAGGTGCACCCAAACCTGGGAGAGAGTCTCTTGCTGCTGTCGCCTTTGCCTTTGCTCCTGCGGTGGCTCCCAGTTCCTCCTGCTTCCCTCCTTTGACTCCCTCGAGCTCTGTGAGTGAGTCTGTGTATCTCCCTTTTCCCCTGGCCGAGGTCCACGGGGTCCTAACGCCTGCCCTTTCCTCCTCTTATTCCTAGTTTAAAAAAAAAAAAACTAGCTCCTTCCATACTGCCCCTATATCCCAGGATTTGATTCCCTACACTGCCAGATAATCTGTGATAAGAAAATAATCTGGGATCAGATCCTGGGAATTAGGGCAGTGTAGATCCAGCCTGAGTCCCCTTCCACACTGCTGCTGTATCCCAAAATCTGATCCCAGATTATCTGCTCTGAACTGGATTATATGAGTCTACACTGCCAGATAACCTGGGATAATAAAATCATTTAGGATCAAATCCTGGGAATCTTATCCCAGATTATATTCTTATCCTAGATTATATGGCAGTGGAGACTCATATAATCCAGTTTAAATCAGATCATCTGGAATCAGATCCTGGGACATAAGGTAACGTAGAAGGGGCCTGATTTCCATTATTAATTCCAATGGGTTTAACATGAGGGGGGAAACAAACCTCAATTAAGGTATTAGTTTTTAAGTGTGTATATCTTTTTTTGGGACACCTTGTTTAGAGCAAGTTCAGATGGAAAGTGGGGCTCTTAACACAGGAGGATTAAAGGCATAATAATCTATCCACACTGACATTTCTATGCAGATTCAAACCAGTATTGTAAGGGGGGAAATGCAGAAAATCCTGGAACAAATTGGAAGCCTGAAAGAGGAGGGAATTGCACCAATCGCAGAACCTTGTTCCTCATTAAGGAGTTTGCTGGAGTTCTCAGGAGTTTGTAGGAAGCGGCATGTAAAGAATCAGCGTATATTGGGAAGAGGGATGGGGACTTGATTTCTCCTCCATGCAATTGTGATAGAGGGGCTCTGATTCTCTCCGTCTGCATTGATCAACTAACCTGGATTCCCAGCTATATGCGGTTGATTCCTGTAGGTTTTTTTGGGCTGTAGGGCCATGTTTTAGAGGCATTCTATTCTGACGTTTCACCCCCATCTATGGCAGGCATCCTCAGAGGTTTAAGGTCTGTTGGAGACTGGAGAAGAACCTAAAGCCCGAAAAACCTACAGCAATCCAAAAAATACACTACTTTCTCAAAATGTTAATTGTCCCCCACCCCATTAGTGTTTCTTTGTATTGACTCTTGTTTTCTAAAGTTTTAATTTGTATTTATTTTACTCTTGGTAACTGAGAGCTGATATATATTTCTTAGGACCCGACTGGTTTTTTTTTTGGGGGGGGGGGGGGGGAATACTGTTTGTTTATGCTTGAAAATTACCTAGGGCTGGCCCTGTTGCCGATTCCACTCCTTTGGCACTGATTGGGTAGCAAACAACATAGTGACTGCTACTTTAGTGGTGCTCAATCAAGCAAAATTCCCCCAAGCTAGAGTACTGCCACTAGCTCCATGTGTGCAGATGCATTCACACACACACACTTGCTTCCATTAGTGTATGCAAATGCGGTCTCTGCATCTCTTCCATGTTTACTACAGCCTGCAAAGCTCAGAATCAGTGTAGCTTTTTGCCATCTGAAGATGATGTGCTTGTTAGCAAGGCTCATGAGGCACGCAAATGGGAGTCTTTGACTGCAGAAACACAAATGAATAAGATAATTAAAATCTGACTCTGGGGAAAGCAAATGATATTATTTGCATTTTTAACTTGATTTTAGTCCCTAGGCAGTTAGTGACATATTGTAAGAAATTAAAAGTACGTTTCTCTAGTACTATTTTTGTATTTATTATTTTTGTGTCCCTTTTATATTGTTATCAGAATGCAGAATAAATGAATCTACAAAATAGAGAAGGAAATTCCACCTTGATGTTTCTGCAAAGGATTTATGTCGATTCCAGTCAGAGTAGCAAAATAATTTCCCCTGATTTTTTAAGCTACATAGTTGTTTATTGCTTAGACTCACAAAAGTCCCTTCTTATAAAGATTCCTCTTTTTGATTTGAAATATAAACCCAAATGTGCTATAATCCATAAGATTTTATCACAAGTAATGCATTGCACTCGGAAAAGGAGGCTGTCACTCAATAAACAAAAGCCTTGGTTACTACAACAGCACACAATGTTGCCATAATGCATTTTCAACAATGGATAAAGGGAGAGATCAAAGAAGAATACTGAGAAAGTCTAGTTCCCCTACTCACAAATTTGACATGTATAATGGTTTGTGCAGGACAAATTGATAATATGTGCATCAGCATCAATTCTATTTTAAACATTATTATTTACTTTTCAGTCATTTATTGATTCACATACCCAGACATTTTCTACAGGCATGTGGAGCCATAAAATGCTGTGAGATACCTTTGGCTTTGACCACAGGCAATTCTCTCTCATCTTTTCAATTCTGTTCCATACCTAAACTGCCACTACACTCTAGAATTAATGCAATTTGACACAGCGTGGATTACCATGGCACTATGCAATAGAATCCTGGGATTTGTTGTTTGGTAAGACACCAGCACTCTTTGGCAGAAAAAGCTAAAGATCTTGTAAAACTACAACTCCTATGATTTCAAAGCAATGAATCATGGCATTTAAAGTGATATCAAACTACATTGATTTTTTACGGGAAGTGCACCAAAAAAGATGGGCACATATAAACTGGGAAGTAAGGTTACCAAAATCTCCAGAAACTGGGGTTGGAGTGGGCAGGGAGACTGTGACAGCACGTTGATTCCTTCTTAACTTAGGTACCTGGAATCACTACAGGGACAATAAAGAGCTATGGTGCGAGAGGCAGCCAAGTCAAACATGAAATAAACATAACTGCTGGGAGGAAAGTTTCACCATCCCCAAAGAGGTCAAAGAGCCACCCAGCTTCGTGACCATGGCTTTTACACTATGACTTTAACACTATATTACACAACAGAAGAAACAGGTACATTTTTTTTTCAAATTTTTCTCATCTTCTCTTCCTCATGCTTCCACTGTCTCCTTATTTTCATTAAACACCATCCAACTGCACCTAAGGCTAGTAGCACCACCTTGGATTCTTCCAGCACCCGCAGAGTGTGGTATTGCTCAACTTGAGAAGCACAGCTATAGAGCAAAGAAGCATTCCTCAGACAATGCAGAAATATGAAAAAAATAGTTTTAAACAAGAACGTCCTGCATTGTACTTAACTATTCAGCATAAAATTGATTTAGAAGTCCCTGTATAAAGAGTATTTCATATTCAACGTATGTTGAACTACACAGCTTCTTTTTTTAAACAGACCTAAAATAACAATGTTAATATTCCTGGGAGCTGCAGATAATTAAAGCAGCAGCTCTGTGGCTGCTTGCCAATTAGAAGCCATCAACTGCACACCCTCCTCCCAATTTCTGAAGTATTCACACAATGAATATAGAGCCACCTGCAGTACTGTTTATTTTATATATTATTTTATGTTATTATCCTACCACATGCATTTCAGATGGCTATAGGAACTTTCTAAAATCAATTATTAAATATTAAGGAGTCTAAAATATATTAAGCAGTTGTACTGACATATCACCAGCGTTCCTGTCCTTTGAAGCACAAGTGGTTATTGTATAAAAGATTTTAAAGTTACTTTTTGAACTAGTATTCCCAGCATGTTCCATCTGGAGACTTCTGGGAGTTTCCACAAAAAATCCTTAAATTAATGCTTTATCATCTTTATGCCTAATTAGAATTTTCTGCAGTATGTTTTACATAACAGTCAGTAGATCTACATAATACAATAAAGTCCAATGTTTCTCTTTTTTATGCTTCAGCTTATGTTCTGGATATTCATTCTTTGGAAAGAAATAATGATCTGTGATTAGCATTCCTCCAATCTCCTGTTAAGAGTGATACCTATCCTTTTGGTCTCGAAAGTGAGTTCATTCTCACTTCTGGGTTTAGACCAGAATGGGAATTGTGGGCACTCCAGATCTCATTGGACACTGACTCCCAGCAGTCCAAATAAAATTAGTCAATGTTGAAAGATATTGGATTTGTGTCTCAACATTTGAAAGACCACATAATCTCCATTCATGCCTTACTGCTCAAGGGTGCATTATTGAATTGTTTGCCCTAGGAAGAATTCTAAAGAAATCTAGTAGGAGAGAATGTTCCATTGAACATAGTGTGATTTATTTTGAAATAACTATGTACATAATTCTGCTGTTAAGTCTAAGTACCAAGGGACGGACTGTGGTGCAGCTGGTTAGTAGCCAGCTGCCACTATGACCAAGAGGTCATGAGTTCGAAGCCAGCCCTGCTCGTTGTTGACCTAAGCAACCTGAAAGATAGTTGCATCTATCAAGTAGGAAATTTAGGTACTGTTAATTTACGACACCATAAAAATCATCCAGCAGCATTTGGAAGGAGGAAGTATCCATCAAGGACTCGGTGTCACAGTGGATGGAGAAGCAGCTGCTCCCCGTGAATCGAGCATACCCTCAGTAATCTGGAAGCAGGAGAATGTTAAATTGCCTCTGTGTCTCTGTCTCTCAATGTTCATATGGCATTGAATGTTTGCCATGTATGTGTACATTGTGACCTGCCCTGAGTCCCCTTCAAGGTGAGACGGGTGGAATATAAATACTGTAAATAAATAATAAATAAATAGAAGGGAAATGACCAATCCATATGATCCTTAGCTCTGTAAGCCTCTTGACTGCATCTATACCAGGCATGGGCAAACTATTTTGTGAGGCCTGGCTGGGAGGGCCAGGCCAGGAGGGAAGGGGGCCAGGCACATGCTGAGAGAAGAAAGGGCCGGGAGAAGATAGGGCCGGGAGGGGGCAGGGCAGGGCCTGGGTTAACTTCAGGTTGTCCTCCCAGCATAAGAAAGGGGCTGCTCACCCTATCCCTATGACAGGGATGAAGGCGGGACATGCGGCGACTGACCCGATCCTCCCCTCTGATCCCCTTCCCCATTCTCCTCCTCAATCCTCCTGCTTTCCTCTTGGCATTATGCCAGAAGGAGGGAGAGAGAGGCGGTGGTTGATAGTGTTCTGGAGGGCCCTCAGCCGCTGTGTGCCTTTTTCGAACCATCCTCTTGGCATAAGGATGGAGCTGCTCGCACTGTCCTTATGCCGGGAGGAGGTTGAGACACACAGTGGCTGAGAGTGCTCCAGAGGATTCTCAGCTTCTCAGATGCTGTGGGCCACTGTGTCCTTCTGCCAAGATGACAGGGAAAATGAGGAGGGCCTGAGGTAAGCACCCGGGGGGGGGGGGGGGGGCGCATCTGTCCCCCGGGCCTTAGTTTGCACATGCCTGATCTGTACTGAATATTGAGGACCATGCAGTGTTGGATCAGGCAACAGGCAGCCACAAAATGTATGTGAGCTGATCTGGATTGAACCAGAGATGCACTTAATTCAGTTATACCCTGGGTTAAAACAACTCAGCAGAAAACCTGGATCCTGCACCAGGATTTGGAGTTTTCCCTGAGTTATGACAATCCAGTTAGCTGCAGACAGTCCTGGGATCAGGTGGCTTGCATTATGGAGCTGTGTAGAAGTGTACTCTGACTGGCTTGTTCCTGCTGTTTGTCTGAAATCAGAATTCCACCTGGCAAAATAACTAGTCCCAACAAAAGAATTCGGGAAAAGTAACGGGCACCATAGGAGATGGAAAAAGAAAATGGAATGACCACAGGTAATCAAGTAGATTAGGGCATAGAAAAACATTCTGTCAGGAGAAATGACAATTTCATTTAACTGAATATTTTTCGATTCCCAACATTTTAACTGTACAGCTTGAATTCTTTGGTGAATTATGTGCCATGCAACCATAGGATCAGTTCTGAACAGCATTTTCAATAAGACAATCAGATAATATACAGTGGTGGATATGAGACAGGCTGGAAGAGGAGTAAGAAAGAGGAACAACCTATGTTATAAAGAAGTTATAAGACATTTCAGAAAATCTGGCATGACTTCTATGATCTTGCTAAAACTTTACCACACATCAATGGCTTTCTGCCCCCTGCACTATCACGTCTGGGTAAGATAAAAAAAATCAGCTCGTGATCTGTTTCCCTGAGAAAAGGTATCAGGAAAGGGAATAACTAGAAGGGAATTAGAACCCGAATGGAGTGGAGCAGTAGCACTATACATAGCTAAAAGAGACATACATTGAAAGGAAGGAGAAGGATTAAATCCACACTTACACCTGAATGTCTTGATATTCTTTTTATTTATTTAAGACTTTTAGAACCAATTTTGAGTAGGTAACAATTTATTTAAAATGTTACAGAAGCAACAAATATAAAAGAGGCTTTCTGCTCCTTTGAAAGATACTATATAATTTCTTAGTTTTAAGCAAAATAAGGAGCAAATTAGCAACATTTTCTTTTGCAGGGTGACCTCATATGTAGGATAATATTTTAGTCATAAGATTAAATTACATTAGAAATTAATGTATAAATCCAAGGGAAGAGAGCAGGTTATCTCAGAATTTCTGTGTAAGACATTCCCTCTGCTCAGAGCAAAAGCCATTACTTGATTAATGACTAATTCACAGGTAGACTAATAACAACATTCAATCCGCAACCAAACAGGCAAACTGTTTCTGCTCTATCTGAAGTAATGCTGCTGACATAAAAACTTTATCTGTATTTTTCAAAGATTTGTGGGATAGTCGTTTCACGTATGCAAATTGGTCTTCCATTCACTGAACAAACGAAGAACATGTTATTGAGAAATTGTTTCAATGCATCTATGTTCTTTAATTACAACACTTTGGGTCCTTCTACACTAACTATATAATGCAGTTTAAAGATGAGTCAACACTGCGATGGTCACAAAATATACACCAACAATGAGCATGGCACCACGCATCTAAAGGTTATACAACACATTAAAAAAAGTCTCAGGAAATTCTGGGTTCAGACAAAAAATACATTGCAGCAAATGCCAGTGTTCCCCAGATCAAGAACAGATACCCTCCCGAGCTGAACAACAGTAAGGAGACTCAAATGGGGGCTGCTGAAAAATGCGCCAAGGGCTTTCTGGGAAGCAGGAGGCTAATCAACCCCCTGGGAAGGGTAAATGACTGCCTCCACTGATAACTGTCCATTTCCCCTTTTTTCATCCTGTATGCTTCTGGTTTGAGATCTAGTTCAATGTAATCACCTTCTTGACCTGAAACCAGTTTCAGACATGGCAATTTGATCACCTGTGCAGCAAAACCTGGTCCTCCCAAACTGTTTCCAAGATGTATTATAGTGTCAGTGTAGATGCACACTATGATATTCCCTAACATTCTCTGGATCCAGCTTGGTATAATGGCTTGAGCATTGAATTCTGAAGACAACAGTTTGACTCCTTACTCAGCGCACTTTCACACAGTAGCTATAATCTGGAAGAGAACGGATTAAAAGGAAGAGTGGTCAGATAACGTTTGCGCTAAGGAGGTATTTGGATGCAAAACTTGGATGCAATAGAAAGATCCCATTAAATACAGCTAAATTTTGTGTTAGACCCAGAATTGATGATAATCGCCAGTTCTTTTTGTTCAGAAGTGAAATAAGGATTTGAAGTTGGGTAACAAATCCTGGGTAGGGTTCAAACCAAGTAATGTAGATGCAAATGTAACAACCATAATTTACACCAGAGTGGAAAAAATGATGCCAGAAAGTTAAGGATGGGCCTCAGGAATACACTACCTTCATCTTGCTCTACTTGCCTGTAATCTTCCATCTGGTTGACTATTTATAGCATTTAATCATCAAGTGAATCAGAGGTAAGCAAAGCAAGATGGAGTTGTTATGTTTCTATCTGCCAAAGTACATGGTCCCTCGGTGTGACCCACCATAGGAAGCTCTATATTGTTGCACTTTCAAATGTCATTAAAATTTGAAACACGGCATCAATATAACAGATACAGGTAGTCTTTGGTGCATTACAGCTGCTAGAACAGTGCTGGGAACTATTATAGATTCAACATTAATTGATTGATTGATTGATTGATTGATTTGCCATATTTATATCCTGCCCTTCTCACCCCCAAGGGGACTCAGGACAGCGCACATAAAGGCACAATTCGATGTCATACAATACATATCCAGCAAATAAACATACTGTATATATTACAACAACTGCTAAAAACATTTCAACAATTAAAAACATTAAATCACATAATCCAATATCATAATCTAGGCTGTTTCAACCATCATAGCACCATTCCGCATTCACATATTGCACTGGTATATTATCCAAAAGTTTGGTCCCACATCCACGTTTTCAGTTTTTTTCCCAAAGATCAGGAGAGAGGGGGCTGATCTAATATCACTAGTGGAGGAGTTCCACAACTGAAGGGCCACCACTGAGAAGGCCCTGTCTCTCCTCCCACCAACCGCACTTTCGAAGGAGGTGGGACCAAGAGCAGGGCCTCCCCAAACAATCTAAAAATAAAGGGTGATATGTTCGGATAGGTAAGCTGGGCCAAAACTCTATCCACTATAGATCAGGGAAGAAAAGAACAGAAGTTGAGTAATATCACTTTGGGATATTGAATCTTATCATAATATATTATATTATAAGCAATAGCTACACATACGAATTTCAGATGAAAAGCCCTACAAACTGAAATTCTACTGTGCTAATTCACTGACAACAATATAGCTGTTTGAAGTTGTTACGACGTACTGACTACATTATCCTAAGACTTTATTCACAAAGCACGTTACAGGGTTTCCTCATCTGCACTATTTATTCAATCGAGCCTACTGATTACAACTGCTTAGGTTTCCCCACAAAGGAAAATAATAATAACAATGACCTGACAACAATTGGAAATGAAGTAATACATCATGATGAGCAACCTCACTTCACTACACACTTTGGGGGTGGGGGGAAGGTATCTGACTTAATAGAAGGGAACATTGAATCATAGCTTTCATTCCAGCAAGATCTATTGACATCTTGATTTCTAACATTCACCCATGTGAAACTGTAACACATAAAAGAGCAGAAATTACAAATAAAGGGTAGGAAGAGGACAAAAAGAAACAAAACAGATAATGTTGAACATGTTACTCTTCCAGATTGAACAGGACAAGAGATAAAAAATGTATTCATTTAATGAAATAGGGATTGGCAGAAAGATTTCAATTTATTTATGCATCAGTAATAACTTGATTAGTCATTGTACTAAACTGACAGTTTTTCAACACAGCCTTTCTTAGAAAGTGCTAAATCTGGAAATAGGATATTTTAAAGATCTGACCAATCGTCTTCCTCACTATGGTATCTCTGACCTCTTCAACTGGAGGTGCTTAGCTTTAATCTTCTACAAGCAAAACACGTGCTCTACTGCTCAGATTAAAAACCTCACCTGGGTGCTACGTTCATCATTGTTGAAATCAGTTTCATTTAGATACCATGTATGCTAAATGCAACAGACCTAGCTACATTGATCACTGAATGTAATTCAAAACTAGCTTCAAACTGAGGTAGCTAGACAATAGATGTTTTGGCCTTCAACTCCCAGAAATCCTGGCAGCTGGTAAACTGGCTGGGATTTCTGGATTTCTGGGAGTTGTGGGCCAAAACACCTGGGGACCCACGGGTTGAGAACCACTGGGTTAGTGGATAAGAAGTTAAGGCGTTACATAATAGAACTAACTTAACAGTTCTATTTATGTGGGTTAGCCACAAATCAAATTAATCTCTTCACCTTTCAGTTTAAGCAATGGATGGGATTGGACATTTTGGTTAACTTTCAGTTCCACCTGATTCCTCTAGGAACCAGGGCATAAGAAAGTTTGCATGAAAACCACCTTAAATGTATATCTAAATGTATAATTATGTAGGTTTTTAATGTATATTTTAATTTTTTATTGTAATCTTTTAATTTTGAAAGACTTTTAAATCTGATATAAACTGTTTTTCTGATGTATATGTTTATATTGTAAGCCGCCCTGAGTCCCCTGATGGGTGAGAAGGGTGGGGTAGAAGTTATGTAATAAATAAGTGTTGGAAATGCCAAGAGCAAGAGGGCTATTTCTACCATATGTGGTGGTCATGCACTAAAACAAAGAAGTACTGGAAGGAAATACACAAAGAATGTGAGAAAATAATGAAAAAGAATATCCAGATGAGACCAGAACTGTATCTACTAGGTTTGAAAAATATGAAGTTAGACGCAAATGAGGAAAAGATCTTAAATTATCTAGTCACAGGTGCCAGAATAGTATTTGCCAAAGTATGGAGATCAAACCTAATACCAACTACGGAACAATGGCTATCAAAGATATGGGAAATAAAGAATATGGACAAACTGACATTCCTAATGAAGAAGCATCTAGGAAGACCAATGAAAGAGAATGACTGGTCAAATTTTGAGGAATACGTAAGGTTAAGAAGAGAAAAAATGAGGAAAGCGACTTGAGAAACAGAAAACTGGGCATATGTAAAAAATGGAAGAAAATACACAAAGAAGAGAAGATTTCGCTACATCATGATAATTGAAAATCTCCTATAGCAATGCTGCAGGAAGTACTAAGAGAAGATATTTTTCCACAAACTAAATCATTCCACACTCCTCTCTACCCTTATCATCCCTTTCTTCCTTCACTACCTTCCGCATGAAAGTCCCCCCCCTCCCCAACCACTCTAAAATCCACTCCTATCCTTCCCCCCTCACAAAGTGATTTACCCTAAGTTTTTAACTATGTATGAAAAACTATCAATAAAAATTATACAAATAAATAAATAAATAATAAACAAATTCCCACAAACATGTGCAAAAGAAAGCCATTATGTGCATCAGTGTTCTGTGGTTTCTGTAATCACCATCCGGGCTTCAAACTGGTTCCAAGATTCCCAATAGAAGGCAAACTGTACACATCTAAAAATAAATGAGAGAACCAGAGCAGTTTGAAGGAGAAAGTTACTCTTTCTCTACAGGGCAGGAGATGTTCTGCATCCTCATCAATATCATCAGCATTTATTTATATAGCACCATCACTGTACAAGCAAAGGAACAATAAAATGGCTCACTGCCCTCATTGAAACAGGCCTGCCTTTCAGTCCTACCACCAACACAGACATGGTTGAGGAGGACACAAGATAAGGACTTCTTAATGGCTGTTCCACAATGGAAAGCTAGGCTTGGTCCATGCTCTGCTCTCCCTTCTGGTCAATCAAATATGTTTTTATTTAAACAGGTCATTAGCTGGTTGCCACACATGGTTTTTTAATGGGGATGCTTTCGTTTTTATCTTTATCTGTTATGTTGTAAAGGTCATTTAACAGTTTTTAATTCAGTATTATTTAAACACACACACAAATATATATACATATTCTTAATTTTTTTTACTGACACTGATTTTATTCTGTCTTGGGCCCCTTTGTAAAACAGGATATAAATTATATTACCATTATTAAGAAAACGAAAACTATCTAGCAAGGCTTAGGATAATTCAAAATGGTCTAACCCGATGTGTACCTCCTTCTTCATCTTCACATGTTACCCTTCTAGTTCATTCTGCTCCTAATTCATGTGCTGTTGCTGCCAGATGCTCCCAACACTCTTCACGACTCCTGCCATATGGCTGTGTATGCTGGAAAAAGCCTAAACCACTTGCTCTTATTCATCCCCCGAAACCACTGCTTGTTATACAGACTTTTATTAACTATTAACTGTCAACTACCAGTTAGCCTTTCCCTGTCTTCATTATTCCATTATTCATTTTCATTGTAAACTCTTATGGATATAGGATCACATCACTTCTCTGTTTTTTAATGCAGCCATTATTCAGCTTGCACAAGATAAATATTCATTTGATGTCAGGTAGCACGTATGCTGCAATTCCACAGATATCCAGGAAAATTGCAGAATGTGTTACAAAGTTCCTGAGAATTTCATTTAAAAGTAAATTCTCACTGTCATTTTATTTCTGCACTCTTGCCACATTTCCATAAATATACACACTTTTTATTATAAAAAGCAGAAAAATATAACATAATTTTAAAAACATATTGGCAACAATGAAATGGATCTGTAAGAAATCAGCAATGTTTTACGGTGTTCTCATACGCATGTCTATTCAGTGACATAAATATGAAACTGATTCTTTAGTCCCACTAGAATTTAAGTTAAATCCAGATGTCCTCCAATTAAGGCTCGTGGGCTGGATGCAGCCCTCCAACTTCATATATCTGGCCCCCATCCTAAACTTTAGACTTAGGGTCACCTTAAGTTTGAAACAACTTGAAAGCACACAACAACAATCCAAATTAACTTAACTATCTCATCAGTCAAAAGCAGGCTCACACTTCCCATTGAAATAATGGTAAGTTTATGTTGGCTAAAATTGTTCTTCATTTTAAATATTGTATTGTTTTTCATGTTTTTGCATTACCAATAAGATATGGGCAGTGTGCATACATATAGGAATCCGTTCATTTTTTTCAAACTATAGTCTGGGCCCCCCAACAGTCTGAGAGACCATGAGCTGGCCCTCTATTTCAGAGGTTTAAGGATCCCTTCTCTGATCTTATTGATTTTAATAGGCTTAAATTGTAACACGGACCTAAAAACTGTAAAGGCACCAGATCTCATTTGACCTGAGAAGCTAAGCAGGTCAGCCTTGGTTAGTACTTGGATGGGAGACCACCAACAAATACTAGGTCCTGTAGGAACTGGCGAACCCACTTATGAGTATCTCTTGCCTAAGGAGTCAGGGGACTGTCATGCAAAAAGTCACAGGTAAATTGTAATATTTAAAAAAACTGAACTAAACAACAGATCATCCACAGGGTTTCCACGGCCAAGCAGAATTTGGAACCCTAGTCTTCAGAGTCATAAGCCAATGCTGAAACCACTACACTATATTTGGCCTGATTACATTATTATTACAGTATTATATTTAAATCATGTCCATAATTGAGAATGCAAAATTAAAGCTATTTAATTCAAACATAAGTTTAAGTTTCTTTAATATTATTTCCATGTACATCCAGCCCCTGTATTATGAAAACAAAGAAGCTTGCCTTGATTAAGCATCCATTGAGCTACTGAAAGGCACTTCACAGATTCACGTGGAACAAGACATTATGAGAGCACTCTAGCTTGCTGACAAAGCAGCTACCCCCAATGTACTGAATAATGGCTTTTAAAAAGAGGCTTGAATGCCAATATGATATTTTAAAAGATAACTAAACAGGGAATGTTAATTCTGTAATTAATTTTTACTTATTCGCTCAAATAAAACCACCATCCATAGTGCTATCTTGGTTTTCCCCATCATCTGACAGTGTAGTGTAAAGTTAAAATCTATTGGTTGTGAAAATCTTATGTTGCCATGGAAACTAACATGGGTTGTCATGGAAATTACTATGTCCAATTTAGTACTGCATCTTCACCACAGGATGTAGTCAGGAAGAAATGGCTCCTTGATGAAGCATTAACATTTGCAGTGGAGCTGCTTCTGACCTAGATGGGTATCTGGGGAAATATACCTGTCCATGTACATGGCCATGTATGTAGATCAAGCATGAGTTTAACTAACCATATGTTCCCACAATGGAACCTAGTGTCAAATGAAGTTTTTTTTAATTGGCATATGGCAAAATGGATATTGTAAAATCTTTACGAGGCATAGCATTTATTCAGCTAGGTAACGTGCCTGAATAAAGTCCGAAATATAGCAATTCTCATTAAACACTATCCCAATCATGTGTGAAGAAGTATGTGTAATTTAAATCATAACAGGAATGTGCAGCAAGAGTGGCTGCTTTACTTTCTCTTCAATGAATGTCCTTTTGTGACATCCATCTGGAGGGAAATAACAAAGAATGAAGGGGGAGGAATATGCTGTGAAGGGAAAAGGCATTAAGTAGGAGAAAAATACAGTCGAACAATCATTTTCTGAGTTCATTTGCTTTGTCTTCCCTTTACATGATGGAGTAACTGTTTCCTTAAAGACATCAACCTGTCACTCTCACATAATGTTTGGATTGAAGAATCAGGAAGGTTAAATACAATAAAAGTTTCAGAAATTTCAGCTGTTGAATCTTAAATCTGTGTTTTACAATAAAAGATTTAGCCTGCAGTATTTCAGCATTCTGTGAAAAAAAACAATGATCACATTTCTTTAACATAATAGTTATATCAAATATAATAAAAGCTCAAAGTGGAAACATCATTAGCAACTATACATAACATGTATATATAAAATCTGGAGTGACTTTTGGTCAATGCTGGGACACAGGGTCAGCATAGACACGCTCTTGCACATGAATAACACTAAGAAGAATCTCACATAACCTATGGGCATTGAATTATAAACAGGTGTGGTTCCGGATATCTGGGAATACGGGCCATATGAGCCCAAACACATAAGTATTCAGCAAAAGACCTACACTGAACAAGCAGTGTAGGTCCTGGGAAAATATATCTTTTGAGACAACAACTTTCACTCTCTCTGTCAGGATGTGTTCGTACCAGCTAATTCCAAGAAGCTGTTCTGTCCACTCCATGCCAGTTTAATTGGGATGGGATTAGAGCTCTGGCTTCTGATAACAGCCATCTGGACTGAGGGGGAAACCTGAGAATTGTAACATGTTCTGTGGGAATGGAATGTAGCCATTAGAAGTAGATAGTGGGGGGGGGGCATGGGTCAACTAGATGATGTACTACCAGTTTGGCGGGAAATAGCCCGAACTAGCTTTCAATTCTCCTTGGCAAGAAGGAAAAATAAAGCTGTTTCAAAGGATCTACCTTTGTGAGCGTGCTTTTGTTCCGAGATCTTCCAGGGTCTGACATTCTCTCACCCAGTATGGTAACTGGTTATTTTGGTCTAGGGCCCTGTACACTTCAAAAAAAAATTTCCAGCATCTAACAGGCTTATACAATTGAATTTATAAAAAATAATATGTTGTTGTTACGAGGCATTGGCACTGTGCTAATAGCTTAGACCAGGTTAAAATATTTACAAGACTTGTGCTCCAACTGAAATCACAGAGGAGTCAGGTTTTGGGAAAGTGGTCGACAAATCTGTTGCCAAATATAGTGGGAGATACAGTCTAAAAATAATATATTCAGGTTCTTCACTCTGTACCATGCACATAAGATCAGCCATGACATAAACATCTAGTCTAGAAGCTCATGTGCATGAAGTCTACATTTGCACAAGTCAGACTTTTGGTTAATGAACTGGTGCTGGTGATGTTGAGGGTGGGATTTGGGAGGATGTTTAGCTTTTAAATGTAATTTTAATTGTATTTTAACTTTATTTTATCTTTTGTAGTGATTACAGTAATATTTAATTGTTTTTATTTTTGTATCCATATGTATATGTATTTGCCTTGTTTTTAAATTATATTGTATTGTGTCCTGTCATTGTAAATAAAATGTCAATAATTACATTTTTTTAAAGCAGTTCATATGAATTTGACCACCATGCTTACCTGTTCTACAAACATAATCTGAATCACACACTGCATAAAGTGAGAAGAGGAGGAAAGGGGCATGTTCTCACCAATCCACTAATCCACAGTCTAATAACTAACAGTTCAACAGCCAACAGTCCAATGAATAACTAAAAGTTTCAATAGGCATCAGAATGAACCAACATTTATTGCTAATATGACCAGCGTTAGACCAAGCGTGAAAGGTGTTGAGGCTAGGTCATGTTATAACTGGATTTTAAAATGTGATCCAATAAATTTTAGGTCACACTTTAAAATACAATTTGATAGTGCTACTTAAACTACTTTAACATCTACTATTTAAGTCCTGGATTTAGAAAAATCCTAATCATCCAAAGCTTGTATATTTAATCGTTCAAAGTCTTTCATCTTTTTGCCAGAACTGCTTAGAAATCCTTTGAAGATCAAGATGATTATCTTCCTTCACTCCTTATAAAAATAGATCAACTTTTTGCAACAAGGAAATTTCTCACAAAGACAGAGACTAGTAGAATATTTAAATTTTGTGGTAGCATAAGAGCCGTAGCATCTGCAGAGAGCCACACCCAGCATGCAGCCACTCCAAAGTCCCCCAAAACAACCCTTAAAACTTAGAAAAACTTACTAGGCCACCATTAAAGAGGTCCTTGCATCCTCCTGGTGTGTAGAAATGACGCGCCAGGAGTCCGGGGGGAGAGGAAAATCCCTCCTCACCCCCTCATTTCCTGACGTGTCATTTCCATGCATCAAGAGGACACAAGGACCACCTTGTACATTTTTAAGTTTAAAGGGATGCTTTGTGGGGGAAGGGGGAGTGATTGGACATCATCCCAGACCTTTGGGCTCCAGGAGCCCAAAAAGTTCAGGATGGCAAATGGGGACCCACCCCTGGGTAGTTCTGGTTGGTTCTGGAAGGATCCGAGAGTGAGTCCCCAAAGGTCCAATACCCCATTAAACCCAGGCCTTTCAAGAAGACCCGGATCTAATAGTGTATTTAATCACTTCAGAATAACCCAGGTTATTTGTAAATAAAAAGGTTATTCTGAATTAAGTTGTTTTTACTGGGGTGTCATTTGGATGCCCAAGGTAAAAATCTAGACAGGTTCCGGGATATGGGCCTGTTTGGATGGGCCCTAAGATTACTTAAGTGAGACTTCTATACTTCAACCATCTCATGAGAAGACATATTATTACACTTGAGCAATAAAAATGAAAAGCACTAATATATGATAGGTGACACCTGGCTTGAAAACAGTACATGTGAAAGGGATCTAGAGTCTTAAGATGTTATCACATTGGGACTTTAATGTGGGCAGCCCCGTCCTTCTGCCTCCTACAGAATTCTGGGAAATGTAGTTTGGGAAGGAAAGGCTCTTTTTAGCTGATTATTCAAAAGGCCCTGCCCTAAACTAAATTTCCCAGAATTCTGCAGGTGGCAGAAGAACGGGCTGCCCGTGTTAAATTCCCAGTGTGATAATGAGGCATTAGTGTGGTGCCCTGCTTTAAAAAGTCAATGTGATTCTAGGCTGTGTCTGTCTGTCAGTCTGTCTATCTATCTATCGACAATCACTTGTGGCTATGTATGATTGTCTTCTAAGGGTAGCATCTTGGCAGTGGGTCTGTAAGTGCTACTTATAGACCTATTCTGGATCCATATGGTCTTTTGTAGTGAGGACATAGATTCCCAGATGGAAGGTGGTCACAAGAAGAGTTTGCTTGATGTGTCTTCCTCTTGGCACACTTCTCCCTTTTGCCCTCTCTTCGTACCACTTCAAAATCCATAGCACTGTTGGCAACAGCTGACCTCCAGTTAGAACTCTTGAGGGCCAGGGCGTTCACTGTTTCTTCCACATTTTTTTAGATTAGCTTTAACCCAATTTTAAAATCTCTGTCCACTGACATTCATTTTTCATTCTTGAGTTAAGAATAAAGTACTGTAACTGTTTTGAGATATGGTGATCAGGCATTTGGACAACATGGCCAGTCCAGCAAAGTTGATGGCAGACGATCATTACTACAGGATTGGTGGTCTTTGTTTCTTCGAGAAAGCTGATGTTTGTCTGCCTGCCTTCCCAAAAGATTTGCTGGATTTTTTGGAGACAGAGATTTTTCCAGAAGTCGAGAGTGATGTTTGTAAATGGTCCATGTTTCGCAGCTGTACTATAGAGTTAGAAGGACAATGGCTTCATAAACAAACATTGTGGTATCCCTATGAATGTCCTGATCTCTGAATACTCTCTCTTTCATGGAAAATTGCTGCACTCACAGAGCTCAGACTTTGTTGTATTTCGGCATCAATGTCGACTTTTGTGCCTAGGTAGCTGAAATAGTCAATATTTCCTAGTATTACACCATTAAACTTCATTGCTGGCATTGCAGAGGGATTGATTGGTGCCTGATGGTAGGGTACTTTAGTTTTATTGATGTTCAGTGAGAGGCCAAGCTTTTTATATTCTTTTGAAAAATTGTTGAAGGAGGCTTGTGGGTCTTCCTCTGAATGAGCACAAACTGCCTTATCATTAGCATACTGCAGCTCTACAACAGAGATTGTTGTGACCTTACTTTTGGCCCCTTGCTGCCTGGGCCTGTAAGGAAGGAAGGATCTAATGTTGGGAAAACAGAGAAGGCAAGTATGGCAGTGTTACATCCTTCCTTCCTTGCCTGGACATGCCTGGATGGTAGGGACCTAGGTTGCAAGGAGGAGGTTGCAAACAGGGCTCTGGCAGCAATCTCCTCAAGAGCAAGTAAGGAAGGGTCCAATACTGGGCAAAGGGAGGGAGCAGGAATGGTGGGATTGGATCCTTCATTCCTTTCCTGCTTTTGAGGCAAGGAAGGAAGCCTACAGTCCAGTTCAAAGGCTGGATTGCAAGGAAGAGGAGGCAACCAAAGCCAGCAGGTCAGTGAAGGTGGGAGCCGAGGGAAGCTTCATCGCTGGCTCTGTGTGAGAAAGGAAGGGGAGGGAGCATGTGGGCCCTGTCTCTCTTTGGATGTGCCAAAGGGAAAGTGCCCTTTGTATACGGGTGGTAGGGAGAGTATTTGATTGATCTCGATGGTCCACAATGTATCTAATTTTTGCCTCTTAAAGATTGGGAATCACTGTTCTAGAGAATAGGACACAGTGCAATGGATTCAAATTGCAGGTAAAGAATTTCCTGACTGTAAGAGCTGTTTAGCAGTGGAATATTCTAAATCCAATTATGTTGGGAGTCTCCTTCTCTTGAGATTTTTAAACAGACACTAGAAGGCCAACTGTTGGCAATGCCTTGATTGTATCTTCCTGAATGGCAGGGGCTTGGATTGCATGGTCTTTGTGGTCTGTTTGAGCTCTTTACAGAATTTTATCATTCTGTCAAGGAAGCCATAACCATAAGAGTCTGCAAGAACTGTAGTCATCATAAACATCATAATTTTATGTATTCCACACCTTTCATTTAGTATGGGACCCAAGACAACAAAAACAGGCTAAATATTACAAATAAAAAGTTAAAACATATTTTAACATATGGCAGGGGCTGCACTGTTCAAAGTACAGGATTGCCACAATAAATACATTATATTTTTAAAGTATAAAAAACTTATAATATATAACAATGAAGTTAAAAATGGAGCACATAGAAAAAGGGACTCCCTACAAAATTATAATCCTTAAATGCCTGTTTGAATAAAAATGTCTGCTGGAAAAAGGAAGGCAGAGAAGAAGTCAGCCTAAGCCCCTGTGGAAGGGAATTCCACACCCTGGTACCAGGTACCCAGAAGGCCCTCTGTCCTGTCCTTACCAGATGATAATAACACTGAAGATATTTTTAATCTCTGGGTGCATCTAGAATTTGGGTGCTGCTACGCTGACACTATAATTCACTTTGCAACAGGAGAGTGATCATATTGTCATGTCTGGAACTGATTTGAGGTCAGAACACCAAAGTGGAGTGAACTGGATACTGTACTGCAATTCTGATAAGTGGTCCATTAACTGAGGGCATAATTTATTATTGGTTGTCATATTTGATGAAATTGTAAGCCATTCTGGAAATCATTCTCAATGGTTTTCAGGTAGTGGATTTGGCCCTTTTGAATTAGACACTTTGTTTGTAGTGGTTGGAAAATAACAAAAAAAAAGACAAAGAAACAATAATGTGTTGGCCATCTTAAACTATTGTGATTTCCACGAACAAAGTGTATAGTTGAAGATTTTATTTGGGTTGAGATAAAAAGTCCATCAATAAAACAAATATGGATTTACTGTCTAGGAAAACACAGGGATATATATGGAAGAAAAGACTGCCCAAAAAGAATAAGGTGAAGAAACCCCTACATTAAAAGAAAAAGAGTAATTAAATATAAGGGAGATATTTAGCCAAATGAATTTAAAAGTAGGGGGATCAGAAATTAATCAGCAAAATGTGTCAAAAGAGAGGAGGGCCAGGTATTAATCAGAACTGTTCCAACTCATTAGTCCTCATGTAAAAATATGAAATGGTGTGTGAATCCATCACCACATTTCATTATAAATTTGGTTTTGTTTGGGTCTTGCAACAGCATCCTCTCCTTCTACCAAAGAAACTTTCTGAAAGGAAAAATCTTGAAAGATAAAATTCTGTTTTTGTTAAGATAAAGGTATTTTTTTAAAGTGGAGTAAAAACAGTGTTTGACATTTGCCAAGAAGTGGAAGGAGAAAATTCTTAAAGCATGTCTGTTGGGAAATGTGACAAATCGCAGTAAATCTTTAAAGTACTAAAAAAGGCAGAAGATGAACAACGACACACCATGCACAGAGTCTGGGAGGAAAAGAAGGAAGCCAATACCTCTTTGTAAAAGCATATGAAAGTTGCGTTCCTTACAAAGAAAAAAACTGCAGGTTATTTTATGCTGTTGTTTTCTTCTTTTCACTATTTTCTTAGATAACCATTTGCCTGGTTTATTGGCATTTACAAAATGGTTTAATTTCAGGAATTTTAAATTCTTTGCCATCTGTTCTAATTGGGCCAAATTAATTTTTGACTTAATTATTTCTAATTCTAATTTATTTTTTTTTATCTCTGGGATTTATCTTTAGGAGGTTTTCTTTTTCTTTTAGTTCGTCTGGTAGTTTTGTTTGATCTTTGTTACGTTTCCTATTTTTAATAGCCCCTTGTTGAATGAAGGACCCCCTCATTATTGCTTTACTAGTGTCCCAAGTTGTTTCTATTTTGGTTTCTTTGTTATTGTTAAGTTCAAAATATTCTTCAAGTAGTTTCCTATTTTTTTCAATGTCCGCCTCTGTTTTCAACACGTTTTCGTTTAATCTCCATCTTCTCACCCTCTGACTCTCTTTTATCTCTACTTTTATCAGGCAATGGTCTGAGTTAATTCTTGGTAAGATTTGAACTTTATTAATTTTTGTTGAGATTGAATTCGAGGCCCAGATCATGTCGATCCAGGACCATGATTGGTGGCGATCGGAGTAGAAAGTGTAATCTCTTGCCGTCCTGTTTCTGATTCTCCATATATCTTGTAATAAGAGCTCTTTTTTTAATTGTAGAAAATTATTCAGGAGCATCCCTCCTTTTGGGTCTCCCCCTCTCTTCTTGGTTTTGTCCAACTCCCACTCCACCACCCCATTAAATTCTCCTACATCTCTCAACATAGCCTTTTCCGGGAAGATGCCATACTCTTCTGGGTATTCTCTAAGTCCTTTCTCACCTTTCTTTTTTTTTTCCCTCCTTCTTATCCCTTTCTTCTACTTCTACTTTTTTATGCAGATCTTTATTTTTCTTTCCCTGCTTATATCCTTTTTCTATATCTTGCTTAAGTTCTTTGTAAAAGTCTTTTGCTTTTTGTTCTGTTGTTATCCATGGTTTCCTGTCTTTGTACGATATCATTATCTTTTCCGTCTTTTCCCACCTGAATTTGATCTGGTGTTGTTTGAGTTCATCTGTTAAAAAGTAGTACTTTTTTCTCTTATTCATTGCCGCTATGGGTAATTCTTTTAGTATAGCTACTTTTTTCCCTTTGTAAAATGTTGGTTTTCTCGTATTATTTTTAAGTATTTAGTCCCTAATCCTTTTCCTTCCAAAGTGTACCACCACATCCCTTGCTATTTTATTTCTTCTGGAGTAACTCGTATTTCTCCTGTACACTCTGTCAATCTTTTGATCCATCTCTTCTGTTGATAAGTTTAATAATTCAGCTGTTATCTCTGTTAATACCCTTCTTAAATCCTGCTCTTCATTTTCTGCTATGAAGTTGGAATTCAGTTTTTCTTATTGCCAATTGTTCTTGCTGTATCTCTAATTTCTCATTTGCCTCCTCTAATTTCTTAAATTTGTGGCTAAACTTTTCCTGTGATTTTGCTAGGCCAATCTTCTCTTTTTGGATGTCCCTTATCACTTTTCGGTTATCTTTAACTTATTTGACTGATAAGATTTCTTCCTTGACTTCTCTTCTTAGCTTCCCTATCTCCTCTTGAAATATTTTCTGCAGATTTTCTTGCATTCTTTCTTGACTTTCCTGCATTTTTTGCATCTGAGTCATTAGCTCAGATGCAAAAAATGCCAAGACTACTTTGTAAAAGCACATGAAAGTTGCTTTCCTTACAAAGAAAAAGCTTGCAGGTTATTTTAATGCAGTGATTCTCAACCTGGGGTCCCCAGATGTTTTTGGGCTACAACTCCCAGAAATCCCAGCCAGTTTACCAGCTGTTAGGATTTCTGAGAGTTGAAGGCCAAAAATATCTGGAGACCCCAGGTTGAGAACCACTGTTGTAATGTAAGAAAAGAGCAGGCAGAGGAAAGCAAACAAACAAGAATATGCTGAAAACTGAGGGCCCGTCCAAACAGGCCCTATACCCCAGGATCTGATCCCACATTTTCTGTTTATCCCGGATTATCTGGCAGTGGGGAATCATATAATCCAGTTTAAAGCAGAAAACCTGGGATCAGATCCTGGGATACAGTACCTTTCTGGAAGGGCCCTAGGAGAGTATATGCATACAAATATTGCTAACTGTTTTCTAGTCATGCAATACGTAGAGAGTAACAATTTTAAAAACTGGGGAAAATAATGTATTTTCTTAAAGACATAAATACATGTTTCTCTCCTATGTTTCTATCTGCATAAAGCTCTTCAAGTCCATCTTTTCTAAGCATCTACATAAAACTATTAAAATGCATCTTTTATTACTGAAAATATTTTAGTAAGTCCTTTACTACAAGAATGAATTAACAATGTCTATGGAAACTACATTGTACATTGCCATAACTCACAATTTCAACTGACTGAACAATGTCGATGGTGGTTCACAATAGCATAATAAAGATGACTTGCAGGGGTGAGCAGAAAATGAACCTTTGCATGTTAAAAAGATCTGTTCAGAGATCAAAGGAAAGAGAGGTGTTTTAAAAGGCTTTACTAAAGTAAAGAGAGTTATCATCACTTTCTTTCTAATGGTAATGAATTCTGGTTTACATTTACAATTGCCTAGAGAAGCCCAAATAGCAAATTTCTTCCTTGATTAAGTTCATTTTGAACACTACCCAGCAGACAGTTAGTCTTTTCTTCATGAAATCAGTAAAGCTAGATCATCAAATGGGGGCAATAACATTTTCATATAAAAATCAATTTACACCAAAAGAGTATAAAAACACAATGAGGTGTACACTATACCTGATGAATGTTGAGAAAGTGACAATGTGACAGAATATTAAGGTAGCTACTAGAATACGACACACATGCACACCACAACTAGATAGCTGGGCAGTGGCACAGGCTGGTTAGTAGTCAGCTGCAATAAATCACTATGACCAATAGGTCATGAGTTCAAGGCCAGCCCGTGGCAGAGTGAGCACCTGACCATTAAAATAAAAAATAGCCCTGCTCGTTGTTGACCTAAGCAACCCAAAAGATAGTTGCATCTATCAAATAGGCTAATTTAACTAATTTAACTAATTTATGACACCATAAAAATCATCCAGCAACGTTTGGAATGAGGAAGTCGGCATCACAGTGGATGATGAAGCAGCTGCTCCCTCTGTGGCCAGAATCGAGCATACCCTCAGGAAGCTGGAAGCTGGAGAAAGTTAAATTGCCTCTGTGTCTTTCTCTGTCTCTATATTCATATGGCATTGAATGTTTGCCTCGTATGTGTACATTGTGATCTGCCCTGAGTCCCCTTCGGGGAATATAAATAATGTAAATAAATAAATAAATGAACAACAAAATGTCAGGAGCAAGCTTGTAAACAAAAATAATGTCTTGCTGCCAATACGTGTGTGTGTGAATACATATATACTTAGCAGCATATGTATTTTACAGCAATTTATTTTTTATGTTTTCCTCCTGGCAGCAAGACATTAGCATCCCAATGTACAGCACATTGCAGGAGTCCAACCTCTTTAGATCTTCCAGTTTTAGGAAGGAGTGCAATTGGATGCATATCTATGTACAGTATATTCCAATATGTTGTACACATATAACACTACGTTATCCTCTCAGTTTACACAACCAATATGGTTTTCAACTGAGTATCAAAACAAAAAACAGATATTGTAGGAAGGAAAGAAATACTTTTGGATGACATTCTGAGGGCCCTTCCACACAGCCATATAATCTAGAATATCAAGGCAGATAATCCACAATCTCTGCTTTGAACTGAATTATCCGAGTCTACACTACCATATAATTCAGTTCAATGTGAATTTTATACAGCTATGTGGAAGGGGCCTACGTGACATCTATATTTGAGGAAAAGGTTCATGTGAGATAATAGCTCCTGTGCCAATTTAAAAATAGCTGGAAGGTCTGTTCAGGTGATAATGAAAACACAGCAAGTGAACTCTGTCGGGGAAAGATGTGCACAGCAGGCAGACTACAGAAAGAAGTGGAGAAAGAAATGCTAAAAAGTCAAAAGAAGTATTTTTGTCAAGTTTCGCTGCCCTCAAACCAGAAATCCTGCAGACTCCTCACTGACCATCTACTTTGAAGAGCAAGCCTGACTCATGGATTCCATCAGCAGGGGGCTCAATTCTCTTATAACTCGATTACTTCTAAGGCCCTTGCTAGTTGCTAGCACAACCAAAGGGGAGGAATAGGAAGAGCTATGGTCCAACAACAAATAAAGGTACTAATTTGCCTTCCCCTATTCTAATCCTACTGAAAATTGTGGCTCTCTCCCCTGCAGAGTTACTTTTGTGTCACTATATAGTAGACTCCAGTGTGTTTTTTCAATTAAGGTGCTTACTTGCTTCATTTGAGAGTCTTAAGATTTTGAAATTATATTATGCCACTATTAAAATATTGTCAGTGGAGAGTAGTGGCATCTCCTTCCCTGAAGGTTTTAGCAGAAATTGGATCATCTGTTGAGGGGGCTTTAATTGTGTGTTCCTGCATGGCAGGAAATGGATGGCTCTTGTGGTCTCTTCCAATACTATGACTCTGTTATACCTATCCTAATCCCTATGAAATGTCCCAGGTTCAAACCTCGGGAGCGGCGTGAGCGGCCGTTGTTAGTTCCAGCTCCTGCCAACCTAGCAGTTCGAAAACATGCCAATGTGTGATGACTCATGGGCCTTGTAGTCCTGTTCCTAGTAATATTGTGGCAGACGAAGAGGAAAACATGGGATTTTCGCCGGTTCAGCCAGAGCCGGAGCCTCTCCACCTGGAGGATGTTTACCCTCAAGAAGTTAGCCAAACAGGCCTTGGGCAGAATTCCCCCCCATTTTCCCGGAGGGACAATTATAATAGAGATAGAGGAGTCAGAGAGGCTAATCGCCGGAGCCTGAGAATCGCTGCCAAACAACTAGCTGATTACGTCTGCTTCCCTTGGGAAATTCTAAGGAGTCATGCATCTGGACAGAGTTGGGTTTTGCTTCTCGTTCTCTAGGGAAAGTGTTCTGTTGGCGGGAAAACGAGACTCGATATAGGTGCTTGTTGCAAGGGGAACTTTGCGGAGTCAATTGATCAGCTTGAGGAGAGAGATCGTGTGTGGACTTCGTAACCCCAGTTCCTTGCTTCCCGGATCAAGTTTCAAGCCTGCCTTGTTTCATGTTTTGCCACGGACCTTGTTCATGCTTCATGTTTGCCTCGTTTCAAGTCTTTGATCTAGCCAAGAATCAAGTTTATTTTCCAGCCTTGTTGTCAAGCTACATTGGACTTTAAAGACTGTCATTTCCCCACACTATTGCTTGGCAAAGTGTGTGTTTCGGTCAAGTGGATTAAAACTTTGAACTCTAATATCTTATATTGGACAATACATTTCTGGACTATATTTGACCTCATCTGAAAGGTCTGCTTCTGAACTATATTCTTCACTTGTTTTTATTGACTTTATATATTTCTTTAATAAAGATATTAGATAGATTCTGGCCTCTGTGTAAGGTTATTGGTGCTCTGCAGCCTGGGTCCTGACACAATGTGAGTAGATCAATAGGTATCGCTCAGGTGGGAAGGTAACAGCGCTCCATGCAGTCATGCTGGCTACATGACCTTGGAGGTGTCTACGGACAATGCCGGCTCTTCAGCTTAGAAATGAAGATGAGCACCAACCCCCAGAGACAGACATGACTGGACTTAACATCAGGGGAAACCTTTACCTTTAATCCCTACGATTAAATACAGTTTGTAATTCACATATACAAAGCACTTCAAGTTAAAATCCCACATCATATAGCATCATAAAAATGCAATAAATTATTCAGCCTCTTTTTTTTATTATACACATTCCATAGCTCTAGCTAATATATAACCATTTTTTTCTAACTCAGTATTTTACAAGACATAGCCATATAACCAAGAAAAAGAAGAGTGAAGAATAAGATTTTATAGACTGGGTCTACTTCTAGAAGTGCAAGTGTTAATTATTACCTTAACAGTGGTCATTATAAACTTGTAGTTGTGTGGTAGTGCAAATGTTTTTGCAATTAACACTGAATATGAAGAAAAAGGAAACAGGATAAAGATACTTTAAAGAGAATATTTTTGAAATAGATTTTTCCATCTATTTTTCCATCTGAAAGCAACCACACCTTAACAATTCTATTTGTTTGTTGTTATTTGCTCCCATTGTAGTCTGCATTTTTCTGTAAATTTGATTAAAGCATGACACTGTCTTTCAAGACTTCCTGTGGTATTTCATAGATACATATGTTTTACCATCTATATATATAAAAGGGTAATGAAATTTCGGCCTAGGACACAACAACAAAACTAAACACCCCACAACCTCAAAAATTGACACCACAACCCCTCATCCACACCTCTACATTCATACAACAAAAATAAAATAAAAATAAAGTCCTAATTAGAGGGAGAGGAATAATTGTTTTTATCCGATTGCTGCCAGTTAGAAGTCTAAGCTCCGCCCATTTGGACTCCTAGCAACCCACTCAGCCCAGGAGACAGGCAGAGTTACACCTCAGGCCTCTTCCACGCTGCTTATAAAATACAGATTATCAGATTTTAACTGGATTATATGGCAGTGTAGACTCAAGGCCTTTCTACACAGCTATATAACCCATTTATAATCTTATATTATCTACTTTGAACTGGATTATCTTGACTCCACACTGCCATATAATCCACTTCAGTGTGCATTTTATACAGCTGTGTAGAAGGGGCCTCATATAATACAGTTCTAAGCACACAATATAACATTATAAATATACAGTAGAATCTCATTTATCCAACATAAACAGGCTGGCAGAACGTTGGATAAGTGAATATATTGGATAATAAGAAGGGATTCAGGAAAAGCCGATTAAACATCAAATTAGGTAATCATTATAAAAATTAAGCACCAAAACATCATGTTATACAACAAATTTGACAGAAAAAGTAGTTCCATGCGAAGTAATGCTATGTAGTAATTACTGTATTTACAAATTTACCACCAAAATATCACAATGAATGTAAAACACTGACTACAAAAACATTGACTACTAAAAGGCAGACTGCACTGGATAATCCAGAACATTGGATAAGCGAATGTTGGATAAGTAAGATTCTACTGTAATATGAAATAATTATTGTGGTAGAATAATACAGAACAATATAATCTCTAAAACCAGGACAGTAAATAAAGAACAACACTCTGAAAGCAGGGAAATTGGGAATTCCACAAAGGAAACAATCAGGGGCAGCTAACACCTCCAAGAAAGGATTCTTCCAGAAAGGAAACTGAGAAGGCAGGGAAGCAGTGTGTATTACCAAAGTCATTATTATTACTATTATTATTATTATTATTATTATTATTATTATTATTATTATTATTATTGTGTTGCTGTGAACCGTGAAAATGAATACAATCTGGCTCCAAGTATTCAAAAACACTAAAATCAGAATACATAAAAATTACTGTGGTATAATAAAACAGAACAATACAATCTCTAAAATCAGAACACTAAATAAAGAACAACACTCTAAAAACAGGGGAATTCCACACAGGAAACAATCAGGGCCAGCTAACACCTCCCAACAAAGTATTCCTATCACCAAAGTCTGGCAAATCCTCTGTTTTCTGAGGGCCACAGACAGTAGAAGCACATAAAATATTGCATCGAACACCACTCTGAAAACAAGGGAATTCCACACAGGAAACAATCAGGGCCAGCTAACACCTCCCAACAAAAATTCACTCAGAGAGGAAGCAGCCAGGCTTTAAAGCTGCAAGGCCATTACATGCTAATAATTTTGCCTAATTGCAGCATACATACTTGCCTCCAACAGACAAAAAAAACAATCAGAAATCTTGTATATTCACAAGCTTCACAAGAATTGGGGGAGCGGAGAGAGCCCCCACTGTTAGCTCCAGCTTCTGCCAACCCTAAAGTTCGAAAACATGCAAATGCGAGTACATCAATAGGTACTGCTCCGGCAGGAAGGTAACGGCGCTCCATGCAGTCATGCCACATGACCTTGGAGGAGTCTACGGACAACGCCAGCTCTTTGGCTTAGAAATGGAGATATGCACCAACCCCCAGAGTCAGACACAACTGGACTTAATGTCAGGGGAAAACCTTTACCCTTTACCTTAACTACCACCAATTGCTCAATACTTTATTTCCCATACCACCATACTTCACCACTGCAACACGTGGCCAGGCACAGCTAGTCTATATATATAAAAGAGTGATGGCATCACGGCGATTCACAAAACAACAAAAGTACAGGCCCCCCAACCTCAAAATTTGACAACACAACCCATCACCCACGCCTCAAGGTTGATACAACAAAAAGAAAAGAAAAATAAAGTCCTAATTAGAGGGAGAGCAATAATTTTTTTATCCAATTGCTGCCAGTTTAGAGGGCTAATCTCTGCCCTCTTGGTTGCCTAGCAACCAAGGGACAGCCAGGTTTCAGTTAGGGGACAGGCAGATTTAGGCCTCACTTAGACTTCTTCCACAGATTATCAGATTTGCACTGGATTATATGGCAGTGTAGACTCAAGGCCCTTCTACACAGCTATATAACCCATTTATAATCTTATATTATCTGCTTTGCACTGGATTATCTTGACTCCACACTGCCATATAATCCACTTCAGTGTGCATTTTATACAGCTGTGAAGAAGGAGCCTCATATAATCCAGTTCTGAGCAGATAATATAAGATTATAAATATACAGTAGAGTCTCACTTATCCAACGTAAACAGGCCGGCAGGATAAGTGAATATGTTGGATAATAAGAAGGGATTCAGGAAAAGCCAATTAAACATCAAATTAGGTAATCGTTATACAAATTAAGCACCAAAACATCATATTATACAACAAATTTGACAGAAAAAGTAGTTCCATGCGCAGTAATGCTATGTAGTATTTACAGTAGAGTCTCACTTATCCAACACTCGCTTATCCAACGTTCTGGATGATCCAACGCATTTTTGTAGTCAATGCTTTCAATATATCGTGATATTTTGGTGCTAAATTCATAAATACAGTAATTACTACATAGCATTACTGTGTATTGAACTACTTTTTCTGCCAAATTTGTTGTCTAACATGATGTTTTGTGCTTAATTTGTAAAATCATAACTTAATTTGATGTTTAATAGGGTTATCCTTATTCCCTCCTTATTATCCAACATATTCGCTTATCCAACATTCTGCCAGCCCGTTTATGTTGGATAAGTGAGACTCTACTGTACTGTATTTACAAATTTACCACTAAAATATCACAATGAATTTAAAACACTGACTACAAAAACATTGATTATGAAAAGGCAGACTGCGTTGGATAATCCAGAACATTGTATAAGCGAATCTTGGATAAGTGAGATTCTACTTTAATATGAAATAATTACTGGGATAGAATAATGCAGAACAATATAATCTCTAAAACCAGGACAGTAAATAAACAGGGGAATTCCACACAGGAAACAATCAGGGCCAGCTAACAAAGTATTCCCATCATCAAAGTCTGGCAAATCCTCTGTTTTCTCAGGGCCACAGACAGTAGAAGCACATAAAATATTGCAAACAACGCCACTCTGAAAACAAGGGAATTCCAGACAGGAAACAATCAGGGCCAGCTAACACCTCCCAACAAAAAATTTACTCAGGGAGGAAACAGCCAGGCTTTAAAGCTGCAAGGCCATTACATCCTAATCATTTTGCCTAATAGCAGCATTCATACTTGCCTCCAACAGACAAAAAAACTAATCAGAAATATTGTATATTCACAACCTTTAGGAAACAATATCCCCTGATGGCGCAGCGTGTTAAAGTGCTGAGCTGCTGAACTTCTGGACCGAAAGGTTTGAGTTAGGGGAGCGGAGAGAGCCCCCACTGTTAGCTCCAGCTTCTGCCAACCCAGAAGTTCAAAAACATGCAAATGTGAGTGCATCAATAGGTACTGCTCCGGCGGGAGGGTAACGCTCCTCCATGCAGTCATCCCACATGACCTTGGAGGAGTCTATGGACAACGCTGGCTCTTCGGCTTAGAAATGGAGATGAGCACCAACCCCCAGAGTCAGACATGACTGGGCTTAATGTCAGGGGAAAACCTTTACCCTTTACCTTAACTACCACCAATTCCTCAATACTTTATCTCCCATACCACAATACTTCGCCACAGCAACGCGTGGCCGGGCACAGCTAGTAACTTATAAAACATGACAGAATTGGCTCCCATATGCCCTAGAGGATTCAGGGAGCATTTTGACTATAGAGAATTAGAATAATGAGGCTGTTTAAAGCATAACTCTTTTTCTAATGTCTCTCACTTTATCAGACATGTTTATCTTTTCTAAGTTATGTGATCTCATCATATGTCCAAAGTACACAGCCTCAGTTTTGACTTCTACTGGGGAATAAGGGTTGATCAGTCTCAGACTCTTTTAGAACTCTCCTCTAGAATGGCTTTCCAAATGAGTTGGCTATCTTGTCACCTTTCTTCACTGTCCAGTGTCACAACAATACATAGAAATTAAAAAAAACTTCACAATAGATGATTCTGATTTAATGATGCACTTTCTGTTTACTTTTGCTCTTACTAAAATACTACTTACATTTCCTTGCGTTTCACATGCAAAAAATAGCATTACTAAAATGAAAATCCTCACTCTTTACTTTCTGTGATATATTCAGCAAGTAATTTCAATTCAAGATTTTTTGTAACATTTATCCATTTACATCCACACATCCAAACCAGAACTAGAGCTATTTTAGAATTCAGTGAAATTCAGAGGATTACTATCTATGATTCTATGATTCTATCTTTTGGGGAAAATAATTGGAATTATTCTGGTATATTTGTCCAAAAATACACAATGTGTTTTTTCAGTTATATCATATTAGTAGATTCCGTAAATACTATATCTAATTTTAAGGAAAAATATTAATCTCTGTTTCCCATAGTGTGGGACATGAAGAAATTTCTGTGACATAGAAATTGCTGAATTTATAAAAGACCATGCTGCAGATAACTGTGACACTTTGCAATTACCCACTTATTTTTTCTTTATCAAAGCTATTAACAGAATGGAGAATAATATGTCATCTTTGGGGAAACTCTCAAGGGGGCATCTTAGCAGTTCCTTAGAAACAGGAAGTCTAAGAAGAATCAAGATGTAGTAGTGCACCATCTTGGACACCAAAACCATCCTGCTTTCATTTCCAGGTTATGAAAGAACTAAGGCCTGGAATACATTTGTAAAATAATTTTGTAAATGAAGGCTCCAGCAGGCCTTGATGATGAATTCATCATCTTACATTGCATACATAGTATATTTTTCTTTAGCAGTTTAGAGTTAACTTTATTCATGTTGCACAGTATAAAATAGCAAGACATGCTTTACATCTGAGTTAGCAGCGAGACAGGCCAAAAGGATATTTGAGGACACAACACTGGCAATAAATTCCATCTTTCTATTCCCCTTTTCTCTTTTTTCTGCTGTCATTTTGTTTGTGGATGGTTAAAGCTAAAATCTTATCCTCCCACCCACCTTAGGAAATGGTGCTCTGGCTGACACCAACCTAGGTGTTCAAAGAGCAAATTAGGTGGGGACTTTGCAGCTGGCAACAGCTGTGATGGGCGAGGGTGGGGCCCAAAGGATGGCTGCTCAGTGACCCTAAACCATATTCAGCATGACTGGGCAATCAGGACTTCCTGCCATCTCCAAGATAGTTCATAGAGTTCCAAGAGGGCCACCAAGCAGGAGTTATCAAAATTTGGGCTTTGAAACTCACTGCTCCAGTTCTTCTTTGCTACCCAAGAACTCAGCCTTTGCCTTTTTAGAATTGAAAACTTATTTCATTGGGTTCTGATCTTCACTGAATCTTACAATCCCTCGTTAACATAATACCAAACTATGGTTTTGGATTATATGAACAAGCCTCAAGCTCATTAGCTCTCATTTTCCTATCGTTCTCTAATGTAGCTATTAGGATCAGAACCTTTTACTTCTGTTTTTTCACCAAGAAAAAATATACTGCTGTGTTTAAGCATCTATATACTGTGGTTAGTTTTTAATATAGTTTACTAATAATGTCTTTTCAAAACCATGTGTTACCAACTTATCTTATGTCCTTGTAACAGAGGTAGGTCTGAAGTTGCTGGACTTCAGGTTCCTAACCAGCATGGACAATGATGAAAAAAGCTGGGAAGTGCAGCATCCACAGAGTTACATGAATCCCAACTTGATTCTAAATCATAGTTAAGACTAATCACCATTAGGATTTTCACAAAATGATAATCTACAGTTAGTTGAGAAATGAAGCAAAAGTTCCTTATCCTCCCTTCCACAAATGTACTGAAGGAGAGGAGAGGACACAAGCTCAAGGTTCAAGTATATAGTGTTAAATCACAATTGACCATTCTGGTACATCCAAACCATGCTACCATGAAGCTGATAGAGAAGAATCTCCCCAAATAGTTCACCGATGTGATACATTTTCACCCAAATACTTACTGACTCAAGATTGTCCTTGTTTAAATCATGCAGCCCTCCACATGTTGATGGAGTATAATTCCCAGCATTCCTTGCCATTAGTTATGGTGGTTAGGGCTGCTAGAAATAACAAATCAACACTATCTGGAAGGCAGCAGGGTTTCTACCCCTACTTTAAAAAGCAGTATACAGTTGGGCAAAAAAGATGCATTGTCTTGCAAATGTGATGATGTAGTGACATCGCAAATAACAGGTAATTACATTGATTGCATCAGAGAAGTAAAAATAAAACAGAAAATGGGGGACTAACAAGATTAGGATTAGCTAAAACCATAAAAAATAGGTTTGTCAGTGGGTAGTCACTATAACAAGTAAAATGTTATGTCCATTCTCTAAATGAAGAGGCCAATGGAATATTATACTCTGATCAACATATTTCAGCATAATGTTTTGTGGGCCACAGCTGCATCTGAAAAAGTCATATTAGCCCATGAATGTTTATGATGAAATAAACTGACATTAATGCTTAAATGTCACAAATCTCCTTTTTACACTGCAAACAGATTAATATTGTTGTCTCTCTGAAAAATGCATTTTTAAAGGCTGTAGAGCTTACATTGTTAGATGTTGAGAGATGACAATTATACTGCCAGTATTCTCTACCTCAATCTTCTCAAAGCATTTAGGTGGTCACAGGGACAAAAATATTTGATCCAGCAAGGCATTATGTCCTTACAACATTCTGAGGTTGGTTATTTACTGGGGGTAAATGTTCTCCAGTGTGTGCACAGAGCATACTAGATCTCATTCACATATTGGTCAATTCTGTTTCATTTTGCTTTTAGTTTTTATGTAGTTTTATCAATACACGTAAAAATCTACTTGTTATTTGATTTTATTTAGTACTAGCTTGGGGACCCAGCGGTGCCCAGGTCATTTGAGAAAGGCATTGTTTGCCTGTATTCCAAGTGCAATCTAGATCCAATGTCAACTGGGTTCATTGGGTGGGGGTGAACTACAACTCCCATATGCAAGTCGCATCGTCGATGGACCATTCCCCTCCAAACAGCACCAGGATATTGAGTGGGTCATTGTAGCTCTATGTGCAAAGTTTGGCCTTGATCAGTCATTGGTGGGGGTCACAGTGGTGTCAGGAAGTGAGTGAAGGTATTGCAAGTCCCATTGTACATGGTCCATCCCCTCCAAACAGTGCCAGGATGTAGAGTGGGCCATAGGAGGTATGTGTGCCAAGTTTGGTGTTGATCAGTCATTGGTGTGGGTTGAGGTGGTCTTAGGAAGTGAATGAAGGTACTGTAAATCTCATCATCCTTGGTCTGTTACCCCCAAAACACAGTAGGACGTAAAGTGGGTGATGGGAGGTATGTGTGCCAAGTCTGGTCCTGATGCATCGTTGGACAGAGTAACAGTGGTCTGTGGAAGATGAAACGTTTGAAAGTACTGCAAATCCCATCATCCATGGTCCATTCTCCCCCACATCACATCAGGGTGTAAAGTGGGCCAAACTGGCTCTATGTGCCAAGTGTGGTGTAGTTCCCTCACACGTGGGCGTCTCAATGGTCTGTGGGAGGTGAATCGGGTGAAGGTACTGCAAATCCCATAATCCTTGGTGCATCCTCCCCCAAAGTGCTGCAGCATGTGTCATTTGGGATATGTGTGCCAAGTTCTGTTCAGTTTTGTCCTCCCTTATATGTGCAGTGATCTTAGGAAGTGAGTGAAGGTACTGCAAATCCATTGTCCCTCAAACATCACCAGGACATAGAATGGGTCATGGGGGTTATATGTGCAAAGTTTGGGCCAGGTCCATCCTTCATGGCAGTTGCAGTGGCCTGTGGAAGTAGCAGCCAATCAGAAAGCTGCCACACACACACCCGCATACATACATACATACATACATACAAATACTGACTTTTATTATATATACAGATTTTGTTGATATTTACATTTTCAACCTATTGTCATTCACTAATGTCATAAATAAATAGCATGCATCATACCTAATTCCTCAAACCCCAGTGGGGGTTTAGCTAATATAAGGAGCAGTATCTACAATACAGCTCCATTCTTGGTTTCCCTTGCCACTGTGACTAAGTAAATATGTACTACTGCTGACTCATCATGCTGACTCTCCACTGATTGAGTGACACTCAATTTGTCTGATTAAACTTTCCGAAATAGCAACACACTATGTGCTGTTTGTTTTCCCCAGATCCAGACAGTAGACATCATAACTGATGTCAAGACCACTGCCTTTGATGAGTTGCCCCTTGGCAGCACTAAAGAACTGATACTTCCAGAAGAGACGCCTAGAATCTGTCCTACAACCTTCTGACAGCAATCAACCATCACATGGAAAAGGCTCCTAATGCATATCACACACTGTAGATGGATCGATCACATCTCTATGAAAGAATCTACCAAAAGAGTCATACAGTTGGAAGAGACCAATGCTACCCCTGCTATGCAGGAAGACACAATCAAAATGCCAGAGCCCAAGAGACAAAAAGGAATTGGGGATTTGACACCTATATATAATGGCTGGGGGAGTGTTACCTTGTCCTAAACAACGAGGAGGAACACAACTGTGGGTGCTTGACACATGTTTTTGTTTTGCATTGTTTAAGTGTTATCTCATGCCAGGATCAAGTTTTTATAAACACATTTGGGGATTCAGTTCTACAAATATTCCCTTCTATTTGCATCACGTTTCTTATTAGGGATGCCTCCACATTTCTTAAGATGTTGCACCAAGCTGTCTCACGCTTTACTTTCTAGTGCTAAAAAGCTGAGCTATGTCCACTTAGTGCTGAGTGCAATATTACAGTCACATAGGACATGAAGTCAACTCAATTAAGATATTATTCAGACATAATTACTTTTTCAAAATATAATTAGGACCACAAACAAAATAAATGATTTCTTGATTGTTTTGTGTCTTTCTGATCTGCTAGTTGCATGCTAGTATTACTATATAAAATAAATTAACTCAACAAGTAATTAAAATTATGAAATGCAAAAATGAGTGCCAAGTGCTAGATTTTTAATTATCATAAACTAAACTTCTTTCCCCACTAAAAAATCTCTTACGTTGTAATTTATTGAGTATTTCCAGACTCCAGTACTCTGTACTGACAGAGTATAAAAATTTCCCACTTCCAAAGACATGGTTGCATATGTTTTTCATATTCAACACACAATGGCAAAGCTGAAGCTTTCTCCAAAATTACATCACTCATAATGCAAAAGATGTAGAGCACAAGCTAGATAAGCCACTGGTAAGTCTGGATCACTACTTGATGACTAGAAGCGAGAGAATAGAGAGCATTTGGTCTGGGATACTTAAGGTGCTGAACCTATTATGAGGGACAGAGTTCAGCACCCTGAGTAGCTCCCTTAAAGTTTCATATCACTGGAGGCAGAATAGACTGTAATTTCCTTCCAGACCCTCTTAGTAACCCTCCTGTACATGTGTTTGCTGAACAAGAATAAATAATGTCTGGTAATATTATGTCCAGACATTATTTATCAGACATGTCATGTTCAGGGCCTAAATACCCTAAAGGCACTGATTATGTTTGATCTTAGAAGCTAAGCAAGATCATTCTTGGTTAGTACTTGATGGGAGAGCTGCAGGTGCATTGCACTATGTTTCAGAGGAAGGAACTGGAAAACCACCTCTGAATATTCCTTATCTAAGAAAGCCCCATCAAATTTATGGGGTCGCCATAAGCAATTAGATAATTTGAAGACATATACAGTATTATGCCCATTGTGTTCAAGGTGATGATGAAGCAAACACAAGAGGAAAAATATAACATTATTCATTGCAGCATTTCCTGCCAGCGGATTATTTACCTTTGTAACTGATTAGCAAAAATCAGAATCCTCTCTTACGAACAAATAATTTGGTCCAAGTGCATCATGTCCTAACCACAGAAAGGCTGAAAAACTCTATGACTCATAAAGCCATTACTTAGCCTCTTGGACATTATTTATTCAATAAGAGGTATATGTGCAAGAAGGGTGAGAGGAAGGAAACTGATCTGTGTTTAATTCAAACTGCATCACAGGTGGAGAACTCAGGATGGTGGAAATTACAGTGTCCCCCCACCCTCCCTGATACTAGCGAGACTTGGCAGGAAAATGTGACTGAGGTATGTGTTGTCCATTCTTGGTCACAGAATTATGTATATTAAATTCATTTATTGTTTGCTTAGGCACAGAGTCTAACTATACAGCCCATGGTTTAATGGAATACACTCAGCTCTCTGTATCCATGGATTCCATATCCATGGATTCAACCAACCACGAGTTGAAAATATCACACCCACCTTAAGAATAAATTCCAAAAGGGAAACCTTGATTTTGCTATTTCATATAATGGACTAGAATTTCACCATGTATACAATGTAACCAAACCCCAGAGGCTATCAAGAGCCCAATGTACATGAAATTTCAGTATGTTCTCCAACAGCAATGGCAGCCAGCAGTATTTCTACTCTAAATTGCCTTGAAAACCATAAAAGAGATCTGACTGCAAAAAGCTAACTTCAGCCACTTATTAATCGTGCATGCATCAAAAACATTTCTTGACAAGGACAAAGAAAAAGCAATAACTTATCTGTTATTGGTGATCTGTATCTGGATAGGGTTCATCCAAGATCCAAATGAATAATCCAAAACCCTTATGTAACCAATTTACACATTCAGATACAGGCAGTACCCCTGGTTTCAAGATTTCCTTCTATAAACCCACTATGAGTTTCTTTTAAGAGAGAAAAATGGCATATAAATAATAATAATAATTTATTAATAGCCACTGTTATTTTAAAGATTTATGTATTTATTTATTTGAAATGTGATTTCAGCACATAATCTGCAGCAATTTATAATAGCATAAGCAACACTAAGCTTTCAGAAGTCTGCCATTCCTTAGCTTTGTACTCACATCATAAGATGCCTGAACATAATTTATGCTAAGGTGTTATTTGCTGTCCAGATATTAGTTGAAAACAGGCTCTTTTTTTTTGTTCCACAAAAAAAAAAACCCTTTGCCAATCAGGTGAAAACCATGGATCCTTCTCAGAATGTGGTGGCAGATATTTTTATGGTATTCAACATCAGTATGTCTTTAAATCAAAGTTTAGGTCTATTCAAAATGATGTTTTACAGTTTTCCTACAATTTCAATACCTGATCACTTAACACAGTTCAAGAGGTAATTTTGGGAAAACATTTAGAAATTTAAGTTTTCTCCCAACATCATAAAACACCACTGCCATCCATACCATCCTTTTTGTAGGCAGTTATCCACTGCACTCAGTCGCTCACAAAAATGCAAAAAAACAAAAAACAAACCCTTGATAATTAATTAAAGGAATTTTAGTTCATTAATTATCTGTCTTTTTAATAACTAACCAATCTATTAGCAAATCTAAATAAGTTTATTGCCAAAACCTCAGCATAGGTGTCTCAATGAGACCGTTAAGTACATATGCTCAGTACTCTAAGAGTAGGACACATAGTCCTACAATGCAAACTTATTTAGTCCTACAAAAGTTGTGGGATTACAACTCCCATCAGCCATCAAATTCATTGCTGAGAAATAATGGAAGTTTCCCTGCAACAACATCTAGAAGGATTCATATATCATATCTCTGTTCAAAATGAAAACTTCAGTTTCAAGAGTTAATGCAACAGCCTCAGATATTTGACATCACCCATCCACACTGTACAATGTCTGTGGATACAGAGGACCAACTATAATTTTTTTTACATAGCGATCATAGGCAATAACCAGCACTTTGAATTGGGCTTGGACATTTATCGGCAATAGAGGGCCTTTTTGGCTGTGGCCCCTCGGCTCTGGAACTCTCTTTCTACCCCCCTATTGAAACAGCCCTCTCTCTCATCCCCACCCTATTTGAGACTAGGGTAACAACGAGAGTAGGGCCTCTCTGGTGGATCACAGGGTTCATGCAGGTTTGTGTAGGAGATGTGATCACAAAGATAGGCAGGACCCGAGCTGACTTTATAGGCAATAACCAGCACTTTGAATTGGGCTTGGACATTTATCGGCAGCCAGTGGAGCTGTTTCAATAGGGGGGTAGTCCTCCATCTATAGTTTGCTCCTGTTAGCAACCTGTTTCCCTCCCTGAAAATGCTCCTCCTGCCCATGCCAGTAAAATAGCTCAGGACAGGAGGAGATAGTGGTTCCCATGTCAGGTTAGTGGTAAATCTGCACTGGATTTTAGCCAGAACATTGGGGGAACTCTGCAAGATGCTAGACCTATTTCGAGGATAGGATCAATTTTACCTTACATGGCTAAGGTATAGCCCATGTCTAAACTCCATGAGCTATGGACTCTATAGCCCACGCTAAAAGTAAAACCCCACTGAAATTAAATCCACCAACTGTCACAACTCCAGGAACAGGCAGTTTTTCTTAGGCTTAAAAAAGAAATATGTCAAACTGCTATTAGAATAATTCTTCTATCATTGCCTTGAAGAAAACTATAAAACACAGGAGGGGAAAACAAAGAGATTAATAGGTGCAGATGTATGAAAGGGGCACAAGACATGCACTGTAACAAAGAATAGGTAATGTCAGACTAATAAGATGCCTGTTAAGATCAATCAAGAATATTTGGAAATCCTTGTATTTGTGTCAGAGAGATCTTCTCTACATTGGAGTGGGGGGGGAGAACTATTACATGGGATAACAGCTTTAGTTTTGAATCATTTCTTTTAAAAGAATGCATTTTGTTTCCTAAAAGGCAGTGGCTTGAAGGGGAATCCCTACCTCATAGGTAACATGTCCAAATCCCAGCCGTATTTCCTTTGAAATAATTACAGTGAGTGTAGTTTTGAATTGATATGACTCTGGCTTCGGGATGGTTTAGAACACAAGAAGGTAATTAAAATCCGGGGGACCTAATTTACTCCCTCAAAAGCTTCAACATGGCATCCAGCACAGAGCCTCATTTAAAAGGATTCCCACAACACATTTTGTCCAGAATAAGTGAGGGATACACAAATTGCTCTTCACCATACTATGAAGAGCAGTAAACGCTTTGGCAGCAAATTCTCAGAGTGTGTAAGATTTAGGATTAAGTTTACATCAGGCTTAGAAATAAACAAGTGAGGTTTTAAGGATCTGAGAGAGAAGCATAAGAGTGTGTGTGTGGTGTTTCACATGAAATATATAATTATTCTGCTTTATTATATAGTGGGACTTTTGGTTTGGTTCCAGAATCTCCTGTGATACCAAAATCCATGGGTGCCAAAGTCTCCATGGATGCATAGTAAAATATAAAACGGCAAAATCAAGGTTTGCCTTATGGAATTTTTAAAATATTTTCAAAATGTGGATGTTTAAATCCATGAGTAAAGAGGACCCACTGCACTGACTGTTATATTCGTTTTTATATACTCTTGGCCTCTGGTAATGCTATTGAAAGGTACATTTCAGTTCGGATAAGGTGTCTGTGGCTGCAGAATTGAATCAGGAGGGTTCGTGTCCACTGGGGATAGAAGGTGTATAAATTCTCATAAAAACCTTAAGGGCATTTAGCTGGTCTACACTGTTGGTGCCACAGGAACAAGAGGAAGTCCTTACAATGAGGATCACATAAATCTCCTCTCTTGGTGATTGCAGAAAGCAGTGTGGAAACCTTCACATTTGTTGGATGAAATGATGTTTTAATCATTTAATGGTGGGCTTACATGAGGGGGGCCAACACATTGGTGGTAAGAGATTTGGCAATAACAACTGAATTGCAGCATGGATGTGGCCACCAGCTGGATGGATGTATCCACTGTGTTACCTACCACTTTGCCCTGAACTCTAGCTCACTGCAACCTTCCTACAGCCTCTCTGTTGTGGGCCTGTTGCCAGGGTTGATGAGCTAATGTGATTGAGTCCTTGACACTGGGGACCAAGGATCAGGGTATCAGTCTTTTGCATTTCTTGCTCAAGTCTGAGTCACTGCTGGGTTTTGGGGTCATGAAAAGATGCCCTGGACAATACACTGTGTTGATTGTACAAGAAGGCTGGTTATGGAAAGGTTGGCAAGCTGTCCTTCATTACTAATTTTGTTGCCAAAGAACAAATGTTAAGTTCCCAGGGAACCCAAAAGCAACATTGAAAACAGTTTGAAAAACCAAAAATCTAAAACTGTTATTGATTTCATTTCATCCACAACTTTTTTTTTGCCTTGAAATAACTATACTTTTTAAAGAGTTGAAGAAAATATTCATCAGCTGTTTGAAATCACAAAGGAATTTTCTGTGTGAAAAATAAAACTGCATATGGTACCTAGCAGTGTCAGTTGCAATATTAATATGTTATATATGTTTAATGAAAATCTGTAACAGTGCTTATGAGAAGTAATTGTAACCATAAGCATTCAGTACAGATGAAAATGCTACCTTTAGCAATGCATGTGAATGTTTTTAAATAGAGAGTAAAGTGGTACATATATATATCAAATCTAAATAAGTCCTGGTTTTTAAACTTTGTGATTGCCAGTAATCTGCATAAAATAGCTTTTTAATGGGGCTGGCATTCCAAGTCAACTATTCTTAAAGACGTAAAAAAGTGGCTGAATGTTCTCTTTGGAAAGGCAAACAGCATGTTTTCAAACTAGATTTTTCTAACATCCTTTCAATATGCTGGCAGGATTTTAACAAATGCACACCACTTACTGAGTATAATTCTACTCAGAATAGGCACAAAAATAGCATCACATTTTTTAAAAATAATTATGTATTTATTTTAGATGATCTAGCAAAGACAAGTAAAAGGTGCAGCCAAGACCCGCACAGTACTGTACTCCATTTCTTTACAAACAGAGAGAGAGCGCATGTGTGTGAGAGAACAAAAAAATGATAATCCCTTCTTAGTGGAAAATCCAAATTTTCAAATGAATCCCCCAGCTAAAATGAATTACTGTAATAACCAGAATCCTCCCATGTTCAGCTGCTCAACAAAGGCACAGCTGACCACCTGCTATGTTACATCTTCCAGGCAGTGGTTTTTCTATTCCTCAAACGCTGTTCGCTTCAGTCCAGCCTGACTGAATCGGATGACAGATTATTGAAAACATGGACAAATAGCTAGGGGAGCAATGGAAGGGGTTCTCCTCCCGGACAGTGTCTCTGCATTTCTTTCTACTGAGTGCAGCCCAACAGAGGAGCCTCTGCAGTTCTAAAAAAGGAAGAAGGTAAACAGACAGAACCAGGCCAAATACATCATGGCTTCAACTGAAGAAACACCACACATTGGAAACCCCATGAGCTCCTTATGTGATCAATTGTGCTATGCAGCGAGAAAAGAGGGTTAAAAAAAAAAGCTGCATTGTCCATAAACGCAGCAGAGATCTTATGCTTCAAACTGCACGTGAAAACCATCAGGCAAAGTGTGTAACCCAAGTCAATGCACTGTTCATCGGTTTGAAACGGGGGGGGGGGGGGGGGGGGGAGAGAGAGAGAGAGAAAAGCAAACAACTCCTGATAAAGAATGTGCTGCACTGGTTAGAGATTCCGTTTCAATACCGTCTTTTTTATATAGGACGGGACCATCAATTGTAAGATGCACACTAACTTAATCATTATCAAGAGAAAAAAAAAAGGTTGCTGTGAATTTTCCAGGCTGAATGGCCATGTTCCAGAAGCATTCTCTCCTGACGTTGCACTCACATCTGTGGCAGGCATCCTCAGAGGTTGTGAGGTCTCAGACCTCACAGCCTCTGAGGATGCCTGCCACAGATGTGGGCAAAATGTCAGGAAAGAATGTTTCTGGAACATGGCCATACAGCCTGGAAAACTCACAGCAACCCAGTGATTCCGGCCATGAAAGCCTTTGACAACACAGAAACAAAAAGTTTTATTAAAAGAACCCGCAATTCGAAGGGCCCTTCTATATTGCCATACAAAATCCTGATTATCTGCTTTGAACTAGATTATCTGGCAGTGTAGACTAATATGATACAGTTCAAAGGGGCAACGTGGATCAGCTGCTTTGATCATCTGGATTGTGTGACAGTGTGGAAGGGGCCAGAGAGGTATGTTTATATGTGGGTGGGGATGCATGTCTTAGAACTGAAGACAGGCCCCTTCCACACAGGACCCTTCCACACAGACATATCACCCAAAATATCAAGGCAGAAAATCTCACAATCTGCTTTGAACTCGGTAAACTGAGTCCACACTGCCATATATTCTAGTTCAAAGCAGATAATGTGGGATTTTTTTCAGCTGTGTGGATGGGGCCACCGCTGTATAAAAACCACACTTAACTGGATTAACTGGCAGTGTGCACTCAGATAACCCAGTTCAAATCAGATATTGTAGGATTTTCTGCCTTGATATTCTGAGTTATATGTCTGTGTAGAAACACCCTAGATGGCAGGAAATAGCATTTGAGATACAGTAGAGTCTCACTTATCCAACATTCGCTTATCCAACGTTCTGGATTATCCAACGCATTTTTGTAGCCAATGTTTTCAATACATCGTGATATTTTGGTGCTAAATTCGTACATACAGTAATTACTACATAGCATTACTGTTTATTGAACTATGTTTTCTGTCAAATTTGTTGTATAACATGATGTTTTGGTGCTTAATTTGTAAAATCATAACCTAACTTAATGTTTAATAGGCTTTTCCTTAATCTCTCCTTATTATCCAACATATTCGCTTATCCAGTGTTCTGCCGGCCCATTTACGTTGGATAAGTGAGACTCTACTGTATATGTATATACAATATATATTAGTATAGCACAATATTAGTATTATGTATCATTACATACATACATGATCCAAAGAGAGGGCCCTTCCGCACTGTACCTCAGGATCTGATCCCAGGTTTATCCCAGGGCCCTTCCACACAGCCCTATATCCCAGAATATCAAGGCAGAAAATCCCATAATATCTGCTTTGAACTGGGTTATCTGAGTCCACACTGCCATATATTCCAGTTGAAAACAGATATTGTGGGATTTCCTGCCTTGATATAATGGGTTATATGGCTGTGTGGAAGGACCATTTAGGCAACAAACATCCAGCACGGGATTGCAGCAATGCTGGCAAATTGGTATGAAGGGCAAGCAAGCCATTGCACAGGGCTGCATTTCCTTTCTGTCTTGTTTTGGTTGCTGCTCTTCGGAGGCGTCAAAACGGAGGCGAAAACACACACATCGCTCCCCCCCCCCCCCCCCCCCCCCGCTTTTCCTTCCTTCCGTCAATAGAAGGTTTTCCCTGCAGAAGAGGCAGATGGAAACGCTGTGGAGCAAAGGCAGAGAGGCATCCTTCTCTCCCTCCTCTCTCCATCCATCCATCCATCCATCCAACCCCCCCCCCCCCTTCCGCCTCGCGCCGCCGCATCCTTCCCGTCCTGTGCCAATGGGGCTGAGGGGAAAGGTGCGCGCGCGCTGTCACTGAAGAGAAGGGAACGGGCCTCTTTGTGTGACGGGGCGCGAGCGAGTTCATGATTCCTCAGGAAGCAGGTCGAAGAGGGCGAATGCCGCAGAGCCCGGGCTCGAAGGGACGGGGCCCGCGGGGAGGCCTTACCTGGAGAAAGCCGGGCTGGGTCCAGAGCATGCTCTTCGTTCGGAGCAGCGGCTTCAGAGGCGGCCCCACGTGCGGCTCATGGCCCAGTGGCGGCAGTCGGTCGGGGCCTTCCTCCGCCTCAGGCTCCCCTCCAGGCCTCCACGCCGCCGCGCGTCTTTCCCGCGGCCTCCTTTTACCTCAGCAGCCTCCGAGCCGGCCCAGGCGCCCCCTCACTTCAGGCGCAGGAGAGAGCGAGAGAAGAAAGAGGAAGAAGCCGCGACGTAAGACAGGGCGCTGAGACTGACGCGGCGAACACAAGCGCTGCCTCCGCGGCTCACGGCCTTGGCTCGGCCTCCTTTTGGGTACCAGCAGGCAGGAGCCAATCACGACGCCCGCCGGGTGGGAGGGGGCGGGGCCTACTCGACCTCCCTCCCCGCGGTTGCCTTAAATGACAAGAGCCGACCAGCTACTCCTCGAGCCTCGTAGAAGGGCATCCAGCGCACCTGGAGCCTCCGATGGCCTAGCGGATAAAAGCCTTGTGACTTGAAGGTTGGGTTGCTGACCTGAAGGCTGCCAGGTTCGAATCTCACCCAGGGAGAGCGCGGATGAGCTCCCTCTGTCAGCTCCAGCTCCATGCAGGGAAATGAGAGAAGGCCTCCCACAAGGATGGTAAAAACATCAAAACAATGTGTTGTCGAAGGCTTTCATGGCCAGGATCACAGGGTTGTTGTATGTCTTTCAGGCTGTGTGGCCATGTTCCAGAAGTATTCTCTCCTGACGTTTCGCCCACATCTATGGCAGGCATCCTCAGAGGCTGTGAGGCATGGATAAACTAGGCAAGGAAAGGAAAAATATATATCTGTGGAGAGTCCAGGTGTGGCAAGAGTCCTTTGTCACTGGAAAGCCAGCATTAATGTTTCAGTTAACCAATGCTAATTGTGAGGTGACAACCTCTGAAGATTTTTTTTTCGTGTCAGGAGCAACCAGAGTTGCTTCTGAAGTGAGAGAATTGGCCGTCTGCAAGGACGTTGCCCAGGGGACGCCCGGATGTTTTGATGTTTTTACCATCCTTGTGGGAGGCTTCTCTCATGTCCCCGCATGGAGCTGGAGCTGATAGAGGGAGCTCATCCACACTCTCCCCAGGTGGGACCTCTGAGGATGCCTGCCATAGATGTGGGTGAAATGTCAGGAGAGAATACTTCTGGCACATGGCCATACAGCCCAGAAAACATACAACAACCCAAAGTAAACAACAACAACAACAACAATAATAATAATACAGACACATGCATAAACTGTAATAGCAAAATGTAACAGGGCACGACCTTGCTCATGAAAACTTTTCATTTATATATTTAAAAGCATTGTGAGTAACAATATCTACATATATATGCAAGAATTTTATAAAATACAGTAGAGTCTCACTTATCCAACGTAAACAGGCTGGCAGAACGTTGGATAAGCGAATATGTTGGATAATAAGGAGAGATTAAGGAAAAGCCTATTCAACATTAAATTAGGTTATAATTTTACAAATTAAGCACCAAAACATCATGTTATACAACAAATTTGACAGAAAAAGTAGTTCAATACACAGTAATGCTATGTAGTAATTACTGTATTTGCGAATTTAGCATCAAAATATCACGATGTATTGAAAACATTGACTACAAAAATGCATTGGATAATCCAGAACGTTGGATAAGCGAATGTTGGATAAGTGAGACTCTACTGTAGTGAAAAAAATCCAACTTCTCGTTTTTAATGAGATGTGTGAGATTGATGGAATGAACAAAGGTTTTGAATATTTGGTGGTATATTAGATAAAGACACACATATTTCTTCATCAGGCATTTTCAAGCTTCTGCATTTTAGTGATATTGCTTATTTTACTTGTACCCTCCTTGCCTTCCGGAAGAGCCTAAAAACCTGGCTCTTCCAAAAGGCCTTTGATGTTTAATTGTTGTGGGTTTGATTTATCTGCCCATTCTAAAATAGCTCCATTGTTGATGCATTGCCATTATTACATTGCACTTTAATGTCCATTTTAGCTGTGAAACTACCTCTCCCCATTACGGAATATTCTGCACTTTGGCCTAGATCTATGAATTAGTCTCCTGTTTTGAACATTTTATGCTGCATGTTGATTTTAATGACTGTTTTATTGATGCTGATGTTTTTATTGTTGGGATAATTGTGTTATTGTTTTGTTATTGTTACTATATTGTTGTATCGGGCAAAGCCCCATGTAAGCTGCCCTGAGTCCCTTCGGGGAGATGGGGCGGGGTATAAAAATAAAGTTATTATTATTATTATTATTATTATTATTATTACATAGACTCAAAGGTTTCTTGTTATATTTTCATGACACACCTACACACTGCAGCCAACTCACCGATGTGTCACAATACACAGCTTGGAAAGCTCTGTACTAAACCTTGCTGGCCCTCTTGAAAATAGGTTAACTGATAAAAATTTACTATTTTGACTTTTTAAAAATCTTCAAAACAAATTCCCTTTTTGGCTGGTTCTCTCCTTTGTGTAATTCTCTTACGTATGGTATTTTACTAAGTATCTTTCCGTATTAGGGATGTTAACCATTAACTACTTTTTAACAACTATATTTAACATCTCTATATTTAGAGAACAAATAGTGCCAGATACCCATAATTGTCACTGGAAATTTAATCTATAGCCAATAGTCTGGACTGTATGAAGAGAAACAATACCAAAAGACCAATATCTGTGTAATGATTTGCAAACCACAAACAGTTTAAAAAGCTGGAGGACTAAAAACCGATAAAAACATCTTCTCTGTTGCTAAAAAATATCCTGGCACCAGGCAAGTCAACTGTGAAAGATGTTCTACAAATGGGGTACCATAACTGGAAAGCACCTCTTTTCTAAGATTCACCTCACCTTATTCCAAAGGAGCACCCAGGTAGGTCCTCAGAAGGGCTATTTGTTCAAGTAAACTGATCTCTCAAGCCATTTATGGATCTATTCCCATTTTTGTTTCCTTTTCCTTTAAATGGCTCTAGGAGTCTCACAGATTAAAAATCAATAAATACAGTATAAAATGTAACCCATCATAACAATTTGCAAAGATTTTCAAGTGGACTGAGACCACTATTTAATAATTGTCCAGTTACATCCCATACAATATCTGGAGGCAGAGGCGCACCAGTATGAGGTTGTACTAGACGTGGCTATGTTTTCCACACTATATCGTACTTTGGTATTAGATCACATCATTATGCAAATGTCTTGCATTCTACAAGATTCTAGGACATGTCCTTCGGGAAGGCATTAGTGCTCTCTGACAGTCAGAAAAGGAAGCGGGAAAAGGAGAGGAGAAGAAGGAAGTAGGAGGAGGGGAAAGAAGAGAGGAGGAGGAAGAGGAGGAGGAGGAAGAATAAGAAAGAGGAGGAGAAAGAAAAGTTAATTATGTTGTTATTAAGCTATTTATCCCTCTCCCAAATTAATCTGGACCTGTGGAAGACTGCACTTGAATTTATATGATTTTTTAAAAAATGTCGTCTTTTATGCTTCACTGAAGCTTCGTGGAGAAGTCAGAAGCTCCGGAAGGACCCAGCAGCAACTGTACCCTATGCTTTATCAGGTTAAATCCTTAAATAAATGTATTAAATAATATTTTGTGTATGCTGTATTAATTGGAATTGTATAAAGTCAAATTAAATGTATTTTGAAGGCACCCTTTTACCCAGCCCCTCTGTTAACATAAACCCCCTGAGAACGAAGATCTCTGCATCATTAATAAATATTCCTCCAGCGATCTCCCAAGCTTAAAGATGGAATGGGGTTGTTGTATGTCTTTCGGGCTGTGTGGCCATGTTCCAGAAGTATTCTCTCCTGACGTTTCGCCCACATCTATGACAGGCATCCTCAGAGGTTGTGAGGTATGGACAATATCTGAGGATGCCTGCCATAGATGTGGGTGAAAAGTCAGGAGAGAATACTTCTGGAACATGGCCACACAGCCCAAAAGACATACAACAACCCTGTGATCCCGGCCATGAAAGCCTTCGACAACACATTAAAGATGGAATCCTTTTTTGTGTTGGTGAAAAACAGATTATCTCTTTATCGCCAGGGCTGTATTTTGCACTATTTACCTGTCCAGATCTGTCCAGCGGCTTACGAAGCTCACGGAAGACAAGGCTAGGAAGGAAGGAGTGAATCAGCCTTTTGAATGGGCAACTCAACCTCTGAATATCTGGCATAATCATGTTTTTTTCTGTGCATCTCACTATTGTCTCATTTGGAACTGGAAATAAGTCAATTAAGGACACGTGCATAATCATGTTGTCAAATTCCTCGGTTTTGTGGAATTTCAAGGGGCATCCCCGCAACAGACTGGACCTTTAAACCTACCAATGATCAGCTGTTCTTCTTCCTGCCAGGGGAAACCCATCCTCTTGCATGTGACATGGAGGAAACCTCCAGCCAATCATAGTGCAGATCCTAGCTGGTCTCAGCCAATGAGGGGGAGGCACAAGAAGTCTGAATAGCTGTCGAAGTTTATTTAATGTTGTGTATTTCCACACAGTGGAAAGGTCTGCTTCAAACTGGGTTTAAAAAAAACCCTGGTCAGGGTGGACTGTAAAGCCCCACACAGAACTATACATACAGTGCTAATCCTCTCTAACTTAAAAAGGGGCTGAAGTAAGGGTAAACAGTGAGAGTTGATAGATAATAAATAATAAATCATTTTATTTAATATTATCACTTCCATAAACATTTACTGGAGTGCCATCCCACTGCTAAAAATGTACACAATTTGTCATTACTAAATCTCCCTTAAATTCATGGCTGAAAACTGGCAACCCCAGATACAAAAGTGACTGGAAGGTTTTTTAATTAATAGTGTCAAATTCTAACTGAACATATTCAGCTTAAGATTTAAAATCCTCAGGGACACATGCAAATAATAACCTAGATTTTAAGACATTTTATGCCAATTAGTGGATGAACACTTTGCAAGAATAACCTATTTCATCCTGTTGCATTTTGATTCTCTTCCAGTTACTGAAAAATATCACATGTGCATATGATGAAATTCTCTATTAGGAGTATATATGGAATTCCCATTTTCTTGAGTGTTTCAAGAGACTACATACATAAAGTGTAATGTCTGCAATACAATAACAGTACTCCCTTCCCTGGCTAAATCCATATGAAGATTGGTTCTCTTCTTTTTAATTTTTGTTATGGAAACAAAGAATAAGACTTCTAATGTCAGTGAGGTATTACTGATACAAAAGGATTTAATGATATTCTATTTATTACAACTTCTACCCTTCAACATAGCAGCGCAACAGTGACGTGATTGTCAGAGAGTACTAACCCTCAGTTCCAGCTATTTATTTCCATGGCTTCTTGTCAGTATTTTTCTTCACCCACACAAAGGGACTCCTCTAAAATGATTGTCTAGGATGGTCCTGCTATAGCTTTCGCAGCTGTACTTTGCTCTCTTGGGGAAACAGTCACCCGACCTCCCCTCTAATTGCTAATGTCACTGCTCTCTGTGCACCTCATTGCTTTCTCTCCTTTTTTTCCTTTCTTACAAAAGAAATGTCTTGATCTCCCCCTAAAAGTAGGAGTCCAGTTGCATGTTGTAAACTGAAGAGCAATATCGGCACAAAGGTGCCACACTCCCATAGGCTTCGCATTTATATGAGGATGGGTTCCCTCATAAATCAACAGGGCAAATACAGATTGGGGGGGAGGGGGCTGCTGAAGGAGGTGGATGCTGCAGTATATATTTGCCATTCACTACTACCACTACAAAAAAAAGGATGCAATGTGCATATCCATTTTGTGAGGTTAAGTGCAATCCAAGGACCCAGCTAGAGCAGCCCTCTAAGGATCCCCAGGCAGATCTATTTGTAACTGTGTAACTACAGTGGGGAAAGAGAAGCATTTATCCCATACATAATATGAACAAGCTTACAAACTGGCCTTCATGGTTAATATCGATATATCAGAGCTGGGGATGGGGACGGCTGATAGGGAGCTCTGGTGTGGGCTGGTCCATGAGGTCATGAAGAGTCAGAGGTGACTGAACAAACAAACAACAACATCAAAGAGAAGGGGGAGATAGAATCTTTTCAATCTGGTGGTAGGTAATGTTTAAGAATTGGCTTATGCAGAAGCTTAGCTAGGGAAGCAGATCATTCAATGAACGGGGACCCTTGAGAAGTATTTTACTAGATTTTTTTCATACAGATTAATGTACTTTTACAATGCCATTAGCTTTCTCTACCAAGAGTGCTGATGCCTCACCAAACTACAATTCCTGGGATTCCACAGCATTGAGCCATAGCAGTTCAAGTGTATCAAACAGCACTAATTATGCAGTGTAGATAATAGATATGTTCTTATTTCATTCTTTATCTTCTTTCTATGCTGTTTCTCATTGTGGAATGCCCTTCTCTCAGAGGCCCGAGTGGTACCAATGCGGACCTAATTTGGTGATAATCTTTGGTGGCTTGACTATGTACAGTGCGTTGCTTTGTTTAATTGGTTTGGGTTATTTATATCATTTTATGATTATTTAGTATTGTTTGATTGCTGTTCCGGAAGAACTGGTGAACAGGGTCCGGATTCTGTACAGCGAGCCAAAAAGCAGGGTAGAGGCTGCTGCTGGCACATTGCCAGAGTTCCCTATCACCATCAGTGTGCATCAGGGCTCATTTCTAATGATATCATTAGAAAATGTTGATCATTTTCACTACCTTGGCAGCCACCTCTCTACAAAAGTCAACATTGATGCTGAAATCCAACTTCACCTAAGCTCTGCAAGTGCAGCGTTTCTCTGAATGAAGCAGAGAGTGTTTGAGGATCAGGAAATTCATAGGGATACCAACATGCTTGTTTATAAAGCTATTGTCCTCCCAACCCTGTTATACGCCTGTGAAAGGTGGACTAACTACAGACATCACACTCAACTCCTGGAAAGATTCCATCACCATTGCCTCCAAAAAATCCTGAAAATCTCTTGGGAAGACAGGCGGACAAATGTCAGCATGCTGGAAAAAGCAAAGACTACCAGCACTGAAGCAATGCTCCTATGCCATCAACTCCGCTGGACCGACCATGTTGACCGAATTCCTGATCACCGTCTCCCAAAGCAGTTACCATACTCTCAACTCAAGAACAGAAAACGTAATGTTTGTGGACAGGAAAAGAGATTTAAATTGGGCTCAAAGCCAACCTTAAAAACTGTAGCATAGACACTGAGAACTGGGAAGCCTGGCCCTTGAGCGCTCTAATTGGGGGTCAGCTGTTACCAACAGTGCTGCAGAATTCGAAGAGGCACGAATTGAGGGCTTAAGGGAGAAATGTTCCAAGAGGAAGGCGTATCAAGCCAATCCTGACCGGGACCGCCTTCCATCTGTAAACTGATGTCTTCACTGCAGTGGAACATGTCAGTCAAGAATAAGTCTCCACAGCAACCTACGCATCCACCGCCAAGACACTACAACTGGAGGACCATCATCCTCAAGCTATGAGGGATCGCCTAAGTAAGTAAGCCTAAGTAATCAGGGCTCAGCCCTCTTTCCCCTCCTTTCTGTTGTTGTAATGGATGCAGTTACTAGAGATCTGCAGAAGACAGCACTTTGGACTTCACTGTATGCTGATGACATAATGCTTAGTTCTAAGGACAAGGAATAACTTGAACATCAAGTGCAAGCATGGTGTGATCAGTTGACGCAATTTGGTCTTCACCTCAATGTCAAAAGGACGGAGTGGGCATGGGCCATTCTCACAAGTATTTTATAGCTTAATTGATATGTGTGTCATAAGTACCCTGATATATCCTAGTATTCAGGCTTCAGAATCTACAGCAACAACAAGTACTTCTTCCCGCATTCAATAAATACTGCTTCCCACATTTCTCATGATGTCACATCACATCAAATATTCATGACGATGGGAGATTGAAATTGTGATTATATAGAGGGATGATGGGCCACAGTTTCATGAGACACAAGAAATGGATGAGATGGAATAAACACTGCATTTATCATGTTAAAGTAAGAATAAAAATGCAATGTATTTTTACAGTCTAAGAAAACCAAAAACCATATATATAACGTAGGACGCATATAACACACCTTGTTTGTAGTATTATAGTGTATTACCACAGTGTTGTATTGTGACAGCTCTTCTATCTTGATCAAATTAATTCTAGCCCCAGGGTTACAATAATTGGCATAACCTAGTTTTAAAAATTGCTTTCTATGTGAAAATGTACTTGTTTTAAATTTCCCACTATTGCATCTCTTTCCCTGCAACTCCTTTTTCCCAACGCTGCTTGCCCATGTGCTGCACAAGAGATAGAAGTTTGTAATTACCATACTTGGCAGTGTATGCATTTCTATTTGCATAAAGTATTACATGAGTAAACATATCACCAGATTTCATATTTGATGTCATTGTAGGCCCATTGAAAGATGAATACAAACAGCATAACTGATTTTAAATGATTGAGTTCACTATGAATGGAAAAGGAGAATCTAAGACAGATGAATAAATAACATATTTTGCATTGTATTCCAGCTTTCCACATGGACTCCAAAGCACACAGAGTGTTCCAGACTGAGCACACTCCTCCACATACTTCAGTGCCTGCATACACTGGCGGCCAGACGCACAAGGCCAGACCTGTCATGATAACACGTTTACACCCAGATGTTCTGCATCATTGGATCATCACCTTGCCCTTCAAGTTGCTGCTACTGCTCTTTGCTAGCCATGGGCTCCATTCAAGCACTGATCAGTGCGGGAAAAGACTAACGGCATGGAATTTATCTGGATGGGATCAAGCAGAATTGGAACTGCAATATTCGCCAGAAGTAATAATAATAATAATAATAAAACTTTATTTATACCCCGCCACCATCTCCCCAACGGGGACTCGGGGCGGCTTACATGGGGCCATGCCCAGACACCATACAATATAACAAAATAAAACAACATATCATAACACAATATAACAGTGCAAAAATAATCATATACATTACAGCACAAATCAGAGAAAACAGTAAAAAACAGGGCGGGCCACATGAACACTTAATTAAAAACTCGGGAGAGAGAGACATAGGAATAGGGGGAAACAGGGAAATAAAATGGTGGAGCAGTCTAAAGGATAAAAACCAAGGGGAATGGCCAGAGCAATATATTACATTTACTCCCCAAAGGCACATCGGAAAAGCCATGTTTTTAGATCTTTCTTAAAGGCTAACAAGTAAGCATGCGTTGTGGGCACAGCCAATGCAGATTCAAGGTGAGGCCACTTTTTCTTATTTAGGGTGCTTCCAGTTTACACCTAAACCCAGTTCAGAGCTTTTGAGGGGGAGGGGTTTGGAGTGGTGGTGGGAAGGGGGGGTACCATCTTGCATCTGTGGGTTCCAGAAGCCCAAAAGGTGCAAGATGGGTGTGGGGACTTGCTCCCGGGCAGTCCCAGGACTACCCAGTAGTCTGTCCCCACAGGGCCCATAGCCCAGGAAAACCCGGTTTTAATAGGTTATCTAATTAATTTGGAATAAAACAGGGTTTTCCTGCTTTGTCTCAAATTTGCTTTTAATGGATTCTTTTCCTGTACTCATACAGAAGAATGCCAGGTAATCCACTAATATAAGTACACTGCTTTGTGTGTTTATTTTGAATTCATCTGTTGATCAGATTGGTACAATTGAAGAGAATTGCCAGTTAACCCATTTTCCCCTCCACTTGATCAGACAATCTTCCTCATGCTGTCTGAAATATATGCTGGCATCTCTGTAAAATGTCAGCAGTAAAACTTTTTGGCCACAGATTAAATTACTTGGCCACACCATCACCTAGTTTTTACACTTCAGGAATCGTACCAACAGTTCATCAGAGATCCTATCTGTCCTGCTATATAATGGAGTTTGAAACTGTAAATTTAACTGCATTGAACTGTGTCTACGCTGACCATATAACACAGTTTCAAACTACATTATATGGAAGTAGATGAGACCAGGGAGACATTTTCCATTTTCTTGTTCTTTTTAAAAAGAAACAAATCCAAGACTGTTAGCAGGGGTGCCTTGGTTTCCATCATGGCCTTATTAAATAACTAGCTCGAGTATCTGACAATGCCCGGGTTATTTGAAAAAGGACTTGCTTGTTTTTGGATATTAGGTAATATCAGTTTGGTCATATATTATGCTATTTCTTAGAAAAAACTCAGTCTTTGCTTTAGTTTTTAATGAATGCTCCCACTAGAAAATGCATAAGGATGTGGGTGAACTAAAATTCCCAAAAATCTTGTGTCAACCCTTCCAACATTCCCCCAATATTCACAGTTGGCCATGTTGGGTCTGTGTGTCAGATTTGGTCCAGATCTGTCATCTGCTGATTCAGTTTTCTCTGGAGAAATGCTGTGGCTCAATCTGATGATGGAGGATTTGGGGTTTTGCAGTCTGAGAATGAGTCTCTGAACATTCCCTAGGCAGGGAGCCAGGGTGACATAGCAGCGGAAGGAGGGAGTGATTTGCAGTCGACAGATCAGCCTGACCCTGACATGAGTGTCAGGGATTCACAGCTTTCAGAAAGGGATGTGGGAAATCAACAATCTCCAGGTGTTTCACTTTCAGATAGCGATAATGAGAAAGAGCAATTAGAGATGCTAGATTGCTCCTGAGAAATCGGCCTCCTAGACGTTCTTTGAGAATTGTGGCTAGCAGGTAGGGTGCTCAAAGTCACAGAAATGTGTTCATGTCTTGCAAGAATGGGTAAATAGAGAAGGTGTTTGAGTTAGAATCTCAGATCAAGCAACATTGCTTTTGGTGCAAAGTCTCCTGTTTTGTTCCTGTTCATGCCTCAAGTTTCTTGCTCAAGTTTTGCCTATATCTTTGGGATGAATTTTGCTTTCTTGTTCTTGCGTTGACTCATGTATTCTGGATTTTGCTTTGGAGTTCCTGTTCCTGTTTTAAGCCTTTGGATTTTGCCTTGGAGTTCATGTTCATAGGGATTTACCTGCTGTTTTCTGGAATGTTTGATCCTATTTTTATTATTGCATCTTGACCTTTTGTTACCTTTTTACCAATAAACTGTTTATACCAAGTCTGTCTCAGTGGTGTGTGTTGATAGCAAGGTGGACCTCCTCTGGGATGCAACAATAAGGGTGAACTAAAACTCCTAGATTCTCAGGGCAATCACCCCAAAACCGTGCCAGTATTCACAGGTGGTCATGTTGGGTCTGTGGGCCAAGTTTGGTCCAGATTGGATGTTGATTGGGTTCAGTGTTCTCTGAATATGAGGGAATTATAATTCCCAGATGCCAAGGTCAATCAGCCCAAGTTGGCAGCATTGGGTCTGTGTGCCAAGTTTGGCCCAGATCCAACATTGGTGTGGTTCAGAGGGCTCACAGAATACAGGTGAACTATAACTCCCAGAGATAAAGGCCAATCACCTCCAAAGTCTACCAGTATTCCCAGCTGGCCATGTTGAATTTGTGTGCCAAGTTTGGTCCAGATCCGTCATCAGATGGGTTCTGTGTTCTCTGAATATGGGTGAACTATCATTCCTGGATGTCAAGGTCAATCACCCCCAAACCCCTCCAGTATACAAATTTGGCCATGTTGGGTCTGTGTGCCAAATTAGTTCCAGGTCCATCAATGGTAGGGTTCAGAGTGCTCTTAGATTGCAGGTGAACTATACATCCCAGTCCCTACAACTCCTATAAATCATGCTAAATTCTCCCCAGATATCTCTAGTATGTTCAGTTGCTGATCAATTCCTCTGTTTCCTGTGTGCCATAGGAAAGGGTTAAGGGAGAGGCAGTGAGTGGGGTCATCCAAATGGAGAGAGAATGCAACTCTGGGATGTGCTCACTGTAACCTGCAATGTCCTGGGAAGGAGTGACTTGGTGGCTCCACAGCACTGGGAACTATAGCCTGTTAATGGAGGTCAGAGGCTGTCTGTGTGAGCAGACACCCGTGCCATATACACACATACAGATTTTCACTTCTATTATGTGCATAGATAGCTATGGGAAATTGTTCATAATATGAAATGGCACTAAAATACGAGGAAGAAGTTTTGATCAATTATCTCAACATTTCAGTCAGTCATATATGATATTTCCCGATTTTTAGAATTTTTGCTAACCCAGTTCTTTCCCAATGGCTGTCTATAGATGGGGTGTGGCTTTAAAGACAGTTTTAAATTTACCAGCAGCAAAATATGTATGCTTATGATTCTGAGAAAGAAAAAAACCCAGCATTTAAACTGGAAAACAACTGTATTCTTTAGAAAAATCTAAGCCTGTGCCTTTTTGTACCATTTTCCTGTGGCGTATATGTAAGAGAGAAATCAATAAGGTCTTGTTCTTTAAGGTGAAAACCAGCATGTTGTGACAATACATGGAGGTCAATCGTGTTCTTCATGACTACAGCATAAATAAATACACAGGTGAGCAACACCTAATGTAAGTGCTTCAACTTTAAACCAATGTAAACATATTCTGACATGTCAACCATGCACAAGAGATATATGTGAATGGGTAGCATTCACATGTAGCGAGATCTGACAAGATTTACTGCAATACTTTGCAACTTCCTTCACAGTTCTGGGCAAATATATTAGCTTCCGGGCAAACTTTTTCTGACCATAGTGACGTGTGTATACTATCATTTACACATGGACAGGAAAGCAATCAACAGCAAAGTTAAGAAAATGCAATTTCCTTGGGTGCATGGTGCTTGGTTTTGACCAAATGTATGGGCATGTGGCCAAGTAATTTAATCTGTGACCAAAAAGTGTTATTGCTAACATTTTACAAAGATGCCAGTATATATTTCAGACAGTATGGGAAAGACTGTCTGACAAAATGGAAGGGAAAATGTGTTAATTGGTAATTCTCTTCAATGGTACCAATCAGACCAAAAGATTAATTCAAAATAAACATATAAAGCAGTGTGTTTATATTATTGGACTACCTGGCATTCTTCTGTATAAGTACAGGAAAAGACAGTCATGTTGTATTTGGAAAATATGTAGAGTTGTAACATTGGTGGTCTTATCATTCAGCCGAGATAGTGGCTCTGCATACACTTGTTTAATATCTGTGGTCGCTAAACAGCAACTCATTAAAACATCTGACATATGGAAAAAGCAGGGGCAGAAACACTTTCTCAGTCCTGGCACAAAACATTACAAATCACAAGATATCAAACACCATGTTAATCCCAATTCCCTCAGCATCTACATGTTCGCAATGAAAGAGCCAAGAGGTGAGTGGTGATAGGTATTATACATGACTGGATCCTGCATTGTACAAAGTTTCTCACCAACATATTCATTCATTGACTTACTGGATTTACATGTTCTTCTATTCATAGGGGTTAAAATGATGAAATCAGATAAAACAATCAAAGTACATCAGTACATGAAAGGTCAGCTTCCACCTGGTTCAGATTGTAAAACCCCAGCACAAGTACAGCGACTATAGCATGGCAAAAGCAATTAAGGACAGGGTGATCCACCTATGTGCATTATTGGGGGGGGGGGGAGTTGTTAAGCTGTGCTTCCTGCAGATTCTGTGACTAGTTTGAAGCCAGAGTCTGTAGTCCATATAAGCACCATTTTGGACTCGAATTGGTTCCAGGATTTCCTATCAAACCATCTGCACACAAAAAATTACTTTGTTATCTTTTTATTTCACACCAACCTAAAAACTGTAGTCAGTGTAGATGCTCCCGTTGCAAGGATGGGTATGATGTTGAACATAGACCTTCCCAGTAAAATTAATAAAGCTACCAAGACAGCACCACAGCATAGTGTTCCGCAGGTGGAGGTAGCCTGAAGTTCAGATGATCTGTTATGCAAATGTTTGCAGGACTAGAAGAACCCAGCAGCAGCTACTAGTGATCCATCTAGCAACAGCCTTTTCCTATTTGATTAACCTATTGCTTAGTAACCCCTTTATAAATGTGCACTGCGGAGCATTATCATTTATCCTTGACTCTTTGTATCTTTTTGGCTCTTCTCTTCCCTTTTCTTCTCTGGTAGCCAGCCCCCATAACCACATGGCCCCCATGACCCTTACGGCCCTCGCAATGGGGCTTCCTTCTTTCTCTCCTTCTTCCTTCTTCCCCCTCTCACCTGAAAGTGACCCCTTTTGCCCCAGTCTCCCCCGTGGATACCCAGGCCTCCGAAGTTGTCAGGTCTCCCTCCATACCCACAGATCCCATGTACATGCCTTGCCCCGCAGATACCAGGCCTCCGGAGTCGCCGGGTCCCCCTCGGTATTTGTGGGCCCCTCATGTGTGCATGGTTAATATGCTGTATTTTATGCCTTAATATAAAACTTTGGAACAAGAAGCCATCCAGAATGACCCTGGTGACCTTTCGTCAGCAATCCCTGACCTGGGAATTCCTTCCAGCATTTTCCCCAGTCATCACCTACTTACAAAGTATTCAGTCACCCATCATCTGTGACCCATTTCACCGGCTGTGCAAGAGACAACAGGCCTTGGAGTCGGATCACCTGTTCTTCGTACAGCCACATGGATATATGAAAAGATACCTGGCATTTTCTTTCCTGATATTGAGATGACTTGTTCTGCTCTCCAGAATGACATTTCTCTTTTCCCCAGCAACGGATCCTGTAAACCCATCACTTTGGAAAATATGCTGCTTTGAAACACAATGGACACTGGTGCAGAATCACCAGACATGCGCGTTTGGGGCTCATAGACAATCATCGCAACAATAGAACTCATGGGACCAGAGGGCCCCTCTTTGTTCATCCCAGAGTTAGGACACTGTTATGCATTCAGAAAACTATGTCTTCTCTGTTTGATATCATCTCCCGGCCCCTTGCCAACTATTGGAGAGCGGAAATCTACACTGGAAGTGAGGAACACTCTCTGAATGATTGACAGGGCTGCCATCCTGCCTCCTAGAGGGAATCCCTCCCAGCTGTTCATGACATCAGGCTGGTTCTTCCAACCAGGGTGAAGCCGGCCCCAGTAGAGCAGGCACGGGAAAAGAAAAGGGTAAACTGTATAAAAATGTATGTTTTTCTTACATATAGCATCTCAGCTTCCTTCTGCAGCTTAGGGTGAGCTGGCATACAAATCAGATGACTTTAATAAAACTACCTCAGTGGCTTCTTCTTCAACTTGGTGAGATTTCTTGATTGGGGAACACTGGATTAGCTTTTTCATCTCGCCAGGAGCACGAATCTATAGGCGGCCCACTGTCGGCGTCACTTATCGGAACTCGGTATCTGTGCTTCAGGCTGCACTATTTGTGGCCTGGATCTCACTATCCTCAGGTAGTCCAAATTGCTCTATTTCAGGTACTGGGCTATGGGACTGCAAGAACAAAGAGACAACTTCTGACTTCATATGAGAATGTGTTTGTGGACGGTTATAACCAGTTTTTATTATTGTTCACTATTACAGAATCACAGAATCAGGGAGTTAGAAGACAACATGGGCTATTATCTGAAAAAATATTTTTAAACTACATGATAACAATGATCCTGTAATAGCAGCTTAGTACCAGAGAGAGATCTTTTCTCTGACAGAGGCTCCATCTACACTGGTTGCTTAATGAACTTTAAAACTAGATTCAAACTGTAGTGGCCAGAGAAACCCTCACAAAAGCATGCAAAAGAAAACCCTTAATGTGAGTCAGTGCACTGTGGTTTGTCTAAACACCATTCAGGCCTCACATTTGTTCCAGGATTTCCTATTCAATCATCTCACAGCAAAACCACTTTCTTCAATGCCAGCTTGAAACTGCATTAAAAGGTCAGTGTAGATGTGGTCAGAGCCAAATGGCTTTCTGTTCCATATCCAGAGCTAATGATGCTTGAGCTTTGAAAAGAGTTATTATGTTTTGCAACTCCTGATCTTGTAGCTACCCTACTTTTAGAGATTCAGCCTTGATTAATAAAAGAGGAGCTTTGTGCAGTCTCTTACGCAATTGGTTTCTGTAATTATCATGTCAAACTTGGCTTCATGCAGGAAAGAAAAAGAACGCATTGAGACATTTCCTCAGTAATTTTAAGGCTGTTGATAGTTATAAAACTATAGTGCATAGGGACAGGGATCTTCTGCATGAGAAGGACAGGTTGTAATCAAGACATGCTTGTCATTTACTCTGCATATTGAGTTTTCACTTGGTGGCAACAAACTGTATTCCCATAGTCATAGCTGCAAATAGACTTGGTATAGTGATAGAGTTATTTCCCAAAGGCTATTTAGTCAGCTTCAAGATAATCATGATGTAAATCTTTTTCTATCAAGTTCAAACCCAGCACTATCTATGGAATATAACAAAGATGAGACTCAAATAAGAAAATCACGAAAAAGAAAGAAAAGAAAATATTGTTGTGTTAAGGAATTGCAAGAATATTTAGTGAAGAACATTCTATGTGTGTAAACATTATTTCCCTTAGAATTCGGAAGCCACTTACAGGAGCTTTAAATTAGCAGTAAAATTAGTAGAATGTTTCAAAGGGCAGCTCTAGGATGTATTAAAGATCAAACTGCCTGTCCTTCCCCTCCCTCCATTACACTCCAGCACCACACCAAGAGAAAATATCATAATTCCCCAGTCATTTGCATTAACCACTTTGTAGAAGAAGGATGTTATTTTTAGCTGCTTAAGTAGACTTTCACCTCCCTGACTTCTTTTGTGTGCCGCTTCTTCGGGATTAACAGAGAAAATGATTATAGACAATGACGTGGAGACAAAGATCTATGCTTTTAAACTACAGACATGTGGAACCCTTATGACGATGAAAAGAAAATCCACTTGCTCCAGTGAGAAAGCATTTAAAACCAACTTCTTTCATCCTGGTTTTGTTTTAAAATGTTGAATTGCTTGTTCCATTTAAGGTTTACCACACAATTTCGGTCTCTTGCATGAAATTTTCTTCAGCCAAAGTACACATGACAGCTTAATATTCCATTGTCCAACCTCCAGAGAAGTGGTTTCAGTTATCCTCTATGGAATGTAAACAATATGCTTTGAATTGTTATTTGCCCCACAATACTATGCTGCCATCACTGTCCAAGGTGGACTAAATGATACAATGACACCACTTCTTTGAATCAGCACAGAACTTTAATCTCCTTGGTCACTTTTGAATTCATTATACTAGTCACGATTATTCTTCATTGCTTTGATGAGATAGTCTTGTGCCTTTGTGTACTATACTACATGGCAATATGTTCTTGTAATATTAAAGAATAGGAAGGATGATAAAAATCGGAAGACATGTCAGTCGTTTCATCTTTCTACGAGGGTTATCCAGAAAGTAGATTACGTTTTGGAATTAAAAATGAACAAAGTATAGGAGAAAACATTTACCAAATGCAGTTGAAAGCCACACCCAAATACCACTTCTCAACATAGTCATCATTCAATTCTAGGCACTTATCATAGCGATGAATGAGCTTGGCAACTCCTTCCCCACAAAACTCTGCCGCTTGCATCCTCAACGCAGCGTTTTGGCGATGATGCGCAGCTGCGGGAAGCGGTGACCAGCAGCATTCTTCTCTGTTCTCAGATTTTTTATTTCCAGAGTGGTATTCTTTTAATCTCAGAAAGATGTCTTTGGGAGCACCCTTAATGCTCACAAATGTGGAGGCCTGCAAGGCAATCAAGAGCAGACTTTTGGATCTTGAATTTCATAATCTGATTCTTGTAGTAATGGCAGCATACCTTCGCATTTTGAATAATCCCACCCAGATGAGAGCTTTGGCAATTGCAAAATGTAATGTGTTACCATCAGCTATTTTGGATGGGAGATATTAAAAAGTGGAACGTTCCAAAAAGGTTTTTTCTTGTGTCTTGGTCTCACGTGAAACACTTCATCATTCTTTGTTTGTTTGCCCCAAATATTATAATATACGGATGAAATACAGAAATTCAATTTTTTTCACAATGTTCTCAATGGCAAGCGTGTTATAAAATTCCATATCTTCTGAACAACTTTGATGTATTCTTTTGCGAGAGTACTGCAAATTTTATCCTTGAGATTAGTAACTTTTAAGTATGTTTTCTTTTATCTATGACTTCCTCTTGTTGTATATAACTGTGTTGTGATTTGGTTGTTGTATATCAATAAAGGCTGTGTGTGTGAGAGAGTGATGATGAGATTCTATCTGTGCCTTGAAATGTGTGTGGGTGCCCCAAAATGCCTATAACAGCAGGAGTAGATCACAAACAAATCACATCATGCCCTGTTAAGAGAGTTTCATTGGATGCAGAGACTCATCTGTGCTTGGCCACGAATTGGCTGAATGTTTAATTTAATGGATCTTGGTCGATTAATGGCTGAGCAATCTGGCAGGGATTTCAATAAACTGTCATTGGTTGAATTTGAAGCTTGTCTGTTGCCTGGTGAGTTCGTCCCCCTGTGGGGGGGGGGGGAGGTCTGAGGATGGAATTTGGGCATGGCTGAAAGAAAATAGTCATTGGAGACGATTATCCTTGAGGGTACAGTTCCCAAGTCTGAGATAATGGGATTGCTGGACACCCTGATGGGTTCTGAGAATTAGGGATGGGCTTTATCTCATTGCATTATCATTTTACTTTAACTGCCATGGCAACATCCTATGCAAATCTTTGGATTTGCAGTTTAGGAAGGGGCATTTAGAATTCCCAGCCAGGGAGCTCTAAGACCTCACTAAATTACAAACCCCAGAATTCCATAGACTGCTGCTATGGAAGTGAAAGTATTATAACAGTACTATAACAATGTAGTATGATAACGGCTAATGGGTATTTAGCTGCTCTGATAAACTTTGCTGATATGACAAGGGGTGAGGGTGTGGATAAACGGCTTTTTTGGTTCCTGCTGGATGTGGAACCTTTGTGACACAGGAGAAATGGTTGAGACCAATCCTTGCTTCTACTGACGATAAAAGTATGGGGAAATGTGTGCTGCTTATGCCAACTTGAGCCAGACCCCTGAAGGAGGATCCATATGGTTTTTGGATTTGGATGAAAGGACAGAGTGTGACCTTGTGAGGTAATTCACGCGTTCCTTGTTTTCGATAACAATTACAGTAGAGTCTCACTTATCCAAGCTAAACGGGCCGGCAGAAGCTTGGATAAGTGAATATCTTGGATAATAAGGAGGGATTAAGGAAAAGCCTATTAAACATCAAATTAGGTTATGATTTTACAAATTATACAACAAATTTGACAGAAAAAATCGTTCAATACGTAGTAATGTTATGTTGTAATTACTGTATTTACAAATTTATCACCAAAATATCATGATATATTGAAAACATTGATTACAAAAATGCCTTGGATAATCCAGAACCTTGGATAAGCGAGTCTTGGATAAGCGAGACTCTACTGTATATCTGATGAACCCAGCTTATCCCGCAATACCTACTAGAAGTGCTGCTACAGCATGAGGATTGCCAGAATTGGACTCACAGTAAATATGGGTTATATTGCCCATGTAAATTAGCTCCCACGATATATTGAAAACGTTGACTACAAAAATGGCTTGGATAATCCAGAAACTTGGATAAGTGAGGCTTGGATAAGTGAGACTCTACTGTATGTCTATATCAAAGGCTAGCTGTGTGATCAATAGAAGAACCTTAAAAACAAAACACGTTGATATAGGAAAGCTCATCCAGACACACAAAACATGAAGAGCACATTGTGAATCTGATTCCTTTTTTAAAAAGTCTTTGTAATAATAAATTAATAGTGGTTGATACATTTAAAGCAGGGTGAGCAACTGTGACTGTCTGTATGTTTCTCAGCTGCAGTTTTTCTCAGTCAATAGTCTCTGAGTCCCACCTGTAGGAGAACAGTGGGATAAAATTAAATAAATACATAATAATAATAACAGTGTTGTCGAAGGCTTTCATGGCCAGAATCACAGGGTTGTTGTATGTCTTTCGGGCTGTGTGGCCATGTTCCAGAAGTATTCTCTCCTGACGTTTTGCCCACATCTATGGCAGGCATCCTCAGAGATTGTGAGGCACGGATAAACTAGGCAAGGAAAGGAAAAAATATATATCTGTGGAGAGTCCAGGGTGTGACAAGAGTCTTTTGTCAGTTGGAAGCTAGCATTAATGTTTCAGTTAATCACCCTAATTAGCATTGGAAAGGTTTGTCTCTTGCCTGAGGGGCATCCTTTGTTCAGTCATTAGCCGTCCTTGGGGCTCTTCTGTCCTCAGAGTGTTGCTTCCCATCTACTGTTTTGATTTTAGAGTTTTTTTAATACTGGTAGCCAGATTTTGTTCATTTTCATGGTTTCCTCCTTTCTGTTGAAGTTGTCCACATGCTTGTGGATTTCAATGGCTTCTCTGTGTAGTCTGACATGATAGTTGTTGGAGTATTTCTGTGTTCTCAAATAATATACTGTGGACAACTTCAAAAATCTAGTGAGGAATATGTTCAACCACTAGAGGCAATAAGGTGCTCTCCCTGCATGTTAGAAAGATGCCATGGAGTGACATGTAGTCACCCACCCCAACCAGTACAATATCCTCCTAAGGTCCTTCCTAGGAAACAGGACCACATCAGGGAGGGTGTCCAAAGCAATTCACTCTGGGAGGGAAGAAAACTTCATAGAACACAAGTATGAACAGTTAAAGTAGATTTAACAAGTTTATGTGGTACAAAGGAAAAAGCCATGGCACGAATAACTGAATATTACAAGCTTCATTTAACAGGGCAGAGCTTTGATCACACTCTTTGGGCTGGTCCTGGCTTCCACAACCTCCACCATAAATGTTTCTATGCCCAAAGAACTCATAAAGCAGGGAAGAGAGAGGAGAAAGGAGAGAGAGGGAGTGAAGCTGACTTTAAAAATAGCATCTAAATCTACTTGCAGTTCAGCTGTAAGCAGATTTGAAATCTATTTAAAAGGCAAAGTGCATCTCTTGGTTGTATTTCAGTGACTTCAAAGGCTGCTTCCTTCTTTTGGCTAGGTTTCTTTTTTTAAATTTTTCATCACAACCTGATTCATGCAGTCAATTATCTCCACTGTAGTAGTTACACATGTGAAGCAGAAACCAGAGTTTGTAGTCCCAGAGACTGAGAATTTCAGCGATAACATCTGCCTAAATCATCAGCCTTGGAGCATCATGGGTACAGTTTCATAGAGCATTGCCTAGCATCTGCAATGAAGCCAAATGCGCTGTGCCTGTTGATATGCAATGTTCACTTATTTACAACAGCTGTGTCCTGCCTCAACTCAGCAGGGCTGCAGGCTGCTAACATACACACAAATTAAACATGAAGCATAAATTATAATACATCAACTTAATGTAAATTAAGAAAAGATAGCATTATTGAAAAATAGAGTGAAAGCAAGTTTGTTGTGTGCCTTTAATTCTTTTCCAACTTATGGCAATTTTAAGGCATACTGATCATAGGGATTAAGATGTACTATCAAAGGGGGCTTGCCTTTGCTTTCCTCTGAGGCTGAGAAGGTGGGTTTCCATGGCTGATCAGGGATTCCAACCTGGTTTCAAAAGTCACAGTCCAGCTAAAACATCACTTTTTCATGAACCAGGCATTGCAGAAAAATTGCATTTTCTTAAAATATTTGAAAGGATGTCACAAGGAAGTGGGAGCAGGCTTGTATTCTGCTGCCCTGGAGACTAGGATTAGGAGCAATGAGTTCAAATTACAGGAAATAAGCTTCCACCTGAACATTAGGAAGAACATCTGGACCATAAGAGCTGTTCCATGGAGGAACTCTTTGCCTCAGAGTGCGGTGGATGGCCATCTATCAGAGGTGCTTTGGTTGTGCTTTTCCTGCATGGCAGGGGTTGGACTAGATGGACCATGTGGTCTCTTCCAGCTCGTATGCTTCTTTGATTCTATTTACAACAGCGTGTTAAAACACTGAGCTGCTGAACTTGCAGACCAAAAGGTCCCAGGTTCAAATCCTGGGAGCGGAATGAGCGCCCGCTGTCAGCCCCAGCTCCTGCCAACCTAGCAGTTCGAAAACATGCAAATGTGAGTAGATCAATAGGTACTGCTCCGACGGGAAGGTAACAGTGCTCCATGCAGTCATGCCGGCCACATGACCTTGGAGATGTCTATGGACAATGCCGGCTCTTCGGCTTAGAAATTGAGATGAGCACCAACCCGCAGAGTCAATCACGACTGGACTTAACGTCAGGGGAAACCTTTACCTTTACCACAATAGTATAATGCAATGAAGTCTTAAGTGATATTATAGATAACATCACAATGAAACCACAGTCGCATACTAATTTGGGAGAAAGCAGTGTTGGATTCAGCTGATTTCTGAGTACATTTTATATGTATTAGGGTGATAGTTTTTAAAGTGTCACCTAAATGCTTGCTTTATTGCTTTACTGCAGAAGGTATTCTTCTACACACCTCAAATGTAATACAAGCTTGGTGAACACTTCTATGCAACATGCAATATCAAGAGGGGATGGTTTGGAACAAAAAAGTATCAGGAAAGGGCCCATAACTCTTTATCCAGTCTTTACCCAAACATTTCTTCTATCTGTGGCATTTCTCACATGTCTTTTTTTTCTCCAAAGGGGAGGATAATCCATATTTCAGCTTTACATATGTGAGGTTAGGATTTGATGAGATTTAGAATAAATTATTGTTCTTGTTGTTGTGTGCTTTCAAGTCACTACAAAGAGTTGGGAACAGAATTGGATAGGATCCCTGGGTGGCCAGCTGCCCTTGTTCCAAACTTGTCTCTTTGGTGTGGATTTTTAAAAAAGAGACACTTAGCCATGAATAAATGTACCCACATTGGGAGCCATGCATAAAAAACACCATTATTCACCCAATGGTCCCAAATGCATGGAACATTTATGTATTTATTGGAGCATTTCTACTCTTTTCCCACATAGTGTCTTCTATACAAATAAAATGTGAAAAAATTGCTATATTTTCTTTAACATGTGGTTCTGACAGATGACATTTTTCATGCATCTGTTGGCAAAGAATGTGAGAATTAAATTTCATGATTGAATCTTACTCATATGAAGTCCTATGTGGAACATTTCTACTATAAGACCTTATCAATAGAAGACTTTTGAATATAAATATAGCACAGATTCCTCTAATTAGTGAAGACTATATATACTGCAACCCGCACAAAGCTAATGGCAGCAATACCAGAGGGCAGAAACTATTATCATTTTATAACTGATCTTTGAAGGCACACTATGGTAAAAATTCTTCAGATAAATTAATATGGAAAATCCACAAGAGCATAGACCTCTCTATTATGTTCTTTTAAAATTTTTAGAACATGCCAAGTAAGAATGACTCAGCCTATAAAGATCCAATTTCTCTCTCTGACACACTCCACTACATTTATCTGGTCCACCTCCTGATTTACAAACAAGAAAGTCCCAAACATTAATTCACGCAGTGGCATACTAGACAGCTTCTTCAATGGGTCAAAAATAGTATGTTTCTGAGGTCCCATCTACACTGTCACATAAATAATAATAATAATAATAATAATAATAATAATAATAATAATAATATGAAATAATAATACGAAATAATACTAATACTAATCATCATCATCATCATCATCATACGAAATCCAGCATATCTATCTTGTTTGCTGTGTCATACAACATTGTTGTGTCAATAATAATAATAACAATTATTATTATTATTATTATTATTATTATTATTATTATTATATTTCTTACTCGCCTCTTCTCACGGCTCAAGGTGTGTTATAATATTGCTAACACACATAATCAAAACACATAATAATTTAAAAACACTCCATTAATATACATATTAGAACATTTTTTTCATATAATACCTATTAAAATACACAAAAAATTAGACATAGAATTGAAGTTTAAAATTCATCATTAAAACTGTCTGGGTAGGTCTCTCAAAAGAGATAGGTCTTCACCTGTGTCTTAAATTCTGACAGCTGAGCTTTACTGGCAGCTTGTTCCACAGTCGTGGGACAGCCGATTAAAAGGTTCTCTGGGTGGTGGTTGCCAGTTGGGTTCTGACAGGTGGTAGCAGACGCCCCCAGAGGACCTCAGTATTGGGGAGGGTTGTATGAAAGAAGGCGATCCTGAAGGTAACTTGGACCCAACCGATGTAGGACTTTAAAGGTCAAAACTAGCCCAGAAACTGGCAACCAGTAGAGTGACTTTAATATAGGTACAATATGCCTACTCCGGGGTGTTTCTGTGTCCAATCTGGCTGCTGTGTTTTGAACTAATTGGAGTTCTGGAACTCTCTGCCTGGAGTGTGGTGGAGGCTTCTTCTTTGGAGATTTCTAAGTAGAAACTGGATGGGCATCTATCGGGGATACTTTGAATGTGGTTTTCCTGCTTCTTGGCAGGGGATTGAACGGGATGGCCCACAAGGTCTCTTCCAACTCTATGATTCTATGAGTTTCCAAGCTGGGTACAGAGGTAGCCCAATGAAAAAAGCATTGCAGAAGTCCAACCTTGAAGTTACCACACATACACTACCATCTTGAGGTCCTCTGAATCTTGGAAGGGGTACAGCTGGCATATCAGTCAAAGCTGGAGTATCAGCCGAAGCGGATAGCAAGCACTCCTGACCATCACATCTACCTGGGCTGATGTTTGAAGAGATGGATCCAGAAGCATGCCCAAGCTGTGGAAAAAATCTTTCAGGGGGAGTGTAATCCCATCCAACACAGGTTGACACACTTCCATCTCTAGACTAGGACCCTTGATGGCAAGCACCTCTGTTTTGTTTGGATTGAGTTTCAGTTTGTTTTTCCTTATCCAGCCCATTACCTCCTCCAGACATTCATTCAGAGGAGATAAGCTATCTTTAGCTGAAGTTGTTTTTAAGGCATGGATAAATATATTTAGATGTCATCAGCATACTGATAACACCCTGCCCCATGCCTATGGATGATCTCACCCAGTGGCTTCATGCAAATATTAAAATGCATTGGCGATAGAATGGCATCTTGTGGGATACCACATAACAGCACCTTTTTTGAGGAGCAGCTAGCCCCAAGCACCACCATCTGGAACCTGTTTGAGAGGTATGATTGGAACCACTGCATCACGGTGCCCCCAATTCCCAGCTCTTCCAGGCATTCCAGAAGGATACCATAGTACTCACTAATTAAAACTGATCCAGTATAATCCCACTTGCTGAGTTACTGGACACCTCGTTGCTGGCCTCTGCTCTAATAACATCATATAAGTTGGTTCTTATGTGAGAGATTTTATCTGCAAAATGGTTGTTAAAAGCATCACAGTGAGCTACTGAAGGTTCTAGCAAAAAGTTCAAAGGGGAGGGCACCTGGGTTAAGCATCTCACCACTCTAAACAGTTCAGCTGGATGTGAATCTGCAGACACAATGTTTCACTGCAAGTATTGCCACCTTATAAGAGCAAAGGTGCCCTCTATACTTTGACTTATCACATAAAAGTTGAGTTTTCTGCCATCTGTGCTCTAGTTGTTATTCTTCCCATTTTATTTCCCTGAGGGCCTCTGTATACCAAGGAGGTAGTTTTGTCACGGGTCGAAGAGGATGTTTGGAGCAATCATGTCAATAGCTCTGGTTAGATTTTGATTCCACTTATTGACCAGAGATTCAACAGGATCATTGGTGATACCAGCCATAGAACCATCTAATGTACAGTAGAGTCTCACATATCCAACACTCACTTATCCAATGTTCTGGATTATCCAATGCATTTTTGTAGTCAATGTTTTCAATGCATTGTGATATTTTGATGCTAAATTCGTAAATACAGTAATTACTACATAGCATTATTGGGTATTGAACTACCTTTTCTGTCAAATTTGTTGTATAACATGATGTTTTGGTGCTTAATTTGTAAAATCATAACCTAATTTAATGTTTAATAGGCTTTTTCTTAATCTCCCCTTGTTATCCAACATATTCGCTTATCCAACGTTCTGCTGGCCCGTTTATGTTGGATAAGTGAGACTCTACTGTAATTTGAAATGTAGACTCATATAATGTAATTCAATGCAATTAAACCGCAATATATGTAGTCAAAAACTGCATTATATGGCAATGTAGATGGTGCCCATGTGACTGCAACTTTTCCTACGTAGGAATATGACTGCTGTTGCTACTACTACATTTCCATTCTGCAGCATTTCCATTCTTAACATGTCATTGTTAACTAAGGTCCAGTTATAGTATTTACTATTACACAATTTTGAGCTGCTTATTGCAAGGAGATAAACCCCTTAAGTGCATCTTGAGCTAGAAGATCCCCTACTGAGAATCACACATTAATTCATTTAAGCAGAATCTCCTTTAACTGGCCATCACACCATCTCTCCATTTAAAGCTATGCCATGAAAGCAATATGTTTCTGAGGCGCCATGTAGACAGCAGTTTGAAACAGCATTATATGGCCAGTGTGGACTCATAATGCAGTCAATGCAGTTAAACTGCATTATATGAGTTTATACTGACATATACCTACATAGCTGCAACAGTGGTATTTTATAGTTATCTCATTAGAAAACTGAAGATGATAGCATCATTTGCAATTATTTCAATTAGTAGCAGCTGCTGAAGCAAAAACCTAAAAATTAATACTGTCAGATATTTACAAACTAACTGTGGGCTTTTAGAAAAGCAGCATGAATGATTCATTGTTTTATTTGAACAATTTAGAATTACCAGAAGCAGGAAGGAAAAACAGATCCCACAGTTACTGCATTAAAAACATTAACAAAAAAGGCAGCAAAAGGCCGTGTTCGGTTTTTTTGAATTGTGAAGGAAGATGTCACTGTCCTGTTTGTTTCCTTGAACATGTTCCTCAGCTCAGGAACGTAACAACATTTTATTCTGTCAGCTATCATTTATCTAAACCGTTCTAGACTATGTTGAATTTACACAATCTTTGGGACAATGTTTTGTGTTTTCTTGCTAGGCCAAAGCGCTGAAGTAGTTTACACCAGTGTAACGCAAGGAAGTCTCATTTTTTTTGGAGCATTGGGATATACAGTACTCTGTAGCAACGTATTTATGGCCTGATACCAGATTATATGCAAACCTTTTTATCACACGTTTTTCATGCAGTTCAGTGATCAAGCACACATTTTTTAGCTATCCCCTTTTATTGCACTTTCTTCCAGGTCTTGGGGCCTGTGTAGATAGGGCCTTGGTGAAACAGTGACCATTTGATCCTGGAAGGTGATAAATGTTAGTTCTGAACCAAAATGAAAACAACATGTTAAAATAATAGATGCAGAAAAATCTTAATATGGACCCTTTTACAAGAACGGAAAGGGTGGCATCACCAACAGGACAGTGAATAGAAAGCGGCTTATTTATTTATTTTATTTACAGTATTTGTATTCCGCCCTTCTCACTCTGAAGGGGACTCAGGGCGGATCACATTATATACATATAGGGCAAACATTCAATGCCCATATACACATAGAACCGAGACAGAGACAGACACAGAGGCAATTTAACCTTCTCCTGAGGAGATGTTCGATTCTGGCCACAGGGGGAGCAGCTGCTTCATCATCCACAGTGATGGCACTTCCTCATTCCAACGTCGTAAATTAGTTAAATTTGCCTCCCCACTTTATAAGTGGTACCTTATTTCCTACTATATGTTTTAGCTGACTAATGTATTTTATGTATTTTATGTGTTGTATTTTATGAATAGTTGTTAATGGTTTTAAATGTGTTGCTGTTTTATTGATCTGTTTGGCATTGAATTTTGCCGGTTGTTGTAAGCCTCCCTGAGTCCCCTCGGGTGAGAAGGGCGGGGTAGATATGTTGTAAATAAATAAATAAATACTTGATAGATGCAACTATCTTTCGGGTTGCTAGGTCAGCAACGAGCAGGGGGCATTTTTTAAATTTTTTAATTGATGCTCACCCCGCCACGGGCTGGCCTCGAACTCATGACCTCATGGTCAGAGTGATTTATTGCAGCAGGCTGTTCATCAGCCTGCGCCACAGCCCGGCTGCTTAGAACAGCAGACGGCAATAGGAACCCTATCTTGATAAATTCAGTTGGCAAGAGTTACTTTTTTCCAGGACCTTTGCTGCAGGCAAGCAAGTAAGCTGGTTAGAAAAAGCAATAGATACCCAAGCATGAATAACATTTTGGAGTTAATGGCCCTGCTCCGAATTAATTCAGTTGACTCAGTGCCTCAATTATTTCAAAATTCACTTCCAGTTGGGAAATATTGATGACTAGGAAAAGTTTGCTTGATTCTTTCAGGCATAAATTTGGGGAAAGAGTTCTGTAGAGACTGGATGAATTATTCTGCTACTTTCTATGGAGTCTGAGTCATCTTCAGGAAATAGCTGGGTAGCCATTTGAAAAGATGGTGTAGAAAAGTTACTCTTTGGATTACATCTCCAACAGCTTTGGGATTCTGGGGACTATAATCCCACTATCAGACAGGATTCGGGAAGCCATTGTTAAAAAGTATTTTTTTGAGTTCTGTCTTAGTTACTTTTGCAATAAAATATTTTTGCAGATAGAACTAAAAGACATCTATTTACTTTTGTAGTAATGAGATTGAATGGACTGGGGTGCAGTGGTTTGCCCATAATGGCCTTCTAGCTATAATTCACTACTTTTCAATGGAATGGGAAGCTGTTGTTTGCCTGTTACTTATTTCTGGGTTTGGGCTAACTCAATCTGAGGGCCCTTCCACACAGTCATATAACCCAGAATATCAAGGCAGAAAATCCCACAATATCTGCTTTGAACTGGGTTATCTGAGCCCACACTGCCATACATTTCAGTTTAAAGCAGATATTGTGGGATTTTATTCAGCTGTGTGGAAGGAGCCTGGGCTGTGGGAGGGAGAAGATGGAGGTTGGCCGCCTTGGACTGCAGCCAAGAAGGACTCATATGTAGTTTCTTATATTTTAGGACGGATGAGGAACTGAAAAATATGGATTTTTAGACATATATTGTATGCACATTAGAAGCAGTGAAATGTAGAAAAATCAGACTCTCTCTGTGTTAAATTTTAGGGATGCACAAGCTGACAGGACAAGCTGGGAGAAGGGGGGGGGGCAGTTTTCTATACATTCCAGTGTGAATTGGTTCCTAGTACAGCTTGACAGGTCAAGAGTGACCTCTTGATGGATCTCTCTTTTGGTGTCTGTGACTTGCTACACGCTTTTAAGAGTACTTAAGATAGGAAAATGCTGATTGTGCATATTTATGTCCATGTATGTAAGCATGTGAAGTGACGTACTAATGACGAGATGTATGTAGAAGCATGTTCTTTGTATGAAAATGTATAAAAGGCAAGTCAACACCTTGATCGTCTCTCTGGTTTGCTTTTTGGAAGAGATTCCACTTCCAGGGACTCAGCTGAAATAATAAACCGGACTTTTTGGCCTCTCAAAAGGATCTCTCTTTGCGTTATCTCTCCCTTCATCTACAACAGGACCTCATCACATTGAGGCTGAGAAGTGTCTTCTCCCCACTTTTTTGCATTGTCAGCATGCTGCCTGCACAGTCCCCTGGAGCCCATCATATGTCACATGGCTACTTCCAGCAGGGAGAAATGGGCCCAGTATTGTAGCCCAGCCTGCACCTGAGCTGTCAGGGGAGCCTGAGGTTGGGCCTGTTCAGCCTGTGATTGTTCCTGCACCTGACTTGTCAAAGGATTCTGGGTTTGGGCCTGAGATTCCTATGCAACTAGAGTTGGAGACAACTGCTGTCTCAGGCCAGCCAGAGTTTGGTTTGGAGGATTCTGGGAACAGGCACACAAAGCCGGCAGTTTGAACCGCATTCCTTGAAGGAGTCAAGGTCAGACCTTCCTTTGCCAGATGGGCATTCTAGTTGTGATTCTAGTTGTGATAAGGCTAATGAGCTTGACAGAAATAAAACAATATGTCAGCAGAGAAGAGAAAGGGAGGTTTCCAGGCACAGCAAGAGACTGTTATTGAGAAAGAATAATGAGCAGACTTCCCATGGGAAGAGGTCTTGAGCTTACCCTTAAGAAGAGCTGCTTCTGTGAGAGATTCAGAGGTGGTAACTTTGCTCATCGAGAGAGATCCCTGTTTCATGCTTCAAGAATCCTGTTCCATGTTCCTGTAGACTTTGATGTCAATTTATACAGCCTTATGCCTTGAGTTTTATTCCAGTCTTTGTCCTTGCTCTTAGGGATTTTTGGATTATCCAGCTATTGTTCCTGTAAATTTGCAGTTGGGATTTCCTGCTCCAGTAAAACTCCTGCCTTGTGTTCCAGCATTGATCCTGTTCCTTGGACTAATTTTGATACCTTGTTTCGACTAATTTTGATATGCTGTTTGGACTCTGATCTTTTGTGTGACTTTCATAGACTCTTGCTTCAAGATTGTCAAGTATTTTGTACCTTGTGGACTTAAGCCTTATTTCATTGACTTTGAACTCTGAATTGCTATTGCCTGCATACAATCTTCAATAAACAGCTTGCTTTGCTTATATTCTGGGCTCCAGTGTGGTTTTGAGGTGCCTCTGCAGCCTAGGGGTGCAACACCCAGAGGAGTCGGTGTACACCCGACTCCTCACACAAGAAGACAGGAGGAGGTGAAGAGGAACGGGGGACAGTGGGGAAACATGGGAAGGGATGCCATGACCCCTGACCACCCACAACAGTAGGAAATGCAGCATGATTCTGCCCCACGATATTCCCCTCGGTCCCCCGGCTTTGTAAGAGCCATCTGAAAGTTTTCAGAATTTCCAAAATACTGAATTTTTTAACATCTTCGGAGTATGTATTAAATAGATAATAATAAAGGAGCCTTTTTCCTGTCTCTGTACATCGCAACCAGAGCCGGTCCAACAATGAGGCGAATTAAGCAGTCGCTTGGGGCGCAAAACATACGGGGGCCCAGTTGAGATTGCTTTTTCTGTTGATTTCTTGTAAAACATGATGTTTTGGTGCTTAATTTGTAAAATCTTAATGTAATTTGATGTTTAATAGGCTTTTCCTTAATCCCTCCTTATTATCCAATATTTTCGCTTATCCAACGCTTTTATTTTTCAGTGATTGGTTTGGGGGGGGGGGGGCGCCAAAATTCTGTTCGCCTATACTTGAAAAATACCTAGGGCCGGCTCTGATCACAACATTGCTGAAGCACATTAAAAAGAGTTCTCCTTATGAGCAGGGGCACTTGGGAGTAAATTTCTGTAATATCTCTTCTTTTTTCTTTACAATGTAAGAGAAAATAACAGATATTTGCTAACTCTTTGACCTTTAGCAAAGCATGGGTTCAGTTCTTCTCTTTGTAGTAAAAGATTTGATTTTGAATGTGTTATTTTGCTCTCAAGCAGAGCTAGCAGTGTAAGGCTGGTTCTAGTGATATGCTCAACTCCAGCAGACCTTTTAATTTATACAGGCACAGATGAAATGTCTCCATGGAGCCTGTTTATTCCTCCCAATAGGAGATGCCCACCAGTGAAAGCCAACTTTCAATATATTAGTAGCTTACATGCTGACAAAGCTGTTCAAACATTGCTAAGGCAATCAGAAATGGGCTGTGTGGCAAGCCAAGTTGGAAACTTCTTTTGCTATAACATCAGAAAAAGGGAGGGGGGAGAGATTTTTTAGGCCTTTAAAATGTATACGGTAACTATTTTTATTTCATTGATATTTCTTCCTGTTTAGCACTTTTAAGGACCTTTGTTAAGGACTGTTGTCACAAAGATACCAATCAAGGGGCTTGTTTCAGTCAAGGTCAAACTGAGAGACGAGGAGAGTCTTTATTTGGAATTGGAGATGTTATTGTAGGCTTTGTGGTCATGTTGCAGAAGACAATTAATGTGCTACAGCCTTCACTGAAAGGTCTATTGGCTTATTATCCTGCACTTTCTTCAGTATTCAAGGTTTTTATAACTGGTGGCAAATACATAAACAGTGTCTAGATTCCAAGATGATACAATAGTGCCATTATTCATCATCTAATGGCCAGTTCCCACTACTTATTTTTTTCTGAATTCTAGATGTTTCAAAGAAAAGGAAAATGGGCTTATATCTTAAACCTATACATTTTTGCTCAGAAATAAATTCCATTGCATGCAAACTTAGTCATATTTACAGTAGATCTGAAGAAATCAATGGTATGTAAAACCTGATGGGTTTAAGAGTTAAAATTAAGGTATCACTAAGGATGGATCTACACTTTAGAAGTATTGCAGTTTGACACCTTTTGAAGTGTTAGTGCTATGGAATCATGGCAATTGTAGTTTTACAGTCTTCTCTGATGGTGTTTCACCAAACTACAATTCCAATGATTCCATAGCTTTTAATAATGGCAGTGAAAGTACCGCATATATTTGAGTTTAAGCTGACCCAAATATAAGCCGAGGCACCTAATTTTACCACAAAAACTGGGAAAACATATTGACTCGAGTATAAGACGAGGGTGGGAAATGGAGCAGCTACTGATAAATTTCAAAGTAAAAATATATAAATTATATTAATTGAGGCATTAGTAGGTTAAATGTTTTTGAATGTGTACTGTATTTCAAAGAAAAACAGTAAACTAGCTCTATAAGTGGGAGAGTAGGGTCAAAAAACAATATGGTATCAACAATAAGATGATGATAATAATAATAATAATAATAATAATAATAATAATAATAATAATAATAATAATACAGTAGAGTCTCACTTATCCAAGCTTCACTTATCCAATGTTCTGTATTATCCAGCGCAGTGTGCCTTATAGTAGTCAATGTTTTTGTAGTAAATGTTGCAATGTTTTGATGCTAAATTCGTAAATACAGTAATTACTACATAACATTACTGTGTATTGAATTGCTTTTTCTGTCAATTTGTTGTAAAACATGATGTTTTGGTGCTTAATTTGTAAATTCATAATGTAATTTTATGTTTAATAGGCTTTTTTCTTAATCCCTCCTTATTATCCAATATTCTGCCGGCCCGTTTATGTTGGATAAGTGATACTGTACTATAATAACAACTTCATTTGTATCCCACCCTATCTCCCCTTGGGGATTCAGGCTAGCTTCCAACATAATAACAGGCAAACATTCAATGCCTATATAAACAATGCAGAGCTAGATATAGATCTATAATTATACAGTAGAGTCTCACTTATCCAACGTTCTGGATTATCCAATGCATTTTTGTAGTCAATGTTTTCAATACATCGTGATATTTTGGTGCTAAATTTGTAAATAAAGTAATTACTACATAGCATTACTGCATATTAAACTACTTTTTCTGTCAAATTTGTTGTATAACATGATGTTTTGGTGCTTAATTTGTAAAATCATAACCTAATTTGATGTTTAATAGGCTTTTCCTTAATCCCTCCTTATTATCCAACATATTCGCTTATCCAACATTCTGCCAGCTCGTTTATGTTGGATAAGTGAGACTCTACTGTATATACTAATTTCACATATGCATTAAACCTATTGAACATAGACCTCCTTTGAATGAGTTCCCTTCTAGTGGTTTCCCTTAATGTTTCCACTAGCGACAATCCCTTTTCCATTATGCATGTATTTTAACAAGCACACATCATGATTGCAGAGGTCTCCCTCCCCAAAAAATAATATTTCATTAAAGCAGTCTTTTGATGACAACCAGCACAATAATATCTGCTACGTTCACAGCTTGGCTTATTTGCAGTATAAATGAGTACAGATTCTCTTAGAGGGAAGGAGCCCCGGTGGCGAAGTGCGTTAAAGCACTGAGCTGCTGAACTTGCAGACTGAAAGGTCCCAGGTTCAAATCCCGGGAGCGGCTTGAGCGCCCACTGTTAGCTCCAGCTCCTGCCAACCTAGCAGTTTGAAAACATACAAATGTGAGTAGATCAATAGGTACCGCTCCAGCGGGAACGTAAGGGCGCTCCATGCAGTCATGCCGGCCACATGACCTTGGAGGTGTCTACGGACAACACCGGCTCTTCGGCTTAGAAATGGATGAGCACCAATGACTGGACTTAACGTCAGGGGAAACCTTTACCTTTTTACCTCTCTTAGAGGGAGGTTAGTTAATATAATAGAGAACAATCAATCTCTTTCTATCATTGTTTCCTCTAATGACTCTGCACACAAGCTTAGCCTGATTGTAGATGGAGCCAGTGGTGCAAACTATATGCGAGCAACCACATCGCCATCATGAGAGGGACGAATGGAAGGCTAGCTAGTTGTCATTTCCTATTGAAAAACAGATTCAATGAGCCCCTGTTGGTGCTGTCACTGCCTCATGCAGCACGTGACTGAGTTAGATGCCCCCAGACAATAGACTCATACAGATGATTCACAGTCATTCTGTGCTTGAGTTGGGATCTGTCTTCTCAGCACCTGCTGCAGCTGACGGTCCCATCTGTGCTCCTCCGAGAGTGTGACATGGCAGCACTTAACAAGCCTGGTGTCATTCTGCTTCCTCCGCTCTTGTTTTGTATCAATGGGAGTGAATTTCGAGATAGACAGGGAAGTGTGTCTATGTGTGCATGCACACGTACATTTAAGACTAATTGGAAATGAAAAGAGGGTAGCTAATCTATGCCATTAGCAGCAACCCCTCTGTACAATAACGATTGAAAAAGATAGTCCCAACTCAATTTCAAATGGGATAGGTTCTGTGGACTCTGTGTAGGACAAAACAGGGTCTATAAAACCTAAATTTCAAGATCTTCTAAATATTTGTACATCGAAAGAGTGGGAACATTATTTATAGAAAAGTTTGAAAAAGAGAAAAAAAAGAAAGAAAAAAGTGAGAGAAAAGGAGAGAGAGAGAAAACAAAGGGTACTGAGCTTCCGTTCATCTCTTATTTCTGTCCATTATTCTTCAAGTCTATTTATTTTCAGTTCTCTCCCTTTTGCTTATAAAATTTTTGATTTTATTTTTTCTCTTAAGGATTATACGTCGTCTTCATATATTCTTCAAATGCTGACCAATTGGTCTTTTTTACTCCCTTGCCAGTGTTCTTTTTCAATAAGAATGTTAATTGATCCATATCCTTTATTTCCCATGCTTTATTTAACAAGTCCTCTCTCTCAGGACGATTTTCCTGTTTCCACATCTTTGCATAAACCATTCTTGCTGCTGATGATAGGAAGGTTATTATCTTTTCTTTATTAATGTCATTAAAATGTCCTTATCCAAAATACCCAAAAGATAGATCTCCGGTTTAATTGAGTAGTTCATTCTTAGTATTTTTTGGCTTTCATTGTGTACCATATTCCAAAATTCTTTTGCTTTTGCACACGTCCACCAACAGTGATAAAATGTTCCCTCTTTGGTTTTACATTTCCAACATTTATCATTGGATTGTTTATACATTATACAACTTTTTTGGAGTCAGATACCACCTATGGATCATTTTTAGACAATTTTCTTTTAGATCTGTGGCATAAGTAAATCTCATTCTTCTTATCCAGACCTCCTCCCATTCTGATAGGAGGATCGGTCTTCCTATATTTTTGGCCCAATTGACCATTAAGCTTTTAACTTGTTCCGTTACAGTTGCCCATTCCAACAATTTGTTATAGAATTTAGTAATTAATTTCTTTTCTGACAATAATATGGTCTCCCAGAAGCCACCCTTTTTTCCAAAACCCAGTTTTTGGTCTGAATTAAAATGTTCTCTTATCTGAAGGTAATGTAACCATGTCACTTCTTTAAAATCTTTTTTAGAAAAAAGAATATTTTAGAATATTTAGAAAATCTTTAATAAAAAGTATTTAAAAAAACAAACCTAAATTTCAGTTTTATAAATGTTTGATGTGAAGCATCAAAAGGAGAGTAACAAAGGAAAACAAATACACATGCACACACTCGAGGCTTTCCAGAAAGGGAGACTGAATGTTGATGACAATATCAAGCCTGTATCATCTAACTCCTTTAATTATTTGTTTATTCCTCACTTTTATTTCAGAGTAGGTATGTAAGACATACGATATTTCTTACTTTTCCTTCAGTCTATCACCCAGTTAACTAACTGCAATTAGCAAATAGTGGGAGCTGAAAGCAACCAATGCCACAGTAGAATATTTAAAAGTCTCTTGAGATTTGAGGTTGGAAGTGCTCAATGGTGGGAGAAAGATGGGATATAAATAAAATGAAATAAATGAAAAAATATATATTTTAATTTTGCAGTTAAAACTGCTTACCAGAACAGATATTTCATCACTACCAAAGTTCTCTGTAGCATACTCCAACATAAGGTATGCTGCTTATGTTGCTGCTCATCTCCATTTCTAAGACGAAGAGCCGGCGTTGTCCATAGACACCTCCAAGGTCATGTGGCCGGCATGACTGAATGGAGCATGGAGCGCTGTTACCTTCCCGCCGGAGTGGTACCTATTGATCTACTCACATTGGCATGTTTTCGAACTCCTAGGTTGACAGGAGCTGGAGCTAACAGCGGGCGCTCAAGCCAGTCCCGGGATTTGAACCTGGGACCTTTCGGTCTGCAAGTTCAGCAGCTCAGAGCTAATTATTACATATTAAATAAATTTGCCCCAAATTCCATGAACAGGGCAAAACATGCTTATCAAATTTAAATGAGTCGCAGCATGGGTCTTTGCTTTTTCTGCGACCAGAAATCCCTTTATCCTTCCTATTGTCAAATTGGTGTAGATGAGAGAGGAGAGGGGATAGATTGAATTGCACATAATGATTTTCATTGATCCATGAAAATACAGGATCAAACCGATAGAGCCCATAAATCAGGGAATAAGAAGGGAAAACATTTGATCTAAGCAATTCCCTTTGAGAATGTTGATGACCTACATTTGATTCAGCTTCAATTTTACACACAAGTAGGTCTGCTGATTCCAGTGATGATTATATTTTGAATTTTTAAGGGACCTTTAATGAGACAGAGATCCCTCATATATATAAAACACACTGTTAATTAATATGAGAGGAGAGAGAGCAAAAAGAAGATATGATAGTTTCAGTAAATTAAGGACAGTGAAAAATATTGGCTGAACTGAGAAATGCTGTGCATCTATGTCAGAACATGTATTACTTATTTAGCAGCAAAATGACTAAGGATACCTTCAGAAGGCACATCCCTAACAACTACTCTTACACAGCCATGTATTGGAACATGTTGCTATGCCATAATTTATTTATTGAATGCTCTTCTCTCTGCAGAAAAGATCTGTTTGAAGGACTGAGATATTAATTTGATCAGTATACAAATTGCTTTCTGATAAATAACCTTACACATTCTCTCTCACCATTTCCACTGAGATCAATCTCCCGCTATGCTTTTCCTTTCCCCTTTAAAGTCAGTTCTTCAGTCAGCCCATATGAAGATCATATAAAATTTTAGAGTTTGGACTGCAATTGGTGTCTCGTTCTTTTCCTAAGGCCTAAAAAAAATCCTGGTGGAAAACAAGATATGTTTGAAAGTGTGTGGGTTGGATCTCCTGAGAGTCAAAATGCATGTACAAAGTTTGCAGAAATATTTGCTAAGACTTTATATCTTGCTATGCTGTGTTCATTTCCCCTGACTTTTGATATTGTACATTCAGATTCTGATATGAATGATGTCTAGGGCTGCATATTCACTAAGGTAAAATGAAGTTTCACAATGCAGATTAACTGCATTAAACTCGATTATGCATGGCAATGTAGACTCATATAACCCAGTTCAATGTATTTAATCTTCATTCTGAAACTGCGTTATATGGCAGTGTAGATCCAGCCTCAGTGTCACAAAAGTTGCTGCTGTTCACATTTACAGTGAAATCCTATATACACTTATCTGTAAGTACCATTGAACTGAATTCAGTGGGATTATGCACAATTACTAGAGATGTGCCAAAATTACAGTCATTTTTAAACCTTCCTGCTCTAACTGTAACACCTGACATTATCGATTTCCAGCACAAAGTCTCTAGCATGAAGTCTAGGGTTGCTGTTTCTCAACTTTGCAAGGAAAAGATCAAGTCATTTTGCTGTCTGATACCAAACAGCAAATGGCACCCTATACCCACAATCCACTCACCAGCAATCACTCACCAAATCAAGGTGCATAACACCCTAAAATGGACACATTAGAGACAAAAATGTCCCAAATCTACTATCACATTTCTTAACAGTAAACCGCAGAGTAACACAATATATAACTAACACCTTGATGTCTTTTCTCTTGCCTTTTTCTGATATTCCAAATTAGCTGCATGAATCAGCTCTCTAATCCTGCCTAATCCTTGAAATCCCCATCAGGAATGGGAAGAACATCAAGAAAATGGGTTCAAAATTTCTTATTTTGTTCAACAAAACAATGTTAGCGCATACTTATCTAGCATTTTGATGTTTGAAATGAAGGAGAAATAGGCATCTTCCTTTCCTTCTCTTCTCTTCTATTGCATATGTAAAGAGTCATCAAACAGGTTACTTATTTTATACCCAGACTAGTGAGATCATCTGAGGTGGAAAGTTTGCTTAGAGGATATGGACTCCTTCCTTCGGGATCTCTCCCTTAATATTTCTACCTCACTCTGTCTTATTGTTGTGCCAATCCTGTTAATCCACAAGCATGTAAATATCGCTGCTCCTACTGATCAGGACAAATGTCCACCTAATCCAGTATTTAATTTCCAGCAACACCTAGCAAGATCCTTTTACAAAGCTCAGAAGCAAGATCACAGGTAGCAGAAAATCTTGCCTGCCATAGGTATATAGTGTTCAGGAATACATGTCCTTTGAACATGTTGGCTGAATTTAGTTATTGGGATTTCAGCTAGGACTGCGGATAAAGAGGTTCCCGCTCAGTGATTTTTCACTAAACCAGTTCAGCCAGGACAGAGAACAAAACACTCTGAGTTGAAGGCAAAGCTACAGAGGATTATTCAGTTTGACCAAAAGGGATTCAAGTACAGTAGAGTCTCACTTACCCAACATAAACGGGCCGGTAGAACATTGGATAAGCGAAAATGTTGGATAATAAGCAGGGATTAAGGAAAAGCCTATTAAACATCAAATTAGCACTAGGGATAGCACTAGGTGAGGGGTAACAAAAGGTAAATAATATGAGTATGTAATATAGTTAGAGAGTGAAAATATTATAGGAGCTATGATATACATAACTCTGTATTGCAAATTTGTTAAAGAATGTATAAGTTTTAAGTACTAAATATGTAAAATTCAATTTTTTTCAATAACTTAAATTAAAAAAAAACAGAAAAGAAAAAAACAAAAAAAACCCCAAATTATGTTATGATTGTACAAATTAAGCACCAAAACATCATGCTTTACAACAAATGGATAGAAAAAGCAGTTCAGTACACGATAATGTTATGTAATAATTACTGTATTTATGAATTTAGCACCAAAATTTCGCAATTTATTGAAAATTTGACTACAAAAACATTGACTACTAAAAGGCAGACTGCCTTGGGTAATACAGAAGCTTGGATAAGCGGAGCTTGGATAAGCGAGACTCTACTGTACTAGCAAACACTTCAAGATGTACAAGCATAAATTCACAGAAAAATACAACACATTTTATGAAGTTCTGACAGCTATTTAGACTTCCTGTGCCTCCCATTGATTGGCTGAGAAATCATGCAGGCTAGGATCCGTGCAGGGATTGGTCAGGGGTTTCCCTGGTGTCACTGACAGGAGGAGGGAATCCCCATGGTGGGAAAAGGAACAGCTCAGATTTGGTCAGTTTAAAAATCCAGTCCTTTGCTGAGATGCCACCTAGAATTGTGCGAAACTAGGGGAAGTGATATCGTGGGCATGCAGATTATTCCTTGATTGACTTAAGTGTCCAGTTCCATAGATACAAAGGTGCGAGACTCAAGAGACAAAAGGTAACAATATCAAATAACCAGGGGCTTGGCTGCCTATTCAAAAGACTAATGTATTCATATTTGTCAAGTCTTCTCTTTTGTGAGAATGCTGCCATAGAATTCCAGCCTTAGTTGAACAGGGGAAAAAATTAAAAATCATCTTGGTGACAAAAAGGATCATATGTCTCACATATATACACAAAAGGTTTGATATTATCTGGCTTGTGGAATCACTAGAAGGACCCTTGGATTAATTATATAGTGATCTCCATTCCCAGGAGCTTATGCAAACAGAGGGTGCAGGGACAGCAGCTGCCTTCAGGAAACATTTGATACAAGTTTATATATTTAGAAACTGATACAACACACAAGCAGAACAAGAAAATATCAATTTTATACATTTATTAAAGGGTTCAGCTTTGATAGAGTTCGGGGTACAGTTGTTGCTGGGTCCTGCCAGAACTTCCAATTAAATCAAACACTTGACAGTTCATGAACAGGCATTGCTCTTAGATTAAAAACACAGGTTCCTGACAGTGCCTGCGGACTTGTAATCCAAACTTTTTAATCCATTTTAAAGTATTCAATTTGTGACCATTCCTTATCATCTCCTCCTTTCCAGCTCAATACATTATGTAACAAGATCTTAGCTAATCAGTTTGTTTTAGCTCATTCTGACATCCAACATTGGACAATAAAGACTGCTGACAAGATCCAACCTTCCTTTACTTCTCTTTTCATCAACTCCCCCCTTCTTTCCCTCACCCAAAGTCAATTTTTCATGAAAGCTACTGGGTAATGGAGTGAGCTGTTTTGATTTTCCTCTGTTGAGTTTTTTTTCCTGTGTGATGTTAGTATCTCTGGAAAGGGTTTGCTCAATTTGATTTAAAGACAAGTATAGCCCTTTGTGGATTGATCAAGGACTGTCTAGTGGCTCACGTTCCCTTTATCGTTCTTTCTAAACTTGAGTTAGGGAGGAAAGGGAAAATAGAGCAGCTGAAAATACCTAAAATCTGAAAAAATATTACACAGGAATCTAGAGGCACAGATTATAAAATCTAGCTCACCCTGTTGCCACAAGCTCCCTTTATTTCTGTGAAATTTGCCAAAAGATTTGAAGAGACTCTAGGTCACAACCTTTTCTTCAGGACTTTTTCCCCCTAACTGGGCAACAAAGAGGCAGTTTTTAGTTGTTGTTGTTGTTGTTGTTTTTTTTTAACTATATCACATATATGTGAAACAATATTTGAACAAGGTGTTGGGTTGAGAAATATCAAAAATTCCCCCCTTTAAAAGCAGATGGTTTAATTTTTGGCTGATATTGGACACTGTATATTACTATATATGAATTCATAGAAAATTCATCAGTGGATGAAAATTGAGGTTAATGCAAGTAACAAAAGTCTGCCACAATGATGTAAATGTGCAAAATGCCTTGACAGAAACTGCTTATTTCTGGGGTTCTCAAACTTTATCAGCCATGGAGCCCTTTGTGAAACAAACGTTTCTCGGAGAGCCCCAAGAAATGTTATATATTATATATTATATTATATACAATGTATATATATCACGCATGGGCAAACATTTTGACCAACTTACACTTAACAGTATTTCAGGGGAAGACCCCAGAGGCCATCCAGTCCAACCTCCTTCTGATATGCAAGAAAACACAATCAAAGCACCCCCAACAGTAAATAAGTAAGTAACTTTATTTTTCTACCCCACCACCATCTCCCAGCAGGGACTCAGGGCGGCCACACGGGACACAGGCTTGAAGATACGGAACAAGTAGATCAGTTAAAACATATTGCAATAAAAACACAGTAAAAACAGCATTTATACAAAACAGCTACTTTAAACAAAACAATACATTAAACCATAAAACTCAGTTAACATATAAATCAGTTAAAAATAAAGTAGGATAAAAAGGACCACCAGGTTGGTGGAGGGGATGGCATGGAGGTGCAAGGTGCAATAATACAGTTCTAAAGTGCTTTGGGGCCAAAGGACAAAGTGTAAATGTTTCTAGACCGAAGGGATGGGAGACGACCGGCCAATTTGTTATGAGAAAAGGGACCTGTGCGAAAGAAGGTGTATTAATCTGACTTTGGATCATGGGGACTCAGTTATTCAAATGCACAGCAAAAAAGGAAAGGACCTTGAATTTCCTTTAAAAAGAGTTGCTTTCTCTGGCACAGTCAGAGGTGGTAACTTTGCTAATCCAAGAGAAAAAGATCTTAGCTTCCTGTTCCTGTGTATTCCTGCAGCCTTGTATCTCGATTCAATTTCCAGCCTTGCTTGTTCCTGTGTATCCAGTTGAATGTTGCAGTAATTTTGCAGTTTGGATTTTTGTTCCAGCCAAGACCCTTGCTTTGAGTTTCAGCATTGTACCTTGGACTAACTTGGAGTTTGTTCCTGTATTCCAGTTTTGCTTCCTGTTTTTTCCAGCTTGATTCATGCCTTAGATTAATCCTTGAAATCTTGTTCGGACTACTCGTGATACTTTTCTTGGGACTGATTTTGATATCCGGTTTGGACTATGTTCTTTGAGTAACTTTTATAGACTCTTGCTTCAGGATTTTGTTCTTGTGGATTCAAACCCATTTTATTGAGTTTGAACTTTGGTTTGCTATTGTTTGCACATAATCTTCAATAAACAGCTTGCTTGCTTTTATTCTGGGGCTCCAGTGTGGTTTTGAGGTGCCTACACAGCCTAGGGATGCAATAGGTGGGAACTAGTCTATTTTTTCTCGGGAGGGAGTTCCAGAGCTGGGGGGCTATTGCCAAGAAGTCCCTCTCCCTCCTCCCCACCAACCGTTTGAGAAGCCAATGGGATCGAGAGAATGGCTTCCCCAGCAGATGTCAGAGATCATGTAGGCTCGTAATACGAAACGCGATCACAAAGATAAGCCGGTCCTGAACTATTTAAAGTAGTGAAATGGTAGAAATTTAGAGACTGAAGAGTCACTTGGGTATGCAGAATTCATAGATCTAGGGACAATGGCTCATTTTGCCTTCCAATGCACTACAAGTTGGCATGAGTGGGACTATTCTATCTCCATTTTTAGCTTCACTCCTGAAGTAATAGAAAACTATCAACAGATATAGAAAGCTAAATTAATGTTTTCATACAACAAAACAATTGGTTTTTTAAATACTTGCTTTAAGAAAGAAGATAAATTAACTGTAAAATTCTGAAATACTAAGCATAAAAGCAAGAGACCATATGTATATTGGCACAGATTGTTATGAAATGAAGTTGTGGACAGTTCCAAGATAAATTAGAAAGCTCTAGAGGACAATTTATCATTTGTGTCTCTATTTAAAAGCACTTACAGTCTCCATGCATGAAAAATGATCAACATTACACATACAGAATTCTAGCACTTGACACATCCATGTTTCTTTTCCTCTTCCTGCTCTCACATTTCTCCTTTTCCAATAATCCCACACTGTTTCCAGGGTTTTCTGTTTAGCTAGCATAGAATAAAATTAGTCACAGCATAACAAATAATGTGTAGTAACTTTATTTCAATCCAGAGCCTCTGTTTGTAGCTGGTTAAAAATCACAAAACTTCAATTTGCCAATGTTCTCTTAAAACTATTGAAACATCTATAAACATTTCTCTAGTACAAATACAATCTGCAAGCAAATAGACTATTTAAGTTTAATCAGAAGTTATTTTTTGGAAACTAAATCTTTTGGCTTGGCTGAAAAATTCTGGAAGTTGTAGTCCTAAAAGATAACTTTCCCATACTTTTGAGTATAATGTGGTTTTAGATTGACTCTAGGCACACTGATTCAGTAGTAAGATCATTGCCATTTTCTTGATTGCTTCAGTTCAGAATTATTGGATTTCAGCACCAAACCTGTGCTGTGTTTTGCAGCCCAGCTAACATGGTAAAGCATTGCTGTCCACCACCAATAAATCACAAAGTACAAAGTTGGCTCAGGGCTTCAGGGCAAGTCAGGAAAATGATGACTATGATTAATTTGACATAGAGCTTTTGGAAAGGGAGTTTCCTTGCTCTTGTTTGATGCTTCAGATCTAAGATTAAAGTATTTGTGTTCTAGGCTAAGAGTGCATTTCTCCCTGAAAAAGGGCTCTAGACATTTGAGAATCCCATATCAGGAAAAAAATTCCACAAAGCTTCTAGCCATCATTTCATGTTTAGGCAGCGGAAAGCTTGCATTTCCATCTGTTGTGATGTTCCTGTTGACACCTATCAGAGGGGAAATGGTCAACTATAACTGAAATGAACAATGCAGCAATTGTCTGCATGGACTGCGGGGGATACTGTAGTTGTTTATTCATGTTACTTACATCAAGATTAATTGCAATATTTAGCCTACTGGGAATATCCTTTGCACATCAAAGAGCAGGTTAAGCCATTAGATGCACAAGCAGTCAGGATCTGTCTGGCATTATTTCCATGTACATGTAGACAGATCTTACCTGATATATATCTTTTTTAAAACATATGGTTAAAAATGCCAAGATTTTATGATACAAATAATACAGTGCCATTTATGTAGTCTCTAGATAATTGCTCCTCAAACCATGGGTCCTGATGCCAAATGGGGTTCTCTTAGATCAATGTTGGGGGTTATGAAAAATTCGACAACAGTGAAAGGTTTCGCAATGTCACAAGTGATTGTTTCAGAATTATACAAATCTGTTAGCAACAATATGCCATGTTTACAGTAGACTCTGTAAAAAAATGCTTCAGATGTACTTAAAAAAACAAACAAAAAATCAGCCTGTTTAACAAGCCTTGCAAATGCTCATTTATTATAAATGTTTAGTGTGTTGTCAAAGGCTTTCATGGCTGGGATCACAGGGTTGTTGTGTTTTCTGGGCAGTATGGCCATGTTCCAGAAGTATTCTCTCCTGACGTTTCGCCCACATCTATGCCAGGCATCCTTACAGGTTGTGAGGTATATATTTAGGTTTATACCTATTTTACTTAACTTTGTACCTAAGTTGCATAAAAATTGTTTGGGCAGACAAGGGTCACAAGCAGAAAAAAGTTTAAGAAGCCTTGCCCTAGATCCATTGGGAAACAAGAGGCCTGGTCCTCAACAGCACTGTAGTGTGCTTGATATAGTATAAATTCCATCATTATCCTGAGGATAGTAATCTAAAATGGATTGGGAACTTTATGGTCTGCATCTGGTCTATGGATTGGGGGTTACTTATCAGCACTATACTTGCCTTGTCTTGTTCCCTATCCTTTGTGAGGGCGAATGCCTGAACCAGTTCACAATTTTTCTTTGTGCAGTTTCTTTGAAAAATTCAGTAAATTTCTGAAAGTTAAGTTTTAAGAGCATTGTGTTACCATTACAAAACCCAAACCTGAAGTATTTTCTACTATTGTTTATGATGGCCTATGACTGTAATAAAGATTTTTGATTTGACTTGATACTACTATAGATTTTGTTAAAAAAAAATAACCATTTGATTTCTCATTATTGAAAATATTGAAATATCCTTGTGCTGCTGAACTGCTGACCTTGATGCCGAGCACACAAGCCTCCACATGCACATTGCTTTGACACCCAGCTGATTGCTGCCAGGAGTTCCCCAGGCTCAAATAAACATTGAATTCCCCCTTCGGCAGCTCAGAAACCGCAGGAAGCCGCTTTCAATGAAGGCTCCATTGTCTCAATAGCTGCATTCGCTACATTGTAACCAGAGTAATAAATTACATCCACTTTTCGCTTTCACTTCCACAGCTTGCAAGCTCTCTTTTGCACCATTCCCTGTGCAACCTTAAAACCGTCAGAAAACCCCTTTCTGAGCTGCGGACCCCTGCCGGTTTGGCTGAGGCGGTTCAGGGCCGCCTCGGGAACGAGGGGATGCAGTCCCGCAAATCGTGGATACAGAGTCCCCGCAATAAACCCCCGTATCAGTGCCTCACGGATTCGCACTGGACCAACGCCATTTCACGCTTAGACACCTTTAAAAACAAACTGCTATCTTGCTTTTTCCGCAAAGACCCCAGTTCTCCTCCCTCGAGAAGAATTGGTTCCCTTTTCCATGAATGAACTTCTATGAATGAGCATGAGCAACGCAATCCAAATGGTCCTCTTGCATCTTTTTATGAATTCCCAAGGTATAAAGGACCCCCTTTCCCCTTCACTTTGCCCCCCATGGGAAGCATAGGGGAGATTGAAGCCCCCTGTTGCACCTTTGATGAAACATGAAGCTTCTTGCAGGGGGTTGGACTGGATGGCCCGTGAGGTCTCTTCCAACTCTACGATTCTATGATTCTATGTATATGTCTTCCAACACGATGGAGATGCTGAATCTCCTTTCTCCTCCATTGTGAATCCCATATATGTCTTCTATCAATTTTATTAGATCTCTATTATATTTTATGATTCCTCATAAAGTGAAGCAAGTGACCTTGTTGTGCACTCTGGTCAGCATTCCTCTGACCTGGGTGCCACCAGCCAGCCCCAGGTACACATTCTTGCTTAATGGACTTATCATGATCACCATCTGCAATAGCTCAATGGAGTCTTTCTTAAGCTTTGGAGGGCAAATCCAGACCACTTAAGAATTGAGCAACCTTTAGACATTTTAATTATCTTTCATGAATGGCATATCCCCTCTGCAGAGAGGCAGGTATGCTGCAGCTGTTTCAAGACAATACCATATTCCCTTCCCGGATCCTGAATCACCTAATCCCATCAAGATCACCGATACTGTTGACTTTGTAACAATGGAACTGACATCGAGGTGTCAGACCCCATTCAAGAGACTTGTTATTCCAATCTTCTTATTAATAGGACAGGTCTGGCTTGTAGGGTCCCGAAGGCTCTTGCCAGGCCGCTTGACAATGGACCCAAGATAGGGTCACTCATAATCCATTCATAAACATATGTTCTCCTTTATTTTTCTTGCTGCCGTGCCTCCATCTTCCCTATTGGCTAGCCAGGGAGAGACGTCACAGGAGAGGATCGCGCTGTCATTGGCTGAGGCACGCAAGCCCCCTGACTGCTCCTCCTGGCCTCTGACCTCAAGGATTCTCCTGACCAATCAGTGTGAAGCCAGTCGGGTGGGCGAGAGTGGGAAATTCCAAGGGAAAAATGTATAAAACATGGATTCTGTTGTATATGGGTATGCCGGTTCTTCCTGCATCCTACTGCGACCGTCATCCTGCTCCAGCTGGGCCAGAAATAAACTCGGTGGCCTCTTCTTCTACACTTGGTGAGACTTTTTATTGAGAAATAGGAAAATCTCTATTTTGCTTCTTGTGAGCTTGCCAGGTGTTGCACAACTCTCCTTTTGAGGTCCTATGCTGGTCTCCACTTCAAGCAAGACCCCAAAACTTTGATCTCGACTTCAACCTGATGGTTGGCTGAATTGCTGACCTGAAGGTTGGCAGTTTGAGGCCGTAAGATGGGGTGAGCTCCCACCTGTCAGCCCTAGTTCCTGCCAACCTAGCAGTTTGAAAACATGCAAATGTGAGTAGATAAATAGGTACCGCTTTGGTGGGAAAAGGCAAAGAGAAGCTCCAAGCAATCTTGCCAGCCACATGACCAGGAGGTGATAACGCAGGCTCCTTGGCTTGAAAATGGAGAAAAACACCTCCCAGATGCCAGAAATGAAAGAAGCAGCTTAGCCTTTGTTTGTGCATCTCATGTGATTGTAAAGACATTGGATGTGTGCCTATGTATGTAAATGCTGTAATCCACTCTGAGTCCCCTAGGGGAGAAGGGCAGGTTATAAATAAAGCGTATCATTATTATATGTATAATTTTAGGTGCTTTTCATAAACTTGCCAATATGCTACAAACTGCTAATATAAAGAATAAAACTTATTTAAGCAATGAGGGTGGCGTCTTCTTGCAACTGTAAGAACAACTTCTTAAACCATTAATGTGATGGGACCAAGAGAAAACCCTCCTCTGAAGTTAGGACCAACTTTCAGCCATGAATTTATGGGATTGTTAATGAAATACAGGAGAAATGGAATTTTTTAAAGCCAGGGTTAAAAAATATAGCTGTAATACAGGCATTTCTAGGAAATAGGGGAAAGTTGATAACTCTAGTCAAGATGGAAAAAGCTATGAATGAGGATACTTTGTAACTCCTGTGGATTTCTGTTTTGGACCTAGTTGAGCACAAAAAAGAGACAGAGCTGAAGCTCTAGTTGCCAGGAAAAAGAAAAAAGGAAGGAACAAAAGGACAAATAAAAGTCTATTTCTTTTAGGGCTAAGGAGCAGGCCTTTTTTCATGTTGAATAAGGGCTTTCTGACAGCACTACTTGCAAAACAGTCAAGTCCTAAAATGACACATTGTGGATGCTTGAAATGTTAGGACAGCACATATTTGTTATATTTAATATCTAGTTCAGAGGTGACAAACTTCTGGCCACCCAGATGTTTGGGCCTCCAGCTCCCAGAAGCCCTAGCCAGCTTGTTCAATGGTTGGGAATTCTTGGAACTAAAGTCCAAAACACATGGAGAACCACAAGTTTGAGATCTCTGATCAAGTTTGCTGTTGCTATAAAAATCACAGGTGTTGGAGTTGACATGGTAAGGCTTCAAGATATAGCATATTCATGCAGTGAATGACTTGTATGTATTCTAGACCTGATGTGGAGCTGCCTAACAGAGAAGTATTTTTCAGAGCGCTCTGTTGGAGATCTGAAATGGGAGACGTCTGTCAACATTCTGCCCTTTTCCCCATAAAATTACTGGAAGCATCCAAACCACCAACATTTTATCAGATCTTGTGTGTAAGAAAAAGTAAAAACAAAACAAAACTGATGACCATCAAATCATCATTTGAGCCACAGGTTAATAGATGTGTTGGTTTTTTGCTCTCTTTCTTCTACCTTTGCCCATCTTGATGATTTCAAATGTATAACTCCTTAAGGGGTGCAATCAATTTCTCTAAGGGCTTTGCTCTGGAAAGTCTGTCTCCAGTGCCAGGTCTCTGCTTTGAAATCCATGATGAAAGTAATAGAATGCCTTGAGCCAGTCAGCATGCTTATTGATCTCCTCTTTATAATCACAGCACACCCACTCACTGGATCAGTTAAACATATTTTGAAGACAGGACTACAGTCTCTCGGGACCTGTTTCATCTTCTCCAGTTCTCAGGGTGAGGAGGAATCTTTGGACAAGAGGGTTACATTGAAAGATATGTGTATACAGTATATCATTTGTTAGATTTGATGTTTTAGATCTTAATGAGTTACAAGCGACTGCAGCTCATGTCATCACCATATAATATTGCAAGTGCTCTCCCCTGTGATATCACAAGGACTCAGCTCTAAGGCTGCTTTTACACTGACCTTATATCCCAGGATCTGATCCCAGGTTATCTGCTTTGAACTGGATTATATGAGTTTGAACTGGATTATATTTTCAAAGTAATACAGACGATGAGGGAGAAACAACACTGGCAAAGACAACGACGGCTGAGATGAAGAGGGACAGTGGGGACGAGATGAGGACGACGAAACGGGAACAGCGAGCAGAAGGGTGGGGAGCGGCGATAGTGAGTGGACAGTGAGTGGACAACTAGGATTTAAAGAGACAGACAACTACAGAAGAGGTTCTAAGAAAGAAAAACTGAAATTTGGAAAAATAATAAAAATTATAAAAAGAGGATTAAAGTGACAATACAGTGGAAAGATAGGGGGAAGGCAAAATAGGCGACAAATATATGAAGTAACAGACATATAAAAATTGACAGAACTTAATCTGATCAAGACAGCTAACATCCACAGGACTATAAATTGTAATCCAACCATAACATCAGAGGACGGAAACCTAATAGGCTAGGCTGGATTTCCCCTATCACCTTCTAATACCAAAGTAAAGACACTAATACAAAGGTCAACCAATACAGAAGGATACAGGAAAGAAATAAACAAAGGGACAATTGACAATGGCGGGAGCCAAACTTAAACTTGAGAAAGTAATAAAAGAGAGCAAAATTATAGTAAGAAGACCATCACAATCAGAAGAGATAAGTATGAAGGGCATTTTGAAAGAGATCCAAAAGTTATCAGAAAAACAAGACAGCTATCAAAAAGAATTACACACAATATCGGACAAACACGAGAAAAAACAGAAAGAAATGCATCAAGAGATGCTGGAAATGAAGAAAGAAATAAAGGACGATATTAACCAACTGAAATACGAGATGAGGCTGACACATGAAGAAGAAATAGATCTGAAAATGGCAAAGACAAAATTGGAGAAATCCCAAAGTAAACTTCAAAAAAGGATGGAAGGGCTGGAAAGTAAAAACATAAAGACAGAAAGACTGCAGGAGACAAATGGAACAAAAAGAAATGGAATACCAACTTTGCTTTAGAAATATACAACAATCAAACGAGAATATAAGACAAAGCTGGGTCAATACAGGGAACACCATGGATGTAGCGTACCTGGATTTCAGTAAGGCCGTTGACAAAGTCCCCCCATGACCTTCTGGCAAATTAAGTAGTAAAATGTGGGCTAGTCAAAACTACAGTTAGGTGGATCTGTAATTGGCTAAGCAAACGAACCCAAAGGGTGCTCACCAATGCGTCGTATTCATCTTGGACAGAAGTTACAAGTGGAGTGCAGCAGGGTTCCGTCCTGGGCCCAGTTCTGTTCAACATCTTTATTAATGACTTAGACGAAGGGTTAGAAGGCACGATCATCAAGTTTGCAGACGACACCAAACTGGGAGGGATAGCTAACACTCCAGAAGACAGGAGCAGAATTCAAAACTATCTTAACAGACTAGAGAGATAGGCCAAAACTAACAAAATGAAGTTCAACAGGGACAAATGCAAGATTCTTCACTTAGGCAGAAAAAATGGAACGCAAAGATACAGAATGGGGGATGCCTGGGTCGACAGCAGTGTGTGTGAAAAAGACATTGGAGTCCTCATGGACAAGTAAAACATGAGCTAACAATGTGATGCAGCAGCTTAAAAAGCCAATGGGATTTTGGCCTGCATAAATAGGGGTATAGCGTCTAGAGCCAGGGAAGTCATGCTCCCTCTCTATTCTGCCTTGGTCAGACCACACCTGGAATACTGTGTCCAATTCTGGGCACCGCAATTGAAGGAGATGTTGACAAGCTGGAATGTGCGCCTGTAGAAGGCTGAGAAGAAACATGATAGCCATGTATAAATATGTGAGGGGGAGTCATAGGGAAGAGGCAGCAAGCTTGTTTTCTGCTGCCCTGGAGACTAGGACGCGGAACAATGGCTTTAAACTACAGGAAAGGAGATTCCACCTGAACACCAGGAAGAACTTTCTCACTGTGAGAACTGCTCGGCAGTGGAACTCTCTGCCCCGGACTGTGGTAGAGGCTCCTTCTTTGGAAGCTTTTAAGCAAAGGCTGGATGGCCATCTGTCGGGGGTGCTTTGAAAGTGATTTCCTGTTTCTTGGCAGAGGGTTGCACTGATTATTCTTATCTTCCTCACACCATGAAATAAAATAGCACAGTTCTGAGAATAAAATTTAATTGAGCTTCCTGTAGAGCACACGTCACATTGAAGTAAGATACTTTGCCTTTAAGAAATATTCTTATAGCAGCAAGAAAATGTTTTCCCCATACAAACCAGAATTCAAATTATAGGAGGGCAACTTTGGGATTCAAAACAAAAGTTTGTCTTTGTGTCTTAGAAATTAGGTTACTAAAAAAATCAAATGTACTTGTGTATTCTTCTTTCTTCCAGGCAGAAAATTCACACTCAGCACTGTATCTGCTCTTGAAAATCTCAAAGGGATGGCCATTATTAAGAACTACTATTTTCATTTTTCTCTGCATCCACTTAGAAAACAAGCATTCAGTTCCAAACATCGTTGGCTGCATGTGCTAAATGACATTCACAAAGATAATTTAAAATGTGTTATCTAACACCACTTCATTCTGACACTTTATACAAATAGAAAAGCACAGACCTCCTCATCTTAACAGCTTGCCTGAGTGGTTATTTTACATGATGACAGCTCTTCTCATGCTCATGTCTCCTATATGTTCTGTATTCTTACAAGACGGAATTGTTATAAACCCGTTTGTTATTTCCAAACACATCACAGGTAAAAAGGTTGCTCCAGATTCAGCTAAAGTTAGTAACAATTGAGCAATTTTGAGACATGTTATTTAGACTAAGCTGGGATGCTATTCATATGCATGGTTGCTCAGAAATAAGCCCACTTGGTTCGACATGATGTACCCAGAGCACTGTAACATTCATTATCACTAATTATTCAAGGATCAGGTTTTTTTTTTTGCCAACACCAATCAAGGGGCTGATTTTGTTTGTTTTGTGGAACGTGGAGTTGTTCTCCCAAGATTTCTTTTACATAATACAATAGCATTTCAGTATCACTTTTACTGCCCTTTACTTCCATTCTATAGAATTCTGAGATTTTTCATTTCGAGTGATACTTAAAAATCTTTGCTAGTGAGCTCTAGAACTTATCTAGAGAAGCACTTCACTAAACCAGAAATCCCAAGAGTCCATAGGGTGCAGCCATGTCAGTTAAAGTGATATGTGCTTTTAATTATGCAGTGTGAAAGGAACCTTTAAGTGAAAACCCTCACTTCAAGTAATGTTTGCAATATGCCTGGCAATTGAAAATGGTTGGTTGATCCAGTACAAATATTCTACACTGGGCTGAGCTGTTTTACATAATGCAGTATCAGGGTGATTCAAATGGTAAATGTTTCATGCATGAGTGGCAGAGAGACAGCAGTTTCAAATTAGGTCCATCTTTTTGAAACACCCTGAAATATCAACGTCATTTTATTGCCACCAAAGCCTGCCTTCTCACATATCGCATGCTAGTCCAAACATTGGGTTATATACTTCTACTTTAGTTGGCATTAACTGTATCAAACTAGCTACTGAGAATAATAGTTTTATAATTTTATATTTTCTGATAAGATTCTGTTGTAAATGTCTCATCTTGAGATATTTATTTCTAGTCATGATTACAGTGAATAACCAAAAGAAAAAAGTTATCAGAAGGTGGTGATGGCTTCCCTGACTCTCCCCACACACTGGTCTGGTTTTTCTCTCACGTGCCTCATGATTTTCTTTTCACTCCTCCTCTACACATAATCTTTTATATCTAGTTCTTGTTATTTAACTCCAAATTCTGCAAAATATAAATCATTTGCAAATGTAACACAATAAAGAAACAAGTGATTTAGAACATAAACAATTTGAGGTGTGAGTGGGATTCTTATTTCCTTCACAGGCATGTAACATACACAGACCTAATTTTACTATTTGAACAGATATGTGATCTTAAAAAACCCTGTTGTGGACAATATAACTATTATAACCTTTTTATAACCAGGATTTTTTTTCTAGACTTTTAGATCTTACAAAATAAGATTAACACTCACAAGGGGCTAAAGAACTAAATAATGCAAATCTCATAGAAGCTGCAATTCAATACGCACACAGTATGTCTAACAACAAGCTGTATATAATCAATGATGAGATATGTGTCACAACACATTTGGTTAAATCTAAATACTTCAGTCAGCTGCAGTAAGGGGATGAAAGTCCTAATTTCATTATTTTGCATACAGAAGGACAGTGGTGGATAATCGTCTTGGCTCCACTTCAGCTACAGTAACTATTTCACAGAATTATAAACAGTAGTATATATTAGGTGACTGTTTCATAGGGGTGCATTCACGATCAGTGGAAGAATAACCAATGTCACTCAATCAATGCGGAATCCAATAACAGCATCATACAACCTTGTTATTCAAAGCAGTCGATCAAACAGAGGAATGCATTATACTTGTTATAAAACTGAATATGCTTTATTTTGGTTTTCAAATGCAGGTTAATCATGCTTTAATTCAGAAAAGTATGTGTGGGGAGGGAAGCAACTTAGAAAATGCAACGTACCTTGAAAGCAAGGTACATGCAGGGGGAAAACAATCTATCCCAAAACAGCCAATTTTAGCCTGCAACATGGTCAACAAAACTGATAGACATGGATCAAATGAAGTCACAGTGCTATAACATTGCACTATGAGCTGTTCTTTTTCAGAGATATCCCTGACAGTTTTAGTCATGCAAAATGTTGGCAAGAGTTGTTACACTACTAACTTTACATTGGGTACTTCTATAGTACCCATATTATTCCAAATGAAAAATGAGTCACATTTTGCAAAATGGTCACACTTTACTCCCTTTTTAGAATCTTAAAAAATATATAGTGAACAATGACATTAAACTGCAAATGTGTATTAGAAATAAAGTTGCTTCTTGAGAATGTGTATTCTGATAATTATCAGAAATGGTTGTACTTTATAAACAGTGGGTTCCTCCATGATCAGTCCAGTGTAAACCAAGATGGACGTTTCCTGTTTCGTTCTATAATCCGCTTGCCTTCATCTTTGTCCCTGGGTGTCTCCCCATCATACAGCACAACAGTCTCTACGGTGGGAGCCCTATGGGGACCTCCTTCCAATACCCCCATTTGCTTTCTTATGGCATAGGTTTCCTTTTTTACTTTCTCATAACAATAGCCACAAAGAATATGCTTCTGTTTCAGGTTGCCACACTGAGGACAGACATCTATGTTTCTCTAAAGGGAACAGAGAGAACAGACTTAAAATGCATAATAGGTTTGAGATGGAAAAATTTACACAAATAAGAAGAAAATATGTAGGAAAATGAGCACCTCATTGTTTAGCACATTACAATTTGGAACAAATTATGATTCTGTGAACTTCTTGGATAGGAAAACATTTTATGTGCTCAAGAAAGAGCAACATCACCTAATTTTAAACTGCTGAACAAGCACAGGAATCATGTTTTCATGAATCAGCGGGCAAATTTTTAAGACCTAAATCCAATGAGTACTTCTAAATAACACAGCTCCATTGATTCAGAATGAATAACCTAAACATTGATTTACTGATCAGCAATCGATTCTATTTTGGTAGTCTAGTTGGGATTAGCAACTGGAACTGGCAAAATATTTGCATTTTTTTTAAAAAAAATACTCTCAACATTAACCAATTTAGCTTCCCATAAAATACATATTCTGAATTCTGCTGCAAGTTGAATATTTCTTATCTGAAAAGCTTAGGATGAGAGGTATTTAGAGTTCTGGATTTTTTTATATGGAGTATTTGCATATACAGTAGAGTCTTGGTTATCCAAGATAATGGGGTGGGCCCAATCTTGGATAACCGAACTCCTCGGATTGCCAGGAGGCCCTATTATCCCTCCCGGCAAGCCGGTTAAGGGAAGCGCCCGTGAGTGCTGCCGCCTAGTAACACTCATGGGCGCTTCCTAAGAAGCGAGTGGTCGCCGATGGATGGGGCTCTGTCCCTGCGACGAGCATTCGGCCCAGGGAAGTGCCCGTGAGTGCTGCTGTCTAGCAACACTCATGGGAGCTTCCCAAGAGGCGAGTGGTCGCCGAGGGACGGGGCTCCATCCCTGTGGCGAGAACTCGGCCCAGGGAAGTGCCCGTGAGCGCTGCTGCCTAGCAACGCTCACGGGCGCTTCCCAAGCGGCGAGGGCTCACTGAGGGACATCTGCCCGGATCTCCCTCAGCCAGGCCCTTGCTGGAGGAAAAAGTTTCCTCCAGCAAGGGGCTGGCCGAGAAAACCCATGGCACGCTCCTCATTTCTTGGAGGGACAGGCCCTTGCTGGAGCAAGGGCCTGTGCCTCTGAGAAATGCCCTGCGCGCCCCGGATCTCCCTCGGCCAGGCCCTTGCTGGAGGAAACTTTTTCCTCCAGCAAGGGCCTGGCCGAGGGAGATCCGTGGAGACGTCCCTACAATCGCGCTGCACTTCCAGGGTGCTTCCTCCTCCCTCTCCTTCTCTCGAGCTCCCGTCACTCGAGAGAAGGAGAGGCGCCCCTGGCGGCACCTTGGATGATACAGACGCTCGATTAACTGGGTCTCGGTTAACCGAGACTCTACTGTACATATATCTTAAGATGGGACCCAAGACTAAATGTGAAATTCATTTGTTTTGTATACATCATGTACATATAGCCTGAATGTTATTTTATGCACACTATTTTAAATAATTTTGTGCATACAACAAAGTTTGTATACATTGAACCATCAGAAAGCAAAGATGTCACTGTCACAAGCACCCAGGCAGATAGTTTTGGATTCTGGATTATTTCAGATTATGGATTTTTAAATAAGGGATACTCAACATGCATCACATGTTTATCTATACATGCAAAACACTTAGCATTTCTGTTGGGTTAAACTTAGAATACTCCAGATTCAACACTGTTCAAGCGTAGTCCACAGTGTGCATTGTAATTCATGTTGATACACTAGTTTTAGACCACACAGGACTTAATCTGAACTTTAATGCTGGATTCTAAAAGCTCATAATTTTCAACAATTTTAGTGTTGGGTTATTGTAGGAATTAATCATTCTGTATGTAGTCTACAGGTCCCCATAAATTAAAACCTGGGTCCAATAAAATAACTTCCCTTAGATATTTTTCATTCATAAGAAAGCAAATGTCAGTGCATCAAAAATTAATGGCACTTGCAACTTTAGGAAATGGATGCACAAAATACAGTCCAAGTGTTACAGGATGCAACCATCAGGAGCCCTAGAAAAACTCAGCCAGTCAAGGGGAATCCTTGAAGTGTAACAGCTAGGGGTCATATTTTGCTTTTGAAACAGCAAAATGAGAGCTACAGAAAACTGCATGGCTATTTATGGTAATCTCAAAACCTGTTACATTTTAAAGACATGACAAGCATTTTGGAAACATAACAATAAAAGTCTCTCCCCCCCCCCCCCCAATAACAAAGATAGGAAAGCATAAAGAAACTTGATGAGATACCTTTAATTTTATAAGCTTCCTAGGATTCCTTCGCCGACAACGATTCACTTCAATGGTACGTCTTGACTTTGGAGCTGCCATCCAGAATATGCTGTCTAAAAAACTTGGAGATTCCTCACTTTCAGTCTTCTCCTCCACATGTTCCAGCAGAGACGCTGGAGTCTGTATAGCCAAAGCAGGAGCTTAAAGGAAACAAGAGACAATTACATTATAAAACAACCAACTGTATATATATTTAAAAAGTAGCAAAAAAAATTAGCCCCCCAACCTTGGGTAAGTTAAGTACCATACTATAATTCTTAACAACAACAACAACAACAAAAGAATCATATTTGAATAGAGTAGCAAAAGGGGAGAACTTAGTCCATGTTGGGAGAAGCTGACACCTTTCTCTAGCTCTGCTGTGACACACAATCTAGCCTTTTTAAATGGAAAAATGATAGTGGCTAAAGGCACTGGTGCTTTCCCCTCTCTGGTGAATGATTTAACCACAGGTGATATCAATATCCATAACTTTGGGCCCCAAACCTGCCCTCAACTTATACATGAAATCGATGTATACTTGAGTATATGGCATTAGATATGATGCAATACAAAACAGAGTAACTGGATTTAATAGCACTCTTCTAAAGCAAATGGAATAAAATCCATACAAAATGAATAGCCCAGCATTCCATTTTTCCCCAGGGGAAAGAAAAAACTTTTCCCCGGTCCCTACGATAAATCAGCCCTCTGCTTCTGTTCTCTCTAGTTATGCAGTTTGATAGTACTTGAAACGTGTCACAAGAGGTTTATTTTACGGATGTTTCAATAATGTTCAATAGTCAACACTCAGGTTTCTCCTACATCTCAGTCAACACTGTTTTAATCTGCCTCCCCTTTTGGTAAATGGTGTACTTTATCCCTGCTGACAGACAAGGGTGGTTTCATATGAGGAGGCCAAGCGGAGATACTCTCTGAAATAAGGGCCTTTTAGCAAATGTGCATAGGATACTTTCCCATAAAACAGTCTTATAGCTCAAAGTACCTTAAACTGTGGGTCAGGACTCCATATGGAAGTGGTCCTCAACCTGTGGGTCCCCAAGTGCTTTTGCCTACAACTTCCAGAAATCCCAGCCAGTTTACCGGCTGTTAGGATTTCTGGGAGTTGAAGGCCACATCTGTGGACAGACAGGTTGAGAACGACTGCCATATGGGGTTATGTAACTGAATGTGGGGGACATGAAAAATTTAGCAATGAGCAATAATAAAAAATATTTTGTGTATCCTGCCACTTAGTGGCTGTACTAGAAATTTACATGGATTTTAGCAACAATGTGCAGTGTGTAACAATGGACTCTATAGTAAATGCTTTCCCTACAAGATATGCCTACCTTGTAAATGCTGATTTTGCTAGATGGCATTTTTTAAGTTTCAGAAATACTTCCCTTCAAATTTTGATTTTTTAAAAAAACTAAATTGGGTTCATAAATCAAGCTCAATCAAAATAAAAAAAATCAGTCATCTGCCATCAAAACTTCAGGAAAAATTTGCCAAATTATCAAGACACATAAGTTTAAAACGTGTTTCTTAAACAAATGAACAAAAAAAGCTAAATGAATTTTGGCTTGGGATTAGATCAAAATTTCCAATAAATTTCTGAAATGGCATGCATGGTATGCCATTGTGTACTACATCCTTATGCGGAATAGCTTTCATAGCTCTGAAGAAGCTCTACATCCTGCGGTATCAAATATCCAGCTAGGATTTACTTCTTCACGTAAAATAAACAAGCACATATATCTCATTAGTATGCCAATTTGATGTCATCTTTAATAAAAGGTAAAAATATATGTCTATGAAAGCACTGCTTTAAAAGAAACGTCTTTATGCTTCTTGTATAAGTAAACATTTGATTTTTATATCTATTTTATATACTAGTGAAAAAGGTTTAGGAAGCCCTGGTCTGGTTACAAAAAAACCAAAAAAACATTCTGACGAGATATCTTCAGTCAAAAGACCCTTCAGAGTTTGGAAAGGACTGGAAACCCTTTAAAGGGTTTCTAGAAGGAAAGACTATTTAAATGTGGGGATTTCATGTTTAAAATTTGACTATTATAACATCTAAATATCCAACATATTGTTCAATTTCCTCTTGAAGAAAGACATAAGAAGCCTTTGGAAAGTAGAAATCAATATTTTAAAATTAAGATGAATATTAAGAAGTAATGGCTGCAACATTTAATTATGAGTGACATCAGATATGGCATTCTTGGTTCTAATACTTCTAAGGTAAAGGTTTCCCCTGACGTTAAGTCCAGTCATATCTGACTCTGGGGGTTGGTGCTCATTTCCATTTCTAAGCCGAAGAGCCGGCGTTGTCCGTAGACACCTCCAAGGTCATGTGGACGGCATGACTGCATGGAGCGCCGTTACCTTCCCGCTGGAGCAGTTTGAATTGGGTTATATGTCAATGTGGACTTGGATAACCTAGTTCAAAGCAGATATTGTGGATTATCTGCCTTGAGATATGGCTGTGTGGAAGGGCCCTTATTTTTAAATAAAAAGTAATTACTTACTCAGAGGGAGATTTACTTTTATACTGCCAGGTTACAGAAATATATATACACACACACACACACACACACACACACACACACACACACATATACACACACAGTATACAGTGTGTGTGTTTTCTCTTTTTGCTCAGGCCAGAAAAAACATGTAAAGATTATTTCATTATATGTAAGATAGTAAACATGCTATGAGTACTTTTATGTTGAAAATGTTGATATCTGGAGCATTTATAATTTTAATGTGGATAAAAAAACCTGTTCTCTTAAGAGGAGAGCAATTAAGAGGATTTTGTTAAAGAATGGCAGCCGGCAATCCAACAACTCAACAACAAAGTAAAGCTGGTTGTAGAAATATCCACAGAGGATCCTATAAAGCTGCAGGCAAAGAGGAAACTGATATTAACTTAGAATCTCCTATTCTCTTATCTGTCTTGCTCAAACACATGCCAGAGAGTCCTTAAATATTGATAATATACTAGAAATGTTAATGAACTTAGCACTTTGAAAATATAATACAAGTCCCAATATTATCACTGTATGCAACAAACATTTACATTGTATGCTGATTTTAATAAATAAAAATTAAATTAAAAATGTTCAAGATCTAAAAAAACAAAAAACCAAAAAACCAAAACTATCTACTCCAAAGGGACTGCTCTCGAGGCCTAGTTTTGGATTTTCCACATAGCCATATAACCCAGAATATAAAGGCAGAAAATCCCATAATATTGGCTTTACACTGGGTTTAGTATTTTTATTTATTTATTTCCTGCTTTATCTCTCCATTTGGAGAATCAAAGTCACTCACAACTAAAAACATTACAATACAACTTAAAATATACAATAATAAAACAGTATTATTATATATTATCAGTAGTATTATAATTAATATATTTTTATTTAATCTAAGTCTAAAATTATTTAGCTACTAGTGCTCCCTTTATTTTATCCGTTTTATACTTATTTATCCAATGGAGCCCCTGGTGGCACAATGGGTTAAACTCTTGTGCGGGCAGAACTGCTGACCAAAAGGTCAGTGGTTCGAATCCAGGGAGCAGGGTGAGCTCCAATTTGTCAGCTCTAGCTCCTTATGCGGGGACATGAGAAAAGCCTCCCACAGGATGGTAAAACATGGGCAACATCCTGCAGACAGCCAATTCTCTCACACCAGAAGCGACCTGCAGTTTCTCATGTCGCTCCTTAACACACACAAAAAATATGCAATACTTTTGACATAAATTAAATAAATTAGTTTTATTATATTACATTATTATATATTATTATTATATTATATTATTAGTAGTATCATACTGTATTAAATTGCAGTACTATTAATATTACAGTAGAGTCTCACTTATCCAAGCCTCGCTAATCCAAGTTTCTGGATTATCCAAGCCATTTTTGTAGTCAATGTTTTCAATATATCGTGATATTTTGGTGCTAAATTCGTAAATACAGTAATTACAACATAACATTGCTGCATTTTGAACTATTTTGTCAAATTTGTTGTATAACATGATGTTTTGGTGCTTAATTTGTAAACTCGTAACCTAATTTGATGTTTAATAGGCTTTTCCTTAATCCCTCCTTATTATCCAAGATATTTGCTTATCCAAGCTTCTGCCGGCCCGTTTAGCTTGGGTGAGACTCTACTGTATATGTATATACAATACATATTAGTGTAGCACAATATTAGTATTATATATCATTACATTGTACTGTACTACTATACTGCAACATATATATGTGTGTAATATTGTACGATATTATTATACTACAACACATATACCACCAGTATATTATTATACCCCCAGTGGTGCAACAGATTAAACTGCTGAGACACTGAACTTGCTGACCAAAAGGTCGGCAGTTCAAATCCGGGGAGTGGGGTGAGTTCCCGCTGTTAGCCCCAGCTTCTGCCAACCTTACAGTTCGAAAACATGCCAATGTGAGTAGATCAATAGGTACCGCTCTGGCGGGAACGTAACAGGGCTCCATGCAGTCATGCCAGCCACATGATCTTGGAGACTTCTATCGACAACGCCGGCTCTTCAGCTTAGAAATGGAGATGAGCACCAACCCCCAGAGACTAGACTTAATGTCAGTGGAAAACCTTTACCTTTGTTATACTATTAGTATTATATAATACATTGTATTATATCATAAGTTGTAGTATATATAGGGTGTTTGAAAAAGAACTCCCTATACACCATTTAAATTCTTTTTCAAACACCCTATATATACTACAACTTATGCTATAATAGGGTGTTTGAAAAAGAATTTAAATGATGAATAGGGAGTTCTTTTTCAAACACCCTGTATAATGGGTTATCTGAGCCCACACTGCCATATATTCCAGTTCAAAGCAGAAAATGTGGGATTTATTCAGTTGTGTGGAAGGGGCTTAGGTTTTCCAAGGGATACTAGGGCAGCTTCCACACAGCTGTATAAAATCCACATTGAACTGAATTATCTGGCAGTGTGGATTAAGATGATGCAGTTCAAAGCAGATATTGTGGATTATCTGCCTTGATATTCTGGATTATATAGCTGCGTGGAAGGGAAATCCATAGCAAACAGGATTCCCAGCCAGGAATGAGTCGCTCAAAGGCTTGTGTTCTGCCTAAAACTCAAAGGAAGATTGACCCGTTAACCTAGCCATGCGTATGGCCCAAATTCGTAAAGCACCACTCTTTTTAAGGAGAGTCCACACCGGCAAAATGGGGGCTTGCCCTAGCCCAGGGGTCCCCAAACTAAGGCCCGGGGGCCGAATGCGGCCCATCAATGCCATTTATCCGGCCCCCACGGCACAAGGGCAGAAGGGGGTTGGGCTAAATGACCCAAGGGGCCTCTTACAACCCTTATTATTATTATTACTATTAACATTGAGGCTGGGTGGACATCTGTCAGGGGCAATACTGATGGCTTTTGGTGCACAAAGGCAGAAGGGGATTGGACTAAATGGCCCAAGGGGTCTCTTCCAACCCTCTTTATTGTTGTTGTTATTATTATTAACCTTGAGGCTGGGTGGCCATCTGTCAGGGATGCTTTGCTTGTGTTTTTGGTGCACAAAGGCAGAAGGGGATTGGACTAAATGGCCCAAGGGGTTTCTTCCAACCCTCTTTATTATTATTATTAACATTGAAGCTGGGTGGTCATCTGTCAGGGGTGCTTTGCTTATGCTTTCGGTGCACAAAGGCAGAAAGGGATTGGACTCAATGGCCCAAAGGGTCTCTTCCAACCCTCTTTTTATTATTATTATTACTAATATTAATTATTATTGCTCGGTGGCCAACTATAGTCCAGCCCTCCAACGGTCCGAAGGATCATGAACTGGTTCCCTGTTTAAAAAGTTTGGGGATCCCTGCCCTAGCCTCTCACTGCCCACCCGCCAGGCCTGGAAAAGAGGCGCGTTTTGGCTTTCAAGTGCGAGGCGTTCCTTTCAGTAGAAACGGGCTACCCTCGGCTACTTCGACGCCCCAGAGGCACGAAAAGGACCCCACGGAAGGCGCCTCACCCCAAGGAGGACTGTGGCCGCCCGGCGGGGCCCAGCAGCTGCGGAGAAGGCGGCGGAGGAGAGGGAGCGGGGCAGGGAACACCAGCAGCGCCGCCATCTTTCCCTCCCGCTCACCTGAAACGAGAGAGCCACGGAGAGTTCTGGGAAACCGAGTCACTTCCTGGCCCTCCGCTGGCCTAGCAAAAGAGGATCAGACTACAATTCCCGGCGGCCCTACTCTTCTTTTCTGTTTGTTGGGGATTAGAGTTGCCAGCTCGCGCAGCCGCAGAAGAGAGGAGGGAGCGCAAAGCAAGATGGCGGAGCGCGGATACAGTTTCTCCCTCACCACCTTCAGGTAGGAGATGCTCTTTGGGACGGAGCACGGCTTGCGGCCGGAGGAACGGGCGGGAGTGGCTCGTGAGACTCAAGGGGCCTCAGACCAGCCTTTGGTGCTGGCGGAGGTTGCTGTATTCGCTGAGCGAGGAGGAGGAGGAGGAGGCCGAGCCGGGATTTTGTGGAGTCACCGTGGCTGAGCGCTCTGCCTCAGGAGCCCGACCTTCCTCAGCAGGCCTTCTCATGTAGGCCTCCTCCTCATGTAGGCCACGGAGTGAGCAGGTTGGGTCCAGTCTGTGGCCCCTTCCACACAGTTGAATAAAATCCAACATTATCTGATTTGAACTTGAACATATGGCAGTGTGGACTCAGATAACCCAGTTCAAAGCAGATATTGTGGGATTTTCTGTCTTGATATGCTGGGTTTTATGCATATTTATATGCATATTTTTTATCAATGTTTAATGTATTTAATTTTTAACTGATTGAATTGCCTGTAATATTTTATACTGTGTTTTATTGTAAGCCTTCCTGAGTTCCCTATGGGTGAGAAGGGCGGGATGTAAGTATTGTAATAAATAAATAAATATATGGCTGAGTGGAAAGGCCCAAAGGTGAACCCCAGGGCCTTTCCACACAACCCTACACCCCAGAATGTCAAGGCAGAAAATCCCACATCTGCTTTGAACTGGAATATATGGTAGCGTGGATTCAGATAATCCAGTTAAAAGCAGATATTGTGGGATTTTCTGTCTTGATATTCCGAGATATAGAGCTGTGTGGAAGGGCCCGCAGGCTCTCCTTTCTGTGGCGTTGGTAAAGCCCCTCCTTGAAGCTGGAGCTCGCTTCCATTCATGGTAAACCGAAACCAAAACAACACAAGGCCTTGCCATTTCATCATTACTGTGCAGACTGATGATTATGGGGGCAAAATAAAGGAATTGATCCGTATTTATTGGGAAGTGAGGGCCCTTCCACACCGCCAGATAATTCACAATGTCTGCTTTGAACTGAGTTATCTGAGTCCACACTGCCATATGATCCAGTTCAATGTGGATTTTATTCAGCTGTGTGGAAAGGACCTAGGTTATTACAATAAGGGTCTGACCTAAAAGCTAGGAGCCGCAGTGGGTTAAACCCTTGTGCCGGCTGAACTGCTGACCTAAAGGTTGGCTGTTTGAATCTGCGAGATGGGGTGAGCTCCTGTCTGTCAGCCCTAGCTTCCCATGTGGGGACATGAGTGAAGCCCCCCCCCCCCCCGGCAGGTTGGTAACACATCTGGGTGTCTCCTGGGCAACATCTCTGAAGACGGCCGATTCCCTCACACCAGAAACGACTTGCCTCAATTTGCTTCTCACATGATAAAAAACCCCCAAAAGCCTCAATGTTATTTGAAAAATAAAATTCTTTAATATTTCCCCTCCTGTGCTGATATTTAATAATTTTACTTCTGCCATCAAAATCAAATTATTTTGCTTTATTTACATTTTCTTGGTTGACTAAATTTAATCCACACTTTTAGAAAGTGAGGGAAGCAGTTTTACCAAATCACTAGGTGAAATTAAAGTAAGAAAACAGTCACATAGACTTTAAAAATTCACTAAATTGATTTTTTAAAGTTTAAATAAGGTTTGAACTGATACGTAAAGCAACTAATATTTTGTAAATCTTTAAAACATTTTTGATTGTTTCATAGATCATTGGAGCCCAGTTTTTAGGGCTAGTCTGTAGGTGTTTCGTTTATTTTGGTTTGTATTGTTTAATGATACAGCCAGCATTGTGTGGTTATTTGAGCATTGGACTATGATTTGGGAGGCTAGAGTTTGGATTCACTGCTAGCCATGCAAACCCTCTGAGGTCCCTTCTACACTGCCATATAATCCAGATTATCAAAACAAAGACAAATCGTCTGAATAAACTGAGTTGCTGTGAGTTCCAGAACGTTGCCATACAGCCCAAAAGACTCATAGCAACCCAGTGATTCCGGCCATGAAAGCCTTCGACAATACCTCTGAATAAATCTTACTATGAAAGTTCAGTGAAAGGGCCACCTTTGACTTGTCATAAATCTGAAATGATTTGAAAGCACACAGTAAGAAGTGTTAACAGTTACTCACCAGAGCTTTTCAGTTTATTATTATTATTGTCTGATAAATTTGCCTTCACTTCTAATGTATTCCTCATATTATGAGGAAAATTTGTTCACATCTTATGGATGTCTTGAAAATAAGCTCTATTAAATCTCCAGTGGTGTTAGTCTCCATTATCCTCCATAATGGAATCATAATGGCATTGTATAGATCATTGGTTCTCAACCTGAGGTCCCCAGGTGTTTTTGGCCTTTAACTCCCAGAAACCCTAACAGCTGGTAAACTGGCTGGGATTTCTGGGAGTTGTAGTCCAAAACACTTGAGACCCACAGGTTGAGAAACACTGCTCTAAATGTTACATTAAAGTTCATTTTGTTGATGAAATTTTTCCCAAGAAAGCGTCAGTATGATTGTATCCATAGAGAAGTATTTTGAAGAGAATGAGTTTTAATAATTCATGTGCATATTATATTCTCTATAGCACTGGTTCTCAACCTGTGGGTCCCCAGATGTTTTGGCCTTCAACTATCAGAAATCCTAACAGCTGGTAAACTGGCTAGGATTTCTGGGAGTTTTAGGCTAAAACATCTGGGGACCCACAGGTTGAGAACCACTGCTCTGTAGTATACTTATTGTTCAGTTGTTGAAAACAAGTAAGAGTAACAAGCTGAGCTTTTTCTCAGAATTGAAAATAATTCTCACTGAGTTGTCTCACAAATACATTGTGTGATTTCTTTTAGCCCTTCTGGGAAGCTTGTTCAGATTGAATATGCTTTGGCAGCTGTAGCAGCAGGAGCCCCGTCTGTTGGAATTAAAGGTAATATATATATATTTACGCTGTATAGTAAGCCTATAAAATATTACTAACTTATGTCACCACATATTCTTGTATTGGAAATTCATAACAAAAAAAGCAGGGGGAAGAGCCAACTTTCTGAATGTTCAGAGGTATTTTTTACTTGGCAAAGGAGACAAATGTAGCAGACCCAGGTAGTCTGAGTGAAACAGAGCAAGAGTGCATGGTCAACTTGATTTCAGGCATCAGGGAGCAATGTGTGTGAGAGCATGGAAGTGCAATTTTTAAAAATAATGTATATTTGAGTTTTCACACATGAGAGCATGGCTGCTGTATTCTACATCCAAAGAGAAACATCCAGACCCAGAGAGAGAATGCAAGGAGAAGCAGTGCAAGCCTCAGAGAGAATGCAAGATCCTCTACAGCTGCTCCTTCAGTAGCTGCCTGGGTCACTAAGGCCCCTTCTACACTGCCATATAATCCAGATTATCAAAGCAGATAATCCACATTATCTGTTTTGAGCTGGATTATATGAGTCTACACTGCCATATAATCTGGTTCACAGCAAATAATCTGGATTTTATATGGCATTGTAGAAGGGCCCTTGATTTATTGGTGCTGCTGCTTTCTAGGCCCTGAAGTTTCAGGAGCCAGTGCTGCAGGTGGAAATCCATTTCACCGCTATCTGTTGCTTCCTTCTCTTCTCTTCCTCACATTTGTTGTTCCCTGTGGATTTCCCACCCCACTCATCAGCTCTTTCTGGCACATCCCTGCAGCTGTGACTCTTGGTGCCAAACAGATTTCATCCTGGACAAATTGACATTTGCATGCACGCTGTTCTACTTGCCTTTCTTTCTTGCACCCCCCATGCCATACTGAAACAATGTGTACTCATAGTTGTAGGTCCCCCCCCCCCTTCTCACCCTCTAAATCTTGAAACCCAAGTTGTGTCCAAAGTCCCTGCAAAATCCCTGTCCTTTTTTCTGGCCCCTGAACTGCTCTTTTTATCCTCTCATATTATTGTACCATTAATTCAACATGTGGTTGAAAGAGTGGACTATGTGCCAAATGTATGGATTTTGGAACAGAGTTGGCAAAAATTGGGGGAAGCCTGTAATGTGATAGGCAGGAAATGGAATGTGACTCGTGCCCTGATTACATCCCATCAGGATTACTGTAACTACATTGGGTTGTCTTTAGAACCTACTTGAAAATTTCAACATGTCCAAAATGCTGCTGCTAAAGTGCCAGTTACAGGGAACATACAACTGCCTAGTTGAAACAGTTTCACTGCCTCCTGGTTTATTTCTAGGCACAATTCAAAGTGCTGTTGCAGAGTGTTCATACTGTTTGAAAAGCCATATCTTGCTATTTGAATGAACTCAATTCAGGATCTGTGGGAAAGAGTTGTCTCTTGGTCCTTCTGCCATCACATGGCTGTCTAGTGAGGATATGGGAGAGAGCCTTTTCATTTGCTGTTCCCAGATTTCCTCTCATGGAAAGGTCTGGTTGGCCTGATCCCCATTCTCTTTTTATTGATAGGTACTCCATCCAATTGTGGCACTCATTTAAACAGGCCTTCGGTCTTTTACTATTTGGGACAGAAGGATTTGTTGTCTTTTTGAATATATATGTGTTTAATAATAATATATTCTAAGTTCATTTACCGTGTTTTTGTCAGATTAGTTTATGTGTTAAACCTGTCTTTGCTCTTCAGTTTTTAAAAAAATTGAATTATTATTCTTTCGGTGCTATAGCTATTAGTTGCCTTAATCTCCATTGTCACCTCCTATTTTAGGATACCTTGATCCTATTTTATCTGTTTGGATCTGAAGCTAAATAGTTTTCAATCTGGTTAGGTTTTGCAAGAGTGGGGTGGAAATGGAAGTTTGCTTGGGAGTCCTTGGCATGCAACGTTTAAGCCATGGAGAAAAGTGAAGCATTGCACATATAAACACTTTCCCATGTATTTGATGGGAAAAGCTGGCACCAGTGTGTAGAATATCAGATTCAAAAGAGAAACAGCTGTATGTCCAAGTGCCTAAATTTATGTCTGATAAAAAATTAAAAATATATAAATGAATTGAATTTTAAAATGTGTTTTCCCTAAGAGAACTTCAATTATGATAGGGTAACTTATAATAATTACACTTGTGGGAAAACCTGAAGTAGATCATATAGAAAAATTGAGTGTTGCACTATATCAGTATGGCATTATCAAGTAAATTTTTCTGTATCTTCTGTAAGCAGCAATGCTTTGAAAGAGACGATATTTTTGGTTACATTCAGGAAAATCTTTGCTTACTTTATACAGCTGCAAATGGTGTGGTACTGGCAACAGAGAAAAAGCAGAAGTCCATTCTGTATGATGAACGGAGTGTACACAAAGTAGAGCCTATTACCAAACACATCGGCTTGGTGTACAGTGGAATGGGTCCTGATTACAGGTATCTGAAAAAAATCGCATTGTTTTAAGATTGTGCATTGTTACCTTTCTTATGCTGTAAGCCTATGATGTCATTTCAGTATTCCTTATACCACTGAATCTAATGTGAACTACCAATCTTAGGCCCCTTCTACACTGCCATATAAATTTCAGATTATGTGCTTTGAACTGGATTATATGGCAGTGTAGACTCATTACCCAGTTCAGAGCAGATAATATAGATTATATGGCAGTGTAGAGCGGGCCTTATTCCCTTAGGAAGCATAACATCTGCAAGGGAAGGCACACATCTCTGTGTATATGTATATGTGTAGATGTCTGCTATTCTATACTTTATTTCTATTTACATGCTGCAGGTGTGAACAAGGTTCTGGTTTACCATGTCTCTGAGCTGTGGTTTCTTCAACATGCAGCAGGATAGAATTAGAAAGGGAAGAGTCTCAGCCTTGAGTGTTCCAAAACCCCCCCGATATTAGGGGTCAATAATAGTCGCTTGGCTTGGGATATCAGTTAATGAGCTAATTACGAGTTGATATTTGGAGAATAATAGCCAACCATTTCTCAGGATTTAGTGGGGCTTAGAATAGCTATTTACTAATTGTTAGCTATCCATTGGATATAAGTGTTGAGCGAGGCAGGCTGGAAGGCATTATAAGATCCAGACTACTTGAACACAGTGTGGTTTTTCTGAGTTTCCCACTGGCATCTGGACATTTTGGAAACTAGATTCTGCTCTCAGTTGCCCTTCTGATCCAGCAGTATGGGTATTTTGCTTTTGTTGCATAGTTTTATTATTATTTTTAAATGGATACGTTGCAGTTTTGCACTGCATCCCTGGCAGACTGCCTTTGGCTCACTGATTGGACTTTGCCCACTTTTCTGTCCTGTGTGTGTAAATTCTGCACTTTCTTTTGACAGGGTTCTTGTCCACAGAGCACGCAAACTTGCCCAGCAGTATTACTTGGTTTATCACGAGCCTATTCCAACAGCTCAACTTGTGCAGAGAATTGCTTCTGTGATGCAAGAATACACACAATCTGGGTATGCTATATATTTTCCAAACTCCACCACTGTTCAGTTTACTGTTGCTTGCATTCTTTTCATCTCTGCTTGGTCATGGCCAGCATTTTAAAGAAAGTCTACCAGATGTTATGTTTATAAACCAGGGCCACTTATATATCAGTATTATCATTTCTAAGGGGTGTACATTTCTGACTAGACAGCATTGTACTGTAGCCATCTGCCATTACTAAGCTATGAAGAGATCTTTGCTTCCAGTCTACTGAAATTCAAAATACAGTGCTGGAGAAACAGCCACTAGTGTAGTCTTGCCTGCATCCTTGATGTAGGGGATCTCTGGTCCTCCTTTGCATTTTCCCAGCAGGACTTGCCCCTCCTTCATGACACCATCATTTGATAGTTCTTCCGTTTTTTGTGTTTTGAGAAGATTGAAGTGCTTCTTTTAAGCCTTAGTTATTTCTGGTGAGCTTTAGATAAAACAGGCTAGTATTTTTGGTCTTACTCTTCTACTACTTGTTTCATTTATGCATGCCAGGCTTCTGTTCCAGGGCAGTGGTCTGGAAGCAAGAAAGCAATATTTATTTATTTGTTATGTTTCTATTTTCTCTCTGTAACCTGAAGGTGCTGTACATGGCTCTTTTCCTTCTTACGTTATTTGTCACAATTATTAATGTAGGTTAGGTTGAGAGAGAGTAATTAGCCGAAGGTGAGTTCCATGTTTTAAATAGTGACTAGAACCTAGTTCTCCCCAGTCCATAGCACAGACAGTCCTCCATTTGCACCCACAGATTCAGCTAACATGACTCAAAAATATTAGGAAAAATAAAATAAAAAACCAAACCAAACTTTAACTTTGCTGTGTGCCAACCCTTATTCTGATGTATAGGCCATGCCGTGCTCCTGTCATTTCACAGATCCTTAGGTTCTCTCTAGAACTTGTTTGACTTGCTTGCCATTTAATATAGGGGAGGGCATTTTACTATACCATTGTATATAGTGGGACTTGAAAATCCACGGATTTTGGTATTCACAAGAGATCCTGGAACCTAACTCCAATGGATTCCGAGGCCCCACTGTATACTTCCATGTTATTTAGAGGAAGGACATGTCTGTAAATACAAAATACCTTAATGGCAACAATAATGCTGATCTAAATGGTTTCCAATTGATTTCTGATGCCAAAACTCTTTTCCATTTTTTTAATATGGCAGGGGTGTACGTCCATTTGGAGTATCATTGCTAATATGTGGATGGAATGAGGGCCGACCGTATTTATTCCAGTCTGATCCATCTGTAAGTGTTTTAAACTGGACCCCTATATTGTCTTAAATAGATGGCTAATGTAGATATCTCCTTGTTTAAAATCACCATATTCTTTTTATGTGGATGAATGTTTTTGATGAATTAAGATGTGTGGGAAATGGTAAACAGCTGCATGACAGACTGTTAGAATATCTTTGTTCAATCAGCTTTAAAATTATAAGAACATAAAACAAGATTTGTACTAAACCGAGAATATATCTAGTTTCCTATCCTATTCCAACACAGAAGCCCATTAGGAAGACATGAGATAACAGTCCTCAATAACTACTTGCGCCCTGACACTCAGACATGGGTATCCATAGCTATTTTTTTCTGGATGTAGATTCTGTTACACTCTTAGGTGTGTTCTCTGTGACTTTGCTTAATTCCTCTTTAAAGCTTGCCATCATTATACTTTTCAATATAATATATATTGAGCTTCCATTATCCAGAATTCAGAAATCTGATATATTCCAAAATCCATAATTCTCATGAGTGGCTGAGATAATAGCACCCTTGCTTTTTGATGGCTTATATACAAACTGTCTTTTGTGTACAATATTATCAAAATATTGTGTGTAAAATTGTTTTCAGCCTACGTGTGTATGAAACATACATGAGTTTATTTTAGACCTGGGTCCTACCTCCAAGATATTCATTATGTATGTATATACTGATACAGGCATTCCAAAATAAATTACAAAAAGAAATCCCAAACACTTCTGGTCTCAAGCATTTTGGATATGGGATACTCTACCTGTACTTTATGCTTTGCCTGGAACCTGCTGCCAGTTGGTTTTGTGTTTCTAACATAACAAAGGAACAGTGCTTCGCTTTGTCTCCTTTCCTCCCACTTTTCGAAACTTTTTATAATTTCAAAATTTAGGTCTTGCTGGCTCAACTCTCTCAGTTTGATATTACTATAACCATTAGGTGTTCAGTACTGCTTTGTCCCTCTTAATTTTATCTAAATGGATCAAAGTTTTAGAGACCAGATGATCCTGAGTTAGGATGTGTTCTATACACAGCATCAGACAGTCAGCCTGTCTATTCCCTGACAGTTGGAGATTGTTGTCTAGCTCAGGACTTCTTAAAACTTTTTCCACCTGTGACCCCATTCCACCTGAGATACTTTTACGGTACCCCAGGTATATAGGCATATAAAACAGGTATACGAATCAAACATTTACTGGTGATCAGTCAGCATCTGCAAGACTTGCTAAATAGATTTGTGTAAATTGGTGGCATTTAGAAATCTTTTACTGTTGCCAAATTTTTGTGACTTCAACATTGTGCTGAATGGGTTAGGATCCATAGCTTAAGAAGCAGTGGTCTAGCCTCAAGTGAAGAGATTTGTTAATCCCTGCTAATGGAATGTAAGGGAGCTCCTTCCCCGAAGATGTGTGATGGTGATAGTGGAAAAAACAAACAAAACTAAGCCCCGATAGTGTTAGATTTTTGTGCTTTAAGAGTCTTACTTTGCAAAAGGAACCAGAAGTATTACTGTACAGCTGGTAACAAATGTACTTTGACATTTTTCCTTTTTAGTAGGCCTCATACCATGTCTTTTAAATTGCTTTTTACTTTAATTTAACCTGCAATTTGGGAAGGTTACTTGGATGGCAACATTGGCATAAATTGATTAAGCAGAAGGATACTTTGCAGTATGACTGAGACAATTGTCCCTATTATTTTTTTTTGGAGTGTGGTACAGTGACACTGAAATAAGTGGAAAGGAGTAAAATGTTTCCAAGTAGATAGTTATATGTAGAATTGTTCTTCTGTGACTAAAAATAGCTTCAAAGTATGGTACAGTATCATAATAAGGCTATGTATTTGTCTTTCTCCAGGGTGCTTACTTTGCATGGAAAGCAACTGCAATGGGGAAGAACTACGTGAATGGAAAAACATTCCTTGAGAAAAGGTAATGCTACTATCAACAATCTTTTTCTGTTACAGTTATTATTTTATTTATTTATTTATTTATTTTTCAAACTTATATGCCGCCACTCCCCTAGGGCTCGGGGCGGCTTACAAGAACCGGCTAAAATCAACAATTTAAAAACATCTTAAAACATCTTTAAAACATCTTTAAAAATATCTTTAAAACATCCTAAAAGCACCTTTTAAAACATCTATTAGTTCCCAGTGTATGAAAATGGACAAACCTCCACAAGTGAAAAGCAGCATTTGTGGTGATGGATGTCAAGGACAGAACGCCACAAGATTCAAAGTAACAGAGTTTATTAGATTACAGAACTCAAAAAATGCCCGTAAAACACAAGGGCCAGGCAATTTTTGCCTTTAGGAGCAAAAAGGGGCAAAAGTAAATGTTCAAAAGATAAACCGGATTAAACCGGAGTTTAATCCGGGTAAAACAAACTGCTTTCTTCAGCCTGGGTATAAACAAAACGAAAGCCAAGGAACAAAAGATACAAAGAATGCAACTAATTGGCAGCAGATTCCTCTCTGCTGCCAACACTGTTTTTAGAGTAACTTGCGTCGCTCCCACACACACAGCAGACAGGATTCCAACACGAACAAATCAGCCAGGGATTTTAGCAGTAGAGTAGACCAGTTCCGTTCCGTAGATCAAAGCCAGAAGCAGACGTTTGTAGTTTTTCCAAGTCCAAGAAGGGGGGAAGACAAGCCGTGGTCAGTTCAGTCCGAGTTCACAAAGCAGGAGATGGCGTCCGTCAAGAAGACGACGGAAGGTCAAGCTAATAAGAGTAAGCACAGGTTTGCACAAACAAATGCCCACACAATCCCTCCCGCCGTCTGACCCTGGATTCCAATCAACTTACGTCTCAGCACAGGAAAGCACACAAGTCTTCAGGGAAGCGTCCCACACACACACACGAATCCCAAGCGTTTGCCCAGATTACCTTGCCCGACGCAATTTGCAATTGCTCCCAAGCCCCATTTTATGCCAGTTACAAATCCTCATCACTGTCAGCTGTCCTCCTTAACCCGGGCGTTTCCTCATCACTTTCCTCGTCAGAGCTGGAACACCTCTGACTACGCCCAACAGCATCTCCAGCTGTGGATCCCGTCCCATCCCTCCAGCTAAGCCATGGGTCTAATCCTGAAGGTCCCCATTCATCTTCTGTCCCATCATGGCCAGTGGCACCCAATTCCTCCCTTACCCGAGTCCAATCCATCTCATCCTCCTCTGAGCTAACCAGCCCCTCCTCCATTCTTTCCGTAAACCCTTCGAAAGATTCTTCGTCAGATGGTGCTGCAAATATGTCTCGCAGTCTTTTTCTCTCTCGCTCCTCGAGAGTATCTGACTCTCGAGGAGTCTTACGCCCACGTCTGTCAGAAACAGAGCCATGAGGCTCAATCATAACACTATCCCCTCTCACAAAGGCCTCCTCCCCCGATGGCGGAGAAGTGGCAGTGATACCCTCCGCTATAGCACCACGACGACTAGAGGTATCAAGTTTCAACAGTGAACGATGAAAGACTGGATGGACCTTTAAACTAGACGGTAAACGCAAACGAAACGCAACAGAAGAAATCTTTTTAACGATAGGAAAGGGACCCAAATACCGAGGCGCAAACTTTCCCCCAGCCTGTTTAATATGTTTGGAAGATAACCACACCAAGTCCCCTTCTTCCAACTCCTCCCCTGCCTGCCTGTGGCGGTCAGCCTGAGTCTTCTGCGTTGCCTTAGCTTCCAACAGTAAGCGACGGGCAACATCATGCAGTGCAGCCATTTCCGTAGAGCGATACACAGGGTCCGAAGAGACCACATTGGTCGACGGCGCCACACCTCCCCGTGGGTGAAAACCATAAGTTAGCTCAAACGGCGTATGCTGACTAGACGTGTGCACCGCATTGTTGTAAGCAAACTCCGCCACCGGTAGCCACTTCACCCAAGCCGTGGGTTGATCTAAACAAAAACAACGCAGATACTGCTCTAAGAGCCCATTAACCCGTTCCGACTGTCCATCCGTTTGCGGATGAAAGGCTGAAGAAACGTTTAACTTAGTCCCCAAGCACTCATGGAAATGTTTCCAAAAGCGTGACACAAATTGCGGAGCCCTATCTGAAATAATCACCTCGGGTGCTCCGTGCAAACGATAGATGTGCTTAGTAAATAGTAAGGCCAACGTAGGAGCCGCCGGAATGGTTGAACAAGGAATAAAATGAGCCAGTTTACTAAATAAATCCACCACCACCCAAATACAAGTATAACCCCCAGACTTAGGCAAATCTGAAATAAAATCCATGGAAATGATTTGCCATGGCCTCTCCGGAACAGGTAGAGACGACAACAACCCTCTAGGGCGCCCAACAGGCGTCTTACTCTGCTGGCAAACGGCGCAGCTGTCACAAAAGCGCAGAATGTCTTGCCGCATCTTTGGCCACCAGTAGCTCCTGGTGATAAGCTGTACGGTCTTGAACCTGCCAAAGTGCCCAGCCATGGGTTCGTCATGGTGGGCTCTAATCACCTCCAACCTGAGGGCCCCCACTGGTACGTAAACCTGCCCCCTACGCACCAATACCCCGTCTTGATCTTGGAGATGCGGCAGTATGGTACGGTTACCTGCTGAGAGCAGCATCAGTTGCTCCTGTGTCCACACATCATCTTTCTGAGCCTCAAGGATCTGGTCATGTAACCCGAGCTCATTATCTACAACACACAGCGAGGCAGTAGGCAAGATGGTCTGACATACTACCTGCTCATTGGTCTTAAATTCTGGCTTGCGGGATAAAGCATCGGCCCGCAAGTTTGCCTTCCCCTCCACGAACTGCACCTTGAAGTTAAACCTGGAGAAAAACAAAGCCCAGCGGATTTGACGCTGGTTTAACTTCTTTGCTGTTTGCAAGTGCTCTAAGTTCTTATGATCAGACCTGACCACGATCTGGTGCCGTGCCCCTTCAAGCCAGTGCCGCCACACCTCAAACGCCACCTTAATCGCCAACAACTCCTTCTCCCATATGGTATAGTTCTGCTCGAAGGGTGTTAGTTGCCGCGAGTAAAATCCACAGGGACGCAAGGTCCCTGAGGAATCCTTCTGAGACAATACAGCCCCCAACGCGTAGCTAGAAGCGTCCGCTTCTACCACGAACGGTTTGTCAACATCAGGATGGGTTAGTATGTTGTCCGATTGAAAACTAGACTTAAGTTGTAGAAACGCCTCGTGAGCTTCCCGCCCCCACACAAATGGCTGTTTCTTGCGCAGAAGCTGCGTCAAAGGTACCGTGAGCTTTGCAAAATTCGGAATAAACTCCCGGTAGTAATTAGCGAAACCTAAGAACCTTTGTACATCCTTCTTAGTCCTCAGCTCCTGCCATGAGTTGACGGCGTCAACCTTATGTGGGTCCATTTTAAGTTCCCTACCTGACACTACATGACCTAGGAACTCCACTTCAGGCACATGAAAGACGCACTTGGAAGCCTTGGCGAAAAGCCCATTAGCCCGCAGTCGGTGCAGAACCTGCTTGACATGTTGACGATGTTCTTTCTCGTCCTTAGAAAAAATCAAGATATCATCCAAATAAATCACTAAAAATTGGTCAATTAGGTCCCTGAACACATCGTTCATGAACCTCTGGAAGACCGCAGGAGCATTACAAAGCCCAAAAGGCATGACTCGGAACTCGTGGCATCCGAAACACGTGTTAAATGCCGTCTTCCATTCATCCCCTTCCCGTATACGGATTAAGTTATAGGCCCCCCGCAGGTCAAGCTTGGTAAAGACCTTAGCCCCTTGCACCCTTGATAACAGTTCCGAGATTAAAGGGAGCGGGTACCTATCCCGAATGGTGTATTTGTTTAGGATCCGATAGTCGCAGACCAGCCTAAGTTCCCCAGTCTTTTTGGCTACAAAGAATACTGGTGCCGCAGTTGGAGAACTAGAGGGGCGAATAAACCCCTTGGCTAAATTTTCATCTAGAAACTCCCGCAAAGCTTGCCTTTCCGGTACAGTCAAGGCATACAGCCTCCCTGCTGGCAGTTTCGCACCTTCTGCCAACTTGATGGCGCAATCATATGGCCTGTGCGGTGGTAATTTGTCCGCTTCTCTTTTACAAAATACATCAGAGAACTCCCCATACTCAGCAGGCACTCCCTCCATATCAGAATGAGTAACATTTAAAGTGCAACAATCCTGCCTCTTTAAGATCACTTTTCGTGTTGCCCAATCTACTTGTGGGTTTACTACAGCTAGCCAATCCATCCCCAGGATCACATCATATCTAGGCAAGCTCGTAATATCCCACACAAACGTTCCCGTTACTCCCTGCACCTCCCACGTTACTGCTGAGGTTTCCTGGTTAACCACCCCAGTCTCCAGCAGTCTCCCATCTGCTCCTTCCACCCACACGTCGCATGCCTTGCGCACTCTAGGAATGCCATGCTTCTTAGCAAACTCAATATCTATATAGGAGACCGTGGCTCCTGAGTCCAGCAGTGCCAAAGTAGAAACAAGTTCCTTTCCCCCAACAGATAATGTAATGGGTACGAAAACATGCTTCCTCCCCTCAGTTGACTGCTTGAGGAGCCCTAGTGCGTTGGACTCACGTCGCACTAGGGCTGGCCTTTTCCCGAAAGCTGGGAAGGTTTCACATTACAATTTTTGGCAAAATGCCCAGCATTCCCACAGTACAAACACAAGCCCAGCTGCCTCCTACGGCTCTTTTCCTCTGTAGACAGCTTTTTAAAGACCCCAAGCTCCATGGGCTCTTCCCCCATCACCACAGGTGCCCTGGTTACATGCATGGGTGGCGCACACATTGCTTTTGAATGTTTACGAGCCTCGAACCTTGCGTCTAAACGCAGCACCTTAGCTACTAAGGCGTCCCAGCTTTCAGCCGGCTCCAAGCGTGCTAATTCATCCTGGAGCATATCACTTAACCCGGCAGTAAATAAAAGCATGAATGCATTTTCCCCCCAATCCAGCTGGTGGCGATACAGGTTAAACTTATTTAAGTAATCCAAAACAGTCCCCTTTCCCTGTTTCAACCGATACAGAGCCCACCCAGCGTTCTCCGTGCGGAGAGGATCCCCAAAAGTATCAGTTAACAACTTTTTGAAATTATTCAAATTGTCCTTGACTGGGTCATTTCCCAAAATTAAATTAGTGGCCCATTGTCCTGCGGGACCGGTCAACAAACTCAAAATAAAGGCCACCTTGCTAGTGTCTGTAGGATAAGCATGAGCACTGAGCTGAGAAAAATAAAGCTCCACTTGTGCCAAAAAGGTTGGCAACTTGCACCTGGTTCCGTCAAAGCGTTCAGGAGTCAAAACATGTCCTTTCACGGCATGAGCTGTTTGGCTAACGGTAAAAGCCGTTTGCAATTGGTCTAATTTGACCCTTAACTCATCCATCGTCTTCCTGACGGGTTTATTGCTGCAATAAACCTTTTATGGCGTCGGGCAATCTGTCAAGGACAGAACGCCACAAGATTCAAAGTAACAGAGTTTATTAGATTACAGAACTCAAAAAATGCCCGTAAAACACAAGGGCCAGGCAATTTTTGCCTTTAGGAGCAAAAAGGGGCAAAAGTAAATGTTCAAAAGATAAACCGGATTAAACCGGAGTTTAATCCGGGTAAAACAAACTGCTTTCTTCAGCCTGGGTATAAACAAAACGAAAGCCAAGGAACAAAAGATACAAAGAATGCAACTAATTGGCAGCAGATTCCTCTCTGCTGCCAACACTGTTTTTAGAGTAACTTGCGTCGCTCCCACACACACAGCAGACAGGATTCCAACACGAACAAATCAGCCAGGGATTTTAGCAGTAGAGTAGACCAGTTCCGTTCCGTAGATCAAAGCCAGAAGCAGACGTTTGTAGTTTTTCCAAGTCCAAGAAGGGGGGAAGACAAGCCGTGGTCAGTTCAGTCCGAGTTCACAAAGCAGGAGATGGCGTCCGTCAAGAAGACGACGGAAGGTCAAGCTAATAAGAGTAAGCACAGGTTTGCACAAACAAATGCCCACACAATCCCTCCCGCCGTCTGACCCTGGATTCCAATCAACTTACGTCTCAGCACAGGAAAGCACACAAGTCTTCAGGGAAGCGTCCCACACACACACACGAATCCCAAGCGTTTGCCCAGATTACCTTGCCCGACGCAATTTGCAATTGCTCCCAAGCCCCATTTTATGCCAGTTACAAATCCTCATCACTGTCAGCTGTCCTCCTTAACCCGGGCGTTTCCTCATCACTTTCCTCGTCAGAGCTGGAACACCTCTGACTACGCCCAACAGCATCTCCAGCTGTGGATCCCGTCCCATCCCTCCAGCTAAGCCATGGGTCTAATCCTGAAGGTCCCCATTCATCTTCTGTCCCATCATGGCCAGTGGCACCCAATTCCTCCCTTACCCGAGTCCAATCCATCTCATCCTCCTCTGAGCTAACCAGCCCCTCCTCCATTCTTTCCGTAAACCCTTCGAAAGATTCTTCGTCAGATGGTGCTGCAAATATGTCTCGCAGTCTTTTTCTCTCTCGCTCCTCGAGAGTATCTGACTCTCGAGGAGTCTTACGCCCACGTCTGTCAGAAACAGAGCCATGAGGCTCAATCATAACAATGGATGTGTACATTCAAACACCCATGGCATTTCTAAGAAAATTAGGTTTGTTGGAGAGGGGTTGCAATTCCCTATATCCAAAATTGATAACCTGCAATTTACCCATCAACCCAGTGCTGAGTAGAGATTCAGACCTTGACCTTGCAGTCTTAGTCCAACACTCAAACAACTGCTTCCAGAAGTAGCCTACCTTGCTTGTATGCCAAATGGGCTTTATCACATGATGTGACTTGGGAGGATGCTCATAAAGGACTGTTAACATCTTTCATGTTTGTGGTTAGGGAGGGAAAGCCCTGCCCACCATTCACTGGACTTGATGTTCAAGGCCAAGGATGGATTGCAGTCAGGGTTTAGGAACAATATTTGGTGTGGGACTTTATAACACTATAATCCTTGAAAAATCTGAGATAGATATGCCTATTATGAAAGTATGGTTTTAATGCTTAAACAGCTGATTTGGACACAATTTGGCATTTCTAAAGGTTATAAGAGTTGTGTTTACTATATATTCGCCTTTTGTTATTATATATGTATGAAATCTGTTATTTAGTGAAGTGACACAATTTGCTAAATCCAACTCCTATATCACAAGCTGCTGCTGTTATGAAATTTACATTCTGCCTTTATAAAAAATAGGAACCCAAAGAAGGTTGTAATTTTTTTTAAAAAAATAAAAAGATGTAAGTAAAACATAAAAAACATATTGATGAAATGCAGTTCAATATATGTATTAAAGCTGTGTAAAACTAATTAGTGAAAGCCAAAAGATGTCAGTAAAACTAAATGTCCTTGCTGCAACCCACTCCTAAAAGTCTGTTGGAACAGAAATGCTTGCATTTTTTGATAGAAGTACAGCAAGAAAGGCATTGTCCTCTTTAGGGAAGGAGTTTCAAAGCCTGTGAGTAGCTTTGTTCCTCTCAAAGTGTGAGGACTTGGGAGCCAAGGTGACTCATATGAAAAGAGGGTATGGACCTGAGCCATATAGGGCACTGTGCCTGTGTTACAAAACAAATTTACTAATGTATGCAGAATATTTTGCAAAACTAAAACAGATGTATGAAACCAGTTTTACAGTTTGTGAATTCTGGCTATTGCAGTTATCAATAGATATTTTATAAAATATCTTCAGTTTACTAAAAACATGGTTATTCATGCAGATATAATGAAGATTTAGAACTTGAAGATGCCATCCATACTGCTATCTTGACATTAAAGGTGAGAAACACTCCTAATGCATTTGTTAAAACTTTAATACATCAAATGCATTTTATTTAAATCTCTCTCTCCCTCACCCCACATTTCTAGGAAAGTTTTGAAGGACAGATGACAGAAGACAATATAGAAGTCGGCATCTGTAATGAAGCAGGATTTAGAAGACTTACTCCAACTGAGGTTAAGGATTACCTGGCTGCAATTGCATAGTGTGGCTTCAGGAGAACAGCCTGAATATATTCAGAGATCTCTTCTTTTTCTTTTTTTACTTCAGCCATTTGAATATATGGCTTCTGCACTCACATTTCTATTCTGTTTATTTGATAAATTTTTAAAGAAATATTATGGATCTAAATGCTACTGTCTGATACGGAAATGTGGAATTATTGCTCTTAAAACATTAAACCCTGTACAAGTGTATAATTTGAATTTACACACTCTGAGAAAAATAAACATACAAAGGGTATTGTAACTTCTGGATAAAAACTGCAAAGAGGTTTTTAACTGTAGTAAGTAATTTTTTTAGGCTTTGAACACAAATTCATTATTTGGAAGCAGAATTCAAAACCTTTTGGAGTGATCCTCTTAACTAACATAGTTAAATAGTTTCTGCAAGTAAAATTTCTAAATCTGTGTATGGGGGTCAACTTGAAATTTTACACAGACCTCTGTGGGGGAGCTGTTAACTGGTAAGAAATAAATAACTTGTATAAATATAGACTGCCTATTAGATACACAGGAAAAGCAAATATCATGAAAGCAAGCTAGTTTCATTAGGTGTGTGTCTGAAGTCATCTTCGTTGAAAGGGAGTTAACCTGTGGTATACATGTAGTCTCTTGTGGATTCCTTGCTATGTTACCCACAATGTGTGTGATTTAAGTCCCGTTTTCCTGCAGAAATAGGTTTCTGCCACCCAGTTGCAGGGGGATGTATAAACGGGGAAAGTCTCTGTGTTAAATATGAAAGTAATTTGAGCAGAGGGAGAGAATGAGGCAAGGTATCCTCAAGAGGCCATTCTCTTCTAAAGTTTTCTATTTCTAGTTGAATCATAAGTACTGGGGAAAAGTTTACTCTCCTTATGAATTTTCCATATATGGCAGAATTAAATGTAATTAGATTAAAACTAGATATCTAAGCATAGACTGGGCCATGGAGTACCAGAGTTTGGAATGTTATGTTTTACAAAATTTGTAGCAGTGCTTAAAAGAAATACCTGTACCCATCTGTTTTTTGGTTTTTTTTGCACAAGAGGGTGATATTTTTGCATAAAGTACCAATGGCTAGAGGGGACTTTGTTACACAGGATGGCTGTGCACAACATCAGTGCAAAGATGAAATACTTTGGCCACATAATGAAAAGACAATGATACAGGGGAAAATGGAAGGAAAAAGGAAGAGGGGCCAACCAAGGGCAAGATGGATGGATGTTATCCTTGAAGTGACTGGCTTGACCTTGAAGGAGTTGGGGGTGGCCACGGCCAACAGGGAGCTCTGATGTGGGCTGGTCCATGAGATCATGAAGTAATAAACACAATAAACTTGATTTATATTCCGCCCCATCTTGCACTGGGGACTCAGGGTGGTTTACAACAGGCAGTGGAAAATACTCAATGCCGTAAGGTGCTAACAAGAAAAAAATTCGAAACCACCCAAATCAAAAACAAATCCAACATCCACATCAAAGTGATAACAAAGATCACAATTGCAACATTCACACTTGCCCCAAACAGACAAGAGTTCATTCTCCCACCCTGGACATTCCACAGATACATAAACCCCACTTGCCTAGTTTCCAACAGACTTCATAACCTCTGAGGATGCCTGCTATAGATGTGGGTGAAACATCAGGAGAGAATGCTTCTGGAACACCAAATTGGGAGGGATAGCCAAAACTCCAGAAGACAGGAACATAATTCAAAATGATCTTAACAGATTAGAGACATAGGCCCAAACTAGCAAAATGAAGTTCAACAGGGACAAATGAAAGTTACTCCACTTGGGCAGAAAAAATGAAATGCAAAGATACAGAATGGGGGATGCCTGGCTCAACAGCAGTACGTGTGAAAAAGATCTTGGAGTCCTCGTGGACAAGTTAAACATGAGCCAAAAATGTGATGCAGTGACAAAACAAAACTAATAGGAATTTGGCTTGCACAAATAGGAAACTAGTGTCTAGATCCAGGGAAATCATGCTACCCCTCTATTCCGCCCTGGAATACTGTGTCCAATTCTGGGCACCGCAATTGAAGGGAGATGTCAAAAACTGTGTTCCATAGTGTAGTAAATAATCGTTTTGTTTAATATTATCCAGTCCATGATCAATTTTAGCTGTTGTGCTGTGTTGTCAAACACGTGCAGTCTTTGTCATGACTCAGGCCGGCAGGGAGCTTCTTGCAATTTGTTGCCGCAAAGGACGCTGGGACGACCGCTCCGCAAGCGCTGCGTCGGACGAACGGAGGCGGCGCTAGAAGGGCATGGAGAGGAGGCGGGAAAGGGCCTGGGGGAAGGAGCATGCGCAAAGGACGTTTGACGCCTCGAGTGCCCTCAGCTAAGATGGCAGCCTCGACTTCGCTCCTTTGAGCCTCCTTAGCCCCGCTGCGACCAGGAAAGCGCTTCAGCTTCTTCTGGGAGGAAGAGGTTCTTTCCCAAAACCCAGGACGAAGACCCCCCTTCACTTTATTGAGGTTTCTGCTCCATTTCAGCCAAGGGTTTGTTGGATGCTACTTTTCTTGAGGGAAAAAAACAACACTAGGCCCCTATTGGGAACAAGTATTCCTGACAACAGTGGCACTCAGATTTTATATAGCTGTGTGAAAGGGGCCTGGGTATTGAAAATCTGAAAACCTCGTCCAGGTATGGGCAAACTTCGCCCCTCCAGGTGTTTTAGACTACAACTCCCACAATTCCTAACAGCCGGTAGGCTGTTAGGAATTGTGGGAGTTGTAGTCTAAAACACCTGGAGGGGCGAAGTTTGCCCATACCTGAGTCAGTTTATGAGACACGACTGCATATATGTAATCAACACAGTTGCTTACATGTAATTAAGATAATATTGTGGTTACATTACATTACAAATAATACTATGTAAGACACTTTTTGTTTTGTTCCTGGGTTATAAATGGCCTATCCTGATTGGTTTTGTCACAAAGTTTATGAAACTGATTTTTTTTGTTTTTGCGGTAGAGAAAATCTGCAGCACATTTAGCTCTAGGTCAGTGGTTCTCAACCTGTGGGTCCCCAGGGGTTTTGGCCTACAATTCCCAGAAATCCCAGCCAGTTTTCCAGCTGTTAGGATTTCTGGGAGTTGAAGGGCATAACACCTGGGGACCCAGGGGTTGAGAACCACTGAATGAATATCTCATCCAATTCAACATTGTGGCAGCTTCCAAAACGAAGTTTGTGGAGTATAATTTTCAAAGTAAGTACAGTAGAGTCTCACTCGCTTATCCAGCGTTCTGGATTATCCAACACATTTTTGTAGCCAGTGTTTTCAATATACAGTAGAATCTCACTTATCCAACATAAACGGGCCGGCAGAATGTTGGATAAGCGAATATGTTGGATAATAAGGAGAGATTAAGGAAAAGCCTATTAAACATTAAATTAGGCTATGATTTTACAAATTAAGCACCAAAACATGTTATACAACAAATTTGACAGAAAAAGTAGTTCAATACGCAGTAATGCTATGTAGTAATTACTGTATTTATGAATTTAGCACCAAAATATCACGATGTATTGAAAACACTGACTACAAAAATGCGTTGGATGATCCAGAACGTTGGATAAGCGAGTGTTGGATAAGTGAGACTCTACTGTATCATGATATTTTGGTGCTAAATTCGTAAATACAGTAATTACTACATTGCATTACTGTGTATTGAACTACTTTTTCTGTCAAATTTGTTGTATAACATGATGTTTTGGTGCTTCATTTGTAAAATCATAGCCTGATTTAATGTTTAATAGCCTTTTCCTTAATCTCTCCTTATTATCCAACATATTTATTTATTTATTTATTTCAATTATTTATACCCCGCCCTTCTCACCCGAGGGGACTCAGGGCGGCTTACAAGTGGCTATTGATGCCGTTACACTGATATAAAATAAACTAAAATGATTAAAACAGTTAAAACAATCATAAAATAGTCATAAAATGCAATATACAAAGTTTAAAACAATGCAAAGTGCTTATGCCATTCATCCACCAGACGTTATACAAGAGCCGTAATTCAGACCGAGTCGAAGCCAACACATGCTTATTCTTCAAATGCCTGCGTACATAGCCAGGTCTGCAGTTTATTTCTGAACCCCAAAAGGGATGGGGCCTGCCGAATGTCACTGGGGAGGGAGTTCCACAGCCGGGGAGCCACCACCGAGAAGGCCCTGTCTCTCGTCCCCACCCGCCGTGCCTGTGAGGCGGGTGGGACCGAGAGCAGGGCCTCTTCAGAAGATCTTAAGGTTCTTGTGGGCTCATAGGGGAAGATACGTTCGGACAGGTAAATTGGACCAGAACCGTTTAGGGCTTTGTAGGCCAAGACCAGCACTTTGAATTGGGCTCGGTAGCATATCGGCAACCAGTGGAGCTGGCTTAACAAGGGAGTAGTATGCTCCCTGTAAGCCGCCCCAGTTAACAATCTGGCTGCCGCCTGTTGTACTAATTGGAGCTTCCGGGCCGTCTTCAAAGGCAGCCCCACGTAGAGCGCGTTGCAGTAATCCAGCCGGGATGTGACCAGAGCGTGGACCACCGTGGCCAAGTCAGACTTCCCAAGGTACGGGCGCAGCTGGCGCACAAGTCTCAGTTGTGCGAAGGCTCTCCTGGCCACCGCAGAGACCTGGGGTTCCAGGCTCAGCGATGAGTCCAGGAGAACCCCCAGACTGCAAACCTGTGTCTTCAGGGGGAGTGCGACCCCGTCCAACACAGGCTGTAACCCTATACCCTGTTCGCTTATCCACATTCTGCTGGCCCGTTTATGTTGGATAAGCGAGACTCTACTATATAATGTATACATTCTCACAAAAAGAAATGAAAAAAGGATTCCAAGACTAGGAATGGCAATACAAGTTTTCCTGTTCAATTGTTTTTAGAAATATTTTTTGCATGGAAAGGGGATCCCTTGTTTGAAAAGTTTTATACATCATTTTAAAAGACAATATGCCACACTCCATCCCACTTTGCAATTTTTGGTTTTTTCCCATTTTCTGGGGAGGAAAATTGTCTTGTCTCTCTCAAAAGCAGGAATGACCAGGTTGTTGGGCTCCTGTCATTCCTCATTTTTAGCTTTGCTGAGCGATGGGAGTTGCAGTCTAACAATAACTGGAGGGGTTCCGCAAACCCACTCTTGTCTTAGTTTGAAATGAATGATTGCCCAACTGTTCTGTGATGAGTCCAGCAGGTGGCAGCATTTGTGTAACCAAGAATATTTTTATTACAGTTGCAGGAAGTTACAATGGCAGAGATCTGATTGCACCCTGCACTATATTGACTTGGAATGAAACAAAATAACTAATATAGGAAGCACATGGACATCTTACTAAGTGCATTGACATCTTATTAGTATGTACCATTTAGAAAGATGTTAGCGCATTGCTTGGGGCACCTTCAGAGTAATGATTTTTTAAAAAGAATTCTGTAAAGATATAGTTCTCTTGCTTTGTTTGTGTGCATGCTTAAATGTGTTTTAGAAGTGAATATCAATATTATTGAAAGGCAATAAAAATTGGGCTTTTGTGCACTTTCTTTTAGATTACCAGTGTGAGTATGGTATAAGGTTTTTAAAAGCTATATGGCGCAAACAATTCAGTCTCTCCATCACTATGATCTCTATTTCACAGTGAAAATTGCCAAGGATTCTTAAATTGGATTGTCTTAGCATCCTATTGGTATGACTAGATAAGCATATCTAAGATAATTCCATGCAATACTCCAGATTTCTGTGCCCCTTTCCAAACAGCTTGAACTCAAAATCTCTCATTTCTTTTTTTCTGTCCCCAAAAAGTGAATTCTGTTTCTACTAAATCTTTGATGTGTAACTGGGCTATTAAAATGTTCACATTTGCTAAATTAAAGAAGCATATTTAGTTATTTAAAATACATAGCTTTATGTTCTGCCTTGAAATTTTCTTTTTTTTGGGGTGGGGGGGTGGGGAAGGAATGCTTTGAGAAACCCACATTGGTGTGTTCATTTTACAACTCCCACTAACAGTACGGTTTTTCTTATCATTTTTAGGAATAATGTTACCAGCATGTCTGTGCAATCCTTGCTGTGTGAGAGAATTGCTGTTGCTAAGGAGCTGATCAAGAGGGCAGAGGTGCTTTGCAGGTCCCAGAAAGCTGGCATAGAAGGGGGTTCAAAACTCTGCAGCAGACTGAAAGCGGAGTTAAAGTTCTTACACAAGGTGGAGGCTGGAAAGGTGGCCATCAAAGAATCTCATCTGCAGAGTACGAACCTCACTCATCTGCAAGCCATCATTGAATCTGCGGAGAACTTGGAGGAGGTTGTTGCTGTCCTCCGTGCCTTTACTTATGAAGATAAATGTGGTGAAAAGCAGAGTTTGGTGGTGGATGTTGTTGCAAATAGTGGTCACACTTGGGTGAAAGCAATTGGTCGAAAGGCCGAAGCGCTGCATAACATTTGGTTGGGAAGAGGGCAGTATGGTGACAAAAGTATCATTAAGCAAGCAGAAGATTTTCTGCAAGCAAGTGATCAACAACTGGTGCAATACAATAACCCACATATTATCTTTGCATTCTACAATGGTGTGTCTTGCCCAGTGGCAGAGAGACTGAAAGAGATGGGCATATCTGTGCGGGGGGACATAGTTGCTGTGAATGTATCGATGGAGCATGCCAAGGAAAACCTCCACTTAAGTTCTAGCGATTCTGATGATGGAGATGAATGCTTTCTAGTCACAAAAGTAGATCGGGATGCTTTAATAGCAAGCGTAGCTTTTCCTACGGAGGTCAGAGTGGATATGTGCAATAGGGTTAACTTGGATATTACTACTCTGATTACCTATGTCTCTGCCCTTAGTTATGGGGGCTGTTACTTCATCTTTAAGGAGAAAGTCCTGTCTGAGCAGGCAGCACAGGAGAGAGAAGAGAGTGTGCTCCCACGGCTGGAAGAGTTCATGAAGGACAAGGAGTTGTTTGCCTGTGAATCTGCAGTTAAAGACTTTCAGGTTATCTTAGAGACCTTGGGAGGTGCAGGAGAGAAAAGTCGAGCCATGCAGCTCATGGAAAGAATCCATGTAGTGCCAGACCAGCCCTCTGAATATGCCTTAAAGTTAGTGCCTAGCTCCAAAATCAGTCAGCGTTCACTGACCATTTTTGGGACAGGAGATGCTTTAAAGGCCATCACCATGACTGCCAACAGTGGCTTTGTTAGGGCAGCAGCAAACCAGGGAGTTAGATTTAGTGTGTTTCTTCATCAGCCAAGGGCCTTGACAGAAACCAAAGAACCTTCTGGCACACCTTTTCCAGAGCATTGATTTGGGCCCTGATCGTGCAGACTACTTATCTAGGGGCATTTAAATATTCGACCCAATGGGCCAGCCATCCCAATTAATACTTAAAGAACTGAAGTTTATTTATACTTCCTAGAGCAGAAGCACTTTCATAAACCAAAAATATGCAAACACAATCCGGCCAATAGAACTAAACATAGCAAGAAACATGGGGCTACTGCTACATCATTAACATTGCTGAGTTCTGCCACTCTCCAGCGTTAACATCTATGTGGTGGCATCATTTTCAGTGCAGACCCTTGCTTCTGTGTTACTGAGCTATTTTTTTATGCTGTTGACATGCAAATATATAACAAATGCAGAAGAAGTCCATAGCCTTGGTCGTGTGGATGGGACTCAGCCTGAGATTACTGCTTTGCTAACAGCTGTGTATTTGCAGGAAAGTTTACTTCTGCAAAGGAGTTGAGCACACATGTCCTATACATGTCTCCCTTGAAAACCAACTTCTGTTACAGATGAATGATTTAATGTTCTTAAATTCAGCTGGATTGTGACATAAGTCTTATTTTTTCCAGGGTCTGTTTTGCCATGAATATTACAAGGCTGTGATCATGAGTCATTTGGCAGAATCCACCCAGAACATCATCCAGCCACCCAAATTTACCAGCATTAAGTCTCATTAATAGTTTTAAGTGCATTCTAAAATCATCCACTGAAACCAATGTCCTTTATTTATTTATTTTTAAAGTTATTTTGGCTGATTTGTAGTTTTTATCTTTATGTGGAATCTCTTCGATTTACAAAATAGTAGCTTCTTTGTACTTTACTGGAGATAATTATGATGTTGACAGAGTACAAAATAGTAATAAAATGTTACCATTCAAATATAACCTGTCTGTGTAGCCTTATCACTTGGAGAGTAACTCTGACATTCCAGTTGAGCTGCTGAAATCCTTATGTGACATGGGAACATGTGTAGAGGATAAATGTGGAGTTTGTTTCCAAAGGGTACCAAATCAATCTGAAGAAATTTTACAGGAATCAAAAATCATGCTGAATATGTGCATTCTTGTGCTATAAAATTATTTTTCCAAGCCCTGTACCAAAGTTGATTGGTACATTTTAAAATTAGGCTTGCTCAAATAATTCGATTTCCCCGTTACCCGTTATTAATTCGTTATTTTTGTTTGTTTTGAAGCAATATACGGCCTTGATTGTCCACACGTCTGGATATCGCGGTTTCGAATTGCGAGAGGCCGTTTTTTCTTATTTCGTCGTTTTTTTCATTAGGAAAAAAAAGCTTTTGCAAATCACCCAAACTCCCACCATTCAGGCCCTTTCCTTTTGCCCCTCAGCAAAAGGGGCGTCACGGGCTCAGCCAATGGGAGGGGGCGAGGGGGAAGGAGGCCGAGGAGGAAGAGGAAGACGGAGGGGGGAAATGGCCGCCGCCGCCTCGCCTCAGCTCAGGCCTGGTGTCTCTGTGTGAGGCGGGAAGGCGGCGGATGGAGCCGGGAATGGAGAGGCCGAGAGAGACAGAGAGGGGCCCGGCGGTGAGGTTTTGACTTCTGTGCGAAGCTAGGCAAGTGGGGTTTATATATCTGTGGAAGGTCCAGGGTGGGAGAAAGAACTCTTGTCTGTGGGAGGCAAGTGTGAATGTTGCAATTGGTCACCTTGATTAGCATTGAATAGCCTTGCAGCTTCAAAGCCTGGCTGCTTCCTACCTGGGGGAATCCTTTGTTGGGAGGTATTAGCTGGCCCTGATTGTTTCCTGTCTGGAATTCCCATTTTCTGGGTGTTGTTCTTTTACTGTCCTGATTTTAGCTTTTCTGTAGCTAAAAATGCATATAAAATTGATTCTATAGGGAGGATAAATGATTGGATTTCAACTCCTACAGCTTGGCTTTCTCTGCCAATAATGGTACCCATCTTGGATATTGTAAGGGATTTTTTATTATTATTATTATTATTATTATTATTATTATTATTATTATTAGACCTTGCTCCCAGGAAGGTGCCTTCGCTGTGGCTCCCAACTTATCTATCTATCTACCTTTCCACATATTCTCCACATTGTGTGTATGTGTATGTATATTATATATACATGAGCCCCGATGGCGAAGTGTGTTAAAGCACTGAGCTGCTGAACTTGCAGACCGAAAGGTCCCAGGTTCAAATCCCGGGAGCAGAGTGAGTGCCCGCTGTTAGCTCCAGCTTCTGCCAACCTAGCAGCTTGAAAACATGCCACTGTGAGTAGATCAATAGGTACCGCTCTGGCGGGAAGGTAATGGCACTCCATGTAGTCATGCTGGCCACATGACCTTGGAGGTGTCTATGGACAACACTGGCTCTTGGGCTTAGAAATGGAGATGAGCACCAACCCCCAGAGTCAGACATGACTGAACTTAACGTCAAGGGATACCTTTACCTTTACCTATACACACACACACACAAACACACACACACATATGCAGGGACTATATATATACACACAGTATATATCACACACACACCAATTTAACAAAGTTTCAGCCACAAAAACAAAGTTTCTGAAGTAGAACAATGACTTTCACAGTAAAGACAACCCAATTTAACAGGAAATAAGACTTTCAAACCAGGAACAGATTTCTGCAATTATTAAAAAATGGTTTATTATAAAAGCTATGAAAATTCGCCAAAAATCAGAGGATAAGGGAAATGTTCCAAATTTTGGTGAGCTATCAGTGTTAAATGTGTTCTACCACTGTACCAAGTTTGAAGAAGATCACTCAAAAAATGAGGGTGGGAGAGTCCTGTAAAGTCCTCTCCCTCTGTGCTGTTTTTGGGAATTGCGCATGCGCGTCCGCCATTAACGAATTAATTTAGAAAATAACGAATTTTTGATAATTTCGAAATTTTTGGGGGGCAAAATTCGGAAATACCTTCAAAAACGAAACGCTGCCCCCTCTACTTTTGCAACGAGTTTAGAATCAAATTTTTCGTGGATCGATCAAGCCTACTGTTCAGTAATAATCTACTCCTAGCCAACAATGTGCTGTCACGTGTAATTTGGTTTTTTTATTTGTTGCTTTTTGGAAACAAACTCCACAAATATACTACAAGTTGTGTAGTGTTTAGATCAAGAGAAGTCATAGTCTCTCTATTCTGCATTGGTCTGACCTCATTTGGAATACTGTGTCTAGTTCTGGGCACTTCAATTCAAGAAGGATATTGACAGTAAGAGGGTGACCAAAATGATAAAGACTTCGGGAGCTAGGTATGTTTAGCTTGGAGAAGAGAAGGTTGGGGGAAATGGTAGCCATGTTAAACCATTGTGCTGCTGAATCTGCTGACCTAAAGGTTGGCAGTTCAAATCTGTGAGATGGGATGAACTCCTGTCTGTCAGCCCTAGCTTTCCTGCCAACCTAACAGTTCGAAAACATGCAAATCTGAGTAGATAAATAGATACTTCTTTAGCGGGAAAAGGCAAAAGAGATGCTCCAAGCAATCTTGCTGGCCACATGATCAGGAGGCAACATCGCAGGCTCCTTGGCTTGAAAATGTTGAAAGACCACCTCTCAGAACCAGAAATGAGCACCGCCTCCAAAAGCCGGAAATGTTTGTGTTGTGCCTTATTTATTTAATTTATTTATTTATTTATTTTTCAAACTTATATGCCGCCACTCCCCTAGGGCTCGGAGCGGCTTACAAGAACCGGCTAAAATCAACAATTTAAAAAACATTTTAAAAACATCTTTAAAAAAAAATCTTAAAAACATCCTAAAAGCACCTTTTAAAACATCAGCAACAGAACTCAAAAGCCTGCCGAAACAGGTGTGTCTTACATGCCCTGCGGAAGGCCAACAAGTCCCGCAAGGCATGAACTTCAGGTGGCAAGGTGTTCCACAGAGATGGCGCCACTACTGAAAAGGCTCTGCGTCTAGTTGCAGTTAGACGCAAGGTCTTAAAACTGGGGACTTCCAGCAGGTCTTGGTCCTCAGAACGGAGGGATCTCTGGGGTTTGTAGGGGGTGAGGCGGTCCCTCAGGTACATCGGCCCTGGACCATGTAAGGCCTTGAAGGTAAGCACCATCACTTTGAAAGTGATCCGGTGCTCAATTGGTAACCAGTGCAGCTGCCGTAAGATTGGTGTTATGTGGCATCTTATCGGGACTCCCACAAGGAGCCGGGCAGCTGCATTTTGCACCAATTTGAGCTTCCAGATCACCGACACAGGAAGGCCAATGTAAAGGGCATTACAGTAATCCAGTCTCGAGATGACTGTAGCCTGGATCACTGTAGCCAGGTTGTCCCTAGATAGATAGGGGGCTAGCCGTCTAGCCTGCCGAAGATGAAAAAAGGCAGTATTGTTATTGTATGTTTGCAAATAATGTTTTCCTTTGTCTGCTCTATGATACTGTAATCCGCTCTGACTCCCTCTGGGGAGAAGGGGGGATATAAATAAAGTGTGTTGTTGAAGGTTTTCATGGCCAGAATCATTGGGTTGTTGTGAATTTTCCGAGCTGTATCGTCATGTTCCAGAAATTCTAGGTAACATTAAGAAAATATCCTGCTTGGAACCCTGAAGACAATACTGCTTTAAGGTTGACCAGTGATATATTTCAGTGTAAAACAACTCCCTATGATTCAACAAGAAGATGTTGAATGCTGGATGTGGGGATTAGACTGGCTATGGTACTTTTGGACATACAGTAGAATCTCACTTATCCAAGACTCGCTTATCCAACGTTCTGGATTAACCAACGCATTTTTGTAGTCAATTTTTTCAATACATCATGATATTTTGGTGCTAAATTCGTAAATACTGTAATTACTACATAGCATTACTTCATATTGAACTACTTTTTCTGTCAAATGTGTTGTTATACATGATGTTTTGGTGCTTAATTTGTAAAATCATAACCTAATTTGATGTGTAATAGGCTTTTCCTTAATCCCTCCTTATTATCCAACATATTCGCTTATCCAACGTTCTGCCGGCCCGTTTATGTTGGATAAGTGAGACTCTACTGTATTTCACTTACTCTCTTTCCTGCAATTAAAAAAAAATGAGACAATTGAGAAGTGCATTCAGATGTAGAGCTGTTGGATGGAATTAAGTCTGTTTATCCCCACTAAAGTAACAGATTTTAGAGAGGAAAATGTATGCAGGATTATGGGCCCAACCCGATTAAAGAAAAAGGCTGAATAGTGTGGACGGAAATCCTGGAGTGGACCCTGCACTTGACTAGAAAAACTTAATTCCTATCTCTGCCACTCTGAAATGTGGTATCTGATTTATTCCAGGCATTCTTTCCCATACAAAGAACATGCAAATGCAGACAGTTTTTGACACTTCTTTTGTTTGGCCATCATCCACTCAGGTCAGGGGCTCTTTAACAAAACCACTCCATGATTCCCCTGTAGAAACTTGACTTCCCATTCACTTTGCAGCTCACTTTTTGCTATTGAATTGCACAATCTTAAGTGACGTGTTTGCAAAGGAGAAGAGATCTGGGAGGCTCTTTGTTCATCCCTTTGCCGGCGGCTGTCCCTTGGTCTATAATGCTCTTGCTCTGAGAATATCAGGCTCGGAGACATTCCACAAAGGCCTACCTGCAGCAGCAAAGGACAATTCAGCACTGAGGAATTCTTTTACTATTGAAACTTTGTGAGGCAAATCAAGAGCTCCCTTTCTTACATACTACTGAAATCTGTACCTTCACAAACACAAACGCAAGTGTCTGGTTTTTAGTATTTTATAGAAAGCAAGAGTTCATGGCACTGAGAAGTACAATTTTATTTTTTGGGACAGAATTCTTATCACGAAGAAGTCTCAAGAGAGTGAATCTTCACCATGTAGAAATACTGCCTTGCTTTGGGATTAGGAAAGAAAGGAAGGAAAATGTTCTACATCAAACGGAAGAACCATACCTTTGGGTGGAATAATTCAGTTGTATCTATGTGTTATCACACACACACATACGGGAATGCAACCCAGAGCTGATTCTGCAAATAAAAGTGTCTGTAAACTTTGCCAGTTTTTATTTTGTGTGAGGCTGTTTCTTGGACACAATCCGGCGAGTGAAGCATGCATTAACTCTACTCTGTGCTCCTGATATGATTGATAAAGCTCCCTCCTCCTTATCCAAGACTGAAGAAGCAATGGGCATCAAACAAGCAGTAAAGTAAATTGGCCTGTATTTCCCATGCCCATATTTTGGTCATTAGATTTTCAAAAATATCCCAATTTTCATACTTTTAAGGAATCAATATAGTACTTAATCATTTGTTTAAAATATCTTTCCTTGCAATAATTTGATTAATTTAGCAAAGTGTATACCAAATATACTGCCTTTGGCTTATTGGGAGCTGTCCAAAACAAAAGGAGAGCCTTTTGAATAGGTGTTATAATTGTGTCCATACACTCAGGAGATTTTTGTTGAAAACAGTGAGCTCTATTTACAAGTAGTTATTTATACAGGAGCCCCAGTGGTGAAGTGTGTTAAAGCGCTGAGCTGCTGAACTTGCAGACCGAAAGGTCCCAGGTTCAAACCCCGGGAGCGGAGTGAGCGCCCGCTGTTAGCTCCAGCTCCTGCCAACCTAGCAGTTCGAAAACATGCCAATGTGAGTAGATCAATAGGTACCGCTCCATCGGGAAGGTAACGGCTCTCCATGCAGTCATGCCGGCCACATGACCTTGGAGGTATCTACGGACACCGCCGGCTCTTGGGCTTAGAAATGGAGATGAGCACCAACCCCCAGAGTCAGACATGACTGGACTTAACGTCAGGGGAAACCTTTACCTTTACTATCTTTCCTTGCAATAATTTGAATAATTTAGCAAAGTGTATACCAAGTATACTGCCTTTGGCTTATTGGGAGCTGTCCAAAACAAAAGGAGAGCCTTTTGAATAGGTGTTGTAATTGTATCCATACACTCAGGAGATTTTTGTTGAAAACAGTGAGCTCTATTTACAAGTAGTTATTTATACAGGTTATACAGTGTCCCAATACTCAATCTGTATCTAAATACTTATTGTAAGTATAAATGTATTTCCCTAAGTTACATTAACATTGGATTTTAAAATAAGTGGGACTTCGTCTTATTGCAATGTTATGATTTGGGTAAAAATGGATGAGAAGACGGCTGCTCCCAGATTCTGGAAATCCCTCCCTAGAGAGACCAGCATGGCCCTCATCTTTTGCATGCAAACATCACTCTGTCATTAGGCATTTATGAAATAATGAAAAGCTGCCTACTTTTGAGGGTGAGGTGAGATGGGAATTGGGCGGGGGGGATGAATTGTTTTTAAACTGTAAGTTGAAATGTACCATCTACCCTGTTTCCCCGAAAATAAGACATCCTAGAAAAATAAGACCTAGTAGAAGTTTTGCTGATTTGATAAATGTAAGGCCTCCCCCAAAAGTAAGACCTAGCAAAGTTTTTGTTTGGAAGCATGCCCAGCACCTGCCAAACAGAACACCAGAGCATGCAGGATTGGAAAATGTACATACCAGTTGTACATGGAAATATTGGTAGTAACAAGAAATTCTTGATAGGATTCACAGTTTGTCTGATTATGCTGGTTTGTGATGACAACTACTGTACAGTATATAATAAATGTTCATTTTTTAGTTCAACAATAAATGTGAATTCTTCTTCATGGAAAAATAAGACATCCCCTGAAAATAAGACCTAGCACATCTTTGGGAGCAAAAATTAATATAAGACACTGTCTTATTTTCGGGGAAACACGGTATATCTATATCTATCTATATCTATTATCTGCATCTATATCTATATCCTATATCCTATTCTATATTCTATATCCATAATAAAAGTGAAATCCCACATGTGTGTATGTGGCACGGATGTCCGCTCACACAGACAGCCTCCGGCCTCCACAAACAGGCTATAGTTCCCAAAGCTGAGAAGCCAGCAAGTTACTCCCGTCCACTGACATTGCGGTTACAGCGAGCGCCATGAACATGTAGCCCAACCCCTGCCAATGTCCTTCCCAAATACTATGGCCCACCACCCAAGGAATGCTTTCATTTGGGGACCATTTCATCCTAGATTTTGCTTTTTCCACCACAGGCAGGCATCCCAGGGTTTTCCATTGGTGTGGAATTTGCATGATCCCACCTCCTGGCCTTCCATTTCAAATCTGTCTGCAGAACAAACAGAGCAGAACTGAGCAACTGAGATTGGGGGATTGAAGTTGTAGTTTACCCTGCATCAAGTCAGAGCATTGTGACTCCTACTGGGGAATTTATAGGAGTTGTAGTTCACCTACACCCAGAATGCTATGAACCCAAACAATGATGGGTCTGGACCAAACTTGCCATGCATACCCGATATGCCCAGATTTGAATACTGGTGGGTTTGGAGGGAATTGGCCTGGACATTTGGGAGTAGTAGGTACTGAGATTTATAGTTCACCTGCAATCGAACCCCATCGATGATGGACTAGGATCAAACTTGGCACAAAGAGCCCCCATAACCAATACAATATATTGGACAAGTTTTGGGGGAAAGGGAGTTATAGTTCACCTGCATCCAGAGAAACACTGACCCCTCACCGACAATGGACCGGGACCAAAATTTGCACAGATAAGCCTCATGACCAACTGAACATACTGCAGGGGTTTGTGGGAATGGGCATTGCTTTTGGGAGTTGTAGTTCGCCTTCATCCAAAGATCACTGAACCCAGCCAATGACGGATCTGGACCAAACTGGGCACACAGACTGAACATTGCCTGCTGTGGATAATGTTTCGAGACAATTGTCCCGGGAATCTGGGAGTTGTAGTAGTTCACCCCCATCCAGAGAGCACTGCAGCCAGGCAATGACCAGCCAACGACAGATCTGGACCATGCTTGCTACACAGACCCAAAATGGCCAACTTTGAATACTGGCAGGGTTTGGAGAGGATTGAACCACGATTCTGGGAATTGTCGTTCACCCACTCTAAACTCAGAATACCTAACATTCACATACAAAAAAATGCCTTTTTCAAATAACCCGGGCACTGCCGGGTCCCCAAGCTAGTATTTTAATATTTGTGTTCCATGAAATAAAAGATGTGGATTTTAAAAAAGTTTCCTACTAATATTTTAATGCATTTACTCAGTTTTAGATAAATACAAATGGATTATCAATATCGACAAAGAAAACTAGACATGATCATAATAATGCAAGGAGTACATTTTATGCATCTTTGAAGAGAAAAATGCTTCCAAAGTTTGAGAGATTGAAATGAGAATGTAATTAATACAGTAGAAATGACACAAACCATCCGTGCTTTCTGTTATGTTACAGTTTAATAAATAACAATGTGAAACACAGGAAAATTAGTGTTGATTGAAATTTCACTGAAACCCAGACATTTTACTTTAAACCTTGTTAGTTTCGAAACTGCACAGAATCTTGGTATTTCCATATAATGGGAAGCTGCTTCAATCAAGCCATCATCATCAGGAAGACTTCAATGCCACTGGAGTCCTCCTCTTTTTATTCTAAAAACAAACATATGAGACAAAGCTATAGAACAAGATTACAAGTGAATGATTACAATGGACAAGAAACTGTCCACAGTTCACAAACTTCATTTTTCAAATTCAATACAGTAGAGTCTCACTTATCCAACGTTCTGGATTATCCAATGTTGTCAATGTTTTCAATACATTGTGATATTTTGGTGCTAAATTTGTAAATACAGTAATTACTACATAGCATTATTGCGTATTGAACTACTTTTTCTGTCAAATTTGTTGTATAACATGATGTTTTGGTGTTTAATTTGTAAAATCATAACCTAATTTGATGTTTAATAGGCTTTTCCTTAATCCCTCCTTATTATCCAACATATTCACTTATCCAACATTCTACCGGCCCGTTTATGTTGGATAAGTGAGACTCTACTGTAATTTCTCTTCCAATACTTGGCTCAGTACTAAACAGTGTTGAATTATCTATTCCAAAATAACAGGCATACTTACATTTACTATGATTAAGAAGATTTTACTATATTCTGTGTGAATTGTTTGGGTGAAATTTGGAGTTAGGAATAGATGAACTTGCTGTTAGGATTTCAAAAGTGACTCCTTTGAGTCCATGCTTTTAAGACCATATTCTCTTAAGTTAAATGTGGTCGAGGAGATGATGAGAGGTCACTATTTTTCATAATGCTGTTTTTTTGTGAATAATTAAGTATGATTCTACTTAGCAACATCTTGGATTTGCTAGAGGCATGATGGGGTGGGTGGGAGAAACAGCAACACTCTTTAATATGTAAAGCCCTTATCCTCAGAGTAAAGTTGGCAGCTCTAACTCTCCAGTGTAGGTATAGTTTTCTGGCCATTAAGAAGCTATAAAAAAGGTAAAGGTTTCCCTGGGGGTTGGTGCTCATCTCCATTTCTCCATTTCTAAGCCGAAGAGCCGGCGTTGTCCATAGACACCTCCAAGGTCATGTGGCCGGCATGACTGCATGGAGCGCCGTTACCTTCCCGCCAGAGTGGTACCTATTGATCTACTCACATTGGCATGTTTTCGAACTGCTAGGTTGGCAGAAGCTGGAGCTAACAGCGGGCGCTCACGCCGCTCCCGGGATTTGAACCTGGGACCTTTCGGTCTGCAAGTTCAGCAGCTCAGTGCTTTAACGCACTTCACCACTGGGTGATTGTTAAAGAATGAAAGAAAGAAAGGCAATCTTATGTATTATACATTAAAAAGCATCCTAAATATCTGCACTTCTTACAATATTGCAAGGATGAGCCATTTCTGTGAGCTGAGGCTATTTTTGCTCTCACTTGGAGTGCAACACCCTCTAATGCTCAAAAACAATATTTTACCCTAAGAGATTGGTGGATCATGCATGCCCAGAAGCTGGAAGGTAGGACAAGTATTGTCTTGCCATTCATATGTAGTTCTCTTCATCCATTTTTAGGCCAACGAAGGACTTGTTTAAATAGGCCCCTTATTGCTCCAGATATTTCTGGGTCCCACAGAAATGTTAAAATATGCTATTTGGAGGCTTTCCAGGTTTCCATTTGGGGGGGGGGATTTCTTTCACAGGGGTCAAGAGATACCCTGATGTTCTTGGTGGGATGCATCTGCTCTCGGGTCCCACTTTGTCAACCCCAGCAACAATGCAAACAATATGTAGAAGTAGTATGCAGTTAAATGTATCAAGTGTAAACAGAATCTTCATATTACAAAAGTTTGTACAGTGTTCCCTCACTACTTCGCGGTTCACTTTTCGCGGATTCGCTGTTTTGCGGTTTTTCAATAAACTCTAAAAGAATATTATAAATCATAAAAAAACTACAATTTATAGCCTAAGGAAGGGAGGAAGGAGAAGCTGAAGGGAGAGAAAAGGAGCCCAGGCGGCAACGGGAGGAGAAGGAGGCGATTTATCAACACACGATTGGTTGATAAAGGCTTAAAATAGTGTATAACTACTAAAATAATGTCTAAACATTAAAATAAATATAACATCTCTACTTCACGGATTTTCACTTATTTCGGGTGGTCCTGGAACGTAACTTCCGCTGATTCAAAAAGTTTGCCCTAGTTGGGACTAACAACTGGATTTAGGCCAAAATTTGAAAATTTCGAAAAGTTCTATCTTCTATGCTATTATGACTTGGATTCTGTGCTAAATATGAAATGGTTTTTGATGCAAATCACCATATCCTGATATTCGCATCCAGAAAATGCATAGAAGATAACTGATATGTTATATTTCCCACCAGGAGAGACATTCTGATGTCATGTCATAAACAAAATTTGATAATTTACCACTATGAACTGGGAATATCACATTGAGTTTGTGTAGCCTAGAGGTGAACATCACTGACTCAGGACGCTTTCAGACAGGCATTTATCCCAGGAACATTCACATTTTTAAAATGTAAACGTTCCTGTGTGCCTGTCCATGTACACCCCAGAAAGCTCGTGCTTTCTGGGGTGGGTGTCCAGATATTCTCCCGGAACTTTCTGTCACTCCTTCCCAATAGTCCCCTAAACCCTTTTAAAAGTAAAAACACTTCCTGTGGCTCCATTACAGTGTTCCTAAGCTCTCCTGGCATGTAGCAATGACACACTAGGAGAGATGCAGAAACATTGTAATGGAGGCACGGTAAGTTTTTAATTTTTTAAAAAGGGGGTTGGGGGGCTTTTGGGGAGAGGGTAGGCGTCTTCGCGGTTTTCCGGGCTATTTTAGCCCAGAAAACCACAGGACTGCTTTCTGGACTGCAGTCCAGACAGAAGAAGTAGTGGGTTTATCCCGCATTTTCCTGGAAGACGCGGAATAAACCCACTATCAAATTAATTTGCCACAAACCAGGGTTTTCCTGGTTTGTGGTGAATTAATTTGTATTTTCAAAAACATCATCCGGTCAGCCCCCTTTTGTTAAGGGAAGTCCTGCATTAAAGGGGCTGTCTGGAAGGGCCCTCAGAGTCAGAATGGGAATACTTACTGTATTTCACAGAATCTAAGGTGCTTTCCCTATGTTTGAAGTTTCAGTTTTTGAAAAACAAAACCACAGTCGTTTGGGACTGAGGCTCTTCCTCCTTTATTGGAAGTAAGTTAATTTTTTAAAAAAATCCAGAGCTGTTTGGGCCTGGATCTCCTACTCCCCATCTCTCAGAAGTAAGTCTGTTAAAGAATAAAAACCAAATTGGATCCATTGGAGCTGGGCCCTTCCGCCTCTTTCTCCTAACTAAACCTCCTAAAATCGAAGGTGTCATCTATTGTAAGACACACCCTATATTTGAAACCCCTGAAGCGGGGGAAAAGTGCATCTTAGAATTGGTGAAGCAGTATTATTACCTCAAATTATCTGGTGAGTTGTCCTCAAGCAAAATATAGACCAATTGTGGGGGATGTTGTTACTAACAAGGCAATAACAATAGTAGAATTAACTTACTGGACGATTCTGTTTTTTTGGTAGTTGATTGTAGGCTTGAATTGGAACTTGTTGTTTTGGTAACGTCTGTTGGCTTTGTACTTGTTGGCTTTGTTTCAGTTGACTTTGTACTTGTTGCCTCAGTTGGTCCTTCACTTGTTCCTACTGTGGGTTCTTCACTTGACTCTACGGTTGGCTGGCCTTCTCCACTTGCTTCTCCACTCGCTTCTCCACTCCCTTCTCCACTCGCTTCTCCACTCCCTTCTCCACTCGCTTCTCCACTCCCTTCTCCACTTGCTTCTCCACTCCCTTCTCCACTTGTTTCTCCACTTGCATCCCCACTCAAGTCTTCAGTTGGCTGTAGACTGGGTTCCTCGCTGGGTTCTGTACTTGGTTTTCCTTCACTGCTGGGTTCTTTGCTTGACTCAATAGTTGATGCTGCACTCGTTTCAGTGCTTGGTTCCTGTGTCACTGGGGCAACAAATGCCTCTGGAACATAAAAAATAATATTGTGCAAAATATCTACTCCGATTGTCTATCATTTTAAAAATGTAGTGCAGTTTCTGTCCTCTTTGCTCTTCCACAAGAAATCATGTGTTTCACTAGTATTTCAAATTTACAAAGCAAGCATGCCTATATAGAATCATCAAAGTGTTGATGCACATTAATCTGTTAAATTAACAGTCCAGTTTAGAAAGATAAGAAATGGTTAGTTAAGCTTGGCAAGAATCCCAACAAACAGTGGATATTAGTAGACTTAGAATTGATCAGTTCATAGTATTTTGCTCATGCCTATTTTACTATAATAGTAGAAGTAGTAAATGCAGTAGTTGGAATAATGATGATAATAATAATAATAATAATAATAATAATAATAATAATAATAATTCAAGAATGAACTTCAAAGACTCTGGCAGAAACCAGTGCAGGTGGTCCCGGTGGTGATGGGCACATTGGGTGCCGTGCCAAAGGATCTCAGCCGGCATTTGGAAACAATAAACATTGACAAAATCACAATCTGCCAACTGCAAAAGGCCACCCTACTGGGATCTGCATGCATCATCCGAAAATACATCACACAGTCCTAGACACTTGGGAAGTGTTCGACTTGTGATTTTGTGATACAAAATCCAGCATATCTATCTTGTTTGCTGTGTCAGACTATGTCGTTATGTCAATAATAATAATAATAATAATAATAATAATAATAATAATAACAATAATATTGCAAAGACATTTTGAATTATTTAATGAACGTACCAAGAACAAAATCTATACTGTAAGATTGGCCTGAAATTTTAATAGATTTGAAAATAACCAATTTCAGTCTCCTCCATCACACTAACAGTTACTTTATTTATTTAAATATTTATATATTTCTGTCACAATTTATAACAAAAGGTTTGGCATACAAAAATACAATAGAGTCTCACTTATCCAACACTCGCTTATCCAACGTTCTGGATTATCCAACGCATTTTTGTAATCAATGTTTTCAATACATCGTGATATTTTGGTGCTAAACTCATAAATACAGTAATTACTACATAGCATTACTGCGTATTGAACTACTTTTTCTGCCAAATTTGTTGTCTAACATGATGTTTTGGTGCTTCATTTGTAAAATCATAACCTAATTTGATGTTTAATAGGCTTTTCCTTAATGCCTCCTTATTATCCAACATATTCACTTATCCAACATTCTGCCGGCCCGTTTATGTTGGATAAGTGAGACTCTACTGTATTTATATATTTTTATCATAATGTATAAGAAAAGGTTTGGCATACAAAAATAGTAAAATTAAGCAAAACCTATGTTAATCATGCTAGCAATAATTATATTGCCCCACGCTCTTGAGAACAAATTTGACTTACCTTGTATAATCAGAAGCAGAACTAGAGAAGAGAGAAGTGATGTTTTCCCCAACATTGTTTTAGTGTTAATTCTCACAAAGTATAAGCAACAAAGGAAACTGTTTCAAGTGTGCTGGGGAAAGAGAGCTTTGCCTGTATTTATTGAAGGAAATCCTTAGAAACTGCCCACTCCAACAAGTGCTCCGCCCCTTATGTTAGGACTTGAAAGTTGCCCCTGGAATGACCATTCCCCTTTGTAAAATTCCGTTTCACTATTTCAGTGTACTATAACCTTTATACAGGAAATTTACACCTGTTTGAGAACAGGCACAGTCATGGAAAAGATCCTGAAACAATAGAGCAAAGCCCCTAATTATTTGCTTCTGGCAGTATTAGTTTCTCAAGACCTGTATTCCCATTGCTCTCTAAATGAGTGTGTTCGATACTACGGATCTGGCAGATGACATCAGAAAAAGCCTCCAGGCAGCTGGTGACAGGTGAAAGGCCAATGTAGACTTGTTCATTTGGCCACAGTCTCACTAGAATTTGATGATTGTGTTGTCAATGTCAAAACGGAGTAGAAAAATGTAGCTATGCTGCTCATGGGAGTTTAAAAGAACCCATCTAGGCTTTAACTTGATTCGGACCAAGCCGAATGCCCTCAAAAGTAATTGTGCTTTCTGGGGGCGCTTCCGGACAGCACTAAATCAAGGGTTTTAAACAGGGGAAAAATCACAGGACTTCAGACCAGGAATACAGACTTGTTAGTCCTGGGATTTCTGCCTTTGTTGTCCAGACTTGCTGCTTTGTTCCAAGATGTAGAGGCCACCATGGGACTGCGCCAAAAACCTTGGCAGCTTTTTTAAAAAAGCCCTGGGATGCAGATATATGGATATACGGATCTCTGCAAAAGTTCCGTTCTTTGTCGTGGCCAGAAAAACTGTGCCCTCCAAACATTTCATGAAGTATCTGCCACACAAATAAACCTCATGGGGTAGGACCACTATTGCCCAAGTCAGCACTGCACAATGAAACAGGAGCACACACTTTCAAGCCAGGAACAGAACTTTGCCATTATTGACACTTTTTAGAGCCTGGATGCCTGGCCATCTGTCCAGACAGATTTGCTTGTGTACTTGTGGCATGGAACAATAGGGTGCTGTTCCTGGGTTACAGATGGCTGTTTCTACTAGCCACCTGGCTCTCAGTACAGTAGAGTCTCACTTATCCAACAGTCAGTTATCCAACGTTCTGGATTATCCAACGCATTTTTGTAGTCAATGATTTCAAAACATCGTGATATTTTGGTGCTAAATTCGTAAATACAGTAATTACTACATAGCATTACTGCATATTGAACTACTTTTTCTATCAAATTTGTTGTATAACATGATGTTTTGGTGCTTAATTTGTAAAATCATAACCTAATTTGATGTTTAATAGGCTTTTCCTTAATACCTCATTATCCAACATATTCACTTATCCAATGTTCTGCCGGCCCATTTATGTTGGATAAGTGAGACTCTACTGTATTTACATTTCTCTCCAGCACGTCCCTGTCCCAACAGCCAGTAGTAAGTTTTTGCCATTTACTAAACTGTACCCATGTTATCAGCATATACCCAATGAGGAACCAACATGTATAACCCAGCAACATCATCTTGTTGTTCCCTGGCACAAGTACACCATGCAACCTGTCTGCACAGATGGCCACACAACAAGATCTGACTAACTACAGTAATGATGACATTCTGTTCCTGGTTTGCAAGTGTTTGCTGCTGTTTCGTTGTGTACTACTTAGTGTGAAAATACTTGTTGCAGCCCAGAAAATTCATTTTTCTGCCACAAACTTCATTAAACAGGTGAAGGATGAAGTTCCTCTTCTCAGGACAAGGTTTTTGCCTTTTATTCAAGTGCCACCTTCCTTTTAGGAACTGACCAACCAGTAACAAACATCTAAAACCCCGGGAACAAACCCAGATTGCAGGGACATATGGACATGTGATATTCGGCTAAAAACAGTTATATTCCCGCACCTGGAAATCTCACAGTTTTTGCCTTTGCGATTGCTTCTGGGTTTACAGGGAAGGGCATCTGGCCACCCTCCTGGTTGCTGCAGGAGCTCCCAGGTACTCTGGGTTTTTCAGAATTCTATCAAGTGGTACAAAAATTGGGAGATCGGGAAAATTGAGTGATTGTAATCCTACACTGAAAATGGTGTGCTTCCTTAGATTAGTCACTACAATAATAATATAATAGAACTTTATTTATATATCATTCTATCTTCGCAAAGGGACTCAAATCCATTTTAGGAGGGTTCCAATGAATCTACAATAGAATGGTGTCCTATGGTAGTAAATGTGAATGTGTAGGCAATCATTATAGCCCCTTAGCCATGTCCAAAGGTTATCAATAACCATACCTATGTCTGTATATATACATGCTGTATGTTTAAGCAAAGAGTTATTTTTCAAAAATAAAATGAAGTCAAAAATAACAAAACAAAGTTCTACAGGGACAAATGCAAGATACTTCACTTTGGCAGAAAAAATGGAATGCAAAGATACAGAATGGGGGACGCCTGGCTTGACAGCAGTATGTGCGAAAAAGACCTTGGAGTCCTCGTGGATAACAAGTTAAACATGAGCCAGCAATGTGATGCGGCTGCTAAGAAAGCCAATGGGATTCCGGCCTGCATAAATAGGGGTATAGCATCTAGATCCAGGGAAGTCATGCTCCCCCTCTATTCTGCCTTGGTCAGACCACACCTGGAATACTGTGTCCAATTCTGGGCACCTCAATTGAAGGGAGATGTTGACAAGCTGGAAAGTGTCAGAGGAGGGCAACTAAAATGATCAAAGGTCTGGAGAACAAGCCCTATGAGGAGCGGCTTAAAGAACTAGGCATGTTTAGCCTGCAGAAGAGAAGGCTGAGAGGAGACAATGATATTCATGTACAAATACGTGAAGGGAAGTCATAGGGAGGAGGGAGCAAGCTTGTTTTCTGCTGCCCTGTAGACTAGCACGCAGAACAATGGCTTCAAACTACAGGAAAGGAGATCCCACCTGAACATCAGGAAGAACTTCCTCACCGTGAGAGCTGTTCGGCAGTGGAACTCTCTGCCCCGGACTGTGGTGGAGGCTCCTTCTTTGGAGGCTTTTAAACAGAGGCTGGATGGCCATCTGTCGGGGGTGCTTTGAATGCGATTTCCTGCTACTTGGCAGGGGGTTGAACTGGATGGCTCATGAGCTCTCTTCCAACTCTACTATTCTATGATTCTATGATTCTATGATCCTGTTATCTACATCTATAGCCATAAAAATGTAATGTACATAATTAGGACCGAGTTAACAACACAACCACTGGATCAAATGCCACCAAATTTAGCCACAATATGCCAACACATCCAAGGTACAGTAAATCAAATTATGTTATGATTTTACAAATAAGGCACCAAAATATTATGTTTTACAACAAACTGACAGAAAAAGCAGTTCAATACACGGTAACGTTATGTAGTAATTACTGTATTTATGAATTTAGCATTAAGGGGTCATGACATTAGAAAGGTTGAGAACCACTGCTCTAAATTATACTGTGTCTACAGGTAGGGTTATAAGTTTTATTACCTTGTTTACTTGATGTGGCCCAGTGGCTATGGTTGGGCCATGAACTATTTTGTCACTTGATACATCTCTTGCTTAGGGTGGGGTTTTTGGGGGAGTCCAGGAGCTCTTGATCTCTCTGTTTTCTCATGTGTATGCACCTTCAAGTCATCTGTTGACTCACCTATGGTTTTCTTTAGGGACAGGATGCTTAAGGTGATTGCGCCAGTTTCTTCCTCTGAAATGGAGACTACAGCACCTGGAATTCATTGGCTTCCTTGAATTCTGGTTTGACTGCATTTCTGCCCCATCTGTTGTTTTCTCAGTTGCTACTTTTTCATTATCATTCCATCACCCCCTTCTACTTTTGCATCTGTTTTAGATTATCCTACCACTTAAGTCCAAACTATGTGAAAAACTCGTATCTTCCTGACCCTTACCATTTTCAGAGAAGGGTATTATCTTCATCCCATCACCCTCACAGAGTAGCCTGGTGAGGACAAAAGAGAGTGCCTTCTTGGTGACTGTTCCTAGGCTATGATACTCTCTCCCAAGCAAAGGCCTGCTTGGTCTTATCTCTGCTCTTTCTTATTTAAGTAGACTTTTCAGCCCTTAATGCCAGCCTTCCTAGATTTGGAGGACCTGAAGATGGTAGTACATGCACTGGTAACCTCAAGATTGGACTTCTGCAATGTGTTTTACACTTTTGTACCAAGTTAGGAAACTCCGTCTGGTTCAAAATACGGCAACCAGATTGGTTACGGGAACATCTACCGTGTTTCCCTGAAAATAAGACAGTGTCTTATATTAATTTTTGCTCCCAAAGATGTGCTAGGCCTTATTATCAGGTGACGTCTGATTTTTCCATGAAGAAGAATTCACATTAATTGTTGAACAAAAAAAATTGAACATTTATTATATACTATACAGTAGTTGTCATCACAAACCAGCATAACCAAACAAGCTGTGAATCCTATCAAGAATTTCTTGTTACTTTTTTTCTCTCTTCCCCCCCCGCCCTCCCCCCTATCCCTAGAAAAACCCTTCAATAAAAATTATTGCAAAAAAAAAAAAAGAATTTCTTGTTACTACCATTATTTCCATGTATAACAATCCTGCAAGCTCTGGTATTCTGTTTGGTGGGCATGCTTCCAAACAAAAACCTTGCTAGGTCTTACTTTCGGGGGAGGCCTTATATTTAGCAATTCAGCAAAACCTCTACTAGGTCTTATTTTCTGGGGATGTCTTATTTTCGGGGAAACAGGGTAGGAGTGAGCATATTACACCTATACTAAATTCACTCCACTGGCTGCAAGTTAGTTTCAAAGCAAAGTACAAGGTGTTGGTTTTAACTTTTGAAACCCTACATGGTTTGGATCCATGCCTTCTCCCATATAATCTGCTCTGCAACTATTTGCTGTCATAGGGCACATGTTGGCAAAAGTGTATTACACTTATTTTCAGCTGCTTCCAGGGCTAATGTGTCCAGAGGAGGGTGACTAAAATGATAAAGAGTCTGGAGGACAAGTCCTATGAGGAGCAGCTTAAAGAGCTGGGCATGTTTAGCCTGCAGAAGAGAAGGCTGAGAGGGGACATGATAGCAATGTATAAATACGTGAGGGGAAGTCATAGGGAGGAGAGAGCAAGGTTGTTTTCTGCTGCCCTGGAGACTAGGATGCGGAACAATGGCTTCAAACTACAGGAAAGGAGATTCCACCTGAACATCAGGAAGAACTTCCTCACTGTGAGGGCTGTTCAGCAGTGGAACTCTCTGCCCCGGACTGTGGTGGAGACTCCTTTCTTGGAGGCTTTTAAGCAGAGGCTGGATGGCCATCTGTCGGGGGTGCTTTGAATGTGATTTCCCTGCTTCTTGGCAGGGGGTTGGACTGGATGGCCCATGAGGTGTCTTCCAACTCTATGATTCTATTATTCTAATTACTTTTTAGGGAAAGTTGTGGCCCAGTAGCTGTTGATCACAGCTATTCGGCCACAACTTTCCCTAAATAAACGTTGATCCTTTATTGCTGGCCTTGCTGAGAGATCACAAGGGGGTTCCCATTCAAATTGCCCCAGATGGCTTGGCAGCAGAGAACTGGAATCCATATACACCTACCTGGCCCATAAAACTGGCCTTTGAGACCCTACGTGCAGGCCTGCCAGCAAGAAATAATGCAGTATATTGTCGAGACACTGGTGCTCAGGGACCTAAGAGAATCCTTTCTTAGGAAGATATGTACCCTGTAAAGTGTTGAATGACTTAATTTTTCTGAACCACTTCTAATTTATATTTTAGTGTCCTGCATCTTATTGCTGATGTTTTAATACTTTACCTGCTACTGCTTGTTTTTATCTTGAGACTTTGTTCTCATCTTCCACTGATTTTACTTAATTGGTCTGGTTATGATATTTTTAGATGACTTAGTATTTGTTTAGGGCCCCTGGTGGTGGCTCAGTGTGTTAAAGCGCTGAGCTGCTGAACTTGCAGACCGAAAGGTGCCAGGTTCAAATCCCGGGAGCGGAATGAGCGCCAGCTGTTAGCCCCAGCACCTGCCAACCTAGCAGTTCGAAAACATGCCAATGTGAGTAGATCAATAGGTACCGCTCCAGCGGGAAGGTAACGGCTCTCCATGCAGTCATGCCGGCCACATGACCTTGGAGGTGTCTACGGACAAAGCCGGCTCTTGGGCTTAGAAATGGAGATGAGCACCAACCCCCAGAGTCGGTCACGACTGGACTTAACGTCAGGGGAAAACCTTTACCTCCTAACCCTAGTATTTGTTGCTTTGTGTCTATGTTATTTGTGTGCGTGCATGAGTGAGTGTGCATGAATGAATGAAGAGAGAGCACTTCCTTCAAAGGTTTAACTTCAAAATAGCCTGTAAATGCTAAATAAATACAGTAAATACTGTTGCAATACAGTCTTATTGTCTATTCATCTATTGTCCCATAGGAATCACTCCCTAGTAAATGGATTGCCACATAGTCAACCTACACCTCTTCTTCACAATATGTTTATGGGAATACAAATAGTGAGCATTCAGATTTCTGAGAATGCTCATTTCTGAGAATGTGTCTTTTGCACAACAAAGGTAAGATGGTAATGGTGGTCAGGCCTGCTTTTCAGGAAAAACAAGAGAAGTGATGATAGACTGTCATTCTTTTCTTATCAGGCAAAGGCAGTAATCTGCCCAAAACACTTGCTGCAGGTATTAAAGGTGAGGAACGTTATCAACTACATTCAGATTCCAGTTAGTTAAGTGGTATTGGCTTTAAAAAGAAAAAGAAAGATCCAAGACATTGTGAACTCTGCATCTATGAACAACAGATTTTTAATTCAACGAGACCTTCCATTCCATAGATGATAGTATTAATGGGACCCAGTGCAGTTCATGCTTGAACATCATTTTTGGATCAAAGTTTGTAATGGGGCAGGCTGGGGATGGGGTGGGGGCACAACAAAGTGTTCTATACTAGGTATTAACAGGATCAAAGTTTTTAATGGGGAAAATAAGATGTTCTGTAGATAGGTATTAACAAATGCAGCTGTAGCTGTGTGCTCCGTATATTAAAAAATAATTCATGTTAAAATCTACACCAACTAAATTGAAATTCTGCTCAAAACAAATTATCACTAATTTCCATATTTTGATTTTAATACTTAGGTCTGTGACTGCATTAAAAAGATTGCAGTTTGTTTTTATTGCACACCACCAACACACCCTGTCTAAACATAATTTGGCCTTATTTGGAAAGTTAAGCAGGGTCAAGCATGGTTTCTATTTGGGCAGGGATCACAGGAGTTTGCCAAGGAAGTATAGGAAATTTTGATGCCTTAAACCACAAAGAGCTGCTGGTCAGATTGGACTAAGTGAACCAATGGCGTAAGGCAGCTTTCTTTGTTCTAGCTGTTTTCTGGATTCTGCCTGTAGTTCATAGTTTTTAAAGTCCATTGTTTTATCATTCTGAATTTATAACATTCCAGAACATTTGCTACTTTGTCATAATTTTTAAGAGTTGAGGTGGCAGAGAACTGTGGATATGAAAAGCTAAAACAAGCAAATGCTCTCTCTCCCTATATATATTTGAAATATGGGTGCATGTATGCAAGGCTCACAGACCAAATCTGCCCTGCCATGTCACTTTATGTGGCCCTCCAGATGCTGGACTTCCATTCATGCATTTATTTATTTACATCATTTATATACCGCCTTCCTCCCCTAGGGGACCCAAAGCGGTTTATAACATAATATATAAACAATGAACATAGTGTTAAAAATCGTCAACCCATAGCATTTAAAACATCGCAAGTAAAAACAGATTAAAAAGTCGCTAGTAAAAACAGTTAACATCACACAATCCGAAAGCGTCAATTCAAGGTCAATCCAATGTCAGTTCTCCATTTCTCCTTATCAATAGACATCATAACTAGAGCTGATGGGAGTTGTGATGCAGTAACATCTGGAAAGGTGCCAATGGTTCTATTTAGTCAGGAGAGTGGATTTTGGATTTAGATACAAGGCTTGTGGATACAATATCTGAACTTTAAAATGCTCTTTCTCCTTTCCCTAACCTTAGTTCTGTTGTGTTGCAATTCCCATTGTCCCCAGTCTACATGGCGGATAATCAAAAGCAATGGGAGTTGTTGTTCAATAGCATCTGGGGACCCAAATTGGGTAAAAACAGAGAAGGACTGACCACTATAAAAAATAGTTAATTCTTTGTATCTGATGGCTTGTTGAAGACAGCCATAAGGCTGATGTGGTCCTCAATGAAAATTAGTTGCACACCCCTGCTCTAAATATTCCCAATCAGGAATAATTTGATGACAGTAATTTTGCTATCTAACAGATTTGGCTGCTTGATGAAATGATTGAGGACAAATATTTTTAAACTGCTCCTTCCTCACAATCTTGTAAATCAGCCACTTCCAAAAGGGCACACAAATAAATACGTTTTGCATTTTGGGCAATGCAGCCCCTCTGCAGGGACATTGCAGATGAATGACAGAGATGGCATAATCCCTGGAATGGTATTCCAGAGCATTGGGAATCTGGAATTTCTGGGGATGAGAAGGGATTTGTCAATGGAAGTTCACAGATAGAAAAGGTGGTCTGGCCTTTGAATACCAATATCTTCATAGCTCTCCATTCTCCCCAGTTGCTGCTCTGGCAAAAGTCGGGGAATATTGTGGAAGGAGAGGGAATGCTTTGGATCCAAATCTCAGTGCAGATCCATTTCCTCAATGTGGTCAGGATGAAAGAGATAAACTTCTGAAACTGACATGGTTGTTTTCTTCCCAACTGAGCTACTATCCTTGTCTTATAAATCTGCAGTGGACACATTTACTTCCTTCTGTTAGGAAACTAAACCGGACAATGGCTGCTGTGTTGTCTAGAGTCACCCAGGACTTTGTTGATATAAGGGAGCTCACAGTTTCAGTTGGACATAATGTGCTTGTTGCCCTGACCGGGTTGCATGCCTTTGTGGATTGTGACCTTTTGAACATTCTTGCAGGCTAGGTCATTTTAATCCCCTTGTATTTTCTGAAAGAGGACACAAAATGCCAAGAGATATCCAGTCAACCAGGACAATTATGAGAGATATTTGAGATAGTCTCGCAAGTCACCTCTCAGATGTATGTGTCAAATATCTGCATTGTTTACATAAGCTAGTTATGCTCTGTGTTTGGTTTTCTGCCTCCACTACGTGAGGAGAGAAAGGGTTCTGTTAGTTTCCATCATGCAAAGACTGGCTGTCATGCACACCTTAAGGGTCATCTTCCAAATATATCTATGCTAAAAGATTGCAGATGAATGGCAGAGATGGCAATCTTGTTGTCAACCGGCTGCATGAATTACAAACTACCAAATGCAATTCTGGAGATGTTGTCATACAAGTGCGTGCATTCTTGTCAACTGTCAATTTACTGATGCTTATCCAGTGAAGTATGTGGAAATTGCAGATAATCATGTAACAAGAAAAAGAAAAAAAACTAGTCTAGATTTTTAGTTGGCCCTGAGGGCTCAAAAGATGATAGCTGAGGTTATGAACATGAAAATTTAATAGATTAGTAGCTGTGAAGGTATTGCATTGTAAGATTTGTAAGCAATGATATATGCAAATATCTAAACCATTGCTGAAGTCATGAAACTACTCAATATTTCTTTGCAACAGCTCTAATTTACCTGTTTTCCAATTTTCTTGAATATTTGGCATCTACCTTGGAAACAGTAAAAATAAGTATTATTAGAACTAATGTACTACCCTGTTTACCCTAAAATAAGACATCCCCAGAAAATAAGACCTAGTAGAGGTTTTGCTGAATTGCTAAATATAAGGCCTCCCCGAAAGTAAGACCTAGCAAAGTTTTTGTTTGGAAGCATGCCCAACGAACAGAACACCAGAGCATGCAGGATCAGTAAATGTACGTATCATACATGGAAATATTGTACATGGAAATATTGGTAGTAATAAGAAATTCTTGATAGGATTCACAGTTTGTCTGGTTATGCTGGTTTGTGATGACAACTACTGCACAGTATATAATAAATGTTCATTTTTTTGTTCAACAATAAACGTGAATTTTTCTTCATGGAAAAATAAGACATCCCCTGAAAATAAGACCTAGCGCATCTTTGGGAGCAAAAATTAATATAAGACACTGTCCTATTTTCGGGGAAACACGGTAGCTATTTGTAGGAGGATGTAGTTGTTTTGTCAGCCAGCCCAGGTAGATGCGATGGTCAAGAGTGTCTTCGGCACCCCTTCCCAGATTTGGAGGACCTAAAGATGGTAGTACACGCACTGGTAACCTCAAGGTTGGACTTCTGCAATGCGCTTTACATTGGGCTATCTTGGTACCAAGCTCGGAAACTCCAGTTGGTTTGAAACATGGCAGCCAGATTGGTTACAGGAACATCCAAGAGTGAGCATATTACACCCAGACTAACGTCACTCCATTGGCTGCCAATGAGTTTCCGGGAAAACTACAAAGTGTTGGTTTTGACCTATAAAGCCCTACATGGTTTAGATCCCGGTTACCTAGTTGCCTTCTCTGCCCCGAACACTTAGGTCCTCTGGGTGTGTGTATGTGTGTGTGTGGCTACTCCAGCCTGCCAGAATCCAACTGGTGACCATCACCCAGAGGACCTTTTCATCAGCTGCCCCAAGACTGTAATGCTTTGTTGTGCCAGCTGTCAGCTATAGTTTGTAGTGCAGTCTTCTTGTGCTGATTCTTTGTCTGCTGTGCCACCTTGTCATAGTGGTGGTGGGTGGGCTTAACTTTCCAAGGATGCTGAGAGCTGTGCTGGCGGTTGTGCAACTACCAGCAGGTCCAACCAAGCCAGAGAGGTCTCAGCTGAGGAGTGGAACTAAGAGCACCTAACCCATTAGCACTATGGAGAAACAAACCAAAACTAAGTCTATACTGGCTCAGTCATCGCCGAGGATAAAAAGGACCAAGGTGGATGCTGCCGATTCTGGACTTCCATCGACAAGTGGGCTACAGAATCAAAATACAAATGAACAGTCACAGAAGCAGCAGAAATATACAATGCCAGAAAACTGCACAATAATAATAATAATAATCATAATTACTATTACTATTATTATTTGAGGACAACCTCAAAGAGGAGAAAGTAAACATTTTGTTGTTGTTAGGTGGACTGGTGGCAAAATGCATTTATTAGCCACTGTCATCATCCCATCTATGCTCATGTAATTTTTCTAAGTCCTAAAGTTCTACCAGTCTTTGAGGACATCTCCCAGCTTTGTGCTCTGTGCTGTCCAGTACTGCTGTCACCAGCAAGAAGAAGGCTTATGGATTTCAGTTCTGGTACTCTTATTTGTGCCTTGCTCAAAATGGCATAATGAGCCCATCAATATACCCTCTAGCATCTCTTTTCCCAACTCCCACTGGGGCTAGTGTACTGGAATTATACATGCCTCAAATTGGGTGCCAGCTGGGAATGAGAAGAGTTGCACAAGCTTTGAAGCCTCTTCCTCTAGTGCCAGGCATATGGGAAGCATAGAACTTGCTGAAATTTCAGCCAGCACCCTGAGACTTGGCAATCCCCACTTTCACAGCCTCTCTTGACAATCAGCTTGGTGCATCACCCTGGATGTTCTTTTCTAGCTCTTCCTGTTTGCCTGAATTTGTCTTGACTAAAACAAGAGATGTTCTAAGACACATAACAGAAGTTATGCATATTTATTGTTTAAACCTGAAAACACAGGCTTGCAATTTGGAGGTACTCCTGGGACCTCATGACATTACAAAAATTACCTGTCCTACCACACTTTGCCATTACAGCCGGCATGGAACCCACTGGATCTCATCACATGTCACACATCTACTCCGTACCAGCTGCGTTGGTGAAGTGTGCTAAGAGGAGGAAATCTGAATACGGGAGACTATCCATATTCAGATAGAAAATCATGGGGACAATGCAGTTCATTATCTGCTGAAAAAGCCCTGGAATATATCTATGTACCTGTTTTATTTCATTTGTTTGTTCATTAATTCATTCATTGCCCTTCACCTTTATACAGTATATCCGTTTCATTTTCAGATGAGAAATGTGCCATAACCAGGACCTGTCTCAGAGTCTGGTTCCCCCCACGGTTTCAGCCTTACTCAATCATGGTTAGGCAATTTCCTGTATCAAGATATCACCCCCCCCCAAGCAGAGAAAGCACAGGCCCCGGGGGAGTCTTCAGATAATTTTCCTGGGGTGTTTGGCAAACCGGAGGCAAACCGGAAGCATTTTTTTTAGGTGTGAAGCAACAACTCCATTTTTTTTATAGATGCAGAGATTTTGAGATGAAGTCATAATTAGCTGCTAGCTGGTCTTTATAGCTATTGCGCAAACCACTAGAAAGTGATACAGTCAAGGCGGGCTGAGTACTTCTAGTTTGTAGTGTTATTGTGGAACATTAAGGTAAGAACTGCATAGTTAGGAACAGATACAGTTTCTTCGAGTTCCAATGGTCCCTTAAATATCCAGCATATTTTTTAAAAACTCAAAGAAATAATAATAATAATGATAATAATAATAATAATAATAATAATAATAATAATAATAATAATAATAATATATTTGTTTGACCAGTCATATGACCATTTCAAAGTGCAACATAAATAAAAATAAGGCAAAAAGGATGGGAGGACGGCAGCTGACCTTCTGTTTTCCGTCAAAATCTTATTTTCCTGATTCTTCTTTTAGGAAATGTGCTCTTTTCTTGATAGCTTTCAGGATAAAAAGGCTTACTCTGATTATGGTGGATCTTTCTTGTCTTTGCAAGAGGACTGTCAGAAGATCATTTCTGTTGGGGGACCTAAAATTAGATAGTAATGGATGTAAATATCTGTGTTGAAGTTCAGCATATGCTGGGCAGTCAATCAAAAAATGTTTGATACCTTCTCCCCAGACACAAAATCTCTCATTTCTTGGGATGTTACAGTAGCGACCAGTTTGCATCATAATACCGAGTTGTTCAAACCTGGCCCTGGTGTATATTCTTCTTAAGGGTAACGGAACTGGAATAGTCAAATAGTGTCCAAGAAATATAAATAGATCTGGATAACTGCAAGCTCTAGTAGGGTGTTTACAAAAACAGTATCTACCTTGGGTCTCCCTAGTAAGGGTACAGGTGACTGCTTGTATTTCTGCACACACAACATATGGTGAGAACAGTTAGGATACTTTTTTCCTAGTTTAAAAAGTGGCTTAGCACATGACAGCTCTGCTCACAAACAAACAAACATCTTCCCTGTTGACAGGATTCCCTTCTGTCCCTGGATCAAAAGGAAAGGTTGCCTTGGCTGGTATACAGACTAAGGAAATTATTTTTTGGAGTACAACATCCAAAATGCTCAGCTAGTTGTAATTTTTTGCATTTGTAATGTAAAATCAAAGGGATACAGCTAATCTAAGTCCAATTTGGAGTGGACTCCTTGAAGTGCACGGGTCTGTAATTAGTCTGATAAACAAATCAGCAGAGTTAAACTACTGAGTAGGGACTCACTTTAGATTTAGCTCCCCAATCACAACTTTTTCACATTCATTAAAATGTACAGGTTTGAATACCATGTGATGTAAATCAATTTGTCTTTGGAATTAGCCATAATAACGAACAATTTGTTTTGTTTTGTACCAGGTGTACCAGGAATAGTAGTAGCTTCCACATGGATTTACCTCCCCTCTTAAAGACATGTCTCATTTTAGGGCAGATATTCATCCCCCTTGGTTGGATCACAGGCTGCCCTGGTCTTTCCATCTTCAAAATGCTTTCAGAGAATTGCACATATAAAGTAAAGGTAAAGGTTTTCCCCTGACATTAGGTCCAGCTGTGTCCAACACTGGGGGTTAGTGCTCATCTCCATTTCTAAGCCGAAGAGCCAGAGTTGGCCGTAGACACCTTCAAGGTCATGTGGCCAGCATGACTGCATGGAGCGCCATTACCTTCCCAGTACCTATTGATCTACTCACATTTGCATGTATTCGATCTGCTAGGTTGGCAGAAGCTGGGGTTAACAGCAGGAGCTCACTCCGCTCCCCGGATTCGAACGGCCAGCCTTTTGGTCAGCAAGTTCAGCAGCTCAGTGGTTTAACCCGCTGTGCCACCGGGGGCTCCAATTACATGTGCTATGAAATTATTATTATTATTATTTTATTATGACACAGCAAACAAGATAGATATGCTGGATTTCGTATCACAAAGTCACAAGTCGAACACTTCCCAAGTGTCTAGGACTGTGTGATGTATTTTCGGATGATGCATGCAGATCCCAGTAGGGTGGCCTTTTGCAGTTGGCAGATCATAATTTTGTCAATGTCTATTGTTTCCAAATGCCAGCTGAGATCTTTTGGCACGGCACCAAATGTGCCAATCACTACCGGGACCACCTGCACTGGTTTCTGCCAGAGTCCTTGAAATTCAATCTTGAGGTCCTGATAGTGGCTGAGTTTTTCCTGTTGTTTTTCGTCAATGCGACTGTCACCTGGGATTGCAACATCAATGATCCAAACCTTGTTCTTTTCCACAACTGTGATGTCTGGTGTGTTGTGTTCCAGAACTTTGTCAGTCTGGATTCGGAAGTCCCACAGTATCTTTGCGTGCTCATTTTCCAATACTTTTGCAGGTTTGTGATCCCACCAGTTCTTTGCTGCTGGGAGGTGGTACTTGAGGCATAAGTTCCAATGAATCATTTGGGCCACATAGTTGTGCCTCTGTTTGTAGTCTGTCTGTGCGATTTTCTTACAGCAGCTGAGGATATGATCAATGGTTTCGTCGGTTTCCTTGCACAGTCTGCATTTTGGATCATCAGCTGATTTTTCAATCTTGGCCTTAATTGCATTTGTTCTGATGGCTTGCTCCTGGGCTGCAAGGATCAGGCCTTCTGTCTCATTATTATTATTATTATTATTATTATTATTATTATTATTATTATTATTATTATTATTATTATTTTGCTTTTCCAATGGCATTTTTTAATGTATTCTGTTACCAATAGCAGTCTGTTTTATCTGTTACATGCATGGTACTTAACAATTATGAAATCTATAAATGAGACCTTTTTAAACTTATCAAATATCCTATTGCTTTAAACAAGAGGGAAAAAGACAAGGAAGTAGTAGATGAAAGTCAATAAGGAAACAGGATATTAGGCAAGTGAAACAGTGACACATACCATTATTATTTATTTTATTAGATTACTGTCCTTTTACCTAGACCACGTCAGTTTAAGTAAATCTGTCCCAGCTCTAGGGACTTACTTTGTGGTACCGGTGTTCTAGTAATTGCTTATAATTAGCAGTATCTCAATCTCTGCCACTCTGTCAGGGCTTTGCTGTGATTAGTAAAATGGTAACTTTTATGGTGAGTGGTTCAGTTGGTAGCTTGGGAAGAGAATACTGCCCCAAGTGTGGCGTGCAAAATAATAACTGCAGTGAGATGATTGGCATGCCTTGAGCAGAGTTGTAACATAGAGAGGTCTCCCAATACTCAAAATCCCATTATGTTTAAATATGGGAACATCACATTTTCAAAGGTTTACATTCCTTGTTACATACCTCTGAATTGGTTGCTGACTTGCATTACAAACATCTGAGAGAAACTGAAACATGGAATTTTAGTCATATTTTTCAAAGCCAGAAGGGCTTTCATGACTATTCGTCTTCACGTTCGAAATATTTCACAGATGTTGTAGAAGAGTCATAGGCTGAATCCATACCTGTAAAATAATGTGTCTTTACTTCAACCCCCGTTCCTTGGATTTCAATGCTAAATCACAAATTGGGAGTAGAGAGGGGAGAGAAATAAGTCAAGGGAAGCTTTTTCTTATTTTTAAGGCCCACCAAATTCAACTTGCTCCGTGTAAGCTGAAGAAGAAATGCCAGAAGGAGTGATGCGAGGCTCACCTCTATGTGTGTGTGTACAGAAGAGGACAAATTCAAACAAGTAACCTGTCAGACCCGAGGCAGCGGGGCACCAAGAACCATACACGGAGGCCAATTTCTATCTAATATCTTTATTAAGTAAATATATAAAAGTAATAAAAACAAGTGAAGAATATAGTTCAGAAGCAGACCTTTCAAATGAGGTCAAATATAGTCCAAAAATGTATTGTCCAATAAATGATATTAGAGTTCAAAGTTTTAATCCAATAACCGAAACACACACTATTGCCAAGCAATAGTGTGGGGAAATGCCAGAGTCTTAGGAGTCCTAGGTAGCTTGACAACAAGGCTGGATACAATCTTGATTCTTTAAACAAGGTCCGTGACTAGGAACAAGGCAAACAGTGATTCTTTGAATAAGGTCCGTGGTTAAAAAACAAGGCAAGGCAAATCTTGAATACTTGATCCGGAAAGCAAGGAACTGGGGTTACAAAGTCCAAACACGATCTTACTCCTGAAGCTGCTCTGTTGACTCCGCAACAATTCTCCCGTGTCAGGCACCTATATTGGGGTCTCGTTTTCCCGCCAACAACCTCTTTCCCTAGAGAACGGGAAACGAAACCCAACTTTGTCCAGATGCAAGACTCCTTAGAATTTCCCAAGGGAAGCAGGTCTAATCAGCCTGTTGTTTGGCTGCAATCCGTAAACTCCTGCGATTCTGTTCCCTCACTCCTCTGTCTGCAGAATAGGACTGTCTCCTAGGGAACGGGGCGAGGAATGCCCAAGGTCTGTTTTACTGAGTTCTTGGGTACAAACATCAACATCCGGCAGGTGAAAAGATTCCGGCTCTTGTTGAACCGGCGAAAACCCCATGTTTTCGTCTTCATCTGTCACGATGGCACTAGGAACAGGACTACAAGGCCCATGAGGCATCACATAACCAAACAAATAAGTGGAAACAAAGAACTTTCCTCCTTAGTATTTATTTATTTACAGTATTTATATTCCGCCCTTCTCACCTCAAAGGGGACTCAGGGCGGATCACATTATACACACATAGGGCAAACATTCAATGCCCATAAACACATCAAACCGAGACAGAGACAGACAGACGCAGAGGCAATTTAACCTTCTCCTGAAGGAATGTTCGATTCTGGCCACAGGGGGGAGCAGCTGCTTCATCATCCACTTCCTCATTCCAACGTTGTAAATTAGTTAAACTTGCCTCCCCACTTTTATAAGTGGTACCTTATTTCCTACTTGATAGATGCAACTATCTTTCGGGTTGCTAGGTCAGCAACAAGCAGGGACTATTTTTTATTTTTAATTGACGGGTGCTCACCCTGCCATGGGCTGGCCTCGAACTCATGACCTCATGGTCAGAGTGATTTATTGCAGCAGGCTGCTCACTAGCCTGCGTCACAGCCCGGCTGGTGCCCCAGTGCGTCCCTTCTTTGAGTTGAGAAAAGGGAGATTTGGAGAATTAAGAAGTTGGTTGAAAGGAGCTTGGAAAGGAGCTGGAAGGTGCTGGGGAATAGAGACATTGACTGATATAGGAATACATGCCCTCCCTGGGGATGGTTCATGAGGTTTCCTCTCCCTATTAATTATGGAAGGAGTCCTCCGACTTTTGAAGCTGAGTTCTTTAGACCGTTGAGGAGTGGACTATAGTTTGAAGGGAAAAAAAGAACGAATTCCTATGCACACTGCACATATCTTATTTGTAGTGCAAAAATATGAAAGAACATTATAATATTTAAAATGAAGAACAACATAAACTTACCAGTATTTCAATGGGAAGTGTGGGCCTGCTTTTGGCTGATGAGATAGTCAGTTAATTAGGATTGTTGTTGTTGTGTGCCTTCAAGACGTTTCAGACTTAGGATGATCCTAAGTATAATGTTTGCTGCTGCTCAGTCGTTTAGTCGTCTCCGACTCTTTGTGACCTCATGGACCAGTCCACGCCAGAGCTCCCTGTTGGCTGTCACTGCCCCCAGTTCCTTCAAGGTCAAGCCAGTCACTTCAAGAATACCGTCCATCCATCTTGCCCTTGGTCGGCCTCTCTTCCTTTTTCCTTCCATTTTCCCCAGCATCGTGATCTTTCCCAAGCTTTCCTGTCTTCTCATGATGTGGCCAAAATACTTCAACTTTGCCTCTAATATCCTTCCCTCCAGTGAGCAGCCGGGCATTATTTCCTGGAGGATGGACTGGTTGGATCTTCTTGCGGTCCAAGGCATTCTCAGGATTTTCCTCCAGCACCAAAGTTCAAAAGCGTCTATCTTCCTTCGCTCAGCCTTCCTTATGGTCCAGCTCTCGCAGCCAAAGGTTACTATGGGGAATACCATTACTTTCACTATGCGGACCTTCGTTGCCAGTGTGATGTCTCTGCTCTTCACTATTTTGTCAAGGTTGGCCATTGCTCTCCTCCCAAGAAGTAAACGTCTTCTGATTTCCTGGCTGCAGTCTGCATCTGCAGTGATCTTCGTGCCTAGAAATATAAAGTCTGTCACTGCCTCCACGTTTTCTCCTTCTATTTGCCAGTTATCAATAGGTGTAGTTGCCATGATCTTAGTTTTCTTGACGTTTAACTGCAACCCAGCTTTTGCACTTTCTTCTTTCACCTTGGTGATAAGGCTCCTCATTTCCTCCTCACTTTCGGCCATCAGAGTGGTATCATCTGCATACCTAAGGTTGTTAATGTTCCTTCCAGCAATTTTAACTCCGGCCTTAGATTCCTCAAGCCCTGCAAGTCGCATGATGTGTTCTGCATACAAGTTGAATAGGGAAGGTGAAAGTATACAGGCCTGCTGCACTCCTTTCCCAATCTTGAACCAGTCTGTTGTTCTGTGATCTGTTCTTACTGTGGCTACTTGGTCGGGTGGAGCAAATGACCTTTGAGGGTTGCATCTGCCCCGTGGGACTTAGTTTGGGGACCCCTGATTTCAGATGATTCCCTAACATCCCCACCCATGTCCACTTTAAAATCTATCAAAATCTCTGTCCCTCCTGCTGCAGCTTACAGGCAGAGTGGATGACATTGAGCTCAGTTTAAGGGCAGGAAAACCCAATAGCAGTTACCGTATCTGATGGGGCAGAGCCCCTGGTGGCACAGTGAATTAAACCCTTGTGCCAGCAGGACTGATGACTTGAAGGTTGGGTTGCAGACCTGAAGGTTGCCGGTTCGAATCCAGCCAGGGGAGAGCGCAGATGAGCTCTCTCTATCAGCTCCAGCTCCATGCGGGGACATGACAGAAGCCTCCCACAAGGATGTTAAAAATATCAAAACATCTGGGCGTCCCCTGGGCATCGTCCTTGCAGATGGCCAATTCTTTCACACCAGAAGCGACTTGCAGTTTCTCAAGTCACTCCTGACATAGGAAAAAAAAACCCTGATGGGGTGAAAGTGGAATGAAGCATCCCCCACCTTCAAGAAAGGAAAGGGCTAGTATATGTGACAGAAGTCAGTTTTAAGAGGATATGAAGAGGGGAAGAAGGGACAGGGAAAAGATGTTTAATTTTACATCCACACATAAACACATACAAGATGGAGAGGTCTTCGATTAAAGAGGGAAAACACTGAAATCATAGTATACACACTAAGGTTTTTCACTCAATCTGACTCGGAAGTGCTAAGATCAGCTAGCCAAGCAAACCAAATCTTAAAACAAAATAAAACCTTATACAGTAGAGTCTCACTTATCCAACACTCGCTTATCCAACATTTTGGATTATCAACGCATTTTTGTGGTCAATGTTTTCAATACATCGTGATATTTTGGTGCTAAACTCGTAAATACAGTAATTACTACGTAGCATTACTGCGTATTGAACTACTTTTTCTGTCAAATTTGTTGTACAACATGATGTTTTGGTGCTTAATTTGTAAAATCATAACCTAATTTGATGTTCAATAGGCTTCTCCTTAATCTCTCCTTATTATCCAACATATTCGCTTATCCAACGTTCTGCCGGCCTGTTTATGTTGAATAAGTGAGTTGATATTCAACTGTAGTTGAATATGGATTCATCTTTCTCATACACAGGTATTTTTTTAAAAAAAGAAATGAAACTAGATAAAAGTCCAGAAGAGGGAGCTCTTTATCAAAACAAGACTAGACTTGCCAGAAATTTACAATATTTCATACTTCCCACTCCAAAATAGATAAGCATGAATATGATATTTCAGACAAATCTCTGGATAACAAATTTCTAGGTGAAGTCAAAGATTTCCAAGAACACACCCCAATATATAATTTGATGATTGGGATCACTGTGATTAACAGAAATGTGACCTGGTTCCTTTCTTTCACATAGAAATGTGGGAAAATCCCAAGTATGGCTGAAGGGCATGGCATTTGTGTCATCCATATTACAATGCAAAATGACCCTACCAGCCCATCCTGAAACAAACAAAAAGTAAACTCACAAAAACATTAATTAATGTTAGTACAGTAGAGTCTCACTTATCCAATGTTCTGTATTATCCAACACAGTCCGCCTTTTAGTAGTCAATGTTTTTGTAGTCAATATTTTCAATACATTGCGATGTTTTGGTGCTAAATTAGTAAATACATCTATTACTACATAATCTTACCGTGTATTGAACTGCTTTTTTTGTCGATGTGTTGTAAAACATGATGTTTTGGTGCTTAATTTGTAAAATCATAACGTAATTTGATGTTTAATAGTCTTTTCCTTAATCCCTCATTATCCAACATTTTCACTTATCCAACGTTTTGCCGACCTGTTTATGTTGGATATGCGAGACTCTACAACTTTTTAAGTCTACCTATTAGTAGCTCTATCACTGAGTTTTCATAGCAAGATTAATATAAGGAAATATGCCATTGTCTTCCTCTTTGGTTGAAAAAGTTAAGGTTGTTCAACCAAAGGTAATTCAGTGGTTTTTCATGACTGGGTAGATATTTGAATCCTGGTCTCCTGACAGGATGTTTTTAAAAGGAATTGCTATCAAATATCTGTTTATCTATGGAAAAGGTTGCACACATCAATATCCTTGTAATTTGTCTTATCTTGTACAACACTAGAAAATACAAGAGCTGAAAAATTAAAATCCCCAGAACTCTTATCAAAGTGTAGAAAGTTATAACAACACACCTGGGCTGGTATTACAAAACATATATATTGTGGATTATTTTTACTTTTGGTTTGCGACCAGGATTGGATGTCCATTTGGATGTACAACTGTTATTTAAAAATTCTTTGTTCCTCAAAGACCATTATACCACACTGACTCTCATGAATGATATTAAATGTTGGTTGGATACTAAAGTAAAGTCACTGATTACAAAACCAGGACTAGATCATCCATTTCTCTTGGCACTGTTTCTTTTTTAAAGAAATAAAGTCTATTTGGGGGGGGGGGGGGGATGGAGGCTCCAGTTAAACAATACTCTGTCTCCTCTCCACACCAGTTCCCAGGCTGCAGTGAAAAAATGTAAATGCATAAAATGCATAAAAAGCTATTCAGAATGTAAAAGAAAAGATATTTTAAGTTCATGCAAGATTGATCACAATTTGATTGATCAAACATTTGGATCCTACATGCTGATGGAAAGACACAAATTGACGCACCTCAGAATAGTTCACCTTGCTATTGACACCAAGCCACACACAGAAGATAGTTTTTTGTAGTTTTATTGAGCAAAGCAGTATGTATGTATGTATATATATATATGTATGTATATATATATATATATATATATATATATATATATATATGTTTCCCCTGACGTTAAGTCCAGTCATGTCTGACTCTGGGGGTTGGTGCTCATCTCCATTTCTAAGCCGAAGAGCCGGCATTGTCCGTAGACACCTCCAAGGTCATGTGGCCAGCATGACTGCATGGAGCGCTGTTACCTTCCCGCTGGAGCGGTACCTATTGATCTACTCACATTTGCATGTTTTCGAACTGCTAGGTTGGCAGAAACTGGAGCTAACAGCGGGCGCTCACTCTGCTCCCCGGGTTTGAACCTGGGATCTTTCAGTCTGCAAGTTCAGCAGCTCAGCGCTTTAACACACTGAGCCACCGGAGGCTCAGTGTGTGTGCTTTGATATTGCCTATATATATATGCGATATCAAAGCAGGCAAAAATATAGTTCCCAAAGTAGTTGTAAAATAGAGTCTTTAAATCGAATGGCTCATAGGCAAAAAGCAAGAGCCTATTCCCAAAGATACAATAGTCCACAGGTTACTAAGGATTCACAAGCAGGAGAACTTCCAAAGCATGAAGACATAAACCATCCACTCTGTTGAAGCGAGAATTTGCTTTGACAGAGGTTTGTCTCCCAACACACAGTTTTAAAAGCAACCCAAAAAGGCATTTCTCTTCCCTTCAGTGGCCTCCCGATTTCCAGCTAATCTCAGTCTACGCGGAGGCATTCCTTTCCATTGCAAATGATCTGCCCGAGATAGCAATGGAACTTCTTGAGTGTCAAGGCCAAACAACTCATTATCTTGCACCTGAACAGGAGCCTGAGACAAATCAAGCTCATTATTTCCTATGGGAATGTCTCCCTGGTTTTCATCTGTGACAGGCCGGTACAGGAGTTCATCCACAGGCTGCACTTTTGAACCAGCCTGTGTAACTCCATGATTCCCCATCCCCAGGACATCATCCTGGAATTCATCCTGCATCCCATCATCTGCTGACTCCTGCATCTGTAACCCAAAATCCCCTTCCTCATCTTCACTCTGGCTCTGCTGCTGCTGAGGCACAACACAAATGAAGATATTGATTTATTTTATTTATTTATTTCCAACATTTATATCCCACCCTTCTCACCCGAGGGGACTCAGGGTGGCTTACAACAATGGCAGTAATTCGATGCCTACACAAAATCAAAATTACACAGTACATAAAATCAATTAAATGCAAAAGAGCTCCTAAGTTATAACAAGCTTTTTGTGTCAGAGAACCAGGGTCCATCTACAGCAGTGATTCCCAAAGTGAGCGCTACCACCCCCTGGTGATGGCCACAGGTGAATAATACATATATCTTTCTATTTAATTGCTATTAAAATTAAAAATAATAATTTCCAGGGGGCGCTGAGAAATATTTTTTCTAGAAAGGGGGCGCTAGGCCAAATACGTTTGGGAATACGTTGATCTATAGGTTAGAATTAATGCAGTGTGACAGCATTTTAACTGTCATGGCTCAATGCTATGAAATCTTGGCAAACGTAGTTTGGTGAGGCTCCAGCACTCTTTGGCAGAGAAAGCTAAAGACCTTATAAAACCATGACATCCATCATTGGCTAACATTGAGCCATACTTTGAATGCCATTTCCTGCTTCTTGGCAGAAGGTTGGACTGGGTTGCCTATGAGGTCTCTTCCAACTCTATGATTCTATGGCACTTAAAAGTGTTTCAAACGGCATTAATTCTACAGTGTAGCTATTCCCCCAGTGTGCTGTAGTGGTTTGAAAGTTGGAATACGACTCTGGAGAGACAAGGGTTTAAATTCCTACTTGGGCCATGGAAATTCACGGGGTGACTTTTGATATGTCCCCCTCTCAGCTTTAGAAGAAAGCCATGTGAGACCATCTTGGGTTGCTGTATGTTGAAAGTAAATTGAGGGCACACAACAATAACAACTGGGTCAGAATATAAGATACACCCATGATTAACGTGGTACATGACATATTTGAGGTACAACATCCATGCCTTATTTGGAGGAATTTGTAAGCACTTGAAATATATTTCTTGAAATATAAATTCTGAAGAAACTTAGAATTTCTCTTTCTTTTTTTAAAGGCAGTTCAAAAGCTGGTAACAAAAGATAAGTCCTTTGTGGTGTTCTGATAGCTTGTATCTGTATGATGCTTCAAGATTTCAATGGTATCACTGAGTTGGAGGAACCCTAAAGACCATCTGGTGCAGAGATTTTAGAGCCAGAGGACCCCCAACAAAGGGCTGTTCCTGGATTCTTCTACTTGAATACTATGAGCAAAAATGACTAAAAAATACATAAGTAATTTGTTTGCCTACTGAATTGTTATATACTGTTATCAAAGTTCTCCTAAGCATCCTAGGATACTGAAAGAACAGTGCAATCCATGAAACATCTATTGTCAGTGTGGCACTGACAGGTACCACTGACAGTCTATAGGATGGCAACTGCGAATTCCAGGAGCAACTTTCTTGCTTTTCCTTCTTATTGCTGCAACAGCTTACGTGGCAACTCTGAGCTGAAAAGAAGAAAGAGAAGGAAAGATAATACCCACATATTTTCCTCTCCTCCTCTGGGTTCTGGTATGAATTTAGCCAAAGTGAAAGGCAAGGAATAATAGCAATGATGGTGCAGAGGTGAACATGCTTAGGGAGCACTCATCTTTATCATACCTGAGGGCACTCAAAACCAGAAATAACATTGCCTGGCATGTCCAATATAATGCTGTGGTGGCACAATGTGTTAAAGAGCTGAGCTGCTGAACTTGCAGACCGAAAGATCCCAGGTTCAAATCCTGGGAGTGGAATGAGCGCCCGCTCTTAGCCTCAGCTCCTGCCAACCTAGCAGTTCGAAAATATGCCAATGTGAGTAGATCAATAGGTACCGCTCCAGCGGGAAGGTAACGGCTCTCCATGCAGTCATGCCGGCCACATGACCTTGGAGGTGTCTACGGACAACGCCGGCTCTTGGGCTTAGAAATGGAGATGAGCACCAACCCCCAGAGTCGGTCACAACTGGACTTAACATCAGGGGAAACCTTTACCTTTACCTTGTGCTTCAGAATTAGGAAACGAGTTTATTTGCGCCATAGCTGCTATTTAAAACCTCTTCGATTTGGTAAAATATGATTAATAAAATTCAAAATTGATTTCCGTTACTTTCAGTTACTTAAAAAAGAAAACACCGAATAAAACACATTCTCCTCCCGTCCATATAATTGGTGCCTCAATACTCACAGCAGAGAACAAGGTACAGCACTACCCAGCCTGTGGACCATGTAATCTTCTTCTTCCATCATTTCTGAAGCCAAACCGCATAAACTAAATATTACAGACCTTATAACACAGTCAAATGCCCTGTTTCTGATGCCCTTTGGCTACTTGTGTTTACGGGTATTATCACATGATGCACTGTCTGTTTTGTTGGAAATCCAATGTGCATACAAAGGATCTGCCACACGTGGCTTTTGTACAATGGGTGGGAATCGACTTCACTTGTCTCTAATTTCTCCATGCACATCAGATACATGTTATTTTGTGTGTGATCATACTCCCATATGCAGTTCATTTGCAGACTGCTGTATGTGCCAGTGATGTGTCTTTTGGGGCAGGTTTTGGGGGTCGGTCTCTTTCCATCGCTCAATTCTCCTTTGCTGAAACAGTCAGCAGTCCACTTCCAGTGGCAGTTAAAGAAAAGACCATAAGTAAAGCCATAAATGTTTGGCAAGCAAGTGACCTGTTGCTTAGAATCTCGTACTGAAAGGTAAGATTATCCTTATTTGGATAGACGAAGAGGCCAAGCATCTTGAATGGCTGACATTGAAATCACAATAACAGTGCATCAGACTGTCCCGAAGGATGAATGAATATACACACCTTATTGTTACAATAAATGAAAAGCTGTGTAGTCAATTTTCTTTGTTCTGCGAGTTAATTTTTTTCGAAAAGTACTGTTTTAGGGTTTTATAAAAAATCTCTGTGAAATCAATGCCATGTTTCTGTTCCAAAAGAGCTCATGAGATTGCCTGAAAAACTCAGTAATAATTGAAAGAACCCCCTATTGCCAAAAGACAACCAGTTAACTTTCTTAATATAAAACTTGTCAGTCTTTTATGAGGCTACAAATCAGTTTCAAACAATTGAAAACCAAATGCCTTTTTGAAAAATGCCTTTCTCTATTTTTTAAAAAAGAAAACCTCTTGTATCACAACAGATCAAGCCCTGGAGAAGGAAATGCTAAGAGAGACGCCATCTCTCTCTTCCCAGCACCTGGTTCGCTCTTTCAAAAATGATTACAGGGCGCATTTATTGAGAAGAGCTATGCATCATTCCATTAGATACAGAATCTATAGAGTAACTGTGCTGGAGAGATTAAGAAAGCTGCCTTTATGGGGAATAAGAATAAAGAATCCCCAGATATGGGAAACATTATGCATCTTAGATTAATGCATGTTGTGTTCCTCGTCTTAAAATAGTTGCTTTTGTCAAAACAGCCTCTTTTAATATTTACATGCAAAAACATTCACAATAACAGGCTCAGCCCAGTGTTGTACATTCTAGTCTTCAATAGGCCATGGACCCAAAGGAGCTGCGGTATAAATGGGCGCACCTCTAACATTCATCGATAGGAGTCTTGCCCAATTACATCAAAGACTGGTTTGATTTATAACCAGAAAACAGTTATAGCATGCAAATGTCATTTGAAGGGTGCTACTGTGAAAGTGTTTACTCTTGTAAACTCAAACATTTGGTGTTTGTTAAACATTTTGTACCTTGATCCTGAGTTCCCGTATTCAAAATTTTTCTCTGTTTCCTTTATCATTTGGATAAGACAATATGCTGTGCTTCCTTTGCACTGAGATCCACACTACTAATAACTTCTGTCCTCTCCTAAAGTTACTCCTGTATTGTTACTGCCATTAAGGTGAGGAAACTAATTGAAGACAATAAAAAGAAAAGAGGGAAAGAAAAAAATGTTGTGGCATCTTTAAGACAAATATGTTTTTATTTCAGCCCTACCTTTTGTGGCTATAAACCCACTTCTTCAGAAGCAGTACAAATTGATATCAAGGCCTCAAGTAGGTTGCAGACAATGTATCTCTAGGGACCTCATCACATGGAGGTCCTTGATATGGGGGACAGCGGGGGAATCCGTAAGGCAGTGGGGCATATGTCAGGACACAGACTCCTCTTAAAGTGCCATACGCACAAGTAGTATTAACAAATGTTTATTTATTGAAGTATTGAACTCAAAAACACTTAACTTCAGTATTATAAACAAAAGGAAAACGTTTCTGCTTCAAATAAAGCACTTTAACAGGAACAGAGAGATAATCCGGATTATCTAGCCTGATAATCTGGTTTAAATACAGTCAAAAGCAAACCCCACGCTATGCTATGGCACACAGAGTCAAAAAAGAGCCAAATGCTCTCAAAACAAAGCCAGAAGTCAAGCCTAGTTCAAAAGGCACAAAGGAAGCCAAAAACACCAATTCAAAGGGGCAAACGCTGTTGTTGTCAAAAAGCAAGCTGAATTCAGGAGCCAGTGGAAGCCAGGAATGCCAAACCAGAAACGCTGAAGTGGAGATAAACGGAGCTGTTGTCAGGAAGCAAACCGGAGTCAGGAGCCAGAAACACAAAGCCAGAAACGCCAAAGCAGGAAACGCTGAAGCAGGAGCAAACAATGTCGTTATCAGGAAACGGACCGGAGTCAGGAGCCAGAAACGCCAAACGGAACGCCAAAGCAGGGATGCCAAAGCAGGAATGCCAAAGCAGTCATCAAGCAGGAACACCAAAGCAGGAAGTAATCCGGATACAGGAACACACAAAGCTGTACAGCCAGGACCCAAGGAAACAGGCAGCGACAAAGCAACGTCCCAAAAGACATCTTGCCTTCTGCAAGGAGCCTCCATTTCCAATTCCACTTTTAACTTACTCCTCGGAGCCTGATGATGATGAGGTCTCCACCCTCCATCATTAACCACAGCTGATCTTAATCTCATATGTGCACCTCGCCCATCAGCCCTCCAACTATTCCATCTTTGGTCAAGACTTAGATCTCCCCATGTCCCTGGCGTATCAGCAGTTTGCCAGTCTTCTGATGCACCCTGAGAAACTGGTTCTGTACACACATTTACTTGAGTCCAGTCTGCAGTATCTTCCATCCCACTCCCAGACCCATCATCCCCGGAAAAACCCTCAAACATTTCATCTTCCGTGGGAGCAGTAAGTATTTCCCGGATCTTCTTCCTTTCCTTCTCCTCATCAGACTCTTGCTACCGAGTTGACCTCTTAGTTCCTTTACTCTCTGTCAATTCATCATCCTCTAGCATCTCCTCTTCCTCACTAGAGAATCCCTCAAACGTTTCATCCTCAGAAGGAACCATAAGTATTTCACGAATCCATTTTACCTGCTGTTCCTCATCAGACCCCTGCTCCCTATTGCCCCTTTTCCTCCTACTAGCTGTAATACCAGAACTGCCCCTTGGCTCAACTACAACACATATCATGGGACAGTGGGCCAAATCCTTCCAGCACACCACATCACCTGCTTGCCCTTCATACATCAGAAAGCATACCTTTTTGGAGTGTTCCCATGCAGTCCCCATAATTTCCTATATGAACATGAGTAGTCTCCCATGTTCAAAATTCCACCTTGTAGAACAATTCACTGACACAGCTATTACAGAGCCCTTCCAGAAGTAGCTGTACATCATGAGATGAGATCCGGTGGCCTCTGGCCTATTGGCGTGAGCAAAGTGTTCTATGATGGAGAATTTCCCCCATGTGATGAGATCATAGAATTATTAGGGATGTCATTCCACAAGGGAGGAAAATGGGCTGAATAGTCTTCTTTCTGTGGCGTTTCATGGGGCTCTATCACAAAGGGGAAGAGAGATCACGGACACTGACAATTATAATTAAGGCAGGGCAGACCTTTCCACACACGTAAAAGATCCCACCCCTGTGCCTACAATATGATAGCAGGACGATGATGGTTATGTATTAGGGTAAAGTGAACCCTGCTTGTCTTTTAAACTTTGTCTTGAATTAAAGCTGCCACCAACCTAATAGGTTTTAGGAATTTTCCAAGGTATTTATTTTATTTATTTACAACATTTATACCCCGTCCTTCTCACCCAAGGGGACTCAGGGTAGCTTACAAAAATTGGCAAAATTTAATGCCCAAAATGCAATCATAAAAACAAAACAATATAAACAGATCTATTAATATCATTGTTAAAACACATTATAAAAACCTTAAAAACGTATATATAATTAATTCCATTCATCCGAGATCCTCATGCTTCATCCTTAAATCAGGCCATGTCAACTTTGTCATTTACTCATCAAAAGCTTGGGCACATAACCATGTTTTCACGGCCCTTCTGAATCCCAGCAGGGTAGGAGCCTGTCGGATATCTCCAGGGAGGGCGTTCCACAGCCGGGAAGCCACCACTGAGAAGGCCCTGTCCCTCGTTCCCACCAGCCACGCCTGTGAGGCAGGTGGGACTGAGAGCAGGGCCTCTCCAGATGATCTTAGTGATCTTACTGGTTCATAGGAGGAGATACGTTCGGACAAGTAGATAGGGCCAGAACCGTTTAGAGCTTTATAGGTCAAGACCAGCACTTTGAATTGGGCTCGGTAGCATATCAGCAGCCAGTGGAGCTGGCTTAGCAGGGGGGTGTGCACTCCCTGTAAGCTGCCCCGGTTATTAATCTGGCTGCCGTACGTTGTACTAGTTGGAGCTTCCGGGCCGTCTTCAAAGGCAACCCCACGTAGAGCTCGTTGCAGTAGTCCAAATGAGATGTAACCAGAGCGTGGACCACCGTGGCCAAATCAGACCTCCCAAGGAACGGGCACAGCTGGCGCAGAAGTCTGAGTTGTGCGAATGCTCCCATGGCCACCGCCGAGACCTGGGTATTTGAGGTAAACTGCTCCTACTCCTGCCAACACTGCTTTCACCCCTGGCACCCAAACAACTGTTTATTAAGAGTTTTTTCTGTAGTAACTGGATGTTACTAATGATGGAACTATCACAAAGGCTTGACGATGGAATGATGCACTGTAGAGGCCTTTTGACAGTTAAATAGAATAAGATTTATTTATTTTAAAACAGACAACCAACCACTCCTGAGAGGTACAAAAAAGCGTGATTTGTTACAAAAGCACTTCAGCTTGAATTGGCTGCTTGTTCAGTTCTCTTCACTTTGTTATAGACAGATCTAAACAAACCGATCTAACTGTTATTAACAAAACCTTCGCTCTATTTCAGAGAATAGTGATGAGTTTGACTAAACTTTCTAGTTAGCCCCTGGGTTCTTAACTAACACTACCTTAGAATTCTTCCTGTTAACTAACCCGGCCTGGAGAGTCAATCTCTTGTGCTAACTCTCACAAGAAATCAAACTGCTGTCTGACTTTTTCCTATCAACTCACAGCACTCCGCTCTCTCCCTGTGAACTCCACACCTTCATACACCAGCTCTCTCTCTGACCTCTCCACTTCCCACCTTCTCCTCTTCTTTTACTCTCGGCCCCTCCCCACTCCTCTGGCCAATCCTAGGAGTCTCCTAACTCCTCCCCTTTTCCAACCTTCCTAACTCAAGATGGCTGCCTCCCTGGCATTCTCTCCCAACATGGAGGCCTGCCATACAGTTATCCAGGCTCCCCTTCCGGCCTACCAGGTAAGATTCTCTACAAGCTCCTTCTTTAAGAAGATGGAGAATTTACTCACCCCCATCACACAGGATTGCCAACTCTCATTTCTAGCTAAACCAGTGATTTCCAAAGTGCGTGCTACCGCCCCCTGGTGGGCGCTGCAGCAATCCAGGGGAGCGGTGATGGCCACAGGTACATATATGTTTCTGTTTAATTGCTATTAAAATTTTTAAAAAATTAATTTCCATGGTGCTGAGTAATATTTTTTCTGGAAAAGGGGCGGTAAACCAAATAAGTTTGGGAACCACTGAGCTAAACCATTTCAAGGTTTCCAGCACATTTTTAAAAAAGAGGTATCCTATTTGAAACACCACTTTTCATGGGTTTGTTCCCCTGAAGCCACTATACCAGTGATGGCCAACCTATGACACGCGTGTTAGCACTGACACGCCTAACCATTTTTGCTGACACACTGCCGCATGCAGATTGATTGGATGACTAATGTCTTTTGTGGCCAAATTTGGTGTGATTTGGTCCAGTAGTATTGTTGTTTACTCCATGGGAATTATGCACATATCAATCATTCTATTATTATTGTAGTATATTATTATATTATTACTATTATATTATTATTATATTATTCATTATTCATGACTACATTGAAACTAGAATAGAGATAAATCAGTGTAGAAACTGCAAGAGGTACCATAGATTGTTGTACATGGAAATAGTGGTAGTAAATAGTTTTTGATTTCTTAAATACAGTTATATATTACAATTATATTTTTTGTTATTTAAACTATATATATTGTGAAATTATGTTTTTTTCTCTCTCGAAGTGACACACCACCCAAGTCATACTAGGTTTTCTGGTGAATTTTGACACACCAAGTGCAAAAGGTTGCCCATCATTGCACTATACTAAAAAAGACAGGCACACTTTTTAAAACACTTCAGTGGGACCCACGCCATCTTTAAACCACTAATGGAAACAGAATGAGTATTAGCAGACTGCCCACAAACACCCTTACTGAGTGGTCTGGACAAATCCACCAATTCCCATCACAAGGAAAAATACCAATTTTTAAGTGTTCCTCTGCACAGAGAAAGGATTGGAGTTGATTTCTACCCTTGAAATCATCCCATTTCTACACTCTGTGGAGACTGAGTGTCACAAGCAACCACCGGAAACATTTATGTGTCATTTAACGGGCCCTGTGAGAACACAGGTAGTTGTCCGTGTTCTCAGGGCTGCTTCTGATCATGCTGCTGAGACGGAGTTGGGATGGAGCCTCGCCGGAAGTAGCCCTGCGTCATGTGATGGGCTCCATCCTGGCTGTGTCTCAGCCGGGTCCTAGGATGGGCAAAAGCCCCATGTGATGAAGTTGTAAGTCATCCTCACTTATTTGTCCCCTTAAGACAACTGATATTACAGTTTTAATGGAGTAGCAGGACAGACTTGCTGGCCAGACTCGCCTAGCTCTATGAAGTTCTTATCCACCTCTTAACCACTTATTGAGCCCTTATGCATGTTCCCTTCCTCCCCATTGATGGGTTTTGGGTACAGGGCCTGCAAATCTCAACAGTGCTGCAACTTACCGTATATACTCGAGTATAAGCCAACCCGAATATAAGCCGAGGCACCTAATTTTACCACAAAAAACTGGGAAAACATTGACTCCAGTATAAGCTGAGGGTGGTAAATTTCAGAAATAAAAATAGATACTTATAAAATTACATTAATTGAGGCATCAATAGGTTAAATGTTTTTGAATATTTACATAAAGTTCAAATTTAAGATAAGACTGTCCAACTCTGATCAAATCATTATTCTCATCTTCTTCCATGTAAAGGTATTTATGTATCCTTTTAATAATAATAGAATAAAATAATACATGTAATAATAATAATAATAAATACAGGAAAATAATACATGTAATAATAAATAGAGTAAAACAATAAATGCAATAATAATAATAATAATAATAATAAGATCAGAGTGAAATAATAAATGTATTATTAATAATAAAAATAGAGTAAAATAAATGTAATAGTAGCAACAATAATAGAGAAAAATAAAATAATAAGTGCAATAATAATAATATCAGAGTGAAATAATAAATGTAATAATAATAATAATAATAATAATAATAGAGTAAAATAAATGTAATAGTAGCAACAATAATAGAGAAAAATAATAAATGTAATAATACCAATAATAATAGAGAAAAATAATAAATGTACCATATATTCTCGAGTATAAGCTGACCCAAATATAAGCCAACCAGAACCCTCACCCGAGTATAAGCCGAGGGGGGCTTTTTCAGTCTTTAAAAAAGGGCTGAAAAACTAGGCTTATATTTGAGTATATACAGTACTTGAATCTCAGGGCCATAAGGCAGTCTGGGATAAGGCATATAAATCTATTTGGCTCTGTAGTGAAATTACTTAGACAAATCAGAGTAAAGGATGAAAAGCACCCTCCCCTCAACAATACACCTGTAGTTTTATTTTAGTTCAGTTTTATTTTTTGCTCTTTGGGATGTTTGCCTGGACTTTGTATTATATTGTCATATACTACTGCAGGGACCTAATATATTTATGAATGCGACTTGCCAGACATGATAGTGATCAAACTGTTTTAAACCAACTCTTAAGCTCTTTATCTATAAAAGTCTACTATTGAGCTGTTTATGGTTAGAAATCATGTCTACTTTAAAAGTGAAGATATGATTTGAGTCAAGGTATCAAATAAATGAAATGGATCTGAAAATTGATCTTGGCACCTGATATATTGTAAGCATGTGGATTGGCATAGTTAATATTTCAGAGTATTCTTCAAGAATGGAGATGTAGCTGTGCTGTTGGGTCTATTGCACAACGTGACCATTGCACAACGTATCCTAATTTTCAGCCTTTTTAAAATACTATTTCACATCCTATCATGCAATGGGATATGCTACACTGCATGCCATTGTGCATCTTTGCAAGTTCACACAAACATTTACATATGTTAGCAATGTAGTTCTGACATAGTAAATTTACACATCATAACTTTTGAAGCGGATCTCAGTTGTACATAGGTTTTTCCCCATGGTTTATCTACCCTATCATGCACAGATGCTTCCTTGTGTCTTGTTTTCTTCTCTCTGAACAAATCTGATGCTAAAACAACGTATGGATTTTTTTCTCCCACGATGTGTAAAAGCAGTAGACATTATAATGTTGATTAGGATTGGAACCATAGCTCTCAACTCTTTACTTTATCAGTAACATGTTGCTTGTGCATTTCTTTCCTGTTTTCATGATACACACACATGTCCCATATTTCCTTGTTAAAATAATATCATTCCTAGTAATGCATTTCTTCTACATTGCACATTGCTTGTAACCACTAAACCAAAGCAACTGCTGGCTCACCATAGCCAAATATTTCCACCCATCTCAGGCTCTTGGGCCTGAATCACTGCAGGCTACAAATGCGACCACATATTTGATTTTTCTCCCATGAAAGAAAACTCTTTGATCATAATAGACTGTCATATTAGGATGAAGGCTTTCACCACAGCATGATGTTCCCTTGTTACAAGCTCATCATTTTCCTGGAATCATATCTAATAGTAGAATGGAACCTTCATAATAATATTTCTTCAATTAATTGTTGATAATGGAAATCATTCCAACTAATTTTCCCCATTTTCTCTTTTGTCCCAAGTCCCATATTTAATTTGTGTATTGCAATATTATTTGCTTAGCATTTCAACAGAGCTATGTGAATCGGAGTAAGTTAAGATGCAAACGGTGTGTTATATGCTAATATATGTAAGTGTACCTGTCAAAAATCTACATCAGGAATGGGGCAAATTTATACCAGAAAAGTGGCAGAGTAGGGCGAAGGGCACCGCATTGCCTCCAAGCAACTTACTCCTATGCTGTTTAACACAGGTGTATCATGAAATAAATCCATATTGGCTACTAGTAGGTATGGCTAGTCAAAAGGTATTATGGTACAGTAGAGTCTCACTTATCCAAGACTCGCTTATCCAAGGTTCTGGATTATCCAAGGCATTTTTGTAGTCAATGTTTTCAATATATCATGATATTTTGGTACTAAATTCGTAAATACAATAATTACAACATAACATTACTGTGTATTGAACTACTTTTTCTGTCAAATTTGTTGTATAACATGATGTTTTGGTGCTTAATTTGTAAAATCATAACCTAATTTAATGTTTAATAGGCTTTTCCTTAATCCCTCCTTATTATCCAATATATTTGCTTATCCAAGGTTCTGCCGGCTCGTTTAGCTTGGATAAGTGAGATTCTACTGTACCATCCTTACCATCCTGTGATGATAGAAAAATAATGGAAAAAGTGGTGGAGAACCATACAAAGTATACAAATGGAAGAGAAAACAATTTTGTAACAATAGATGTGAAGGTCCGTTAGGCTTGAATCTTTTGATGAAAGATTGATGACTATGAATGCAAAAAAAATCCCTAATAAAACAAGGGCCAGATGTTACAACATTGCCATCTTTTTTAGTGGCCTATAGTAAAGATTTTTTCAGTTTTTTCCACCAAATTGAAACAAACACACCAGCATAGAATCAACGTGCCTTCACCACTCATCACCACCGGGGAAGATGACATTGAAGGTGGCACCACATGGAAACATAGCTGGCTCTTGTTTTATCAAAGGTTTGTTGAGAACCATGGTCATCAATCTTTCTCCAGTTAAAGATTCATGTCCCATGGATTTCATATCTATTGCTGCAAAATTGTTTGGAATATGGTGCATTTTTAAAAATATGGACTATTGATTTTTTTTTTTGGAGCCCCCATTGGCACAGCGAATTAAACTGCTGAGCTATTAAACTTGCTGACCGAAAGGTGAGTGGTTTGAATCTGGGAAGGGTGGTGAGCTCCCGCTATTAGCCCCAGCTTCTGCCAGCCTAAAAAAGGTAAAGGTAAGGTAAAGGTTTCCCCTGACGTTAAGTCCAGTCATGTCTGACTCTGGGGGTTGGTGCTCATCTCCATTTCTAAGCCGAAGAGCCGGCGTTGTCCGTAGACACCTCCAAGGTCATGTGGCCGGCATGACTGCATGGAGCGCTATTACCTTCCCGCCAGAGTGGTACCTATTGATCTACTCACATTGGCATGTTTTCGAACTGCTAGGTTGGCAGAAGCTGGAGCTAACAGCAGGCGCTCATTCCTCTCCTGGGATTTGAACCTGGGATCTTTTGGTCAGCAAGTTCAGCAGCTCAGTGCTTTAATACACTTCACCACCAGGGTTCCCTCTGCCAGCCTAGCAGTTTGAAAAAATGCAAATGTGAGTAGATCAATAGGTACCGCTCCGGGGGGAAGGTAACGGTGCTCCATGCAGTCATGCCGGCCACATGACCTAGGAGGCGTCTACAGACAACGCCGACTCTTCGGCTTAGAAATGGAGATGAGCACCACCTGCCAGAGTCAGACATGACTGGACTTAATGTCAGGGGAAAACTATACCTTATTGATTGTTTGGTAGATGTTTTGTGACATTTCAATATTTGTGTATGATGTATACAATTGTTTATTTATTTACCAATGGTGGTTTGCCTTTTATTGGTTTTGTGAGTCAGGTCTTGTGTTCCTTTCTTTCTTTCTTATAAATGGAAGATAAGAATGTTTGGATAACCTGTGACATTCTGTCTTTGAAGTAGGCTGAATGCAGCATAAAAGTTTCATCTGGAAATATCGAAAGTGTGCCTTGCCACAACATTATTTTGGCTATGATAATGGCATATGGAAAGTCTGAACAAGTTAATGAGAAGGGATAGAATCTAGTCTTGCAGGATACCAAAAAGAGGTGTGCAGGAGGAGTCCTACAATTGTACTCTGATGTGGAAGCAGTCTTTTGGATTCTTTTTAATGAAACTTATTGCAAATGAAAAATGTACACATAACATGCAGTGAGGAAAAGCAGCCTTAGTCAATGGGAAACTAATGATGCCAGTGTGTGCAGCTGTTTGTTCTGTTTCCTGCTGAACTTCCCCCTATGATAACATCTAAACTTCTTTATATTTAAATGGGAATTTTTGCCTTGTGAAAATATTCCTCCTTTTTGGAAAAAAAATCGGAAATGATAAAGTTATCACATCTATCATCAAGGATTTTTTATATTATTTTTTGAGTTATCAGAAAACTGAACTCTTGCTACCCCAGAAATTTAAACCTAGGGAGTTCAGTGCTCAGTGCATGACTACTCTGGGGGAACAAAAGATACCTTTCCAATTAAAGTTAATAGAGGAATAACTTCAGACATACAAAGAAGAAAAAAGACACTTATAAGTCATGGCGAGTTCAAAAGGAAAGAATTAAGCTAGACACACAAAGCATCATGGGAAGTGCTATTCAAGCTGCCATGTCAAAAAGGCTGATTAAGAGCAGTTCCAAGTCTACCTGATCACCAGGGAGTCTCACTGATAAAATTATTTCCTTCTCGAGAGAGAATCTTCCTGAACTGAACAAATGCTTCACTTTTGAATAAGAATTCATAAAAAGGAAAGAGGGAGGGGAAGAGAAGAAAGGTCTGTATTTAGGGAAAGATCTGAAATCTTGTATCTGGAGATCTTTTATCAACTTTTAAAATCTGAATGAAATTGACAGTCTGCTAACAGTTGACCAGGCTTGGATCAATAGTTATCGTGTTCTTCAAAACCTGCTTTGGTTGTTAGAAATCTTTAAAAATTAACACTGTTGCTAAGGACACGAATAACGTCATTCTTGCTTTGGCCTTGAATGCCACTTTCTCTGTGAGCTTTATTAGTGAGCAAAGTTTTCAAAACAATGGATTGGAGGCCTCCAAAGATGGAAGGCACCAGCCCTCCATGATTCCCCAATTTTTTTTTTTGCTTAAGGGAATATGGAATAGACTTAATTGTTTGTATCAGCTTGGGGACAGCACTGAAAAGAATTGAAATACATACCTCCTTGGTGACATTAATATGAGAGCTAATTACTGCTCTTCAAAAGCATCAAAGCAGAGCTTGAAATTGTTAGTTTTTTTGGGCTACAGCTCCTACTATCCCCCTTGCAGTATAGCCATTAATAGTGACAACTCAACCATCCATGTCTATTTGGTTAGAATTCAAGATGAAAGTCCTAATGCTGCTCTATAGCTTATATGGTTCCGTGATGTTATATCAGATTCTGGTGACTTCATCACACAAGGTCTGGGCTCCATCATAGGATGTTTTCAACATGGAGTCATTATGGAGTCAAATGGAGCCATCACATAATAACTTTATTTATACCCCGCCACCATCTCCCCGCGGGGACTCGGAGTGGCTTACAACGAGAATATGACAACATAGCATACAATACACACAATCCAATAAAACAATGAAATTTTAAAACAATGCAATACAAAATAAAAACAACATAATAGTTACTTTAAAAACCAGAACATCAAATTGTTTTGCACAGCAGAGGGTGACTAATACATTATTCCACCAGGTCCGAGAATAAAATCAAAATGAGAAAAGAAGGAAGAAGGGAACAATTTCATTTAAAGTGCTATAGCATGTAGAGTGAGGAGCAAGATAAAGTGCCAGTAAGGTTGTAAACATAGAGTAGATACCAGGTCAGATGGGCTATTTGTTCAAACGTGCTCCAGAACATCCATGTCTTCAGTTGACGGAGAAAGATGGGCAATGACGGAGCTAACCTGATCTCCCTGGAGAGAAAGTTCCCAAGCCGGGGGGCCACCACCGAGAAGGCTCTCTCCCTTGTCCCCACCAGCCGCACCTGAGACAGGGGTGGGAGTGAGAGAAGAGCCTCATCAGATGATCTTAAGGCCCGTGTAGGTTCATAGGGGAGGAGACGATCGTGGAGATAGGCAGGTCCTGAACAGTTTCAGGACTAATTCCGGTGGAGCTCTGTCTTGGCTCCGCGTTGAAAGGGTCCTACAACGAGGTCCTCAGAACATGGGAGGCTTCCCATAAGGTAGAACGGGGAGAGTTGTGGGGGGGGGGGGGAAGAGCCAGGCAGCAATGCTTCCCCCATGGTATGGGGATGGAGATGATGTGGGTGATGCAGGTGATACGGGGTGATGGTTCTCACACTGCCCCCCGGATTTGCCCCTCTGCCCAATGAATGCTCCTCTGTTCCCTAGCTTCAGGACCCCAATATAATGAGGCCCCGGAGCACACATTCAACAGAACTTCCTCTGACAGGGCTATAGCCGGGGGGGGGGGGGGGCTAGGGGTTCACCCCCCTCCAGCTGAAAATTTTCAGTTTTTTTTTTTTAAAAAAATCTGTTTTACTCATGAATTTTAACTGGTTAACCAAATCCCCATGAGTGTCCACTGAGGTTTTTCTGTCTTGAGTGTCCACTGAAGTTTATCGATGGAGCCTGTTTCTAAATTATTTTGCATTATGGAGCTATTCTTCATGATTTGCTAAAAAAAGTTTCAACCCCTCCCCTCAAATTTTTCTGGCTTTGGCCCTGGTTCCAACATGACTTACTGCTCTTCTGAAAGCCTTATAAAGACAGTTAAATACCATAATATAAGAAAGAAAATGTTTCCTAGATACCAGACACCTTCCTGCTCACAGTACTTTGATCTCACAATGTAAACTTAAGATAAACAATTCAAGCCTTCTTCCAAACATACGTTCAACAGAAGTTGGTATATGCCCGGAAAACCAGCATAATGGGCATGCCAATTTCATTTGTTAAAATTGTTTGACAAGACGCTATTGTTATTTTAAGAGCTTCCATATACTTCAGAAAGTAGGAGGGACTGATCTAAGCACTTCTTAGCTGGGCTTCCAGAGCAATCAAAACAGAGGGAAAGCCCCATTCTGTAATGTTCCCAGCTTTATGTTTTTAAAGGATAAGTATATAGACATTATAGGGCTGCATTTGAGATTTTTGGCAATGTTGTCATTTTCATTAAAAGCCTGAATTTCCATTTGCCTTGCCAAAGAAAATCCTTTTTGGCATCTGTGATATTATACAATGTGTTGGACATTTTAGGGAATTTAAGCACTGATATGGAAAACATAAGGGTTGTTCTGAAACTCTGAGACAGACTTGGGGATTTATCTAGAAAACAAGGCCCCAGTTCTGAAATTTCTGGCTAATATTTTCTTTATTCTATTTTTGGAATTTTGGATTTTGTTCAAAATAAATATAGAAATGACAATGAGTCATTTCAGGGATATTGGTTTTGTATTTCCGGTGTGTTAAGAATGAGAAGAGACAACCATTCCCCATAATGGTCTCATGTGCAAATCTGCAGTTTTGTACAACTACATGGATCAACACAATTGATAGAGCTAGACCATCTCCAAGTCTTCTGTGATTTCATAGTTCTAGTCTAGTTGGCATTAATGGTTGGATTTAGATTTTAGAATCATTGCTTAGCCTAAAATGATATTTGTTAAAGATTCTGTATTGCCGTTGGAACTATTGCCATTCTAATCCAATTAATGTGATGAGATTTGAAATTCTTTCTTAGAACCTATTTTGGTCCCGCCTGGTTCTACTAGTAACACTTGTCGAAATATTTTAATATCTTTCAGAGTTTGGAATTGTTTCTCTTTTGGATTCTAGAAGTAGTAGTAATTTACAATCCTTCTTTCCAAGATAGGTCCAAGTGAATGTGGTCCTTCACAGAAGTTAGGTTGTTCGTTCCATTCCTAAAAACACTCTCAGCTCATGTGCAACAATTGTGACTTTTAGCTAGCTCTTTGAACTGCATAAGACATCCCCTGAAAATAAGACCTAGTAGAGGTTTTGCTGAATTGCTAAATATAAGACCTCCCCTGAAAGTAGGATCTAGCAAAGTTTTTGTTTGCAAGCATGCCCACCAAACAGAACACCAGAGCATGCAGGATTAGAAATATATGTACCATAGATTGTTGTACATAGAAATATGGTAGTAACAAGAAATTCTTGATAGGATTCACAGTTTGTCATGCTGGTTTGTGATGACAACTACTGTACAGTATATAATAAATGTTTATTTTTTTTGTTCAACAATAAATGTGAATTCTTCTTCATGGAAAAATAAGACATCCCCTGAAAATAAGACCTAGCACATCTTTGGGAGCAAAAATTAATATAAGACACTGTCTTATTTTCAGGGAAACACAATAGTATACAACATTCTGTAAATCCCTTGGTGATTTACACAAAGGTTGTGATAGACATTTTCCAGAAAAATAACTATTTCATCTCTTGGACATGTGACTTAAGGAAGAACAATTTGCTCCTAAATTTAATCAGCTGATCCTTGTTGGTTTTGCAGAGTTGGCTTCTAGTGGACAAGTGCATGATGCTTTTTCCAGTTAGGTGTTATTTATATATATGTAGTTGAATTTCATCTGTATCCATAGTCACTATTTTTAAAATTATGATTCTGCCAAAACATAAGCTTTCATTTTATTTAAATGTTCACGCAAGCTTTTTAATGCTAGAGAACTGGCGCCTGTTTTCATTAGAAACTTGATCTCGTTTTTTTAATGGAAACAATTGGCACACTTCTCCATTTTCCCCCTCCAGTGTAAACCTATTAAGTACAAAATGAAACAACTTGCTCTCTAAGTTAAGGCAGCTTTGACTTTAGCTGTTTCAGGCACTTCTATGACAATAGTGCACCAGGGAGGCTTGACAGAGCATTCGTCACTCCTTTTCCATGGTGACCATCTCAGTCTCCCTGAGTGCCCATGCATGACTGTTTCGGTTTCTCATGAGAGTAGGATACCAAAAGCCATCAGTTTGGAAATGTGTGGTAATAACATTCTTAATTTCCTCTCCAGATTTGTCTTGACATTCTTTGTTTTCTTTCCCTTTTTGTTAGAGCCAAGAGAAACTACCTACACTGTGATGAATTTCCTCACTTTAACAAAGTAAATAGATGAAGCCTTTCTTTTTTATTGTAAAATCACTTTAAATGGTAACTTTCCAGAGTTAGTAAACGAGCTCAAATCCTGCCATAATGAAGCCAAAGGACTTAAACTCTATCAGAAAGTCCATTTCACTTCAAAGATTTATCCCATGGCTTCCTTTCAAAAAGAAATATTTTATGGCTCCTTAAACATTTGGCAAGATGGCTTTTAAAGGAGCTGGGTACCCGCATTTCAACATGTAGATAAAACATAGCGCAAGAACCTGTTTGCACTGGAGCATATACTGTAGTTGTGTTTGTGTTTTTTGACAGGGTCTGTGAAGAACTTGGAAAACCTTTTGTTTGTTCTCAAATTCATCAGTGAGCGCAGTTATGGCCATTGACTTCATCACACGAGATACTTCTGGGTGCCATGTGTCAGTTTGTCTTTACTTTGCGATGGAGCCCTCCGGCTCCCATCTACTTCTGGTAGGGCTCCATTGCAAAAGTAAAGATGAATTGGCATATGCCACTGCCACGGCAGCATGGGAGGCTTCCCATGTTGTATTGGATCTGTGGGGGGGAAGCCAGACGGCCCGGAAGTTCATATGATGAGTTCGTATGTCACCAAGGCGATTCCTGGAGTTGTCAAAATGTATTATTATTATTTATTTATTTATTTACAGCATTTATATTCTGCCCTTCTCATGACGAAGGGGACTCAGGGCGGATCACATTACACATATAGGCAAACATTCAATGCCTTTTAACGTAGAACAAAGACAAGACAAACATAGGCTCCGAGTGGGCCTCGAACTCATGACCTCCTGGTCAGAGTGAGTCATTGCAGCTGGTTGCAGCTGGCTTGCTCTCCAGCCTGTGCCACAGCCCGGGCCCATGTTTTCCATGTTCTGAGCCTGTACCTTTTGAGTAAAGTGCACTGGGAGCTTTTCCTGCCCAACCCGTAGTAGGAGCAGCTGCCCATGATTCATGATTTTTTTTTTTTTTTGCAGTGGGAATTGTACTACAGGGATTGTGCCTTTTGTATTTTGCTTGCCCTTCCAGCTGGATTTTCAAACTGTGGAATCAGCATCCAAGTCAATGGCTGAGTTGAGGAAAGTTGGGATGTTCAGCTAATATTTAAAACTGTGCTGTTAACTGATGCATATTTGAATTATTCTATACATTAATCTGGCCTCAAAATATCTAGGGATCCCGAAGCCCCTGAAGCAAATGAATCTATTTCCCAGAGTACATTTTAATCAACTGCCTGGAGGATTCTGGAAGCTGTAGTCTAAACATTTGTTTTTTGCCCCCATCTTAAGGAGCAGTGTTGCATTTTAAAATACATTTTTCATTCCTAGTCTAGCTGCTTTATGAAGACAACTGCCCAAGCTTTGTTGTTGTGCCTTTGGTTTTTAATTAGTACTGTTAGTAGCTAGCTATGCTTGTGTCTGTAATACAAGGGTTATCCACAAAGCAGGTTACGTTTTGGAATTAAAAACGAACAAAGTATAGGAGAAAACATTTACCTTATGCAGTTGAAAGCCACACTCAAATACTGTGGCACTTATCTAGGCACTTATCATAGCGATGAATGAGCTTTGCAAATCCTTCCCCACTAAATTCTACCGCTTGCGCCCTCAACCAGCCGGTCAGCCCTTCTCGTAGTTGCACAGCGTCGCCAAAACGCTGCGTTGCCAGCCACACCCCCATTGTTGGAAACAAGTGGTTGAGGACGCAAGTTGCAGAATTTAGTGGGGAAGGATTTGCAAAGCTCATTCATCGCTATGGTAAGTGCCTAGATTTGAATGGCGACTATGTGAGATGTGGTATTTGGGTGTGGCTTTTAACTGCATATGGTAAATGTTTTCTCCTATACTTTGTTCATTTTTAATTCCAAAACGTAACCTACTTTGTGGATAGCCCTCGTATTTGGGAAATGAGTTTCCCAAATGTGGCATCCTAAAATATTATCATGGTCATCTGACTGTAGAAGCATGAATGAGGGCAAAGGACACAGAATTTGGAGGAAAATCCAGCTAACCAGATAATATGACAATGCAGAACTAGGTCAAAAAGTAAAAGCGTCTTTGACAGCTTAGCAAGTGACAAAATGTACTAAAAGCTACAGCATTTCCCCCTAAGGCTTGTATATTGTATGGCATAATAAGTGGAGAGTTCTTCCAGGCTCCTATACTGCTCTTGAAGCTTGTGGAAAGTTCACTGCCAGCACTGTGGGAGTTTTTCTGGGCTTTGTGCCACTTCATCATCATAATCATCATAATCATCATAATCATCATAATCATCATCATTATTTTATTGCATGACACAGCAAACAAGATAGACATGCTGTATTTCATATCACAAAATCACAAGTCGAACACTTCCCAGGACTGTGTGATGTATCATCATCATCATCATCATCATCTTCTTCTTCTTCTTCTTCTTCTTCTTCTTCTTCTTCTTCTTCTTCTCTTTATTTATACCCCGCCTTTCTCCCTGTGGGGACTCAAGGCGGCTAACAATCCATACTAGACAAGTTTTAAAAGTGCAGGACAAAAGTTAAAAATAATTAAATTGTAATAGTGTGGTAAAAACATAATCAAATTACAATAAATAGACCAAAATGGCATTTAAAACTCATACCCCCTCGCCCCCCAATCTCAACCAATTGAAGTACAATAGGGCTAAAAGTTTCTAACAGAGGCATTCAATTCCCTATTTTGCTCCAAATGGCACTATGCCCTCCAACTGTTTTAATAATGCAGGGAAAACCTTCTGTTGACCCATGTTTTCAGCTGCTTTCAATATGCTCCAGTTTCATGCTCCTCTTGACACTTTCCCCCTTTGTCAGCTATTTACCGGGCTGTGGCGCAGCTGGTTAGTAGCCAGCTGAAATGACCGAGAGATCATGAGTTCAAAACCAGCTCGAGTTGGATTGAGTGCCTGGCCATTAAATAGCCTAGCTCGTTGTTTACCTAAGCAACCCGAAAGACAATTGCATCTGTCAAGTAGGAAAATGTAGGGACCGCTTATGCGGGGAGGCTAATTCAACTAATTTACGTTTCCATAAAACCGTCCAGCAGTGTGCATGCAGAAGAATGAGGAAGTACTCGGTGTCACAGTGAATAATGAAGCAGCACCTCCCCCTGTGGTCGGGATCGAGCATACCCTCATGAAGATGGAAGATGGAAAATGTTAAATAGCCTCTGTCTCTCTGTCTGTATGTCACATGTCTAATAGCACTGAATATTCGCCATGTATATGTACATTGTGATCTGCCCTGAGTCCCCTTCAGGATGAGAAGGGCAGAATATAAATACTGTAAATAAATAAATACTTTAGTTGCTGCAAACTATGTTCAAGTACAAAAGTAGTTTGTATCAATTAACTCAGGGAACCAAGGAAGAAAATGAGACGGCAGATGTTTTCCAGTAGACCCAGACAAAAGCAGACTTCTGCAGCCTCTCCTAGTTTTTGTGTGCTTCCTCAGTAAGACTTTTAGTCATATTGACTGCACCCTGATGTTGCTTGACTGCATGTGTCCTGGTCTTCATTTATGAAAAGTTGGATGGTATGTGGCACAATGAACTGAAATACATGTGTCCACCAAGTCTCCACTTTCTTCATTCTGGCTTTATGATGCACTAAAGTTGCACAAGTACAATACACGTGCAAACACACACACACCCCTTTGTGCTAAGGCAAAGCTCTGGCATGGCTGGGCAAAGGGTGAAGTAGGGCATCCAGACTTTGAAGCCTAAAAATTGTTTTCCTCCTCTAGTGTTTATTCACCCTTATGTTTGACTTTATGCCTAGTGCCCCACAGAAGCATAGAATTCTCAGAGTTTTCAGATTCAGCACCCTTAGGTTTTGCTCAGCTCCTTCACTGTAGATTTGAAGGTTAACAATTTGTGATGTCTTTCAATGTATACCTAGTACTATCTACTAAATTGCAGAGCACTAAATGCCATTTTCTATAAGCATGATCCTCCAAACTTGCAAAGCTTTGTAGAAACCACATAAAAACTGAAAGGTCAGATGGTAAGAATATGTCATGTCAAGCAAGAAAAGCAAAGAAAAAAGAATGTAGTAGACATTAAAGGGGAAATGTGGCAATAAGCAAGCAAGTAAATTCCCTAAAGGAAGGGTTGAACCTCTACCCTCACCCCAGCAACAGCCCTATTATGCTGGTATATAACATTTTAAACAACATCTTTAAAATGTGCCCTGAGACAGAATTATATAATAGAATTCTACCCATGCAATCTTTTTAAAGCATGGCTCACTTCTCTCACAATTACAGAATTGTCTGTTGGTGTGTAGCCGAGACAGCATAAGATATTGTGAGGTAGGTTTTTTGGAGAAATTATTATCTTAGAAAAGGCATGACCTTGTAAGAAATCATAACCTTTTGAAAAATGATGCCACAACCTTTTGGGAAATGGAAATCTCCATAACCTTTTGGAAAATGGCATTCACCACCATTTTGGGAAAATTGGGAATCTCCCTGAGAAGAGTTAAAAACTCGCTGGAGTCAACCTTCTTCTTAGTGATAAATATCCACTAGTATTCATGCAAGGCAATTAGGTTTCTCAACTGTTAAACTAATATATCTAGATATCTCTTTGAACTGTTAGAGACAAAGGTATGCCAACACACAAACACACACACACACACATATAGCAGAGTTTCAGAAATGTTATTTCTGTTGCCCAAAAAACTACTCTCCCTTACAACATCTTGATTTAAATCATGCTCTCAAGAGACAAAAATAAGCAGACTTCTTTATAAGTAACATAGTTGGTTTACATACAAATTTCATATATTCAGCATACAGGTACATTGCTTATCAGTCCAGTTACAAATAGATCTGAAATAGTTTCTCTGTGCAGATAACACAGGGCATCTTTCTTATAGTCAAGAGTTCATAGTCTAAAGCAGTGGTTCTCAACCTGTGGGTCCCCTGATGTTTTTGTTGATGTTTTTGTATAAGGGCGAAATGATGAATCAAGTGTCTTTACTGTAAGAAGTTTGCAACTGTGTATACCGGACATGTGTTCCAGCAACTTAATTTTTAATGGCAGGCCAGTTTGAGTGGTAGCCTGCAACAGCCAATAGGTCGTGACTTCCTGCTGGAGAGGACGTTCGTCATTCTGCTGTGGAATATGCTCTTATCAGTAGTGTCTGTGTGTTTCTCTGATCAGCAAGGAGAGAGGCATGTCTGCTATGAGCGATGGACTTTGCAACTTGTAAATATCTTGTATATATGGAATAAAGTCTAAGAACCGCTGTGTTCAGCTGATTTGTGACTGGTGGTGTCGTTTGTCAGTACTGCTTCTCTGGACACAGTTTTGGCCTTCAATTCCGAGAAATCCTGACAGCTGGTAAACTGGCTGGGATTTCTGGGAGTTGTAGGCCAAAACACCTGGGAACCCATAGGTTGAGAACTACTGATCAAAAGCTTCTCTCTGGTCTGAGAGTCTAATAGAGTCTTTGCTCTCGAAAGCATTCAGTTTCTACAGTCTTCTAAAAGCATACTCTTTCTACATTGAAAGTCTAATGCTTTCTGCTTCTATGGCCATCTGAAAGCATACTACTTCTAAAATGGAGTCTGAGTCTTGAACAATCCCAGATCTGGTCTGCAGCCCCTGCCCCCCCCCCCCCCCCGCAACATAGAGTTAAGGAAAACTGCATAAAATATACACATATACAATACAGTAAGCAATCTGAATTATATACATAACAAATAACTAGTGGAGGCCTGTAGAAGGTTGCTATTTCCAACAGTTTTAACTAATACTTACTTATATGGGCAGAGAGATGGATATGTAGTTCTGGCTTTTGGAGACCCAGTGGAATGAAATGGTCATATATAACTTAATCAGTGAACTGCATGATTCTATGTTTCAGTGGTTCTTGAAAGTACTGCAAATATAAAAATAAGCCCCTAACATATATAATTTGCAGTCACAGAGCAGCTGAATTATTAACAATTTTTCTAAAGAGTTGTTGTGTGTATGGCCATGTTCCTGAAGCATTCTCTCCTGACGTTTCACCCACATCTATGGCAGGCATCCTCAGAGGTTCTGGAACATGGCCATACAGCCCAGAAAACACACAACAACCCTGTGATTCTGGCCATGAAAGCCTTCAACAACACAGTTTTTATAAACTTTGATAAGAGTTTAGGGTATTATTTTCCCTTTCTTCGGGTATTTCCGGTCCCAGTATTAAAAGCAGTTTCACATGTGCACCACTTAGTAGCAGCATCAAGTGGAGACATCCAGGTCTTTGCAATCTAGCATAGATCCTGCACCATAGACAAATTTCTTATCAGTTTATTCAAATATGATGGTTTTTGAAAACACAATGCATATACAGTTGATCCACCACATTTGCTTGTTTAATTTTCATAGCTTTCACTAATAAGTCTCTTTAGGAATCTCTAGATCCTCTAGAACAGTGGTTCTCAACCTGTGAGTCCCCATGTGTTTTGGCCTACAACTCCCAGAAATCCCAGCCAGTTTACCAGCTGTTGGGATTTCTGGAAGTTGAAGGCCAAAACATCTGGGGACCCACAGGTTGAGAACCACTGCTCTAGAAGTTGACCATAGAGTCTGAAATCAAGTAACTGTTGCTGAAAACATTTGGCCTTTATTTTTACTACTGCATATATCAGAGATTGAAAACTTAGTAGACCTTAGAAGCTTCATTTGTAGTCTCAAAAATACAAAGTTTTCAACCCACAGTTCTAGTCTCCAACATTAACTTGTTCAAGAAATTTTGAGGGTTGCTCATCAGGTTACAGCTCAATAATTATTTCTAGATCATCACTTGGAACAAATTATTAATATCTTTGTGGTTAGGAAGAAAATAAATGTAGGTTTTTGGCCTTTTATATCATTCATATTAGCTATCAATGGCTGTAAGAATTGTTAGGGTATATTCACATGTGTTGTTCCAGCTTGGGGGTCATGAAAGCACTATCTCTTAGAATTACAATGAGATCTGCTCTGTCAAAGTGTCACAGTTAGCTTGAGCATAATTTACGGTGTCAGGTAAGGGAGCAAGAAAAAGGTGCAAGGCATTCTAATAAAAGAAGTAGAACAGGGAAGATTCGTTTCTTATGAAATTCTTTTTTCTCCTTGTCTGCATTGTCATTGATTCTCTACCTGCTGTGTCTGTCTCTTACTTTCAATATGCATTGCATCTTCTCTCTTCTCCTTTGTTCACTTTTATAGGCTAGTTCTTTTAAGAAGAAATAGACACACTATCCACTGGCCTAGAAATCAAATAGTTTTGCGCATTGTGAATTGTGCAGAAGATAGTCCATATCCTCTGAAACCTGAATTCCTACTCAGTGTTCAACAAATAATTTCTAATGGAGGTATTGATGAAGGTCTAGTTTCCTTGATTTTTGCAGTTTATTACTTGATAGATGTACAGCACAGTTCAGGTGGTCATCCAAATCTGACATGAACTCTGATATTATTGAATTAAAATCACTATATGCCTCCATTTGTAGTTATGGAGCTTCACTATGAATCAGTGTATAAATGTTTAGTAGCTTATAGTAAGTAGTATTTGATATCTAGTCTGGTATGATGGTTTGAGTGTTGGACTAGGACCCAGGCACTGAATCCTTGCTTGGCCATGGAAATAAACTGGGTGCCCTTGGTGACACCAAACTGCCTCAATCATGGAGGAAGGCAATGACCAACCCTTCTAAACAAATTTGGATGAGAAAACTTCATGATAATTTCCCCTAGGATTGCTATAAGTGATAAATGACAAGATGTCACAAGTAATAATAGCAGCAGCAGCAGCAGTAGTAATAGTATCTAAAACCCTGCTTATTTTAAATGTTAGTAATATGCCCATGCTGCCCGTATATATGGCCTTTGACAGAAGCATGCAAGAGGAAACTGTACAAGATTAGGTCTGAATAAATTATACACACTGAGCCTTCAGGAGGATGTTTGAGCCAGGAAAAGGAGGGCATGTCTAGATGTTTTGGACTGCAGTTGTCATCACTCCCAGCTGTTGTCCAAAATCTCAAGTTCTTACGGCTCCAATTTGATCCAATAAACATGCACTGTTGATGTATAAACATGGGTATTATATAGTAATGCAGCTACTCTTGAATATTTTATTTAAAAACCCTAAAAATCCCTTACTTAGATGACCCTTACTCAAAAATCTTGTTTTTCCATGAAAGTGTTGACAGGACATGTTCTGCCTGACATTTGCTCTTTGCTCACAATATAAGGTCATGCAAACTGCAGTAATGATTTGGCTTGCTGGATGATGCATACGTGGGATGTTGTCTCTGTCTCAGTTCGATGTGTTTATGGGCATTGAATGTTTGCCCTATATGTACATAATGTGATCCGCCCTGAGTCCCCTTCAGGGTGAGAAGGGCGGAATATAAATACTGTAAATAAATAAATAAATAAATAAATAAATAACTATGAACATGTTTCCTGAGGATATTGCATACGTGGAGCAAACTATGGACACTTCACCTGATGTGATGAGTAATGAGTTATATAAGTTACAAGGCAACTACGCATGTCCAAAAGGATTATAATAATCAGCAAATTCCATTGTCAGTTAGCTTTCTGCGCATGCTTCTGTAAAATTGTATAAATTGGAAAGCCACTACAGGCAAGGGGTGGGATTGCGTTTTCTGGGCATTAGCTAACATTGTCACCTGCTCTTGGCCAAAAGTAAACTATCTTGAAGACAACTTCTGCTGTCAGTCTGCTTTCTTCACCCACGTCCAAATGAAATTCCGCAACAATAGGAAATTTACACACATTTGGAAACATAAAAACATAAACACAGATTATTGGTGCAGTTCCAGAATCTGAGGTTTCATTGGGTGAAGGGCTTCATCCATTCCTAGCTGCTGATTCACTGAAGGTTTAAAGGTCTGTGAATCTCAGTCACTGAGCAGTCTGGTGGGAAATTTAATAAATTGTCATTGGTTGCATTTGAAGCTGTCTGCCATCTGGTTGAGGCTACAAAGGGTGGCTGATGGGCTTACTCTTAGTGCCATAGGTTCCAGGAGATTTCCAGATGTTGGCTGAGTGCTGTGATGATTCTTGAGATTAGGACAAAAATATGAGAGGTGCAGCTTAATGGGCTTATACAGTTTAGTTCATGCCTGCCTGGGTCTTTTGTGAGGTGAGGGAAGTCATGGTGCCTTTGTATTCTGCTTTGCTTTGACCTCACCTGGAATATTGTGTCCAGTTCTGGGCACCACAGTTCAAAAAAGATATTGACAAGTTGGAAGGTGTCCAAAGGAGGGCATCTAAAATGATCAAAAGTCTGGAGACCATGCCCTATGAGGAGCATCTTAAAGAACTGGGTATGTTTAGCCTGCAGAAGGGAAGGCTGCGGGGAGACATGACAGCCATGTATAAATATGTGAAAGGGTGTCATAAGGAAGAAGGTGCAGGCATGTTTTCTGCTGCCCTTGAAACTAGGACTCGGAGCAATGGGTTCAAATTTCAGGAAAGGAGATTCCACCTGAACATTAGGAAGAATTTCCTGACCGTACGAGCTGTTCAACAGTGGAACTCTCTGCCTTGAAGTGTGGTGGTTGCTCCTTCCTTGGAAACTTTTAAACAGAGTCTGGATGACCATCTGTCAGAATACTTTGTGCTTTTCCTGCATGGCAGGTGGCTGAACTAGATGGCCCATGTGGTCTCTTCCAACACTATGAGTCTATGATTCAGCTGGGTGCCACTCTGCTTATGGTGATGGCGTGAATCAGATGATTGTGCATACTCAGCTGGTGAATGGGCAAGGTGTGGGAAATAGGATTTGGTTTGAATTTTCTGGGAATTTCCAGAGTTGAAGAAGATGAGAATAATGATTTAATCAGAGTTGGACAGTCTTATCTTAAATTTGAGCTTTATGTAAATATTCAAAAACATTTAACCTACTGATGCCTCAATTAATGTAATTTTATTGGTATCTATTTTTATTTCTGAAATTTACCACTCTCGGTTTATACTGGAGTCAATGTTTTCCCAGTTTTTTTGGTGGTAAAATTGGGTGCCTCGACTTATATTCGGGTTGGCTTATATTCGAGTATATACAGTACATTCATTTATCGTTTGTGATTGATGCATAGTATGGAGTAAACTGTCAATGGTTGTCTGTTGCCTGGTGTCTGCCTCCCTGGGAGTGTCTGGGAATGGAATGAGGGAAGGTTTGGGAAATAATGAGTGCTTGACAAGATTACCCTTGGGGACACGGTTCTCAGGTGTGGGACAATTGGATTCCCAGATACTCTGATGGGTTCAGGGATTAGGGGACAATGAGTGTTCAGGTGCCCTGATGGGCTTTGTAGATATGTCAATAGAGTGATGAGGTGGGCGAATGAGTTTTTTGTTAGGGGTGTACCATTGGGCAATTCGGATTTCTGCTGGGAGATATGGGTGGGCATGCAGTAGGGGGCTGTGAGTTAAAGGGCATTTTGTGTGTGTGTGTGTGTGTGTATTATATTCTAATATGATTTTATTTTAAATTTTTACCTTTTTAGTTTTGACTGAGTAAGTGTGGGGGATATGTTGGGGAGGGAAAGGATGGCTGGGCTGCCTCCCTCCCTTGAGTCACTTGAGGGGAGAAAGGTTATTAATATTCATTATCACGTTTTATTGATTAGCCCATTGGCCGTATCAAAACATTTAACACATAGACATACATACAACATACAACCCGCAGTACAAAAGAAGTTAAAATAAACAAAAATGAAATATTAATATGTTATTACATTCATTCATTTAAATTTTTCAGTCCCTCCTCAGCCCTATCTAGTACCTTCTTCCTTGTGTACTTCTGCAGCAGCAGCCTATTCCTCCCCCCCCCCCCGCAAATTAAAAACTTACAAAAAAGTTCCCCCATTGGCTCCAATGGATCGAATTTTCCCGGAATGAAAATGGAACTCCAGATCCCAATTTATTGATCTGCCCCCCCCCCCCCCCCCCCAATCTCCTGCTGTTCTGCAACCCCTAGTTTTTGGTTTCTGTTGGGATCTTTTGTGAGACAGGGCAAATCAGCTGGGATTCATTCCTGCTTATTGTGATGATGCAAAAAAGGGGGAAATGTATGGGGCTTATGCAACTTGGAGCTAGACTCCTGAGGTTTTGGAATTTGGGAGAAAGGGCGGAGTGAGGGTTTAATCCATTCATTGTTTTTGATGTCCATTTTTACAACAAGTTCATAAAAAACAAGGCAGCACAACTTGTAGGGGCCCCTGGTGGCACAGTGTGTTAAAGCGCTGAGCTGCTGAACATGCAGACCAAAAGGTCCCAGGTTCAAATCCCGGGGGCGGAATGAGCGCCCACTGTCAGCCCCAGCTCCTGCCAACCTAGCAGTTTGAAAACATGCAAATGTGAGTAGATCAATAGGTACTGCTCTGGTGGGAAGGTAATGGCGCTCCATGGAGTCATGAGGGCTACATGACCTTGGAGGTGTCTACGGACAACGCCGGCTCTTCGGCTTAGAAATGGAGATGAGCACCAACTCCCAGAGTCGGTCACGATTGGACTTAACATCAGGGGAAAAACTTTATTTGTAGGCCATTCTCTGTTTTATTCTTTGATTTTTGTTGGTATTTTAGTATTTTGGGCAATCAATGTGGTCCCAATCAACCCATAATTCCAAGCATGGTAACTGGGTCTCCATATCGGCTACAGCCCCAGAAATTGTGTTTAGGGTTTGGACCCTAAAGCAAGGAATCAGCTAGGAAGCTCACCCAGTGACCTCACATCAGCCAGCCACACTTCTCTTACCTTAAGAGTCTGTTGTGAAATTTGCCTAGCATCTTATCCTGAGCTCCTTGAGAACAAGGCAGAATGCAATAAATAACCTGATGTCAGCATCCACATTTTTGCCTTACATGCTGGTTCTAAAAGCCAAGAGGAAACTAATTCAATTTTAATACCAGATGCTATCTTTAGTTTGAAGCTGGCTGCTTGAAAACCCCAGGGGCACTAATTAACTATAATGGAAGTCACAACCCCTAAACAAAATTTTGAAGATTTGACAGGGCACTTTTGTAGTCTAGCCGCATACATCATACATTTAAGAGTCTGTTTTATTTCATTCCATTTTAGGTTAGTGTGAATATATTGATTCCAGTAAGGTTACTCCTAATTTTCCCCAGTTTGCCTGAAAGGCTGGAGCCAGTTTCACGTGCTTGCTTTGGTAACTATGTTATTCTGGTAATAAAATTGGGCCATGGCTGTACAGGCATTTTTGTTGTCAGCTGCCTTCAAGTCAATTTCAACAAATGGTGATCCTATGAATGAGAGACCTCCAAGTCACCCTGTCATCAACAGCCCTGCTCAGCTCTTGCAGACACGGGGTTTTTTTTAATCTACCCATCTGGAATGCAGTCATCCTCTTTTCCTACTGCCTAATACCTAAGGCATTATGATCTTTTCTAGTGAATCATATGATATGGCCAAAGTGCAACAGTCTCAGTTTAGCCATCATAGTTTCTAGGGAAAGTTCAGGCTTGATTTGTTCTAGGACCCATTTATTTGGTTTTTTAAACGATACCTGTAGAACTTTGTTCCAACTCTATATTTCAGATAAGCAATTTTTTTCCTATCATTTTTTCACTGTCCAGCTTTCATAACTATACATTGAAATGAGGACTACAATGGACACACTTGGTCTGATTATGACTGGCATCTACACGTCACTGAAAAAGGAACTGTGACGTTGAATGTGCTGGAAATCAATCTCTGTCCAAGGTAAAGGTCTAACGTTTTCTTAATTGTGCCATTTGGCCTTAGTCCATTCAAAACAGATGTTGGCACATAAAGGAGACTTTCCATTAACAAATTGACTCTGCTACATAATGTTTCTCCTATGCAGAATCAATGCGGTGAAATGGAAGGGCAGATGAAAGGTGGTGTTGTGTTTCTCCAAGTCATTTCCAATTTATGGTGACCCTATGGCAAATCTGTCATGGAGTTTTCTTGGCACAACCTATTTGGGGGTTGACTTTGCCTCTCTCTGAAACTGTGTGTTACACCCCTAAGGTGTAGGTTTCCATGCCTGAGCAGGGATTCAAATCCTGGTCTCCAGAATCATAGTTTCAAGAAAGCTGTTATAGGGTGACAAAAACCAAGCTATATGAGAAACATCAATTGTGAGTGTTATGATAGATCTGGAGAACTATTAAATGAGTGTTAGCCTAATAGCACCCTCCTCTGAATAGAGGTATTAAGTGGATAAAGTGGAACATCACTATGGAGCTCATATCCAGTCTGGCTGAATGAAAAGAGAGAGTTAAGAACGACTTGTTGGGTGGTTGACAAAGAGGCAATTGATCTAGTTTGAGAAAAATATTATAACTAAAAATGTCAAGATAGTAAAGAAAAAAGAAAAAAAAAGGAAAATAGAAACAAGGAAAGAAGAAAGAAAGACAAAGTGAAAACAGCACAGTAACTATAAAGTGAAGAAAAGTTACAATGGCTTCTGGCTTTCTTTATAGTGGTTAAAGGTCATATCTGAAATCTAACTTCTTCAACTAACAGAAACACACACTTCTTATGTTGATTCAAACCTACTAATGATCAAACCTAAAATTGTCACATTATTTTCTTTTCTCTGCAAAAAGACAATCAAAAATTCAGTTTCTTTAAAAAAAGTCACCTTTTTTGGAAAAAAGTGGTTAATTTGTCCATTTTAGCCAAATAGTCCAATTTTAACAGCCAGTCCTTTTTTGTTGGTATTAGGCTTGTGCATTGGGTTGAATCACTATCCCTTGCTGCTTGCTGAGTACCAAAAACCCCCATATCTATTTTCCAGTGCTTCCCAAAAACAGGCGTGTTGCTGAATGCGAGTTTTCCACATTTAACTGTTCTTTTTGGCCCATTGGCTGCAATGGGGTTAAGAAAGCACCCATTATAGAGTGGACTTCCCACAGGCCTCCACTCTTTCTGGATCCTTTACCTTTTGTTTGTAGAGGAGTGGTTAATAATTTTAAAGCTGTTTCTACTCAAGAGGAAAGGCAGGTGTGCCTGCTTTTCTCAATAGCACCAGAAGCCATACAGCTTTCCAAGAAGCCTTTTAAGGAGGCCCAGAGAAGGAACAGCCGATGACCTGGAGCTCAGTTGAGCTATCCTCCCTAGACTACCTTAAAAATCCCCTCACTTGCCTGCAAGGCTGCAATCACCTTTCCACTTTCAGTTTTGCTTCTTTAAAACTTTTTCTATTTTCTATTCTAAAGGAGAAGTAGGCTTCTCTTTTTGTTTGCTGGAATTATTATTAATAATAACAATTATTATCTTTTAGAAGAATTTTCTGAAGGAGAGGATGGGAAGGAGAAAAAGAAGCTAAAATAAAAGATAACTCTCCAAGCCACCAAATGCATGCTTGTGCACCCCGGCTACTGTCCATCAGGCCCCCAACTTCCAGTCAGTCCCACTAAATGAAAAGAATCAGGAAAATAAAGGAAAACCAAAAAGATTCAACTGTGATGCTGAATCGGGGAGGAGGAGCTGAGATTGTTTCCTGCTTGCTTTCATGTTGGGCGGGTTTTCGTACTGGGAGGCCCCTTACCATTACGAGGTCCAGAAATACCGAAGCTAACAAAAGAAACAGAGGAAAGAGGGAAAGGAAATACTTGCACAAGCCTAGTTGATATTACTTCACTCTTCTGCTTTTGCACATACAAAACTCTTTGTACATACATATCTCATAGTAATCTTCCACATATCCTTTCTGGTTGCTCATCCATGAATCTCAACAGTTAAGGCATAAACTGAATATTAATGTTCAAAGTCTTATGTATTAAAGTATATGTTTGGATTCAGAACTGTTTAGGTTTTTCATATGTCCATCGCCTATGATAACATATCTCCATATAATCTTCACATTTCCAAGATACATTTTCAACATCACTATGCATTCTTGAATTTTTTTCTAGAGTTATAGTCCCTCTATACATTATTTGATAAAATGACTCCTGAAGATCATAATATAACTCTTCAAGAGCCGCCAGGAACCCATCCGGATCCATTAGCCTCCTGGTGTTGGTATTGACTGATATACCTGTAAATAGGGGACAGAGTCTCTGAAGGACTACTTCCTTTCATATTAACCTGCCCAATTTACAATTTACAATCACAATTGGACTGTTATATTTCTTGGCAATCTACACTTCTTCAGTTTATAAATGCTTCTGATATGCCTTTTGGGTTAACACTATACCTATTTAGAACTCTTTCTTGAGAAAAATAAGATTGATTCCATGCCTGTTTCCATAATCTCCAATAATTCACAGATGATTTGGATACATATAAGTCAAGCAACATTAGGTGTGGTCAAGATTGCAAACATTTTCAAAGGGAAAAAACACATAAAGCTAGGAGATGCTGCTGCAGTTTGCTTTTGCTCTTGTCTACTGGACTGGACAAGATTCCAGCCCTGCCTCTCCCTCCTACTCAGTGAATTGAGTGCAAACTACTTTTACATTTTGAATTTGGTTTGAAGCAGTTCAAATAAGCTTTGGAGAAAAGGGAAAATGGGAGGAAGAGATAGAGATAGAGATACTGATACAGGGAGATGGAATGACAGTACCCCCCATGGCCGGAACCGAGCATGAGTCTCCAAGATGCTGAAGATGAGAAAAGCCTATATATACCTTTATCTATGTACAATTATCTGTCTTGTCAGTATACAAATGGCATTGAATGTTGCCAGATATGTATGTTATGTGATTCACCCCGAGTCACCTTCCGGGTGAGAAGGGCAGATTATAAATATTGTAAATAATAAATAAATAAATAAATACATTTGAAGAGCAGTTGAAAAAAAAGGATGACAAATGATTCATTAGGACTGTCTCTGCCAAACGCAGACAATGAAATCTGTTCTGTTCCATTAAGATTTGAATATTATAAAATATTTTATTGAGTTTAATGTTCCTTCCACATTATATTTGCATCTGAAAAGAACCTTCCGAGAGAGCTGTTTTAAGAGGTCAGGGAACTTTTAAACCCTGTTGAACCACGGTCCTCTGATCAATTGGCAGCTCATTGTGAGTAGTTTGCAAGGTTTTTTTTGCAGATAAAGTTGCTCAGATCCATTCTGATTTTGACGTCAGTGTTGATGCAGTCTCTGTGGGTGCGGCTGAGGCATCTGCTTGTCAATGTTTATTGGATTTTTTCAACTTGTGCAACCCAAGGACGTAAGCAATATTTTGGGAGAAATGAAGGTGACCACTTGTTCTCTAGACCCTTGCCCATCGTGGCTCATAAAATCGGCTAGGGGGGAACTGGTAGGGTGTGTAAAGGTGCTGGTGAATGCCTTCTTGACTCAAGGCATAATGGCAAGTATCTTCAAGGAGGCAGTAGGACAACCTCTTTTGAAGAAACTGGCACTGGATCCTGCCCAACTTGACAACGATAGGCCAGTGTCAAACCACTCATTTATGGGCAAGGTTCTGGAGAAGGTGTTAACTTCACAACCCCAAAGGTTCTTGGAAGACACCAATTTTCTGGATAAATATCAGTCTGGTTTCAGACTTGGCTATGGGAAAAAGATGGCATTGGCTACGTTGGTGGATGATCTATGAAGATAGCTAGACAGGGGAGTGTGTCCATGCTAGTTCTCCTGGACCTTTCTGAGGCTTTCGATACCATCGACCATGGTATCCTTCTGGGCTATCTCTCCAGGATGGGGCTGGGGGCACTGTTTTACAGGCTTTCCTGGAGAGTCGGACCTAGAAGATGGAGCTAGGGGACTCCTGTTTGACTCCCTGACTGGTGGCCTGTAGGGTCCCTCAGGGTTCAATTCTGTCCCCCATGTTGTTCAACATTTACATGAAACCATTGGGAGAGATCATCCGGAGTTCTGGAATGTGGTGTCAAATTTATGCGGATGACACCCAATTTTATTATTCCTTTCCACCTAATACCAAGGATGCTGTCCTGCCCCTAAACTAGTGCCTGTCATCAGTGATGGACTGGATGAGGGATAATAAGTTGAAATTAAATCTAGACAAGACAGAGGTACTCCTGGTCAGTCATAAGGCAGATCTGGGTGTGGGGTTACAGTTTGTGTTGGATGGGGTTGCACTCCCCCTGAAAACATAGGTTCGCAGTCTGGGGGTGCTCCCGGACTCAGATCTGGCAATGGTAGTCCATGCCTTAGTCACATCCCACTTGGACTACTGCAATACTCTTTACGTGGGGCTGCTTTTGAAGATAGTTAGGAAGCTTCAACTGGTTCAGAGATCAGCTGCCAGACTGCTAACAGGAGCTCCATACAGGGAGAGATTCATTCCCATCTTATGGCAGCTCCACTGGCTGCCGGTCTGCTTCTGGGCCGAATACCTTTAAAGACCTAAATGGCTTGGATCCAGGCTACTTGACTGATCACATCTCCTCTTACAAACCAGCCCAGGCACTGCGGTCAGTGGAGGAGGCCCTGCTCTCAGTCCCACCCTGATCCCAAGTACGGCTGGTGGGAACAAGAGAGAGCCCCCTACCTCTGGAACTTCCTTCCTAAAGAAATAAAGCTGGCCCCCTCTCTCCTCTCCTTCAAAAAACAACTGAAGACCTACTTTTGCTTACTAGCATATGGAGACAAAGAGGATTAGACAAATGAGTGACCACTACAGGGCCCTGGTTGAGAACTATTTTGCATCTGGGCTCTGCTGGTCTATGTCAGCCCAATTTACCACCATGGTAACCCACAAAGCTTTATGAACTCCAGTTGACTTCTGTAAATTAATATGGATGTTTGTTCAGATTTTATGTCATTATATAATTTTTGTCTGACTATGTTGGTTTAATTTATTGATGTTAGGCTTAATTCATTGATATTAGCTTTAATTTGATGTTAGGTTTTAATTGCTGTTTTCATATGTGGGGTTTTCCTCGGATTTATTTCCTCGGATTTGTTTGCTTTATGGAGGCATTGAATGTTTGCCGTTGTATGTTGGAATCCTCCCTGTGTCCCCTTAGGGAGATAGGGTGGAATACAAATAAAATTGTTGTTGTTGTTGTTGTTGTTGTTGTTGTTGTTATTATATGACACAGCAAACAAGATAGATATGCTGGATTTTGTATCACAAAATCACAAGTCGAACACTTCCCAGGTGTCTAGGATTGTGTGATGTATTTTCGGATGATGCGCGCAGATCCCAGTAGGGTGGCCTTTTACAGTTGGCAGATCGTAATTTTGTCAATGTCTATTGTTTCCAAATGCCGGCTGAGATCTTTTGGCACGGCACCCAATGTGCTAATCACCACCGGGACCACCTGCACTTGTTTCTGCCAGAGTCTTTGCAGTTCCATCTTGAGGTCCTGATAGCAGCTGAGTTTTTCCTGTTGTTTTTCGTCAATGTGACTGTCACCTGGGATGGCAACATCAATGATCCAAACCTTTTTCTTTTCCACAACTGTGATGTCTGGTGTGTTGTGTTCCAGAACTTTGTCAGTCTGGATTTGGAAGTTCCACAGTATCTTTGCGTGCTTATTTTCCAATACTTTTGCAGGTTTGTGATCCCACCAGTTCTTTACTGCTGGGAGGTGGTACTTGAGGCATATTATTATTATTGTTATTATTATTATTATATTAGGGGAAGTGTTAATCTTGTGTTTTCTTGTCAGTTTTCATATTCTATGTTGCTCTAGGTTTCTGGTAGGTGCCTTGAAACCATATACAGTATATACACTGCTTTAAAATCAAAAATGTATTATTGCAAGCAATTTACTATATTTTAAATAGCAACAGTTGCAACAATGCCTAACAATGTCTAACTAGCTAAGCTTTGTTTAAGAAAATGTTTGATGTGCAGTCAAATATATTTGCACAATGACATTTGAACATCTGCCAAAATGTGCAAATACTGATCATAAGATTTAGGCTCCTCTTTTCTACTCCTTCCCCACACACTATTTGTTCTCTGTTCAAAGCCACTGTCTCTTTCATATATGCTACTGGGAACAGAAAATCAACAGAAAAGATCAACTAAGCACAAAATAGATTTGTTGTAGAAAATGATATTTAAAAACTTTATGTGTTTTCATAGCATATCCCATCTTTGAACATAAACAATTATGAATAAAACAGAAAATGACTTTGTGCTTCAGATTACTTCTGTGAAGTCCTTCTTTTAGCACTTTGTTCAGATATGCGGGGAGGAGGCGGTTTGTAGTAATAGATACAAGATGCATCTAAGCATCTAATTCAAAACATGATACAGAAACTCTAGAGGTGGTCCCCGATGGTGGTAGAATGTGTCCAGAATTCTCTTGGTGACACACAGTAATATAACCAGATTATGTTAGCAAAACTTTTTGCTACCATTGTGCAAAGTGCACCCAGTACCTGCTTGTGCAAATGGCTTTTACCACCATGTGAAATGCCAGATGTTTCATCTCCAGGCAATGGTCCACGGATTGGCTGGGTGGGACGGACTATTCATCTCCTGAGTCTTCTGAAAAAGTATTCTAGCAGAACTTTACTATTCAAAACACGTAATCTGCCCCTTTCCTATTTACACACACTGTGGGGGAAGGTATGGGATTTGCACAGCCCTCCAGATATTACCGGATCCTAATTTCCAGCATGCCTTAGTACTGGCTATGCAAGACAGTGCTGCTGAGAGTTGCTGTCCACCAATATTTGTAGAGCTGTGTGATTCTAACCTCTGCTGTACAGTTCATTTGGAGCTTCAAGAAAGGGATAGAATTATTATTTTCCCCCAAAAAATCCTTAGCTTTAAAGGATTATACCAATAATTATAGGAATGAAAAAGACTGTGTGTTGACCGGCCGTGCACCGACCTCCACACATAAAAAAAATCACGCACAGGCATCTTCCAATAAATGGAGGACCATCATCTTCGAACTACGAGGGATCGCCTAAGTAAGTAAGTACCATATATACTCGAAGATAAGCCGAGTTTTTCAGCCCTTATTTATGAGCTGAAAAAGCCTCCCCCGGCTTATAATCGGGTCAAGGTCAAGGCTAGCAACAGAGCCTGCAGGCTATTTCTTGCAATATGTGATCTAGTTTGCTCTTCTCCCTTATAAGTGTGTTTTCTTTTGCAAAGGGAATGTTTTGATAAGAGAAAGACACCCTTGCAAGTCAGGAAGAAGAAAAATATATATTCATTAATCTTATGAAAGCATTTTCCCCTGAAATATTTGTTAAACTCTCCTACAGATATATAGGCATTAACCCCTTGCAAGCTTTTGCCATCTCTATGTACCTTTATATGTGTATCTATCTATATACATTAATTTTATATATGAATTTCCCCTCATGTTTGCAGGTCGTTGCAAATCCTTTATACATATAGATCCATGTACCTGTATATCTGTAGCCATACATATACATTATTTTTATATATGAATTTACCCTCATATGTTTGCAAGTCTCTGCAAATATCTATATAAAGAGAGATGTCTGGATAGATATGAATATATTCTTAACTTATAGGGCTTGCAAATATTACAGGGGGGAAATGAATACACAAATATATATAGATATGTCTAGACAGATATGAATAATTGAATATATATATATATATATATATATATATATATATATATATATATATGGCTTGCAAATATTGTAGAGGAAATACACACACACACAGAGGGGATTTGCAAACATTTCAGGGGGAAATGCATATGTGAAATTATTGTCTATAATTATAGATCTATATCTAGCTCTGCATTGTTTATATAAGCATTGAATGTTTGCCTGTTACTATGTTGGAAGCCGGCCTGAGTCCCCATGGGGAGATAGGGAGGGATCCAAATGAACTTTTATTATTATTATTATTATTATTATTATTATTATTATTATTATTATTATTAGGTTATTGTTGATACAATATTGTTTTTGTTGCCCCTACTTATAGAGCTAGTTTATTGATTTTCTTTGAAATACGGTAAATGTTCAAAAACATTTAGCCTACTGATGCCTCGATTAATGAAATTTTATTGGTATCTATTTTTATTTTGAAATTTACCCATAGCTGCTGCATTTCCCACTCTCAGCTTATACTTGAGTCAATAAATTATCCCAGTTTTTTTCTGGTAAAATTAAGTGCCTCGGCTTATATTCAGGTCAGCTTATACTCGAGTATATACGGTAAGTAAGTAAGGAATGAAAAAAATAATTTCCTAGGTGGTGGGAAGGGGTTGTGCCTGACAGTTAATGTACCATGATCTTTAGCCAATGAGCCACAGGCATATAGATGCACTGTATCTATGAACTTCAATAGAAAATAAGATTTCTTAAACATGCTAGTAGCCATCTGAATTATCCACATGACTATATATTATGTAGATGGGTTGTGTACAATTGAGAAAGGGGGTGTTTCTAGGCAAGGAAGGCACTCCATCTCCTTTATTTTTAAAAGGTGTGTGTAAGTGTGTGTCTGTGTGGGGACTAGATAATAATGGTATGCATTTCTCAAACATCTTCTCTTGTATTTACTCATCTTAAGTGGAAGTTATTTCGGAACCACTGGCAATAATCTTCAAGAGTTCTTGGAGAACAGGAGAAGTCCCAGAAGATTGGAGGAGGTCAAATGTGGTCCCTATCTTCAAGAAGGGAAAAAAGAACAACCCAAACAATTATCGTCCAGTCAGCCTCACGTTGATACCAGGCAAGATTCTGGAAAAGATCATTAAGGAAGTGGTCTGCAAACACTTAGAAACAAATGTGGTCATTGCTAATAGTCAACACGGATTCACCAAAAACAAGTCATGCCAGACTAATCTGATCTCTTTTTTCAATAGAGTTACGAGTTGGGTCGATACAGGGAACGCCGTGGATGTAGTGTATCTGGATTTCAGTAAGGCCTTCGACAAAGTCCCCCAAGACCTTCTGGCAAGCAAACTAGTCAAATGTGGGCTAGACAAAACTACGGTTAGGTGGATCTGTAATTGGCTAAGCAAATGAACCCAAAGGATGCTCACCAATGCGTCGTCTTCATCTTGGAAAGAAGTCATGAGTGGAGTGCCACAGGGCTCCGTCCTGGGTCCGGTTCTGTTCAACATCTTTATTAACGACTTAGAAGAAGGGTTAGAAAGCACGATCATCACGTTTGCAGATGACACCAAACTGGGAGGGATAGCTAACACTCCAGAAGACAGGAGCAGAATTCAAAACTATCTTAACAGACTAGAGAGATGGGCCAAAACTAACAAAATGAAGTTCAACAGGGTCAAATGCAAGATACTTCACTTTGGCAGAAAAAATGGAATGCAGATACAGAATGGGGGATGTCTGGCTCGACAGTAGTACATGTGAAAAAGTCTTGGAGTCCTTGTGGACAACAAGTTAAAAATGAGCCAACAATGTGATGCGGCTGCTAAAAAGCCAACGGGATTTTGGCCTGCATCAATAGGAGTATAGTGTCTAGATCCAAGGAAGTCATGCTCCCCCTCTATTCTGCCTTGGTCAGACCACACCTGGAATACTGTGTCCAATTCTGGGCACCGCAATTGAAGGGAGATGTTGACAAGCTGGAAAGTGTCCAGAGGAGGGCGACTAAAATGATCAAGGGTCTGGAGAATAAACCCTATGAGGAGCGGCTTAAAGAGCTGGGCATGTTTAGCCTGCAGAAGAGAAGGCTGAGAGGAGACATGATAGCCATGTATAAATATGTGAGGGGAAGTCATAGGGAGGAGGGAGCAAGCTTGTTTTCTGCTGCCTTGGAGACTAGGACGCAGAACAATGACTTCAAACTACAGGAAAGGAGATTCCACCTGAACATTAGGAAGAACTTCCTCACAGTGAGAGCTGTTCGGCAGTGGAACTCTCTCCCCCGGGCTGTGGTGGAGGCTCCTTCTTTGGAGGCTTTTAAGCAGAGGCTGGATGGCCATCTGTCGGGAATACTTTGAATGTGATTTCCTGCTTCTTGGCAGGGGGTTGGACTGAATGGCCCATGAGGTCTCTTCCAACTCTACTATTCTATGATTCTATGATTCTAAGCTTATTTCTGGGAGGAAGGGGAAAATAATACAGGGAATCACAGCAGCAGGAACAGATAGTTCAGTCTCTAGTCCATGCGTTTCTAAAGTTGGATCCCTAGACATTGTTGGATTTCAACTCCCAGAAACCCTGGCCAGGATGGGCAGTACTCAGGGATTCTGTGAATTGTTGCCCAACAATATCTAAGGAATGAAAATAGGAAATGAGTGTGAAATTGTGACACAATTTGCTTTTTCCAGTTATATTTATTTGGGCAAATATCTGAAATAAAAAATAGTGCTGGTGAATATTCTAAATGTAGAAGTCTTCCAGATAGATCTCTCCATGTGCCACCTGTTAAATGGTACTGGACAGCATTGATGTTCCTTCTTTGTAAAACATATTGTAGCTTTACTGATAAATATATGTGCAAGGCCAAACACAGTGTCTAATGGAAAACAGAGTAAGCGGATCTAAGTTAGAGGAGAAGCAGGAAGAACTTGAAAAACAAGCAGGACGTCTGCAAATCAGCAGTTAGAGAACATAGGTGCTATCTCCAACAACAAAAACAACAACAAAGACTGCTAACTCTTTTCAAGAATAACTCCACATTCGCCATCTAGCTTTGCTATCCAAATACTGTATTTCTTCTATTATAAGATGTGCCTTTCCTCCTATATAAATATTTCTAAAATGAGTTGGTGGTACTGAAATTAGGGTGTGTATTCCAATCAATAGCATCTTACAATTGAAGAAAGATGGTAGCCTAGTGTCATCATGGAATATCACATTGCATGCCATTTCGTTGTTCCATTGTTTCTGCTAAGAAATCATTGCCGTTTGTGTAACTTTTCAACAATATAGAACCAGCAGAGATGTTTTTGGAGTGACTTGGTAACCCCACAGAGACAAAGTGGACATGCTGCAACTCCTATAAGCAGCTGTTAAGGATCTAAGAGGAAGAATCCAGAGAATTCTTATAAAGCTTAGAAGCCCACAGCTTCTAAATTGCCCGGAGGCAATTTCCCATGTAGCAAAGTATTGCCTGTGGCACTAGGAGTAACAGATGGAAATTTCCAACTTCAGTAAAGTCTTACTCTTAAAAAAAACTTTACCATAATGAGAATACAACCGTATGTGACCTAGAATGAAAAGAGGAATCAAAAAAGTTTGCTCACAATTGGTGGCACTATACATGGTAAACCTGGCCGGCATCTCAGGAACAACATATTAAATAAATACACTATTAAATCCTTAACACTCTGGTTTCAATTGGGTTCATACTGCAAAGATAAGATCTTTGTCTGCCAGGATGTCCCTCACATTTAGTTAGGATCTGGGCCTGGCAATTACAAGCACAAATGGCAAATGAAAACATTTATACTAACATAGCTAACTGGGTTTATAACTGGCAGCTCTTCAATAATACTTCAATCTCCCTTATCTGGAGACACTGCTATGGCACCCACCATAAATATGGCACAAGTGAAGGGAAAGTCTTTACTCCCTCGTTTTCTGGCACCAAGTTCTGAAACAATGACAATTGTATGATGTTGACTTGGTTTCAGAGACCCTTGGTATCAGAAACTGGAAATACCAGTCTTTAGAAGTCCAGTTGGAATCAGGGAATGTCAATGTGCCCATGTTTGCAATTTGCTTATGGATGTGATATATGGCCTAAATTTCTTGGCTTTATGAGATGTAAACCCACTATTCAATTCTGCCTTTAAACCTGAGGATTTTTTTCTTTAAGAAATTATACTGAAGCCCATGACTTGTAATGATGATGATAATAATACAGTAGAGTCTCACTTATCCAAGCTAAACGGGCTGGCAGAAGCTTGGATAAGCGAATATCTTGGATAATAAGGAGGGATTAAGGAAAAGCCTATTAAACATCAAATTAGGTTATGATTTTACAAATTAAGCACCAAAACATCATGTTATACAACAAATTTGACAGAAAAAGTAGTTCAATACGTAGTAATGTTATGTTGTAATTACTGTATTTACGAATTTAGCACCAAAATATCACGATATATTGAAAACATTGACTACAAAAATGGCTTGGATAATCCAGAAGCTTGGATAAGCGAGGGTTGGATAAGTCAGACTCTACTGTAATAATAATAATAATAATAATAATAATAATAATAATAATAATAATACTTTATTTATATCCTGCCACCATCTCCCAGAAGGGGGTAGTCCAGCAGAATACAGTAAAATACATAAACATTTATAAAACAATAAAAATATCAATTTACATAAAACAAATATACATAAAACAGCATATAAAAACCCCATCTAATTTAAATAAAATACTCAGTACTCAATAAAACGCAGCAATAATTCAGGTTAAAATAGGCCGTATCAATTTCAGTTGCATAAAGTGCCAGAGTCAATAAACAATTTACTTCCATTTTTATGGAAGTAAATTCCCACAAGGTTCAATCACTGAGATCACATTTTGAGTTACAGTAGAGTCTCGGTTATCCGACATAAATGGGCGGGTAGAATGTTGTATAAACGAAACTGTTGGATAATAGCAAGGAATTGCTCTCTTGCTGGCCTCTCCTTTCTGCCCCTCCAGGCTTCAGTTCCCTACCCTGCTCGTACTGGTGGGTCGCTAGCTCACCAGGCCGGGTCCTGGTTCTGCTGTTGCTGCCGCCTTTGCCGCTAAGACCCGGCCTGGTGAGTGAGCGAGGGTGGCAAAGTTGCAGCAGTGGCAGGAGCAAGAGCCTGGTCACCTCTTCCAGGCTCCTGCTACTGCCGCCATCATGCCTTTTACTGCCTGCCTGCCTGCCTGCCCACCCTCTCTCACTCACTCACCTGCCCTCCCTCGCTCACTCAACAGGCCGGATACCAGTGGCAATGACAGAACCAGGACCTGGACAGTTGAAGTAGAGAGTGAGTGAGAGAGCTAGGGCAGGCGAGCAAGGGAGGGTGGCAAGGGTGCAGTGCTAACAGCAACAGGAGCCTGTCCTCCTCTTGCAGGCTCCTGCTTCTGCCATTGCTGCACTTTTGCTGCCCTCCTTCTCTCACTTGCTCACTCACCTGGCCGGGTCCCAGCAGTGGCGGCGGCAACGGCAGTAGAACCAGGACCTGGCCTGGATCCAGACCAAGAACAATCTGAAGACCCAAAGACCTCAATGGCGGAGCAGGCGGAGGATAACATGGTACATGTTACAACGGCTGTGAAGGAGGAAGAAGGCTGCAACAGATTGAGAAGCCACTCTCGTTGTGTTAATCACACCACTGCTGGGACCTCAATCTGTGAAGACTGTGTGTTGACCGGCCGTGCACTGACCTCCACACATTAAAAAAAATCACGCACAGGCGTCTTCCAAGAAATGGAGGACCATCATCCTCGAACTACGAGGGATCGCCTAAGAAGAAGAACTAATGGGAGTCTTGCCCTGAGAAGCTACAACTTTCAGCCTAAAATTGTTACTCTGCATTGTCTGTTTGGGAGAAGCTTTCAAAAAATGGCAAGACTAAAATGGATTTAAGTATTTTTTTTAAGTTTTGTATACTGTTTTATTAATTGATGTTTAATCGTTTTAAATGTGTTATGTTTTATTTTATTGAACTTTGTTATTGTACTAGCCAGCGGGCTGTGGCGCAGCTGGCTAGTAACCAGCTGCTATAAATCACTACTGACCGAGAGGTCATGAGTTCAAAGCCCGGGTCGGGTTAAGCCTCCGACCATTAAAAAAAAAAATAGCCCCGGCTTGCTGTTGACCTAGCAGCCCCGAAAGACAGTTGCATCTGTCAAGTAGGGAAAATTTAGGGACGCTTTATGCGGGAGGCTAATTTAACTAATCTACAACACCATAAAACTGCTCACGAGGAAAAGAAGAGGAAGAACAGCCACCAATGGACGGTGAAGCAACAGCTCCCCCTGTGGCCGGAATCGTGAAGCTGGAAAGATGTTAAAAAATGCCTCTGTGTCTGTCTAAAACTGAATGTTGTTTGTCTGTTGGCATTGAATGTTTGCCATATATGTATTCATTGTAATCCGCCCTGAGTCCCCTTCGGGGTGAGAAGGGCGGAATATAAATACTGTAAATAAATAAATAAATATTGGCATTGAATCTTGCCAGATTTTGTAAGCCACCTTGAGTCCCCTCGGGTGAGAAAGGCAGGGTAAAAATGCTGTAAATAAATAAAAGTAGAACCACAGAATCAATGAAATTCTATATTTCATCGCATAATAGTCACACTCCCTCCTTTTCATTAAAAAAGAGACGTGTTGCTATTATGCAAGGAAAAAAAATCTGCCTTTGATTCTTGGTTTTCTGTTGTTTTTAAATAAAACCCATTATTTCTGAAAGGAAGGAAAAGGAAGGATTATCCAGCCTCAAACAAACAGCTCAATTTCTGACTGTTTTAAAGTGCAGGGCCATTTGGGATTGATTATCCCTTCCTTTTTTCTATGAAGGCAAGGCAGTTTAAAAACTATAAAATGGACCAGGCCTATGAAGCTCTATTCTTCTGTCCTTTCTCTTTTCCTCTTCCTTTGAGGCAAAACATTTAAAAAAACCTGAAATTAAGGTGTCTAAAAATGGGATCTTCCCTTCTTCCTCCTTTCTTCAAATAACTCCATTTCAAGTTTTGTAAACTTCCTTGCCTTGGAGGAAGGAGAGAGGAGGGAGGATAGAAGAATGGAGCTTTAGAGAACCCAATTTTATAGTTTTTAAATTGCTTTACATTTGGAGAAAGAAGGAAAGAAAGGGAGATCAGCTCCAAATGGGGGTGCGACTAATATGAGAGGAAAACAAAAAAAATGACACCCCAAAAATGGAGGTGTGACTGTTATGAGGAAGTGATTATTATGCAATAAAATACGGTATATCCCTGTATAAAAGGATGGCTGAAAATAAAATTAAAAGTATGGCATCCTCATTATTTTCTCTGGGGCATATTACATGGAAACTGGCAATCAAATATAGCTATGTGATCACTTGAGTGAAAATACAAATACAGATTATAAACAGCATATTTTAATATTTTTGTAACTTCAGAAAAACGGCATCCGTAAAGATCTTTTTCCAAAAATGTTTTCTGCTGAATCTGTTAACCGTAAATTGAAGAGAGAATAATATTTTGAATCCTAAGTCATAGAAACAAAAAATAAAAATAGTATATTGCTGTATTTTGTCTTGTTACATTTTTATTGTAAACTACATTAAAAGTATGTTCAAATTCCTTCTCGTTCCTACACAACCTTAGAATGTTGTTTCTCAGTTCAACAGCAGGAAAAGATCATGTATGTCAAACTGTGTTTTTTAAAGGAAGGATGGGATCAAAATGAAATAAATAAAAAGTTGCTTTGGTGATTCTTGCAGCCAGGCAGAGACAATTCTACAACAGAAGTCCAGCAAATGCAAAGACCCTGCTCAAGTAGTTAAAAACACACACACCACACACACAAATTCTTGAGATGCTGCCAGAATTCTTGAATGGTGCAGCAGCTCCATTGAAGGGCACCCCATGATACAAATTTCCAGGTCCCCACAGTTGTAATTCAAATTTGCTTTGCCTTCTGTGTAGTACAGGCCAACATAGCTTTGTATTTATTTATCCAAATGTCTGCTTATCTGAACTCTTTGATGTCTGTCTACTCTGATCCCAGTTCCATGTGGCATTCTAATCCATGAAGTTGTATTTTCATTGTATCTCTTCTCATAACTTTTGAAAAATGCATTTCTTATGAATGAAGTGTTGTGTTTCAAGAAGGTATAAGAATATATACAACTTACACATAATGTATTTGTTATTCAATCTCTATTGCCTGATGTGAAGCTTTGCAACTGAAGTTAATCTGGACACTGTGTGTTCTTGAAGAATGTCATGAGGTTCATCCTTTATGCCTTTGGGTTTTGGCCAGAGCCGGCCGTAGGTATTTTTCAAGTGTAGGCGAACAGAATTTTGCCCCCCCCCCCGCAAACCAATCACTGAAAAAAAAAAAAGCGTTGGATAAGCGAAATGTTGGATAATAAGGAAGGATTAAGGAAAAGCCTATTAAACATCAAATTACATTAAGATTTTACAAATTAAGCACCAAAGCATCATGTTTTACAACAAATCAACAGAAAAAGCAGTCTCGACTGCGCCCCCGTATGTTTTGCTCCCCAAGCGACCGCTTAATTCGCCTCATTGTTGGACCGGCTCTGGTTTTGGCCCATTGGCTAATATCTAGTTTGCTCAGGGCATGTACTTGCCATTAAGCCTGAGTATCAGGCTTTTAGGATCTATCTTGTGCAGGTGTTGAACTTTCACATAATATCAGTCTTGCACTGTATAATAATTTACTAGACAGCAATTGAAGCGTTCTGAGTCCCTACGGGGAGATGGGGCAGGATATAAATAAAGGGGGTTGTTGTTGTTGTTGTTGTTGTTGTTGTTGTTGTTGTTGTTGTTGTTTTGTCCCAGTTAAATCATAAAGCCCCACACCACCTGTTGCACTCCAAGGCAGCGTGAGCACAGGAAACCAAACAGAGACCAATAATCATATAATATCTTTATTAAAACAATTATAAATTTGGGAAAGAATAAGTGGATAAGGTGAGTGAGCAATAGTCCTTTATGATATGGTATAAATTAGTCCAAAGAGTTGAAAAGAAATGTCCAGTATTATTGTCTAAAGTCCAGAAACTGAAACATGCTCAAAACTGTTTGAAAGTTCTTGAGCGGGGAAAAACAACAAGGAAGCAAGAGTGAATAACAAAGTCCAAAGAGCAGGGTCCAAAGAACAAGGTCCAAAGTCACTAGGTAGTCTTTGTCATCAAGGCAGGAACGAGACTGAGTTAAAACCAATCTTGATTCAGGAACAAGGCAAGGAAGTGAATTTACTCTGGTTCAATCGGGAGACGCGGCTCGGCTTGGCTGCCAGGAACAGGAGGCTTGGCTTGGAAAAATCAGGGAACTGGAGTCGGTGAAGTGTTCTCAAGGAAACACTACGTTGACACCATGAATTGTTCACAGTGTAAGACACTTTTATGGAACTTAGATCTAATCACAGCGAAGGGAAACCAACTCCCCAAAGGTTCCCAAGGGAATCTCCTATCCAGTATCCCCTCTAGATGCCAATCGTTTACTCCTTCGAAGTTCCTGTTTCTCTGATCTCTGGCGATGCAAAAACTCCCTTCTATTAAAGGATACATTCCCTGGGGAACTCGGGACATCTGGTTCTACCACGGGAGTAATGTTTTCAGTATCTCTCCCAATTAAGGAAGCATCGGAGCTATCCACAGCTGGGGTCTGTAATTGAAAGGAGCTCGTAGAACTGGGTAAAACGTCAGAATAAGCTCCATCCTGGTCAAAGTTCATTTCTGAATCAGGTTCAGAATCCAAAGGCAGCTGGGGTATAACACCACCCATCAAATGACATAGGGCGGTGGGGCTCCGTGGGTGTACTGGGGTGGCACCGTGGTGGGATGCTGCTGCTGCCAACACAAAAGCAGCCTCGTGTTCCATAAAGAACAACAGAGCTTTGACGGGGATGAGAAAGCGTCAGCTGGCAGCTGGGGTGCCGGGATTGCCCTTCTGCTTCCATGATTTGCCACAGAGACTGGTGAATCACAGCGCTGGACCTCATCCATATGATGAAGTCCTTAGCACTATTTCCACATTTTCAGTTTTAATGCAGATTAAAAACCCATACTTCTAAACTTAATAATGCTTTGGAAAGTTGGGCCATTGACATTTTCTGCTCTTACTGTTTAATGTGTGATAATTCACAGTGTTACCTGAATTTTTAAGTCCTCCTGCTGTGCAGCAGCTCCCAATCGATCCAATGAAACATGAACAGCAAGGAGTTGAAGGCAGGGACAGAAATCAGTTTTATTCAGCTCTGGCCAGAGTAGACACTGAGTAGATTCTTCTTGGCTCCTGGGTATCTTCCTTGAGGTTTCTTCCTTTTCCATCTTACTATCTTCCTCGTGGAGCCCCGGTGGCGAAGTGTGTTAAAGCACTGAGCTGCTGAACTTGCAGACCGAAAGGTCCCAGGTTCAAATCCCAGGAGCGGAGTGAGTGGCCGCTTTTAGCTCCAGCTTTTGCCAACCTAGCAGTTCGAAAACATGCCAATGTGAGTAGATCAATAGGTACCGCTCTGGCGGGAAGGTAACGGCGCTCCATGCAGTCATGCCGGCCACATGACCTTGGAGGTGTCTACGGACAACGCCGGCTCTTTGGCTTAGAAATGGAGATGAGCACCAACCCCCAGAGTCAGACATGACTGGACTTAACATCAGGGGAAACCTTTACCTTTTACTTTGATAGCAACAGTGCAGTCCCAACTCAAGGAGATGCACAGCACGCAGAAAATCAGAAGGACTTAGCAAATTGGGAACAATGACACCATTAAATGAGGGGCTTCAGCTATTTCAAGATGTGAAATCTAAACATTACCCATATAGAGAGAAGGATAAGCAAGATAATGTTGTTCTTCCTTTCGCTATTTCATCTCCTGCTCCTTAGCAATAAAAAACAATTCATCACAGTTGCCTTTTTAAAGAACCCAATCATCCCATAGAGTGCTCACCACAACAATTCCAGGGCGCTTCTTATGGGCCTGTAGTGATATATTGCACGTCATGTAACATCAGAGTAAAATCTCACATCTTCTGCTATAGAACCACTGGCAAGCCAGTTTTGTAATGGTTAACAGTGGGGAAACCTAGAAACAAGTTATTTAAACTATTACTGAAAGGCTATTTCTGCCACACTTTGTCATAGCCTGTTCATTAAATTCAGGGCCACAAAAACAAATTAGGTCATTGCAAAACTATGTTGGCTCTATCCCTTGTGTTCAGGGAGTGACATTTGCCAGACACCTTCTGGGTAATACCTTGCCAGTAAAGCTCTAGAGCAAAAACTGAGTCAAATGCTCACCAGCTGAGTTTAAAAAGAGGGGTGTTTGTATGTTCACTCCTTACTCTGGTCTTTCTTGAGGATTTCTTTCTGCCCAGTTAGGTCATAGAGCATCTGAATGAGACCACAAAGTTCCTGCCCATGCCTCTCCCTCTTCCCATGAAAGGCTCTATATACAACCTTAAGAGTTCAGATTTTAGAAACACTATAAAGCATCCTGTCAATTAAAAATGAATCAAAATAGGATATTACAAAATGTGCAGTACTTTACAAATAGTTAGCATATGAGGATTGGTTTCTACATTATAAAACAACTGTGATTCAATGATATTCAGAATTTGAATTTGTATAAGAGGTTATACTGCTCTCTTTCTGTGTAATTAGTGCAATCATTCAATATTATGTGATATACTGCACTCTTATTTAACCAGCATCCATGGTGGATACTGGATGCTGAATAGTTTCTGATTGCTTGAGAATTACTATTAAAAATAGGCCTAATTTATACTATACCCTATACCAGAGGTCCCCAAACTTTTTAAACAGGGGGCCAGTTCACGATCCTTCGGACCGTTGGAGGGCCGGACTATAGTTGGCCACCGAGCAATAAATAATAATAATAATAATAACAACAACAACAACAACAACAACAACAACAAACAACAATAAAAATGAGGGTTGGAAGAAAAAGTCCATTGAGTCCAATCCCCTTCTGCCTTTGTGCATTGAAAGCACAAGCAAAGCACCCCTGACAGATGACCATCCAGCGTCAAAGTGAAGAAGAAGAAGAAGAAGAAGAAGAAGAAGAAGAAGAAGAAGAAGAAAGAGGGTTGGAAGAGACCCCTTGGGCCATTTAGTCCAACCCCCTTCTGCCCCTGTGCACCAAAAGCACAAGCAAAGCATCCCTGATAGATGGCCATCGAACCTCAATGTGAAGAAGAAGAAGAAGAAGAAGAAGAAGAAGAAGAAGAAGAAGAAGAAGAAGAAGAAGAAGAAGAAGAAAGAGGGTTGGAAGAGACCCCTCGGGTCATTTAGTCCAACCCCCTTCTGCCTCTGTGCATCAAAAGCACAAGCAAAGCATCCCTGATAGATGGCCATCCAACCTCAATGTGAAGAAGAAGAAGAAGAAGAAGAAGAAGAAGAAGAAGAAGAAGAAGAAGAAGAAGAAGAAGAAGAAGAAGAGGAAGAAGAAAGAGGGTTGGAAGAGACCCCTTGGGCCATTTAGTCCAACCCCCTTCTGCCTCTGTGCACCAAAAGCACGAGCAAAGCATCCCTGATAGATGGCCACCCAGCCTCAATAATAATAATAATAATAATAATAATAATAATAATAATAATAATAATAATAATAATATCAGGACCTCAAGATTGAACTTCAAAGACTCTGGCAGAAACCAGTGCAGGTTTCTGTGATGGGCACATTGGGTGCCGTGCCAAAAGATCTCAGCTGGCATTTGGAAACAATAGACATTGACAAAATTACGATCTGCCAGCTGCAAAAGGCCACCCTGCTGGGATCTGCGCGCATCATCCGAAAATACATCACACAGTCCTAGACACTTGGGAAGTGTTCGACTTGTAATTTTCTCATATGAAATCCAGCATATCTATCTTGTTTGCTGTGTCATAAAATAATAATAATAATAATAATAATAATAATAATAATAATAATAATAATAATAAAAAGCCACCCTACTGGGATCTGTGGACATCATCCGAAAATACATCACACAGTCCTAGACATTTGGAAAGTGTCCGACTTGTGATTTTGTGATACGAAATCCAGTATATCTATCTTGTTTGCTGTGTCATACAATGTTGTTGTGTCAATAATAATAATAATAATAATAATAATAATAATAATAATAATAAAAAGGGTTGTAAGAGAAGAAGAGACCCCTTGGGTTATTTAGCCCAACCCCCTTCTGCCCTTGTGCCGTGGGGGCCGGATAAATGGCTTCGATGGGCCGCATCCGGCCCCCGGGCCTTAGTTTGGGGACCCCTGCACTATACCATACCATACCATAAACATCTGATACAATATTAATGTTGAAATACAGTTATTAAAGCAAATACAGACTAATAAAGACAGTTGTAACTTAATGTATCACAGTTTTACTTTATTATAATGACAATTTTGTGAATACAGTATTATACTTTGATTTTTTTTTGCTGGGTGCTTGAGAGTTCCAGTTGATTGAATTTTTGTCAACTGAGAGTCTACTGTACTATGTAAGAATATTTGCATATGCGTGCATTACTGTTAAAGCATGGACAGTTGTGACAGTTATTTATTGAAGGCTAAGAAAAGAAGATGGGGGGCCCTGGTGGCACAGTGTGTTAAAGCGCTGAGCTGCTGAACTTGCGGACCAAAAGGTCCCAAGTTCAAATCCCGGGAGCGGAATGAGCGCCCGCTGTTAGCCCCAGCTCCTGCCAACCTAGCAGTTCGAAAACATGCAAATGTGAGTAGATCAATAGGTACAGCTCTGGCGGGAAGTTAACGGCGCTCCATGCAGTCATGCCGGCCACATGACCTGGATCTGTCTATGGACGATGCCAGCTCTTTGGCTTAGAAATGGAGATGAGCACCAACCCCCAGAATCAGTCAACACTGGACTTAACGTCAGGGGAAACCTTTACCTTTACCTTTAAGAAAAGAAGATAGTTACTTTTGTAGTTACATGTCTTTAGACAATAGTATTAGGAGGATAGGACAGTGTGGGGAAAAATAGACATTCAGTGTCCGGTTGCAGCACCATTGTCTGAAATAAACATTGCAATACAGTAACTTGAAGTAGGAAAGAATGGCTTACTTGACCTCATTGTTTCATTTCATGTACTGTATGCACATCATTAATTAGGAATGAAAAGTTTATAGAAATACACACTGAACTTTTTCTCCTTCTGCGTGTTTCCTCCCTCCTCTTCTTTTTTGCCATCTTTCTCCTCTTTTTCATCATTCTCCCCTTCCTTCCTCCTTCTTCCTGCTCCTTTTCTTCCTCCTCCTCCTCCTCCTCCTCCATTCTTCTCCCCCTTTTTTTTCTTCCTCCTCTCTGCTTCACCTACAGAATCATAGAACCATAGAATCATAGAGTTGGAAGAGACCTCACGGGCCATCCAGTCCAACCCCCTGCCAAGAAGCAGGAAAATCTCATTCAAAGCACCCCCGACAGATGGCCATCCAGCCTCTGCTTAAAAGCCTCCAAAGAAGGAGCCTCCACCACAGCCCGGAGAGAGTTCCACTGCCGAACAGCCCTCACAGTCAGGAAGTTCTTCCTGATGTTCACATGAAATCTCCTTTCCTGTAGTTTGAAGCCATTGTTCCACGTCCTAGTCTCCAGGGCAGCAGAAAACAAGCTTGCTCCCTCCTCCCTATGAATTCCCCTCACATATTTGTACATGGCTATCATGTCTCCTCTCAGCATTCTCTTCTGCAGGCTAAACATACCCAGCTCTTTAAGCCGCTCCTCATAGGGCTTGTTCTCCAGACGCTTGATCATTTTAGTTGCCCTCCTCTGGACGCTTTCCAGCTTGTCAACATATCCCTTCAACTGTGATGCCCAGAATTGGACACAGTATTCCAGGTGTGGCCTGACCAAGGCAGAATAGAGGGGAAGCATGACTTCCCTGGATCTAGATGCTATACCCCTATTTATGCAGGCCAGAATCCCATTGGCTTTTTTCACCGCCGCATCACATTGTAGGCTCATGTTTAACTTGTTGTCCACGAGCACTCCAAGATCTTTTTTACACGTACTGCTGTCGAGCCAGGCATCGTCCCCCATTCTGTATCTTTGCATTCCATTTTTTCTGCCGAAGTGAAGTATCTTGCATTTCTCCCTGTTGAACTTCCTATTCTTCTTCCTCTTTGCTGTTTCTTCTTCTTTACCCTTCTTTTCCTTCCTCCTCTTTTTTCACCTGGTTGAGAATGTGATGGAAGGGGTGAATCCTACTGAGAGGGAAAGGAGGAAGGGCTACCACTCATGTGTGGGTTTCCTTTCTACTCCCTGGTGGCTCCTCTCTCTCTTCCCTCTGTACCTCCCCCCCCTCCAGCTCTCTCTCACCACACACACATATACAGACAGAGGAAATCATCACACATTCAAATTTGCCCATCCTACAAAACTTTCACCACAGTTCAGGGATGGAGCCTCCTAGAGCCCATCAAATGACATAGAGCTACTTTTGGCAGGGCTCCATCCCCGAGCTGTGATGAAAGTGTTGTAGGACGTAGTTTCCAACAACACGGGAGGCTTCCTGTGTTCTCACTGCCAGCAATGGGGCAAGTGCTCAGAGAAGCTGGGCAGTAATGTTTTCCCCTGTGGGATGGAGAAGGTGGTGCTACGGGGTGTGGGCCGACGGTGCCCCCCATTGTCTGCCAGATTCACCACGCTGCCTGGAAAATCCTCTCGCTGTCACCTGCATTGGGCAACTTCATGTGATGAGGTCCAGGGTGAGGTTGCACGGGAAATAGAAGAGCTCGGGCTGTGGCACAGGCTATAGAGCAGCTGCAATCAATCACTGCAATGAATCACTCTGACCAGGAGGTCATGAGTTCGAGGCCCGGCTCGGAGCCTATGTTTGTTTGTCTTTGTTCTATGTTAAAAGGCATTGAATGTTTGCCTATATGTGTAATGTGATCCGCCCTGAGTCCCCTTCGGGGTGAGAAGGGTGGAATATAAATGCTGTAAATAAATAAATAAATAAATAAATAAACAATGTGGGAGTTGGGGTGATGCTTCCAAAATAGATGAAATATGGGAGTCCCCAGGAAATTCGGGAGAGTAGGTCACTACCTCTTTTCACCTCATTATCATATCACTGAGAACAGAGTACAAGGGGGCAGCACCACACATAGAAGTTCCATTTCGACAAATCTCATAGTACAGTAGAGTCTCACTTATCCAACACTCGCTTATCCAACGTTCTGGATTATCCAACGCATTTTTGTAGTCAATGCTTTCAATATATCGTGATATTTTGGTGCTAAATTCATAAATACAGTAATTACTATATAGCATTACTGTGTACTGAACTACTTTTTCTGACAAATTTGTTGTCTAACATGATGTTTTGGTGCTTAATTTGTAAAATCATAACTTAATTTGATGTTTAATAGGGTTATCCTTAATTCCTCATTATCCAACATATTCGCTTATCCAACGTTCTGCCGGCCCGTTTATGTTGGATAAGTGAGACTCTACTGTAATTGCAAAATTAGCAAAAGTTGCAATTATACTTCAAGTGATTGAAGTTATGTCTTGTTGAATTCTTTCTTTAAAAAATAATTTTTATTGAAGTTTTGCAGTGTTACATAAACATAAACTAATGGAAAGGTGGAGGGGAGGGGGGAAGAAGGTAGGTGAATGATTTCCTAAAGGTACGATATACATATAGCATATAAAGAGAAAAGAAAGAGAGAAAGAAAAAAAAGAAAAAAAGGTATAATGGAGTAAACATTGGGGAGGGTTTTGGGGGGGTAGATGGGGTCTATTGACAGACTCCAAGGAAAGGTAGCCCTATCAGGGGGGAGAGTAGACTTCCAATCTTCTAGCTTCCATTAACAACTGATGTAGTTTCTTCATTTCAAAGTTTCTTGAAGATATTCTTCAAAATATGACCAGTTCGTTTCTCTAATTGGTCTCCCAGTGCTTCTTTTTATCAAAAAAGTCAATCTATCCATATTTCTAATGTCCGGCAGCTTATCTAACCACATTTCTTTAGTAGGGCTTTCCCTACCTTTCCAATTTCTCGCGACTACTATTCTGGCTGCAGTCACTGCATAGGTAAAGATTTTTCCTTATTATCTTTTTCTTTCTGTGAAATAGTTTCTCCCCATTCTTGAAAATTATATAGTCCTAGTAAATAATATTCTGGTTTACAATCAAATTCTATTCTTAAAAGTTTTTTTTTTTTACATTCCATGTGGAATGTTCTCCAGTACTTTTTAATTTCTTTACAGTTCCACCACATGTGGAAATATAATCCAACCTGATCCTTCCACCGCCAACATTTATTATCTCTGTCCTTATACATGAATCCTAATTTTTTGGGTGTCAGATACCACCTGTGTATTGTCTTTAGCCAATTTTCCTTTAAGTCTGTGGAGTAGCATAAGTTAATCTTTTTGTTCCAAATTGTATTCCATTCATCTATACAGTATAGTCTCACTTATCCAACACTCACTTATCCAACATTCTGGATTATCCAACACATTTTTGTAGTCAATGTTTTCAATACATCGTGATATTTTGGTGCTAAATTCATAAATACAGTAATTACTACATAGCATTACTGTGTATTGAACTACTTTTTCTTTAAAATTTGTTGTATAACATGATGTTTTGGTGCTTAATTTGTAAAATCATAACTTAATTTGATGTTTAATAGGCTTTTTCTTAATCTCTCCTTATTATCCAACATATTCGCTTATCCAACGGTCTGCCGGCCTGTTTACGTTGGATAAGCGAGACTCTACTGTAGTTATCGGTCTACCCACATTTCTAAACCATTTTATCATTGAGTCTTTAATAATTTCCCTTTCTGTGTTCCATTCTAATAATTTATTATATAGTATTGTTATAATTTTTTATTTCTTTTAAGTAGGTTGTCCCAGAAATTACTAGTTATATTGAACCCTATTACTTTATCTTTTTTATAACTCTCTTTTATTTGGTAGTATTGGAGCCATGAAACATTCTTGTAATCTTTTTGGATCTCCTCCAAATCTTTCATTGGAGGAGTATCTGTCAAAATATCTACTTTCTTAATAATTTCGCTATATGTCAGCCACTTTTGCCAGCCAAGTAATCTCCCTTGATTTGCTGTCTTGTTGAATTCTTGACATAGTGTAAAACAAGTTTCCAAATCCAAAATTATTATTATCCCGCTCTGATACCTTTGTGGGGCCAACCAAAAGGTGAAAATGTGTAGGTCTTCATGCAAGACTATTTTGCTATGCTGACCTGTACAGGATATTAGCCAATATGTGCAATTCAGATACGTGTCCTGCACAGACCTCACTTCTATGAATAAAGTGTCTTGGAAATAAAATGCATTTGCCTTCCAGTCTACCTTCATCTTCTCAGTATTCTAAAGGACGTGCGAGAACTGCTAACCAAATTAGGAAGAAAAAGCTGCATGATCTTGACACAGCGTCTGCTCTCATGTTCTTTTTATTATAGGGGTGGTAGGTTGCAATATCCCCCATGTTAGGAGCTGTCCCTGGCATTAAAACTCAAATGCAGGAGTGCCTTTCTTCTTCTCTTAGTTCTTTTTAGTAGAACTGAAGAAAATACGAACTTTCTCACCTTTCTATATTCTTGCCTTTCTTTCTGCCATGTATTGTATTGCCTTTCTCCACGAAATTACCTTCTTTTCTTTAAATGTTAGGAGTTTGATTATAACAGACCAATAACATTTCTAATCCAATGAACCAGGGGCAAGAGACCCAGGTGCCCTCTGCATTTCAGAAGTTTCTATTTTCTCACTATTCAACATGGCTTTCAACTTACTCTTTTTAAAGTAAGACTTTAAAAGTAAGCTTTAGAAAGGCTTCTTTCCTGTAGTTCCTCTGTCAGATGTTCTGTGGGCTGTCTGCCAAGCTTTCCCTATCTCCTGAAGTCTTTAGCACATTGACATTATAGCATAAATTTCATCGTCAACGAAATTGTGGAGTGCACATTGATAGTGTACAAACATGAACCTTGCCTTGGCTCTCCTTAAACCTGCAGTCTTTTAAAGCAGTGATTCATAAATGATATGAGCCAGAAAGGTGGAGAAAATACACAATGTGGAAAGGACAGTGGCCAGCATCATGTGGGTTATATCACACTTGTGACAAGTTGTTCACCATATCACAACAGTCATATGCATTCTGCTCTGAACAGAAGAAGCAGAATTTTGGACATAGCAATGTTGCACCTTGCTATTGTGCATTTCACAATGGCACCCCCCTCATTGACATGTGTTGTACAATGTTGTCATTCTGTATGGGAATTGCATAGTGTTGCCGTAGGCCAGGGGTCCCCAAATTAAGGCCCGGGGGCCGGATGTGGCCCTCCGAGGTCATTTACCTGGCCCCCGCCCTCAGTTTTATAATATAACTAGCTGTGCCCGGCCATGCGTTGCTGTGGTGTTGTCTGGTAGTGTCTGTATTTTATAGGCAGTGTGGAAGAGGCCTAAGTGAGGCCTAACTTTGCCTGTCCCCTGGGCTGAGTGGGTTGCTAGGAGACCAAGTGGGCAGAGCTTAGCCTTCTAACTGGCAGCACTTGGATAAAAACAATTATTCCTCTTTCTCTAATTAGGACTTTATTTTTCTTTTCTTTTTGTTGTATCAACCTAGAGGCGTGGATGAGGGGTTGCGCTGTCAATTTTCGAGGTTGTAGGGTGTTTAGTTTTGTTGTTTTGTCAGTCGCCAGGATTCCATCACTCTTTTATATATATAGATATATTGTATATACATATAATATTGATAATAATATTATAATGTAATACAATATAACACTAATAATAATACCATATAATAATATTAATTATATATTCTATATTACATATAATATTACTAATAATATTACAGTATAGTGGTATACTTCAATATAGTAATATATAATGCTAATATTGTGCTATGCTAATAATATAATATATTGTATGTACATATAATTTGTAAGCCACTCTGAGTCCTCTTTGGGGTGAGAAGGCTGTGATAAAAATGTAGTAAATAAATGCAGTAAATAAATAAATAATAAATAAATACGTTTTAGACTTAAGCTCGCCCAAAGTCTGAAATGACTTGAAGGCACACAACAACAACAACAACAACAACAACAACAACAACAACAACAATCCTAATTAACTTGACTATCTCATTGGCTAGAAGCAGGAGCACACTTCCCATTGAAATCCTGATAAATATATGTTGGGTTAAAATTGTTTTTATTTTTAAATATTGTATTGTTCTTTCATTGTTCTTGTTGTTGTTTTTGCACTACATATAAGACATGTGCAGTGTGCATCGGAATTTGTTTGTATTTTTTTTTCAAATGATAATCCGAGTCCTCAACAGTCTGAAGGATTGTGGACCGGCCCTCGGATTAAAAAGTTTGAGGAACCCTGCCGTAGGCTATCTCCACATGTGGAGATATTTATTCTATGTTGAAGGGCTGTTGGATTGAATCCTTAATTGCTGGTATATCTTTTTCTGTCTGTCATCCTGAATTTAGAGATAAACATAGCTTTATTTTCTTGGTTCAGGGGTAGAAGAAGAGGAAGAACACGGTGCATACTGTATATACCAATGGTGTCAAACTGTGTTGTCGAAGGCTTTCATGGCCGGAGTCACGGAGTGGTTGTATGTTTTCCAGGCTGTATGGCCATGTTCCAGAAATATTCTCTCCTGACATTTCGCCCACATCTATTCAATGCTAATTAAGGTGATCAATTACAACATTCACACTGGCCTCCAATTGACAAGAGTTCTTCTTCTTCTTCCTTGCTTAGTTTCTCCATACCTCACAACCTCTGAGGATGCCTGCCATAGATGTGGGCAAAATGTCAGGAGAGAATACTTCTGGAACATGGCCATACAGCCCGTTTAGCTTGGATAAGTCAGACTCTACTGTACGAGTATGTACAGTAGTTAGTGAGGTTGTTGGCTTAGCCCCAGCAATATCATTTACTGTATATACTCGAGTATAAGCCTAGTTTTTCAGCCCTTTTTTTAAGACTGAAAAAAACCCCTTCGGCTTATACTTGGGTGAGGGTCCTGGTTAGCTTATATTTGGGTCAGCTTATACTTGAGAATATATGGTACATTTATTATATTTCTCTATTATTATTGGTATTACAGTAGATTCTCGCTTATCCAACGTAAATGGGCCGGCAGAACGTTGGATAAGCGAATATGTTGGATAATAAGGAGAGATTAAGGAGAAGCCTATTAAACACCAAATTAGGTTATGATTTTACAAATTAAGCACCAAAACATCATGTTATACAACAAATTTGACAGAAAAAGTAGTTCAATGCGCAGTAATGCTACGTAGTAATTACTGTATTTACAAATTTAGCACCAAAATATCACGATGTATTGAAAACATTGACTACAAAAATGTGTTGGATAATCCAGAACGTTGGATAAGCAAATGTTGGATAAGTGAGACTCTACTGTATTACATTTATTATTTTTCTCTATTATTGTTGCTACTATTACCTTTATTTTACTCTATTTTTTATTATTAATAATACATTTATTATTTCACTCTGCTCTTATTATTATCTTTATTATTTTACTCTATTTATTACTACATGTATTATTTTCCTGTATTTATTATTATTATTATTGTTACATGTATTATTTTACTCTATTATTATTAAAATGAAACATAAGCACATTTACATTGAAGAAGATGAGAATAATGATTTAATCAGAGTTGGACAATCTTATCTTAAATTAGAGCTTTATGTAAATATTCAAAAACATTTAACCTACTGATGCCTCAATTAATGCAATTTTATTGGTAATCTGTTTTATTTCTGAAATTTACCACCCTTGGCTTATACTGGAGTCAATGTTTTCCCAGTTTTTTGTGGTAAAATTAGGTGCCTCGGCTTATATTCGGGTCGCCTTATACTCAAGTATATATGGTACTTTATTCCAATAGCATTATCTTTTATCTTTGAGAGTCATCGCTTGTCCAGGTCTTAAATTTGTGACCCCAATAATCCTACTAATAGCTCTATGAAGTCAACCAATTGGTACATTTCATGGTCTGATGAGGAGCTGAAAGCTAAGGCCATCTAGCAAGTTTAGGAGATTGTTTTCAGCTGAGAACTCCTCAAACCACATCTTATTATCTTAACAGTGATCAATATGAACTATTTAAGACACTATTATAAAGCAAGTATGTATTGTAAAGAAATTGGTTGTTGATCTGCATGTGGTCAGGAAGAAAATTTACTGTGTAAATTGTCAGAATGACTTTTAGATTCAAAATAAATCCAGATTTTAAGAACTACAGTAGAGTCTCACTTATCCAACACTCGCTTATCCAACGTTCTGGATTATCCAACACATTTTTGTAGCCAATGTTTTCAATATATCGTGATATTTTGGTGCTAAATTCATAAATACAGTAATTACTACATAGCATTACTGCATATTGAACTACTTTTTCTGCCAAATTTGTTGTCTAACATGATGTTTTGGTGCTTCATTTGTAAAATCATAACCTAATTTGATGTTTAATAGGCTTTTCCTTAATGCCTCCTTATTATCCAACATATTCGCTTATCCAACATGCTGCCGGCCTGTTTATGTTGGATAAGTGAGACTCTACTGTATATGCCATATAGTTTACAATATTTATATGGTGCACCTTACCCAGTCTACTTTTACAACCTCTCCGTTTTAATCCATGTTTTTATTAGTTCTTGTCATTTGTTTTTATTGGCTAATGTTTAAATTTTTATAATTGTGCATGTTTTTTTTGTCTATTGTTGTGTTTTATATTGCTATTGTTTTTATTCGGGCTTGGCCCCATGTAAGCCGCCCTGAATCCCCTTTGGGGAGATAGAGGCGGGGTATAAAAATAAAGTTGTTGTTATTATTATTATTATTATTATTATTATTATTATTATTATTATTATTATTATTATTATATTGGCATGTGTACTGATACCAAAATCAAATAAATCTTGGGAATGTTTTAAAACCTATTTGGGGGAAAAGCATGTATCTTCCTTGTTCAGCATTTCTTATTTCTCAAAGCATTGTCCATATAAAAAGTCTGTTTTCCTAATATGTGGGTTTACCTGAAATAATATTTCCAACATGAAATAAGTATACGGTGTTTCTGGAAATGGCCCAAGTGTATACATCTCAAAAGATTAAATTCTGCAGGGCAGATTTGCTCATTGAATGTTATTATTTTTACTTATTGCATTTAGATTGCTTTCTTGGCATTTGATGTTCGGCTGTACCAGACTAAAGAGCCAGCATGATTCAAGTCTTGGCACCATCCCAGCATTCCAATTCTTAAGCTATTCTTTTCCTGATGTTATTTTTTTTTTTTTATCAATGGCTGCATTCATTCGTGGTGCTTCACTATAAAAGCCTGAAAAACAAGGAGAACGGAGAAGCTGCTTGTGAATTAAAGGTTTTGAGGGTGGAGTTCATTCAGAAATAAATCAAGTTTAGGAATTTACTAAATGGGCAGAAGGATCTCAATTGTACATTTTTTTTCATTTATTTCTTTATTGTGTTTAAATCAGAACAGTTTTTTTTAAAAAAACTCCCCAAAAGAAATATAAAAACTTCTAACTGTATTGAAGAAACACAATGAAAATTTATTTTAAAAAGGAAACATACTGAATAGAGGTAACACAATGACAATTTATTTAAAGAAAGAAACAAATTTGGTCGCAAACAATTCAGCCTTGCTATATTTCTGGAATACTGTAATCTCACTGAGAGGGGAGTACAGCCGTGTTCAATTGTTTTGCAATTGTATTGAATCAACACATGAGGACGGAAGCATGTTAGTGATGTCTTTACAGCACTAGTTCAAATAAGAAAGAAGAAAGAAAAACCTCATGGATAGTAACCATGTATAAGGGACGATCCCATAAGTCTTGTCACTTTCCACATGAGGCAAATGACAGGACCTGGGGGTTAGGGGCAAGACCAACACACTCCCTTCTTTGTGCGTTGATTCAACACACTTAAAAAGGCATGAATAGAGCTACTGTGTGTAACTTTAAAATCTCCGGCTGAATGGATGGGTTTTCTTGCTGGCTGCTCCCAGGCTTTGGAATGCTCATGCCAGAGAAACTATCCTTCCTCGCTGTCCTACTATCAACAAGTAAAGCCTTTTCTGCTCAGTGGGATCATCAAGAATAGTCTACAAGAATTTTTCACACTGCAGTAGATTTCTTTTAGTAGAATTGTTTGAATGTATTTAACTTTATCGATACTTTAAATCAGAGGTTCTCAAGTCAGCAGAACCCTTTCTGAAGCAAAGGTTTCTCGTGGAGCCCCAGTAAATGTTTATATATTACTGTATATACTCGAAGATAAGCCGAGTTTTTCAGCCCTTATTTATGAGCTGAAAAAGCCTCCCCCGGCTTATATTCGGGTCAAGGTCAAGCCAGCAGCAGAGCCTGGAGGCCACAGTATGTTTTCTTTTCCAAAACCTCCCTCCTCTGCTTCTCCTCCCAGGCTGGTTATCTTATATTTTTTTGAGAGAGAGACAGAGAAGAAGCGAATGTTTTCAAAAGCGAAAGGAGATTGTGAGAGAAACCCTTGCTTGCCAGATTGCATGGGCAGAAGGGGAAGAAAAAAAGATATTCTTGCAAATTTGCACAATTCATTGCTATTATTTATTTATTTATTTATTTATTTATTTACAGTATTTATATTCCACCCTTCTCACCCTGAAGGGGACTCAGGGCGGATCACATTACACATATAAGGCAAACATTCAATGCCTTAACATAGACCAAAGACAAGACAAACACGGGGCTCCGAGCTGGCCTCGAACTCATGACCTCCTGGTCAGAGTGATTCATTGCAGCTGGTTGCAGTTGGTTGCTCAACAGCCTGCGCCACAGCCCGGCCCTATTATGATTATTACTACTACTACTACTACTACTACTACTACTATTGCAAGAACATTTGAGTCCAAAGGGAGGGAAGGAGGGAAAAAAAGAGCAACAGAAGGTGTGTATTTCTTTTTATTCCTAAGGAAACAAAAATGACGTGGGCTTTTTGAGGAGGGGGAGAGAAGTTTTAAAAAGCCTTTTCTGGCTACTTTTAGAGTTTGAAAAAGGGAGAAAGAAAAGAGGTGGGAAAGGGCAGGAGAAAAGAGGACAAAGTTGTTTTTAGGTGGGCTTTGCTTGCATTTCTTCCTTGGGTAAATGCATGCCCCAAAGCTTCTAAATATTTATATAGATGTTCCCCCTACAAATACATTAATATATGCATTGTATTGCAAATCCTATGTAAATATAGATAACTAGAGATTTCCATGTACCTGTATATCTGTTCCTATATGTATACATTAATTTTATATATGAATTTTATATGAATTTTACCCTCACGTGCTTGCAAGTGCAGAGGGTCATTATTATATATTAAATTGTATTGAATGTCTTATCAATATATAGTTTTGCTTATATATCGTCGTCGTCTCACTCGTTCAGTCATTTTTGACTCTTTGTGACCTCATGGACCAGTCCACACCAGAGCTCCCTGTCAGCCATCACCGCCCCCAGTTCCTTCAAGGTCGAGCCAGTCACTTCAAGGATACCGTCCATCCATCTCGCCCTTGGTCGGCCTTTCTTCCTTTTTCCTTCCATTTCCCCCAGCATCATGATCTTCTCCAAGCTTTCCTGTCTTCTTATGATGTGGCCAAAATACTTCAGCTTTGCCTCTAATATCCTTCCCTCCAGTGAGCAGTCAGGCATTATTTCCTGGAGGACGGACTGGTTGGATCTTCTTGCGGTCCAAGGCACTCTCAGGATTTTCCTCCAGCACCAAAGTTCAAAAGTGTCTATCTTCCTGCGCTCAGCCTTCCTTATGGTCCAGCTCTCACATCCATAGGTTCCTATGGGGAATACCATTGCTTTCACTATGCGGACCTTGGTTGCCAATGTGATGTCTCTGCTTTTCAGTATTTTATCGAGGTTGGCCATTGCTCTCCTCCCAAGAAGTAGACATCTTCTGATTTCCTGGCTGCAGTTTGCATCTGCAGTGATCTTCACACCTAGAAATATAAAGTCTGTCACTGTCTCCATATTTTCTCTCTCTAATTGCCAGTTGTCAATCGGTCTGGTTGCCATGATCTTGGTTTTCTTGATGTTTAACTGCAGCCCAGCTTTTGCACTTTCTTCTTTCACCTTGGTGATAAGGCTCCTCAGCTCATCCTCATTTTCAGCCATCAGAGTGGTATCATCTGCATACCTAAGGTTGTTAATGTTTCTTCCAGAAATTTTAACTCCACCCTTGGATTCACACACATGATGTGTTCTGCGTACAAGTTGAATAGGTAGGGCGATAGTATACAGCCCTGCCGTACTTATATATAGGATTTAGATTAATCCAGACTATATAACACATCTAGTAGCCTATGGAGTGAGTTACAACACTACATATCAAGTAACATTTGTCTAAAAATGAAGTTCACCTGCATCTTGGAAATGGTATGAAGATATGTGTTGAGAAGAACCAAGGTAAGGTTCATATGTCACAAGGTAGCCATGTCACGATTACAGCTTCCCATGTAATGTCAATTCCAGTGAAACCTTTCAACAAAATCACATGAAATCCCTAGAATCATGTAGTTTCTATTGATAGTTTAAACTGGTGTTGAAGAGAAAACAAATACAGGTGGCGAAGTGCATTAAAGCACTGAGCTGGAGACTGAAAGGTCTCAGGTTCAAGCCTCGGGAGCGGCGGGAGCGTCCGCTGTTAGCTCCAGCTCCTGCCAACCTAGCAGTTCGAAAACATGCCAATGTGAGTAGATCAATAGGTACCACTCCGGCGGGAAAGCAACGGCGCTCCATACAGTCATGCCGGCCACATGACCTTGGAGGTGTCTACGGACAACGCCGGCTCTTCAGCTTAGAAATGGAGATGAGCACCAACCCCCAGAGTCAGACATGACTGGACTTAACATCAGGGAAAACCTTTACCTTTTACTTAAAAGCAAATGAGATTCCCCTCAAGAGGATGCAGTGTCACACAGCTAAAGTAATGAATTTAGAGGCCTTCATCTACATCATAGCAAAGAGAAAAGGCTGATTCTTTTTTTTTCTGCCCCACTTTAGAATCTGTTTGATTTTAATTTTAATTCACAGGGCATGAATTTGGACCATTACAGAAGCATCCAGAGCAAGCATGGGCGCTATGATGGATTTTGACCCCCAGAGGGAGCTAGCACCACAACATAAAGGAATGTTTGCCTTGCAAAAGTTTTCTGACCATCTTGTTCCACCCTTAACTTAGGTCTTGTGGAACAATTTTATCTCTGCTCAGTTATGGATGGCTTCAGCATGTCATTGTAGTTGTGGTTCGTAAAAGTAAGCTCTGATTTTTACGCTGAGAAAACCAAGCCCTCTTGGGCACTTTCAGGGGGAGAGATCAAGTCTCACTGCAATAGCATCTAGAGAAGTCATGGGATATGGATATGAAATGAAGGCGGAGAATGAGGCCTTTGGCTAGACTCAGAGGAAAGGGCAGACAAAAGATTTCTGAAAGAGAGAAAAATTACGATGGGCTCCAGGGAGCCACTTAGGGAGGCGAGGGAGACACAGTTCCCGTCACGACCACCTCCTGCGGTGTTTCAGAGACTAAGATGTAGATTCTTACCCAGGAAAACGTGTTATCTCTGGCTGTAAGGATTTTACAAAGTAATTGCTACAATACTTATGCTGTGATGTTCTCCTGGTGACTGGGTTTTCTCTACTTGGATAATGGAACTATAAATGGGAAGGCTTTTAAACTTGATCAAATCTTTCATTTCTTCCACATTCTCTGCTCTACGGGCACGAAAAGTGCCCTGGGTATTTCACCAGGTAATAAAATCTTACCTGGTTTGCCCACGTACATAGCCGTGAGCATTGCCAATTATAACTTAGCTGCCAGTATGTGCCTTCTACCTTCTTTCTTTTTGTTTCTTGCATCTTTAATTTCAAGGATGAGTTAGAACAGTAGCTTTGTGTGTTCTTTTGGCCTCTGGTAATATTTCTAGAGTTTGCAACTCTTGACAACTTTGCATAAGGTAAAGGTAAAGGTTTCCCCTTAAGTCCAGTCTTGTCCGACTCTAGGGATCGGTGCTCATCTCCCTTTCTTAGCTGAAGAGCCAGCGTTGTTCGTTGTTTTCATTCGGCAAAGATATGGCCCATTGGCTGCAATAGGAAATTTTAAGGTTTAATCCTCAGCCATTTTAAGGCCTATCTGCATGAAACCTACCTCAGTTTTAGACCCCATTTACAACTGCAGGCCTGCCAGGTTTCAAAACAATTCACCAATCTACTGATTTTTAAGAATTATTTTAAGTTTTAATCATAGTATTTTTTAAAATAAGGTAACGTAAGGTAAAGGTTTCCCCTGATGTTAAGTCCAGTCGTGACCAACTCTGGGGGTTGGTGTTCATCTCAATTTCTAAGCTGAAGAGCCAGCATTGTCCGTAGACACCTCCAAGGTCATGTGGCCGGCATGACTCCATGGAACACTGTTACCTTCCCGCCGGAGCGGTACCTATTGATCTACCCACATTGGCATGTTTTGAACTGCTAGGTTGGCAGAAGCTGGAGCTTAACAGCGGGCGCTCACTCCGCTCCCCGGATTTGAACCCGGGATCTTTCGGTCTGCAAGTTCAGCAGCTCAGTGCTTTAACACACTGCGCCACCAGAGGCTCTTACATCTTTTCATACCATGATCAAAAAAGTGACTATGAGGAGAAAGGCAATAACAGAGAATTGAAATGAGGCATCTATTGGTAATGATTGGCAAATATACAGGCTTGCATTTTTTAAAAGAAAAGGTTTGCAATACGTTTTTAAATAAATGGTTATTTATTTAAGCAAAATTCAGTTATCTGTTTTATTGCCTATTATTAATCTTCCTAATCCAAGAATAGTACAGTTCATGCAGATAGGCTTACAGTCTCATCTTCATAAACCCTACAGTTGGAACACAGGACATGATATTAAATGAAAACTGCATGTGTGAGAGCTTTGACTCTAAGCCAGCAATGATCTGTGCAGTATTTCCCCTGAGTATTGAAATTAAGAGGGTAATTTTAAGGAGCATGAGGGTGAAACCACTTGCCCTTGGCAAATGTAGACTCAGTCTATTGAGCACCTTAGTAAAAAAAAAGAAAAAAGGGAAAGAAAAATTATTCACAATATTAACTGCTTAATAAGATTTAACTTAACTTTTAATTCAGATTAGTTCCACGTACATGTTTCTAGTAATTTTGCACAAGTCTGCTAATGAACTTCTCAAAAACAGTGTGCTCATTTTCAGGCACTTCTTGTGTATCCAATAGATCCAATCCTTCATTTTCTATTCTTGTTAGATCATGGAAATGATCAGACAAGGGGTGATTTCTTTCAAAGAGAATATTGCATTCAGGGAGATGACAATGCTCTGTTGTTGCTGAATTTGGGAGCAGCCTCAGATGGATTCATAGATTCATAGGAAGTGTTGCCTGTAATTGTTATATTTGGGAACTCAAAGCAACATGCAGGATTGTTCCTTTTTTAAAAACTCTCATAGCAACCCAGTGAAGTAGCTTAGACTGAGAGCTTGTGTCTGGCCATAATCATCCAGGGGAATTTAAACTCAAGTCTTTCAGCCGTAATCTAGCACTTTCACCTATACACCATATTGGTGCAGCTAGATCAGGTGTTTGGGTTTTTTTACAAATTAAAAATAAAAATCATAAAAATATTATGATTAAAACCTAAAATAATTCTTAAAAATCAGCAGATTGTGAATTGTTTTGAAATTTGTCAGGCCTGCAGTTGTAAATGGGGTCTAAAACTGAGGTAGGTTTCATGCAGATAGGCCTTAAAATGGTTGAGGATTGAATCTTTAAAGTTTCCTATTGCAGCCAATGGGCCATATTTTTGCCGAATGAAAACAGCAAAAACCCTCCTCATTCGAGTAACTTCCCAGTAAACAGAATGAGGGGCCAGCCTATAATGGACACCTAAATGGCATGTCTTTTGGCCAAATTGCACACCTCTACTGCATAATACTATAATTTTTGTGAGACGGTTTTAGGGTCAGTGTTGAACTGGACTATAGACACTTTTGCTCAGCTGAGCAAAAAGTATTCTTTCGCAGTACAGTGTTCCCTCACTTTTTGCTGGGGTTAGGTTCTAGGACCACCCGCAATAAGTGAAAATCCGTCAAGTAGGGTTGCTATATTTATTTTAATATTTATACATTATTTTAGTAGTTATACACTATTTTAAGTCTTTATCAACCAATCATGTGTTGATAAATCACCTCCTTCTCCCGTTGCCACTTGGGCTCCATTTCTCTTCCTTCGGCTTCTCCTTCCTCCCTTCCTTAGGCTGTAAATTGTAAATTTTATGATTTATAATAGTCTTTTAGAGTTTATTGAGGAGCCTCCGGTGGCCTAGGGGATAAAAGCCTCGTGATTTGAAGGTTGGGTTGCTGACCTGAAAGCTGCCAGGTTCAAATCCCACCCGGGGAGAGTGCGGATGAGCTCCCTCTATCAGTTCCAGCTCCATGCGGGGACATGAGAGAAGCCTCCCACAAGGATGGTAAAACATCAAAACATCCGGGCGTCCCCTGGGCAATGTCCTTGAAGACGGCCAATTCTCTCACTCCAGAAGCAACTCTGGTTGCTCCTGACACAAAAAAAAGAGTTTATTGAAAAACCGCGAAACAGCAAATCCGCAAAAAGTGAACCGCGAAGTAATGAGGGAACACTGTATACCCTGGTCATTTTCTAACATTTTTTGTAAGAATAAATGACTTGATCTTGGAATATTTTCCCCCTACTCCACTCTTATAATCTCAGTGCGACAGATTTTTACCTCCCCCATGCTGTCCCCCACAACAATACTGTAAGGTACGTTAGGCTGAGAAAGAAAACAGTTGCACCAAATTCACCCAGGAAACTTTATGAGTGAGTATGCACTTTTGAACACTACTTTTCCCTACTGCACTCCACCTAGTTTCATGGTAGGGATAAGTGTGGGATAGATCTAGATCTAGATCTATATCCATAATAAAAGAGAAAACCTATATGTGTGTATGTGGCACGGGTGTCTGCTCACACAGACAGCCTCCGGCCTCCACAAACAGGCTACAGTTCCCAGTGCTGAGGAGCCACCAAGTCACTCTTTTCCACTGACATTACGGTTATAGCAAGCTCCATGAACATGTAGCCCAACCCCTGCCAATGTCTTTCCCAAACACTACTGCCCACCACCCAAGGAATGCTTACATTTGGGGACCATTTCCTCCTAGATTGTGCATTGTCCTCCACCACTGGCAGGCATCCCAGGGTTCTCCATTGGTGTGGAATTTGCATGACCCCGCCTACTGCCTTTCCCTTTCAAATCTGTCTGCAGAACAAACACAGCACAACTACACTTCCTGGAGGAGTTTGGGGGATTGACTCTACATGGTGGAAGTTGTAGTTCACCCTGAATCGAGTCAGAACCCTGTGACTCCTACTGGGGAATTTAGAGTTCACCTTCACCCAGAATGCTATGAACCCAAACAATAATAATAATAATAATAATAATAATAATAATAATAATAATAATAATAATAATAACTTTATTTTTATACCCCGCCCCATCTCCCTGAAGGGACTCGGGGCGGCTTACATGGGGCCTAGCCCGATAAAACAATCAATATCAGTAACATGACTATAAAACAATTATACTAGTAAAACATCAATAGCAATAAAGCAATCGTTAAAATCGGCAAGAAGCATACGAAAAACGTACAATATTAAAACAGGAGACTAATTCATAAAATCCAGAACAGAATGTGCTGGTAGAAATGGACAATAAAGTGCAAAATAGCATTGGCAACATCTCGAAATGGGGGCTATTATAAAATGGGCAGATGGATCAGTCCAACATCAAATTAGGTATCAAAGGCCTTTTGGAAGAGCCAGGTTTTTAAGCTCCTACGAAAGGAGAGGAGGGTAGGGGCCTGCCTGATCTCTCTAGGAAGAGTGTTCCAAAGCCGGGGGCCCACAACGGAGAAGGCCCTCTCTCTCGTCCCCTTGGTGGGAGCGAGAGAAGGGCCTCCCCCGACGAGCGAAGAGAACGTGCGGGTTCGTAGGGGGAGATGCGGTCTCTAAGGTAGGTGGGTCCCAAACCGTTTAGGGCTTTGTAGGTGATAACCTGCACCTTGAATTGGGCCCGGAAAGTAAACGGCAGCCAGTGGAGCTCCTTAGACAGAGGCGTTGAACGCGCCCTGTAATTCACTCCAGTTAGAAGCCTGGCTGCAGATCGCTGTACTAGTTGTAATTTCCGGGCCGTCTTCAAAGGCAGCCCCACGTAGAGCGCATTGCAATAGTCCAGTCTAGAGGTAACTAAGGCATGGACCACCATGGTCAGATCAGACTTCTCGAGGTATGGTCGCAGCTGGCGCACAAGTTTTAATTGTGCAAAGGCCCTCCCGGCCACGGCCGATACCTGAGCCTCAATCGTCAGCCCCGAATCCAGGAGGACCCCAAAGCTGCAGACCTGCGCCTTCAGGGGGAGTGCGACCCCGTCAAGCACAGGTTGCCACCCAATACCCCGATCAGACGTGCGACTGACCTGGAGGACCTCTGTCTTGTTGGGATTAAGTCTCAGTTTGTTCACCCTCATCCAGGCCAACACAGCAGCCAGACACTGGTCCAGTATCCGAGGGGCTTCCTTGGATTTAGGTGGAAAAGAGTAGTAGAGTTGGGTGTCATCCGCATAGAGATGGCACCGTACTCCAAAACTCCGGATGACAATGATGGCTCTGGGCCAAATGTGCCATGCATACCTGATATGCCCAGATTTGACTACTGGTGGGTTTTGAGGGGAATTGGCCTGGACATTTGGGAGTAGTAGGTACTGGGATTTATAGTTCACCTGCAATGAATGAGCACTCCGAACCCCTCCGATGATGGACCAGGACCAGACTTAGCACACAGAGCTCCCATAACCAAAAGAGCATATTGGACAAGTTTGGGGGCAAAGGGAGTTATAATTCACCTGCATCCAGAGAAACAGTGACTCCCACCGACAATGGACCGGGACCAGACTTTGCACAGAGAAGCCTCATGACCAACTGAACATATTGAGGGGTTTGTGGGAATGGGCCTTGATTTTGGGAGTCGTAGTTCACCTGCATCGAAAGAGCACTGAACTCAGCGAATGACGTATCTGGACCAAACTTGGCACACAGACTGAACATTGCCTGCCGTGAATACTCAGAGATGTTTTGGGACAATTGCCCTGGAAATTTGGGAGTTGTAGTATTTCACCCCATCCAGAGAGCACTGCAGCCAGGTGATGACCAGCCAATGACAGATATGGACCCCACTTGGTACACAGACCCAAAATGGCCAACTTTGAGTACTGGCAGGGTTTGGGGAGGATTGAGTCACAATTCTGGGAATTGTAGTTCACCAACTCCAAACTGAGAATACCTAACAATCAAAGATAAATAATGCCTTTATCAAATAACCCATGCATCGCCGGGTTCCCAAGCTAGTATTAAATATAGCAATAAAGTAACTCTGGATGGAAATGGTAGCGGTAGGAAAATACAGAGAGAAAAATATGATGGTTGTACCTGAATCCTTGTGTGTTTACTGCATTCCCTCTGGAGATTTAAAAGCCAGGTCCAGGTTGCGTTTGAGGCGGATGCCACTCTTTATGTCAGGTCTGGGATGTCTTTGAATCACTGGGTGTTGAATCACTGGGTGTTGATCACTGTGTGTTTACTGCATTCCCTCTGGAGATTTAAAAGCCAGGTCCAGGTTGCGTTTGAGGCAGATGCCACTCTTCATGTCAGGTCTGGGATGTCTTTGAATCACTGGGTGTTGATGAACTGCTACTCCTATCTTACCTCAGCATTATCTAAATTAGGAATTGAAGTTCCTTAACATACGAAGGTTCACAGATACCCCCAGCCCAGCTGTACAACCTCACTGAGCACAGTAATGCTGAGTCCATGCCATAAAGGTCTTTGACAGAGTTTTGATCTACAGTCCCCAGAATCCCCCAGCACTAATCAATACTCATTTTATGTAATGATGTTTGGACCCCTTCCGCATAATTTGGCAGTCATGCAGAGCCGGCCCTAGGTATTTTTCAAGTGTAGGCGAACAGAATTTTGGTGCCCCCGCAAACCAATCACTGAAAAATAAAAGCGTTGGATAAGCGAAAATGTTGGATAATAAGGAGGGATTAAGGAAAAGCCTATTAAACATCAAACTACATTTAAAAAGGTAAAGGTTTCCCCTGACGTTAAGTCCAGTCATGTCTGACTCTAGGGGTTGGTGCTCATCTCCATTTCTGAGCCGAAGAGCCGGCGTTGTCCGTAGACACCTCCAAGGTCATGTGGCCGGCATGACTGCATGGAGCGCCGTTACCTTCCCTCCGGAGCGGTACCTATTGATCTACTCACATTGGCATGTTTTCGAACTGCTAGGTTGGCAGGAGCTGGAGCTAACAGCGGCCGCTCCCGGCGCTCCCGGGATTTGAACCTGGGACCTCTCGGTCTGCAAGTTCAGCAGCTCAGCGCTTTAACGCACTTCACCACCAGGGCTACATTAAGATTTTACAAATTAAGCACCAAAATATCATGTTTTACAAGAAATCAACAGAAAAAGCAGTCTCAACTGCGCCCCCATATGTTTTGCGCCCCAAGCGACCGCTTAATTTGTCTCACAACATATACTCTGGGCTCCTGATTCTATGACAAAAAATAAAATGTGTATTAGTAAGTGACACTCTCTCAGCATCACTCACTAGGCAAAAACTAAACTTTTAGGGATTTTTTTCAATAATTTTTCTTACATTGGATGCTACAGGTTGATCACTTTGAATTTCACAACAGTGTCACCGACATTGCAAAAAGAAACACAGGTGACAGTTCCTTTCCCCATTATTTATAGCAGCGAGAGAAAGCATGAGGAGACAACAGCAAAGAAAGTGAACAAATGTGCATTCATTCCTTCCTGACAGCCAACAATATGTGTTAGAATACCTTTCTGTTACTGATAGGCTGCCCTGGCTATTTCAAACGGACTGCTTTGATACATTGATTCTATTACAGCTGGGCTGGCAAAGAGAGCAGGTACATAAAGTATACAGGTCCCTGAAGAGCAGATCCTCTTGCTCCAGAAAGGTTGTCTTGGCCAAGCGACAAGCACCAGCAATCATATGCTAAATAAAAGTAGATAGCAATCATAAACAATTACACATGTGCTTTTAAACATCACCATAGGATATATTTATGTTGGCCAGGAGAAGTCACCTTGGCAGATGAATTATTCTATTAGAGGAAGGAAGTTGGAAAAATTGATATTTCACTGTTTGAATTAACCTTGGGAAACTGAAATTTGCAAAGGCAGAGGAGTCAGCAGGGTGGGGTGGGATTTGGCTTTTGCATCTTTTCAGTTATTTGGGAGGGGGGAACACATCTCCATAAGAAGGGATCTGAAGACATCTAGATAAAAGACACGCCAATGAAAATGACAGGCCCCTGATGACCGCTAGCCAGTATATAAATCATGTAGCCTGCTGTGCTTGTCGGATTTACACCACAGTACAAACGTGGTTGACTTGGCTTCACTGCCGCAGTATTTATATAGCCAAAATGGAACAAGTCTGCTAAGAAGTAAGCCCCTGAGTTAGAAACATCTGACTTAAAAATGACTTGCAGTTAAGAACAAGAAGCAAAAGAAATCTACTCTTAGGGTAAAAGGTGTCTCCACTGAAGCTTTATCTCTAATCCTTGTTTCCACAACAAGCCACATTTTTCAAAATCCAATTATGACAAGGACAGAAAGTGAGGCAAAATCTTCTGAAACAGGGGCACAGACAGAAAAACACACACCACAGAAGTGTTAAATCTTCCCTAAAGGCGCACACGCACACACACACACAAATAAAAATGTAATGTTCGTATTTAGGGTGCACATAACTGAAAAACCACTGGATGAAATGACACCAAATTTGGCCACAATACACCTATCAGTCCAATGTGTGACCATCACTAAAAAAAACAAAAAAACAAAAAACAAAAAACAGAAAGGACTCAAAACCTCAAAAAAGCTTCAAAACCTGGCTGCTTCCTACCTAGGGGGATCCTTTGTTGATCTGCTTGAATATCATTGAATAGCCTTGCAACTTCATAGCCTGGCTACTTCCTACCTCGGGCAATCCTTTGTTGGCCTGCTTGAATAGCACTGAATAGCCTTGCAGCTTCAAAACCTGGCTGCTTCCTGCCTAAGGAATCCTTTGTTGGCCAGCTTGGATAACACTGAATAGCCTTGCAGCTTCAAAACCTGGCTGCTTCCTGCCTAGGGAATTCTTTGTTGGCCAGCTTGGATAACACTGAATAGCCTTGCAGCTTCAAAGCCTGGCTGCTTCCTACTAAGGGGAATCCTTTGTTGGGAGGTGTTACCAGACCCAGATTATATATATGGCTGGAGTTACACTTAAAAATGTACCTTACAAACAAATTCAACTTTTAAACAAGCCTAACTTGGGGACTGCCTGTAGTTGCTCTTGGTTAAGTGGGGATTCAGGGACTGCCATGTCTCTTAACTAGGGGCTGCATAGGAATTGTGAATACCACACAGTTATACATGCAGGTCCCAAGTTCAAATCCCGGGAGCAGAGTGAGCACCCGCTGTTAGCTCCAGCTTCTGCTAACCTAGCAGTTTGAGAACATGGCAATGTGAGTAGATCAATAGGTACCACTCCGGTGGGAAGGTAAGGGCGCTCCATGCAGTCATGCCGGCCACATGACCTTGGAGGTGTCTACGGACAACGCCGGCTCTTCGGCTTAGAAATGGTGATGAGCACCAACCCCCAGAGTCAGACATGACTGGACTTAATGTCAGGGGAAACCTTTACCTTTACCTATACATGCACAACTCCAGGCTAATCATTCATAACTCCCTTACCAGATTCCGGCCAGTTTGTGTGCAGAAAATGTTCTTTCAAAAAAAAAAAAAACTTGGAAAGTTTTTCTGTGCACATAGCTTTTAATTTAACACCCTACCCACAAAAAAAAGAGTTCTCCCCAGGAAACAGCATTTTCCACATAGAAAATAGTATTTCTGCACAGATTCTGCCATACTCAGCAGACTAAAAGCTATTTCCCAGATCAACCCAGATATTATCATTGTACATCTTAATTCAGGGATATAGCCACATGCTTCTTAACTGTCCTGGCCTCCCCTGGACACAATATGTTGGGTGTGGGTGTGTATGAATCTTATGAAGAGTGGGGTTGTTATATGAGGGAGGAAGATAATTCCTCCCTCTACATCAACATCAACCATAAAAATGGTATATGTCAGTAGCTGGATATCAACCAGGACTGGAGCCTTAATTGCAACTGTTTACTAATCTTTCTTTGAGAAATTAGCTATTCGCCAAAGTGTTACTAAGAGAATTTGGACAACATATTCAAAGCAAAATTTCAAAATGGTGTATGCCTCATGCTCTTTAGCTCTTGGAGACGTGTTGCTGTTGTTTTTATTGAGAACAAACTCATTGAGCAGTGTGTAGATAAATTTTTCAAAAGACAGTAATGTCCACCTTTTGTTTAAATTGACTACTCTGCATATATTCTGAAAGAATGCTTTTCAAATCTAGGTTTGTTTGAAAAGGTATTCTTTACTTCCAAAAAGGCAAGAACATATACCATATGAACATTAACCAGTCCTGGTTAGAAACAGCATAATTTACGCAATTGCAGTTAAGTGACAGGAATAACATGAATTGTTTTTTAACCATTTTACTGGCTTAGAAAATTAGCTTGGCTAAACTATTTCCTGGTCCCACATGTGTCTTGTAACCCAAGCTATTAAGGGGTTCAGCATTTTTCATGCCTGATGTCAGTCATTTCACTGGTTGGCAGCAAGTGAGGCCATCTGTAATAGCCTCAAAGGGAGGGACAACCCTCTTTTTTCTGAAAAATAAACACCTGGGCGATGACAACATTTATTTGGTAAAAGTTTTGTTTTCATTGGCTTTCCAAGTTTTGGCTTTTTATTTCATTAAATGTAACTTAGGCTGCTTGAGATGTAGTTTGGTTGACGAACACGCTTTCCATGCTCTTATGACAGAGAACACATTTCTAGGGCCAGGACAGGATCCAATTGCAGAAGCCCTAGATAACCACAGAATTTCCACCATAGTTCTAGTCTAGGAATGAAAAGAATATTTGAAAAATTGTTGAAAAATTGTTCCATCAATGTTACATAATATTGACAAGAGGAAACCTGCACTTCAGAGTAAGGGACTTCACATCTTTTATCCCCCCCCCCCAAATGCTGTTTGCTATTTGCAATTCAAAATGTTTTCTTTTTCATGAATTATTGTAACTGAACACATAGTAATGTATTTGGATCTATGCCAAATATATTTACAGTAGAGTCTCACTTTTCCAGCACTCACTTTTCCAATGTTCTGGATTATCCAAAGCATATTTGTAGTCAATGTATTCAATACATCATGATATTTTGGTGCTAAATTCATAAATACAGTAATTACTACATAGCATTACTGTGTATTGAACTACTTTTTCTGTCAAATTGTTGTATAACATGATGTTTTGGTGCTTAATTTGTAAAATCATAACCTAATTTAATGTTTAATAGGCTTTTTCTTAATCTCTCCTAATTATCCAACATATTTGCTCATCCAGCGTTCTGACGACCTGTTTACGTTGGATATAATATTATTCATAACCAGAGAGGTTATGAGGAAAAATATTATTCATAACCAGAGAAGTTTGTGTTTTTTTCCTCCCACTCATAAAATATGAGTGAAAAGGAATCTATTTCTCAGCTCACCTAGCCCAGTGGTTGCTTTTTCTTATAACATACACACATACTCCTCTCGAGAAAAACATTGATCATTGTGATGTTACAGCAGGGTCATAGGAACAATGTTCATAGTGGTCCCTTGCCACCTGTACTCTGAGCTCAACTTAACTGTGATCGGAACATATTTTTTTACTTAGTGATATGTTGTTTAAGGGTCAAATACCTGGGTCCCCAGGAGCAATGAAATCCATTACACGTTATGCTGCTACAAAGGGAATGTTTCCTCCAGTGCTGAAAAGGAGGAGACAATGTTCTATGTTTCAACGGTAAAACAAAAGCTGCATTCTGAAAACATGGGCCTATAAGTCCCGCTGCTTCCAATGATTGCAGTAATTTTATAAATTGTGTATACTGTTGTAAATACAAACTGTGACAACTACTGAGTATATGTCCATTACATTCAAGACTGCAAATAAATATTCCCGCAAAATTAAGACTGATATAAATTGGACTTACACCCAGGGAAGTGGTTATAAGACTGCAGGCCAAATAAGATTTCAATACTCTTCATTAGATATGCACGTGAAATTTGTTCCTACCATTTCTACCATTTCTTTCGTATTTTCCATTTCTTTGAAAGCACGAAATGAGAAGCCCCCTCCCCACATAACAATTTGCTTGAAACGAAAGCCTGCTTTTGTGTGCATAGAATAGAATAGTAGAGTTGGAAGAGACCTCATGGGCCATCCAGTCCAACCCCCTGCCAAGAAGCAGGAAATCCCATTCAAAGCACTCCTGACAGATGGCCATCCAGCCTCTGCTTAAAAGCCTCCAAAGAAAGAACCTCCACCACAGTCCGGGGGAGAGAGTTCCACTGCCGAACAGCCCTCACAGTCAGGAAGTTCTGAGGGTAGTTGTATGTCTTTCGGGGTGTATGGCCAAGTTCCAGAAGTATTCTCTCCTGATGTTTCGCCCACATCTATGGCAGGCATCCTCAGAGGCTGTGAGGCATGGATGCCTCACAGCCTCTGAGGATGCCTGCCATAGATGTGGGCGAAACATCAGGAGAGAATACTTCTGGAACATGGCCACACACCCCGAAAGACATACAACTACCCTGTGATCCAGGCCATGAAAGCCTTCGACAACACTCAGGAAATTCTTCCTGATGTTCAGGTGAAATCTCCTTTCCTGAAGTTTGAAGCCATTGTTCCGTGTCCTAGTCTGCAGGGCAGCAGAAAACAAGCTTGCTCCCTCCTCCCTATGACTTCCCTTCACGTATTTGTACATGGCTATCATGTCTCCTCTCAGCCTTCTCTTCTGCAGGCTAAACATGCCCAGTTCTTTAAGCCACTCCTCATAGGGTTTGTTCTCCAGACCTTTGATCATTTTAGTTGCCCTCCTCTGGACGCTTTCCAGTTTGTCAACATCTCCCTTCAATTGCGGTGCCCAGAATTGGACACAGTATTTCAGTATTTCAGTGGGGTAGCATGACTTCCCTGGATCTAGATGCTATACCCCTATTTATGCAGGCCAGTATCCCATTGGCCTTTTTCGCCGCCGCATCACATTGTAGGCTCATGTTTAACATGTTGTCCACGAAGACTCCAAGATCTTTTTCACACGTACTGCTGTCGAGCCAGGCATCCCCCATTTTGTATCTTTGCATTCCATTTTTTCTGCCGAAGTGAAGTATCTTGCATTTGTCCCTGTTGAACTTCATTTTGTTAGTTTCGGCCCATCTCTCTACTCTGTTAAGATCGTTTTGAATTCTGCATCCGAACTTGCTTCCTTGCCTTGGAAAGACAGTGCGTGTGTGGTGGGGCATACAGGCAGGCAGGCCCGCAGCTTGGATATATGCGCATTTCAGGTTTGCCTGCACGCCCCGCCACACATGCACTCTCAGAGAGTGTGGCAGGGTGTGCAGGCAGGCCTGGAAAGTGTGTGCACCTGCTATTACCTACAGCTAAGAGCCTCTTACTCTAGAGTAGAAACAGGAGGTGCTAGGTAAGAAGAATGCATGCCAGGAAGGGGAGCCAGTGCATGGGAAGCCTGTCCATAATGGTCCGAGGCATGAAATAGGACAAGGTTTTCCTCAAACGTACATGTCTACTCTTCATGTGCAACCTCTTTTGATAGCTGTGAATTATATACTACAATCCTATGCACACTTAACGTGGAAGAAAATGTCATTGAGTGTAATGGAATAAAATCTCTAAACAAGCATAGGATAGGTAAAAGGTAAAGGTTTTCCCCTGACGTTAAGTCCAGTCATGTCTGACTCTGGGGGTGGCTGCTCATCTCCATTTCTAAGCCGAAGAGCCGGCGTTGTCCGTAGACACCTCCAAGGTCATATGGCTGGCATGACTGCATGGAGCGCCGTTACCTTCCCGCCGGAGCGGTACCTATTGATCTACTCACATTTGCATGTTTTCGAACTGCTAGGTTGGCAGGAGCTGGAGCTAACAGCGGGCGCTCAAGCCACTCCCGGGATTTGAACCTGGGACCTTTCGGTCTGCAAGTTCAGCAGCTCAGCGCTTTAACGCACTTCGCCACCCGGACTCCTAAGCATAGAATAACATTGTTATTAATTATTGTTTAACATTAAATTTAAATAAAGCCATTGAAAATGAAGAATTCCCTACAGTTGAGAGACTGAGAAAGTTTTCATCTACTTTAACTTAAAAAAAATCGAATTAATCATGTGTGCGTGCATAAACAATTATGCAAAAGTAACTATTTCATTCGTATTTCAGCTTGTTGAGACAAAGTTTAAAATAGATTAAAGAAGCAATCTTCACACATGCACCAAAATATGAGGTTGAGTTTTGATTTGAGTGTCTGCCTTAGACAGTAATTCTAGCAATTGATTTTATACTAAACAGTATGACTGCCAGAAGCACTTATGGTAACTAGTGGTGTCTAGGAACAGGAAAAACAACTATATTTTGTGTTTTATTGCTTCTTTTCTTAAATATTTTTGGTTTTGAAATTATTATTACTAGATTGCATAATTTAAGACAAAGAATGCCTAGACTTGGGACTTTATTTGGACTTTACTTTTGAAGACTTTTTTGAGAGCGGTCTCCATCATTATTTTCTTCATTCCGGTATACAGCAACACGACCAACCATCTGTTTAAATTGTTTGGAAGATATTTTCATTGACTATGTATCCCTGAAGCCTATATACATTGGAACCAATACCAGACTTGAATAACTTTTGTGTTAGAGCTGTTCTTCCTTTTCATTTTGTCTGGTACGGCTAAATTGAGCTTTGTACGGGGAACTTTAATAATATATGTTATTTGGACACATTTTCTTTGTACATAGACTATCGTGTGTTTGTATAGAAAGAATGCCTAAATCCAGCAAACGCAATATGCACAATGGGGTTTTTTTTTAAATGTACTAACAGCATTTAAGAAAATATGTGGGGTAAATGCCCAATAGAGAATTAATGTAACCTAGTGGTTTGAATGCTGGAGTAGGACATTGGGGGGGCCAAGGTGACAACAACAACATATATCAGGGATGGTAACTGGTGGCAGATGTGGAAAATCTTAACCACAAATAAATGCACTAGAATGCAATTTTAATAAAGTTGTTAATAAAGATGAGAAACATAAATGCAACATAGAAGACAAATGCTCTTAAAAGTGCTCTGAAAAAGACCTTGCCTTTTCAAAGTAAATGTGGGGCAAATAGTTTCTGAAAAGGAATAAAACCTTATTTGTGAGTATTTTGGTTTAAATGCCATCATACAAAGAGAGACATTTAAATATGTATCTGTGTATCACACTCAGTTTAAATTTTCTATCCAAAAAGTTGTGTTTTTGATCTGAAGGATACAATGCAAATTATTGAGACCAATAATATTAAAATCAATACGGAATCCCCTTTTTTAAAGGGAGGTGGGGATGGACTTAATCTGTGACCAAAATATGCATATATAATATGTGGTATGAATGGAAGAGTGAAAGAGAGCTAGAAATTTGAAGACACCAGTCTGTAAAGCCTGCAAACTGTTAACTACCTGCTCAGGAATTGTAATTAAAACCTGCTAACGAGACCTGAAATAGTTGATCTGCCCAGCAAACTATGATAAGAACTGTGACTGATAAGAGAAATGTTTACATCTGTTAACATCTGTCAACATTTGCTGACTTGATGAACTTTTGCTTGTGTTTGCTAACACCAATCAAGAGGAATCAACATCTGGTCCAGGAAACTGAGGATATTCCAGGATGGAAGATGTCTATCACTCATTTACAACTTTGGGACAACATCATCAGCAAAATATTGCTATATAAGTGACCTTATGACAGTCCAGAAGGTGTGACAGACAGCGACGCTGTTCACCCGCCATGCTCAGTGGAGATGGTGTACTTGGGAGTGGCAGATCTGCTCTGGGAAAGCAGGATTCTGTTCACTTTTTGGGGCCTCTTTTTCTCATGGGAAGAGAAAAGAGTGCATTTTGAAGTCATGGTCTTTTTGAAGTTTTGGCGTTCTGGCGTTTTGGAACTATGTCTTGGTAGGCAGCAGTGGAAGCTGGGTCTGGCCTAAGCAGGTGCTTCTCCAAGAAGGGAGAAAGAATATGGTAATATTTGTGTGCATGAAGATGGATGCATGTTGTGTGTGAATGAAGAATGAAAATGTAACCCCCCCTTGTTTGTTTCTTAGCCAATGTAACTGTAGGTTGTTTGTGAATCCAATGTAGTTGCATAGAATCTGTATGTCTGTATGTCTAAATGTTGTTCTTTGTTGTTCTGTAAAAATTCTGCTATACCTCTCAGACTGAAATTGCAATAAAAAGAACCTATGCTTTAAAGTTATTGAAAAGTTATTCATAACATTTTTGGTGTCAGAAGTGGGATATTCTGTTCAGTCTGAGCAGGATGTTTTAACTTTTGTTTTAAAAGTCTTCATGACAAATCTATGTGGAAATTTCAACTCTAATAAATTGTTTCCTGCTTTGTCCATCATAACTTATACATAAAAAGGCATTATGATAATTGTCTGTAAGCCCAGCAGCAACAAACGAAGGCATCTATAAAATGCGTATGATCAGACCGGCTTCCTTGGCCATTCTGTCATCAGGCCACAATAAAAATTCTTGCACTATCTCATCCCAAGTAGTAGCTAATGGATTTTCTTTGCCGTTAAATGTTGTTGCATTTAACCAAGCCATTGCTTCTCAAGGCATCTGTGAAGATCCATCTAAGGGTTTCTTTAGGATTGTTCTGTGAAGCCAGGCAAATTGTGCTCTGTGAGATATTACAATAACAATGCAGCAATCTGCAGCTTACCCGGGATCCAATTCCATAGTGATGGGAAGCAGCTCCAAAAAGCTCCCTTCAGGCACACCTCAAGTGGCACCATGGGGACATCGGGGAATTAGAATAGACTTTGATCAGTTTGGTCATCTGAGGAAAGAGGCTGATGACCTTGGGGAGGGGGTAGGTAGGGTGGCCACAGCTTTCAAAGCCATCCTTCATAAGTTATAAAACAAGAATTTTGGTAGGTCATTTATTGCATTATTTAGAAGTTAAGCAAGATGTAAAGGGAAACTTCTGTTTAAATTTTAAAGCAACATGCACCATTTTAACGTGACATGTGAGTTTTAATTTAACAAGAGAAGTTGTTAATTAGAAACATCCAATCAAATTTCATAAAATAGCAAAACTGTATAAATGAATTAAGTGCAAAATATCTGTGCAAACAAAATCCCAATCTTTTACAATGTTTTCTCTGATCTACCATATATACTCATATATAAGTTGACCTTATGTATAAGTCAAGGCAGAGCCGGCCCTAGGTATTTTTCAAGTGTAGGCGAACAGAATTTTGGCGCCCCCCTCCAAACCAATCACTGAAAAATAAAAGCATTGGATAAGCAAAAATGTTGGATAATAAGGAGGGATTAAGGAAAAGCCTATTAAACATCAAATTACATTAAGATTTTACAAATTAAGCACCAAAACATCATGTTTTACAAGAAACCAACAGAAAAAGCAGTTTCGACTGCGCCCCCGTATATTTTGCGCCTGAAACAACCGCTTAATTTGCTTCATTGTTGGACCGGCCCTGAGTCAAGGACAGATTTTGGGGACAAAATTATTGATTTTGATATGACCTGTGGATAGGTTGAGGGTTATTCTACAGAGAGGGAAAGCACTAATGCCGCCTTAGAGAACCAGTTGCCCTGGTCACCATTACTATTTGCCTACCCAGCAATCAGGAACGGCCCTAGGTTTTTTCAGCATGTAAGCAAACCTAGGTCCGCGCCCTCCCCCTCGAAATTACGCCCCCTCACTCCCAACTTACCGGCGGTGCCGGCGGTGACCATTGGGTCACTCGTCGTGGAACAAGGAAGTACTTGTTATTCTTGCAAGATACAAAATACTTCCTTTTTCCACGGCGAGTGACCCAATGGTCGCTGCCACTGCTGCCACCCACCGCCGCCGCCGCTTCGAGTGCGCCCAGCAAGGGCTGTGCCTGAAGTGGCGGCTTCATGGGCCTCAATGAAGAACCAGGCCTGCCAGCAATTCAAAAAGAGTGGGAGTAATTTGGTGTTTTTTTAAGGTTTTCCCTTGGATGCAAGTAACATGAAGCTTCATTTAATAATCATGCTCAAGAAATCCTGAGACACAAAAGCTGGAATCCTATTGGTTAATTCCAATCAGAATAGAGCCATCAATTGTTACGTGCAAGTACAGTGGGACCTTGATATTGCACTAAAGCCCTGAAGTCTCTTTTCACCAGAAACCACACACTGTACAGATAATCCAATGTAAGGGTTTATTGAAACCAGAGTATAATAAAAGCTGAGTATATGAAAAGAAAATATTAAAAAGGAATCAAAGTTCACCAGGTTATGTCCATAAGAGTTAAGAGTCCCCAAAAATCCCTTCAGAGAAAGTATCCAAAATAAATCCTTCAAAATATGCAAGAACAGAGTACATACGAGGGATACCTGGAAAATAAGGTTTCAAGATTTTTTTGAAATACAAAGAATGAATATATTTTAATAAAATGTACATGGATTATAGCAGGCATGGGCAAACTTTTTTGTCTTGGGACCACATTGTGGACTCAGCTGAGAGGGCAGGGCCGGGCTGGAAGGGAGGGAGGTCAGGTACGTGCTGGGAGGGATGGACCCAGGAGGGAGAGGGCGTGGCCAGGAGGGACTGGGGCAGGGAAAAGGCCCAGGTTACCCTCAAGTTGTCTTCCTTGCATGTGGATGGGTGTTGTAGCTCAGTCGTCACGGCCTGTTCTTCAGCTGTCACAGCCTGGTCTTCAGCAGTTTGATTCAGAGTTTGATTCAGATTTCGGGCCTGCTCAAGACTTGGATCAAAGCCCATTGGCTTTGCAGGTGCCCAAAATTGTGCTTACAGAGGATCCGGTAATTGGGAACATTACGAGGACTAGTCAAGGTCGGGTTCGCCAGATGTTGTTGCAGAAGAGAGTGTTGTTCTTGATTGGAGAGAGTCCTTCGCGAGGGATAGGAGTCGAAGGGGAGGTGTGAGAAGAAGTTGCCGCTTGGCTTTCAGGTGCACTAATGAGTAAGTTTCCCATGTGAAGTTCTGCCCATTCTGACTCTCATTGTGCCTTAACCTTGGAAACTCTTTAAAGATGCCCTGCTCTTTGTTCTCGTTGCGGTGTCAACTTTGCCATACTTGGGAGAAGAATCCTTGTTCCAGTACCTTGCTCCTTGATTGCCTTATTCCAGTACCTTGCTCCAAGTTTGCCTTGTTCCAGTGCCTTGCTTTGTGACTTCCTTGCCGAAATGGTGCCTTGCATCTTCTGAGTTCTTCTTGCCTTGATGACTCCGGTTTCAATGATACCTAGTTACTCCTTGTTCCTGTGGATTACAGTTTGTGGATTATGGACATTTTGCTCTTGTTCCCTGTGACTTTCAGCTGCTCCTGCTTGGACAGTGTTGTGGACTAGCTCTGACTGTGGATTACAACTTTGGAAGACTTTATTGGACTTACATTTGAACAGTTAAATACAGTGTTTTATGGACCTTTTACTCTGCTGACTTTAAATGCTATTTGCTTGCATATATATATATATATATATATATATATATATATATATATATATCCTTCAATAAACCACTTGTTTGCTTATGATCCGGGCTCCAGTGTGTTTTTCAAAGTGTCCACATAGCCTTGCGGTGTAACAATGGGGCTGCTCACCCCATCCTTATGCTGGGAGGAAAAGAGACATGCAACAACCTGATCCTCCTCCCCGATCTTCAAGCTGTCCTCTTGGCATTATGCTGGGAAGAGGGCGAGACAGGTGACGGCTGAGAGCGCTCCAGAAGGCTCTTGACTGCCGCATGCCTTCCTCAGGCCATCTTCTTAGCATAAATCGCACCATTCTTATGCTGGGAGGACGGCAAGAGATGTAGTGGTTAAGAGGTCTCCAGAGTGCTCTCAGCTACTGCGTGTTTTCCTCCCCCATCCTTTCTGCATAAAGATGCAGCGGGCTACCGTGTCCTTATGCCGAGAGGACAGGGAAAATGAGGAGGGCCTGAGGTAAGCACCCAGGGGCTGCATCTGCCCCCCGGGCCTTCGTTTGCCCATGCCTGGATTACAGCATAGGTATTACAGTATTTTTCCACATAATGACCATTCAGTTCAATACATGTCATCATCTGTGGGATGAACTTTTTATGCCTGTGTCTGGGGCCCTGGAACTGATTAATATCATTTCAATACATTTCAATGGGAAAGTGCACTTTGATATAAGAGTGATTTGACTTAAGAGCTCAATCATGGGACAAATTAAACTAACTCAAGGTATCACTTGATTTGTTGAGTCTATTACAGTTAGACATATCAGAATTTAGGCCAAAATACTTGTGTAGGACTATTTAAGTCAGGTATCTCTGGGAGGGCATAAAGACTGGACAATATGGGGAGAGAATCGGGAGGTGGGTGGGGGAGAGGGATGGTAACCAAACCCGTATAGGTCCTTTTATAATTTTAGAAATATTTTTGTTATTTTTAGTTGTTCTATAAGTACACATGATGTTTATTTTATTGTTTATTATTTGATCTGTTTGTTATGTTTTCACATATATGTTTGGCATTGTATTTTGTATTATGTTGTAAACCACTTTGAGTCCTCCCAGGGGAGAGAAAAAAGGTATATAAATGCAGCAAATAAATAATTAAATAAATAAATAAATGTATTACCAAAAATCTCTTGATGAGCAAAAATCTTGTATTTTGGTAGAGGACATCAAATTACTATTTCAATGTTTGAGTTTAATATTTTATATTCAAACAACTGTATTATAATGATCAGGAATTAATGGCTTGAAAAAAACCTGCTACAATTAGAAATGCTTAACACAAGAAACTTCACCTAAACCCCGTGTTTCAAATAAATTAACACAGTTACTGTAACTATGAAAAATCAAAGAGTTCTTGTTGCAGATGGTTTTCACATCAAATGGTTCCATTCAGCTCAGGTCAAATGTAGAACTTTTTTGTTTGTATTAAAAGATTTTTGTAAAAACTGAATTCTTTTCCAGCCTCCTGAGATGTAGCTTTTATTTCTGTTATCCCTAAACCAGGCTAAGACCGCACTAGGTTTGTAAATGACAGATCAACATTTCTGTAAAATGTTTAATATTAAAATATTGGCAACAAAACTTTCTAATGAGCTTCAAAACATTGATTGAGGTAAATTTTATTCTTCATAGACAGAAAACTAATGATTTGCAGTTAATTAAATAGCTACCTGGCCAAAACAAATTGACAGAATTATTTGAATGACTTTGAAGGAAATTGGTGTTCCCTTAGGATTTTTTAAAGATATATTCAGTTTTATTTTACACCTTTTTCCTATGTCAAGCATAATTATAAATGAAAGACTTTCTAGTCCTCTCCCCATTCAGAGATGCCCTCTTTTCTCTATTATCTGATCTACGCTTGGAGCCTTTGGCACGTATAGTCAGGCAAAAGCTCAGCAATCTCTGGGTTTATACATGATAAATATAAATATAAGTCAATTTTGTATGGTGATTATACATTTTATCTCTAGATCTGAAACCTTTTTAGCAGAGTTGATATAGATTAATTGATCTGCTAATTGGTCTATATCTGAGACTATTTTTGTTGCTACCAAAATCTCACTTGGATTATTTGCAATCTAGCAATTTTTACTGGTGCCCACAAGGTATTTGATACTTAGGTATATTGGTTTCTTGTGTGTTATTCAAAATATACCTTGATTTAAATAGATGAGCATTGCCTAGATTAAGTATTTGTGATAAACTTGACATACTTAAACCGAACATTCTGCTATGAATGTTGAATGTTCTTCAGGACAACTAATAGCATTTCCCTCAAAGTTCTTTCAAGAAAAGTAATATTCTAAATTCTACTGGTAGTCCCAACTATAGAAGACACATTTTCTTAATTGTTGAATGGTGAGTCAACATACAGGTAAATCCTATTTATTCAACAGGACTATTGTACTTTAGGTGAATAATAGGATCCATATGTATCAGGATCCATACTTTGCACTTTAAAATATGCAATTTTACATCTAAAATATGTTTTCCAAAATGGATTTAATTTTTAAGACTTGGGTTTATGGCCTCATTCACATTACATAATTATAGTATTATTCATGGCTGGATCTTACAGATTCCTGAGATATTAGTTTGGGGAAAACTCTCTGGCAGAGGAGTCTAAAGACCTCACAAAGCAAATCTACAAGGGTTATCCAGAAAGTACATTACGTTTTGGAATTAAAAATGAACGAAGTACAGGAGAAAACATTTACCGTATGCAGTTGAAAGCCACATATTTACCATGTGCAGTTTTGGTGACGCTGCGCAGCTGCGAGAAGGGGAAAGGGTTGACGACGGAGGCGGCAGAATTTAGTGGGGAAAGAGTTTCCAAGCTCATTTATCGCTATGATAAGTGCCTAGATTTGAATGGCGACTACGTGAGATGTGGTATTTGGGTGTGGCTTTCAACTGCATATGGTAAATGTTTTCACCTATACTTTGTTCATTTTTAATTCCAAAATGTAATGTACTTTCTGGATAGCTCTTGTACTACTGGGCTGAGAGCATTTTGTTCTGTGTTTTGTACGCATTCATGCTTCATCCTGAGGAAAAAGAAAAACAGTTGTGGTATAAGATGGCCAGGGCTCTCTGATTTGTTTTTACTGTTTCCCCAAGAAGCAGCATGGCAGGGCAAAACAGTGACAGTAAATAACATGCAAATAATCAAAATTTCAAAATGAAACCTGCAAAAGTAGAAGGCCAACTGTCCATATAAGAACCATCATCCCACTATGTTGGAAGGAGTAATTAACATACTAATTTCAGATGTTTGTCAGAAAGCTTGAAAATGGATGTCCATGAAGTTAAGAGTTGAATGGATAGAAAAGTTCAGATTGAAAAAATATCCTTAACTTTAACATCTAAAATTTCATCACATTTGACATTATATATGGTTTAGCAAATACAGTAGAGTCTCACTTATCCAACACTCGCTTATCCAACGTTCTGGATTATCCAACGCATTTTTGTAGTCAATGTTTTCAATACATCGTGATATTTTTTATTGCTAAATTCATAAATACAGTAATTACTACATAGCATTACTGTGTATTTAAACTACCTTTTCTGTCAAATTTGTTGTATAACATGATGTTTTGATGCTCAGTTTGTAAAATCATAACCTAATTTGATGTTTAATAGGCCTTTCCTTAATCTCTCCTTATTATCCAACATTCTGCCGGCCCGTTTATGTTGGATAAGTGAGACTCTACTGTAAGGGCATTTCAGTTGTATTACTATGTCAATGGTTCCTTCAACTAAATACAGTGCAGTCCATATTTATGATGCTGGTCTGTCTAGTGATTGATTCTTTCTTACTGGCCTTTAATTGATGATCAAAGGATTGGATCTTGCATCTTCTTTCTGTTGCTGACTTTCACTCCAAGTTGCTGTGATTTTTTTGGGCCATATGGCCATGTTTCAGTGGCATTCTCTGGAACATAGCCATACAGCTCGATAAATTCACAGCAAATCAGTGGTTCTAGTCAGGAAAGCCTTCGACAATTTCATTCCAAGGTTGGGAACTATTCATCACCATATTCCTTTAGTGACATACACACAATCATATATTCTACAGATGTTGACTCCTTTTGAAACTATGGATAACTTACATTAATGTATATGCCTTTTAACCTTTTGGTTTTAATGTATATGTATTTTATTTGTATGTCTGTTTGAATTGAATTGTTGCCTACTTGTAAGTCACTCTGAGTCCCCTTCGGGTTGAGAAGGTCGGGGTAAAAAAAAACACAATTATTTACTTGCTGCTCAGTCGTTTAGTCGTCTCCGACTCTTTGTGACCTCATGGATCAGTCCACGCCAGAGCTCCTTGTTGGCCGTCATAGCCCCCAGTTCCTTCAAGGTCAACCCAGTCACTTCAAGGATACCGTCCATCCATCTTGCCCTTGGTCAGCCTCTCTTCCTTTTTCCTTCCATTTTCCCCAGCATCGTGATCTTTTCCAAGCTTTCCTGTCTCCTCATGATGTGGCCAAAATACTTCAGCTTTGCCTCTAATATCCTTCCTTCCAGTGAGCAGCCGGGCATTATTTCCTAGAGGATGGACTGGTTAGATCTTCTTGCGGTCCAAGGCACTCTCAGGATTTTCCTCCAGCACCAGAGTTCAAAAGCATCTATCTTCCTTTGCTCAGCCTTCCTTATGGTCCAGCTCTCTTACTTACAGTATTTATATTCTGCCCTTCTCACCCCGAAGGGGACTCAGGGCGGATCACATTATATACATATAGGGCAAACATTCAATAGTAAATATTAATAAATAAATATATAAATATGCCTAGGCCATGTATTCTTCTTCCTGCCTTTTCCTTATTTAGGACCTTATCAGAAAGTCCAGATGAAGCATCCCACTTCACCTGGCATCGCAGTGAGGAAAGGGAGCAGCGGGGTGAATCTGTCACCCATGCACAGTTCACGCTGATGACACTTTCCCCATAACATGGGGAAAGTGTTGCCCTCATGGGGAGGCCTCATGCTGGCTTCATTGGAGCATGCACAACATGGGAAACCTCCTGTGTTGAGGTGAAAGTGTCTGGCAATGATTTCACCCTGGTTGGGGGTGGGGGCTATGCTGGAAGTCACACAACATCATGTGATGTTTGGCATTGGTCTCCGTCTCCCAGATGGGGTGAAAGCATCCCAGGACACTGATTTCACCCCATCTGATTTTTTTTTCTGTGTCAGGAGCAACCGGAGTTGCTTCTGGAGTGAGAGAATTGGCCGTCTGCAAGGCCGTTGCCCAGGGAACGCCCGGATGTTTTGATGTTTTACCATCCTTGTGGGAGGCTTCTCTCATGTCCTTGCATGGAGCTGGAGCTGATAGAGGGAGCTCATCCGCACTCTCCCCGGGTGGGATTCGAACCTGGCAACCTTCAGGTCAGCAACCCAACCTTCAAGTCACAAGGCTTTTATCCCCTAGGCCACCGGAGGCTCCCACCCCATCTGATGAGGTTGTTAGTTCTTTCCTCCTTTTCTTTGCATTTACATTTTAAAATCCAATAGATAGAGATCTGAGGTGTGATTTCTCTTTTTTCCTATTCTACTCTATTGAAGTAAAAAGCTACCTCAACCCAAGCATGCCACAAAGATTGAGACTTGTCTGTCCTTTCAGATCAAGGCATAGATTCAGATTCAGTGCCTCGGGATATGTTGTCAAGATGGTGTTCTTGCTTTATTCGTATATTGCTGACTTTTCAGATTTCAGAGGGATAGCACTCTTCTTTTCTTTTTGCCTGTTAAAACATACATTTCTAGTGCAGGTGTCAGGGCCTCGCCTGCAAATCTGTGCTTGCATGGGATGGATAAACTTACAAATGCATAATTAAAAATACTTTTAAGTTTGGCTTGCTTTTGAATATTACAGGATCCTCATCCAGTGCTGTGATAAACCTTTATTTTCCTCTTCATGCCCTCATCTAAAGCTCTGATTCATGTTCTGCTATCTGTAACCTTTTCATGTCTGGATTTTTCTTCATTGAACACTAATCAAGCCTTCCCAGGATTCATCAAAATGGTCATTATACGCCTTGAGTTTCCTCCTGGCTGTCACCATGACATTTCTCATATTAGGAAAAGTAGGGTGCCTTCGGTGGCCTAGAGGATAAAAGCCTCATGACTTGAAGGTTGGCTTGCTGACCTGAAGGCTGCCAGGTTCGAATCCCACCCGGGGAGAGCGCGGATGAGCTCCCTCTTTCAGCTCCAGTTCCATGCGGGGACATGAGAGAAGCCTCCCACAAGGATGGTAAAACATCAAAACATCCAGGCGTCCCCTAGGCAATGTCCTTGCAGACGGCCAATTCTCTCACTCCAGAAGCAACTCCGGTTGCTCCTGACATGAAAAAAAAATATTCATGTCTACAAACAAATTTAATCCTGCAAATAGTGAAAATAATGAAAATGGTTCCAAGGGCCATTGGCAGTGGTCAGCCGGTCTATCAGGGATCCTGGGGAGGTTCCCCTTATCTTGAATTATTGCTGCTATATATTAGTCCCCTCTCTGGACATACCCCATTCATCCTTATGACAGATACTTTTAAAATGAAATTGAACAATTAATAGTTGCTTAGCACTCCAAATTTCCCTCCTTAGTCTGCTTGTTCTTTCTGTCTCAAGGCAGGACAGGTTCTGAAACTCACGTATTCCAAAGGTGTCCATTTCCGTTACACCATCTCCATGCTGTCATGTTGTAATTTGCACAATGGGTATTACCCAAGATGAGTGGCAATATAAAATGACTGAAAAGGTGGGTTGAAAAAGAAGCTGAAGACTCAGCAGTTAGTTTCAGAAGATGCATTTTTTTAAACAAAAGAACAGCAACCCTTTTTTGTACCTCTTAATTTCTCCCTGGAAAGAGGTAACTAAGCATTTCTTCATTCAGGGGCTTGAAGAGGCAGCAGAAAGAGGACTTGTCTGAACAGCCCTGTGGTGCATAAAGATAAAAAGAAGTGGAAAGGGGGATTAAAGGGGCACATCACAACATGGTGGAAAGCCAGCTAAGAGCTTAAACAAGATACCACAGGAAATATGTGCAGCAGGAAATCCTAGGGAAACAGTTTATTTCAGCACTTGGTGTCAGGCTTCAATGAAAGAAACGGTGGAAGGGGACACTAATAAGTCCCAGTACAATGAGGCTGGAAACTACTGAACGAAGTACTATCTCACAAAAGAAGCAGGATGGGGGAGGAAAAATCATGATGACATAGAGAATGCACATAAAAGCAAAATGCTGTACCACCAGAGGTGATATTTTCTGGATATCAAAAGCTATGGTAAAAATAGGTGAGAGGGGACCTAACATATGTGCCAGCACTCTATAATCCCTCATATCCATTGTGTTCTGTGTGAATACATTAACTTCCAGTTTGTGTACTGTTAAGCCTTGGAGTTTCTCCTGAGAAACCAACATTCAAGAACTGCATTTCTCGGAATTCATGTAATTTATGAATTCAATCAAGCAATATGTATTGTAATGCAAACCAGGATTTGGTATGAGAAGAAATGTCTGTACATTTCTGGACATCTTTTAGGAACAGGATGAGTTCAGTTTAATCCTACATGGGACAGTACAGGTAGAGGCCCCTCGTTGCAAATAGCTGACCTGTTCAGATACAATGTGATATAATAGGTGAACAAGTGCACGGGAAATGGGATTATTTTTCAAAAGAGATCTGTGAGCTACCCAATTAATACTACTCAATTAAAGCACAATGAACTCACTTTAACTGCTGCAAAAACATCTTAATGATTCCCGGGGTTTGTCGTTTAGTGAGGCATTGGAGGAGCTCTCTGGAAGAGGAGAACTGTGCTGGTATGGCTGTACCAGAAGCTCCGACTTTATTTTCTTGCTGCTAATGTTTGCAGTTATAGGACAGGCCGCCTGTCAATCATCATTAAGTTTGGTTCCGCCCCTTGTTCAGGGCTCTGGGAGGGAAGGAGCCATTTTTAAGTCAGTCTCACTTAAGGAAGCTAAGCTATAGGACGTAGACCAGCTCGTCCCGTAGAAAAGCTTCATATCTCAATAACATCTGGGGATATAGAACATCCGAGAAAACAGAAACAGAAATTCCAGGGGAAAAGGTCCCAAAAGCTCTGGTTGAGAGCTTACAGCCTCTCAGCTTCACGGCTCCTGAGGGAAACAGCCCTAAAGTTTCCAAAGAAACCTCAGAGAGAGAACAGCATCACAGATCCACGGAACCCCAGCTGAAATATCTGCAAGCCTTGGTTGGTAGGTCTACTCGATGCCCAGATGCATTTGGAATCGGTAGTAGGTCCCACATCAGCTAGGCCCATTTGATAGACAGTCTGGGAGAGGTTATAAAGGGATTTTCCTCTTACAGAGAAAGTACAGTCATCCAAAACCAATTGCCCCTCCCCTGGGGACAAGATTGAAAAGCCAACAGTTTATTAAGGAAACCTTTAAGTGTTATTTGACTCCTTGAGGATTTATTATTTTTTCATCAATAAAGACTTTGCTATTTCATTAAAGACTCAAAGGACTATCCTTTTCAGGAAAATCCTCAAGAACCTCTCTTTTGAGGCGCCCTGGCTTCCCACTGGGCATAAAGTATACGTCCTATACAAAGATAATATTTACAGGCCCAGCGCATGACAGAACAAGAACTCTATGTAAACTTTCAAAAGTGCGTACCACAGGATTCCATAGGATATTGCCACGACAGTCAAAGTGAATTTGTAGCACTATAGGCATGTAGTGTGAAAGGGTCTCTACATTTGTGAACATAATGAATTAAGAGTCATGGTCATCTGGAAAAGCTCTATTTAGACATTCATGCTTCACCTCACACTTTTCCCTTGCTGCATTGATATAGCATCTGATGGGGAGGTGCTGAAAGAATATGGGTCTGAAACAGATGCCTAAGGATGCTTTCACACCACACAACTGCCCTTTGATACCACCTTAACTGCCAGGACTCCATTATATTGGATTGTGGGCTTTGCAGTTTAGAGTAGGGTGTTTAATATTCTATGCTAGAGTGCTCTGGTGCCTCACCATAGTATAAACCATAGGAGTCCACAGGATGTAGCCATGGCATTTAAGTTGGAATCACAGTGGTATAATTTTAAGGCAAGTTCTAAGGACCACCGGTCTTTCACCAGATTATGGAAGGCTGCATTCTCCCCATAGCACTATGACCGCTGATACACATTAAATGGTTCATTTGTAAGCAATCTGGAAGCTTTTGACTGAAAGGATGGCATATCAATACTATAATAAACCAGCTGCTTTGTGCCCAGTAATAGTCAGAAGCCACTGCTCATGTGTGTGTGTTGGGCAGATAACAGAGTTGTTGGCCTAAAACAGCTCTGAAGGCAAGACATACATAAATTGCCCTCATACTCCAGATCCAGGGGTCATTAGGTGCCTAGTTTAGTCATAAAAGTTCGGAATTGTGATCCAGGCATGTGGGTGCTGGAAGGCTGGGGAAAATAACCGGGGCAATTGGAGTCTGCATGTCTCTTGCAAACTACACTGGTTCACATAGCTTAAATAAAGCTTCAAGTCAAGAAGATTAAAAAAAAACAACATTTTAAACATGGCTACTACATTCATGATCAAAATTACACTCTCCCCACAAAGTTGAGTAAACCTAAAGGTGAAAATACGTTTGACTGTAACTCTCATTTATTTGTTCAGTTTACATCCTGCCTTTCTCCCCACATGGAGCCCAAGCTGGCTAACAATATAGATTTTAAACTTCTCTAACCATTGCCCATACGGATGCCTATGTATTCCAATAAATGTTAGAGAACCAGAAGCTTGCTAAAAGAAATTTGTGGGCTCTTGTGTTTTCTTGTAGTCATAATCAAATATTATGTTCAACAAGTACAAGTACAGTTGAATACATTGGCAAATGGAAAATGGGCAAGAAGTCGAAAGGTGACTTGGACGGCTTTTAATCGAAACCAGACAGTGCTAACAGATGCTAAGCTGCCAATGAAGGTCAGATTAGATATCTTTAACACTACAGTTCTACTGGCAATGTTATATGCATCTGAAACACGGGCAACAACAAAGTTAGAGGAGGAAAAAATGGCAATGACTCAGAGAGCAATGGAAGGAAGGATGTGTGGTGTGACAATAAGGGGAAAAAATCAGCAATAAAGAGCTGCATCAAAGAACCAGGATACGCGACGTGGTCAATGAAATTTATGAGACAAAAAGAAGATGGGCAGAGCATATAGCATGAACAAAAGACATCTGATGGACATGGCGACAAATGAACTGGAAATCAAGAGACCACAAGCTTTGGTCAGACCTTGTACTCAATGGGACAAATCAATGGTTAAACTATTCAGCCAGAAATGGAAAAACAAAGCACAGGATCATATAGTTTGGCAAATGGTAGATTTGTGTGAAGCGCAAAGGAGTGGATCGATGACAAATCAAATAGAATAGAATAATCAAATGACATTTTATTTCAATGCAGGGCCAAAACACCCAAGGTAGCAGCTTAGGTACAGCTTACTTATTGTTTTTTGATGGGACAAGAGAAGCAAAGAGTTGGTTGTGCATGGCCTGAGCAATTTGCCTATTCTTATTTCTTTCTGTATTCTAATTATATTAAGTTATTGAGTTGATGGTTAACAGATCAAATAGGACTCATAAAGAGAGAGTAGGCAGCAAGATAGTAAGGGATTTCCACTTGACAATATGCCTCAAATTCTATATAATTCTTGCCTGCACTTTCTTGGCATGTCAGTATATCAAAATTAGTCAAATAGTGGCAGACTCCATTCATACCCCCAGGAAAGAGCAAAGAGCACTTAACTTTTAGTGGAAAATCCAGCTCTTCACAGAAACCAAGTATAAATGTCAACAATATGAGGTTTTTTGGACACTCTCCAGAAAAATATTAGAAAAAGAAATTACCAGAAACCATGGAAAATTCTCAGAACCGCAGCAAGAGAAAACAAAGCACGAATTGAAAGGCTTCTTTAAAATCTGTATTCTTGCACAAATTGCACAAAATTGCATGATTATTTTTGGTAAAGAGTTTGTTAATACATGTGGCATACTGCCGTACTTCAGACATTGAGTGGAAGACCCCTTCTACGAAGTTCAGAGGTTGACTTATTGTCACCCCACTTTTGGAGAATAAAAAGGAATGGTAGGAAATATCACCCTTCATTAGCCTGATCCTGCTTAGTAGTGGCAATTGTCTATACAAGGCATCATATCCCTGTTCAAAAAGGACACCATTGCTTCAAACCATCTGGAAATCAGTGCTGACAAATAATATGACATATTGGGGATCTCCAACTTTTCTGGGCCAGTAGGCATGCTTAGGAATTGAGAAAGTATCATGAGCTCTGTTACAAAATGATTGCCATTGTGGGGTCCTTTCACAAAATTGTTTCTGTACCATGACCAGGCTTGAAACCAGACTGCAATGGATCAAGATAATCGGTTTCATCCAAGAATCCCTGGAGCTGAGATGCCATCACTCGCTCTAGAACCTTACCCAAAAAGGAGAAATTAGAAATTGGCTGGTAGCTGTTCAAAACGCAGGAATCAAGGGATGTCTTCTTCAAGATAGGTCTCACTATTGCCTTTTTTAGGTTAGATGGCAACTGTCCTTGGTCCAATGAGGCATTTATGATCCTCGTGAACCACTCAGCTAATCCCCCACTGGCAAGTTTGATAAGCCAGGAAGGACAAGGGTTTAGAGCACACATGGTCACTCTCACTGCTCCAAGGATATTGTCAACATCATCAGGCTGAATAAGCTGAAATGAATCCATCAAAACCAGACAGACAGGTGCCTCTGTTACATCCTTTGGTACTGTTCTAAAACTGGCATGTAAATTGGAACGTATCTGAGTGACTTTACGAACTCGCCACATCGAGTTGTCAGATTATCAGGGGCCTCCTCCCCCTCAGGAGGAGTTCCCTGACCACCCAAAACAACTCCGCAGGTCTGTTAGTTGCAGATGCAATGCGGGCAGTCCAGAAAGCCTTCCCGGATGCCCCCATTGCCGTGAAATAGGCCTTAAGTGAGGCTCTAGCCAATTCTCAGTCAGATGCATTTTGAGTCTTTCGCCAGCAGCACTCTAGTCCTCATCTCATCCACTTCATCATCACCAGCCCCTCAGTGAACCAAAGAGCTAACTTGACTTTGCAGAATGACAGCAGACGTTCAGGGGTGATCGTGTCTACCGCCCTGGCTGCCTCTGAGTTATAGAGGTCAATAAGGACATCAACAGGATCGTCTGCTGCCATGACAGGAAAATCAAATGATGGTCCGTCTATGACAACAGAGCAATTTTTAGTTCCTTCATATCAACATTTTCCCTGTCCACATTGAAAACCAGGTCCAAAGTGTATCCAGCTACATGAGATGGTCCAGATATTACTTGGGACAACCTCATGGTTGTCATGGTGGCCATGAAGTCCTGAGTCGGCCCAGACAGGGTGGTTGTGGCATGGACGTGACCAGTTTTCTAATGGAAACTGTCCCATTTCAAACTTCTATAACTTGGGTGCATTTTGATAGAGATAGAAAGTTCTATCAAGCAATCTCATAGAGGTTCTCTTTTTCATTCCAACCTGATTTTGCATAAATCCTTCCCTTTAAAGTGCAGGCATGCCATCCATCCATTGATTAAGGCAAGGATGGGGAACTTCTTTTTGCCTGAGGTCCAAATTTAATCACAGAGAAGTTCATAACGGGCACATATCAATGCTGGATTTGAGGAAAGGCAAAAGGGTGGGACCATAAAAGCTAATACAGTAGAGTCTCACTTATCCAACATAAACGGGCCGGCAGAACGTTGGATAAGTGAATATGTTGGATAATAAGGAGGCATTAAGGAAAAGCCTATTAAACATCAAATTAGGTTATGATTTTACAAATTAAGCACCAAAACATCATGTTTAACAACAAATTTGACATAAAAAGTAGTTCAATACCCAGTAATGCTATGTAGTAATTACCGTATTTACGAATTTAGCACCAAAATATCACAATGTATTGAAAACATTGACTACAAAAATGCATTAGATAATCCAGAACGTTGGATAAGCGAGTGTTGGATAAGTGAGACTCTACTGTATAGTAGATTCTCAGTTAACCGGCACCCATGGACATTGATAGATGTTAGATGGCAGTATGAACTCAGGGTGGTTTCACACAGCCCTTTAACCCAGGAGGAATTGCATTTTAAAAACGTGATTGAGTCCAGGTTGAAGTCCACAAGCACATGGTTTTCTGGGGGGGGGGGGGGGTCCATATGCCTTTCAGGAAGACCTGGGTCTTTCCAGTATCAAATTAATTCAGCACAAAGCAGGATTTTCTTGCTTTCTGCCAAATGCATTTGTTTTTCCCTGAGGTGTTGATTGGATGTCCCAGGGGAAAACACGAAAGGGTGCGCACTTCAGGTGCTGTTTGGATATGCCCTTGATAACCCAGTTCAAAGCAGATACTGTGGATTATCTGTCTTGATATTCTGAGTTATATGGTTGTGTGGAAGGGCCCTGTCTACTGTATATTTTTGCTTAAAGTTCTTTCTGTTCACATTTAAGCCTTGAGGGGCACTTCAGCTCCTAGAAAAGAAAAACAATGCCATACAAATGTTAGGATCAACCAAACATTGGTACCATGAAGAATGGAGGAAGACTGCCTGGACTACCACTAAGGACCTTATCACAAAGGCCAGGTGAAGCATCCCACAAAGGAAAGAGGGGCAGCGGAGCGAATCCACCACCCTGTGCACAGCTCCCTCTTGGCAATGTTTTTCCCATCACATGTGGGAAGTGTTGCCTTCTGGGGACGATCTGTGCTAGCTCCGTGTTGTGAGGGAAGCATCCAAGGACATTGTGTGATAGCCAGTGTGGGGGTCCATCTCCAAAACAGGTGGGAAGTGTCCTAGGATCTTGAATTTGGTAAGTGTGATGAGGTCGTAATAAGATCTGCCTCAGGAAACCAGGAGGTTCTGATTTAACCTAAGCCCTCATGGTCTCCCAAATTTCCATCCCACAAGAAGATGTCTTTCTCCATTTAGAAAAAATACTTTTGCAGAATGCACAACAATCTCAGAAGTGCAAGTTTCTGTCCACAAACTGTGTTCATTCTGTAGCTGTGTATGGTAGGTGCAAACTGAATAAATCATTTTTTAAAAAACCTCACTGGAACAAATGTATTATCCTTGCCTATTCACTGCTTTTTACACCTTCCAAATATTCTGACATACTTTTCAGCTTTAAATTGATTTAAATGTATATGATTTAATACTAGATCAATCAGTATTAAACACATCAACCACTTTACACTGTGACTGATAGTCTCGCCTTTTGAGTATTAGCAAGGAGCCTCCGGTGGGCTAGGGGATAAAAGCCTTGTGACTTGAAGGTTGGGTTGCTGACCTGAAGGCTGCCAGGTTCGAATCCCACCCGGGGAGAGCGCGGATGAGCTCCCTCTATCAACTCCAGCTCCATGCGGGGACATAAGAGAAGCCTCCCACAAGGATGGTAAAACATCAAAACATCCGGGCGTCCCCTGGGCAACGTCCTTGCAGACGGCCAATTCTCTCACTCCAGAAGCAACTCCGGTTGCTCCTGACACAAAAAAAAAAGTATTAGCATATGGGCAGCCATTGCTAATATCCCGTTTTAAAATTTACACCTCCTGGTTAGGTATAAATCTCAAGAAGTAGACAACAACAACAATGCTTTAATTTTGAAGGAAGTGTTCCTAGCGTGTTAGGACTCCCCAGTCTTTCTCACCTCTCAGTAAATTAGTTATTTTCACAAGTGCTCAGCTCAATGTTATTGCAGCCCAGTTCTCATTGCCCTCATTAGGGTTGTGTCAGTGTTTCCATTATGTAACCAAACCATAAACATTTGCTCCAAGATCTTGCTGGCAGTCACACTTTAGTCTGGGAGCAATATGTGGTGGTGGTGGTTGGTAACTTTTCTAATAGGAGCACCTGAAGCCTGCCTGACTGTACACTTTCCGATCTAAGCCTCTTTGTTTCTCTGGGATGTTTTTGGGAAAGAAAGCTGACTAGGTGAGAGCAGGAAGAATTCATGTTTGGATGTGCCGGAAAAGGACTTTGGCTGTGTTCCAATCCATGTTGAACGTGTCTTCATATTGAAAGTTTGTATGTGCCTGGAGCAAGGGAGAGGAACCTTTCATGCACACTTCAATTAATAAATGCTGTGGATATATTTAGCAGGTGCCCTTAAACACATTGCAATTTTGTCTTTCCACTTAGATACTATCAGCTCTGCTCCTTATATTACATGCAAAACAAGTAAGCAATTGGTGGATATTGGCACAGCTGGCTTGATGGAGATATCTAGGCATGATTACTAAAATTACTAGTTCCCCACAGGCACTCTCAGGGGGGAACATTTTAGCTGCTCCTGTTTTTGGCACAGTGTCATAAAGGCAAAAAGTTACTCAGGTGATCAGATTTTGTGGTTTGTTTTTCAGTATTTTTTTAAAAGCAATGAAAATATAGCTCTTTCTCAGCCATGCCAGATGTCTTCCCTCAAGGAAACTGAGGCTAAAGCACATAGTTTCTCAAAGCATAATAGAATATTGTTTGGGGGAAATTCAGCCCAGCGTAACCTTGGTTATATGTCATGGTGAGGGCATAGTTCGTGAGCAATTCAGATTGCCACTACTTTCCAATAACATAAAGGCCTTGCCTTTGAGTAGTTGGAATCTAACAGAACCCAGACCCAAATGTGCATTATACTGGTAGACCCTGGAATGGACTAACCCTTGGAGAACAGAGGCTGGGAACAACATTTATACCCACGATGAGTCAAAATATCCGGGGATTCCTCAAGTGTACTAGGAGGTCCTCCAGTCAAGCTGTTCTTCTTTTCAATCAAGTGGCTCGTTTTATGGTTTCCATGATTTTCAATTTGAATACACTCCCTGTTTATAAATAGCAATGTTGGAAATAGTCTCCAAATATATTTAAAGATTTTTCCCTGTGTAAAACTTTATAAATGACTACCATCTATACATTCAATGGAGATTCAAATACAGAAGAAGGTGAACAGAAATATTTATATCTAAAGGGGTAAGAAATGCTCTGCAATGGTGTGGAATTAGTGATCCACAGTTTACCAGTCATAGAATCGCTATCTTGCTTATGCCATCTTCCTTAATATTAGAGGGTGTATACAAAAGGACCTTTGAATAGAAAGAAATAAGATTGCAGCATAAGCTTTTGCATACGCAGGCCCCATCAACACAAGCACTTACATCTGGTTTGAAGAGAGCTCCACAGAATGTACACCCCCAATGTGCACCACAACATGCATTTTGTCGCACCTCAGGTTAGCTTCACCTTGCTAAAGACACCAGGCTGCACACAGATTGTAGTCTTTTGTAGTTTATTAGAAAATAGGGTAAAGATAGCTCATAAAAGGTAAAAGTTCAGTTCCAAAAGATAGTTACAAAATCAAGGCTGTAAGAACAAATCCATGGAAACATTAGGCATGAAACAAGGTCCTTAAAATGAAGCCAAAGTTCCAGAAACGAGGAAACATCCAAGCTACAAGATAATACAGGGAAGCAGACTTGGTTCTTGATTCAAGCGAGGAAATTGCTTTGACGAAGATTTCCCTCTCAGCAGGCTGTTTTAATAGCATAACATGAAGGCATTTCTTTGCCCTTTGACCTCCCTCTTATTTGCTATTCTGAGACTTCTGCACAACCCCCAAAATTCCAAATGACTAGCCTGATCTCGAGAAGCGGCCTCATCGCTTTCAAGGCCACAGGGTTCGTTAGTGTTATCAGGCTGAGGCTGGGAGCTACTCTCCCTTTCTGCTTCTTGCATCTGAAAACCATCATCAATAATAACATCATTTCTTCCCGTGGGAAAGCCTCCCTGCTCCTCATCTCTCACAGCAGGAACACTCTGCACTTGAATCCCATAATTTCCATCAGAGTCATCTTGAAACTCATCCTGAACCTGAATCCCATCATCTTGAAACTGCATCCCAGAATCCTCATCTGAGTCACTCAAAGGCTGAGTCACAACACATTTGGTAAAACACAGAGGTTTTTTTTTAATCACCAGAAATTTAGAACAAGCCATAAAATCTGATGACACTGATCAGTATGTGTCCCTTGCAGAGCAGGAACCAGAGACCAAAAATGCAGAGTGCTTCTGAGGACAGGGCTAGCACTGAAGCATTAAGAGAAAAACACTGGATACATAGCTCATTCGAAGGTAAATGAACACCTCTCCCTCGCCCCCCAAGATGAAATGACAGTGATCCCATGTGATGTTTGATTTCCCTTTCATGTTTTGCCCTGCTGATTCTCATTGGTGAGGCTGTTTCTTATCAGCGCATCTTGCCAGATAAGGTTGGAAGGAAACATTCTTCAAATCAGATGGATCTGCAATCAGTGGATCTTTGTAGCCACAATTCCATCTTGGAACTAGTTCAAGGGCTGCATGTGTTGGCACTCCACAGCAAACTGGTGCTCTTTAATCCATGTCTATAATGGCTATGTAGAACAGTCTTCATCCACTTTGTCAGACAAGTCAATTGCTCTGGAGCTGTCCTGATACATCCCCGGAACAATTTTGGGTGTCGAGAGAGTCAGTCAAGCTGAAGGCAAATTGGAGCTGTCACTGTATCACTAGACACAAGCAGCTCCCTGGCAGGTCCTTGCTGGCAACGTTGCAGTTCCTGATAACATGGCTGGGTGCCCTGGTGCATCCTCACCAGAAACAACATCACCAGCAAACCTCTGCAGGGAACTGCTTGTAGCCAGCAACATAGCAGTAGGTCCATTGAATGTGTGGATAGTAGTTCAGGCTGGATCCAGACTGATTCAGCTATTTGGAAGCCAAGTGCTAACTTTGCAGGATAATTTTGTTTCAATATTTGAGGCTTTATTTGATTTTATCTCTGTTTTTAGGGGCAATGTCATCCAAATCTAGAATTTGTAACTCAAAACAACTTCATCAGCATACCCGTAAAAGTTGACCCAGGTCTGGGAGCACGATGGTCTTCCAGAATGTCCTTTCCCATTGTGTCTAACCAGTGTGGTTAACGGTACAAGCAATGGCTGTAGCCAGACAGTTTGGCTGGAATCCATCACTAGGAAGTCAGTCCAAAACCTTTTCACTTTCACTGCTCACTCTACTGTCTCTGAAATTCATCTGATCCTCATTTGTATGTAATTGCTTTACAGATGTTTTCAAAAGTGCATGTCACAATTTTAACAGGAAAGTTGAGTATTCTAGAAAAAGGATGTGATGCTGAAGCAATTTCAGGTTTTTTTTCATTCCATATTTAAATTATCTTTCAGTTTCCCTTGTGCTAGTTACTAGCTAATTGAATAATTGTTATGAACATGTTACTGGCTAATTGAATAATTGTTACAAAAGTGAGGAAGAGTGGATTCATATTGCTAATGGACATGTTGACCCAATGCAAGTCTCTTAATTACAGTTTAGATCTTCTTGAAGTAAGAAAAGACGCCTTAAGATTACTGCATATTCATTAGATGCCCAATATTTTGTATTATGAAAGATGTTGCCCCAAGGAGCATTCTTAACCATTAGTTTCATTTTAGGACTCATGTAATATTTTCCAACAGGAGTGCAGAAATCAAAGCTTTCTAGCACCTCTGGATTATTTTAAATTTGGCCACAGCATTAAGCTTTCAGGAACAGGATGACAGAGTTTTCCTCATGCTATTTTGTATTTGGTGCTGCATGTTAAGATCTTATAAACTAATCTGATTTATTGATTGACTGATGCAATTATATCCCCATTTTCTCTGATATGGGACCTAAAGTAGCTTACAAGAAAAGTCAAAACAAAATAGCTGAAACAATATGTGGTACAAAAGCTAAAAGGCTTTAATCAATGAATTTAATTAAACATTGATTTAAAAATAATTAAAGCACATTAAATACATGTTACATATCAAAGAAGTACACCCCATCAAGTTAAAAACTAAAGACCTATTTAAACAAAAAGGTTTTTACCTTCTGGTGAAAAGGGAGCAGAGAAGGAACCCAATGCCTGGCAGAGCTACCAAAAAGATTTTACCCTAATTTTCTGTGTCATCCCGAAGCAGATACTCTGGTAGTAATGTATCAGTGACCATAATAACGGCAGTTATAAACAGAGCTAGCCTTACGGATAGACGAGGAACTGCATCAGAAAGGCCATTCGAAACATTCAGCTTCACCTGGCATCGCTGAGAAAGGAGAGGGGCAGCAGGGCAACCCGCGTGTTGCTCCCTCTTGGTGACGCTGTCCCCATCAGATGCAGGAAGTGTGTGCTGTCACACCTGGGGCTATAACTCTTAGTGAAAGAGGCATGGACGTGACATCTTTCCCCAGAGTATTGCTTCTTGCCCTCCTTTAGGGAAACTGGAACTCCCAAGGACCAAAACCCTGTAGATAAATCAAAACTGGTTTTATTGTTCACAAAAGGTTATCCCTTTAAGGAAATAAGCTGGAAGTTTCAAAGGGATAAAGGAAAATATACATTACAGTCTTTGGTTGTTTTAAGTCCAATGAGCTCTGTAGCTAAGAAGCTTTTCCAGGTCCCTCTTTCTCAATGGCTGTGAATGCTGGAGCAATCCTCAGCCTCAGTCCAAATGGCCTATGTTTGAAGACACAGTCTACCTCTGATGCCAAAGAACTGATTTGAAGGCGCTTGAGACTCCTCAACATTATCCAGGTTGGCCCTGAACATGAAGCGTAAGTCTCAAGGGTAAGAACCTCAGAATTGGTGCTGAGAGGTAACTTAATCAAGGGCTTTTAGAGCCAAGTCTCTCTTTCACGTCCATCTGGTAGAAAGCTTGATGGTGGAATAAAAAAGGAAACACTGTCCTACTCCAGGAAGAGGTGGAGGCAAACAATGGAGCTGAGGGAGCAATATAACTGATGCAAACAACATTGATTGACAGCTATAAATAACCAATCAGTCCAACTACATTTACAGGGTAAAAGCAAAATCAGGCATGATACAATTCAAATCTTGCAACTTACAGTTTGACATATAGATGGCGCCACTCGTGCCATCACAAAGTGTCACCATTTTACAGAGGACATGTGCTGGCTCCATTGGAGCTAGCACAACACGGGAAGCCTCCCATGTTGTAGGGGAAGCCTCCAATGATGCTTCCACCCCAGTTGGGGGCCAGGCCTCCGCTGACATTGTGTGATGGTCGGCATAGGACTCCTTCCCCAAGACAGGGTAAAAGCATTCTAGGATGCTAAATTTACCCCGTCTGATGAGACCCCTAGTGAAGCAATCACCCCAAATGATATACGCTGGGTGGCAAGGTGGTAGTGGGGGACTACACTATAGAATTAATGCCTTTTGACACCATGTCAATGTCCGTGACTCAATGGAATGGCATCCTGGGACTAGTAAGCACTTTAGTAAAGAAGCCTGAAGACCTTGGAAAACTACCAATGATTCCACAGCATTGAGCCATGACAGTTAATGTCGAATTGCACTGATTCTACAGTCTTGATGCACCTAGAGAGCTCTATCTGACCTCTCTGGCTGGTAGAAGACAAAACTATATAGAAGTCACACAATCTTCCTTCACCCTCTAAAATTAATTACACACAGAGTAGACAAATACAATATCCCATTCTCAACATTCAATTAAAATTTAACTGGTAGTCAACTAAACTTGTGTATGTGGGCTAAGAAGAGGGTGCCACCTTGTTCTTCTATGCAGGCACCACAATATCTTGGCCAGTCCTGGGTTATGGAGACAAACAGGAGAGAAGAAGGAAGACCAGGTAATCTAGAACTCATGAATAAGACCTGGTAGCATGCTCTCATTGATATAATCTCTTCCAAGATAGCTTTTAGAAAAAAACTAGCTGTGCCCAGCCACGCGTTGCTGTGGTGAAGTATGGTGGTATGGGAAATAAAGTATCTTATATTATCTGCTTAGAACTGGTTTATATGAGGCCCCTTCTACACAGTTGTATAAAATGCACACTGAAGTGGATTATATGGCAGTGTGGAGTCAAGATAATCCAGTGCAAAGCAGATAATATAAGATTATAAATGGGTTATATAGCTGTCTGGAAGAGCCTTGAGTCTGCACTGCCATATAATCCAGTTAAAATAAGATAATCTGTATTTTATAGGCAGTAGGGAAGAGGCCTAAGTGAGGCCTAACTCTGCCTGTCCCCTGGGCTGAGTGGGTTGCTAGGAGTCCAAGTGGGCGGAGCTTAGCTTTGTAACTGGCAGCAATTGGCTAAAAACAATTATTCCTCTCCCTCTAATGGGGGCTTTATTTTTCTTTTCTTTTTGTTGTATGAACATAGAGGCATGGATGAGGGGTTGTGCTTCCAAGTTTAGTGTTTCTGGGATGTGTAGTTTTGTTGTTTTGTCCTAGGCCGAAATTTCATTACCCTTTTATATATATACTAGCTTTGCCCGGCCACGCGTTGCTGTGGCTTATGGGAATCCTTTGTTGGCCAGGTGGAATAGCAGTGAATAGCCTTGCAGTCTCAAAGCCTGGCCGTTTTCTGGAGTAGCTGGAGCTTTTTGTTGTATGAACGTAGAGGCATGGATGAGGGGTTGTGCTGCCAAGTTTAGTGTTTCTGAGATGTGTAGTTTTGTTGTTTTGTCCTAGGCCAAAATTTCATTACCCTTTTATATATATAGACTAGCTTTGCCCGGCCACGCGTTGCTGTGGCTTATGGGAATCCTTTGTTGGCCAGGTGGAATAGCAGTAAATAGCCTTGCAGTCTCAAAGCCTGGCCGTTTTCTGGAGTAGCTGGAGCTTTTTGTTGTATGAACGTAGAGGCATGGATGAGGGGTTGTGCTGCCAAGTTTAGTGTTTCTGGGATGTGTAGTTTTGTTGTTTTGTCCTAGGCCGAAATTTCATTACCTATATATATATATATATATAGATGGTTGGCTTCTAGGTTTTTCATTACTCTTCAAAACGTATGGTACAACACTTTTCGATTGTATAATAGATTCTTTCCATCACCTTCAAAATCTAGCATTGAATAAAATTAAATGTAAATGGATCTTCAATTTTACCAGCATTCTACACAAAGAAAACAGTACTGCCTTCCTCAGACACATATGGTAACCAGACTCACCGGAATCCAGTTAATCTATATCGGCCTTTGGGTAGGATGAGGAGACTTGGAAACAGTTTACAGTAGTGTTTCCTAGCTGTGAATAAAATGGAAAGCAGGGACAGACATCAAGGATCTTTCAACAAATGTAATTTAAGGGTTTCACTTTCAATGGGTTTTGGGCAGCATGACAAGCATTTAGTAGGATTTGACCAGCTACTGAGCAGCAACAGGCAGCTGTCTTGGTGTAGCTTGACCATGATGGCGGATGGGAGGGAGGTTTCTGGGAATGGTGTGGTGCATGTTTGAGTCCAGTATGAAATTGAATTTGGAGTGTGTGTGAGACTGCCTGTCATGACTTTCACTAGGCAGTGAGCTGACACCCTTCTTCGTAAGGAGCTTGATAGTAAAACCGCCCTTTACTAAGGCAAACAGTTCATTGTTTCCAAAACTGGGAAGACTCCTGGGAAGGACTGAAAGTCCAGGTGGCTGAAATGGAAGAAGGAAAAAGTAGAGAAATGTGAGAAAAGAAGCTTTCCTGTTGGGATTTCACAAACCAGATCTGGAAAAGTAGCTGATGGCTTTTGTTATAGAAACCAGAATTGTAATTGTTCAGGAAAAAAAGTCTAACAACTGCAAGACATTATTTTAAGACAGAGCAATCCCCTCTTTTACTTTGTATAGGAAATGTTAGAGGAATATAAAAATCCTGAACAACTGCATTATGAGAATGGGTGTGCGTGTCAGAGGAAGGCCCAAATAAAATAAAATAAAATAAACCCACACTTAATGGATATAAGCTGACTGGCTGTAACTTTACTAAAAAGCCAGATTTGACACCCACTGGAGAATTTTTTCTGAGTCAGGTTTTTCTTTGGATAACCTTTGCACATCTCTTTGTTAAAATGTACAATGATGATATTGTGTGATTTTAGCAATTTATTTGGAAATGATAAAATTACTAGCAGGTACGCTAAAGAAGTGCAGTCAGGAGGAGGTTGAAGAGGATGTCCGTTTCTCTGTATGCCCTGAAGCTGAAACACAACTGCACAATGCTTGCTCTCTCACACATCGCACTATCTGTATCTGACCACCAAAGGGGTGGTGACAGACAGACAGAAGATAGCACAGCTGGATGGGAGAGTTAGCTAACTCTGTCTGTAATGGCCATAAAAATACAATAATAATAAAAAGAGATAATGTGGGATTGTCTGTACAATATTCTAGCTACCTTCACTCCTGGCACTAAACAGCAATGGTGACTTAGAATTTCATTACATTGAGGTCCTTGACATGGGGGGGGGGGGGCAGCAGAGCAAATTGTGGGGCAAATTATGGGGACAGCATAGAAAATCCATCACCCAATGCCCTGCATTGCCTACATCATCCGCTTACCCATCACATGCCAGAAAGCATATCTTTCTGACATGCTCCTGCATAGTTCCCATGATTTAGTATTTCAACATGGGTAGTCTCCTTACTGGATTTCAGTAAGGCCTTCGACAAAGTCCCCCACGACCTTCTGGCAAACAAACTAGTAAAATGTGGGCTAGACAAAACTACGGTTAGGTGAATCTGTAATTGGCTAAGCGAACGAACCCAAAGGGTGCTCACCAATGCGTCGTCTTCATCTTGGAAAGAAGTCACGAGTGGAGTGCCACAGGGTTCTGTCCTGGGCCCGGTTTTGTTCAACATTTATTTATTTATTTACATCACTTTTACCCTGCCTTTCTCTCCGAGGAGACTCAAAGCGGCTTACAGTAAATAGGCAAAAATTCAATGCCTAAAAACAATGTAAAAACAATTCATATAAAACAATCTACAAAACAACAGTTCATATAAAACAGCTACTATTACAAAATAAAGTCTTTATTAACGACTTAAACATCTTTATTAACTACTTAGACAAGGATCAGAAGGCACGATCATCAAGTTTGCAGATGACACCAAATTGGGAGGGATAGCTAACACTCCAGAAGACAGAAGCAGAATTCAAAACAATCTTAACAGACTAGAGAGATGGGCCAAAACTAACAAAATGAAGTTCAACAGGGACAAATGCAAGATACTTCACTTCAGCAGAAAAAATGGAAATCAAAGATACAGAATGGGGGACGCCTGGCAGCACGTGTGAAAAACAAGTTAAACATGAGCCTACAATGTGATGCAGCTGCTAAAAAAGCCAATGGGATCCTGGCCTGAATCAATAGGGGTATAGCGTCTAGATCCAGAGAAAGCATACTACCCTTCTATTCTGCCTTGGTCAGACCACACCTGGAGTACTGTGTCCAATTCTGGGCACCTCAATTGAAGGGAGATGTTGACAAGCTGGAAAGTGTCCAGAGGAGGGCAACTAAAATGATCAAAGGTCTGGAGAACAAGTCCTATGAGGAGTGGCTTAAAGAACTGGGCATGTTTAGCCTGCAGAAGAGAAGGCTGAGAGGAGACATGATAGCCATGTACAAATACTTGAGGGGAAGTCATAGGGAGGAGGGAGCAAGCTTGTTTTCTGCTGCCCTGCAGACTAGGGCGCGGAACAATGGCTTCAAACTACAGGAAAGGTGATTCCACCTGAACATCAGGAAGAACTTCCTCACTGTGAGGGCTGTTTGACAGTGGAACTCTCTTCCCCGGGCTGTGGTGGAGGCTCCTTCTTTGGAGGCTTTTAAGCAGAGGCTGGATGGCCATCTGTCGGGGGTGCTTTGAACGCGATTTCCTGCTTCTTGGCGTGGGGTTGGACTGGATGGCCCAAGAGGTCTCTTCCAACTCTATTATTCTATTCTATGATTCCTGTGTTCTGATTTCTCCCTTGTAGAACACTTTGCACATGCAACTAGCACAGAGCTCTGCCAGAAGTAGTTGTGCATTTTGTGATGAGATCAGGCAGACTCTGTGTCAGCTGCATGGGCAAAGTGTTGTACAATGGGGAATTTTCCCCATGTGATGAGGTACAAAGTGTGTGCATGTATGTTTGGGTGGAGGGAAGTTGATTTGTTTTTTTGAGTTGGAACACACCTTGCCTTCCAATTTGGGAGAAAAATGGGATAGAAATGAGAAGATGGAGGAGGAGGAAGAGGAGGAGACAGAGAGGAAGAGGAAAGCAGAATTATATAGATGTGAAGCTGAGGCTACAATCTGCGTCATTACAGCACTATGTAAGTATCAGATAGTAGAGATATGCTTTGCTAGAACTATACAAGCCCCATACACAGAGCCAGCCCTAGGTATTTTTCAAGTGTAGGCGAACAGAATTTTGGCGCCCCACCCCAAACCAATCACTGAAAAACAAAAATGTTGGATAATAAGGAGGGATTAAGGAAAAGCCTATTAAACATCAAATTACATTAAGATTTTACAAATTAAGCGCCAAAGCATCATGTTTTACAACAAATCAACAGAAAAAGGAGTCTCGACTGTGCCCCCATATGTTTTGCACCTGAAGCAACCGCTTAATTTGCCTCATTGTTGGACTGGCTCTGCCCATACAGAATGATGTCATTACACAAGTTCACAAGTAAGCCATATCCCACAGTAAGCAATGTATAACACACCCTTTTGCACACCTGTATGCCGAGTGATTATATTATGTGAACTCAGCGTCCATCACCATTAGCTTACTATGGCTGTTGCATAGTCGCAGAAGTATTGGGCACCCTCTTGGTTGGTGTGTTGCAATGACAACATTATGTCTCTGTCCCACCCTATCCCACCAACCAACCACACAGTTGATAGAGATATTTGAGGAAGAAATCTGCTTGGCTTGAATTTTAACATGAAGTGACCCAACATGCAAAGCTTTTGCAAGTTCTGAATGTTGTGATAGTGCTGGTACAGCTGTACCAGAAGCTCCGACTTTATTTTCTTGCTGCTAATGTTTGCAATCATAGGACAGGCCACCTGTCAATCATCGAGTTTGGTTCCGCCCCTTGTTCAGGGCTCTGGGAGGGAAGGAGCCATTTTTGTTAGTCTCACCTAGGAAGCTAAGCTATAGGACGTAGACCAGCTAATCCCATAGAAAAGCTTCATATCTCATTAACATCCGGGGATATAGAACATCAGAGAAAACAGAAACAGAAATTCCAGGGGAAAAGGTCCCAAAGGCTCTGGCTGAGAGCTTACAGCCTCTCAGCCTCACAGTTCCTGAGGGAAACAGCCCTAAAGTTTCCAAATAAACCTCGGAGAGAGAACAGCACCACAGATCCACGAAACCCCAGCTGAAACATCTACAAGCCTTGGTTGGTAGGTCCACTCGATACCCAGACGCATTTGGAATTGGTAGTGGGTCCCACATCAGCTAGGCCCATAATAGACAGCCTGGGAGATGTTATAAGAGGGTTTTCACAGTTATCCAAAGCCAATTGCCTGTCCCCTGGGGACAAGACTGAAAGGGCCAACAGTTTTTTAAGGAAACCTTGAAGTGTTATTTGACTCCTTGAAGATTTATTATTTGTTCAACAATAAAGATTTTGTTGTCTCATTAAAGACTCAAAGGACTATCCTTTTCAGGAAAATCCTCAAGAACCTCTCTTTTGAGGCACCCTGGCTTCCCGCTGGGCATAAAGTATACGTCCTATACAAAGACAATAGTTACAGGCCCAGCGCGTGACAGAACAGTGATTGTAAATACATTGGAAAAAAAATCGTATGAAAGGGACTGGGACAAAATGAGTAAATTATTCCATCGTACTGACCACTTTGACATTATGTTCCCAGAAGCCTGTGTAGTATTGACCCAGTCTAACAGTAAACTTGTTTAATCTTGGCTCTTATATACATATTTAAACGTATGGCTGACTCAGTCTTAGAAAAATGAGAGGCCTCAGTACCAGTTCTTTGTGGTGATCCATCCATATCCAGTTAAATGTAAACATAGCAATGGAATATTCAAAGCAGCCACGCTAATTGGTTCATTAGAATTTATCAAGTAAAAACAGGTGTGAGTAATTGGAGGCATACATCCAATGGAGTGCGGGTGTGGTAAATCAAAAGGGCTTTATCCTCTGTAAAGCTCTGTGGATTTACCCTGGGGGAGGTTGGGGCAGACCAGAAGATCTGGTAAGGTGCTGCATGTTGGCCATGTCTCCAGTGTTAATTCTCTGGGGCTTTCAGTTGCTGAAATAAGATGTGAATGGGCTCTGCATTTGCTTTGTGCATATAGATAACTGTGTTTATAATACTAGCATACAGGAATTGTGCTTATAATATCTAGAGACTACCTGCTAAATTAATACATCTGATAAAACTATTATCTACCCGCTAGCATGTTCATTGTCTCCATGTCTATCTTTGGCAAAACACTATTGTAGTTTTGTAATGCAAAAAAACCCCAAAAAAACCTCCACCCATTATTTTTGTATATGTTTTGGCTGCAGTATCGATTGGGAGAAATGTGTATAAAAGTTTCTGTTCTTCAAAAGTAAGAGTTATGAGAAATGATATAATTTTTTTTAATTTATTTACAGTATTTATATTCCGCCCTTCTCACCCTGAAGGGGACTCAGGGCGGATTACAATGAACATATATATGGCAAACATTGAATGCCATCAGACAAACAACATACAGCATAGACACACACAGAGGCATTTAACATTTCCAGCTTCACGATTCCGGCCACAGGGGGAGCTGTTGCTTCACCGTCCACTGGCAGTTTTATGGTGTTGTAAATTAGTTAAATTAGCCTCCCGCATAAAGGGTAACTACATTTCCTACTTGAAAGATGCAACTGGCTTTCGGGCTGCATAGGTCAACAGCAAGCCGGGCTATTTAATGGTCGGGGGCTTAACCCAACCCGGGCTTCGAACTTATGACCTCTCGGTCAGTAGTAATTTATTGCAGCTGGTTACTAGCCAGCTGTGCCACAGTCTGGCCCTCAGGGGCCATGCTAACCTTCTCTGTATCGTTCCAATTTTAGTATATGTGCTGCCGAATTTGTTGGAAGATGCATATTATTGTTTTTGTTATTTTTTCTTCCAGTTTACCTATTGTATTTCCATTTTAAATTAATTTTCTATCCAGATTTTTAACACAAACTGCTATGAAATTGTTATGGTTGAGCCTTCGGGCTCCGGTAATAGAAGAAGGGGTCATAAGACTCCTCGAGAGTCAGACTCTTTCGAGGAGCGTGAAAGAAAACGGCTCCGGGATTTGTTTACAGACCCGACAGATGAGGACTCATTTGAGGGTTTTTCTGAGGGTTTGGAGGAAGAGATGGCCAGCTCGGAGGAGGACGACATGGAATGGACTCGTGTGAGGGAGGATTTGGGTGTTGGGGAAACAGGCAATGAAAGCATGGGAGGTGATTGGCGGGTTGCAGGATCAGACCCATGGACTGGCTGGAGGGATGGAGCGGGATCCACAGCTGGGGATGCTGTGGGGCGTAGTCAAAGGTGCTTAAGCTCTGATGAGGATGATGATGTTGGGGCACCTGGAATTGGGATGGCAGCTGACAGCGATGATGAGCTTGAACTGGGATAAATTGGGGTTTGGGACCAATGTCTAATTGCGTTGGGCAAGGTAATCTGGACGAACGCTTGGGCTTTTGTTGGGGAACTTCCTGAAGACGGGTGTGATTTGTTACTGGATACGTAAGTTTACCAAGGACACTGGGCATCGACGGCGGGAGGAACTGTGCGGGGTTTTTCTCTGTGCAACTTTTGTGTTTAATCTCGATAGCTTGGACCTCCGTCGTCTTTTTGACGGGCAATATCTACTCGCACTGGATTGACGCTGGACTGACTGACTTCGATTCCGGATTATCCCTTCTGCTGGCTATCGGTGAGACCTTTGGATTTCTAGACGACTACGCTTGGCTATTGACCTCTGGACCGGATTGGGACCCTGCTGACTGCCGTTACCCTGACTGCTGTGCCTGGACCTGGATATCGTTGGCCGCTGAACCTTAAACTGAATCCTGACTACGACCACGCTTTTCGTTCGCTGCAGGAAGGAATAAACAAGTCTGGTTTATTCTCCTGCTGTTTCTGAGTAGCAGAGAGGAATCTGCTACCAGTCTGTTGTTTACATTCTGACTCCTGTTGATCCTCTTTTGTTTGCATTGTTTGCCAGGTTGAAGTAAGCACTTTTGATTTAATCCGGATTATACTTCTGTTTAATCCGGTTTATCCCTTTGAATCGTTTAAGCTCAAACTGAGTTGTTTTTTGTTACTTATCACACTGAAGTCAAGTGTTTGCCCTGTTCTTTGTCTCCTACGGGCGTTTTTAGTTCTGTAACCTCAATAAACTGAGTTTTGTTTTACTCGCTGGCGTTCTGTCTATGACAGAAATTGAGAAAGGATGAATTTACTCACAGTAGCAGACTAATGCATTTATCCCTACTGCATGAAAGGATCACAAATATCATAAAAAATTCTATAGCTTCAGTGTACTGGATCATTAATTATGGTAAACTATTTCATAAATATCAAGAGCCTCCTATGAACCAGTAAGATCACTAAGATCATCTGGAGAGGCCCTGCTCTCAGTCCCACCTGCCTCACAGATGTGGCTGGTGGGAACGAGGGACAGGGCCTTCTCGGTGGTGGCTCCCCGACTGTGGAACACCCTCCCTGGAGATATCCGATAGGCTCCTACCCTGCTGGGATTCAGAAGGGCTGTGAAAACATGCTTATGTGCCCAAGTTTTTGATGAGTAAATGACAAAGTTGACAAGGCCTGATTTAAGGATGAAGCATGAGGATCTTAGACGAATTGAATTAATTATATATACGTTTTTAAGGTTTTTATAATGTGTTTTAACAATGTTATTAATGGATCTGTTTATATTGTTTTGTTTTTATGATTGCATTTTGGGCATTAAATGTTGCCAATTTTTGTAAGCCGCCCTGTGTCCCCTCGGGTGAGAAGGGCGGGGTATAAATGTTGTAAATAAATAAGAGCCAGCATGAGAGAACTTGAAGAGGGCAGCTGACTGATAAAGAAGAAGACCATGGAGAGGGAAAGATTTGGCTATATGGCATACATGGGAGCCCCATGGAAAGGAAGAAAGGGGAAACAAAGGAGCACAAGTTTTAAACTGTATTGAGGAGTGGGAAACAGAGAAGCAGCAATGTCATATGTGTGCTTTGTGTTGCTCTCCGCCAATGTGTTTGAAACTGCCACAAATCAAAGCAGAATGACAGGATTGAGAATAGGGAGAAAAAAGCTGGAAATCTTGTCATACTCTGGCCTCTGATACTGAATGTTCTGGAAAGCAATAGATTTGGGAAATTGCACTGGGTTCCAAATAAAACTTAAAACTTAGCCTGTGGTTGTGAGTCCTGTAACCAGATCACACAAGCAAACTATTTTTTAAGGTAAGAGTATACTCTAACAAGCAATTCAATGTGTTACTAGAAAATCTTTGTAATAGCACCAAGAATTAATTATGTTTGGGATTCAACAGTATAAATTGGGATAAATGTGAGATTAGGTCTGGGCTGTGGTGCAGGCTGGTGAGCAGCCAGCTGCAGCCAGCTGCAACAAATCACTCTGACCAAGAGGTCATGAGTTCGAGGCCAGCTCGGAGCCTGCGTTTGTCTTTGTCTTTGTTCTATGTTAAGGCACTGAATGTTTGCCTTATATGTGTAATGTGATCCGCCCTGAGTCCCCTTTGGGGTGAGAAGGGCGGAATATAAGTACAATAAATAAATAAATAAATAAATAAATAAATAAATAAATAAATAAGCCCCCCCCCCCCAAACACCTTGCATGCTGATTAAGGATGCACAACATTGCAATATAGAAATGGGGGCAATGCTCCCCAAATAAAATTTTTGCCCACAATGAAATTTTCTTGTAGTCCCCAAATTTCTAGCATTGCACTAATCCAGAACTTAATCTGAGCATTTAGAAACAGAGTTTTGGCATTCAAAATAGATTGGGTGGGGGGGGGGCACAGAAATTACTAAGGAAGTGCAAAAAAGCCAACATAGGAGGTCTAGAAGCAAATGATTTAAAAGTTCACATTTTCCCAAATACTAGAAAGTTGATGATGAAATAATAATAATATAACAACAGCAACAACAACAACTACTACTACTTTATTCTTATATCCCGCCCCATCTCCCCAAAGGGACTTGGGGTGGCTTACATGGGGACCAAGCCCAGCAATGCAATAATAAAATACAAAAACATAAAATACATTCATTTACAATGAAGTAATACATAAAAACATATAAAAATCATAAAAACATAAACTCAACAAGAACCGATAACCAATAACTAATCGCTGAGCACAATGGGCATGTTCAAAAATTGGAAGCAAGCCAATAAATTATACATGTACAGTATATTGCAGGGTCACTAAAAAGATGAGCTAGTAATAAAGTGCTGCTGCTGTTCAGTTGTTTAGTTGTCTCCGACTCTTCGTGACTTCATAGACGAGCCCATGCCAGAGCTCCCTGTCGGCAGTCACCACCCCCAGTTCCTTCAAGGTCAAGCCAGTCACTTCAAGGATACCGTCCATCCATCTTGCCCTTGGTCGGCCTCTCTTCCTTTTTCCTTCAATTTTCCCCAGCATCGCGATCTTTTCCAAGCTTTCCTGTCTCCTCATGATGTGGCCAAAATACTTCAGCTTTGCCTCTAATATACTTCCCTCCAGTGAGCAGCTGGGCATTATTTCCTGGAGGATGGACTGGTTGGATCTTCTTGCAGTCCAAGGCACTCTCAGGTGGCTGGGTATAGGTGGAAGTAAAAGGACTCCGTCAAATTTTTGGGGGGTGGGAAGAAAAGCCTTCATTGTGCTGCCCCATGGTTATATGCTTTTGTGCTTCCCATATTGCTGTTGTATACATTTTGATATAACTAAGAGCCTCAATACCGTTAAGGGTTCCAAATTATGTGTGGTGACATATTAGTACATTGGTTGCAGTGTGTAGATGTGGTGCAGAAATGTAAAAAGAAACCTCTGAGGGACTTTCTACACAGGTCCTAAAATCCGAGAGAAACCGGAATAAAACGGGTGATGACTAGATGACGTTTGCCAAAAATGCATGCTGAATCACATTATTGGCTGAAAAACATGGCTTAAAAAAGTGAGCTTAAAATCTGAAATCTGATTTAAAATATGCATATTAGCATGACTGTATATATCCTTGTACTCAAGGAAAACACGGGATTTCTTTGCAATATGTGGGTGTGGACTGCTTCAGCATGTGTGCATTTTAAAATCCTGAAACAGCTGATGAGGGCTGTGAACAAATGAAGCCACAGACACACAGGTGGCTAAATAGAAACACAATTGGAAAGCAATTCCCATGGGAACTCCCTGCAACCATTCCTTTGTTCTCATATTTATGAAATGAAACAAAGCTTGAATATAAATAGTAGGCACAAGCATGGCAGACAAATGATCCCAAAAAGAAGCGGGGTTCAAGAAGGCAAATGTAAACACAGCAGCAGGAGAGCGAGGAGAGATAATGACAAGAAATCTTGTGCACATAAGCACTTCGAGAGGAGGGTGACTAAAATGATCAAGGGTCTGGAGAACAAGCCCTATGAGGAGTGGCCTAGAGAGCTGAGCAAGTTTAGCCTGCAAAAAAGAAGGCTGAGAGGAGACATGATAGCCTTGTATAAATATGTGAGGGGAAGTCATAGGGAGGAGGGAGCAGGCTTGTTTTCTGCTGCCCTCGAGACTAGGATGCGGAACAATGGCTTCAAACTACAGGAAAGGAGATTCCACCTGAACATCAGGAAGAACTTCCTCACTGTGAGGGCTGTTCGGCAGTGGAACTCTCTGCCCGGAGTGTGGTGGAGGCTCTTTCTTTGGAGGCTTTTAAATAGAGGTTGGATCTGTCGGGGGTTCTTTGAATGCGATTTTCCTGCTTCTTGGTAGGGAGTTGAACTGGATGACACACAAAGTCTCTTCCAACTCTATGATTCTATGATTTTGTTCTTACAATTTATGCATGCATCCATATATTTTAAGGGGTTGCTTTGACTTCTGGTTTGCTAATAAGACTGAATTACTTTGTCATGAAATGATGCATGTCTAAAAAGTATGTCACCAACATGAAATGTTTGGAAAACATTACCTGCTCTTAGGAGCCAAGCAGGATCATCCCTGGTTGGCACATGGATGGGAGATGGCAAAGGAAGACCATGTGCCTCTAGCTATATTTCAGAGGGAAAAAACCACCTCTGAGTATTTCTTGCCCAAGAAACACTAAGAAATTAATGGGGTCACCATATGTCGACAAGGAAACTTGAAGGTGTGTGTGTATGTGTGTGTGTGTGTGCACACACAGACAGAGTTTTAGGAAACTTGATAAATCCTGAAGTGTTGTAATTGCTAGCCAGCTAGTTGGAGCCAGCGAATTCACTCTGAGTCTTCTTGTCACAATTTTTCTTCATCTCTTTCAGGCCTTGACAGCCAGAGTTGAAAAAGAAGCAAATGGTTCATGTTGGTTGTTAGCTAATTACACCTCCCCCCCCCCCATTTCCCTCCTCCACCTTCTTGTTCATTGATGGATTCCAGAAGATTTATAACATACCTTTGCTTGAGGACTGAAGTTCAAAAGGCGAAGGAAATGCAAGTCTGCCAAGCAATGGAATCCACTGCCCAACCCCAACAAAGCACTTTGTTTATAAATAGGAAGAGAATTTCCTATTAACAAGAGGCAGATGTGAAACATCTTGATTCACTTCAAATGTACTCTGCCTCACTCACAGAATGGGAAATCCAGGAAAAGGGGACAAGAACAGCTTTATTTCTGTCCTGGAAGCTTGTTATAGCTGTGCGTTTCTCTCTGTGTGCATGTGGGTGTGTGTTGCAGAGCTGACTCTGAAACAGTCTGAAGCAAACCTGAGAGTGTTAATGCACCAAACTAGGACATATATATTACATCATTTCCTGCTTTTCCTGCTGAATATATAAAGAATTCAGCATAATAAAGTCAAATGAGAGCTGGGGAAGTGATTTGTATGTACACTGATCATCCTCCCACCACTTCTGAATTATTATACCACCGTTTGAGATGAAAGTACAGCAAAATAAGTTGGTTGTTACATCTTAGAGGCACCAGTGGTTTTTTTTTTGTTGTTGTTCAAATGCCAGTGTTTTGCATTTGTAGGAGTCCGTTGCACTTCTCTGTGACAGGTCTGGCTTTGAGTATTCCTATATCTCAGGAAAAACATAGAAAGCCCCTCCTCCCTTGTCTGGAATTCACCATCTATGCATCTATGTGGCGGAGCCCCGGTGGCGAAGTGCGTTAAAGCACTGAGCTGGAGACCGAAAGGTCCCAGGTTCAAACCCCGGGAGCGGTGTGAGCGGCCGCTGTTAGCTCCTGCTCCTGCCAACCTAGCAGTTTGAAAACATGCCAATGTGAGTAGATCAATAGGTACCGCTCCGGCGGGAAGGTAACGGCACTCCATACAGTCATGCCGGCCACATGATCTAGGAGGTGTCTATGGACAACGTCGGCTCTTCGGCTTAGAAATGGAGATGAGCTCGGGCTCGGGCTGTGGCGCAGGCTGGAGAGCAAGCCAGCTGTAACCAGCTGCAATGAATCACTCTGACCAGGAGGTCATGAGTTCGAGGCCCGCTCGGAGCCTATGTTTGTCTTGTCTTTGTTCTATGTTAAAAGGCATTGAATGTTTGCCTATATGTGTAATGTGATCCGCCCTGAGTCCCCTTCGGGGTGAGAAGGGCAGAATATAAATGCTGCAAATAAATAAATAAATAAATAAATGAGCACCAACCCCCAGAGTCAGACATGACTGGACTTAACGTCAGGGGAAACCTTTACCTTTAAGCATCTAGGGTCTATCCTGATACAGTGATACTTTGATTTAAGAATTTGATTTGTTCAGTGACCTTGTTTTTAAGCTAAAACATTCTTATCTCAAAGTGAATTTTCCCATTCAAATGTATTGAAATACTATTAATCCGTTCCGCCTCCCCGAAAACCACCCTGATTTTTTGTTATGTGTTTTAAATAAAAATGTACTTTATAAACAACAAATAATATATAAAAAGTTCAGAGATAGGAAGTGCAAGGAAGCTCAACTGAGGCAACAAAATGTGAGTTGGCTGGTGTAACAGCAAGGCAAAATAGCATCATTTTCGTCATAGTGTAATTCCAGCCTCCCTCCTCTCTAGCTGTCTCTCTCTCTCCTTCTTGAAGTGAAACATACAGTACTAGGAATAAATAGCACACAAAGTGAACCAACAGAAACTTCCTCAGTGGAGAGCAATTTCTCAAAGTGAAGAAGAGCAGGCAAAGGCATGCAGGCTGAGGCACTGAGCCACAGGTACAATGGCTGTTCTGTCTGCTGGAAGCCCTGTCCCCACTGTTTAGGCTGAGGCTCTGCTGTGTCAGGGTAGACTGCAATCTCTGGAGTGGAATCTCTGGAGTGGACTCCTCCCAGCATGTTCAGGCAAAGCAGTCACATGGAGTTTGAGTTTCTGCCTTGCAGGAAGAGCCAGAGCTGCTCTGGCTAGGAATCCAGTCCAGGTTTTGTTTCTCTTTGCCTTGCTGTTAGAACTGGTTTAGGGAGCAAAGAGGCCTCTTTTGTACTGTTCCTAGCTCAAAACAGCATTTGGATGTCAAAACATCACTCTAGGCCAAGTGAGGATTTGTAAGTTAAAACATACTTATGTTGGGACATTCTTATGTAGAGATTCTGCTGTACTTCAGATTTTAACACCAGACACTGTTTTTCCCACTTCAGACTTTGTTGACGGAGAAAGAAAATTGCAGACTCCAAAGCTTGTTAACTTTAAAACATTCCCACTGCCTTTTCAAAACAGGGCAATGTGGCAGATGGTTTGTGTCCGCCCTGCTTTTTGTGTGAGCCCTTGTTTCAAGGCACCTATTACCCTGGAGAAGCTTTGAGGAGGCTCAGATTTCATCTCAAAAGTCATCCACAATTGCTTCATTTGTAGGAAGTTATATTCCCTATTCAAGGTGAAAGAGCCTTCTCAGCATACATGACACATTCTGTTCCTATAAGTATCAGTATGAGTGTCAAATGCCTTACTTTCTTTTGCTATTAGTCTCTGGTTCCTAGATGATGCTAATGAGAATTTAGTGCTATTAAAGAGACATCTACTGTTTTCCTGTTGCAACCAAAGCAGGAAATGACAATGTTTGGTTTTTGAAAAACAGAGAATAGAGAAATACTCAGAACGCATAATATAAAATAAGCATCAAATATTAAACGAGTGACACCCGGCCATGAAAAATTGAGATAAAAGAAAGCTACCATAATGGAATGGTGGCTTGATCTACACTGCCATATAATGTGTTTGGAGACAAACCTTTGTCAAAGCAACTTTCATTTAACCAAGAAGCAAGCTCTCGTTTTTCTGGATTATCTTGCAGTCTATGTGTTCATGCTCCTGAGACTTTGTCATGCTCTAATGGGACTTTGTTTATACCTTGTGAGTTCCTGGATTATTCTCCAAGGCTTTATTTTGTAACTAACTTTTGGAACTTTACTTTTGCTTTTTAAGAACATTTTATTTTCTATTTTCTAATAAACTAAAAAGACTTCAACCTGTGTGCAGTTTGGTGTATATAGCAAGGTGAAGCTAGTCTGAGGTGCGACAGAAACATAATTTCTGGTGAGGTCACAAATTCTAGAATTCCATTTTTTGCATTATTTTCAATGGCAATAGTGTTATAAAATTCCATACCTCCTGAACAACTCTGATGTATTCTTTTGCAAGATTGTTGCAATTTTTATTCCTGAGATTAGTAATTTTAATCATGTTTCTCTTTTTTATCTGTGACTTCCTTTTGCTAAACATGTCTGAGCTGTGATTTTGTTAGTGAATGCCAATAAAGGCTGGTGTTGTTTCTGACAGGTAGGTGTTTTTGCCATGTGGTACTGGATTGACCTGGATCCAGACTAATTTCCCTCTCCACATATCAAAAACATTGGGGGTCACCCCAGAGTTGACTGAAAACTCCAGCACAACTTGTGGTTCTCCTTGTGATGGAATAAAAACTGGAAGTAGTGTTTCTGCTGAGGAACTGGTTGTGTATCATCTGGACAGCACAATGAATTTGAATTGAGAATATTTTAGTTGGCCCATGTAAAAATACGGTTAGAAATGGTAATCCAATTCTGTCAATTTTGGGGTGGTGGAAAGTTAGCTGTTTTCTATCATGTTCTGACATGAAGGTAGAGTGTCAGTATGTTGTAACTCAAATAATACTTGAGCAATCTGATTAACTGCTAGTGTGCCATAGCAGCAGGAGTCAAATCTTCAATCTCCATAGCCTGCTAAATGTATCACTTGTGTTTTTTTCCCTCCAGGCCCCTCACAATAGACTGTATAATTGCAGTAAGACTCAATAGGGCATGCCTTGTTGAATCATTATCACACTTATCAGGTAACAAATTGCACTTGGCCTTGCGATTGCTGTCTGACAATATACCCGGGAAAGACAATTATTATAACATAACAAGTTCCCTGATGTGCCTGATTGTTCACTAAAGTTAAGTGGCGTTTGTGTATGCCTGCGGAGTGAAGGAAATGCCAAGCAGATAATTAAACAACCTCCCTTGCATCCCTAAAGACGAATATTAATTCTGCCATTTTAAATTTTGCTGATATTTTGCCTCAAAGTGCTCATGCTCTTCATTTTCAACGTTAGTTTTTAAATGTGCTCAGCTTTAATTGAAGGTGCCCACCTTGAATATCTCAATTATCTGTTTTCCAAATCCGTAATGGTATTCTTGAGACTAGGTCAAAAACGAGAACCAATAGCTGATGCCTCAGTCTTATCTGAGCATCCCTTTTGGCCCATATGGTCCTAAGCAATGGAAGATTTTTAGCACCCATACGGCTCCTCTGGATCTCTTGTGTTACTAGGCCAGCTGGCCGATTTCTGTTTGGCTGTGGACAATGCACCCAGGCAGGCCCGGATAGGAAACCTTTCTCCCTAGTTTCTTCAGGAGATCATAGAAGATTATGAGGCTCTGGGCAGAAGGACTTTGATCCTCTGGTCATCATGTCATCTCTCCTTCCAGCTCAAGGACGTAGCTCAGGAAGGAAGAGAAGGATAATGAAAATGAATAACTGGTTTCACAGACAATGTCACCAGAAAAGATTTAGCTTCCCGGATCTTGGTCTGAGATTTAATGAAGTTAGACATTTTGCAAATAATAATAATAATAATAATAATAATAATAATAATAATAATAATAATAATAATAATAACAACTTTATTTTTATACCCCGCCCCATCTCCCCGAAGGGACTCGGGGCGGCTTACATGGGCCCTTGCCCGATAAAACAATCAAATATCAAAACACAGCAATAAAACAGTTATCCAATAAAAACATCAATTACAGTAAAAACAATAGTTAAAATCAACATAAAACATACAATATTAACACTGGAGACTAATTCATAGAACCCAGGCAAAGTGCAACATGTGCCGAAATGGGGAAGGTAATTTCACAGTTGAAATGGACAAAGTGCAATATAGCATTGGCAACACCTCGAGAATGGGGTTATTATAAAATGGGCAGATAGCTCAGTCCGACACCAAATTAAGTATCAAAGGCCTTTTGAAAGAGCCAGGTTTTAAGTAAGTAATGTAAGTAATGGCTTACACTCAGAGTTTGGCAGAAATGTTTTTGCGAAGAGCCTCACAAACCTGATCATGAGGGCTTTAAACCGAGGCTGGATCTACACTACCCTATATCCCAGGATCTGATCCTAGATTATCTGTTTTGATCTGGATTGTATGAGTCTATACTGGGATAAGCATAGAATCATAGAATAGTAGAGTGGAATAGAATGGAAGAGACCTCATGGGCCATCCAGTCCAACCCCCTGCCAAGAAGCAGGAAATCGCATTCAAAGCACCCCCGACAGATGGCCATCCAGCCTCTGCTTAAAAGCCTCCAGAGAAGGAGCCTCCACCACAGATAAACTGGGATCAGATGCAGGGCAGTGTAGATTCAACATGAGTTTTCTGGGAGGGAGACTGTATTTGAGTAGGAGTTTATCAGGTCGGAATACCCATTGCAGGATTTAGGACAAATGAGACCCTATACTAGTTAAATAAGTTGCAGCTGTGATACTAGCCCTGACCAGGAAATGATCTGTCCATGACAGCTTTGAGGTATTGATACTTCCTGCCCACAGATCCATATGTTCCAAGCTGAAAATCGCATCAAGGATATGACCTTCTGAATGTGTCGGTCCACAAACCAATTGGGATAGGCCTGTTTGTCATGGGTACTGTAGTCTGTAAACTCCCAGGCTGCACCTGACAAACTGGCCTCCAGTGATATGTTGAAGCCACCCAGAAGCAATAGTCTGGTTGACTCCCACAAAACCTCTGAAACTAGTTCTGTGAGCTTGGCCAGGAAGTTTGTTAGGCAGTGGGGTGGATGGTACACTAACAAAATCCCCAGTCTATCCCTCTTTTTCAAATTCAGGTACACACACTCAATGTGATTCAACTTCCTAGTAGGTACTCTGGTCAGGTTAAGATAGTCTTTATGGATCTGAGCTCCCCCTCCCCAACTGTTCCTCACCTGCTCACTGAAGCAGTACCCAGCTGGGCGGGCCTAGTTTGGAGCACTATCATCTCCCAGTCAGGTTTCAGTGAAGCATGCCAGGCCAACCCCTTCATCCTTCAGGAGATCATATATATTCTTTACTGACCTGGCATTATTTAGGAGCAAGGTGAGGTTTTGTAGACCATCTGGCTCATTCTCCAAGTTCCTCGGACTGGCAGGGTGACTTTAAGGTGGGATAGGTATTAAACATCTTTCTCTTCTTCCTCTATCATGGTGGTTCCCAACCTTTTTTTGACCAGGAAATCACTGAATCAGGGACCACTTGACTGTGGACCACTTTGACCAGGGACCACTCTCCAACATTAATGCCAATCAGTTTTTGGTCAACTTTAGATTTGGTTTGGTTATTTGGGGTGCTGAATCAGAAAATTGCATTGGATAGACCTCATCAACTCTAGTTTCTGATACAGAACATATGCCATCCAGTAGTCACCACCAGCTCACCCACAGAAAACCATATTTAATAATCTAGAGCTGATCTTCCCCACATGTCTCATGGACTTTAGTTTAGGTCTCGTGGCCCACTTTATTTTAGGTCTCGTGGCCCACCAGTGGGCTGCAACCCACAGGTTAGGAACCACTACTCTACGAGGACATGTGACCCTGCCATTGCCATATCTCCCTCTGGCCTGCACAACTTGTATTGCCACCCCAATTTCTGTATACATTGAATTAAAAGCAAAAATACAGGGACAAACAAACAACCAAAAGCAAAAACAAAACAAAACAAAACAACAAAAGACAAATTATAAAACATGAAAACAAGAATACTTAACACCCAGTCAATGGGTGTATTCCTAGTCATTCAGGCTGATTGGCTGGCTAGTACAGCAATACCATACTCCCACCAAGGGACTGTGTTATAGCCAATTAGATGGTAATATTCTTAACGATATTTTTTTTATTAAAAAAGTACAGTGAAGTGGTTTTCTGAGGATTTAATCACACTAGCCCATTCTTTCTTTGTTTTCGTTAAGTTAGGTGTGAATTCATAATTTTGCTGTTATTCCTCATTTTTGGTAATGTCTTTATTATTTTAATGTGATGTCAATTTGTTTTGTGGGACTTAAGTGGTTTTGGTTACTTTGTTCTTCGTCCAGCACTTTATGGCACTGAATGTTTGCCGATTTGTTGTAAACCGCCCTGAGTCCCTACGGGGAGATAGGGCAGGATATAAATAACATTTATTATTATTATTATTATTATTATTATTATTATTATTATTATTATTATTATTATTTTAATATGACACAGCAAACAAGATAGATATGCTGGATTTCATATCACAAAATCACAAGTCGAACACTTCCCAAGTGTCTAGGACTGTGTGATGTATTTTCGGATGATGCGCACAGATCCCAGCAGGGTAGCCTTTTGCAATTGGCTGATTGTAATTTTGTCAATGTCTATTGTTTCCAAATGCCGGCTGAGATCTTTTGGCAGAGCACCCAGTGTGCTGATCACCACCAGGACCACCTGCACTGGTTTCTGCCAGAGTCTTTGAAGTTCAATCTTGAGGTCCTGATAGCGGCTGAGTTTTTCCTGTTGTTTTTCGTCAATGCGACTGTCCCCTGGGATGGCAACATCAATGATCCAAACCTTTTTCTTTTCCACAACTGTGATGTCTGGTGTGTTGTGTTCCAGAACTTCGACAGTCTATATTCGGAAGTCCCACAGTATTATTATTATTATTATTATTATTATTATTATTATTATTTAGTCCAGTTCAAAGTGTTTTTTATACAGCTGTGTGGAAAGGGTCTGACTGACTGACTTAGGGCCCTTCCACACAGCCATGTAATCAGAATATCAAAGCAAACAATCCACATTATCTCCTTTGAACTGGATTATCTGAGTCCACACTGTCATATAATCCAGTTCAAAGCAGATAATGTGGATTTTATACAGCTGTGTGGAAGGGACCTTAGGAATTGAGTATTTTGTTACCAAATGTGGTCTTTGCCTAGTGTAACTGGTTCGGTGTTTCAACTTTAGGAATACTGAAATAAGAGACCGGTAGACACCAGATCTGGGTTTAAACACTATGCATGTAACATGTATTGTAGTAAACATCTTAATAAACGTTACACTCATGTACATTTATTCAGACATTTACTACAATGTAATCAAATGCATCAAGAGGTTTCACACTTCATTCAAATACTTATAACTTTATGGAAAAGGAGGGAGTGGGACACTGAGCAAAATTTTACCTTCTTGACTTCTCTGACAAACTCCAGAGGGGTCATTTGCCAATGGGTTTTTCCCTATAGAGAAAACAGTTTACCTGAAAGCAAATCAAATTAAAGTTATCATATTTTCATCTTTTCCCCAATCATTTAAGGTTACTTAAGCCACACTGACCACCTTAACCAACCAAAGTCAGCATTAAAGCAGAACTGAGTTTTCACACTGGAAATTATAGTGGGACAATAGCAGGAAAAGAAGTCATTGAGAGCTGTGTGCATTTTGTAGATGCCACAGTTACAAGTCGGCTTGAAGCTGCATTAAAGGGCTTGTGTAGATGGACCCTCCATTGTTATTTATCCCTTCCTAAATGCTTAGAATCATTAGGCACTATGGACTAAACCTAACCACTCTCTTGAGTGGTCAGCATTTTTTGCTGGCATTTGATTTATTACAGATTTCTATTTGTCCCTGTGGTTCTATGATGAGAACAATAGCCTGATTAATTAGATCTGAGAGTTTTAGTGTTTCTACATAAACCTATTGATTATCATTTCCATCGGACTCAAGAAAAGACGTTACTTTCGTGCAGGTCAATTAATAATCACTGCACTTTTAGCATTAAGCATTTTAGGAGGCTTGCTTTCAGTTTGGGAAACAGCATGCCCCTCATGTTCATATTAGTTTGCCAAAATGATCATTATTAAGTTTTTCCAGGGTACAATATTGCCAGAATGGAATGAATTATGTAACCCGCTTTGGGCAGAATTCTTCCATTGTACATCTGTTTTAATTGCAGATATTAAAACGACATTTTGGAAGGCCTTGTTTAAATACATTCCATTCTTACATTTGAACAGTGGGCTTTTTTTAGCGATTCAACAAATTTAAAATAGTCCCTGATCTGAGACTGAGGCCCTTGTGTTGCAGATGAGAGTTCTAATGATAGTATTTTTCATCACTCCCCTTCCCATGGTATATCTCTGGTTTCAACAGAAATACACTTTGATGAAGTTTTTTGCTATCAAAATTTTGTGAAAGAAAACGCTGTTCTTCCCTTGCCCACATGCAACATATATTTGAATGATGGAATATATTTAGGACTAAGTTACCAATATCTCTCAAGTTCGTTAAAAGCTTGCTTTTCCATTGCTATGTCCTGTTATTTGAGTAGTTTGAAGATCATAGCATTTCTAAACAGTCATATCCAAAGATAATAATTAGAATTTTGTTTTTGAAATGGCTGTTGATCTGTTTTGTCTTTTTTCTGCAGAATTAAATTCCATTCAGATTCTTCTAAATCTTGTTTTCATTTATCTGAGTCTTTGGCGCATATTTTCCCTAAAGTTGTTTTTTTAAAGGAAGAAAACACTATCCCAGCTGAATCTCTATTACTGATACATCATCTTGAAAAATAATTTCATAGAGCCTCCCCAAAAGAAACCAAGCAAAAGCAGATGTAAGTCATTACGTAAATAGTAGTGGACTGGAAATGGAATGTCAATTGCATGTTTCTTTCCTAGCCACTGACTGAGTTGATATGATGTTATGGAATGCTCACAAATATTTTAATTCTGCTGGAGTGGAAGATGAATTAATCAAATGATGTAGCTATGGAGGTACTATTCATGCAGGAATTTTGGTCTGGCACAGAGTGGAACTTAATTTGTAAGGGGAGGAATACAAGAGGAACACAGCCAAACGATTTACCAACAAAGAAATGTGACACAGCAATGTGTACTAAAACACAAGGACTCAAAGAAAACCGAGTGGGAGAATCATACAGAGGAGTTAGCATGCTGAGATAATCTCTGTGAAAGTGGACTTCTGTTAAGAAAAACTTTGACCTCATCGACACTGCCATATAATGCAGTTTGAAACTGCATTATATGGTCAGTGTAGACTCATATTATACAGTTTAACTGCATTAAGCTGCATTATATGAGTTTGCACTGACTATATAATGTCATAAATACTTTAAAAAGCATTAAAAGAGTTCTTTTATTTCATTCATAAAGAGACAAACTTAACTTCAGTGTCTCTGGCCAAAACTCAAAGAATTTATTTATTTATTTATTTATTTACAGCATTTATATTCCGCCCTTCTCACCCTGAAGGGGACTCAGGGCGGATCACATTGCACACATAAAGGCAAACATTCAATGCCATGACATAGAACAGAGACAGAGACAAGAAGCTGGCCTCGAACTCATGACCTCTTGGTCAGAGTGATTTGTTGCAGCTGGCTTGCTTTCCAGCCTGCGCCACAGCCCGGTCCTCCATTTACCGGGCTCCAAAAGGCAAACGGAAAATAATCCAGGTTAAACAGAAGGAAAAACCAGATTAAAAAGCAATCTAAGTAACCAGCAAACAAGTAGCGCTGTACACAAGAGTTCCAACAGACAGCGCTGCCCCCAAAGAGTTAATTGCAAGAAGTAGTTGCCAAAGCCAGCCGTAGTCCAAGAGTCGTCGCCGAAGAAAGCCGAAGGATACGTTGTTTCCAAGTCTATCAAACAAAGTCATCGTCAAGTCAGTCCACAATCCAGGGAGGGAGAAAGCCACACTCACGAGAAGTCAGTCCAAGTCGAAGATCCATAGGTAACACGAACTCCAGACTGCAGAACCCGAACCCAAAACCCAACACGAGAACAGGCAGCGACAAATACACATGATACGTAACCGACACTTTTCCTTCTGTAAAGATTCCCCATTTCAGAGCCTACTTTTAACTTATACATCATTATCCAATGATGAGCTTGCCTCCACCCCATCATCATCTCCCACAGCTGTCCTTGTCTTCACACATGAACCCCTGTTTCCATCCCTCCAGTTCCTCCATCTCTTGTCAAGACTTAGGCTTGCCCATGATTCTGATGTATCTCCCCTTTGCCAATCCTCATGTCCCGAAAACCCCACAAACATATCACTAGAGGTTGGCTCTGCACATATATCCCTTATCTCTTGTACCTTAGTCCAATCCATTGTGTTCTCCCCATCCTCATCACTCCCAGATCCATCATTCCCAGAGAAACCCATAAATGACTCATCATCTGTGGGAGCAGTAAGTATATCCCGGACCTTCTTCCTCTCCCATTCTTCATCTGATTCCTGCTCCCGAGTAACCCTCTTTGTGCCTCTATTCCCATCCACCACATCTCCTTCCTTGCTCATTGACTCCCCGCCACTTGAAAACCCTTCGAATGTGTCTTCATCAGTAGGTGCCATAATTATATCCCGGATCCTTTTCCTTTGCTGTTCTTCATCTGACACCTGCTCACGAGTAGCCCTTGCCCCCCTTCTGGTACTCATACTACTGCTTGCAACATTACTTACTGGCTCTACTACAACACTATATATAACTACATTGGGTACACAAACAAAGGGGATATTACATTTTCACTCAGCATTCACACACATATATTCATTCATTCATCATCATGCATACATTACCATCTCTTCTTCCTTCTTCTGAAAAAGAGAGCTGCCTGTAGTCCAGATTGCATTCCCGGCAAATCTGCCATTCTGCAATACACCATCTTCCTCCATCCCTTGGAGAAGATGATGGGTGAGTGGACCAACCAGCCACAATATTGGAATAGTAAAGTGTCTTTTATATAGCAATATTTCTTGCTGGTGCTGTTCCAAATTGTTGTAAATGAATGACAAGTGTTTTCCAGCTAAAACATCCCGACTCCATCAGTTCCTGGACAGACATTGGCTTTTCTTTCTAAACGATAATTAGTTTTCCTTCTTAACATAAGGAACCACTATGTTGACTTCCTTAATTTAAAAGAGTCATTTTCTCTGTAATGTAAACATGTTGTTTTCCACCAAGAGTTAATATTTGTCTCTGGTCATCAGTGTCAGCAGCTCAGCAACTTTTAATTACAGTTCATGAATTCTCCTTTTGAAGTTTTTCAGGCTTCAGTTTTAGGATGGCATCTTTAGGCTATATAGACCCCAACTACATATCTTTCATACAATTCCATTCAAACCATATATTTTTATTAATCACAATAATGCAGTTTCAAAACTGCACATATGGCAGTGTTGATGGGGCCTGGTATTGGGTGCTTGAAGATGGTAAATGTGTTCCTGATCTTTTCCAATGTTTGGTCTTGTAGGATGGTGAGTACACTCAGGTTCTATCCCAATGTGGTGGTAAGAGTTTCCATTCCCAATATATGGCAATCCTTCTTCTTCTTCATTCACACAGTCGTTTCCGACTCTTTGTGACCTCATGGACCAGTCCACACCAGAGCTCCCTGTTGGCCGTCACCACCACCAGTTCCTTCAAGGTCAAGCCTTCAAGGATACCATCCATCCATCTTGCCCTTGGTCGGCCTCTCTTTCTTTTTCCTTCCATTTTCCCCAGCATCATGTTGTACCCTCTAGGCACTATTGGAACCATGGATAAAAGTGTGTTTGAAGGCCATCCCTGAAGTGCAAGCCAGAGGTTTTTGCATGCAGTTCAAAGTGGAACAGGAACAGGAAGCTTCAACTCTTGTATGAATGGGAAAAAGAAAGAGGGAGATTGCACATGTATTGGTACCGAGTCTGAAAAGGTTACTTTTTGGATTTCAACATCCACAATGTCCCAATGGATTAATAATAATAATAATAATAATAATAATAATAATAATAATAACAACAATAATAATACTTTTTTTTCGTGTCAGAAGCAACCAGAGTTGCTACTGGAGTAAGATAATTGGCCGTCTGCAAGGACGTTGCCCAGGGGACGCCCGGATGTTTTTGATGTTTTACCATCCTTGTGGGAGGCTTCTCTCATGTCCCCGCATGGAGCTGGAGCTGATAGAGGGAGCTCATCCACGCTCTCCCCGGGTGGGATAATAAATGAAATTCTTGTATGGAAGGACTGGTTTGAAGTCTAGTCTCAGGGATGATCTGGATGCAGTCAGTGCCATTTAGTGTTGTGAAAAGGGGGATAACATATAAAGAACTTTGATGCTTAATTTGTATTATTTTATTTAGTAATAAAACCCTCTGGAGTGATTTAGGACAAAAAGGCCCCTTAAACTTACATGCTACTTCACTCAGAGCAAGCCCCCCAATTCTGAAAACACCACAGCACAAAATTCCCCTCCCTCTCCCGAAATGTCAAATAAACTTTAATAGGTATCTCAGGTGAAAGGGCTACTTGGTTTTGATAAAGTGCAGCATGCTTGGAGGAAAGGTAGTTTAAAGAAATGGAACAAAACATCTTCCCTCCCTTACATTCCTGACAGTTCACAGACAAATCCGGAGAGTGAAGAATTCATGAATGTGGTTCTGATAACTCCCTTCCCAGATTTTTCTCTTGCACAGATTTTTCAGTTGTTAAAAACAATTATGTTGCACAATGTCTTGAGAGACTGTGGCTTAAAAAGTAGTTTAATTTTTACAAATATTAAATAAGCACTTGCAAAAGTTGCTAGGGGGTGATTGCCTATAGTTGTTGCCATACCCCAATATGAAATATGTTGCTTCAAATTACTCACATTTTTAATTACACAAGCCAAGAAGTATTTTTCATCAGATATAATTTTAGGTCATTTTTATAGAGTTTTTTTGCACTGAATTCAGATCTGTGTTTATTTTTCTCTATCACGTGTAGTTTTTGCGATGAGCCTAATCAAATAATTAATGCATTTATGCACTGGTATCAATGGACTCTAATTGATATCCATGTGTAAATGCATTATTCAATTAGGCTCATTGCAAAAACTACACGTGATAGAGAAAAATAAACACAGATCTGAATTCAGTGCAAAAAACTCTATAAAAATGACCTAAAATTATATCTGATGAAAAATACTTGGTGGCATGCGTTACATGAATATGATGTGAAATGTGCAGATTTTACAGCAGTCTATTGTAATGTACCATTCGTCATATTAAAACTGTTCTACTCTCATTTCTGATGATTACAAAAGTTTGATTTTCTTGACTTGTGTTATTTAACACAAGCTAAGAAAATTTGTTGACAAGATTTGTTCAGAGAAGATTTGTCATTGCCTTTCTCTGAGGTGGAGGGAGTGTGATTTGCCCAAGGTTATCCAATGTGTGTTCATGGACAAGTGGGGATTCAGATCTTGATCTCCAAGGTAGTAATCCAAAACTCAAACCACTAAACTGTGAACTGTTTCCTAAATCTCAGGTTCTCTCCCGGTGTGCGGCAGCTCTGAAACATCCCAAAAAGATCACACAGCAGAAATTGAAGACAGGACAGAAATCAGTTTATTCAGCTCTAGCCAGAGTGGACACTGGGAGCAGTTTCCCAAATCCAGTGTGTCCTCAAGTCCAAACAGGAGTATTTCATAGAAAAGTTATACACATTTAGAAACATGAAGAATGGAGGTGATTGGTGAAGTTTCAGGATTTGTAATCGCATTGGATGCGGAGGTTCGTCTGTGCTGGGCCGCAGATTGGTTGGAAATTTAAAGTTCCATGAATTTCAGTTGCTGATTGGTAGAACACTGGTGGAAATTTCAATTAACAGTAATTGGTTGATTTTGAAGCGCATCGGTTTGCTTGGTGTGTCTGCCTACCTGGGAGGTTCTGAGAAACGAATTTGGGCACAGCTGTCTTATCAAGGGAAGCAGGAAATGGACCCAGGAAATTTGATGCCAATTCATTGTGCGTTTCCCTGATGTCTCCCAGTTCATGGTGAGGAATTATAGAAATTGAAGGAAAGAGTCTGGGTGTGTTCAGACAGGATTCCAGAGATAATTCATAACAAAAGATTACTGTAAGGCAATGGGTGCGTGCTTGCTGTGAGTCCCAATGGGGCCACATGTTGTAATTAATATTTTTATACATTTCATAATTTGAGGTTGAATTTTTCAATATCATGTACACATGCACTTTCACTGTCTTGGTCTCATTTTATATTTGGACCTAGCAGCTATAAAATGATTTTATTTTATTTCGTGTCAAAAGCATTGCATAATAAATAATTTTAAAAGTGATAAAATAAAGGAATCACAAAATATAAAATGATTACCTGCTTGAAAATGAAAGGAAAAATCTTAGTTGTGGTAAACTGAAGTAATACTACTTGAATATAGCAGTGTTAACAGAGATCAAAAAGCACTGCTGCTGAAAAATTATTATGGCTCATGCAGCTCAGAGTGCCTATCATCAGCTCAGATCTGCTTGTATTTCTGACCAAGGTTTTTGGAGGATTTAAAAAAACTCATTAAAGAGCATCACACAATACTTTTGAGATGCCAAGATGGATGGTCTTTCACAGGAAATCTGTGAAGATCAAATCTGTACCCTGACATATCTGCATCTTTTCCAAATCTGCATTCTAGTGTTGTTCCTTTGATGTTACAATACTGTAGAATTTATAAGACATGGTATTTTTTTTGGTCTAGGAAGAATACATGCACTAAACATCTACTATGATAATTACTTTAACTGATTTACATTTTATGCAATGATTAAGCTGCCATTGTTCTTTCTGCTTTGGCAGTTCCCAACAATGATAGCAGACTTTCAGGCCTAAGGAGAAGAAGTTCAGAAAACCTTAAAAAGAAGTGAGATATGTGACTGGCTATCAACTGATAAATTATCATGGAATTTTTTTTATAAGACTGACACTTGTGGGATTTTTGCTGGTGCTTCTACAAAAGATTTTTTGTCTATGTTTGCTAGGGATGAATTGTTTTGGCCAGTTTTAAATGGAAGAAAGGGGGGATTCGATTCAACCAGTTCATAGCAAATACAGTAGAGTCTCACTTATCCAAGCCTCGCTTATCCAAGCTTCTGGATAATCCAAGCCATTTTTGTATTCAATGTTTTCAATATATCGTGATATTTTCGTGCTAAATTCGTAAATACAGTCATTACTACATAACATTACTGCATATTGAACTACTTTTTCTGTCAAATGTGTTGTATAACATGATGTTTTGGTGCTTAATTTGTAAAATCATAACCTAATTTGATGTTTAATAGGCTTTTCCTTAATCCCTCCTTATTATCCAAGATATTCGCTTATCCAAGCTTCTGCCGGCCCGTTTAGCTTGGATAAGTGAGACTCTACTGTAATGCCAAATGGTCTTTTCAGAAAAGATAACAAACTGACAGGCATAAAAATATTTGTGGTTCCAAATTCTGGAAAGAAAACACTATAACATTACTGCTTTCAACAGACATAACCTTTTGGATTCACTTCCATACTTACTCCATTTGTAGCTGAAATTTAGGTTTTAAAGGACCGTGGAAACATAGGGCCTGGGCCTGGAGAGGTCTGCTAACCGTCAATGTTCCAGGAAGAGAATAGGACCACCAGTTGAAGGTAAATGACAGAGGCTTTATTCAATCTGCAGAAGGGATGCCAATGGCAATGGATGCCAAAATGTACAAGCATAACTTTAAAACAACAACTATTTTTATACAGTAGAAAACCTATGCACTAATATTGTCAAGTTTTGAATTTCCATCCCCTGTCATTGATTGCCGGAGCACTAGGAGCTGGTCAGTGCTGCCTCCGCTCCTGATTGATCAAGGGACAGGCTTAGGTGGGCTCATGCTGTATTTGGCTGTGGTCCCAATGACGAGGATGGGCAGAAATGCCCTGGTGCTGCCAAGCAGATGTTGGAGGCATCTCTTGGAATTGAGAGGGCTCCCAGGAAGCTGCACCCGTCTCTGGAAATTTGGGATGAAATTTCTGGAGACAATGCACATCCGAGTGTGGAAATGATGGAATTAGGCAAATGCCGAGTTCAGGCTGCTGGGTACAATGGGTGGTGATTTTCCAGGCTCAATGCTATGGGATCTGGGATTTGTGGTTTGGTGAAATAATTACTTTTTGGCAGGGAAGGTTAAGGACCTTACAAAAATTACAACCTGAACAGCACCATAGCGTTTAGCCATGGCAGTTAAAGTGGTGTCAAACTGAATTCATTTTACAGATGTACTTTGAAGTTCTCCAACTGTTCTAAAAATAGCCTTCTCATAAACACAATGGAAAATCTCTTGAATCATTGTGATTTAAATGCTTCTGAGCACTCATGCCCTCATCTTCCATGCCACTTTAAATACAGGTCAGGTTGGACTCTTCCCTACAAATGTAAGGTTCTTAGGACACTTTCAGACAGCAATTTATTGCGGGTGGAAACAGGTTGAAGTAACCAATTTTTGCCCGTGCTGCTGTCCCAGTGCCCACCCAAAAACAATGGCCTTTTATTATAATAATAATAATAATAATAATAATAATAATAATAATAATAATAATAATATTCTTATACCCCGCCCCATCTCCCCGAAGGGACTTGGGGTGGCTTACATGGGGCCGGTCGTCAACAATATAAAAACAAGCAGTAAACCAAATCAGACAACAATAAAACAAGTTATAAAAACACATACAATACACAATGATAAAATCATGGATAAAATCTGTAGGAAACTGGGCCAGAGTACTAGTTATGTCGATTTTCCTGTTGGTGTCCCCATGCCCTTCTGGTAACCTCTGGGAAGGCATGGGGCCACCAATTCCCCCCCCCCCCCCCCAAAAAAAGAAGCCCTTAAAATAAGAAGAAAATTACCAGGTACCATTAGGCATCTCCGGCAGGCCTCCTGGCATGTAGAAATGATGCACCAGGAGGTGAGGGGAGCAAATCTCTCCTAGCCTCACCTACCTCTTGGTCCATCATTTCTACGCACCAGAGGGCATGCCGGAGAAACCTAATGGTGCCCGGTAACTTTCTTCTTATTTTAAGGGGGGTTGGGGAGGGTGTGGGTGCCCTCTTTGCTTCTCTGGGCTCATGGAGACCAAAGAAGCAAATTGGGCAGTGGGGACTGACCACTCAGTAATCCCACGACTACCGGGGGAGAGTTCCCGTAGGGCCCATATCCCATTAGACCTGGGTCTTTCAGGAAGGCCCAAGTCTAATGGGGCATCTAATTAATTCGGGACAAAGCAGGGTTTACCTGCTTTATCCCAAATTAATCCTCTTTTACCTGAGGCATCGTTTGGACACCTCAGATAAAATTCCAAAAGGGCCCGCAGTTTGGGCCCTATCTGGAAGGACTCTTAGGGAGGTTTGTCTTATTTGCTTAGGCCATGCTCGTCAAGGTATACTATCTGGTGGCTACTTCCATGCTGTGGAACTCTCTCCCATAGTAGAGAGTTCCTCATGTCAGCAGGAAAATACATTTTTATTTAGAAAGGCCTTTGTCAATTAACTAGTTAATTCAGAAACACCATTTAATGGTTAGTGTATGTATGTATGTGTGTATGCATGCTTTATGCATTCTCAAAAATATGATTTAAATGCTTTAAAATAGTTTAAAACTAGTATTAATTTTAATAGGATCACACACACACACACATATAATTAAGATTACAGTCAATTCTCTGTATTCAACCATTCATGTCTTGAAAATACCCCATTCCACCAAAAAAGCCAATGAGGGAAAGCTTGATATTGCCATTTTGTCTAAGGAGAATAATTTTACTATGCTGTTGTATATAATTGGATTTGAGCACTCACGGATTTTTGTGCCTGCAGATTTTGAAACCAAGAAAATTAGGGTCGGGGTCCACAGTAAGAAGCAATGTCCTACAGGATCTATACAGGAAGAGGGAAAAGGAAAAAACAACACTCCTAATTTTCCTGAACACCTCCCAAACCTCTGAAACCATTAACCATGTTTTTTTTTTTCTGGAGCATCTATCGTAAGTGGGAACTGGGGATGCCACACCTTGATACTCCATTCCTGATTGGTAAATCAGTTTTAGATTGTGAGGCTATATTTCTTGTTACAGTAATCATGCAACAGAGTTTCATAGAGCTGTCATCTCTTTTCTGTAGTTTCTCCTTGACAATTCAGGTTGAATCTACACTGCCATATAATTCAGTTTCAGAATGTGGATTAACTGCATTGAACTGCAGGATTATATCAGTCTACACTGCCCTATAATCCAGATCAATACAGTTAGGGCCTTATCACAAGGGCCAAGTGAAACATCCCAAAAGGAGAGGGTCAGCAGGGTGAATCTGTTACCCTGTGTGCAGCTCCCCCTTGGTGACGCTTTCACAATCACATGGGGGAAGTGTCACTCTCCCAGAGAGGAAACCTTCGCTGACGCTTTCACCCCGGTTGGGAGGGGGGTCTCCGCCAGAAGTCACACAATGTCATGTGATGGTTGGCACGGGGCTCTGTCTAGAAGCCGGAATAAAAACATCCTAGGCCAGTGATGGCCAACCTATGACACACGTGTCAGCACTGACACGCCTAGCCATTTTTGCTGACATGTTGCCGCATGCAGATTGATTGGATGACTAATACCTTTTGTGGCCAAATTTGGTGTGATTTGGTCCATTGGTTTTGTTGTTTACTCCATGGGAATTATGCACATTACATATATATATATATATATATATATATATATATATATATATATATTATTGTAATATATTATTATATTATTACTATTATATTATTATTATATTTTTCATTATTCATGACTACATTGAAACTACAACTGAGAGAAATCAGTATGGAAACTGCAAGAGGTACCATAGATTGTTGTACATGGAAATAATGGTAGTATATAGTTTTTGATTTATTAAATACAATTGTTATTTAAAATATATATATTGTGAAATTATGTTTTTTTTTTCTCGAAGTGACACACCACCCAAGTCATGCTAGGTTTTTTGGTGAATTTTGACACACCAAGCGCAAAAGGTTGCCCATCATTGTCCTAGCCTGTTATGTTCCCGCCATCTGATGAGGTCCTTAATCTATATTCTGAAATGGATTATAGGGCAGTGGAAGAACAGCTCAGGATGTTGAGTCAGGTTTCATTCGCATCTTGACTCTCAACTTTGTTTCTCCTTTTCAATGTATTCAGGTGAGACAAAAGTGAGTTAGAATGCTGGAGAAACTACAAATGAAAGGCTGAATAAGTGCTCCTTTGCTACTGCTATTATGTTGCTTCTCCTGCTGCATATTTTTAAGGCATGTGGTTTATAATGCCATTTTATTTTTATTATTTTACTTTTCTGTTTTATGATCTGAAGCTGTATTTAATTATTTTGAAATTAAAAGGCAGAGTATAAATGCCTTACACAAATAAGTAAAAGTATAGTCCTAAGCCCTGGGTAAAAGAGGGAGCCACAATCAATGCATTGAATTAAATTTGATGGTGGCTCCACTCAAACTGTGTGCTAAGTGAGCTTTGCTTGACATAGTTTGGGGCAGTGCCAGACTGCAGTGCTAAACAGGAAGCAGTTTCTTATCCCACCAGACATTTCTTGGCAAGCTATCTAGGTACACTACAGGTTGAATTATTTACATCATTTTGTCTTCAGCCGTCTCAGTGAGGGCGTCCTGCACAGCTTATAGGCAAAGTTTGGTCCCAAGCATTTGTATTCTCCCTTCATTTAAAACTGGAGTATCAAAAAGAAATCTAAATCAGAAGGAAAAAATGAAACACTGTAGCCAGAGGCAGCTGCTCAATGCCTTTTACTAAAGTAAAGTTTTATGTCGACACAACTGCTGTATTCAGGAATGTTAAAGTATGGAAAAGGACTATGCTGGCTGAGTGCCAGAGATCACAATTAATGTACCATAATGGCCTTTTAAGGGGAAGCCCTGTAGAACTGATTGAGATCACATAAAATATTAGGTTAAGCCCCATAAGGAACGAGCTCTCTTCTGTCAATTCTGTTTTATTTCTGTTTCCCTCTTGCACTTTTTTTTTAAAAAATGTGGAGCACTCTGTTTTGTCTCAGGCTTTTGCTGAAAAGATCAGCAGGAGGAAGTCAATTCCATGCAATATGTAATCTGTCACATGATCTACTCCACTGCCATAATACTCTGTTCCACTCCTAGCTTTTAAGAAAAAAGTGATATAATGAGAAGAGTAAGGAACAGAGGGCTCAAGAAAGAGATGATCCGACTTGGATGAGAAGGCAGAGGTGAAACAAATGGATCAGCTCACAAATTTGTTTAATGCCAAGACTTGCAGAATTAAAGGCTGGGCTCACTGGGTCTTGTACAGTCTTAAGCCTGTATAGCATTGCCAGATCTCAGGATCTCACCCGCGTCTCAAGTTTTCAAGGTTCATCTTCAAGCAGATCAGGGTGCAAATTCCTCAGTTTTGGGGTAATCAGGCAAGAGATCACATACTTAAATGGAACAGCCACTTGCTACAATTTGCAAGGCTTCATTGATTTCTTGCCACAACTTGCAAATATTCTTTGGAGAAGGAGGTGATGTCTGTGCATTCATCTAGCTGCCCCCTACCTGAGCTTTCCAATTCTCTGCACCCACCTTTTCGATAGAAGAAAGTAGGCTAGATGAAATGGTCTTTAACCTGATTCTCTAAGGACATTATCACACGAGGTTTGAAGTGGGCCTTTAAAGCTTCCAAGCCATGAACGGAAGCACTTACTATCACAAGATCTCATTCTAAACTCACTGCCAACCAGTTTGCATTTTGTGTTGAAGCAGTACTTTTCTACAAATGGCAGAATCCCTTTTTAGGCTGATGAAAGTGTGTTGAATTGGTGTTCAAAGTGTTTTCAGTCATGCAATAATCTAAAAGCACTTGTGCAGCTACTTTGGGAACAGTGATATCTGATTGTGGAAATGTTGTGAGTTGTTCTTTCTTCTGCACTTCCCTTTCCACAAGCTGCTGCCATTTTAACTTCTGGTAGGCAGACAGAGATTTTTGGATGCAAAGCCATAATTTCCTACTTTCACCTCATATACTTATTTTGTAAAAGATTAGTTCAACTAACTGCACAGCTTTGCAGGTAATTTCTTATGGAAAGCAGGTTAAAATGTGGCACTTTTAATCTAATATCATCACTTTCTTTTCTCCTATATTATTTTTAACATTGTTGTCTGATGAAGAAGGCAGTGAAGATTCAAACGCTTATATTATTATTTTGTGTATTTTGGTTGACCAATAACAGTATTGCTTCTTTGTGGATTTGTTGTGTTTACTTATCCAGTAAGTGTTTGAAGAACCTGAGAACATTCATAATTCCATAATTACCTTTTCACCAAAATTATAAGGCAGGATGTTGGAATCATAGATGCCTTAAAGGGCCAGACTTAAAAGTGACTTCAAAACAGAGTTTATTGAAACAAAAGGAAAAGGACGCAGAGATACTTAAATACAGTTCCACTGGTCAAAACTCAAAAACCCAAACCAGACCTGGTCCAAAAGGTAAACAAATGTAATCCAGATTAACTGGATACAAAGAGCAGCAAGTCAAACAAAATGCTCTAAGGCAAAACAAAAAGGCACAGTACACAAATGGTTAACAAAGGGAGTTACAAGAAGAGAAGCATCGTCAGCCGAAGTCCAAGGTCGAAGCAGGAAGAATCCAAAACAGCGTTGCTCCAGTGTCCACAGAAGCAGTGTCTTTAGCCAAGCTGGTTCAGGATCCTCTTTCTCTGCTGCTCATCATCAGATTCCTGCTCCCGAGTAACCCTTTCCCCCCTTCTGACACCCATACTACTGTCTGCAACATTATCATCCCCAGAGAATCCCTCAAACTATATGTAAGAATGTCCTGGATCCTCTTTCTCTGCTGCTCATCATCAGATTCCTGCTCCTGAGTAACCTTTTTTCCCCTTTCTGGCACCCATACCACTGTTTGTAACGTTACTCATAGGCTCTACTACAACACTGGGGGGGGGGGGGGGCTAGTAAGACAAGATTCTGCTGCTTAAATTCTTCAGAATTTAGGGAGTTAATTAATGTTTTACTTCAGCTGTCAGTAATCTGCTTCTGAGGCTCTTCTTTGAACCTATATGTATTTTTTTCAAAATGTATTTGTATCTGCCAAGACATGTAAATGGAATAACATGCAGTAAAGATGATACTAAAGTATGATCTTCAGGATATTAAAATCTATTGCCTAGATCCATCAGTTCTGCATTCACTTATTCTACCATCCATAGTGTAAAAGTATCTTTTCCAATTTACCACGTTGTTTCGGGAGATATCCAAAGTAGAGATGTAATACTTTGGTAATTTTCTTCTCAAAGGAGACAATGAATAATTTCAGCATTTTTTTTCATTTGTAAGAAAATTTGGAACACTGCAGTTTTCAGTAACTACTCATAGTTTGGGACTTATTCTATGCAAAAATCACATATGGATATCTTGCATAGAAAATGCTATTTTCTATGCAGAAAATACTGTTTTCTATGCAAAACAACCATATTTTCAAATATTTGTTCCACCCCTAGTCCAAGGCACAAAAGCTTCAAACTAGGAAAATGAGGGGCTAAAGGTTCTAGAAAATAGTAAAACTGAGTCCTCATCTACACTGACCACTTAGATCAGTGTAGATATGGATTAGCCTCACTGCATGAGGTTGAGCTGGTTAATGCAGAGCAAGGCCACCTTAACATGACCTTGTCCCACATTAGCAAAAATTGGGGGGTAGTCTACATTCAGTTTGTCCAATTCTCAAATGAAACCAGCTCGAATGGTCCAGGGACATGGGATAGAAGTCCCTCCCCACTGCACTGGGTTGTGGTGGCCTCTGTACATGACACAGGTCCTATTTGTTCACCACTATGTGCTGTGATGTGGGCTGTGGGGTAACGAAGAGCTCTGAAAAGTGAGGAGGTAGAAGAGGGGAATTCCTTTTTTTCCCCTCCTTCCCCCTTGTCAGTGCTTCATCACTCTGGCTGAATAGGGTGTGTTGTGGCTGGAGACCATCACAATACAGATGGCAGAGGGATAGTTAGGATACCTCCCCAGCAGTGCTGAACCATCTTTGATACCACCGGGTGATGGGGATTCCCTCCCACTACCATGGTGACTGAAGGAGTCCCTGTGAGTATCATAACCAGGGGCAATTTATTTATTTATTTATTTATTACATGCATTTATACCCCGCCCTTCTCCCCGAGGGGACTCAGAGCGGCTTACAGTACAGTACAATTTGGCCTCCAGTACATAATAATGGACCTGTATTATGTATCTCTGTAGATCTGCCCTAAGAAATAAAGAATCCACAAGCCAAATAACTAAAGGAAGGGGGAAGATGGAGCAAGCAGTGGAGCAATATATGTGAAATTGCAGCAGGAATATGGTGCCTATACTTACCTATATGGTGCTATAGAAAAATAGAAGCTCTGTGAAGGATTAAGAGCATATAGTGAGAAAAATAAATCATGCCTCTTTTGAACTGCCAGTCCAAAATACTTTCTGCAACAGCTGATATTCTTTTATTTTATTCGAGAACTTGACTATGGATATCCTATATCATCTGGTTATAGGAGCTGCATGATGGGAAAGTGAAGTCTGTCATTTTTATAACAGGTCAATTTTGGGGAACAGTAAAATTAAATTATGTGGTCCTCAATACAAATTACAATTCATAGAATACCTATGACCTCATCACATGGGATAGTTTTCACCAGTAGGCACCTGTTCCTTGATAGTTTTACAACAGATCCCCCTGGCTCCCATCCCATAATGTAAAACTATTTCCAGTGGGGATCCATCGTAAAACTATTGAGGAAGTGGTGCATGCTGCTGTGATGGCAACATAGGAGGCTTCCCATGTTCGGTAGGAGTCAATGGGAGGAAGCCTGGCGGTGGACGCTTCCCCCCATGGAATGAGGTAAGGGGGGAAAGCTGGGTGATGTGGAGTGTGGGGCAATGGGTTCCCCCGCCCCCACTGGGCACCACTGGATTTGCCACGATGTGTAGTGATTCCAGTGGCAAGTTTGATGAGGTTGCAAACTAGTATAACTAACAGTGATGTTTACTAGAAGTCGCAGTCAACATCTGGAGGATCATCCTTTTCCAATCCCCAAAATAGAGTGTTAGTAGACTGTGGCACTGAATTTGAACTTTGTTTTGGGTTAAACTGCCAGATTATCAATTATTGTTATTTGTAGGTGCCTTTAAATTCGTTCCAATTTCTGGTGATGTTAATCTTGTAGTTTCTTGCCAGATTTGTTTAGGGGAGGTGTCTCTTCCTCTGGTGCTGAGAGAGTGAGACTTCGCCAATGTAAAGTCATCCATGACTAAGTGAGGATTCATTTTTTAAATTTTTTATTATTGTTTATATACATACATACATAACCATACATAACCATTGTTACCATATTTTTTCCTTTTCCATTCCCTTCTCCCTTCCCACATCCACCCCTCCCCTTCCCTGTTGACAACTAAGTGAGAATTTAGACCAAAGTTCTGATCCCGTAGCTCAAGTATTAGAACAAACTACCCATCCCAAAGTTCACTTGATTTGGTCCAGAAATAGATGGATAGTGATTATGGTTTGGCAAGAATTGATTATTTGACCTCAGGTCAGTTTGTCGGCATACAGTAATGTGAAGAAATGTGGAGTTCATTTTTGAAAAGTACCAAATCCATCTGAAGAAATTTTACAGGAATTGAAAAAAGGTGCTGCGGCTGTGCATTTTTTTTGCTATAAAATGCAACCCCACAAACATTCTCATTTGCTTCATTGGTTGTACTTTGCCTCTAGCTGAGATTGGAAATCTTACTTTTTTAGACTATAACTTCCAGATTTGTTCAGCAAGTACCGAAAAGTGCATGTGCAAAGAATGTCATCTCAGGAGCGCTACTGCTGGCCTATGTGATTTTAGCGATATTTTACCAGAACTGAAGTTTGGATCTTAATGGGACATTATCTCGAGTAGATCTGCTTCCCCTTGTGAAGAGTCAAAGCATAGCAATTAACCTGAGCATTAGATTCCTCCCCCTCTCTGTGTGTAATTGTGTGCATGCACTCACACTGTGGGAGGATGGGAGAGTACTTCTACAGAACCTTGTTTTCCATCACTAGTTAGGGTATCATACTTGAAATCGGACTCTCCCAGCAAACTCCCTGAAGACGGCAACATAATAAAAAGGTCTTTAAGGTCTTTTCTGAATGACATGGAATGAATGCTCCTTCTTTTCTGGCTTTCTTCTCTTCCCAGTAAGAATTAGAAAACGACTCTCCCGGTACGGACATGTGATCCAGGCTAATGACAGCAAATGAGAATGCCAGCTGCCATCTCAGTGGCTCCCTCATCTCCTTTTCAAGTTCTTCCACTCCCTAAAGATTATGCTCTGTTCTAACTTTACCTGTTGAAATAAAAAGAAAAACAACAACACAACAAAAGTTCTGGAATCAATTTTCCTTTACACACCAGAAAGCCTCCTATTGGAGTTTAGTGAAATCATGGGGCAAAAGAGTATTATAAAATATCCTGGCTTTACCTTTATATTAATCTATTTGAAACAGAAATGCCTTTCTCGGATTAATTTTTCATCTGAGATACTTCATAGATCATATTATTAAATCATTTGGCACATCTATAATCTTAGATCAATCAATTTTAAATGTTTTGATTTCCTTACAAGATGAATTGTTTTAATGAAAATACTTACAAAAAAATGTATGTACAGATGCCATCTCATCAGAGGCATTCCTCATTTTATAACTAGGAGGATTAAAATGGTGCCTATGCAACATATATACACTAACAATTCCAGACAAAAGATTGCTTCAGACATACATATTTCGAATCAATAAGGAAAGTTATTAGGTTAGTCTCCTCTAGTTGACAATATTTTACTCATTTCCAAATGTATGGAAACGCTCCCCTGAATGAGGATTGTGTGCGTTTATATGCATTACGCTGCACTGTTAATTATAGTTTATTGTATCCTGTTCTTCTTAAAATGAAACAAGAACAGTTTACAATCCAAAATAAAACCACGTTATGATGATAAAAACATAGTTACAAATAACGGCAAAGAACAGAGCATAGCTGTAAAATATATACATACACATCTCATTATAAAAATGAACTAGCTGATCAAGAATTGGCCTCAACATCAATAGAAGAGATAATAAAACAATCACACTAAAGGGTTGTGGGGTTAATGTATAAAGGACTGAAAATGAATTTCAGTCCCATTCCTAGCCCTGTATTGGCACATGAGTTTTTATGGATAGATGTATTGTTCTGTATAATGTCATTTTTATTGTGTTTTTACTCTTTGTAATGTTTTAATTGTTGTATTTTGGTTATTGTTTTTGGGCTTTGTCCCATGTTAGCCGCCCCGAGTCCCTGCTGGGAGATGGTGGCGGGATAGAAAAATAAAGTTACTTACTTACTTACATGATGTTTGTCAGTTTCTTCATGTTCTCACAGGTTAAACTTTGGATAAAAAGATGTATCACAGGAGTGAAATAACAAGGCCTTACTTTTGAATTGACTCATATAGGATTATACTGTGTAAAGCAGAGATAATGTAGAGGAAGGGTAGCAAATGAATCAAAGATAGGCTTATGTTTAAAACATTTGAAATCTGTACGTATGTACATATAGAAATACAAATAAAAATTAAAATATTTCCTAAAAGGGAGCACATGGACAGTTTGTTCTGATCCATGTGGCAAAGTCAATTTCATGCTAAATGAGGCACTCCAGTGTACACTGTTGACACTTCCCCTTACTCCAATGTTACACTTCTTCTTTATTCATGTAGTTGTTTCCGACTCTTTGTGACCTCATGCAGAGGCGGTTCCACCACCAGGCAAACTAGGCATTTGCCTGTGGCGCCATGTTATTGGGGGCACCATTGAGGCAACTTCTGTCTCCTGCGGCAGGAAGGAGCCGAGGTTGCTGCTTTGGGGAGAAGCTCCCCAAAGCAAGATGGTGCCGGCGGTGGGGTGGTGGGCGGGGCCTGGGCTTGAAAACATGGCAAAAAATCAAACACTGCAGGCCTTGCCAGGAAGGCATTCGGCAGTTTGGGGAGTGAGAATGAAGGTGTTTGGGGCTTTGTGGAACACTTTTATTTTTCTGTGATTGGTTTTTTGGGGGGCGCCAAAATTTCTGTTCGCCTACACTTGAAAATTACCTTGGACCGGCTCTGCCTCATGGACCAGTCCACGCCAGAGCTTCCTGTCGGCCGTTGCCGCCCCTAGTTCCTTGAAGGTCAAGCCAGTCACTTCAAGGATATCATCCATCTTGCCCTTGGTCGGCTTCTCTTCCTTTTTCCTTCAATTTTCCTTAGCATCATGATCTTTTCCAAGCTTTCCTGTCTTCTCATGATGTTACACTTGCATGTAGGTATAAGACCGGTTCAGAGTCAGATTGAGAAGAGAACATGCTGTCAGGTAGACAATACCGAAGTGTTTGAAAATGCACTACTGGTGTTGCACCGGCTATTAATTACTAACAAAGTAACTGTTTACAATAATTACATAGCACTTACCTAATTACAATTGCAATATTATTAGTTTTTTTAATAAACTGGAGGAAAAAACTGTGTTGGAGACACTCCAAGGAATCATGCTGGCCACATGGCCAGAAGGTGACAACGCTGACTTCTCGGCTTGAAAATGGAGAAGAGCACCTTCTCAGAGCCAGAAATGAGCACTGTCTCCAGAAGCTGGAAATAAAAGGAGAAGCCTCTGTTTTTGTTTGTGTTTGCGTATCTTATTGTATATGATTATAAAGACATTGAATGTTTGCCTATGTATGTAAATGTTATAATCCACTCTGTGTCCCTGGAGAGAAGGGCGGAATATAAATAAAATGTATTATTATTATTTTTTACACAAGCTATAAAGGAAAAGTACTACTGGACATAGATTACTAGCCATTGCATATTATGACATTTGCTTTAATTTTTTAAAAACGTTATGTTCTATTGACTGTTTCATTTGATGGGGGTTTTGTTAGCTTTCCACTTCTTGCCAGTTTAAATAAGCCGAATGTCTGACTTACTGACAACCAAGTGCCCTTCCACACAGCCATATAACCCAAATATCGAGGCAGATAATCCACAATTTCTACTTTGAACTGGGATATCCATATAATGCAGTTCAATGTGGATTTTATACAGCTGTGTGGAAAGGGCCTGGAAGATCAAGGCATGACAATCCACAGAATGTGAAACCTCCTCAGAATAAATCTCACAAAGAGAACCATATGATAGGGTCACCATGAACCAGAGTTGTCTTGAAGGTACATTACAATAACTATAATAAATACATAATACAGTATAGTCTCGCTTATCCAACCTTCACTTATCTAGCGTTCTGTATTATTCCACACAGTTTGCCTTTTAGTAATCAGAGTTTTTGTAGTAAATGTTTTCAACACCTTGCGATATTTTGGTGGTAAATTCGTAAATACAGTAATTACTACATAACGTTACTGTGTATTGAACTGCTTTTTCTGTCGATTTGTTGTAAAACATGATGTTCTGGTGCTTAATTTGTAAAATCATAACATAATTTGATTTTAATAGTATTTTCCTCAATCCCTCCTTATTATCCAACATTTTTGCTTACCCAACGTTCTGCTGGCCCATTTGTGTTGGATAAGTGAGCATTTCTTGAATCAGAATGGTAACATCCATTTTCTCTTTTAATGTTTTATTAAAGAACATATCTATATATACTTTGTTCAGCAGAATTTTGCATTCCTGAAAAGAAGCCAGCCTTGGCTTGCAGGACTTCAATTGTTGATGCTAGTCTTATCCAAAATGCAAATTTGTCTTGTTTTGGTATCTCAATACAATTAATCTTGTAGTTAGCATGAGAAAATGTTAATGACTAACATGTGATGGAAATGCAGTGTGAACATATTTTCCCCTGCACCCTAGTTTTTTCCCCTCAGCCATGCACATGAAGCTTACATTCCCATGTAGCATATGTTAGCCCAGCTTTTAAACAAGCAAATGAGCAATATTATCTAAAAACATACTTTTATCTTGGGGAAAGAAATTATTTATTGTGAAATTCACTGATAAAACCAAATCATGATGCCACATAATTTAGCCATTGCTAAGGAGGGTTTTGATAGCCATGTAAAACATCAGTAAATGCCAACTGATTTGTCCTGGCACTATCCGTTTGTGTCTAGTGGGTTTCCACCATTTGCTGTGCTCTCAAGGGGACCCTGGAAGTAGAAAGGTTGAGAATCTGCAGAAGATTGAGAACTTTATCACAAACTAGCATAAAAGCAGGACCATTACTAATGACTTCATTACATGGATGTTGAGAAGTGTGGGGGTCTGTAAGGCAATTGTCCCTTTCAATCACGAAATGTTCTGTTTAAAGTTCTGTTTTCCCATCACATCTGTTTGCCTCTTCCGTTTTCCCCCGTTGTTGCCTAGTTCCAAATCATCACACATTAAGTCTTTTCTCCACCCTCTCCATCTTACCTTTTTAAAAGAGAAAAATCTTCCAGTTTGCTCAACTTAGAGGAGACACAAGGCATCATTCTTAAGACACCAATTCTATGGGCTGATTTCCTTCCCAAGCCCCATTATTAAGACACTTCCATGAGCTGCTTTCTTTCCAACAACGAGTGTTAAACCACTTCTATGGGCTGCTTTCCTTCCAAGTCCCAGTGTTAAGACACTTCTTTGGGCTGCCTTCCAAGTCCAATTCTTAAGAAAACCGTCCATTGGAACAAACAACTACTTCCTATCCCACATGCTTCCAACTGGTACTACAGATCTGATAAAGTACCAAAAAAGAAAATGGGTTCCCTGGAACTACAAAGACAAGTATCCACTATTACAGTAATACAGAAATCATTAAACCTAAATTTAGTTCAATACATCAATATGAAAACAGATACAAAAGGCGTTGTTAAACAATCAAACAAAAGACTGTTACATTCACAGTAGAAACAATATTTTTCTCTTGAAGGATGAATTTACTCCTCTTCTCATAAACAATAAATGTTCTTTAGTTCTTTGATTGTTCCACATACACAAATTGAGTCCTCTTCTTATATAAAATGATTGTTCTTGTTTCTTTATTATGGATAGTAGACTGCAAAACCACAACCGGTTTCAACTCAAAAGAATCTTCATCAGGTGGATTGTAGTCCTTTTTAAAAAGTTTTTTTTAATGTGGATCAGAAAGATTTAAGTTTTAAACACGCATACTCTGCAAACAGTTTGATTCCAATGCGAGTATCTACAATTTCTGGCACATGTTCAGAGTTCCCTCCTTTCAGGACATTTCTGTCTCTTTTCAACCATCGAGAGCTACGCATGACAGCTGGAAGTAGTTCAATGTCATGCGATGAGCTCTGCGCCTCTCCATGCTTGAAAAGAGGCTGAAGTGTCCTAAGACAAATTTCCCAATATGATGAGGTTCCTAAACAGGATTGCTGGAATTCCCTCCTTTCAGTACACTTCTGGCTCTTTTCAACCCCGGAGTGGTATGCATAAAGGCTGAAAGTAGTTTAACATCATGTGATGAGCTCAGTGCCTCTCCATGCATGAAAAGAAGCTGAAGTGTCCTATGATGAGGAAATTTCTCAATGTGATGAGGTGTTAAATCACACAATGTAGTGCACAACTTGTTGCCATTCAGCCACCTCCCTGCCAGAAACCAGTCCCCTGTTATTGGCCCTGATTGTGTCACAGTCCATTATATACATATAGGGCAAACATTTAATGCCCATATACACATAGAACCGAGACAGAGACAGACGCAGAGGCAATTTAACCTTCTCCTGAGGGGAAGTTTGATTCTGGCCACAGGTGGGAGAAGCTGCTTCATCATCCACTGTGACGGCACTTCCTCATTCCAACGTCGTAAATTACTTAAATTTGCTTCCCCACTTTATAAGTGGTACCTTATTTCCTACTTGATAGATGCAACTATCTTTCGGGTTGCTAGGTCATCAATGAGCAGGGGCTTTTAATTTTTTTTTAATTGACGGGTGCTCACCCCGCCACGGGCTGGCCTCGAACTCATGACCTCATGGTCAGAGTGATTTATTGCAGCAGGCTATTCATCAGCCTGCGTCACAGCTCGGTGATCCAGTGTGCTTTGTGCCAGCATCAGAGGGTGGATTCTCCCGTTCTCCTCCTCTTTCCTACTCCCACTCTCAGTAATTACTTGTTTTTGTTGTTTTTTTTAAAAATACTAAGCTTTGCTTGACTTAAAAAATAATTTTAAAAATTCAAAGTCTTCACAGGGCAGGGGAACTGTGGGAGGGTAGAATTACATCCCTAACAGGAAGTTTGGCTGCAAGATCTTAGCACAATGAATTATCAAAAGAATGGCAGTATGGAGAAGTGCAATAGTGTGGATGACTATCCCAATAAATTACTACTATCCCAGATGATGTGGATGCCACAGTACAATCAAGTCTTTGCACTGATAAGCTGCTGTGGTGGTTTATTAGAGGACTACCAGTATCTATCACTGTTTGTGTGGCCAGGGAACACAACACATTCTGCCACTTTCTAGAGCTATTATCTTGGATAATGTTATCCTAGATTAAAGTGAGCACTATCTGTTTCTAAGAATCAGAGTTGGAAATATTTCTTTCTTTTCAAAAGGAGGCTTTATGGAAAGTGATGTATTGCCCCCCTCCCCCCCTCCAAGCCTGGCTCTGCAAATAGAAGAAAATGCCTTTGTAGTGACAGACATTTGGAAGTCGCAATCCCTGGATGTTTTGCCCCCCCCCCCTCTTCTTTTTCATCTGGCTAGATTGATCAAGGAATTTCTAGAACTAATATTCTTTGGCTTTTTCTGTGCCAGCATGTGACATGTCTCACAATAACAGCAGAGTGTATTTGTTCCCCTTGCCACTAAGGACAAAAGCATCAGAGAAAGTGCTTTAGCTGCTTCGTTTAGCCATTCGGTTTTGTTATGTGAAAGTTGCTTTAAGCCAGCCCCGCTCAGCTCAAAGCCCTGTTTAGACAGAAGAGTCGTATCTCACTGATCCAACTACTCCCAGCTTGCATTAGGTTTGCCCTCCACCGGTGCCTTGAGGTTGGAAAATGAATCGCTAAGACTCATGCCGTTTTGACAGAGAGCTTAACGTAGCTCAGCAAGTTGAAGTCAGACTAAGTGTGCCAGGGCAGGATGGGTCTGATATGTTTAAACTTTGGGCTGTGCAGCTCAGCATCTTAATACTGGGAGGTTCTCCTTCTCAGCCCCTGCCTTTACCAAGCAGTTGACAATCACAACTGATTCTCTGCCTGTCTCTTCATCTGCCTAATAAGATTTTTAGGCTGAAAGGCCCCATGGGCTTTAGAGAACGAGCCTCCTTTTAGTTGTTTTAAAGAATGAGATGTCAGGATTTCTCCATTCAGGATTGGATCAGCATTGCTTTCAGCTGCGAGATAGTGTTAAATACACAGAGAGATCACCCTAAAATGTAGGAGCTAGGTGCTCCATGATGAGAACAGCATTTTTCATCTGGGAGTGCTGCGGTGTAAGAAAATTGTTAAGAGTAAACCTGTCAGCAGGCTTACCGATGTGATCACTCCTGACTGCTCCCAACAAGAAAGTATGGTTTAAATCCCATAGCAACTAGCAGGCATGGATAACAGTGCATCCCTGTGACTTTTATGTCATGCTGCTGGTAGCAATGTGAGCTCACTTCAGTATCCTCTACCCAGGCTGTCCCAGGTGGAGAATGGCCTTTGTAACACTCGGGCACTGGGTCCTTTTTAGCTACAGTAGATGCATGCCTTCAACTACTGAAAAGCAAGTCAACACATAGGACCTTATAATATACCCCCCCCCCCGCCGTTTTGCCAGCAAGCCTGGTGAAACAGCAGGGACATGGGACAACTCTGTTATAATGCGCGCCAGTCTGGCACGGCGATGCCAATGCTTTGCAAAATGCTTCCCCATCACACAGGGGAAGCGTCATCCAACTGGGGCAATAGTATGCAGAGGCGGTCCAACCACCAGGCGGGGGAAGCATTTGCCTGTGGCGCCATTGTCCTGGGGTGCCGTGGAGGCCCAGGGGGATGGCGCCACTCCCCCTGCCTCCTTCTCCTTTCCGGGCCTTTTTTGGCCCCCTGCAAGCCGCGTGGGGGACGGGGCCAGGCCCCGCGGTGGAAGGCCCAGCCAGGCTCAAGAGACAAGTCCTTGAGCAATAGGTAACACCCAGCATTCCTGCTTAGCAAAGAGGAGAAGCAACACTTGTAAAAGGATTTCAGCATGGGCATCCCTATCAGTTGCTATGTGGGGTCCTCTGTCATGGTATTCCCAACAACTGGAAGATTGGAAGCATATTTTTCTCAGACATACTGGCTCCGCCCCCCGCCCCCTGGCCCCCCCGCATTGCCTACTAGAGAAAATTCCCTAAGGACGGCTCTGACAGTATGCTGGCTCCATTTGTCAGCACAACACAGGAGCCTTCCCGTGTTGACAAGGAAGTGTCCTAGGTCACTTCCACACCAATTGGGGGTGGGGCCTCCACCAGTAGTTGGGCTGCATGCCCATCCATCCTTCAACTGGCTGGCAAGTGTCCTAGAATGCTTAAATTGGTAAAAGTGATGAGGTCCATAGAAAAGTCCCACTGATTTAATGGATGTACAGTATTCTAGTGAGGACCACTAGTAAATCCCATTGACTTAATGGATGTACAGTACTCTAGTGAGGACCACTAGTGGTTAGAAAGGGGAGATGCTTGGATCCTCAAAAGCCTGGTGTGACATGTGTTGTCGAAGGCTTTCATGGCCGGGATCACAGGGTTGTTGTATGTCTTTCGGGCTGTGTGGTCATGTTCCAGAAGTATTCTCTCCTGACGTTTCGCCCACATCTATGGCAGGCATCCATACCTCACAACCTCTGAGGATGCCTGCCATAGATGTGGGCGAAACGTCAGGAGAGAATACTTCTGGAACATGGCCACACAGCCCGAAAGACATACAACAACCCTGGTGTGACAGTTTTGCAAAGCACTGTGAGGATAAAAGAATGAGATGCTATGGTTGGGACTAGTCCAGAAGAAGCATCTATTAACATCAGGCTTGGTTGGATTAGAACAATTGAATAATTGAGGCTCAAAGATGTGGACAAGTCTGAGGTTATTTGGTCAATACATTTCCCTCTTAATTCTTGCCTGTCATGGCTGATAAAAATGAAAATGATTACAGTCTTGCTTCAAATGGTGGAAGATGTCACCTGTATTTAAGGTGGCAGTGGCACAGCCTACCCTTCTGATAATTGTACTGGACCCACAACTGTTGTATAAGTATTGCCCAGTGTTCAGTATTTATTGGGTATAGTGGGCAAAATGTCAGGGATAACTGGAGGAAATAGATTAGACACATTTCCAACGAATTTCAGCTTCAGTGTGGTAATAAACTGCATGCCCTCCAATCTTTCGCATATGGAAACTAGAACAGGTGTGGCCAAGCAACATCAGTGTAATTTGGATGGTAAACATTATTAATTTGGAAGAAGATCCAAGCTAGGAGAGGCTGCAGCAGTTTGCTTTTGCCTGAGTCTACTGGGAATGGCAAGATTTCTCCTCTTCTCTTTTTTCTCTATTGGAGGAGTAATTCAATGCAACCTACTTTTGCACTTCAAATTGAGGCCGCATCTACATTGCCAGAGGAAATTCAGATTATCTGGCTTTGAACTGGATTATGTGGCAGTATAGACTACTATATTCCAGTTCAAGGCAGATAATCTGGATTTTATCTGGCAGTGTAGATGGGGCCTCAATTTGGAGAAACTGAACTAAATTGGGATAAAGGATGGAAGTGGGAGAAGAGATAAACTGGGACATCTTGAAAGTGGGTTGTCTGAAGATGAATTGGTACTAAACCAACACAGTTAAAGGGCAATGGCTTTGGCCACTATAGCCTATAGCTTACAACAGCAAAATGCAATAATGTTGATGCTTTCTTGAAATGCACCCCTCATGGGAGAATATTGTTAGAAGATTTAGAATGAGGACTTTATCCCACCTTACCTTTTCTTCATTTTGGCATACTGGCAAAACAGAGATCCACGGAGGCCATCCCATGATACACAGCCACTTCCAGTGACTGCCTATGGAATTCCATCTTGTCAATGTGCGAAGACAGAGATAAGACTCCATTTTCAGGAATCAGGTGTTCCCCATCTCTTGATTGAAGAAAGCAGTGGGAAGAGGAAAGCTGGAAGATGACAAGGAAACCTCATGGGATGGCTGGCATCGACAGAATCCAGTAATGTGTTTTTTCAGCATTTAAGTCTGGAAGGTGGAAAGGTGACCTCTTAAGGCACCCCTTTTTACCAAAAACAGAAATACAATATGAGATACATTGTGCATTCACCAGTTGTTAAGCTATGTATTGCATTCATATATAGTATGAATAAAGTTTTTATGATAGTTCTATGCCATTGTATATCATTTTCTTCATATGTATGTACTACTACTACTCTAGGGTAGTAAAGTGAACAATAAAAAAAGAGGTAAAGGTTTTCTCCTGACGTTAAGTCCAGTCATGTCTGACTCTGGGGGTAGGTACTCATCTCCATTTCTAAGCCGAAGAGCCGGCGTTGTCCGTAGACACTTCCAAGGTCATGTAGCCCGCATGACTGCATGGAGCGCCATTAACAATACATTTAAATAATACAGTACTTTTTCGTGGACTTATTTTTATTAGATTTCTACCAGCCTTTTATTAAAAGTGATCAAAGTAAATATATATAGAATTTCAACTCTTTTATCCTCACAATCATCCAGAAGCCTTTTTGGGCTGACAGAAAAGTCTATTATAACTTGGAGGTTTATGGCAAGGCCAACATTTGTACTTAGGCTTTTTCAAGTGACATTTTCACCATCACATGGGGGAAGCATCACCCAACTGGGGCACAACTGTGCTGGCTCCCATGTTGACTAGGAAGTGTCCTAGATCCTTCCATGCCAATTGGGGGCAGAGCCGCAGCCAGAAGTTAAGGGACGTTGTGTGATGGGCTGCATTCCCATCCGTCCCTCAACTGAGGCAGAAACATCTGAGGATGCTAAAAATTCCTCATGTGATGAGGTCCTGAAAGTGATCTTGAACATCTTCCTTATTTGTATTTCCCGGAATTCAGTAATCCAATTTGCACAGCTATCATAACTATGGGAAGGTTGCTCTACTTCATCTCAGCAGTGTTAATTTTTAAACTGTCATTGTATATACAAGTGTTATTTTGATGAGATGTAATGACAGTTTGAAATTTCCCCCATGCCCATTTTTGCCAGAAAGTATAGTATAACCAATGTAAAGTTTCCTAAAGTCTTGCATGTGACCTTTGACATTCTTTAAAAACTGGATCCATAGTTTTGAACTCAAGAGTTAACAAGGCCAATTTATCCCGTCTTTTAACTGAAGATGTACTAGTGGTGTTTCCCAGTGTCTGAGTCTGATCCGTTTCTCTTGAATTTCCAGCCTAGTTCACATTCATCCTTCCTAGGAGGGATCATGCTAAAGCCACAGTGCTGAGATTTACCTTGCAAACTCTATTTAAGACAAGAGATTCACACACAGGCTGAGGATGTTCACTTGAAGTTAAATCTCATGGTCTGGAAAGCTGAGAAAAGCTGAGATATTCGAGGTGAGAGCTAAACCTTCACTCCACCTTTTAGAAGTATAGCTGTTCTGGCTTATGCTTTATAGAAAGTGAGATTACAAATTGTTTGGCTTGCCTTGATGTATTACAACTGTAGGGCTATAGGTTGTATTTCTGAGAAAACCATTCACTCTCCCACTGAAATACACACCAGTGAATGTCGCAGAAAGGATTAAGTGGCAAAACATATGGGCTGAAATATTTGAGCTGTTTACTCTGGAGTAATCTTAGTCTGACTGCTTTGAAATAAGTGGCTTGATCACTGAGGCCAGTGTAGTTTTGGAAAGAGGAACCATGGGACACAAGCTTGTTATTATTCCTATTTTATCCCCGGTAACTAAACTCGGTTTCCTTTATTTTATAGCACAGGCCAACATCAATTTTCATACTAATCATTTCAGCTACCATTTCATAATTGCATCTATGGGCTTACTGATGCTGCTGTTGTAGTGTTGCTGATGAAGATCATTTGAGGGTTGAAATTCAATTTCAATTTGGCTAGTACAAATCTGAGAACTTGAACTTTATAAGGTACCTTTGTGCCTAAGAGAGAGATTTCCTTTTGGTCTACCGTGTCCGGGCAAAAATCTGGCCCATCCTGATTTCTTGCTCTTTTATTGGTCACATCTGCTTATCTCTGTTTGCAGACATGAAGAAAGGATTGTTCTCTGTAACTAAGCTGGTAAGAACCCTCCTAATGAGACATACATCGTAACCAGTGATTGGGAAGCCTGCAGTGCCATTCTTACATTGTGTAGTTTTAAAAACGCCTTCATTTCTGCATTTCAGTGCTATGTAATTTCTGATTTCCTTAAATAAAGAAATCACTTTTTTACTATTTAAACTACATTATCTCTTTTATGAGATCATCCCACTGTGCTACTGCTTTAGTAAAGGTTGCACATAAAGTGATGCAGCCCCCCAGACTTTCATCAGCTACCCGTTACGTTTCTTTGTTTTCATAATAGCTAATTTTCCCAGAAACAATATATTATAACAGCTGTCACAGTTATTATGCAGAATATTTGGGCGGGGGGAGAGAATCTGTATTGTGAATGGGGGAATATGATCCATTAGCTTTACAAAAGACCTGATTCTGATACATTAGTTTCTTTTATAGTTCAACACTGTTATATTGATTATATTCTCTGTAGAATATACAGGGGCCGGGCTGTGGCGCAGGCTGGTGAGCAGCCTGCTGCAATAAATCACTCTGACCATGAGGTCATGAGTTTGAGGCCAGCCCGAATATGCAATACTAATACTGTAATCCAACATTCCTCCAACTGATATAAGAGAAATGGCAATAATAATAATATTAATGATAATTTATTTATATTCCGCCCTTCTCCCTGAGAGCGGATTACAGTATAGAAACAGAATGCTTGTAAAATATGTCAACAAACACAATCTAGTCTGTGCAGTTGGATAACTATAATGACCCTATAGCATATACAGTAGTAACACCATAATCTCCAATACAAAGCTCAATATAGTGCAATGAAAAATACAAGAGAAAAGTAGCAACTACCAGGCTGTGGCGCAGGCTGATGAGCAACCTGCTGCAATAAATCACTCTGACCATGAGGTCATGAGTTTGAGGCTAGCCCATGGCGGGGTGAACACCCGTCAATTAAAAAATAAAAAATAGCCCCTGCTCGTTGCTGACCTAGCAACCCGAAAGATAGTTGCATCTATCAAGTAGGAAATAAGGTACCACTTATAAAGTGGGGAGGCAAATTTAACTAATTTACGACATTGGAATGAGGAAGTGCCGTCACATTGGATGATGAAGCAGCTGCTCCGCCCTGTGGCCAGAATCGAACATCCCCTCAAGAGAAGGTTAAATTGCCTCTGTGTCTGTCTGTCTCTGTCTCAGTTCTATGTGTATATGGGCATTGAATGTTTGCCCTATATGTATATAATGTGATCCGCCTTGAGTCCCCTTCGGGGTGAGAAGGGCGGAATATAAATACTGTAAATAAATAGATATAGAGGAGCTGTGGGGACTATGGTGAAGACTGTCCAAATATACAGTGCACACACACTCATCCCATTCTTTCTCTCCTCTCTGAAATTGTTTTCTTTAGACTTAATATGGTTCTCTTGTCATCTGAGTTACCATTTTTATCAAGTGTTTAATTTTATTTTTTCATTGCTTCCTTGGGATAAACAATATGTGACACCAAATGGCTTTTTTATTTAATGTATCTTTTTAAAAATATATATGTGAAGACTACCAAAAGAAGGGAAGGAGTTAGGCTTGTCACCATGACAGGTTGCAAAAGATAATTTATTAATCCTAGGCTCTTTATAAAATTGTAGCACAATAATGGGCCCCTGGTGGTGGCACAGTGTGTTAAAGCGCTGAGCTGCTGACCTTGCAGACCAAAAGGTCCCAGGTTCAAATCCGGGAGCGGAATGAGCGCCCGCTGTTAGCCCCAACTGCCAACCTAGCAGTTCGAAAACATGCCAATGTGAGTAGATCAATAGGTACCGCTCCGTCGGGAAGGTAACGGCGCTCCATGCAGTCATGCCGGCCACATGACCTTGGAGGTGTCTACGGACAACGCCGGCTCTTCGGCTTAGAAATAGAGATGAGCACCAACCCCCAGAGTCAGTCACGACTGGACTTAACGTCACGGGAAAACCTTTACCTTTTACCTAGCACAATAATTCCATTTGAATGCCAGAGTTGAAGCCCATTTTTCTGAACATTTTAAAACAGAGGCTGAATGGCCATCAGTTGCGGGTACATTGATTTTGTATTTCTGCACAGGAGAAGAGACCTTGAGGTCTCTTCTATGAAATCCCTCTCCCCCCAAAAAAACAAACTTTGATATTTTTTTTCCATTTTATATATGAGGCACCAGTTTACTACACCTCTGTATATAATGGGACTTGAACTTGCTATCCATGCAGGGGTCCCAAAACCCAAATGGGATCCCTTTACCTCAACATTGGGAGTCAATTTGGCAAGAGTAAAATTTGGCAAGAGTAAAAGCTTTTTGAATGTCATTCATTTACATCTGTAAGCAACAATGTTGCAGTGTTTACAGTGGACTCTATATTAAATGCTTCAGTTGTGCTTCATAAAAAGGAAGGTTTGAAATTGTTGATTTATTATCAGAACATGTTTAATTTTTAGCCTCTGCTTAAAAGCCTCCAAAGAAGGAGCCTCCACCACAGTCCAGGGGGAGAGAGTTCCACTGCCAAACAGCTCTCACAGTGAGGAAGTTCTTCTTGATGTTCAGGTGGAATCTCCTTTCCTGTAGTTTGAAGCCATTGTTCCGTGTCCTGGTCTGCAGGGCAGCAGAAAACAAGCTTGCTCCCTCCTCCCTATGACTTCCCCTCACATATGTACATGGCTATCATGTCTCCTCTCAGCCTTCTCTTCTACAGGATAAACATGCCCAGCTCTTTAAGCCTCTCCTCATAGGGCTTGTTCTCCAGACCCTTGATCATTTTAGTTGCCCTCCTCTGGACGCTTTCCAGCTTGTCAACATCTCCCTTCAATTGCGGTGCTCAGAACTGGACACAGTATTCCAGGTGTGGTCTGACCAAGGCAGAATAGAGGGGTAGCATGACTTCCCTGGATCTAGATGCTATACCCCTATTTATGCAGGCCAGAATCCCATTGGCTTTTTTAACAGCTGCATCACATTGTTGGCTCATGTTTAACTTGTTGTCCACGAGGACTCCAAGATCTTTTTCGTTTTTGCTCAAGACAATCCTGTGAAATTCATGGGGTTGCCATAGGTCTTCAAGTGGCTTGAAGACAGATATATGCACACACAGTCCAGTGTGGCTTCACATCCAGATGAGACTTGTAGTGAGGGACACAACATTCCTGCAAATCACCTCTCCGTTCCCCACTCTGTGAGTATAGGAATGGGGTTTGTACATCTATTTGCTTCATTTGGCCTGGATGTGTTCTCTTCTCTCATATTATTCTATAGGATGTGACATCTCTTCATATATCTCCACATTCTACTTTTCTACTTGAGAACATCCAAAGAGTGTTATTTTACTCACTTGACCTTTCATTAGTTCTCTTATCTTGCTCTTCCTATCAAAATAGTTTGCAGCTGTTCTTTATTGCCACTGTAGGGTCTTCTGGCCAAGAGCCTCTTTTCTTAAGTAACTATATAAAGTGTTAGGTTCATCAATGACTTATTATAATAGTAATAATAAATAGCATAAAGTGATAACAGGCACTTTCAGGCATTGTTCTAATAGGAAATTGACAGTGCCCTCATGGCAACAGGGCAAGGTTTTGTTTTGTTTTTAAAGCCTATATAAACATTACCAGAGAAAATATAAAAACAAAAGCATCTTGTTCCTGCTTGTTTATTTACAGATGGTTTCTGTCTTGATAGGTCAATTAAAAAAATAGGTACCAGCTGCTTTTTTAAAAGTGACAGCTGTCATAACCATTCCATTTCCTATTCATTTCCTTTTCTAGTGACAGCATTCCAGCTCCAGATGTGAGCGCCTGCTAAAATGGCAGCTGGGCTGTATGCAAAATGAATGCTTCAAATAAATAAAAACTCCTCCGGCTTTTCCTTATAAAGTGCTGAAATACGTCTGCCAGATTCTTCTGGAGGTGACCTAGGCTTAAGGCATATGCGAGGAAACTCATGTTGGTCCATCTTAACAATAGATTGAACTTTAACTGCCTAATTTGTAGATACTAATTCACATCACCATATATTCTGGGCTCAGTCACTAGCATACATTTTCCGCCCACCTCTGTCTCCAACATGAAATGGCTGGAAAGCTCTGCTGTACACTATAAGGAAAGCAATTTTAATATCCCACCCTCTGTGTTTTGAAATAGAAGGGGATATTGCATACAAAGGAATGTCTTCATAATTTCCTTGTTTTCTGAGTGAAGCCTGGCTTGACAACAGTTCATGTGAGAAAGATCTTGTAGTCTTTGTGGACAACAAGTTAAACATGAGCCAACAATGTGATGCAGCAGCTAAAACGTCAATGGGATTTTGGACTGCATCAAAAGGAGTATAGTGTTTAGATCAAGGGTCCTCAAACTTTTCAAGTGGAGGGCCGATTCACAGCCCCTCAGACTGTTGGGGGGCCGGACTATGATGAAATAGTCCAAAATTAGGATTGTTGTTGTATGCCTTCAAGTCGTTTCAGACTTAGGTCAATCCTAAGTCTAAAGTTTAGGACAGAGGCCAGGTCAATGACCTTGGGGGGCCGCATCTGGCCCATGGGCCTTAGTTTGGGGACCCCTGATCTAGATGATCTCATAAGACATAGGTAAGCAAAGAGACCTCCAAAGGCCATCTAGATGGTCTCATAAGACCATAGATAAGGAAAGGGATCCTCAAAGACCATTTAGATGGTTTCATAAGACCATAGGTAAGGAAAGGGGCCCCCAAAGGCCATCAAGATGATCTCATAAAACCATAGGTAAGTAAAGGCACTCTCAAAGGCCATCTAGATGGTCTCATACTTTTGGAAAGTGACCTCCAAAAGCCATCTAGATGGTCTCATACTTTTGGAAAGTGACCTCCAAAAGCCATCTAGATGGCGGTAGCTAAGCAAAGAGACATCCAAAGACCATCTAGATGATCTCATAAGGCTATAAGTAAGCAAAGAGACCTCCAAAGACCAGGTAGACTTAGGTCAACCCTAAGTCTAAAGTTTAGGACAGGGGCCAGGGAAATGACCTTGGAGGGCCGCATCTGGCCCCCGGGCCTTAGTTTGGGGACCCCTGGTTTAGATCAAGGTGGTCCTCTATTCTGCTTTGGTCAGATCTCACCTGGAAGACTGTGTCCAATTCTGGGCACCACAGTTCAAAAGAAATATTGACAAGCTGGAAGGTGTTCAGATGAGAGCAACTAAAATGATCAAAGGTCTTGAGACCATGCCCTATGAGGAGCATCTTTAAAAAAGCTGTTTATCCTGCAGAAGAGAAGGTTGAGAGGAGACATGATAACCATATATAAATATGTGAAAGGGTGTCATAAGGAAGAGAGAGAAACTTGTTTTCTACTGAAACTAGGACTAGGAGCAATGGGTTCAAATTACAGGAAAGAGATTCTACCTGAACATTAGGAAGAACTTCCTGACTGGATGAGCTATTCTACAGTAGAACTTTGTGCCTTGAAGTGTTGTGGAAGCTCCATACTTGGAAGCTTCTACACAGAGGCTTTATGCTCATCCGTCAGGGATACTTTGAGTGTGCTTTTCTGCATGTCAGGGGGTTGGACTAGATGGCCCATGTGGTCTCTTCCAAATCTATTATTCTATGATTCAAGGAGCTGTCTGGGAAGGGTGGGTGAGGGTTTCAGGAATGGGATGCAGCTTTCTTCAGCTGGGATTGTAGAGCTTACCTCCCAAACGGATGTTCTTAGAAACTTCTTTCATATTATTTCTCTTACATTGCACAATTTCACTCATTTCTCATTAAATGTTCCATGTGTCTGTTTCACAAAGACCCTGAACCCAAATGTGCAATATATCCCCTACAATGCAACTCCCTGTGTCATGCAAGCAGCCTAAGAGTGTTGCTACATTGTAGAATTAATGCAGTTTGACACGACTATAACTGTGATAGAATCATGCAAGTTGTAGCTTTAAAAGGTCTTTAGTCCTCAGTGCTAAAGAGTGCTGGTACCTCAACAAACTTCTAATCCCATGGTTCCATAGCATTGAGCCATAGTGGTTACAATGGTGGCAAATAAAGTTAATTCTACAATGTTGAAGTACCCTCATGTAAATTATTCCAAATGGCTGGCTGTCTATCCTCTGTTTAAACATCTGAATGAGTCATATCCTGGATCTAAACAGTAAAAACCTCCCAGTCTCATATTGCCCATGATGTATTCTTCAGTAACTCATGCTCTGCTTCTTCCAGTATGCTTGCACGTCTTGGTGTTATGTGACATCTTGATAAAAATATTTCTGGTTATTGAGTGGTCCCTGGTTGGTTGAATGTATGTTAATAAATGGAAACCAAGTGCTCAAAAACCCCAGTCTACTAAATATTTTCACAGAATTAAATGTGCTTTTTCTCTTATTTCTGAAAGCAATATTTTTAAAAGATAATTTTATATGGGCCCAGGACTTTTAACAATGTTTACAGTATTGTTTTCAGTTGTAATTGCCGTTGTGGTTTTTAGCTTTTTTTGAAGCACTTTGGTTGGCATCCTGTTGGATTGTACTAACTTAATGAGACCCATAGAATTAATTGTTGATTGATGGGTTAACACATAGGTCAACCCCATGGATTTAGTGAGCCTACTCTAGTTAGAATTAGACTATCTGAAACACACCCCACTATGTTTGTATCAAGGAAGACATCACAAACCCTATGCCCATGGGGTCGATGCTCTTATTTGGTGAATTTGGCAGGTACGTCTGCAGCACCAGTTTGCTTATTTGAACTTGGCAAGACCAATGTTTCAATTCTGCCAACCTGGCCACCATAGCATGTGTAATTAAGACAGCCAAATAGTCACATTCTAACATGGCACCTGATATTTGGATAAACCCTCCTGCCTCAATCCTCTGCAATCCAAGGGCCTCATCATTGTATATAGTACTGGGTCTAATGACACTATTCTTAGTCATTTGAGTAGTTTATGACATTGCATTTGGCTTATAGTTAATAACAAGTATCTCCATTCTCTATTGGTTCTTTGACTATCTTTATAATCTAAAACAAAAACTGATTACCGATTAGTAAAACATCACCTAGATATTCTTTGTTGCACTCTGAACACTTACAGATTTTACATAAACTACTCAAATGTTGTCTTTCATCATTGTACTGTTACTTGACTCTAGCCAATGGTCTGTTGACCGAAATAAAGGCTACTGACTGACTATTCTTAGTCATGCATTATCCATAGGGTTGAAGATGATTTCCTGTTCACTGGCAGGAGGGAAATGTGTGAAGACATGGTTGTGTAGTGGCCACGTGAAAAACAGAGATGGCTCCTGGCTCTTTAAAATGTGTGTGGAAGAAATAGTTTTAGGAGGTTCAACTTGCATGGCAAACAACTGCGAAAATTCCCTTTCCCATACAACTGTTAAAAGTACAGTGACCACTAAACTGCAACATTCACCCGAAAAGCTAATGTTTCAATTCATTAAGAAATCAACCTTGCTTTTACCAAACTATTCCTTTTCAACTATGCTCCTTTAATTTGTTTTTGAGCCCATAGATTTGCATGCATCTTCAAACATGGAAAAATGCTCTGAGAAAGGGAGGATTTATTTGGGGACATCACATAGTCAGGCTGTATTCTCTGCTTCTCTAGAGCCTGACATTTATTTAATGCCAAGTCAAAGATTATCTTTAAAGGGTTTTGTAATACCTATTTGGGTTCCTATTCAATGTTTACTTGCTTCTGTGTCATTTACAGGACTAACTCCAGATTGTTGGGCAGGACTTTTGTCATGATATACCAGCCAAAGTTTCAATTACTACTTACTTTTAGTCTCTGGGAAAAAATGAGACTGGATTTGTTAATAAAGAAAATTAAATATCTAATAGCCTGAAATATCTCCTATTGAATTCCAAGTTTCCTTTGATTTGTCAATGTCGCATTTCATATCACGGCACCCCACTGTCTGTTTCCTTCATTTCCTTTCTAATTATGCCTCCTTAGCTTGGTAATTGGCTGTTGCTCTTTTTTATTGCTTTTTATTTTTTCAAAATCTTGTTTTAGTTTATTCAGCAAAGAGGTACAGTGAAGTAAAAAGAAGTAATTACAGAAACAAAGGATTAAGAAAGACCCTTCCCTCCTAACCCCATTCCAGTACTGAGAAAAGAGAAGAAGAAAAAAAAATCTACCTACCCTAAAATGACTTGTCTTCATAAACACATTTTTAGATTTTCAATGTGTGCCACATCTTCACACTTTTAAATGGGTTTTAACATTAATTTTTATTCAAGAAAATAAACCTATACACATACATAAAACATATACAGAAAAACAAATTACATAAAGTTAAAAAAATAGTAGGTCCAATCGATGAAAAAAAGTTTCAAAATTCCATACTAAATTAGGGGGTGTTTCATTTCTAAAGTATTTCTAAAGTGTCCTTTCTAAAAATTTCGTTACTATACTTTTTCATTATAGTAATTGTGCAAGTGGGGAAACTTCAGGGTCTCCTTTCTCCCTTTACAGTTAATGGAATAAAACTTGCTACAATGGTAGAACATATTTACCACTGTTAGCCCATCAAGTTTCAGAAAGTTTCACTTATCCATGGACTTTTGGGGAATTTTCAAAGTTTTTATAAACGACATTTAAAAACCTACAAGAGCTATCTCCTTGAATTTTCTATACAATGGCATAAGATAACATAGGATCATCCCCGCCCTAACTTTCAGAAATAGTCATACATTTACTGATTTTGGGAAAATTTTAAAAGTTTTTTAAAAACATGTGGACAATTTCAACAGAAAGGAGGAAACTATGAAAATGAACAAAATTTGGCTACCAGTATTTTTTTAAAACTCTAAAATTGAGACAGTAAATAAAGAACAACTCAGAAAACAGGGGAATTTTGGACAAGAAACTATCAGGGCTAGCTAACACCTCCCAACAAAGGATTCCCCCAGGCAGGAAGTAGCTAGACTTTGTAGCTACAAGGCCATCAAAAATAATCAAGGTGGCCAATTGCCACATTCACACTTGCCTCAAACAGACAGTTTTGACTCCCACCCTGGACACTACAGGTATATAAATCTCACTTGCCTAGTTTCCAACAGACCTCATAACCTCTGAGAATGCCTGCCATAGATGTGGGCAAAATGTCAGGAAAGAATGCTTCTGGGACAAGCCCAGAAAACTCACAGTAACCCAGTGATTCCGACCATTAAAGCCTTCGACAACACATTTAAAAGTTTGACACTATATATATATATATATATATATATATATATATATATATATACACACACACACAAAGCCACATCTCGATCTCATTGAATGTCTCTTCATAGTACTAACTAATAGAACTTCTGTTTGGGGATTTCTTTCCAGCCCAGCTCAGCACAGAGATTTACTTATTCTTTGTAGATTCAACAATTTATTAGACACTGGCTGGCTGCTACTATGGTGGGACAAATCTCTCCCCTATCCTGATTGGGCCGTTCTGATGCTGAGTAGAATTCTGGGAAATGTAGTTTAGGCAGGGGCGGCCCCACCATGGAGGCCACGTGAGGCGGCCGCCTCGGGTGCAGGTCCCCGGAGGGCGCCGTCAGGCTTCCCCGCCCCAGCAGGGACCATGGGCTCGCTTGCCGGTGAACAGGAAGGCCTGTTCGGCGACGAGCAAGCTCCACATGGCCACTGCCGGCTGGGAAAGGCCAGCCAGGCCAGGGTGCACTGGGCGGGAGGCGGGGCACCATCAGGGCGGTGCCACGCCTCCCGCCCAGCGTGCCCTGGCCCCGCCTCTCACGCAGCGTGGGCCTGGAGGGACCTCCGCTGCAGTCTGGCCAGCTGGAAAAGGCCAGATGGGCGAGGGTGAGTAGCGCTGGAAGCGGGGCCAACCCTGGCCCCGCCTCCCGCGCTACTCGCCCTGACCTCGCCTCCCACGCTGCGTGAGAGGCGGGGTCAGGGCGAGCAGCGTGGGAGGCGGGACCAGGGCACGGGAGGTGGGGCCCACCGGTGCCGCGGGAGGCGTGGCCATGTGCTTCCCGCGGCACATGGCCACGCCTCCCACGGCGCCAGCGGGGGGGGGCGCTTTTCCCCACCCCCGCTTAATATTTAAAATTATCTCTGGCCGGCTCTGAGTTTAGGGCAGGGCTTTCTGAATTATTTGGCATAGGGCTCCTTGCCTTCCCAAACTGCATTTCCCAGAATTCTGTGTTCCCTCAGTCTCTTTTCTAGCAAACTCTGCTTTCTCCCTGCTGCTTCCCTCTCCTAATGGCAAGAGGCCTTTAATTTAAGGAGGAAAGGCAGCCTTTTTGGCTTTGCTTTGCTTCCTTGCGCTAAAATGAAACTGACTTTGGAGGCTTCTGAGATTCACAAAAATCAAATGAAAAAGTATTGGGTAAGTTTCAATTCTTAAGTTTTTGGTGCGGTCCACACTTGCACCTTAGATATCACCTTAACAAATTTGATAAAACTTATGACAAGTAACAAGAAAATTGCATACCCCTAGAAAACAGTATTTCCCCCACAGAAACAGAAAAAACCCTTTTTTTCAAATATATATAATTTTACTACAACTAGCAGGACTCAGTCTAAAATAATCATGTCAGCCAATACATCCCCAGGCAAGCTCACACCACTAAACATATACCACATGATTTTAACTTCTCCATTTTCTGCTTCCTTAAAATATCACTTTATAACTACTGTTTTGTTTTTAGTAACGTTCTTCTAAATCAGAAACCAAAAGTAGATGTTTGTCTCCATCTCTGATGTAAAAAATTAATAAATACTATAAGTCCCAGATTTTCTTAAAATTGGTCAGGGATCTCTCCTTGATCAGCATGTTTTTCAGACTACAATAGCAGCTTGCAGTTTTATTGCAAAATATATTCTGAAGCCTAGTTCATAATCCAGCATTACCTTGCTCCATCCTTGCACCATCTTGATGCAGCTATCCCTTTCTTTTCCTCCTTTCCTCTCTCTTGCCAGGACTTGTGCCTTCTCACTGTCTTCTGCCCCTAGTCCATGATGACACCTCTTTCCCTTCCTTGCTTATCCTGAGTTACCCATCCTGAGTTGTACTTGTAGGCTGCTATAGTAATCTACTCAAATTAGGAATATCTACTTTGTATTCACAAGGATTAGAAAGTATGAGAGGAAGAATATTGTTCTCACTGTTTTTTTAAAAATATGATGGATAATTTCAAGTCCTAAAGGGATTATAATAATAGTTATATTCCGAAAGTTACTCTTTAGTGCAGTGTTCCTGAAGTACGGTTCATACGTTTAGCTGGTCCAACAATACCGTTACAGTGGTGGAGCAGCAGACATGTAGGTAAAATGCCAGATGCTTGCACAAAGATGCAAAAGGGAATGTCACATACTAGTTATTTCTAAAGTATGCTCAATTGTTTACCAAAGAGTCCTTGACACTGCTGCACAAAATGATCTTATGATCATAGCGCAAGCTAGAGCCACTCCATACCTGGCTAAATTTAAATGCAACGTGGGCATGGAAACCTACCTCTTTTTTACACTTCCACTATATATTAGAAAACTTTTTACCCGGGCTAGATTTGAGCAACTCGACATTAACTCCAAGCTAGGCAGACATCAGAATATCCCCTATACCAGGGGTCCTCAAACTTTTTAAGTGGAGGGCCGATTCATGGTCCCTCAGATTGTTGAGGGGCCAAATTATCATTTTTTTTTAAAATGAACAAATTCCTATGCACACTGTCTTATTTGTAGTGCGAACCCCCCCCAACAACAATTATTTATTTACTACATCTATACCCCACCCTCTCTCACCCCGAAAGGGACTCAGAGCAGCTTACAAGTTGTATGTACATGCAATATATTATATTATTAGCATAGCACAATATTAGCATTATATATTACTATATTGTACTATACCACTATACCGTAATATTATTGGTAATATTACATTTAATATATAATATATAATTAATATTATTATATTATACAATATTATTGTATTTTATTATTATTATTAGCTGCCCTGAGTCCCCTATTGGGTGAGAAGGGCGGGGGTAGAAATACTGTAATAAATAAATAAGTATTATATTGTATTACATTATAATATTACAGTAGAGTCTCACTTATCCAAGATAAACGGGCCGACAGAACATTGGATAAGCGAAAATCTTGGATAATAAGGAGGGATTAAGAAAAAAGCCCATTAAACATAAAATTACATTATGATTTTACAAATTAAGCACCAAAATGTCATGTTTTACAAGAAATTGACAGAAAAAGCAGTTCAATACACAGTAATGTTATGTAGTAATTACTGTATTTACAAATTTAGCACCAAAACATTGCAACATTTACTACAAAAACAATGACTACTAAAAGGCAGACTGCCTTGGATAATACAGAACCTTGGATAAGTGAGCTTGGATAGGTGAGACTCTACTGTATTATCAATATTATATGTATACACAATATATTATATTATTGCCATAGCACAATATTAGTAAATGAAAGAACAATACAATATTTAAAAATAAAAACAATTTTAACCAACATACTGTAAACCTATCATGATTTCAATGGGAAGTGTGGGCCTGCTTCTGGCCAATGAGATAGTCAAGTTAAGTAGGGTTGTTGTTGTTGTTGTTGTTGTTGTTGTTGTTGTTGTTGTTGTTGTTGTGTGCCTTCAAATCATTTCAGACTTTGGGTGAGCCTAAGTCTAAAATTGACGGCAGGGGCCAGGTAAATTACCTTGGAGGGCCGCATCCGGCCCCCGGGCCTTAGTTTGGGGACCCCTGCCCTATACGAAGAGAACCTGTGGGTGCCGTGAGGCAGATGCAGAAGTGGAGGACTCAGAACACTTTTTCTTAAAATGCCCCTATTACAACAGGATTCGATCTTTCTATTTAGAGCCTCTGCTGGAGAACCATACTCATTTAGAGAATAAGGAGAAAATGCACATCCTTCAACAGGGTTCAGATAAAAACTCTATTTTAAAACTGACCCTTTTAACGCAAAAAGCGCTGGCCATCCGCGAGAAGATGGAAGCGGATAGCTGTGATATTAATGCCAATAACAAAATCCAAATTTAAAATTTAGTATGGACAAGCCACTAGTTTTACATACCCTTGCCCCCGCTTAAACCTTACCTTAAGGGAATAATTAATTTTAATTTTAATCCTTTTATTCTGTATTTGCACAACTACCTAGGAGTGGATTAGTAGGCTAGTAGGCCGGGATGCTTTGTATCTATACATGGTTTTACATGGTTTTACTGTATGTATGGGTAAGTATGTACGTTTTGTATGTTTCACATGTTTTGATATGGTCAAAATTGACTAATCAATAAAGAGTTGTATTGTATTGTACTAGTTATTCTATTTCAAGAAGAAAGAGTATGTGAGATATCCATGTGATACATCTGTAGTAAGTGGTACAGTATATTGATACTGTCAATTCGATGGCAGGTAACAACAATTCATAATACAGTAGAGTCTCACTTATCCAAGCCTCGCTTATCCAAGCCTCTGGATAATCCAAGCCATTTTTGTAGTCAATGTTTTCAATACATCAAGATATTTTGGTGCTAAATTCGAAAATACAGTAATTAAAACATAACATTACTGCGTATTGAACTACTTTTTCTGTCAGATTTGTTGTATAACATGATGTTTTGGTGCTTAATTTGTAAAATCATAACCTAATTTGATGTTTAATAGGCTTTTCCTTAATCCCTCCTTATTGTCCAAGATATTCGTTTATCCAAGCTTCTGCTGGCCTGTTTAGCTTGGATGAGTGAGACTCTACTGTATGAGCAACCAGGCCCGTAGCAAGGATTTTGATTCGGGGGGGCTGAGTCTGAGTGAGAGAGGATCTACCCTAGCAAACATTTTTGTATCGTTATTCCAATACCCCCATGCATATGGGATATATTGAGCATGGTGATCAGATCATGATATAAATAAACATAACAGTTTAAATAATAAATGTAAGGCCTTCTCGTGGACCACCCTGAGAATTTGGGGGGAGTGAAGCCCCCCAAGCCCCCCCTCCCGGCTACATGCCTGTGAGCAATCCATTTCTCTGCAAAAGGGAAAGGCTTGTCTGATAATTTTGTTAATGTAGGAGATCTGAAGGCAAGTGTCCAGATCAAAGAGATGATGATCTATGTGATCTATTTGTCTACTTTTTTTGGTATAGTTTCAAATAGACCATGAAGCTATAATCCAGGAAAACTGTGACCTTTTCTCAATTTCCGGAATGGTCTACCCAAACTTTCCAGACTTTAGAAGACAGAACATTTTGCACAGTCCAGCATAAAGAGGTCAAGTCCAGGCCAGACTGGAATTTACTCTGATAATGGTGCATATTTCCTTTTAAGCATTCTGTACTACAGTAAGTACTGTTCCAAATTGGCCACTAGATAATTGTTCAATCATCCAAATGATGTGCTGGAGAAATAAGAATGAAAACATCTAGTATGGGGAATGTGTTAAAGACGCTTAGTGTTAATCTGGGCCAAGGATTCCAATGCATATTCCAAATAAGGAGTGAGAATTTAGTTGAACATGAATTATTTTTGCAATGGATTTATACCACGTAATGGCCTTTATACTCACACCTATCTTAGTGACTATTGTCCAAACTAAATGAGTATGTGAGAGGTATATTAACTAGTACTCTCTTGGAAAATTCTGACCTCATGGGGTAAATATCAACTCCTTCAACAACCTGAAAAAGAAAGATGAATATATAAAAAGTGAAAAACTGTAGAAATAGGAATGGCTATTTCTTGGTCATTGACTAAGGGTATATAATTGTTATGTCACATTCCTGACACAACACTATCATACTTTGTATTCAGTTCAGAAGATATGAAAAAATTACTCATGGGCTTGTATGATTATTTTTGAAAGTTGAGTGAACAGCCTATAATGCATGATGCTCATATCTTCCACATAGTTGAATAAAATCCCACATTATTTGCTTTGAACTGGAATATATGAAAGTGTGGACTCAGATAACACAGTTCAAAGCAGATATTGTGGGATTTTTTGCCTTGACATTCTCGGTTTATATGGCTATGTGGACGAGCCTTCAATAATGCCTCATACTGGCTATACAATCTTGGCAAATAATGAGTTTGTTGAACAACAGCCTCCCATTGCCAAAAGAACAAAAACAGCTATTTCTGTTGCTACAGTTTCCTACTCCTCCTCTACACATCTTAATACAGTTTTCAGTCCCCTTCAATTTCAGCTATGATATGAACGTTTGGATCCCTGTGTGCAGGTACTGTGCAGATGCACCTGTTTAACCTTCAAGAAGCAGCTTAGATAAAGTCAGGGACCAGCTCCAGAATCCATTATGTAATAGATCAATTTAAATCAAGAACACTGAACCATAACCATACATGTGAAATGTTAAGCAAGTCTACCACATATGTATCGTGATATGTTTAGGCACCCGAGGGGGGTGGAATGGGGGGACATAAACAGGATGGAAGATCGTCGTCGTCTCACTCGTTCAGTCGTTTTTGACTCTTTGTGACCTCATGGACCAGTCCACGCCAGAGCTCCCTGTCGGCCATTGCCGCCCCCAGTTCCTTCAAGGTCGAGCCAGTCACTTCAAGGATACTGTCCATCCATCTCGCCCTTGTTCGGCCTCTCTTCCTTTTTCCTTCCATTTTCCCCAGCATCATGATCCTCTCCAAGCTTTCCTGTCTTCTCATGATGTGGCCAAAATACTTCAACTTTGCCTCTAATATCCTTCCCTCCAGTGAGCCGTCAGGCATTAGGGTATTCTTCCAAAAAATGATGCCATTATGTTTTTTTAATGGTCCTGCACCTCAGGATGCCTCTACACTGTGCAGTGACTGCAGCTTGGCACCACTTTAACTGCCATGGCTCAATGCTGTGGAATATTATGTGTGTTGGACTGGGATTTTGGGAAACCAGGGTTCAAATCTGTGCTTAGCTGTGGAAACCCACTGAGCAACCATGGGAAAACTATACTCTATAGGTCTCAAAGGAAGGCATGGGGAAACCCCCTCTGAACAAAGTTTGTCAAGAAAGTCCTGTGGCACGTTCACTTTAGGTTTACCATTAGTCAGAAATGATTTGAAAGCACACAAAGGAAGTTTTTTTTTTTTTAAAAAAATCTACCTTATAAAATGCATTATTTTTTAAAACGTTCTTCTTTTTAAAAATGTGTTTTAATCCCAACTGTATTTTCTGTCAATGTAGGAATTTGGAGGAGACATGGGAGAGGGAAAAGTATACAAAATTAAAACAGAGAAGAGGGGTGATTTCAATTTCATGCAGATACCTTGGAGATGAGCAATGTCAGTTGACAATTTCAAGAACATTTTGTGTTGTCAAAGTGTAGCTAGATAAACGTTTGCCAATGTCTGAATCTTTTCCTTCTCCATTGTCTAAAAGGTCTTTATGTTTTGAATACTCTCTTCATTAATTTGAATAAAGTGACAGAACCCACAAATCAAACCCTAACATTAAGTACAAAGTGTCCAATATGTTCTCATATGAAAAGTCTCTTATCCATTCAGTTTCTTTCCATGTTAAGGCTCACATCCAACTTTCCTGGAGTCAGACAGTTCTGTTTCAGTTTTATATATCACACCTCTGACATTTAGCTACCATTACTTTGAAAGCTAATACAATCAGCATAGTAGTATGCAGATGAACAAAAATTCTGAAATATTGCAACCTAGGTTAATATGCTCTTAAACACAGCCATAATGAATTACTTAAAAAAAAAAGACAGGTCAGAAAAATCTCACAAAGAACAACAGCAAATTGAATGCTATCAAACAAAGGCTAGTCTTGACTGGGAAAGGTGAAGCACACTTGGAAGTAGGGTTGTTGTATGTCTTTCGGGCTGTGTGACCATGTTCCAGAAGTATTCTCTCCTGATCCCGGCCATGAAAGCCTTCGACAACACACTTGGAAGTCCCTGAATAGAAATCTTCATAGTTTGTGAAATCATAATTTGGCCAAGAAGGGTTGAAGGCCACCTGAAAAATCCATGAAGACTTCCAGCTGGCATAATGGATGAAGTAAGATATTAGACTGATGACCTAATCAGACGGGCAAAACTGCTCATCGTACGATGCTTCCTCTTCACTTGCAGCACAGAGCCTACCAGCTCCTATCCCATGACATAGATCTACTTCTGGCGGAGCTCCATGGTGCAAGTGAAGAGAGAGCATCGTAAGCCACTGTGGCGGCAACTCAGGAGGCTTCCCGTGTTGCATAGGCAACAAGGGGGGGGGGGGAGAAGCTGAGTGGTGGACACTTCCCCCTGTCAGATGGGGTGAGGGAGAAGCCAGTTGATGCTGGGAGTAGGGTGACAGGGTTTCCATGCTACACACTGGGCCCTGCCAGAATCGCCACGATGTGCAGCGAATACTAGTCTTAATGTGATGAGGTCTCTAGTTGACAGTTCTATAGTAAAGGAGGGTGAGTAAGAGACAAATATTATTGAGAACATATATAGCATGATATTCTATTTCGATATTATGCGGTTCAATTTCTGAAATGATTCTGTGAGAATCTATATGTCTAGTAGGCTTGTCCGATCGATGGAAAAAATGTTCCAATTCTCGTTTCTAAAGTAGGTGGTGCCGGCTCTTCGATATAGAAATTATTTCTTAATTTTTCACCCAAAATTTTCGGATATTTCCGAAAATTTGTAATGTTTCTAAAATGTTTCTAAAATGGTGGACGCGCATGCGCAATCGCCAAAAAACAGGAAACCGGGGGGGGACTTTTCTGGGGGTCTCCCGCCCTCATTTCTTGAGCTATTCTCATCAAATTTGGTACAGTGGGAGAACACATTCCACACTCTTTGCTCAACAAATTGCAGAATGTTTCCTGTCTCCTATGATTTTTGGCGAATTTTCATAACTTTTTATAATACACTATTTTTCAATATTTGAAGAAACCTGTTCCTGGTTTGAAAGTCTTATTTCCTGTTCAATTGGGTTCTTATCACTGTAAAAGTCCCTCTTCTACTTGTGTAGACTTTGGATTAGATATGCAGCACACGCCAAGCAATGCCTTGACAGGATTGGCAACGTCCTTTGGAAACTATAAATTGCCTTTGAACCTTTTGATCAATGGTGCCACTGGCTGACCTTGTGATTGCAAAAATGAAAGTCTGGCTGAGGACTTTGGATTAAAATGCAGCACACGCCAAGCAATGCCTTGACAGGATTGGCAACGTCCTTTGGAAACTATAAATTGCTGTGGACCCTCTATTGAATCAAATCAATGTCTGACTTTGTGATTGCAGAAATAAAACTCAGCCCAAGGCTTGGGAATAGAAATGGAGCGTGAGGGAAGCAATGCCTTGGCGGATGCCCCACGTCCTTTGGAAACTATTTCTTCCAATGTACCCTTTAGGTTTGAAAACAATGTGTGTCTTTGTGATTGCTGTAATAACACTCAGCCCGGGGGCTTGGGATTACAAACGGAGCGGGAGGGAAGCAATGCACTTGCAGGAACGCAGACGTCTTTTGGAAACTATTATTTTCAAGTCCCCCCCCCTTTTCAGGATTGCAAAGAAGGGCTGATGTGGTGATTGCTAAATTCCAAAAAAGAAAACAGAAAGGCAAAGGGACTCCCTCTGGAGTAGAAAAGTAAAGCACCCCAAGCTCTGCACTTGCAGGAACGCAGACGTCCTTTGGAAAATAAAAGTTCCCTAAAGCCACAGCAAGGACTCTGCCACAAGCCCCAAGTCAATTTCCCAAAAAACCCCCCACAATATCGAACCAGCAACAACAGACAGACACTCTACCCCCTATAGCCAGAACAGTCACTTAGCCCTCTCTCCCCCAAGCAAGCAAGCAGCTTCCCAGCGTGCGCGAACCACCCTCTCTCCTCGGTATCCTAGCCCAGAATGGCTTGGCTCAGTTGGGGAGGGGATTTTTATAGAGATCCTCCACGTGGACGCGGAGGACGCTAGCCCCCACCTTTTTCAGCCATCGTGGAAGTCTCTGATTGGCCAGGGAGCGGTAGCCATGTTAGGCTGCGCTAGGCTCCCATTCATGTTAGGCTGCAGAAACAAAAAAAATTTTGGAAGGAAAAAATTTAACGAAAATGTTAAGAAACTATTAGAGAATGGGCCAACGATGGTTCGAATTACATTGCCAGTTGCGCCCAGGGAAAACGTTTCAATACTCGTTTCAAAAAACGAGAACAATCCGAAATAATTACAAAATGAGAAACATAATTAAAATTTGGACAACCCTAATGTCTAGGGATAGTCCCAATTCTATTCATCATTAGCAGACACCACACTAAACACATATCCAGGGAGTCCTTGCAGAGCCGGCCCTAGGTATTTTTCAAGTGTAGGCGAACAGAATTTTGGCGCCCCCCCCAAACCAATCACTGAAAAATAAAAGCGTTGGATAAGCGAAAATGTTGGATAATAAGGAGGGATTAAAGAAAAGCCTATTAAACATCAAATTACATCAAGATTTTACAAATTAAGCACCAAACCATCATGTTTTACAACAAATCAACAGAAAAAGCAGTCTTGACTGCACCCCTGTATGTTTTGCGCCCCAAGCGACCGCTTAATTCGCCTCATTGTTGGACCGGCTCTGAGTCCTTGTCAGACCACAAAGCAGACTGGAACTGGCATCTCAGATGACAATTCCAACTCACTTCACTGGTCAGTGTAGAACTGCACTGAGTTCAAAATGAGGAAAAAGCTCGCATTCAATTAACACAGGACGGGAGTGGAGGGTAGAAGAGGGGATGGTTATTTTGTTCTTCCTTATAGACTCTAACAAAACATGCTGCTTAAGTCTCTTTCCATTACAAATATATTCTGTGAAAAAGCACTATGCTTTTTAGTTGTCCCAAAGTGTTATTTTTTATATACTTATATACTTATATTATAGTATTTTGACAGGCAGAAAATATTTCCTTCTGTTCTTTCTGCACAACCACAATGTTTTAAACTGCCAAATGGGATTGTGTGGCTTCCCCTCATCTCAGTGGGATACATGTGTGGATTTCAGAAGATTTGCCCTTAGAAATAACTCAGACTTTTAAATACCTATCTAGGTAATGTAATATAATGTAATTCAGCTGATATAGCTCATACTACAGGGTGGAATTTCTCAAAGAAATCCCTGCAATTTTTTCTTTTATTACATTTCCTTTTTAAATTCTTTGCATATTTGCCCAGAGCATTTTAGTCAGCTGGCTGTGTTCAGTACGGAAATCTAGGACTGAAATGGATCCTGAAATCTGCCTTTAGATTTTCTAATAAACCAAAGGAAGTTACAAAGGAAGGCCACAACAATCCAGTGTGGAAACTATGCTGACATTACTCCATCTACTGAATCCTTTATGAAAATCATTTTTCTTAACATACAGCATTTTCTATATATAAAAACACACAAAACAACAGCAAATTACAAACTAAAGTAACTTATTGAACTAAATTAACACATGCATACCTTACGTAATTGTTTTTTTTTAAATGGGGGAAACAACTGGCTCCCAACATTCCCACTGATGGTTGTAGGTAGTTAGATATCATACTGTTGGAAATAGCAACTTTCTTCAAGCCTCCACTAGTAATTTGTTTGTATATGATTCTGTTTGCTTACTGTATTGTATATATATGTTTTGATATGCAGATTTCCCTTTACTCTATGTTTCTTGAGGTTGTGGGAAGGGCTGCAGTATCCTTAATAGAGGATCCAGTAGATGGAGTAATGTCAGCATAGTTTCCACACTGGGTTGTTGTGGCCTTCCTTTGGTTTATTAGCAAATCTGGGACTGCTCAAAGCTCAAACTCCATTCTAGAACACAGACACTATTAGGCTTTGGACTGTTAAGAGCAAACTCATATTGCTGTTGATTATAAGAAAGATGCTCTGTGTTATCTGTACAAGATAAGCTACTTCAAACCTATCTGTAACTGGATTGACAAGTTATGTACCTATATGCTGAATACATGAAGTTTGTGAATAAACCAAATTTTTAACAAAGTCTATTTTTGTCTCTTGAAAGCATGATACAGAAACAAGATATTTTATGGGAAAGTAGATGTGTTTGGGCACTGAAAAGAATACTTTTGAAGAACTGTTATATTTTGTGCATTGGCATAATCTCTGTTCCTAACAGATCAGAGACAACTAGTTTGTTAGTCTAACAACTGAAGCCAAATTGCCTTGCATAAGTATATGTGGATATTTATCACTGAAGAGAAGAGAAGATTTTACTCAAATGAGTTTTTGGCTCTTCTCTGGAATATCCTACTTTTACAAAAGGTTATGATTATCAAATGGTTGTGAATGCCATTATTTTCCAAAAGGTTATGGAGATTCTGGTTTTCCAAAAGGTTACGATCTCTAAAAGGTTATGCCTTTCCAAACCATACTTCCTCTACAATATATTAAACTAACTTCTACATGTTGTTTATTCTCCAAATACTAATATTAACATCTCCTATAATCACTTAACCATGACATAATCAATTAAGCAAAACCATATTGTCATATTAACGACTTCATTTTGACATACACAGCTTTTCTTCAGATTTTTGGGATATCTAATACTAAACACTACACAACTACATTTCACCTAGTACTACGGAACTACAACTAAATGCCTATTAAAATAACAGAACATAAACACATAAAACAAACATACACACAAAAACCTGAACTAACAAACAGACAAATATATGAACCTCCCACTCACAAGCTGAATTTTTTATTCCATTATTAATCTACTCCCTTAAAATGATATTATATGAGCATACTTCTACTTCGGTATCTCATTACATTGCATGAGAAAGTGGTAATGATAATGGCATAACCAGTCATAGGGTTTGTTTTTTCTCCCATCCATCCATCCATCCCACCCCGTGACTTAGCAGTAATGTATTACTTCCAAGCTCTGGCTTGGGCATCTGCCATCCCCATTTCATGGCTCATGTTTCCAGAGACAGACATTCACAAAATCAATGGAAAGTTGAAATTAACAGTGAGGCTACAAAGCCTGTTTGAATTCCCTCAAAATTATTACAAAATATAAGAAATAAGGGTGCCTGTTAAAATTAACTGTTAGAGTCAGAGAATCATAAAGTTGGAAGACATCGACTGCATGAACCATCCTGTCCAATTGCCATGCAGGAAAAGCAAATTCAAAATACCCTCGTTTGGTGGCTATCCAGACTCTGTTTAAAAGCCTCCAAAGAAGGAGCTTCCACCACACTCCGAAGCAGAGAGTTCCACTGCTGAACAGCTCTCATGGTCAGGCAGTTCTTCCTAAAGTTCAGGTGGAATCTCCTTTCCTGTAATTTGAACCCATTGCTCCGAAACTTGTCTTCAGGGCCACAGAAAACAAATCTGCTCCCTCTTTCTTATGACATCCTTTCAAATATTTATACGTAGCAATCATGTCTCCTCTCAATCTTCTCTTCTGCAGGCTAAACATACCCAGCTCTTTAAGCCGCACTTCATAGAGTATGCTTTCCAGACCTTTGTTCATTTTAGTCACCCTCCTCTGGACATGTTCAACTTGCCAATATTGCCTGTTGAATGTAATCAAATAATTAAACAATTAAATTATGTTTAAATGTAAATACAGTAAAGTCTCACTTATCCAAGCTTCACTTATCCAAGGTTCTGTATTATCCAAGGCAGACTGCCTTTTACTAGTCATTGTTTTTGTAGTAAATGTTGCAATATTTTGGTGCTAAATTTGTAAATACAGTAATTACTACATAAAATAATAATAATAATAATAATAATAATAATAATAATAATAATAATAATTTTATTTTTATACCCTGCCACCATCTCCCCAGAGGGACTTGGGGTGGCTCACAGATATAAAACAAGCATACAGTGGTATCAAGTACAAAAAACACACAAATAAAATTAAAAGGCATAAAATAAAATCACAGTCATTATAAAACACATGATAAAACACAGTAATAAAATCATACAATGGACTGGGCAAAGAGCACTGATTGAAACTTGTAAACATGAAGGAAGTTAAGGTGCTGTAAGATCATGGGGAGAACCTTAAACTGGGGTGAACTCTGTGTCTATGTCGAGGAGTTAACCAACAGGTACTATTAACATTACTGTGTATTGAACTGCTTTTTCTGTCAATTTCTTGTAAAACATGATGTTTTGGTGCTTAATTTGTAAAATCATAATGTAATTTTATGTTTAATAGGCTTTTTTCTTAATCCCTCCTTATTATCCAAGATTTTCGCTTATCCAATGTTCTGCCGACCCATTTATCTTGGTTAAGTGAGACGCTACTGTATATATTTTTATGTATTGCAGTTGATGGCAAGCACAAAAAAACAAACGTCAGAATAGGAACATATGTAAACAGTGTCAGAGTATTCATAGATAAGAAACACTACTGACTGCAAATATGTCACATGTAACACCCTCACGGAGCCCCCAATGCTGCAGCAGGTTAAACCGCTGAGCTGCTGAACTTTCTGGCTGAAAGGTTGGTGGCTTGAATTGGGGGAACAGGGGGAGCTCCTGCTGTTAGCCCCAGCTACTGTCAACCTAGCAGTTTGAAAATATGCAAATGTGAGTAGATCAATGAGTACCACTCCGGCGGGAAGGTAACGGCGCGCCATGCAGTCATGCCAGCCACATGACCTTGGAGGTGTCTATGGACAATGCTGGTTCATCAACTTAGAAATGGAGATGAACACCAACCCCCAGAGTCAGACACGACTAGACTTAATCTCAGGGGAAAACCTTTACCTTTACCTAATACCCTCACAGTCATTTCAATTTCACACAGTCAGATCTGGCAAATCAGAGTAATGCTCAAGCGTATCCTACGATTTTGGAAAATCCAATGCTTTCTATAATATGAATAGAGCCTTAGCAACATCAGGCTTGTTTTTAGCATCAATAATAGTGTGCAATAATAGTATCAATCATGAGTGAGCCTTTCAACCACAGACCTGCAATTCTCTATTTATAGGTATTAGCAGACCAAAAAACTCTGCACAAAACAGCCCCATTATTTTTCCCTTTGAAACCTCACTGCAGCTTGCGGGCTGCAAAGTTAAATCAATATGACAAATTTGTCCAGAAGCACAACACAGGTAGTACAGAGGTTAAGGAGAACAATTCACCGAGGATATCAAGCAGCAAATACTGGAGTGAGTGAGTCTGAGTGTGAAAAAGAGAGAGAGAAGCTGGATCTATGCTGCCCTACGTATATCCCAGGATCTGATCCAAGATTATCTGCTTATCCCAGTTATGTGTCAGTGTAGACTCATATAATTCACTTCAAAGCAGATAATCTGGGATCAGATCCTGGGATATAGGGCAGTGTAGATCCAGCCAGAAATGTCTAAAAAGTGAAGCTAAATGAACTTTGGGTGGCCCTCTATGTATATTACAGATATGGGTACAAAGATGTGCTTCAGTTAAGGCAATAAGCTCCTGCTAGAATTAATGCAGCTTGAAATCACATTAACTGCAATGGCACAGTGCTTTGGTATCATGGGTGTTGTAGTTTGGTGAGGACTCTTTGGCTGAGAAGGCTAAATACTTTTTAAAACTTTTGGACTGCAATGTCCAGAGAATTCTGGAAATTGCAGTCCAAAAATTTAACTTTTCCAAGCTTTTACAATAAGTGCCACCTCTTATCTATCGTTGCTCGAACTTAAAGTTCCACTCAAACTCTACCTGACCAATTTTTATCATTTTCGCATCTAAATCTAATTAGTAACAGAATATTATTTTTTAAAAACAGCCCTTATAAAATAATCTTTAAGAGTGAGGCTGTAATTGTGCCATGGGAACAGTTAAAGATCAGCCTCCAGAACCTTTGAAAATCCTTGTCTCTTAGATTTCCACGGTGATACAATCTAATACATTTTGGAGAAGGGGGAACTGTGTTCTGTTCTGGCGAGATATCCATTTTATCTTTTGATTTTTACAATATTCATGAATCTTAACCAGTTCCTCAAACAACCCTGAAAACTGTGTTGTTCATACTTTGTCAGCTCCTTTTCATGCAAGAGCTAAAGTTGCAGTTGACAAATGGGTTCTGTTGTTGTGTAACTAAACAGGCTTGTGACCCACTTTGGAAAAGCTGTTCTATGTTACTTTTTCAACCAAAGAGGATGGGTCTGCAGTCTAAACTTCCTTTATTTGTATACCAAGTTAAATATCATACCTTCTGCAAACGAATACTAGAGATGTTATGGCTCTTCAAACATGCATTTCTGTGTGTGTCCTGCATCTGACATCTCTTTTTGGGTTTCTGTCCCAGGTTTGCACTCACCAAAGAGCTGATGGATAGAATTGCTAAGTCAGGAGTATGCCAGCCCCTGATATTTCAAAGGCAGAAACAGTCCTGTATTATTAATCACAATGAAATAAGCATCAGCCACCCTTGCTCAGAGCATGTCATTCAAGCCAAAATACTCACTAAGTTTAACTAATAGGAATGCTTCGTTTCCATCTTAGGGGGTATCTACATTATATAATTAATGTCGTTTGACACCACTTTAGCTGCCATGGTTCAATGCTATGGAATCATGGGAGTTGTACTTTTTATTCGCTCTTTAGTCCACTCTGTCAAAAAATGTTTCCATAGAATGGAGCCATGGCAGTTAAAGTGGTGTCGAACTGCATTAATTCTACAATGTAGATGCACCCTAAAATAAATTGAAACCTAATATGGAAATGAAATATTCTCAGGTCCAGTTGAAGTGAGAGCATCAGTAATTTTCACTTCCTTAAATAGACTGCATAAGGAAAGTTTCTACCTACTTCTAGAAATAAGGGTTTAAGTACCCTCTGGCCAGGCCAGCTACCAGAAGCCCTTTTTAGAAAGATTAACAGAGGCTATAAATGCAGAGATGTTATATGGAAACACCAGGAGTAGAGATTGATGTCTCAGAAGTCTGCAATTCTAAACAAACGCATTGAAGACTGAGCCCCACCAAACACTATGCTTGGGAACAGATATGACTAACAGTTTTCTATTGGAAAGGCTTGATTAGAAATCCTTGCAACAGTAAACAAAGGGGGTTGTAGCAGAATCCGTTTCTAACAAAATACAGTAGAGTCTCACTTATCCAACATAAACGGGCTGGCAGAATGTTGGATAAGCGAATATGTTGGATAATAAGGAGGCATTAAGGAAAAGCCTATTAAACATCAAATTAGGTTATGATTTTACAAATTAAGCACCAAAACATCATGTTATACAACAAATTTGACAGAAAAAGTAGTTCAATATGCAGTAATGCTATGTAGTAATTACTGTATTTATGAATTTAGCACCAAAATATCACGATGTATTGAAAACATTGACTACAAAAATGCGTTGGTTAATCCAGAACGTTGGATAAGTGAGACTCTACTGTATGTCTCCCGGTGAAATAATAATAATAATAATAATAATAATAATAATAATAATAATAATAATAATCTCATGACCATTCATCATTCACTGCACCCTCGCAGTGATGTTGACCGGCTATATCTGCCTAGAAGATCAGGGGGCAGAGGACTCTTACAAGTAAAACAAGCAGTCAGAGAAGAAGAACATGCCCTGGAAGAATATGTCAAGCAAAGTGAAGAACCTGCTTTGATTGAAGTCAAAAATCAGAAACTCCTCAAAACACAGCAGACAAAAAACCAGTACAAGAAAACCGCACTACAAACTAGAGTTGACAGCTGGCACAACAAAACACTGCATGGAAAGTTCCTTGACAAAATTGAAGGAAAAGCTGATAAGGAGAAGACCTGGCTCTGGCTCACGAATGGGACCCTGAAGAAGGAGACAGAAGGCCTGATCCTTGCAGCCCAGGAGCAAGCCATCAGAACAAATGCAATTAAGGCCAAGATTGAAAAATCAGCTGATGACCCAAAATGCAGACTGTGCAAGGAAACCGACGAAACCATTGATCATATCCTCAGCTGCTGTAAGAAAATCGCACAGACAGACTACAAACAGAGGCACAACTATGTGGCCCAAATGATTCATTGGAACTTATGCCTCAAGTACCACCTCCCAGCAGCAAAGAACTGGTGGGATCACAAACCTGCAAAAGTATTGGAAAATGAGCACGCAAAGATACTGTGGGACTTCCGAATCCAGACTGACAAAGTTCTGGAACACAACACACCAGACATCACAGTTGTGGAAAAGAACAAGGTTTGGATCATTGATGTTGCCATCCCAGGTGACAGTCGCATAGATGAAAAACAACAGGAAAAACTCAGCCGCTATCAGGACCTCAAGATTGAACTTCAAAGACTCTGGCAGAAACCAGTACAGGTGGTCCCGGTGGTGATGGGCACACTGGGTGCTGTGCCAAAAGATCTCAGCCGGCATTTGGAAATAATAGACATTGACAAAATCACCATCTGCCAACTGCAAAAGGCCACCCTACTGGGATCTGCACACATCATCAGAAAATACATCACACAGTCCTAGACACTTGGGAAGTGTTTGACTTGTGGTTTTGCGAAACGAAATCCAGCATATCTATCTTGTTTGCTGTGCCATACAACGTCGTTGTATTGATTATTATTATTATTACTATTATTATTGATTTTTGTGTTATTTAATATGTTTATTTATACACCGTTTTTTCTCTCTACAAAGGAGACCCAAAGCTAGATTGAGAGCTTGAGGACGGGGGACTATTTTGTTGTTCTTTTACTTGTAGTGTCATGTACAGTGAGAGTGCTACATAAACAACAATGATGACAATCATAACCATAAGATTTTCTTAGACAAGTAATACTCAGATGGTTTTGATGGTCTTCCATTCAAGGGCCGGGCTGTGGCGCAGGCTGGTAAACAGCTGCTGCAATAAATCACTCTGACCATGAGGACATGAGTTCGAGGCCAGCCCGTGGCGGGGTGAACACCCGTCAATTAAAAATAAAATATAGCCCCTGCTCGTTGCTGACCTAGCAACCCGAAAGATAGTTGCATCTATCAAGTAGGAAATAAGGTACCACTTATAAAAGTTGGGAGGCAAGTTTAACTAATTTACAATGTTGGAATGAGGAAGTGGGGAAGTGCCATCAGAGTGGATGATGAAGCAGCTGCTCCCCCCTGTGGCCAGAATCGAACATCACCTCAGGAGAAGGTTAAATTGCCTCTGCGTCTGTCTGTCTGTCGTCTCTGTCTCGGTTCGATGTGTTTATGAGCATTGAATGTCTGCCCTATATGCACATAATGTGATCCACCCTGAGTCCCCTTCGGGGTGAGAAGGCCGGAATATAACTACTGTAAATAAATAAATAAATAAATAAATAAATAAATAAATAAATAAATACTAACTACTTAGCTTCCAAGATGAGATTGGATTGTAGACGTTTAGGATATTTAGGTTTAGGTTCCATTTATCTGTCCTTTTTGGTAGTCCATGGAATCTGCAATACTGTCTTTGATTTTCATTCTATGTTTTCTTCACTGTCCAGCTTTTACAGTCATGTGTAGTAATGGAAATATCCTGATTCAGAGGAGGCTGACATTGGTATCGTATTGGAATTATACAGTGTTCCTCCCTACTTTGTGGTTCGCTTTATGCTTCCTCACTGCTTCGCGTTTTTTTCTGGGCGGTGGTGCATGCACAAAAGGTAGCCATGTAGCCATGTACGAATATGTGAGGGGAAGTCATAGGGAGGAGGGAGCAAGCTTGTTTGCTGCTGCCCTGCAGACTAGGATGTGGAACAATGGCTTCAAACTACAGGAAAGGATATTCCACCTGAACATCAGGAAGAACTTCCTCACTGTGAGGGCTGTTCGGCAGTGGAACTCTCTCCTCCGGATAGTGGTGGAGGTTCCTTCTTTGGAGGCTTTTAAGCAGAGGCTGGATGGCCACCTGTCGGGGGTACTTTGAATGAGATTTTCCTGCTTCTTACAGGGGGTTGAACTGGATGGCCTGCAAGGTCTCTTCCAATTCTACAATTCTATGATTCTAAGTGCAGGTTTCCCTTTTGCGCATGTGCCCTCCCTCTCGTCGGCGTCTAGCCGGGCCACTCTGGATGCCAACGAGAGGGAGGCGCTTCCGCAAAAGGGAAACTGGCAGGTGCCGGAGAGGAGGCCACCAAGAAGAAGTGCAGGAAGAAGGCTTGCGAAGGGGAGAAAGGCCATCTAACTACTAATATAATGTGTAAATATTAAAATAAATATAGAGCTCCTACTTCACTGATTTTCACTTATTGCGGGTGGTCCTGGAACATAACCCTGCAATAAGTGAGAGAACACTTTATACCTTTTCACTTTAGCATTTTATTTAGTACCTGTATATCTGCCATTCCAAGTCCTAGGATGTAGCTACGCTGTTGAATTAATGCACTTTGACACCACTTGAAATGCTATGGCTCAATGTTATTGAATCATAGTGTCGTGATTTCAGCTAGGACTGTGGTTAAGAAGGTCCATGCCCGGCAAGCTTCCTCTAAACGAGATCAGCTGCGATAGAGAACAAAACACTCTGCTTTGAAGATAAACTATAGAGGTTTATTACAATATGGCCAAAAAGGAATGCAAGTAATGAGTCACTGCTTGAAAATATACAAGCACACCTTCATAGTAAAATAAAAAGATGTTTTATACACTTTTGACAGCTATAAAGACTTCCTGCATCTCCTCCTGATTGGCTGAGAAATGGGCCAGCTAGGATCTGTGCAGGGATTGGCCAAGGGTTTCCCTTTCATCACAGACAGGTGAAGGGGATCCCCATGGTGGGAAGAAGAATAGCTGATTATTGGTAGGTTTAAAGATCCAGTTCATTGCAGAGGATGCGGCACTGAAGAGGATGATGATGTGGGTATGCAGGTGATTCTTTGATTTAAGTGTCCAATTCAAGAAAGACAAAGGCATAGAAAATAAAAGGTGGTAATCATGGGTAACCAGAGACTTGGCTGTCCTTTCAAAAAGTTAATGTATTCATCTCTGTCTTAGCCTTTTCTTCCGTAGGAATTATAAGCCTGCGGTCATGTTTAATCAGGTAAACAGTATAAAAACAACCCAGGTGATAAAAGGATTATCTGTCTTTCACATATACACAAAGGAAATTGTATTATCAAGTCCAGGAAATCTCTGAAGGAACCTTTCTAATGGCTCAGTAATCTCCATTCTCAAAAGCTTATGCAAATAGGTAGCATTGAGGGGATGGATGCTTTCATAGTATATTTGATATACAGTAGAGTCTCACTTATCCAACACTCGCTTATCCAACGTTCTGGATTATCCAACGCACTTTTGTAGTCAATGTTTTCAATACATCGCGATATTTTGGTGCTAAATTCGTAAATACAGTAATTACTACATAGTATTACTGTGTATTGAACTACTTTTTCCGTCAAATTTGTTGTATAACATGATGTTTTGATGCTTAATTTGTAAAATCAAAACCTAATTTGATGTTTAATAGGCTTTTCCTTAATCTCTCCTTATTATCCAACATATTCGCTTATCCAACGTTCTGCCGGCCTGTTTATGTTGGATAAGCGAGACTCTACTGTAGTTTTATATATTTTAGGAATTGATACAGTCAGTATACAATTAATGCAAGTTACACAGAAATATCATCTAGTACATTTATTAAAGAGTTTGGTTTTGATATAATTCAGGGTACAGTTGCTTGCTATTGGGTTCTCCCGGGGTTTCCAACGGCTTCGGAACAGTGGAATTTCAAAAGAGCAGAAAAGGTTTACAAAATAAAGAGAAAATTATATTTCTTGCTTGAAGTCTTTTAAATGTCCAAAACAATGAGGGAGCGGGGTGTCGTGGCCCAACAACATATTGGAGTTGTAATTTGGTGAGGCACCAATACTATTTGGCACCAAAGATTTAAAACCTTGTAAAACCACAACTCCCATGATTCCATAGCAGTTAAAGTGGTGTCAAACTGCATGAATTCTACAGCTTGTGATATCAGGTGGGTGCACTGCAAGATCATCAATCCAAGCCCTGTTTTTAGTTTCTCCAATGTTTGCATTTGGATTTGCTGATAACATACTCTCTCCCTACCGAGACTTTAGCCTGTGATTTGTCAGCAGTGTAATGTCTCAAATCTATTTAATGTGCCAAATTGGATCATGGAATCTGGTGAGAGAGTGGTTGGCATGGGGCTCTGTTATTAAGGTACCATCAGGGTAGCATGGGTAGAAGATATAACCTGCAACAACAGCATACAACTATGATGACAGTGAACAGATAGCAATTATGAACCTTTGCTGTAGCCACTGGAGAGGTGTATGCAAGCCTATCAGCCAAGACACATCTAGACCATGATTTTGTTAGATTCTCACAGCTGCGTTTGGGATAACTTTCTTTTAATCATTTGGGAGTTGTCACTAAGTCCAGTCATTTAGATTCCAATCCTGATTATGCTCTCTGCGCCTAGAAAGCTATTGGTTATTTCGAGTATGTTTTTATTGTATTTTATATGCCTTTGATTTTATATGTTTATATGTTTAAATGTACCTTGTTGTTGTATTTTGTGTGGTATTTGGGGCTTGGTCCCCATGTGAGCCACCCAGAGTGCCTTCGGGGAGATGGGGTGGGATACAAGAATAAAGTTGTAGTAGTAGTAGTAGTAGTTGTTGTTTTATTATGACACAGCAAACAAGATAGATATGCTGGAATTCATATCACAAAATCACAAGTCGAACACTTCCCAAGTGTCTAGGACTGTGTGATGTATTTTCGGATGATGCACGCAGATCCCAGTAGGGTGGCCTTTTGCAGTTGGCAGATCGTAATTTTGTCAATGTCTATTGTTTCCAAATGCCGGCTGAGATCTTTTGGCATGGCACCCAGTGTACCCATCCCCACCGGGACCACCAGCACTGGTTTCTGCCAGAATCTTTGAAGTTCAATTTTGAGGTCCTGATAGCGGCTGAGTTTTTCCTGTTGTTTTTCGTCAATGTGACTGTCACCTGGGATAGCAACATCAATGGTCCAAATCTTTTTCTTCTCCACAACTGTGATGTCTGGTGTGTTGTGTTCCAGAACTTTGTCAGTCTGGATTCGGAAGTCCCACAGTATCTTTCAGTTTCCGTTTTCCCATACAGCTTCAGGTCATCCATGTACATCAGATGCGAAATTTTGTGAGATTTCTTAGATGTTTGATAGCCGAGATTTGTTTTTTGTAAGATTGTTGACAGAGAGATCATGGCAATAATGAAAAGCAGAGGGGTTGTTGTTATTATTATTATTATTATTATTATTATTATTATTATTATTATAAATGTAGTTTAGGGCAGGGCCTTTTGCATTCTCTACCGCAGGGGGTCCTCACCTTCCCAAACTACATTTAAGATGGCTGTGTTCTCAGTTTTCCACCCATTTACTTACGTCCTGCCCACAGTGCCAAAGAAAAAGGATTGGTTTTTAAAGCACTTCGTATTTTGTTGGCTTTACCAAAGTTGCTTAACGCTTATACTGAACATTAAACTGACATTGGGAGATATCCAAATGTTACAGAATCTTAACGAAAATTATTGGTGAGTGTTTCACTTTCTAAATTCCCTCCCTTTCCTCCATGTTTCTAATATCACTTCATATGCACTAATTTAATGAATTTGATCTGAAATACAAATTAAAAACAAAATTATGCATACCCCAATTATACACTGGGGGGATCTACACTAACAACTGTAGGTCTGTGTAAAACCCGCAAAGAAGAAAGTGGTTTTTAGTGTATGGGTGATTAGATGGAAAGTCTCGGACCCAGTTCGAGGCCTGGATGGGGCTTATATGAACTACAAAGGCTGCCCTTGAATAGGTTCCAGGACAGCTACAGAGAATGTGCCCTCCCTCTGTAATGCACATCAGCATATTGCTGAAGTATATCGACGTACATTAATGGCTCTATTTCAAATTATTCCCTGACTTAGGTTTCTCAGCTCGCATCATATCGTTCTGTCAAACTGCCTTCAAACTGCATTACATGGTCAGTATAGATGTGACCAGAGACACAGAGTGTGAGAGGGAGAATCTTCTGAGCTTTTGGAAGAAGGATGCTAGGTGATGTGATCCATAAAGACTGTGTTTTTGAGATTTTCATATATTAGAACTGTCTAAATATCTTAATTATGTCATTATAATCCCAGAAACATACCAACATACATGCATAATTAAAAACAGAATCTTTTCCAGTCACAAACTTTAAATCTGAACCAGCATTTCAGCTTCCCCTCTTTGGTTGTAATGTACACTGCTCTCTTTCAAATTCACTCCTATTCTGAAATCAATCCTAAATGCAGTCTCATTTTTATGACTTCATTTCATCTACACTGGATTAGTGTAATTTTCCCCCGATGGGATCGCTGGAATCTTCCATTACAGAGTTTCCAATTAGTACAGAAAAAAAGCTGCCAGACTTTGCGTCTTCACTCTATCCCTTGTGATAAAATAGGGAGACAGAAAGTGAGCAAAGCAGTATATTTAACAGCAACAAACTAATCTGTCATCACAATCTCATTTTAGTAATGTGCCTTTGAGTCATTAATTGCAGTTCTAAAGCGAACTTATCCTGTTCTTCATCATTTCAGCAGGCTTCTCCTACCCTGCTCTTCTCTTGCAAGAACCTACTAGTTGCCACATTGTGATTTATATTTCTGAAGTCTAATTATGATATCTGTTATTCAGCCAGTTAAAGAAGTATGGTCCCTTATACTCCCCACCTGGTTGATCTTTGTCACTGTAGATCCAAGAGAGGTTGGTGGAAGTCAGAAAGTGCCAGAGCTAGAAAGGTGAGATCTGTACATACAGAAGAAAAATCTGTACATTATTTTTGGATAAAAAAAGAAGAGAGAGTGAAGAAATGACTTGAGTCCACATTGAACTGATTTATATGGCAGTGTGGACTCAGATAATCCAGTTCAAAGCAGATATTGTGGATTATCTGCCTTGATATTCTGGGTTATACGGCTGCGTGGAAGGGCCCCAAGTCTCCCCTTCTTAAAGCTTAATTTCAAAATACTTGCGTGCATTTCTCTGAAATTTGCCAGGCCTCATCCTCTCTAACTCAATTTGGTTAAAGTCAGAATCATTTGTGGATTTGTTTTGGACTGTGAATTTGAATTAAACAGCCCTCAAAACTAGTTTGAGTCTGTTTGCTTGGTTTTTTAACATGCCAAATTTTAGTCTGAAGCATACACACTTGCGACTTGTTTTGGCTTACTTTTAGAATAAGAGGACTGTACACAACCTCGGTTTCTGTCTTTCTCCCTCTGTATTTGTGATCTTCAAACTTTCTGCTCACAGGAAGCACCTCCCCCCTCAACTATGCGCTGAGTAATTCCCACAGACTGTAAAGGATTCTGGGGCCTGGGTGATGTTTATGGGTGAATGCTCAGTTTGTTATTGGCCAGGATTGCATGGGCTTCACTCCGTTCTTGGATGAACCAGATGCACATTTTATAATGTCTCCATGTTTCTTTTGCACACTTTATACTGTGGCTTGTAGAAGAGAGCAAACAACCAACTGGGGAAATGTGTGCACATTGTGACCTTCTTGTTGCAAAACATCCAAGTACTTCCAGGATTCCGTGTTAACATAGTTTGAAAGAAAACCACTTGCTTGTTTCATAATTTTGATTAAGACCATACTGAAAACAAAAGCAAATCTTGGATCATGGGTTTTAGGCATGGAAACAGAGACCAAAAAATTGTTAAAACTTTTTATTGGATAAGATTTCTGTTTTGTTTTCTGAAATGATGCTATGTCATGTTTTTCTTTGCTCCCTTTGGTGAAGCTGCTTTGAGGGATGACTTCTTAAAATGATGAGTGTTACTTAAGCAGCAGGCATGAAACTCCAAACACCTGGCACAATTTCCCTAGTGTGATTTGCAGTGCACCTCCAAGGACTGTGCAAACATCTGAAATTCATTCCTGAGATCTCAAAAGCCCTTTCCATCACTGGCTAGATTTTTTTTTGTTTGAGATTCATGATATATCAGCTGTGATTTATATCAGTGATTGTACAATGGGGGCCATTCATGTTTCAAATGGTGATCGCCGTCATGTATAAAATTAAAGAATGAAGACAAATATAGCATGAATTCACATATCACACATTTCTTATAATTGACTTTTCACAGGGAGCAACTCTAGCATAGCAGTGCACTGCTCACATTCCCAGGTTTAATCCTTACTTCGTCCATATAGAAGCAGCTGTGCAAAAGACCACAGCCTGCAAAGGCTGGTAGTTGGCTAGATGGAGTGCTAACAACTTCTCATAATACAAAACAAATTTGTGGTGTGTCTGCTCCAGGTTTATGAACTTACTAGTGAGTGAGGCTCCACTTGGAATAATGACACAACCTAAAATAACTGGCATATATCAGGCAATGACTTCATTGGTTATGGGACCAAGCAGCGGCAACCAAACCAGAAATTCATCACTGATTGTCAACAGGCAATTATCTTGCTGGTTCGACTCAGCCTACCAGAGATCCCATTATGTTAATCTGCTACCCCGCGTAGTGCAATAAAGTCCACAATGGTACAAGTCATTCTGCTTACAATGCTCATATGCCTGTTATATTGCTCCATTATGTCAAATCACATGGTGATCATACTAGAAAAGAAAAAAAGGGAACATGGATAAAGGCATCAAGCTCTGACTTTTCCCTCTCCATAAGGTTCGTGCGTTATAGTCATCTTCCACATTATCGGAATAACAGCAATTGGGGAGCCAGATTGTGGGTTTGCCTGAATGCTGTTTGCAGGAAAGGGCACAACATACTCCCTTGTGGCCACGTCAGATGATTTGGCGTGAATCTTTCATGCAAAGGTTTTGTCTCCAACTTTTTACACAATACAGTCAACCCTCCACAGTTGCTAAGGTTAGGGGCATAGGGTCCTAGTGAAAATGAAAAACTGCAAATAAAGAAATTGCTCCTTTTTAAAATGAGAGAACATCTCTCTAGGAATAGCTAGATCTTTCAGCATAACTCTACGGTCAACTTCTGCTTGCAGCTGACCACAAAATTCAAAAGATGCCTAGAGAAGCTTTCTGTCTAAACATCTTCCAGCATGACTGGAGGAAGTTGGCCATAGAATCATACTGAAGGCTCTTAAATTCCTAAAGACAATATTTTAAATCAAAACTGTGAATAATCAAATCTGTAGAAGTCAAAACTGCAAATGTGGAGGAATGGCTGTACAATACTCACAGATATGGCCTGACCTGAGACAAAGGGTGAAACTAACAAATAATGCATTAGCAAGTAAGACCCACCTAAGGTGAATAAAAGTCTTCAAAGCCCTAAAATACCACGTTGCAATTCCATATATGTTTCAGCAGAAAATCCTCATCCTGCAGATGATATAGTCAGATTAGATTACTATAACACGTTTTACATGGGGCTGCCTCAGAAGAGCATTCAGAAACTTCAGCGGGTTCAAAGGTCAGTGGCTAGACTGCTTACAGGGGCAGGATATATGGAAAGAACTACTCCACTCCTGAAGCAGCTATACTGGCTCCCAGTTTGTTTCCAGGTGTAAGTCAAGGTGCTGGTCTTAGCCTATAAAGCCCTAAACAGTTTCGGTCCAGCCTACTTGAGGGATTGCATCTCCTCCTACCAGCCAACATGAGCCCTGAGATCATCAGGAGAAGCCCTTCTCTTGGTCCCACCGCCATCACAAGCACAGTTGGTGGGTACAAGAAAGAGGGCCTTCTTGGTAGTGGCCCCGCGACTCTAGAACTCCCTTACCAAAGAGGTGTGATCGGCTCCCTCTCTAGTAGCCTTTTGTACACAGGTTAAAACCTTGCTAAGGAAGCAGGTCTTTCCTGATAACCCATAATAGGCTGCAACGGGTAAGACATATCAGTGAAGGATATCTTGGACCTGAAAACGGATACACTATCTTGCTCCGGGAGGATAGGGCGGCCTATAAATAAAATTATTATTATTATTATTATTATTATTATTATTATTACTATGATTACACGGCCTAAACATACAGAGCTTTAGGATTTTTAATATAATTTCTTATGAACAACCTCAGTATCCTGAGACCCAGGGAATTTTAGTGGAATATGCTTTTTTAATATAAATTTTTATTGAAAACATTTGTCCGAGAGTGTAAATCACATCAACCATCACCAGCAAAGGGAGTAATGAGTGTCAGAGGTAAGGTGGGGGAGCAAAGAAAAACAAAAGGGGGAAAGTATAGGCGTGCCAACCTGCTCTAAGGTCTACCCCTTCTAACATTAACATTTTGTTTTTTTGGAGCATTATCCAGTCTCAAGCCCACATTAAACAGCAAGCCTTGTGATATAGTTGTAAGTCTGGGAGGGCTAGTCCTCCTTTTCTTTTATTGTTAATCATATGTGTTCTTAGAATTCTTGGTTTCTTATTAGATCAAATAAATTTGTTTATGTCTTTGTTCCAATATTTGAATCTTTGTGTCGTCCTAATTATTGGGATGCTTTGAAAGAAAAATAACATCTTGAGTAGGAATATCTTGTATTTATTAACTTTGTTGTCTGTAGTTTATGTAACTCTGTTATCTGTTTATCAGTTTTATTTTGTGTCATATAATTTCTGTCATTTTAATTTGTTCACCGCTTTGATCCCCACCCATGGAAGAAAAGCAGGATAAAAATAAATAATTTAATTAATTAATAATAGCCAAGCCAAGACAGAAGTGCAACAGTGCCTTTTGGCTGGACCATTTATCTCACTGTACTACATAAAAACTGGGCAACCCATTTAAGGAGACATGTGTGATAATGTCCATTGGAAAATAATTGCTATGTTGGTTGAGGGTATCACTTTTATATGGCTCAGAGTAGCATCTCAGGAAAAAGGCAAGAGGTGAAGCCACTAGGATCCCCTTTTTCAAAGGATAATTTTTTAATGGCTTTCTGTACCCATCCTCCTCCCAGGCAATGAAATTATCAAATAACCATTCCCAGCGTTTAGGCAGGCATAATCTATAGCAATGATCATATTATGATGGGGAATAGTTCAACAACAAAAAATGCCTACAAAAAGCATTACTGTCCCAAGCAGTATTATCACTGAGAACTTGTAGTTTCTTACTCAAGGAAAACATCTGAAGAATTTTGAGGATAACAAAAACAGTTCTGATAAGTCTACCAAAACATCTCAAGGCAGCTTTGCACCGCCCTACAATACACCAATATATTTCTATGGCCCAAACAGTTTTTATTAACAAGTCAGTATATTAATTTAACTCCTGTATTTAAAAAGCATGCTTTTTATTTCTAATTGGGTTTGGCCAAGAATGAGTAGATGAATATTGTTGTAGTAGAGCCTGTGAGTAATGTTACAAACAGTAGTATGGGTGCCAGAAGGGGGGGAAAGGTTACTCAGGAGCAGGAATCTGATGATGAGCAGCAGAGAAAGAGGATCCGGGACATACTTACAGCACCTACAGATGAAGAGTCGTTTGAGGGATTCTCTGGGGATGATGGGTCAATGAGTGAAGGAGAAGAAGGAGACACCATGGATTGGACTAAGATAAGAGAAGTGCAAGCTATTTGTGAGGCACCAACAACTAGTGATACCTTTATGAGGTTCTCTGGGAGTGAAGACTGGCAACCAGGGGATCCAACTGATTCTTGGGGGATCTAGGTCTTGACAGGAGATGGAGGAATTGGAGGAAGAGTCAAGGGAATTCACGTGAAGCAGCTGTGCTGGGAGCAGCTGTGGGCGATGGTGATGGGGTGGTGGTCAGTTCATCTTCTGATGGTGATTTGTAGATAAAAGTGGGTTCAGGGATGAGGAGTCTTTGCAGAAGGCAAGGTGTTGATGTGCGTTCGTGTGCTGGGTGCTGTGTATTGGGAAAGTTTCTTGTAGTCTTGCTGCTGCCTGTTTCATGTTCAGCGTTGGACTCAGATCTGCAGTTTGGACCTGAACCGGTTTGGCTAAAGATGCTGCTTCTGTGGACACTGGAGCAACACTGTTTTGGATTCCTCCTTCTTCGACCTTGGACTTCAGCTGATGATGCTTCTCTTCTTGCAACTCCCTTGGTTAACTTAGAGCACTTTGTTTGACTTGTTGCTCTTTGCATCCAGTTAATCTGGATTACATTTCTGTTTACCTTTTGGACCAGGTTTGGTTTGGGTTTTTGAGTTTTGACCAGTGGAACTGCATTTAAGTATCCCTTTTCCTTTTGTTTCAATAAACTCTGTTTTGAAGTCACTTTTAAGTCTGGCCCTTTAAGGCGTCTGTGATTCCAACAAATAGTTAAATTTCCACTAAGCAAAAAGTTGTATTTCAAGGTACTACAGATGCATGCTATTAAACCTGATGCAAATTTCAAGTTATATCATCATGGGAACTGTTTACTTCCATCAAAAGTATTTTTTTAAGCCCATCTGAACAATGCATGAACAGGCTACAGAGAACAGACATAAGCTCTGAATCATATATTTCTGAGGGTTCACTTCTAAAATGGAATGAAAATTGGCAGTTGCCATTGATATCCATGGCTGTTGTTCAATGCCCCCTCTATGTTTGAGAATGTCTGCCTCTCTGCTCCTAGATGGCAATGCTCCCCTCTCTTTCCCTAGTGGATCCTTTCCTACAAATTCAAGCCAGGTTTTCAGATCCTTCTGTTTTAATGTGTGTGTTTTTCTTGCCTAATTACATTTCAAAAGGGATTTCTTAAAACCACCTGAGATGAGGTCATATCCACAGCAAAATGAATTGAGAAAGCTTGCTTTTAAAAAAAAATCATAGCTAACAGATGCTTGAAAAACATTCCCTTTCAGTCAATCTTTCAAAAACTTTACATGATCTCACATTTTGTGTCCATTCTCCATAGCTGTGTGGGTTTTAAAATTTCCTTTGTATGCCTCTTTGAAATACTTTGTGAATACTATTGTATTTCAAAGGGAAGCACTGTGAAAGAGGAGATGCTGATAACCCATGGAGGTGCACACTGCACGATGCCTCTGTGGATAACATTGAGATGGAAGTGAAATACAGTTCCCATCATGAGTGATGTTTTAAGCGCAACAAGAGTTTCTCTTGACTTATAGGACAGTCAGAGTTCACCTCTAGTCTGCTGGATCTTTTGTCTTGGAAATGGTTCATTTGCTGGCAGATGTTCCCTGGTGCATTACCTGAATCTTCTATTCTAGTCACCCAGCTCATATTATATTATTAGAGAGATAGCTGCATTAAGTGAAAACCATTTTAGGTTATTGTATCATTCCTAACTAATGATGTTTGCTTAATAAGAGCTGGTTACAAGATATTTGCTAGAGTTGGCCCTCATGGCCTTCATAGGGTAAGTAAAAAGAAGAATATTGGGTGCAAATTTGTGACATGGTGCTTTGATGTGGGCTGGAGGGAAAGAGCTGGCTATTAAGCAATATCCTGAATGAGTTTATTTCTAGCGATAAGGTAGAGCTTGGAATAGTTACGTTTTGATTACTAGTAACAGAATCCCACGGTCAGCATGGACACTGTAGTTTTAAAAAGGAATTTTTTCAGAGTTTGAATACCATGAGCATTAAGACCAGGCGTTTGGCACATCATAGGAATATTTAAAGTGAAAGTTGAAAGTGCAATGACCCAGGACTGTTTATTATTTATTTATTTTCATCATTTCTATCCTGCCCTTCTCACCCGAAGGGACTCAGGGCGGCTCACAATCAGGCAAAATTCAATGCCAATATACAATACAAAAAGATAAAACATAAGCAATTAAAACAATTAGATAATTTAACAAAATACAATAAATAGATTTAAAACCATACATTATAAAATACTTGAGCCATTCGTCCACAAGACCTTGTACATAAACCTTAATCCGGACCGAGTCGAGCCAACAGTATTCATGCCTGCTCACAAAGCCAAGTCTTGAAACAGAGGAAGTTGTGAGGATGGCAAGGGACGATTTCCTGGGACCAACAGGTCTGTGTGGGGACCTGCAGTCAGGTCCTGGGATTTTTATCCCCATTAAAAAGCACATTTTGGCACAGTCAAGAAGTGACCTAGGAGTTCAATTCAGCAACATCTGGAACCATGACCCAACCCTGCTCTCCTTTTTCCAGTAGAGAACAGCATCTCTTTTTTGCAGCGCACTTGCCTAGTGGTTACCTTTCTGGCATCTAGTAAAGACCTCATTACAGGCAGTCCTCAAGTTGTGAACATTATAGGTTCTTTAGGTTTGTTCTTAAGTTGAATTTGTTTGTAAGTTAGAACAGGTATATTTTAAGTGGAATTCCAGCCTATCTCTATCTATCTATCTATGGATAACATAGGAAAGGGTTAACACTCACGTGATGTTTGTTTTGCTGTCTGTGCCCCTGTTCAGAAGATTTCATCTCACTTCCTGTCCCTATGATAATAGGATTTTTTTAAAAATTAGCTTGTTGTGGAAATGAGGATTGGTGAGAAAACTTCAGTGGATGCACCTTTTTATGATAACTCTTTCAGGAGTAACTTTCCCTTCCAAGGGGTAGATTTCTCTCACTTTTTGTTGTTTTACCCCTATTTGTAACTATGAGTCATTTGCAAGTTGGATGTTTGTAACTCAAAGACTGCCTTTTTTATTTTTATGTTTTTGTTTATCCTCATTTTGTTCTAAATCTGTTTGATTTTTTGTTTTATTCTGTGATTTGAGCTTCTGCTTTTAATTATTTATTTTGGATGGTTTCACATTTATGTAATTTTGACCATAAACTGATTCAAAGCCTTTCAACTAAACATCTGGTAAAGAAGTAGATTTCATAAATAAATTTTAAAACAAATCAGGAATCGGATCCTGTGAGAATTTGCCCCAAAATCTTCCTTCTTTTTGAGGAAATTACATAATTTATTTGACAGGGTCTGAATGAAATTCTCAGCCCCAAGAACCACTGATGCAGTGCCCATTTCTGCATATGGCCATTTTATTACCTTCGTTGGATGCCAGAAACCCTACCTTTAGGCTCTCCCTTTTTTCACGTTTTCTATGTGTACATAAAATGCAAAACATATGTAGCATATATGCATATGCTCATCCATAGAAGCTAGAGATTTAAAATAGTTAGATTGCAGCGGAAATACACAGCCATTAAACAAAGGTTTTTATAGGGCACCCAGAAGAGTTTCATATGAATTAGTTGGGGAATTATTATGAAGCTGAGAAATGTCTGGATAGATTTCAAGGTTCTCAGTGGAGCAATATGCTGGCCATATTTTTGGATTCTTTAAAATGCAAAACATCTAAGTATGAAGAATTATAATGGGGTGGGGAGGAATAATTTATTTGTTATTTAATTCTTTATGAACCATGTTTGTGCTATGCTTTCCCCTTAATTGTAATCTAAGCCAAAGTAGATTCACATTATTTCTATCTGGATTTTTTTTTATAAAAACAAGAGCTTTTGCTGAAATAGTTGTCTGAAAGGTTGTGCATACAATCAGTAGGAAACTCAACAGGAGGTTATCTGATGCCTTGTTTGATGTAGACGGTTCTATTATTTTCCTGAAATCTGAAAATCTAAGGACACTTGGAATGCTTTCCCCCTCCCTATTCAATCTTTTAAAACCTGCATAAAGAACTTACCAAAGAGCAGAATTGTGAATGTTCCCATTCATGTCTGGAAGTTCAGTGTCAGAGTTGTGTCTGAACCCTCTGGAAACTACAAATATGTGAATGTTTTGCTTTCTGTTTTCCTTTCTCCTGCAAGTAGGGAAATCTTAACATCCGCACAGCTCTAAAGGGTACTTGCTTGCCCACTTTCCAACATATAAATCAAAGTGTTAATTAGCTATGTTCCTCCTTTTCTCTCTTCCCTGCTCTAGAGTGAGATTGCAGACTGTTTGTGAGCCTTGAAAAACATAGCTTCGCTTCCCCCTTTTCATTGTGATCATTAGTGAAGCTTTTCTTTCCTCTTAAGAGCTCTGTGGCCTCTTACACCAAGTGGAGGCTGCTGACCGGGCTTCCCTATTGATGACGTAGTACAAGGAATGCTTTGAGAGTCAATAAAAACAGCATTTGGCTGGCAGTTTAAATGACATCAGAAATATTAAGAAAGGACCATTTCATGGATGCAGTATTCTTCCCTCTGCTAAGTGGTGTCTCGCCTCTGAAGTGGGAAGGCTTGTCAACATGCTAAGAGAGTGAACGAGGGCACGTAAAGAAGTTATATTGTGATTTGCTGTAATTTTATCCCACGTCTTAACCTTTCAGAGTTTTGCTAGTCAGACAATGCTTTGAATTTGGAAGGTGGAAGTGATGAAGCTGTCAAATTCCACAGCAGAGAAGGATGAGCTAAACAGAATACGAAGACTGTGATTGTGCTCCAAGTAATTAACTTGTACCATGTCAATCTGAGGGGCATCTTCAGTCCTATTATGCTCCACTTTTCTGTCTTCTCATTTCCAGTCTAAAGCTCAGACTTAAGTCTGCTTTCCCATTAGCCTTCACTCCACCCCCTCATTAACCCTTCACCTTCAGGGAGGAAAAAACAAGCAATTTACTCTTTGGTTGCCCTGAAAACATATTTTCTATGCCCCAGAAGGAGCTCATTAGCATTGTGTATACTAGACATTATTTTTTTTCAAGACAGGGAAGCCATTCTGCTTGGACTTGGTCCATTGAGAAGCAAAGAACAAAGCTTTTCGTTCAATAGCCTCTTCATATTTCACTCAAAGCCTTCAGCAATCAGCTAATTCCTTTCCCTTATTGGGACAATCTCCCATTAAATACACAGAGAGGTGAGGCTACAATTAAAAATACCAAGGAGAAAAAGGACAAAGCTATTATTTGTCAGTGAGTTTCAGAGAGAAAATCATGAAGGTACACTTAGAAGTATATGCTGCTGCACATTGGGCCAATTTTCACATGATTCTAGTACAGTAGAGTCTCACTTATCCAACGCTCGCTTATCCAACATTCTGGATTATCCAACACATTTTTGTAGTCAATGTTTTCAATACATCATGATATTTTGGTGCTAAATTCGTAAATACAGTAATTACTACATAGCATTACTGCGTATTGAACTACTTTTTCTGTCAAATTTGTTGTATAACATGATGTTTTGGTGTTTAATTTGTAAAATCGTAACCTAATTTGATGTTTAATAGGCTTTTCCTTAATCCCTCCTTATTATCCAACATTCTGCCAGCCCGTTTATGTTGGATAAGTGAGACTCTACTGTATATAAAATCTATGTTGTAAAACCATACATACAGTCTTCAACGTACATTCCCTTCCCACATGTAGGGCAATGTATGATCAAATGTCTATGCATGCACCTTTGATCATATATATTTTGTCCTTAGAATGAGTCCGTCACCCAAAATTGGTGCAAAGTATGATGGTTGGGTTATGAGAAGTACCCTTTTCAAATATAATACCACAGTACACCGTGCTTAGAAAAGTTATTTTTTGAACTACGGATCCCCCCCAATCTAATAATCAGCTTTCCTTGCCTTCCCAAGCTCTGCACAGGAATGTTTGATCACACAACATAATCCTAAACACAATGAAATGATAGGGGGCATGTTTTGAGTCTCAGGCTTACCACAATGAGGTTTAACTAGCTATTAGTTTCACATCAATGCCCTAACTAAATATTGATATACACATGTCAGTCATTTCATTACTAGGTTTTTTTTGTGTCAGGAGCGACTTGAGAAACTGCAAGTTGCTTCTGGAGTGAGAGAATTGGCTGTCTGCAAGGACGTTGCCCAGGGGACGCCCGGATGTTTTGATGTTTTACCATCCTTGTGGGAGGCTTCTCTCATGTCCCCGCATGGTGCTGGAGCTGATAGAGGGAGCTCATCCACGCTCTCCCCAGGTGGGATTTGAACCTGGCAGCTTGCAGATCAGCAGCCCAACCTTCAAGTCACAAGGCTTTAACCCACTACTCCACCAGGGGAGAGAGAGACCATTGGATCTAGGGTGCCAGCATAGCCTTGCTTTACTTCTTTATCTGAGGATCCTTCCTCACAGCCACATAACCCGGAATATCAAGGCAGAAAATCCCACAATATCTGCTTTGAACTGAATTATCTGAGTCCACACTGCCATATATTCCAGTTCAAAGAGACCGCATCTCCCCCTACGAACCTGCACGTTCTCTGCGCTCGTCGGGGAGGCCCTCCTCTCGCTTCCACCACCTTCGCAGTCGCGGTTGGTGGGGACGAGAGAGAGGGCCTTCTCTGCTGTGGTCCCCCGGCTTTGGAACTCCTTCCCTAGAGAGATCAGGCAGGCCCCCACCCTATTCTCCTTTCGGAAGAGCCTTAAGACCTGGCTCTTCCAAAAAGCCTTTGAGGGTTAATTATTATAGGGTCGATTTTCCTGCCCATCTAATAATAGGTTGCCTGGCCACGATTATTTTGCACTTTATTGATTTTTAAACTGTGAAACTACCTCTACCACACTGAAGTTTTTCCCCTTGGCCCAGCTCCATGTTTTTAGCCCTGTTTTTAACCATTTTATGCCATGCACTGACTTTTATAACTGTTTATTGATGTTATGTTTTTATTGATGCGACATTGTTTTATTGCTGATCTTGTTTTATTGTTTTATTGCTGTTATTGTATTGTTGTCGGGCATGGCCCCATGTAAGCCGCTCCGAGTCCCTCCAGGGAGATGGGGCGGGATATAAAAATAAAGTTATTATTATTATTATTATTATTATTATTATTATTATTATTATTATTATTATTATAAAGCAGAAATTGTGGGCTTTTATTCAGCTGTGTAGAAGGGGCCTGAGTGCTCTTTGAGATCCCAGGAAGCAGCTTCCATTAGTTCTGCTTTGCTTTCATAGCAAACAACTAAGAATACAGGGAATCTCTATATTTTCTAGAGCATTCAAACGTTTAAAATGCAAATTCAGTCATGCAAATTCTGCATCCTGTAACAATAACCATTCCAGCCAATACTTTAAAGGCTGCAATCCTGGGATACTCTGTTAGTCCAAAGACAGTTAACCCATAGCCACATGTAGCAGTTGGTGGTCTGTATAAGGGGCCTTTCAGACCTGTCTTGCTTTTACCCAAGGCATCCAAACAATACTTCTGATAAAAACTGAATCAATGTAGAGAAAACTGGGCTTTCCCAGTTTGCTCTGCATTAATTTGACACCTGGAAAAATCTGGACTTTAAACTAAGGTCCAGATCTTTCCAGGTGCTGGACCTCTGGGGATTGAGTCCCAGACTGCTTCCACAGTCCCAAGAGGTCAATTCTCATAGTCATCCCAGTTCTTTGAGTTGGGGGTGGGGACAGAAACTCGGGAGGAAGCAGGTTCTTTTAACCCGCTTCCTTCCAAGGTTTTGTAATGTCTGGAAGGGCTCTAAAAGTAAACTTCCATTCTGTTGGGGCAAATCACTTCTTCATGCAGAGAGAATCTCTGTGTTTAAGATCCTGGGAATAAACAGTAGTCCCAGTTTCTAAACCTTAGCTCTTAATGGTTTCAAGAATAAATTATATATTGCAACACTTTAAAGAAAACCCTTGTGCTTCAAAGTTCTGTGTACTAGATGCTAGTGAAAAGAAACCTAAGAAAACACCAAGTGGTTAGTCTGTGCCCTTGATCTCTGCCCTCTGTCAAGTGACAGCATTGTCTATGTTTATAAAGACTATATATCCTTATGCTGTGAATAGACTACTAACTTCTATATGACTATCCCAATTTGTTAACACATAATCCAAATATAATTAAAGCAGACAAATAAAATACAATAAGTTATTATTTTCCTCCCAGAAATCTTAGAAATAGTTCTTTAAATATATTATCATTTAAAAAACTCTGGAAGCCTTTGTTCTCATGAAAGAAAACTGCTGTTTCATTTCCCTGAAGCCATCGATAATATGATGCAAGAACATCAGAGGCGATCTAATCCAAGATAGGTGCCATCCCCAAGGGAACTCACTCTCCTTTGTTTTACATTTTCATTGGAAATCTGAAAGATTTTGCATGCAAACGTCTTATTTCATGGACCTGCTTCTCAAATTGAGAGATTCTATCTAGAAGAGCTGCGGAAACAGCTTTTCAATGAAGTGGGTTGCACAGTCTCCTGTTTACAGAATACTGATGCATCATCTGATATGCCTGAAATTGTTAACTTCTATTTCACTAAAGCTGAGAGGATTTCAATGAAACAATGATCTGATCAGGGAAATATTGTTTTAGCATCTTCTTTTTAACATACCTGCCTAACAAGCAGAATTTGGGCTAGTATATATAACTGATTATCACAGCTTTTCATTTGGTTGGGAACATTCTTTCTGCAAAATTATCCATCATGGATAATAGACTCAGATACTGATATTTCCCCAAATGTGATTATCTTATGCCCTTGCCCTCTTTAACCAATTAGATTATAACATTAATTAGAAAACTGCATAAATGTCCAATGGCTAAAGGTTATTTTTCTAAATTAAAACTAGAGAAAAACCTCAATTTTATACTTCAAGAATATATACTTTTAAAGTAATGAAAACTTGACTAACCCTTGTCCACAATGGTGGAGACAAGAAGTGTTTTGAAATACTTGCACACACGCATGCATATACGCTGAAGATAATTTTATACCTGAAACCAAGTTTGTGTACACTGAACCACAGGAAGCAAAGGTGACAGTATTTTAGTCACCCATGTAGACAATTTCCAATTTTGGAGTATTTTGGATTTTGAAATTACGGATAAACGATGCTCATCCAGTGACACTTTGTAATAAATATCATAATAGTGTGAAATGTTTCTGTCAATCAATTTTTGTCTTTTTTCCATATTTTGATCTATTTTCTTCTTCTTTCCTTATCAGTCAGTCAATATTCCTTGCTGTCTTTGCAGGAAGGCTCAGTCTTAACTGGGGCATTGCTATTGTTATCAAAGATAGCAAGGCCACACTGAGGTTTTCATATGTCTTAGACATTCTTGTATTTGACTTTCCACTTTATGTGCTTTCCCTGGAGAATTCATGTACACCTGAAATGCTAAGTTGTGGTAAATTGACTTCCACTGGTGTTTAGGAAAAACCTGCACCCCCCAACTTCCATCACATTAGAGACAATCTAATAGTTGGCCTTGTGTGGTTTTATTTTACATTTTGTTTAAAATTTAATTTTAAATATTTTTTCAGAACCTCTATAATGCTTTTGGAGAACCCTAGCTGCTGATCTAGGGTGCTGGAACCCTTTGGGGTCTAGCAGTAGCCTTGCAATTGAGGGCAATATCATTAGCATATAGGAGTTCTATAACAAAAGTTACCTTACTTTTTGGCTTTTAGCCTGCTGAGATTAAAGGCTTTGACATCTTTCTGATATATGATTTCCACTACCAAAGAACCAACATACAAGCTTATTTCATTCCACATTTAAATTTTAGGTAAAGGTAAAGGTTTTCCCCTGACATTAAATCCAGTCGTGACCAACTCTGGGGGTTGGTGCTCATCTCCATTTCTAAAACAAAGAGCCGGCGTTGTCCATAGACACCTCCAAGGTCATGTGGCTGGCATGACTGCATGGAGCGCCATTACCTTCCTGCCAGAGCGGTACCTATTGATCTACTCACATTTGCATGTTTTTGAACTGCTAGGTTGGCAGGAGCTGGGGCTAACAGCGGGCACTCATTCCGTTCCCGGGATTTGAACCTGGCACCTTTTGGTCTGCAAGTTCAGCAGCTCAGCGCTTTAACACACTGTGCCACCAAGGGCCCCAACTCTTTTAGACTTTTCTTTAATGTCATATTCCAAGCCTTTCATTATCATTATTTCTTTCCTCTGCACCACCTCCAGTTCCTTTATATATTTTTGTCTAAAGATAGCAGATTCCAGAATACTATGAACAAAACTGCAGAAGACTGTGGGGCTACAAAATACATGGACACTCAATGCATTTTGCAATTTCAGTTGTTGGAAGCAAGAAGTGGGGATCTGGGCTCAGCTTTGGCAGCTCCCATTAGTGGTCTTTCATCCTTGTCCTCGGTATGTTCTTTTATTTTTCTGGTAATACACAATATTGGGGGCCTAGCAGCCTAATAGCAATGTATAAATAAACCATGAAAACAAAACATTCATTGATTCAACTTTTAAAAAAGGAGATGCACAAGACTGTTACCATTAGCAGCTGTCATTATGATAAATTAGGGGAATATAGCACAGTCCCAGATACCTGAAACCATGCAAATAGCAAAATATAGGTATTTTGACTATACTTGGGCCAGAAGCTACCATTGCAATGGAGCACTACAGAGATCCAAAAATGCTTTCAGATATGCTCAAAGCACTACACCATGGTGGCTTATCAAAAGGAATAAATCTCCCTCCTTCCCCCACTGAATTGTACATTTTCAATATTTCTGTTTTTCCTTCTCCTGAAGAAAAATCACCTTTCTTTAGGTTTGTGGTAAGGTGTAATAGTTGAAACAAATTCACTTAATTGGACAATTGAGGTTGTCTTCGTCAATGATATTCCTTTACTATACTTAGACAGGGGCCTATAGCCAGAAATTATGAGTTGTCATTGTTTGAGTACAATGGAAGTGGCCAGCTTAAATGAAAAGTAGACAAGGCACAATACTAAAGAGGCTCTGCATCTTCCAGCAGAAAATCAAGATAGGTAATGCCTTGCTTGAAACCAGTTGGGGACTACAAGGGGTTTAAAGTTAATAAATTTAAAATGTGGGTTCTTTTCCATTTGAATGCTGTCCTTGGATGTTGAGCAGTCATGACCTCCCTCCCCATTTCTTTTAAAAGAAAATAACTTATTAAAAATAATTACTCTTTTAGACTTTGTACTCCAAAGTTTTTATGCTTAGTTGTCAGATTCGCCTTATATCATGTCAAGTCAGTATCCAGCTTTCAAATGTAATGATCTACCAGGGCCAGCTGTACTTTGTCATCACATTTCTGGAAATATTCAGATACATTTTGAGGACATCTACTCCCTTCCCCAGCAACTGACTCCTCATTATTGAAACCTAGAGGAAGACAAGGCTGCAATTCTCTACTTCAGTCTCCAAATCCCATTCTGTTTTTTTTTTAAAGACTATGCTATTTGGGTGATTATGAAATTGCAGTGCAAAAAACCTAACTTTTTCCAATCTCAGCTTTAGAACTGGAGATGTCCTTGGCTTGTGGTGCCAGCACTCATTCCTCAATCCAATGCATGGTACAGCTAGGATAAGGAGGTCCATGCCTGGCAAACCTCTGCTAAACCAGATCAACCTAGATTGAGAACAAGCACTCTGTGTTGATGGCAAAGCTATGGAGGTTTATTACAATTAAGACAAATAGGATGGAATACATTTTTAACAAACCCCAAACACAAATTCACAGAAAAATACATGACATTTTATACAGTTCTGAAAGCTATACAGATTTCCTGCACCCTCCTCTAATTGGCTGAAAAAAGAGGCAGGCTAGGATCTTCCAAGGGTTCCCCTGATGTCACAACCTGCAGGGGGAGATTCCCATGGCAGGAAAAAAGACAGCTGGTAGTTGGTGAGCTTGACTGGTTGCAGAGACAACACCAAGAGGGTGCAAACCTGGAGTAAGTGATGCTGTGGATATGCAGATGAGTTTTTGATTCCATGTGAGATAAAGAATGCATGACCCAAGAAACTTCACTTCACTTCACTTTATTTCTTAATTAGTCGCTCTCCACCAGAGTGCTCCGAGCGACTTACAATTTAAAATATCATTCCACAATATAAAAGCATTCAACAGTGACTATTTGGCAAATTAGATCTGATTTACTTAAATGCACAACCAAACAGCCAAGTCTTGAGCGCTTTTACAAAAGGTCGCAACTCCGACATTGCTCTAATATATGGAGGCAATGAGTTCCACAGAATTGGAGTATAGGTTGAAAAGGCTCTACGCCTTGTAGCTTCCAGGTGTACCTCCCTAGGGCCCAGTACGTATAGGAGATTTTCCTGGGAGGATCGAGGTGACTACTGATGGAAAAAAAGAATGAGGCGGTCCCTAAGATATAATGGTCCTTGGCCATTTCGAGCTCTAAATGTCAGGATCAGTATCTTGTAAGAGATCCGATGTTCTACTGGTAGCCAATGCAGTTGTTTCAGAATCGGTGTAATATGGGATCTTATAGATGATCCCTCTAGCAGCCTGGCCACTGCATTTTGGACCATTCGGATCTTCTGGGTTTTTATCTTCGGAAGGCCGGCGTATAAAGCGTTACAATAATCCAACCTAGTGGTGACTGTTGCATGGATTACCATTGCCAATGCTTCTGTCGAAAGGTAGGATGCCAATTTCCTTGCCTGGCGAAGATTAAAAAAAAAAGGCCTGCTTACTTATGGCAGTGATCTGGGCCTCCATCATCAACGATGAGTCCAACACAACTCCAAGGCTTTTAACAGTAGCAGACGGAACCAGAACTTCCCCATCGAGATCAGGCAGTGACTGGATTAATTCTGGTGGCTGGCCGGGCCAGAGTATCTCAGTTTTTGCAGTTTCTCAAGTCGCTCCTGACACACAACAAAATGTACTTTAACTGCATTGAATTGCATTATACAAGTCTACACTGACCATAGAGACCTGGAAGCAGTGCTATGCATATGGAACAAATTATTCGCCATAGGACAAGAGGTTTACTCTGCTGATAGGGGTGGAAGCGGAGTTGCAGACAGAACAAATTTGCACATTCCTCAATGCACATTATACATTGTGTATCATTCATTGCACACTACACAGTGGCACTCAGTCACTAACATGTTGTCTAATGTTACTATGCTGCATGAGGTTCTGCTGGTATGCCTTATCTCTACATGTGGATATTTATTATGCTATGGAATGTTGCATAGTAACTACCTGACTAACCGCCAGTTCACTCCCTTTTGGAAGATTTTTTCATCGGATTTGGACCCCTGAAGCTTTCATACATTGGGACTGATATCAGACCAAGATAATTTCCATTTGCTCCTTTTCTATTGTATTTTTCATTGCATTGTATTGAGCTTTGGTGTTACTACTGTACATGCTATAGGGTCATTATAGTTCTCCTACTGCACAGACTAGATTGTGTTTGTTGACATATTTTACAAGTATTCTGTTTCTATACTGCAATCTGCTCTGAGTCCCCTCAGGGAGAAGGGCGGAATATAAATAAATTATAATTAATATTATTATTATTGCCATTTCTCTTATATCAGTTGGAGGAATGTTGGATTACAGTTTTAGTATGGCATATGCTTATGTTGATTACATTTCACTTCATCACCTTCAAATGTTGTACTATAAATAAATGACTTAGTTTTTAAGGTGCTATAAGACTCTCCATTGTTAATAAGAACGATAGTCCCTCTGAATATGTACAGAATATATTCCTCTCTCTATAGGATGTCCACAAGTCTGCTTTATTATATGTATTACTAGCTGTGCCCGGCCACGCGTTGCTGTGGCGAAGTGTAGTGGTATGGGAAATAAAGTATTGAGGAATTGGTGGTAGTTAAGGTAAAGGGTAAAGGTTTTCCCCTGACATTAAGTCCATTATAAATGGGTTATATAGCTGTGTAGAAGGGCCTTGAGTCTACACTGCCATATAATCCAGTTAAAATAAGATAATTTGTGGAAGAGGCCTAAGTGAGGCCTAACTCTGCCTGTCCCCTGGACTGAGTGGGTTGCTAGGAGACCAAGTGGGCGGAGCTTAGCCTTCTAACTGGCAGCAATTGGATAAAAACAATTATTCCTCTCCCTCTAATTAGGACTTTATTTTTCTTTTCTTTTTGTTGTATGAATGTAGAGGCATGGATGAGGGGTTGTGCTGCCAAGTTTAGTGTTTCTGGGATGTGTAGTTTTGTTGTTTTGTCCTAGGCCGAAATTTCTTTACCCTTTTATATGTATAGATTGGCAGAAAAACCAATATAGAATGTACATAACGGATTTCTAAAATGATGAGGATTATGATAGAGCCTGGCTCACATTCCCCATATATTTAAAATAAGAGATAAAACTTTGATGCCAGAAATCATGATCTTTCAAATATGCCTTAAATCCTATTGCTTCCTATTTGGAAATTAAGTGCAGACACAAATAAGTATAAGACAAGATGAGGACTGTGCAGATGATCTGAGATTATAAAAGAGATATAAAAGGGACAAGCAAAAATTCACAGAGATCACTTTTGAGGTGGTGCTGGAAATCTGAATCTGGAATGTGTAAGGCAGGAAGAGAAGTTTTATTGTATTCCAAACATAAATTATATATTAATCATGGCTGGAAGGGTGAATGGTGTAGGAAACTATAACTTGGGGAGGACAAAAAAGAAAGATGATTTCAATTGAAGCGTATTTATTAAATCATAATTCAAAACAGAATTTGGGTGGGAATCTACAGCTGGAAGTGATAGGGAAAAGGTTTCCTAAAAACCTCTGAATGTACGAATTAGAAAGCAGTCTATGCTTATTTAGACATACATTATTCTATTGCATTGTACTGATCAGACATTTCAAGAAAGCAGAGCAAAAGAATTACATTGAATTAATTTCTTTATACTATCTAATTAACCCTTTTGCTATACATGTACAATAAAAGCTGTCATAATTTGAACAAATTAATGAGGTACATTTTTATTAGGATTAAAGCCAGTGTGGAGAGCCAATGTGATGTAATGGTTACTGTGTTGGCTATGGGAAGAATAAACAATTTATTCTAGTTTTTCCTTACTATGGGAAGCATTTAAAAATAGTGTGGTTTTTGAAGACATTCATATAGAATTCCTTCTTCATGTCATTTTCCAAGTCATCAAATATCCTCTCCATCCTGGAATAGCGGCATGGGATTTGGGAGAGCCAAGCTTCCGTCTGCAATAAATCATGGAATTCACTGGGTAACCTTGGACCTTTTTCTGTCTAACTTTCCCCACAAAGTATATGTTTGTGGATCATGTGAATTATTATGTTGTATTGTGTTAAATGCTTTTAATTGTTTTAATTGTATTTTATAACTCTATTTTAAATGTTTTCTGTACACTGTTTTTAAAGGCATTGAATTGTAGCCTATGTTGTACAGCTGCCTTGAGTCCCCTTTGAGGTTGAGAAAGACAGGGTAGAAGTGCCATAAACAAACAAACAAACAAACAAATGTAGCCACTCTCCCTTTCTAAATTTTTTAATTGAATTCTATAATCATAATCATAACAGTAATACTTCCCTTTCTTTAACATTTTTAACATTTGTCTTCCAAATCTTCCTATATTTTTTCCCTCCCTCTTTCCCTCTCCCTTCCTTCTCAAACACAGTATATTACTACTAATCTTGCAGGTCCAGTCACTGGTAAAGTCTCTGTATTTTTTTTCTTTGCTGTAATAGCCACTCCCCTTTTTAATGTGAGAAATCCTGTGTTTTAGGTACTGTGTAGATGAGCCCCTAACTGAGTGCAAACTGTTTTCTCATTTTGAACGAAACTTGCAGTAACTGATGTCAACTGAAGACAAAGAGGGAAAGTGGGAAGAGGAGAAAAAATGAGGACATTTTAAAAGCAGCTTAAAAAGTGGAATGACGAAGGATGAATCTAGACTGTATCTACCAAATCAGAAAACTTGGAAAGCATGGATTAAACAAGAGAAAATGCACCCTGAAAATGTAGCACATCCCTGTTAGCTTACCATTTTACATTGTCCAGTTATTTTTAAAAAGTAAAATAGATGAAGATGTTAGGCCAGCATGGAATAATAATAATAATAATAATAATAATAATAATAATAATAATAACTTTATTCTTATACCCCGCCCCATCTCCCCAAAGGGACTCGGGGCGGCTTACATGGGGCCTTGCCCAGACACAACAATATAAAAGCAGAAGCAAAACAATAAAGCAAATTACTCAACAATAAAACATCAACATCGATAAAAACAGTCATAAAAGGTCAACATGCAAAATAAAATGTTAAAACAAGAGATGAATTCACGGATCTGAGCCAAAGTGCAAAATATGTCAAAGTCAGGGAGAGGTAGTTACACAGCTGACATAGTGAATAAAGTGCTAAATATAATTCTGAGAAGTCAATGCTTATTCATTTTTCCCTTTGCTGCTGCTGGTGCTTGTTTTAGAAGTTCATTAGATAAATGTAAACAAGTTTTTTTTTTAAAAAAACTCAGATTTTAATTCTATATATATATATATATATATATATATATATATATATATATATATATATTCTCTATCTAGAAGTCACCTTGATGCTTGTTTTTCCATGTTTTCTGAGCATTAAACATTCTCGATCTGTCCTGTAGTATCACACTGCAATACAACACTGATAGAGTGTTGCATTGCAATGTAGTCTTTCTGGAAAGTTTTCTTGTCAATATCTTCTCCTCAAGAAGACTATATTTTTGGGATGAGCTTCCAAGAAAGCCTTGAATTCTGCTAAATACATTTTTTTTTGAAAACTGATTAATGTCAAGCATAATGATAACATTTTGGATTATATTGATTATTGTCCCTTGAGTTATGCTTTGATATTTTTCTCAGTGGGTGAGTTTTAATGTGGCATGCTACAGGCAGGTTCCTGTGACATATATTATTTCTTATGAAACTTCTCTTACTGATACTATGCATGGGAAAAAAAGCAAAAGACTGTGCTTAGATAAGAACTTAATGTTCTTTGGCGTTTAAATGATAGCCCCGGCAACTGAAGCAGGCAGAAAGAAACAAATCAAGAAAGTTTCCATACTGGAGTTTGTCTATATTCCAGCATCACAGGTGAATAGGTTGCCTCTGGCTGGAATACATATGAAGAAGAATCTTTTCAAGTTGATGTTTTCAAGATGTTCAGCATGATAATATGGCCTGAATGTCCCTTATGTACGATTTTCGCCCCTCGGCTCCTTTGTATCTTTTGTTAATAAAAGTGAAAATTCAACAGGGAAAGCTATACCTTTCCCTTGAAACTAATGTTTACCTTTTGAGATGTTTTGCCATTAAACGGAGAGCTCAAGTGAACACATTTATTTCCCTTAAGGCTCATACACATAAATAGCTCCCCGTTTTCCTTTCCTTACATCTGATGAAAAAGGGAGTTCTTTCCAATCTGAAGGATAAACCATGGCCCATATTCTGCACAGCAGCTTCTGAAATGCCACATCTTCTAAAACGTCTGCCCTTTAAAAAAAGAATACCTAGTGGTTCAATTTTCTGCAAAATACATATTTGTGCAGAGCTTGGAAGTAGCGAAATAGAGGTAATGTAGATGCTTATGACAGGATTCCAGCACTGCAGGTTTAAGTAACTTCATTTCAATAGAGGTCCTCCTGATCAGTTGTAAAGCCGAACAGGGTATAAGGTTACTGGACAAAATGGAAAATATGTAAGGTAGGTATGCATAAGCCTGGCCTGTGACTAGGGCATTTTGAGAGCTATAGTCCAGGGAAGTAACATTCCCAGGATCTGGAAAAGGTTAAGGAGTGAAGGATGTCCCCAAGTGCAAAGAGTATGTGATTACCATGTGGTGCAGCCAGGTGTTCCCCTGGCCTACAAGAGCATAATTTGACACTGTCAGATTATTTTGCTGTATGATGGATTTTGTCACGGCAATGGAGCTAGAAAGAGCATCTAAAGGGGCAACCAGGTGACATATACTGGAGGCTGCTGAGCATCTGCAACCCAAATTGGCTCAATCTCATGCCAAGGTAGATGCTGTGGGGGTGGATCCAAATGCAAAGAGTTTACAACTTAGCAGCATCAGAAAAGAATCCAAGGCAGTAAACCAGCATGTTAATCATCACAGTGGAGATCTATTCTTCAAGACTAATAGTTCAGAACCTCTTTGATGTATGGTTTGAATATATTAGAAGGACAATGTGCCTGAAGCACCTCCCCTCATGTCGATCTCTGCAGCCAAATTTAATTAGGAATCAGGCTGGAGAAAAAGAACAAATGACCCCCTATGATGCACATAGATTTGTGCTTAATTCTGCCAATAATTTGAGTAGAATTTTAATCAGCTTCACATAGTGGTTGGTTCTAATATGCAACAGCCTTGTGGTAGCTTTCATCCCTCATATAGGATTTTAATTATTCATCTGTATGCAAAACATATTTACAGTTCAATATATCCTAATTTTCCCCAGAAGATAATTACGTAAGTTTGAATGGGTGTTACTTCTTAGGAGATATGCTTAAGAGTGCTCTCTAAATCAGTGTGGTCCAACCTTTAGTTACACGAGGGCCAATAAAACTTTAGTATAGGAATGTGAGAGTCAGAGACATTTCAGAAAGAAAACAAAAAAACTCAAACAAAACAAAACAAAAACAAAAACATTTCCACTCTTGATTGTATTGATACCTCTTTCCAGATCATGATGTCATAGTGAGATAAAAGCTTGACCAAATTGTCAATCCTATCAATTGAAATATCACCCTGAACATTCAGGAATTCTTTACATGCAATGACTCTCCATTTTATTGCTTCTCCTGCCCTCATAGAGAGGGTCATGTACTGCCAAACCAAATTTCATAAGAAAATGATCTGACGACCCCACCAGGAGCATTAAGCTGGTCTAATGTATGTTCTGCTATATATATGCTGATGCAGTAAACTACACCTAGAGTTTCTATGGAAGTCATGAAATCCTAAGCTAACCCCATCAGGAAAACCTTCATTTTTAAGTTGTTTCCCTCAAAACATAGTGCTTTGGAAAACTCGGAGAAGGAGATGGTTTGCACTTCCAATTAATGTATTTATATGCCTAGTTCTAGGGGCCTCATATACAGTATATAAATGTATATTGTGAAATACACATTTTTAACATTAAAATCAGAATGTACATGGCGGTCAGCTGGTGACAATGGGGAGGGGGAAAGCCCGCTCATAGAGAGGAGTGGAGAGAGCATAGAGGCAACTTTATAAAGCATGAGACCCACATGAAAGTGCCATACATTCCTTCATTGATAAATCACAAATTTCCTGAGCTATCTTATATTATTCATATTTTGTCAACAATGTCATAGCAACTTCTTCCTCAGTACTTCAGCTGACCTTTTGTTCTTTTATTTTTTCTCTTTCATGAATGCCATTTCCTTTGGAAGTTTATTTAGATGCCTTTCAGGCTTCCTTCACATGAATAGTTCACTTTTTGAATAATTAGAATTATATGTCACAGGGAAGGGGGATCAGGATTTTAGAGATGTTTAGATGAGCCATGGCCAAAAAAAGACTGGAAACCACTGATTTAGACCAATAACTGTGTGGTCACCAAGCCTTTTTGTCTTTTTTTCTACTTTGCGGAAAATAGCAGAAACTTCTGCATCCAAGCACTAATCTTTATCTATCTTTCCTCAGTGGAGTCTTATTCCCATCTTCAGATCAACTCTCAGGTATGAGTAGCAGTTTTAGTGTGGATAAAGACCACAAATTTTAACTCTTTATAATGGATATATAATTACAAAAAAAATACAAATTACAAATTAAAAATTACAAATTTTAACTCTTTATAATGGATATATAATAACAACATTGGCAAGTATCCTTTCTCACAAACACAGCTGATTAGCAATCTGAGAAAAGGGAGGAATGGGAAAATCCATTGGGGACAAATGTGTGGCTAAATTCAGTGTCTGTTAAATTCCTGAGTAATTGAATAGCCACTCAGGTACGTTTGATGTGACATTTTTTCTTTGGATGCACTTTTCTCAATATATTCCTTCCTTCATTTTCTTTCTTACCAAACAGAATTGTTAGATCAGTTCTTCCAATTATTTCGGCTCAGCTGTATTTAATTAAATGTTCCTCTCATAGCGTCCTGTGATGTGTAAAGTACACGGCAATGAATGCCACTGAAGTAAAAGTGGTAATAAATATACTCATAGTATTTTGGTGTCTGAGTCGGTGCTTTGTAAAGTGCACTCTCCAAGTGAAAAGGATTACATAAAATCAACTTCTCTTCCTTTCTGTCAGTCGTCGGGAACAAAGGGGAAAAATCAACTGGGGGCAATCTAGTAGCATCCATACTGATTCCAGATGTTCTTCAAAAAGGTGCTATTTATGAGAGGATGTTTATGGGAGGATATTATTGGGAACAGTGCCTCAAGGATTATGCAAGCTTTATGTGTTCGTTGGGTGGATGTGCACTCTTGCACCTTTTTCCTGACAGTGTGAGATTTCTATAAATGCTAAAGTAGAAAAAGTAGAAAAACAAAATCCACAATTCATCAACAGCATAATGAATTCCATTTGTTAAAATTGTTTCCAAAGCAAGTAACTAATTTGACCCACTTCAGAAAGATCAGAAAGACTCTTTAGGCAAAAATCTCTCCCCACTGATGTGTTAAATTATGACCCGATTAATAAATTTCATAGTTAAAAATTCCTTGTTGGTAGTAGTTAGCATGAAAGAAAGAAAGAAGAAAGAGAGAAAGAGAGAAAGAAAGAAAGAAAGAAAGAAAGAAAGAGGAATTGCAGAAGGAGAAAGAGTCAGCCATCCTTGAGTCAGTGATACTCCTTTTAAAAAGATAATCCCTGAAGAGCTAAAGAAACAATATACATTTGAAATCTGAACAGTCGGGGGGGGGGGGGGGGGAGTAGAATAGAATCAATGCATTGTGAGAATTCAGAATCCAGATTTTTAAGAGTGAAAGTTCAAATCAGAAAAAGGAAAAGAAATGGCATATTAACAATAAAGACATTTTTTTTCATGTCAGGAGCAACCGGAGTTGCTTCTGGAGTGAGAGAATTGGCCGTCTGCAAGGACGTTGCCCAGGGGGCGGCTGGATGTTTTGGGGTTTTTTTATGTTTTACCATCCTTGTGGGAGGCTTCTCTCATGTCCCCGCATGGAGCTGGAGCTGATAGAGGGAGCTCATCTGCGCTCTCCCCGGGTGGGATTCGAACCTGGCAGCTTTCAGGTCAGCAACCCAACCTTCAAGTCACAAGGCTTTTATCCCCTAGGCCACCGGGGCTCCGGTGAAAAAATATATTATGAGAAATGTGTAAAATGCAAGGCTTCTCAATGGAATTAGTTTTTGTTTGCTTTCTGTTTGTTACTGTTTTTGTTGTATCTAGAAATTTAAGGGATTTGGTGTTTTTTCTTTTGTGCAATTCTATTAAAGTTGCAATTAGTATTCATCAAAATATCATTTGAAACCCTCATTGTGAGTGTATTTTCAGCTCAGATCACTTTACCATAACTGATATTTTGTGTTGTGTTTAAGTCTTTTGAATGAAACTGCTTCAAAGAAAGTGCAGTTCCTAGTATTCTATAGGAGAAGCCACAGCAGTTCAAGTGTTCTGCTTTGGACATGTCATGAGATGATATGACCTCCTGGAAAAGATGATCACGCTGGGCAAAGTGGAGTAGGAAAACATGGAGATTGAATTAAGGAAGCCTAGCACTGAGTATGCAAAACCTGGGGTGGACAATTTGTGACCAGGACTCATAGAGGTCTTTCATTCATAGGACCACCAAAAGTCCAAGTCAGATTGATGGCAAATAACAGCAATAATAACTGCTCATAATTATACAAAATTTGCATGTAATCCCAAGACCACTCGTTTATGGGAAAGTCCCACCAAGTTCAGTGGGATTTACTTTTGAATGGAGGAATATAATAAATTGCTATATAACATTTATATAAACAATTATCACTGAACTCGAAAGGGGCTACATCCATGAAGCTGCACAGATGTTCTATTCTATGTGTTGAGTAATTAGTCAATTTGGTAAGAACATTCTCCTGCACTATGCTATAAATGTCAAAATAGAGTGTTTCCTTTTACGGTTTTGACTACTTCTGGGTGTCAGTATAAAGTTTTTGCAAGACCATTTCTCCTACTTGTGATATTCAGGTCTGGGTCATCCCGTTTTATTAATAAAAAATAAATAAAAAGACTAAAGGAGATATTAAAGGAGATATGAAAGATGACTTCATCATTAAAACGTAATTCAAATTCCATGTAACCTTAGCAAAGATCCAAAAAGTTACTTTTTGGATTACAATTCCTAGAATATCTCAGTTGCCATAGCCATTCTCATTGTTGTTTTTCTTAACAGGAACTCGGAAGAATATGCTTTCCTAACTTACAGACAAGGCAAGCCATATGGTAGAACCGGCACAATGGATTTTCATCAGAATCTCAGAAAGCAGAATCTCACTTATTTTCAAAATGGTAGATATACATATGGATGTAGAGAATATACATCCTAGCATAATTCAGTTTCCCATCTACCAATGACTGCAATTCCTATGCATGGAATTCTAATAGGATAGCCCTGGCACCATAACTGTACAATTCATTTTTTTTATATATTCAGCTATAAGCTGTATTCAGAGGTTACATCCAATACTTGAATCCTAAGTGGAGGATGACTATCTCTGTTGATGGAATAAGTGGAGTCACGCTTCTTTACTGCTTTTTGGAATGCTCATAGGACTCTATTCAGATTACCAATATAATTTAGGCTGTTGCAGCATTTCTCCAGACATTTCCATTTCACTTAGGTAATCTTGTTTAAATCACTTTCAAAATCTAGATCTATATACTGTCATATATTTTAAAATAACAGATTTACTTGACCACTTTTTCCAAAACAATGTTATAAAATAGATTTAAGATACTATTTAAAATAGATTAAAAGCCATTTTAAAGATGAAAATCTATGTAGACTTATATATGGTGGCCACTCAGCAAGATGGAAATGACCTGAATTTTCTTGGGTTGGAGTCCCACAGTTGTCTAAAACAGATAAAACTGTTCTGTCACGCGCTGGGCCTGTGACTGACTGTCTGTTATATAGGACATACGCTTTACGCCCAGCGGGAAGCCAGGGGCCTAAAGAAGGGTCGTTGAGGAATTTTCCTGAAAAGATGGCCTTGAAGTCTTTAAAGAAATAACCAAGTCTTTATTGACGAACAAATAATAAATCTTCAAGGAGTCTTGTCCCACAGGACAGGCGATAGGCTTTTGAATAACGGTGAAAACCCTCTTATAACCCCTCCCAGGCTATCTATTATCTGGGCCTAGCTGGTCTGGGACCCACTGCCAACTCCCAAGTGCGTCTGGTTGTTGAGTGGACCTACCAGCTGAGGCTTTCAGATGTTTCTGTGCTGTTGTTCTGTATCCTGGGACGGTCAATATCCCTGGTATACTTTAACCTTGGTGCTCTTTATCCACGGTGGTCTTGAAATAGGAAGCCTTTTACGGGACGAGCTGGTCTATGTCCTACAGCTGAACTTCCCAAGAGAGACTAACTTAAAAATGGCTCCTTCCCTCCCAGAGCCCTGAACAGGGGGCGGTACCAAACTTAATGGCGATTGACAGGTGGCCTGTCCTATGGCTGCAAACATTTGCAGCAAGAAAGTAAAATAGAAGGTTCTGGTACAGCTGTACCAGCACAAAACTGTCTCTTTAAAGTTTCTGAACTTTTGCTTTTGTGTTAGATATAATATTACATATGTACTCTAATACATATATATCATAAATATAATACACCAACCCCTTCCCCTCCACATCACAATACATCACATGCAGTAGAAAAAATAAAATCTTTGGCCCAAACTATACTTTACTTAGAAGATTTGTAATTATAGCTCATAAACTTTGATTCTTACAAAAATTGCTTATTGAGGGCTGCATCATTGTTTGGGAAGAGCAATACTTGGACAGAGGATATGTTCCCTGATCATCATTAAACAACACTTGTTAGTACCATAGTGCCTCCTGTGGAAGGGGAATTAGGATCGGAAATATTGTAGGGATGTGGGATCAAATAGTTCAACAACATCTGCCTGTGGTACTGGTACTTCTGTCAGTTTCAAAGATTGTTATTGCTTCTTTTAGGGAGAGATCGACAGTTTGATAGATCCAGTCACCATTCTCCTACATAGTGTATCGTTTGTCCTTTAATTGTGTAATAGAAAAATAAAAGCATTAGACTCTTAAAACAGCTACATATTGATTTATTCAATGTTATTCCTTCAAGTAGGAATGGAGTGTGCGAGTACCTTCCTTAACTGGGAAGCAATTAAATCTTCCAATGTGTCGATGAAGCACTGAGCCTGTTGGTTTCCTATTTCTTAATGCACTGCTTACAAGTCAAAGAACTTTGGGAAATTTCAAAGGCATTCCTGTCTGGGCTTTTCACACATTGAGACAATTTCTTAGAAACATTAAAAGCTCCAGCAAACAGCACTCAATCACTGATTATTAAATGTCATTGGAAAATCCACAGATTGAGGATGATGGAAACTTCAAGCTAGAAAGTGAATTTCTAGTTAATTATGATCTTAGAGTTAATAAAATCATCCGATGGCAGATTTAAAGGTACTTGTTAGGATCTGGAAACTGTTTGTGCATAACACAAATCACGTTAGCTCTAGATCCTGGCTGTTCCTTTAATAGGATTAATAGGATGTGAGTGAATGGGGCTGGGGGGGGGGGTGTTGAAATCATCTGGGACATAACTACTTAAAGGAAAAGGGTGAGGGATTTATATCTATGGAACAATAAGCAAAATTTGGGGAATAACAGATTAACCTTGTGAAGAAAAGAAAGTTTACAGTGACTTTCAGTGAGGCTAGGCTATTAACTGTGTTACAAAATGATGAGTCAGCATGCATTCAATTGACATATTGAATATTTTAAGATATTGTGGGTTCTGAGGCTTTTTTTGCTTATATGTATCTCTAGTTTGCTACCCAAACTGTAACTGGTGTGTCCACTTCTCTGTGAAAACCGCTCAGAGCTTTCTATAAATGTGCATGAGAAATGTAAATATGATTACTTCAGCAGTACATCCATAACAGTCCTTTTTAATTTGTTTTATCAGAAGGGGCTTCTTGGGAAAAAGACTGGAAACGAAGCAAGTGAGTTAGATTCAGGTTGCAAATTTCTTGTAAATAAGCCTTTCATTGGTAGGAATGTGCACTGGAAAACTAAGTGCTGTTGTGCTCAGTTTGGGCAGTTTAGCTTGAACCTAGTGAATGAGTGATTAGGCACTTTCAGGAAACAGTGCTAAATGTCTGGGAAACATTTTTTTCCTGATGGCACAGAATTCAACCTTCAGAATGTGATAACTCTCAGAAGTGGAGGGAAGAGGACTTTAGTTGTCCCTCAGAGAGATCAAGTGAACAGTTTTGAATTCTTTGAAGGTTAAAAATCACCTTGGTATCAGTGATAGTGTTGGAATCACAGACGCCTTAAAGGGCCAGACTTAAAAGTGACTTCAAAACAGAATTTATTAAAACAAAAGAAAAGGGATGCAATGATACTAAAATGCAGTTTTGCTAGTCAAAAGTCAAAAAACCAAACCAGACCTGGTTCAAAAGGTAAACAGAAATATAATCCAGATTAACTGGATGCAAAGAGCAACAAGTCCAACAAAGCGCTCTGAGGTAAAACAAAAAGGTACAGTACACAAATGGTTAACAAAAGGAGTCGTAGGAAGAGAAGCGTCGTCAGCCGAAGTCCAAGGTCGAAGCGGGAGAAATCCAAAACAGCGTCGCTCCAGTGTCCGCAGAAGCAGCGTCTTTAGCCAAACCAGTCCAGGTCCAGAGAGAGAGAAGTCCAAACTGCAGATTTAAATCCAACGCTGAACACGAAACAGGCAACAGCAAGTCTACAAGAATCTTTACCAATACACAGCACCCAGCACATGAACGCACATCAACACCTTGCCTTCTGCAAAGACCCCTCACCCCTGAACCCACTTTTATCTACACATCATCATCAGAAGATGAACTGACCACCGCCCCATCACTACCCCCCGCAGCTGCTCCCAGCTCTTCACGTGAATTCCTTTGACTTTCCCTCCAATTCCTCCATCTCCTGTCAAGACTTAGATTCCCCCAAGACTCAATTGGATCCCCTGATTGCCAGTCTTCTCCCCCAGAGAACCCCATAAAGGTATCACTAGTTGTTGGCGCCTCACAAATAGCTTGCATTTCTCTTATCTTAGTCCAGTCCATGGTGTCTCCTTCTTCTCCTTCACTCATTGACCCATCGTCCCCAGAGAATCCCTCAAATGATTCCTCATCTGTAGGTGCTGTAAGTATGTCCCGGATCCTCTTTCCCTGCTGCTCATCATCAGATTCCTGCTCCTGAGTAACCCTTTTCCCCCTTCTGGCACCCATACTACTGTTTGTAACGTTACTCACAGGATCTACTACAACAGATAGTATGCTGTCTGCAGCAAGAATCTCAGTTTGATTTAAACATGTTCTTATATGTTTGCTTGTAAATAATATATATACTGGAAATATTGCAGCTTGACAAAGGCCAGACGATTCTGATGAGGATCATGGATTTAAAAATGAAGTGTCTGAGAGTATTCAGGCCAGTCTGAGACAGTTCAACCTGACCTCGAATCAGTAGATGTTGTGCATACTGAGGAAAGTGAAACTGAACTTTCCCTGGAGAATAGGCCTTTGGAAGACACAGAGGGCGCAGAGGTATCAAGGGAATGTTGATTAGAACTCAGGACTCAAGGGTGAAAAGCAGGCAATTAAGACATTCCCAGAGAATTAGAGAAAAGAGTTTCAGGTCCAGATGTGGCAAGGATGATGTCATGAGTGCCTTGGTGGGTTTAAATTAGGTGTGTGATTCTCAGCAATTCAGAGAAGCCAACATTGCTGTGGGGAAACAGTCTTCTGTTCATGTTACCAAGTTTTCAAGTCTTTGGTTCTTGTATGTCAAGATTCTTGTTTCCTGTTCATGTTCATGCCTTTGCTTTTGTACCTTGGAAGAGTTTTTGTCTGGATTAAGTTTCCTGTGTTCATGTTCCTGCATTTTACCTTGGATTCTTGTTATGTTCTTGGATTTCTAGTTCCTGTGAAGTTTCCATGGATTTCTTAGAGACTTTTATTGTACTCTGATTACTTTTGTATATTGCTGTTTATATCCTGACTGCTACTTTTGGATATAACCCTTTCACCCCTTTTATTATTCTTTAGTCAATATACTCTTTACTATTAGACTATTAGCCTCTGGTGTGGTGCTGGGTGAAGAGGTGCCCCAGGGCTAGGGTGCAACAGGAAAGAAGAACTAGGCAAACAAATTATGTAGCATTGCTTGTGGTGTTCTCACTACTTGAAGAAGTGGAAAACACACAATAGTACACTGCATATTTAGTCAGTGACTCTTATTTATTTATTTATTTATTTAAAGATGCTTAGAAGCCACCTATCAGAGAACTCCTATAGGCAGTGTATAAAATTCCTTAAATATTGGAATCAATCAGCACTCCATACTAATTCTGAAGCAGCCGCACGCAACGTTCATCCTGCACAACATGCAGAAAAAACGTTATTCAGTTCTTGAATGGTAAATATATTTAATAAGTCAAATTAAAACAAAATATTTGTATTATGCAAAAGAATAGTGGAAAAGCACAGTTGAGAGATGCAAACTATGGTATAAAATAAAATCACATTACAAGGCTCTCACATATTGCGATATTCTAACATTAAAACAATATGGAATAAAATAAGAAAAATTATTGCTTGCAAATTTTGATAAATGCAGACTAAATACCTAAATATAAGTCCATTGTAAATTGCATTGATATACAAATTATATAATGCCAGTACTGAAAGATATCTTTTAGCAGTCTACAGCAGGGATTCTTAAACTTTTCCACTTACGACCCCTTTCCACCAGTGAAATTGTTTTGTGACCCCAGGTATATAAAATACTTATAAAACCAAACATTTACTAATAATAAATCAGCAATTGCAAGGCTTGCTAACTGGCTGATTTTCTTTTTTGTGGAATACAGCTGAAGCATTTTCTGCAGAATCCACTGTAACCGCTCCACATTGTTCAAACATATTTGTGCAAATGAGTGGTGTTTAGAAACCTTTTATTATTGCCAAAATTTTCATGGCCCCAACATGGAGCAAAGGGGACCCCATTTGGGGTCAGGAGCCACAGTTTAAGAAGAAGTGCTCTAGAGGTTATGGAAGATCCTAGAAGATTTTGGAAGTTGTAGAGGTTATGGAAGACTATGTGTTAAATGTCAAGATCTGGGTAGATAGTTGAAAATAATATATTACTAAATACCAAAGACATTTATGATACCAGATTTATTCCTGTAATTATTTGTTCCCAGACTAAGACAACTATGGGGCACGTCCAAAACATATGGGTTGGAGAAACAGTAACAGTATTACACCATCAACTATTAGCCATTTTACATAAGACTTTATTTAAAACACTTTGTGACCAATATACATTGCAGACTATTGATTGGTCAAGATTCAGCAGTCCAATTTCCTATTCCATTCCTGTTCGTAATCTTGCATATCATATTTTTGAGGATAAAAAATGTATGTGTGTGTATGTGTGTGTAGTTGGCTTAGGTCCTCAATTAGCCTCAATGATTGGTTCTAAAATTAAAAGAGCTTTGGAAGCATACAAAGCTGCAGGGACAATTTTAGATTACAGTAAGTGTTATATCTGCAAATATTGACATTTAGCTTCTGAAGGTAAACTGATCTTGCAAAACTGAAAAAGATCAAAACTCACCATCAGCATCTTATTGTTTGAAATTGAAATCCTGCTTTCTGCCCACGTCTTCCACAGATATCATCCCCCCATCTTTAAACTATGATTCCCCATAGAGTCAGTTCAGCTCGCATATGGATTAAACTGTAATTGGTGTGATAATATTTGCAGCACAGTTCTAACTGTGAACATTATAGGCAATACTCGATCTATTATAACAAATGAAGAACCTAATGTGATCCATTTAGGTAAAGGGGCCAAAGAGAGGTTTTTCACACTGACTGCAATGGGTTACCATCATTATTCTTATATAGACCAGTTAACTGAAAACCAACCCTATTAATCAGTTTCATCAAGTGGGGATCGACTATTGAGACTTTCAGATAACTACCATAAAGCAATCTTCATAAAGAACATTTTTAAACTTCTAAGCAGCATGCACAAAGCCATAGAAACTTGTCTAATAGCACATACAAGGAGTTTCTAAGGGTAGGTTAAATATGAATGGGGAAAGTGAACAACTTTATCCGGCACATTATCTATTTTTAGAAAATTGTACTAAACAAAAATAAAATTGTAGGATGTCTATGTGCTTTAAAAGATGCTAATCTTCCCAGTAATAGTAGCTGTAATTTGGTCGGCTCATTTATCTTTTTGTATGTGTATATTGATATATTATTTTATAGTTTCTATAGATCAATTCGATAATTTTTTGTCTAAATTATTTCTAAATTTTTAAATCGATAAAAACTGATTGAAAAGTTGGATTTTCTTTCAACTGTATAAATTTGGAATTCTTTTAAAATTGTATCACTTTCCCTATGCATTTTAGTGGATTAGACAGAAATAGCAAATAAATTTATCTTATGGTCTGTGCCAACATATTATCTATATAGATGGAGGACATTGTGTATTCTGCTGGTTTTTGCTGATTTTACAAATAATCAGTACCGAGGGGCAATGATTTTTTTTTAATTGCTGGTCACTTGTTAGGAACTGCCACTTGTCCATTTTGTGAGGTTTCATGAGACACTGCCTGGAGACTCTTAAGCATATGTTTGTAATAATAAAGGCTAGACTCCCCTCCCTCCTTCTCCTTGAAAAAGAAAACTTTCAGGAACCACATTCTGGACTTCTGATTATGTGGAAATACAAAACTGGTGGTAAATTTTCAAAGGCAAGCACTCATCAAAGTGATCCTAGAAGCCAACCCCACTTCAAGAAAAGGCAGCTCTGTTATCAGAAAAGGTTTGCAGTTCTCAGGACCTCATCACATTTGGATCACTTATCCTGGTGATATCAGGGGATTCACTATGGATCTTGGTGACTCCGGTATGGGCTGTGAGGAACCCGTCACTCTGTGCCTACATTGCCCTTCTCCTCATCCCATGGGCAGAAGCATTGCCGTCCAGGTTCCCTCGTTGTTATCTATGCAACGTGGGAAGCCTCCCGTGTTGCTGGTGCTGTCTCCTGCTACATTTGGACCTCACTTAAGGCATGGAGCCCTCCCAAAATAAATAGATGTCATGTGATGGGATCTGGTGAGCTCTGTGCCTGAAGAGTGGTCTGTTGCACCCCAAGGCAGCATGAGCACTCGAAAACCAGACAAGAGCCAATATAACACACTATATCTTTATTAAAGCAATTATATATCCAAAGGAAATTAGGTATAGAGTCTGAGTAAGGAATAGTTCTTTTTAGAAAGTCAGTAGTATTTCCAAATGGGTAAAGAAAAAGGTCCAATATTATAATCCACAATGAGAACTCGATAGCTCTCCAAAGAAATCAAAAGGTCCGTGAGTTGAAATAGAGAAAAAAGGCTGGCAAAAACAGAGTTCAATCCGCTGGAAATACTTCGTAGCAATCAAGGCAGCAAGGTTGTCAAAGCTGAGGCAAACTTGAATCAGGAATAAGGAAACAACTGGAGTAAAGTCAAGGTCTACTCGAAAGTCGCGGCACAGCATGACCCATCTGGAACTGGATAAACTTGGCTTGGAAACAAACAAGAGCTGGAGACAGAGAACCTCTCTCAAGGAAGAGCTACATTGACATCGCAAGAAAATCTACTCAGCGAAACACTTTTAACAGATTCCGAACTGTTCACAATTTAGGGAGTACAAACTCCCAAAACTTTCTCATGGGGACACTAACCATTATCCCATCTATTTGCCAGTCTCTGGCTCCGACAGACCCCTTGTTTTGCACTTTTCTCCCTGGTTACAAAATCTCTACTATTAAAAACCCCGTTCCCAGGCATCTCTGCAACATCTGGCTCTATCTGCAAGGCAGGAATAGAAGAATCTTCCCCAATTAGCAAGTCTCCAGAGCCAATATCTTTGGGCACCTGCAGCTGCAAAGGCCCTCCGTGGAGGGTGAAATGTCAGTATAATCCTCAGCATTATCTGTGTCAAAGTCCTGAAACACTGCAGGCTCTGGTGCCATGGCTGGCTGGGATCTAACATGGTCTATGTATCATAGGACGGGCAATTTTGCTCATCTGATGAAGTCCTCAGTTTCTGATAGCATGGTGCTTATCCCTTTTCTTTGGTTCTCTTACTTGAGTAAAGGATATGCAACCAAGAGCTCTCAAACTCTTTAGAGCATGTAGCATTTGTTAATTCTTTTGGGTCATGTCCTTCACTGAGTTAAGAAGGGCCTTCACATTTGGGGGGCATGTTTGTACAAGGTAATCTATTTCACATGTACATGATTCCCCTTTGATGTGCAACATGGTTTTATATTTTAGGAAAACCTATAGCATATTCCAGGTTCCTCTCTACAAATATAGGTGGATAATGGACAGACCAGCAGAAACATGAATCTAGGGCTACAGCAACTGGCTGTATCCCTTTCCAGATTAAATGAAGAAAACTTGGTGATGGAGCTTTTTAATGATAAAGGAGGACCTGAGTCAACCGTAGTTTCTATTGAGGAAGTTGCTGATTATGTTTAATAATTGCTTCTTCCCAATTTCAGAAAGTCTGAATAGCCTTTATAGACCCAAGAAAACTTGCATTCATGATTTCACACTTGTTTTTTTAACAGGGTAAGGAATGATGGGTTCTCCAGATGTTTTGAACTTCATATCCAAGAAGTCCCAGTCAGCTTGGGCAACAATAGAAAAAATCAAAATATGTGCAGGCCCAAAAGTTTAATTCCAATTTAATTCAATTCTTTCTCATAACAATGGATGTCTATTGCAGTTTGCATTCTCCTGGACGAATTCTTCTAGGCAATGTGCACACGTCCCTCACATGTTTGGACTGTAAAAGCCACAGTAAGGGTGAAGAAGCATCTCAAAGACTTCTCCTTCCTTTCTTATTCCCTGCCTTATTTCCAGACAGCATAGGACATCTTTGGCATTTTTGGCAATTCTGATTGGGTTTGATGTTTGAAAAAGATTTGTGCTTTTAAACAAGGATTCATATTATCCAGTGAATTAGAAGATGTTTCTCATTGTTAGATGAATGGGGCTGTCTATAGGAAATTTCACAACTATGTCATATGTACATATCAGTAACATTGTTCAACTTAAATGTGTTTTCAATAATTAGGTTACAACCAATTATATGCATGACTGTCCTAAAATTTTTTAATTCAATGCATATTTTGTCGCAGTATTACTGTGAAGAGAAACACCTTTTTATCTTGTGGTTTCTTTTAAAAGCTCAAATCTCTAGTAATGTAGTGAAAGAAATGTTTAACTGTTTAAATGTTCATGCACATGTCTGTGGCTTTAAATTAAATTATTTTAAGGTATTGTCAGATTTTTAAAAAGGTTAAGAGACAAATGTGTACTAACCCCCACCTCATAAGCAATGTTAAATTTATGTTTTGCTACATAGTATTGAGGGAAATTCTAAAGATTTTATCACACAAACCAATACATTGTAATTATAGCTGAACAATAGTGTCTTTAGCAGGAATTTATCACAAGTTGATAAATAGTGATAAATTGCCAAATTTCCCATTGCCACATTATATGTTGATGGTTATTGGTTTGCAACTTTTCATTCATGGGAAAAACTGTTAATGGCTGCAAGTATCACTACAGTTCCACTCTTGTTTCTGGTGCAATTGTTTAATTTTACTGTTGTGGTGATATAGCTGCTGCCATGTGATGGTAGTAAACATCACATGGCCCCTTACTATCCCCAAGCTCCCTCCTGAGATTTTCTTGTGCCTTCCCATCTTCACTTCCACTTCTCTCTTCCTTTGCTGAAGAGGTTTATGCATGTGCCCATGGACCATTGTGTGTGTATATGTGGCAACAAGGATGACTGAGTAAGTGTGAACAAGAGCTGCAGCCTCAAATAGATGCGAAAAAAATGAGTCTCTATGGGGAAGAAAGTGCAGTCTTGTGCATTTTTATAGAATTACTATCTGTTTCTGTTTGTTTCATTCATAAGCCCCTCTGTTTTCATTTGTGTGTGCCTCCCAAAAATGAGCACCTTTCCGAATGGGTGTTTTCATTTCATATCCGAAAAAATGAATTTTTTTGACCCATTGGCCACTATGGGCAGAGTTCCCCAGGCTTCCCTTCCCCTCAGTTTTAGGGCTAGAGGGGTGAAAATTGCCACACATGGAGGACATATCTACCACATTAAGCCCACCAAGTTTTATAATGTTTGGGTCATCCCCTGATTTTTTTCTTTATATAAATTAAATTTCCTTAAAAACATTCCCTCTTTCCCCCACTGGCCCTACCCTCTAACTTCCCAATGATCAGCAGCAGGAGAGAGACAGGGCAGGGCACCATTCCTTCCTGCCAAATGTCAAAGATGCTCCACACTCACCACAGCCCAGTGCCCAGCTCCACTAGTACACTTCTTCTTTAACTGGCAGCAATATTGGGGATTCCACTCCACTTCCCATCATTTTTTCACTTCACTTCACTTCACTTTATTTCTTAATTCGTCGCTCTCCACCAGAGTGCTCCGAGCGACTTACAATTTAAAATATCATTCCACAATATAAAAACATTCAACATAAAAACATTCAACAGTGACTATTTGGGAAATTAGATCTGATTTACTTAAATGCACAACCAAACAGCCAAGTCTTGAGTGCTTTTACAAAAGCTTGCAACTCCAACATTGCTCTAACATATGGAGGCAATGAGTTCCACAGAATTGGAGCATAGGTCGAAAAGGCTCTACGTCTTGTAGCTTCCAGGTATACCTCCCTAGGGCCCAGTACGTATAGGAGATTTTCCTGGGAGGATCGAGGTGACCACTGATGGAAAAAAGGAATGAGGCGGTCCCTAAGATATAATGGTCCTTGGCCATTTCGAGCTTTAAATGTCAGGATCAGTATCTTGTAAAAGATCCAATGTTCTATTGGTAGCCAATGCAGTTGTTTCAGAATTGGTGTAATATGGGATCTTATAGATGATCCCGCTAGCAGCCTGGCCGCCACATTTTGGACCATTCGGATCTTCTGGGTTTTTGTCTTCGGAAGGCCGGCATATAAGGTGTTACAATAATCCAACCTAGTGGTGACTGTTGCATGGATTACAGTTGCCAGTGCTTCTGTCGAAAGGTAGGATGCCAATTTCCTTGCCTGGCGAAGATGAAAAAAGGCCTGCTTACTTATGGCAGTGATCTGGGCCTCCATTGTCAGTGATGAGTCCAACACAACTCCAAGGCTTTTAACAGTAGCAGACGGAACCAGAACTTCCCCATCGAGATCAGGCAGTGACTGGATTAACTCTGGTGGCTGGCCGGGCCAGAGTATCTCAGTTTTTGTGAGATTCACTTTTAGTCTATTTGCTCGCAGCCAACTCATCTATGCTTCCAAACACAGCTTAAATCATGGTTGTCCCAGGTTCGAGACGCAAGAGTAGCTGGGTATCATCTGCATACTGGTAGCACTCTATGCCAAAGCTCCGCATTTTTGACAATGGCATGGTTTGTTCTTCATTACAACCTGGATTAAAATTGTCAGAGTTACCACTCCTCCTGTGATGCTTTAGCCTTGGTCTGCAGAGGAGACTTGGGTTTAGGTCAGGGCTTAAGATACCACTATTTCTGTGATGCTTCCCCATCAGTCTGCAGAAGAGAACTGGGTTTAAAGACAGGCATTAAGATACCACTCCTCCTGTGATGCATTCCCTTTGGTCTGCAGAGAAGACAAGTGGTGACGGGTGCGGTGAGGCAGGCAGTAGGCAAGATGGACAGTGTTCTTCTCCTCCACCTCTGATTGGCCCAACAGGCAGGACTTTGAGGGAAAGAGCATGAGGAAATTCTCGTCAGGCCTGCATGACATGAAAGGAGGCAAGGAGCCGGTAACCGCTCCCACTTGCTTTTGTGTCGAGCTTATTTTCGTTCTGGGCTGGCCTGTAGCTGGGGGGGGGGGGGGTTAGGTGTTCAAACCCCCTCGAAATTTTTCAAGTTAAAAAAAAACCTGGTTTACTCATGAATTTTAACTGGTTAACCAAATCCCCATGCTAAGTCTATGAGACGCAAAAAATTAAGAGTCCCTCCAGGCACTATCTCAAGCAGATATTGACAGGTCTGAACCCGGGGGGCGGGTGGGTCAGGGGTTCAACCGCCCCCCCCCCCCCGAAATTTTCAAAACTCCTCCCAAATTTTTTTTTCTGGCTATGGCCCTGGTTCTGGGGAAGGGGTTCCTATTTTGTTCTCCCGAACTAAATTAAAGGAACGAAAGAATGGATGAAACAGTAACAATGACTGGGATAAGCACTCCCAGTCATTGCTGAAACCTGGGCCTTCAGGTCAGAACCGGCCCTAGGTATTTTTCAAGTGTAGGCGAACAGAATTTTGGCGCCCCCCCCCAAACCAATCACTGAAAAATAAAAGCATTGGATAAGTGAAAATGTTGGATAATAAGGAGGTTTAGAGCCAAATTCAGGAGTACTCCCAAACTACAAACCTGCGTTTACAGGGGGAATGTGACCCCATCTAATACTTGGGGGGGGGGAAGATTAAAAGGAGAGATAGAATTTGATGCTACAAGCCCAATTTTTTCTCAGTATTTCAGTGCTGATTTTACATATTCAAAAAACATGGGGAAAGAGGTGGCAATGAACAGAACTATAGAATCCTAACATCACATTCTCATGGTGACTCCTTGATAACATGTGAAGCTAATAAAAAACAGTGCCTGCTTTAGTCCTATCTTGGCCTAATGACCAGTCAATTATAATGGAGTCAAACTCCATTGAGAGTCCCAGGGTTATATTATCCCACTCATTTTTTAGCACAGGGTTACGTCAGGGCATTTGAAGAAGTGGCAGAGGACAGAAATGTGTATGCATGTGTGAAAGAGAGAGAGGGAGAGGGAGAGAGAAATAGAGAGGATTCATCCTTGAGAAATTACGTTCAGCAAAGAGGTACTTCACCAGAGGATTTGGTGACTGGTGCTGTGATTGCTAGTACATCGCCATTTGCACCTTTGTGAATGCTGGCTGTTGTAAGCTAATGCCACAGACTTTTTGTTGTGTGCTTTAATCAAGCAAACACAATGCTGCTGGGCTTGTGGCCATGCAGAGGGCTCTCTGAATGTTCATTGGAATTTAAAATCAGAAAATGATAAAAGGAAATGACTGTTATGTTTAGGATTTTCCAAAACCTTTCTTCTTCTCCTTTTAAACTAAGTCCAAGTTTTGGATTGGCTGTAATTTAACAGTGTCCTTTTGACATTCATGGGATTTACAGACATACTAGAAGGCAGACTACATCCTTCTGATGGATTTGAGTCTGAAAGATCCCAGCGGTATATATTGTACTTATGAAATTCGCTTCTGCTTTTCACTAATTCTAGGGCCCTTGTTGGCATACATAATTGATTAATCTGTGTTTTGAAAGGTTTAACACATTTCCTTTTTCTAATCCAAAAGCACATGCACACACACACAAATCCGTTTTTGTAATAATTTACAAAGCCAATGACTTTTGGTTGGTGTGCAAGTGTCAGCGTGTCTCTACTTAAGTACCTCTTAATCTTATATTTATTGGGTTACATTAGCCACAAATTCTTTGGCTTAAGGTGGTAAAGGACAAGATAGTGAATATGATATAAGAAGAAAAAAGAATTATGAGAGTATATTATTGAGAGAAATTGTTGGAGGAACTTAGAGGATGTTAATTTAGATTTATTGAAACCAGAGGAGGACTGCTTTCCTCAATGCCACATGATATTATATTCCTGAGTTACAGAAAACCATGGATTTCCCCCGGTGGCATAATGGATTAAACCCTTGTGCCAGCAGGACTGCTGACCAACAGGTCGGCAATTTGAATCTGGGGAGCGTGGGTGAGCTCCCTCTGTCAGCTCAAGCTCCCCATGCGGGGACATGAGAGAAGCCTCCCACAAGGATGGTGAAACATCAAACATCTGTGTGTCCTCTCAGCCATGTCCTTGCATTTTCCTTTTTTTATTTTAGTTTTACATTCCAGCCATGGAGGTACAGTAGAGTCTCACTTATCCAACACTCACTTATCCAATGTTCTGGATTATCCAACACATTTTTGTAGTCAATGTTTTCAAAACATTGTGATATTTTGCTGCTAAATTCATAAATACAACAATTACTACATGGCATTACTGCTTATTGAACTACTTTTTCTGTCAAATTTGTTGTTAAACATGATGTTTTGGTGGTTAATTTGTAAAATCGTAACCTAATTTGATGTTTAATAGGCTTTTCCTTAATCCCTCCTTATTATCCAACATATTCACTTATCTAACGTTCTGCTGGCCCGTTTATGTTGGATAAGTGAGACTCTACTGTAGCTGTGTATGTTGATCACTTGGTTATTATTCTATCAGGAGTATTCATATCACCTAATTTTAGGGATCAATGCTTCTCTAAAGTCTGCCAGGTTGGTCTGTAGTAGATTTAAAGCAGATTATTTTTATTTTCATTTTTCAAACAATTGTATTTGTTATTTATTAATTATTATTATTATTATTATTATTATTAAACTTATATACCGCTATTCCCGGTTTGGCTCGGAGCGGTTTACAAAAATAGATTAAAACAATACACTTGGCTTTAAAATAACAATAAAAACAATAAAAGCAACAATAAAAGCAACAATAAAAACAGACATAGCCCTGAGTCTTTCACCCATTGAACGCTTGTCGGAAGAGCAAGGTTTTGCAGGCTTTCTGAAAGGCAAGTAAGTCTCGGGTGGTTCGAGTTTCCACTGGCAAGGCATTCCATAATTGAGGGGCTACAATCGAGAAGGCTCTCTGCCTAGTGGAAGACAAATGATAAGTCCGTATGTTAGGGAATTTTGGTCTTCGGACTGAAGTAATCTCTGGGGTTGGTAGGGTGATAAGCGGGCCCTCAGGTACGCTGGCCCCAGACCATGTAAGGCCTTGAAAGTTAGTACTAGTATCTTGAAAGTAATCCGGTACTCAATTGGTAGCTAGTGCAGCTGTTGAAGAATTGGGGTAATACGCCACCTCGCCGGCACCCCGGCGAGAAGACGAGCCGCCGCGTTTTGCACCAGCTTCAGTTTCCAGATCACTGACAGAGGAAGGCCAATGTAGAGGGCGTTACAGTAGTCGAGCCTCGAGATGACCGTCGCCTGGATCACCGTCGCCAGGTCGTTCCTAGATAGGTAGGGAGCCAGTCGCCTAGCCTGACGTAGATGGAAAAACGTAGATCTGCTCACAGCAGAGACCTGGGCCTCCATTGTGAGCAGAGGGTCCAATAAGACACCAAGACTTTTTACCGAAGATGACGGACATAGTGTCTCACCATCCAAGGTAGGCAGCTGGATCTCCCTCCCACCCGGACGGCCCAGCCAAAGGATCTCCGTCTTCGCTGGATTCACCCTCAACCTGCTGGCACGCAACCATCCAGTAACGGCTTCAAGGCACTGATGGAAACTATCGGGTACGGAGTCCGGCTGGCCCTCCATCCTCAGAATGAGCTGAGTGTCATCAGCGTACTGGTGGCACTCGAGCCCAAAGCTCCGCACCAGTCAGGCAAGCAGTCGCATATAGATGTTAAATAATAGAGGAGAGAGAATAGCTCCCTGTGGGACCCCACAAGTTAGCGGAGACCACGTGGAAACCAACCCTCCTCTCACCACCCGCTGTCCCCGATTTTGGAGGAAGGAGGACACCCATTTCAGGGGTATCCCCCTAACCCCCGTCATGGCTAGGCGGTGGGTCAATAGATTGTGGTTGACCGTATCAAATGCTGCTGTGAGATCCAATAACACGAGCAGCGCTGATCCGCCTTGATCCCTCTGGCAGCGAAGTTGGTCTGTGATGGTGACCAGCACAGTCTCCGTCCCGTGCCCCCTACGGAAGCCGGACTGGAAGGGATCAAGTCCGGCTGTGTCATTGAGGAACTGCTGCAACTGTTCCACTGCTGCTCTCTCAACCAGTTTGCCCAGAAACGGAAGGTTCGACACTGGGCGGTAGCTAGCGGGAACCGAACGATCTAAGTCTGGTTTCTTCAGCAGCGGAGATACTGATGCCTCTTTTAAACCCTCTGGAAAAACTCCTTGCTCAAGGGAGCTATTTATTATATTCAACAGAGGTTCACGTAATCCATCTAGGCAGGATCTTACTAGCCAGGAGGGACACGGATCGAGGGACCAGGTGGTCGGCCTAGCTGCAATCATGATCCTGTCGACAGCCTCTGCATCCAGCAGGGTAAACCGGTCCAGGATGGGCACAGAGAGTGGCCACGGAGTCTCAAGTTCAGTTACTGTATCCATCGTGGCAGGGAGTTCCCGGCGAAGAAGCGAGATCTTGTCTGCAAAATAGCTCTGAAAAATCTCAGCAGAAGGAGCCAGGTCATTATTGTTTGGAACAGAAGGGACCTTTGTCAGGGATCTAATGATCTTAAATAATTGTGCTGGGTGTGAGCTCACAGGAAGCATAATATCAAGGAAGCATAATACGACTTTTTTGCCTCGGTGATAGTCTGCTCATAAGACTCTCTGGACGTCTTATAAGCTGATTCTGATTCCTCATCATGGCGTTCCCACCACATGACTTCTAGCCATCTCTTCTCCCGTTTCATCGCACGGAGCTCCTCAGTGAACCAAGGAGACTGATTCTTACGGGGTCGGAGAAGGCGTCTAGGTGCGATCTCATCGAGTGCATTGGATAATTTGGTGTTCCATGTATCCACTTGCACTTCCAGTGAGTTGCTGACAGGTTCTATGGCCTTTAGAGCATTCAGGAACCTGACCTTATCTTGCATATTTATTTACTTACTTATTAAGTTTACATTTTCACTTCGTCCTAAGAAAACCACAATTATAGAATGAATATAATTGAAACATAAAATGATTAAAGGTAAGTGAAAATTAAAACACAAACGCAAAAACTTTAAAAGAAATTGTGTGCTCATCCAGTTTAAAAAAATTCTTCCACAAGTGTAGTTAGTAGGCTTTGTCCGATCGATGGAAAAAATGTTTCAATTCTCGTTTCTAAAGTAGGGGGTGCCGGCTCTTCGATATAGAAATTATTTCTTAATTTTTCACCCAAAATTTTCGGATATTTCCGAAAATTCGTAATGTTTCTAAAATGGCGGACGCGCATGCGCAATCACCAAAAAACAGGAAACCGGGGGGGGCTTTTCTGGGGGTCTCCTGCCCTCATTTCTTGAGCTATTCTCATCAAATTTGGTACAGTGGGAGAACACATTCCACACTCTTTGCTCAACAAATTGCAGAATGTTTCCTGTCTCCTATGATTTTTGGCGAATTTTCATAACTTTTTATAATACACTATTTTTCAATATTTGAAGAAACCTGTTCCTGGTTTGAAAGTCTTATTTCCTGTTCAATTGGGTTCTTATCACTGTAAAAGTCCCTCTTCTACTTGTGTAGATTTTGGATTAGTAATGCAGCACACGCCAAGCAATGCCTTGACAGGATTGGCAACGTCCTTTGGAAACTATAAATTGCTGTGGACCCTCTATTGAATCAAATCAATGTCTGACTTTGTGATTGCAGAAATAAAACTCAGCCCAAGGCTTGGGAATAGAAATGGAGCGTGAGGGAAGCAATGCCTTGGCGGGTGCCCCACGTCCTTTGGAAACTATTTCTTCCAATGTACCCTTTAGGTTTGAAAACAATGTGTGTCTTTGTGATTGCTGCAATAACACTCAGCCCGGGGGCTTGGGATTACAAACGGAGCGGGAGGGAAGCAATGCACTTGCAGGAACGCAGACTTTGGAAACTATTATTTTCAAGTCCCCCCCCCCCCCTTTCAGGATTGCAAAGAAGGGCTGATGTGGTGATTGCTAAATTCCAAAAAAGAAAACAGAAAGGCAAAAGGTCTCCCTCAGGAGTAGATGGAAAGCACCCCAAGCTCAGCACTAGCAGGGACGCAGACGTCCTTTGGAAAAAAAAGGTTCCCTAAAGCCAGCCACAGCAAGGACTCTGCCCCAAGCCCCCAGCCAATTTCCCCCCCAAAAAACACAATTTCGAACCAGCAACAACAGAAACACTCTACCCACAGTCACTTAGCCCTCTCTCCCCCAAGCAAGCAAGCAGCTTCCCAGCGCGCGCGAAACACCCTCTCTCCTCCGTATCCCAACCCAGAATGGCTTGGCTCAGTTGGGGAGGGGATTTTTATAAAGATCCTCCACGTGGACGCGGAGGACGCTAGCCCCACCTTTTTCAGCCATCGTGGAAGTCTCTGATTGGCCAGGGAGCAGTAGCCATGTTAGGCTGCGCTAGGCTCCCATTCATGTTAGGTTGCAGAAACAAAAAATTTTTTAAAAAAAAATTAAAAAAAATATTTTAAAAAAAAATTTGGAAGGAAAAAATTTAACGAAAATTTTAAGAAACAATTAGAGAATGGGCCAATGATGGTTCGAATTACATTGCCAGTTGCGCCCAGGGAAAACGTTTCAATACTCGTTTCAAAAAACGAGAACAATCCGAAATAATTACGAAACGAGAAACATAATGAATATTTGGCCAACCCTAGTAGTTTGGCCTATATGAATTAAAAGATGTTCACCTTCCATAGGAAAGACAGCGGGGAGGAGGAAGCTTTGCCTCCTTTGGTAGGGAGCCTGGGAAACAGTCACTAAGGAAGTTCACTCTTGCACTTTCATTAGGGACACCTCAGAATATAAAGAGAACGTCTCCTTTGAAAATTTCAAATCATAGGCATTCTAGTATGAAATTGCCAGTGTGCTAACATTTTAGCCTAATTAATTGATTCTAGTAAATCATGCCATAATTTGAAGTGCTACTGAAGAAAACTAGAGGTGATTTTGAAAAGTCAATTTTTAGGAAGTATATTTTAAAACATCAAGAGATTACAAATACAGACAGTCCTTGAGTTACAAACGTCCAACTTGCAAACAATACATAGTTAAGAATGAGGGTGAGACAACAGGAAAAGCTAAAACGATATTTTAGACCCCTTCTACACTGCCATATAATCCAGATTATAAAAGCAGACAATCTGCATTATCTGCTTTGAACTGGATTATATGAGTCTACACTGGATGTTATATGGCATTGTAGAAGGGACCTAAAAGGATGTGAAGATTCTTACATATCTGAGTTAATTGTTCAAATGCATATTTCATATACCCAAGGATGTGTCCTTTCTAATGACTTTGTCATTTTTTTAAATACAGTAGAGTCTCACTTATCCAACATAAACGGGCCAGCAGAACGTTGGATAAGCGAATATGTTGGATAATAAGGAGAGATTAAGAAGAAGCCTATTAAACATCAAATTAGGTTATGATTTTACAAATTAAGCACCAAAACATCATGTTATACAACAAATTTGACAGAAAAAGTAGTTCAATATGCAGTAATACTATGTAGTAATTACTGTATTTACGAATTTAGCACCAAAATATCATGATGTATTGAAAACATTGACTACAAAAATGTGTTGGATAATCCAGAACGTTGGATAAGTGAGTGTTGGATAAGTGAGACTCTACTGTACCTCCCAGAAATGGAGGGTTCACATCTAACATTATTCTTCCTTAATAAATCTTATCTACCCATCCCCTCCTCTTCTCTTTTCCTGTTTTCTTTTTTTCCTTCTGATAGATTCTGCTCTTCTCCTAAGAAGTTGTGGGTATAACCACAGGATCCTGCTTCTACACTATCCTAAAATTCAGGAGGAACAGAGTTATTTTAACCCAGTTCCTCCTGGGTTGTGGTCCCCACTTCCAACCCAACCCCAAGCTTTTCCTCAAAGATGGCTTTATACTATCTAGCCCACCTCCAGCCTCCCATTTCCCTCTCAAAAACTTACTTGAGGGACTTGCTGGCAACACAGGCCCTTCCAGAAAGTTCTTCCAATCCGTGGAAATGATGCATCAGGAGATGGGGTCGAGGAGGGATTTGCTATTTTTCATGCATCAGGAGTACTCTCCAGGGGGGCCTGCATCTGAAAAGATCCAGACCTTATCTTAAGGTCTGGATCTTTCCAAGTGCTTTATTGTATTTTATTGTGCTTTAATGAATTTTAATGTTTACACCCACAACACAAATATTTAATTATTTTTTAAATTTTATATTCATACATATATATATATATATATATATATATATATATATATATATATATATCCCTGGTTTTAAACTCTAATGTAGTGTGCCATGTAAAACCGAGTCAGCTCCCGTGTTTTGGGCCTGTCTGGAATGGCCCATAGTGGCCATTTTTCTAACATAGTATATTTTAATATTATGTCCACAACACGCCTACTGCAGCAAAAGCAAGAGGGTCTTGGACACTTTAAGTTCTAATAACATTTTTATGACATTATGTCATTTACTCAGACTGCTTTATTCCATTTTTCCTTACTCATTCCTATGGCTTGGCTTTATTCTTTTCTATCTACTGTTTGCCAGCAGCTGTGTAAAAACAGGTCTCAATTCTTTGCAAACCAAGCAGTCTTTCTCCCTAAACTGAAAAATCTACCCCCTTTATCCCACAACTCTTCTTTTTATGGTTTAAATAACTGTGAAGCTCTGAAACATTTCATATTGGATAAGCAGGTAAAGACAATAGCAAGTTATTTCTTGTAAAATAAGGGGACTGCATTTTGGTCTCTAGAAGTGCTAGAAACTTTTAAGAAATGAAAACCTGGGATTTGGTCCAGTTAAATGTACAAAGAGATATTGGGCATGTGCCTAGGATTCTGAGTGAGACAGTAATGCTAATCTAGTTACATGTAGAACAGATAAAAGACCCAGTAATTTGAATTTGAAAATGCCCATTTGTATTTTAGAATGTTTTTATGAATGTTGACATAAGTTATAATTTTTAAATTGATTTATAGTGTATTGTATAATTTTTATATGTGTCCTTATTGTAAGCCGCCCTGAGTCCCCTCTCAGGTGAGAAGGGCGGGATATAAATGTTGTAATAAATAATAAATAAATAAAACAGATAGTGTGGTGTAGTGGTTTGAATGTTACACTACAACTCTGGAGAACAAGGTTTGACTCCCCATTCTGCCATCAAAACCACCATGAGTCCCTAAGGGGAGAAAGGCAGGACAGAAATAAAGTTATAATAATGGAAACCTGTGCGTGACCTTGGGCAAGTCATATTTTCTCAGCCTCAGAGGAAGGCAATGCCAGATCTTCTGAACAAAACATGCCAAGAAAATCCTGTGAGAGGGTCACCTTCAAGTCACCAGGAATGACTTGAAGGTATATATAAAAATACAATGTATGAGGAGTGGCTTAAAGAGCTGGTTATCTTTAGCCTGCAGAAGAGAGGGTTGAAAGGAAACATGATAGCCGTGTATAAATATTTGAAAGGCTGTCATAAGAAAGAGGGAGCAGACTTGTTTTCTGTAGCCCTGGAGACTAGGACTCGGAGTAATGGGTTCAAATTACAGGAAAGGAGATTCCACTTGAACATTAGGTAGAACTTCTTGACAGTAAGAGCTATTTAGCAGTGGAACTCTCTGTCTCAGAATGTGGTGGAAGCTCCTTCCTTCAAAGCTTTTAAACAGAGGATGGATGGCCATTTGTCAAGCATGCTTTGATTGTCCTTTTCTTTTATGGCAGGGTAATGGACTGGATGGCCCATGTGGTCTCTTCCAACTCTATTATTCTATGATTCTATTATTCCCTATCATTATAACAAAAGGCAGATGTAAACATTGCAATCCATGCAAGAAGGCTGCTAAAAAGATTTCTGGTGTCTCTTGGAAAGAGAAGAGCAGCTCAGCTCCATCATGCATGGATCCCAGCAGCTGATAAGAACTTCCTTATGCTCCAACTATCAGTGCTGTCACCTCTGAGGAAGAGAAAAGCAGGCAGAGACATCTCCATTATGCCTGACATTCAGTGGCTGCTGAGATCCTCTTCCCTCATGCTCCAGCTACCATTGTTATGGTCTCTGGGGGAGAGAAGAGCAGCCAGACACAACTTCATCATTTTTGGTTTCTAGTGATTGGTGAGAGCCCAGTTGTCATTGCTGTGACCTTTGAGGGAGAACAGAGCAACCAGGGACTACTCCACTTAATTCTTACCCCATCATTCCCTTTCTCTTGTATGTCCTGATTAAACAAGTGTAATCCTGAAAGTAGGGAACTGTCAAAATAACTATAAGCTTTTCTGGGAACCTTTGTGGTTGAAAGATGGGGTATAAATATTGTAAATAAATAAAATAAATACAATTCTTTTACATGACAATGTGTCAGATTTCTGCAATAACAAATGAAGGTTACTTGTTAAGTGCATTTGGGCCTCCATATGTTGTGTTTCTCTACCAAGGATGCAAAATGCTCAGATGGGATGCTATACACAATTGAATGAATGATCACAACAGGAGGCCTTAAAAATCATATAAATGCACCACATTGCAAACTTAATTGCTGTACTGCTTAAATTGCTCCTAAGTTTGTCTGGGACATGTATTAACATATATTCAATGTAAGAGTACATAGTATTTAATTTATGTTACATTGTAGGATGTCCAAAAAGTGATGAATATATGCAGCCATTAAGGAGATGTAGATTGAGTAGGTTGGACCCTGCGTCCTGCTACTGCAGAGTGAGATCCCTTGTTGTGATGGAGTCTTCAAGTAGAGATACTACTAATTGTATTAGAAGAGGCAGGAAGACGACTCGTGAGCAAGACTCTGATGGGGAGCAACAAAGGAAGATAATCCGGGAAATACTTATGGACCCACTGATGATGATAACTTTGGGGGTTTTGAAGGGGATTGTGGGGCTGGGAGTCAGGAGGATGGGATGTCAGACTCTGGGAGTGAGGGGATGGAGTGGACTAGGGTTCAGGAGATCCGGGAGATTCTTGAGGAACCCACAAGCAGTGGTACATTTGAGGGATGGCACAGAGAAGATACAGATGGGTCCTGGGGAGTTATGGGTTCAGATAGAAGGTGGTCTGGCTGGAGAGATCGTAGAAGGGCTGCAGCTGGAGGTGGGGCGTTGGGCGACTCCAGCTCTGATGAGGATATGCAGCAACCAGCTGTATATGGGGCGTTGGCTGGCTCAAGTTCAGAGGACTTGTAGATAAAAGTAAGTTTGTTGCTAATGTAACTTTGTAATCGGCAAAGTGTTTTGTTGGGCGCTTTTCGGGATCTCTGTTTCAGAAGACGTGTTTGGAAGACTGCTTTGGGACCTGCCTGCTTGCCTCCCGTCGCTTTGGCTCTTTGTGTTTACCTTGGACTGGAATTCAGTGATGCTGACTTCTCCCTGACAATTTGGACTGGAGTTCAGTGACTCTGACTTCTCCCTGACAATTTGGACTGGAATTCGGTGACTCTGGCTTCTCCCTGACGACTTGGACTGGAACTCGATGCCTGTGACTCTCCCTAACGACGCGGACCGGATGTGGCGGCTGTGACTTCTCCTTTACAACGCGGTTTAGCTTTAACTACGTTTTGGGGCATTGTGTGGCCGTTGGTCACTGTGGGTAACTGCTGGTAGCTTTCCTGAGTTTGTTTAGCTCCAACCAGCAGGTGGAGCGAGTTTCCAGGTTTTTCAACTAGGTTTGTTTTAATCTGGATTATCTCCCAGGATAATCCAGATTATATCCTGAGTTTGGATTTTTTGAGTTCTTTTTGGACATTATCATCTCACACTGAAGAGAAAGTGTTTTTGAGCCTCTTTTGATTGTTTCTTAGGCTCCTTTGTGTTGTTTTTGCAATAAACTGAGTTGTTTATATTGGCTGGCGTCTGACTCTTAGCATCCCCACAGTACCACCTACGGTACTCAGTCTGGAGACAACTGGAACTCAACAACCCAGCAAGTTCATATTCTTATATCCATCAGGTCTACAAATATTCTGAACCATTTTACTGCTCAGGGTGAAGAAGCCAATGACATGATCACACAATAGACAGACAGTTTCTCAGACCAAGGTGCATATTACCCAAAGTGAGTCCAGTTAATCCTCACAATAAACATTTCACTCTGCTTATGAATAGTACTGCTCTCATAATCCAAATGTAGAGCTGAGACTGGTCTGCAACTGTGAATGATCACTGATGTCTTTTAAAAATAATTTTGCAACAAAAACTGTATGATTCCATTAAAAGCATTAATTTTCAGTTTTCATCTATTCCCTCCATTATGCTAACAAAACAACATTATTTTTGAAATGGGAAGAAGAAATCAATTATCCTGTATCTCAATACAACTGAAAAGAATATTATAGTAATTTCCTTTAGTTTGCTAAAAGAAAACAAAGACTAATTGTTTTTTTGAAATGAAAATAGAAGTAGCATAGTTTACCAAGCTGGAGAACCACAGATTGGTTTTGATGTATATTGCACAGCTGGAAGTAAAGCATGCGTGCACACACACAAGGAAAACACAGAAGCTATTGAGCGATTAGCTCAGACTGTGGAGTAGCAGAAAAGTTAGTTTTTGTTTTCTTTGTCCAATAAAGGCACTATTTTTGGATAAACGTTTGCATTTAAATCAGTTATTTTAAAGCATTAAGCAAAACTAAGTAAAGAGCAAAAGCACAGAGATCATTAAGAATGTGATTTCAAATGAAAATGTGATTAATTAGGGGCAACGCCCAACAGCAGGAATCCAAGAAAGAGGCTGAGACAAGAAACAAACATATCCGTGTTTAATTAATTTCTTTGGACAGTATCCAAAGATACAGGATGAAAATAAATAACAAACAAAGCGTTGCTAAGAGGGAGAGAGATCGAAAAGGGTTTTTCCTCAGTTAGAGTTTACAGAATGAAGTTAAAAACAATATGTTTTTTCCTGTCCTGAAAAGATATAACTAGATCCCAGGAGGTTAGTCAAACAAATGTGCATTCTTTAGTGTCCAAATGAGCCCCTTTGAAGCCCTCTTGGCACTTGAGTCTACCGACCTCCACTTATTTTCAAAGCTCAGTCAAAAGACAGATTGTGATAGTGATAACTGCATGTTGTGTTAAGCATTTGGAGAAGTGGCATTCTAAGCTGAATCCACACTAGGATTACATCCCAGCTCCAGTCTACACAGTATCATACCCAGGTTTGACCTCATAAGTACTGTATAATTATAATCTGAATCTATTTTAATATTGACAGCCACAAATTTCTCCCACATGAGCTTACATCAGTGCAAAATACCATCCCTCACGACATTCATTGTGTCAAAATATCTTAGGCTACACAACTGCAGTGGCTGCAATTTTTTCTTCGTGGCATGCATGCAAATATACATATGTTCACAAACATTCAAATAAACTAATATATTTTCTTGTATGTCCCACCTTCACTCCCGCTGGATGGCATGTATTCCTGGAAAGGTATGTTTCTATCTGGGAAATTACCTTAGGCCTCACACATGTTCTCTCCACCATTATGATAATTTTTGCAGATATTCATGGTCGCTGGAGGATTGAAACAGTTGGAGTTGTCCCTGAAAATGTTAGAATGACTACAAAACATTATAACATTGTGAGTAGCTGGACATTGTTCCTCATAGGCGAACAAGAGTACATACAAGAAGTCTCTAGCAATCCTGTGCTCCAGCTTCATGGGACTGGGGAAACATATAAGGAGTGGTAACCAGGATTTTCATTACAGGTGTAAGTAGGACATTATTTGGGTGCACAGATATTTTTAGCAATGGTGGGTTTTCCTATGCATGAGGAGTGGTGTGATGTCTTCATCATTTCAATCCAGACCAGTTGACAATTTCCATATTCCTCAATTTATGTTTTGCCATTGTGGACACACTTTGTCCAACCATATAGCAGAATTACATAATCACAAGGACGCCAGTCTTAGTGGAATAACAATTTGCATTCTTTTTCTAAAGCATTTTATTTATTGGCTTGCAGCCCACCCGTTTGCTGTGGGTCATTCAACTGCAGTGTTTTTTTTTTTTATAGAAGTGTGCTTGGCTATGGAATTGGTGCATCTGCCTTAGACCATATTCCTGGAAAAGGCTCAAGAGGTGTGTATTGTAATGGCAACATTGCCATAGATTCATACAGCAATATATTTCAGTTGATTTACAGAGATCTGGATATTTGCAGTGTTATCCTTCCCTTTCTCCCCTTTCTCTATGGTGAATCAAATATTCATGTAAGTTGTCCTTTTCCTTCCCTATCCTCCCTTTTTTCTGCAAACCACAGTCAATTTGTATATTTACTTAAATTGCCATTTTTCTTCTTCCCCTCAGCCCCTTTCTCTTTGCAGATGATAGACAGCTGCTTGTTTTAGGATTTCCACAGGCAATTGGGATAGTTGATGGATGGTATTGGCAAATAGCTTCTTCAACCAGACAAGATAGAGAATTCATTAATGGGAAGCACATCTACTCCATCCTGCTATAAGGAACCACAGAGCACCCAAATCTTTTGAAGGAGGTAGTAGAAAGGACATTTGCACACTTGAAAGCATGACGGTAATACATGATCTCATTGTTGGTTAGAAAACAGAATGTCCCTTCTAGGTGCCTTCTTGCATTACATTTGCAAGATGCAGTTCTGACAAATACAGGCAGTCTTCAAGTTACGAACACGATAGGTTTGTTCTTATGTTGATTTTGTATGTAAGTCAGAACAAGTACATTTTTGAGTGAAACTCCAGCCATACACACACACACTTTGGATAGCATACGGAAGGGTTAAATCCCGTTTTGCTCTGTGCCCCTGTTCAGATCTCACCTCACTTTCTGTCTCACTGGATTTTGAAAAATTTGGCTTGTTGTGGAAGCAAGAATTCGCGATAAAGCTTCAGTTGAGATACATTTTCCCCATGATAACTCTTTCAAGAGTTGATGTCCCTTCCTAGGGGTAGTTTTTTCTCACTTCCTGTTGTGTGAGTCATGTGTAAGCCAGATGTTTGTAACTCGGGGACTGCCTATACTCCATGATGTGTGTAAAGGTATGTGCTGAACTTTCTTGGAGTACCAATGGCCAATGGTGAGGTGGATGAAGAATGTGAAGGGAAGGCTTCTTAGGATTCAGTGGCCAAATATTTTTGGCCAGGGGGAATTTAGACTGTGAGGTTCTCCTCAATCATGTTTATTTTTGTGTGGTGAAGAGGTTATGAAGCTATTTCTCATATTGTTTGGTGGTTGTGTTTTATTTTTGTTGTTGTTAAACCTGTATTGCATTGAATCTTCACTGCAGTTGGGTGGGGGGCAAGGCATCTTTCTCCTTATTTATGTTGTTTGCTGGGACAAATGTAGAAATAAAATTTCTTACCTAAAGTGTGCTTAGCCTGTGATAACACAATTTCTGCTTCTCCTTAGATAGTAAATCACAATGTTCCATTTATTCTAATATACGAGTAAGTGAAACATTTGCCATCAGAAACATTTTCTGCTCTTGTTGGATATGCAGACTTCAAATGGTGGCAAGTGTTTCCTGCGTTTGCTACCATGGTTGGATATACAGACTCTGAGGGAGGAACTTTTTTTTGTGACTGCTGTCTGTGACCTCAAACAATGGGGTTTCAACAGGGCCATGACCCAGTGTCACATAGAGTGTAAAATCTCAAAGCCCCATTTCTTCAAGGCACTTCAGACCCACAATGGGAACACTGTTCCTGTTTATCAATGTCTACCTGGTCAGTTTGCACACTAGTAAAAATATGTTACCATTTCTACCATTAACATAACCACAAAGACATATAGTAAGCCAGGAAGACGCCAGTTAATAACATTTATTATTTATTATATTTATTTATACCCTGCTTTATCTCTCCTGAAGGGGACTCATGGTGAGGCTAATGTGGTGTCATGAAGAGTTTACTCTTGCTGTATTTGTTCAGTTGTTGTGTGGCATGTCCTTTTCTAGGGCATATATTGTGCAACTTGCTTCAGGTGAGCCAGTGGCTGTTTACGGCCAAGCTTACTTTTGAACACCGGTCTCCTGAGCCCTACGCCAACACTCATTCAGTGAATTCAACCATGCTGCTCCCTAGGAATAGACTGTATAGCACTGTGATGCAAGAGGTAGCCTGGTGAAGACAAATGGGAGTTGGAATTACAGTCCTCATTAGTCTCTACCTGGCAAGCCCCAGTGGTGAATTGTGTTAAAGTGCTGAGCTGCTGAACTTGCAGACCGAAAGGTCCCAGGTTCAAATCCCAGGAGCGGCTTGAGCACCCGCTGTTAGCTCCAGCTCCTGCCAACCTAGCAGTTTGAAAACATGCAAATGTGAGTAGATCAATAGGTACCGCTCCGGCGGGAAGGTAACAGCGCTCCATGCAGTCATGCTGGCCACATGACCTTGGAGGTGTCTACGGACAACGCCTTTTCAGTAGTGGCTCCCCGCCTATGGAACACACTCCCCATTGAAGTCAGGCAGGCTCCCTCCCTCCTGTCTTTCCGAAAGAGAACAAAAACGTGGTTATGGGACCAGGCATTTGAGCATGAGTAGCAGCAAAAATGAGATATGGATATATGACCTACTGGCAGACCCCACCTGGACATGGAAAGCGCCTTAAATGTATATTAAAATGTATAATTATGTATATTTTAATGTATATTCTTAATTTTATTGTAATTTTTAATCTTGATGGATTTTTAAATTTGATAAAACTGTTTTTTGATGTGTATGTTTATATTGTAAGCCGCCCTGAGTCCCCTGATGGGTGAGAAGGGCGGGGTAGAAGTGATGTAATAAATAAATAAATAAATAAATAAACACCGGCTCTTCGGCTTACAAATGGAGATGAGCACCAACCCCCAGAGTCAGACATGACTGGACTTAACGTCAGGGGAAACCAACCTACCGGGCAAGCATTTGAAACCAAGTAACAGTTACTTATCCAAGGTGACACCATCTGAATGGCATGATGTTGTCTTTATAGTTAGGTGTATTCTTTTGTTTTGTTTAGAAGGGCACTAAAGATGGCAAAGTTTACAGGTCTTTGACAACCTGTCCCCCTTGTTGCCTTTTTGTATGGTGCCTGGAGTGGCAGGACATCACCTCGGAGGAGAGAGTGGACAGGATGGAGCAGTCCATTGACAATATAACATTACTCTTTCAGGAGCTGCATTAGTAGTGGTTATTTTTGTTCTTATTTGTATCCACTGAATACAAAATGTCAAAACAAGATTAGACTATTTTTTATTTAAAATCATTTATATAAATAGAAAAATAAACTATTTGTAAACAATTAAACTTTTATGCAAAATCGAATGTCTTTCAATTTAGGGTTGATCATGTGTCCACCATTCACTCAAAGTACACGACACACTATGTGGGCACGGATGACTAAGAGCATCACGGAGAGCAAGGGACACACTGCAAGAGCTAGCACAGAAACAGGACATTTATAATGCTTTGTAGCAGAAGCAGATAATCCTGTAACAATCCATAAAATACCAACAAGAACAGAACCATGTACTGTACATACTCGAGTATAAACCGAATATAAGCTGAGGCACCTAAGTTTACCACAAAAAACTGGAAAAACTACTGGACTATGAAATGAGGGTGGGAAATGCAACAGCTACTGGTAAATTTCAAAAATAAAAATAAAAATTGATACCAATAAAATTACATTAATTTAATCTAAATGTTTTTGAATATTTACATAAACTGTAATTTAAGATAAGTAGGTTAAATGTTTTTGAATATTTATCTAAAACTGTAATTTAAGATAAGACTGTCCAACTCTGATTGCCATATATACTCGAGTATAAGCTGACTCAAATATAAGCCAGTCAGAACCTTCACTCGAGTATAAGCCGAGGGGGGCTTTTTCAGCCCTTAAAAAGGGCTGAAAACTCAGCTTATACGCAAGTATATACAGAAACAAATTTGCTATGTTTTCACATAGCTAGGACAAAGAGCAGTAAGGAAAAAAACACTCCAGTGTATGTTAGGAGGAGTATGGGGCTAGCCCAGGCATCATCATCATCATCATCATTATTATTATTAACTGCATTTCTATATCGCTTTTCTCATCCCTGGGGGGACTCAAAGCGGTTTACAACATCATAAATGGCAAAATTCAATGCCTTACAAATATATAAAAATATATAACATATCTAAATAAAATACATACAACTGTAGATTAAATCCATTAAAACTATAAAAACATCAAACAAAGACATATGCATAAAAACTGCTTTTTCTGTTGATTTGTTGTAAAACATGATGTTTTAGTGCTTAATTTGTAAAATCTTAATGTAATTTGATGTTTAATAAGCTTTTCCTTAATCCCTCCTTATTATCAAACATTTCGCTTGTCCAACGCTTTTATTTTTCAGTGATTGGTTTGGGGGGGGGGGGGGGAAAGCACCAAAATTCTGTTCGCCTACACTTGAAAAATACCTAGGGCCGGCTCTGGTCCCTCCCACCCCTGTTTCTTGTTCACTTTCTTTTTCCTGTGTTCTGTTTGCTGAAAGTAGAGTGACTGTACAGTTGGGTATGCCATTATCTGCCAGACAAAATGTGAGATGCAGGGTAACACATAGCAATGAACTAAAAGCAAGTGCGTAAACTGTTGGTGAAGTACGTATAGGGGGAATGTGGCTGGCAGTTAGGAAAGGAAGGATGGGAATTTTAAAGTGGTATTCTTTCACAGCTAATACCCCCCCCCCCCCCCAATGATCATGAAGCCCTCATGCAATGCCATACTGGCTAATATAGTATAAAATTGGGGAAGAACTCCCTGAAGTTACCAGTGCACTTTTGAAAATATGGGCATAGTGCATAGACAAATATTCGTGCCTTCCAGCATCCCTCCAATGACACAGGCTAGTGGGTGAAAAGGACAAAATGCTGTAGCATTTCCCATGAGGTTAGGGAAATGTCCAATTTCCATTGCAAAGAAGCAAAGCAATAAAAAATGAAAAATAATGTCATACAATATGTGTGGGGGGGAGGGGTGTCTATAATCTACAAATGTGCAGACAAACATAATCTGTCAATTCATGATATTCAGTAGTATACGATTACCCACATATTCTATATTGCAAAAAAGGGTTCACTAGCAATATTATATTACACAAATATTTGAATGTGTTCTGTCATTACAAAAGATGAGTCTACCCAGTTTGTTCCAGATGCCCTCTGAAACACTGTCCCAGTACTTGTTGCTAGATGTTCCCCATGACTTGCTCCACACACTGGAGAAGAGATCCATGATGGATAATTCCATGATGGAAACTGCTTTCTCCAGAGGAAGAGGAAAATCCCCCCTAGTCCTATGGTGCTGTGTCAAGCTACTGATCCCCAGCACTGGTGTTCAATGTGGTGTTGAGGTCTTATGAGTCGGACAACTCAACATCATCTATAGATTTTTTTTTTATAAAACCTCACAAAGTAAGCACTCACCCAGCCACTGTGCTAGTTTGCTGGGCCCCATGGAACATGTTTCCAATTGCATAGGAGGGAACAGAAACACTTATCCGAGGTTTCACCAGTTATCACAGACCTAAACTCCAACTTATTCATAGTATCTTGGAGTCTAAAGAAAACTTCCTCAGAGTCCTCTGTCATGCATAAACTTGCGGCACATTGGGAGCCTGTCCTATTAGAACTCCATCATTGTGCTGTGAACTACACGCTTTGCATGCATTGTAACATCTCTATGGAGAAAGTTGTTCAACTCCTTATAGAAGGGCATAGCGACTGCAGCTCCGCAATTTTTTTTATTGTGTCAGAAGCGACTTGAGAACATACTACAAGTCGCTTCTGGTGTGAGAGAATTGGCTGTCTACAGAGACGTTGCCCAGGGGATGCCCGAATGTGTTACAATCCTGCTGGGAGGCTACTTTCATGTCCCTGCAAGCTAGAGCTGACAGACAGGAGCTCACCCCATCTTGTGGATTCGAACCCCAACCTTCAGGTCAGCAACCCGACCTTCAAGTCAACAATTCAGCCAGCATAAAAAGGGTCCACCAGCAATATTATATTACACAAATATTTTCATATTCTGCCAGTACAAAAAGGAGTTTGTCAGTGAAAATCAAGAAAGTTGTTCAACTCCTCTTAGAAGGGCATGGAGACTGCAGCTCCATGAATTGTGATCACACATTATCAGAGAGACTTGCTTTTCATCCTGCAGTTGTCTCATGACCCTTTTTCTGCATCTTATGGGCAATATTCTCCAATATATCTATGTTTCTATGGCTTTCCTTCAGTTGTTCCTTAATCTTTGCTTTATTCAAAATGGCAATCAAATTGCTAATTCCTTCCTTCTTCACGAGTTGCCTCTCTCTCTCTTTTTCCATGGAAGTGAAAAATAAAAACAACTTTAAAAACGTTAAACCCACAAAGACATTTTCATTTCAAAAAAGGAGGAATGCCATGTGTTTCAACAGCACCAAGATTGAGTAAAGCACAAATTACTCTGCAGGTGTGGTTTCAGCCCTTGTCATTAATGTAACTGATTGAAAGATGTTTTACCTTTGTGCTTCAGCCATACAAGACATTGCAGGCATACAGTTCCAGCAATAAAGTTTGGAGCAAAGCCTCAGAAATGGTGGTGCAGAATGGGAAAATTTACTACCCTCCAGAATTTGAAAGAACCAAAACAGAAGCATTAATCATCCACTCTTGGGCCATGAGAGATGTCATCTGGCACAGGAATACCAGGCATTGCTCTCTTCATGATGAGTCACAGGTAGAAACTTTTCATCTTGGCTGGAGTTCACATCCTCCCAGAAAGCCAACATAATTGCTGGCTTGATATATTTAAGATTTTTTTTCCAAAATATAAATACTGAATGAAATATTAAATGTTCTTCACTCCTGCAAATCTCCCTGCCTGCAAATTCATGGGTCCAGTAACACACAGTTTTTATTTATTTATTTGCTATATTTTTATCCTACCTTTCTCATGATATATGGGATTCAAGGTGGTTAAAAGCAAACATGACAATGCAGTTAAAAACAGAGCTAATGTGTTAAAATATGCATATAAAATTAATTAAATCTTTTGTGTCATAGAATATAAAATACTAAAATACAATTAAAACTACATTTCAAACCTACATAATTCCCCCTAATTCTCAGTTACACCAGCAGCTGCCCCTCATCACTCTCTAAAGGCTGATAGTAGAGGTATCTTTTTACCTGCCTGTGAAAGGCAAGCAGGGATGGGGCCATCCTGATCTTTTCCTTGTTCCCACCAAATGCACTTGAGAGATGGAGAGAAAGCCTTCTCCAGATCATTGCAGAGTTCTAACAGGATCATACAGAGGGCCCTTCCAGATATATCAAAATCCCAAGTTTGGCTGAAGGAGAAATTCTGGTATTTTGAGCCCATTATGTGATTGTGGAAGAGAAAGTGACAACATTGTTCAACCGGAGATTTTCCTACTTCCAAAGCTGAGAGGCTTAACAAGAGACCGAAGCCCCAACTTTTCAGGGTCTCAGTTTTGAATAACACTTTTTTATTTCATTTTTCTCTTTTACTAAACTTATTTTACTATGTGATATAGATTGCATTAAAATTACTAAATACATGATTTTAAAATATTTTTAAAGGCTCAGGCTTTTAGCTTAAGTGGCCTGCTAACAAACTTGATACAGGGCCCAGTGTCAGCTAAAGTGATCAATTTATCTGTGGAAGAAAGAGGTTTTCCATGTTGCACATAGCAGAGTGACATCACTTAATGCACTCTATTCTTTTGGGCCAGTTGTACTGTATAGTAAGGTAAAGTTGTACTGTATAGACGTTAAGTCCAGTCATGTCTGACTCTGGGGGTTGGTGCTCATCTCCATTTCTAAGCCAAAGAGCCGGCGTTTTCCATAGACACCTCCAAGGTCATGTGGCTGGCATGACTGCATGGAGCACCGTTACCTTCGCGCCGGAGCGGTACCTATTGATCCACTCACATTGGCATGTTTTCGAACTGCTAGGTTGGTAGAAGCTGGAGCTAACAGTGGGCGCTCATTCCGCTCCTGGAATTTGAACCTGGGTCCTTTCGGTCTGCAAGTTCAGCAGCTAAGTGCTTTAACACACTTTGCCACCGTGGCTCCTAGTTGTACTGTATACAACACCATTATTCCTAGCTTTAGGACATTGCTTACTGAAGAGACCAGGACATACTAACAATTCTATATTACATTATATTATTTATAAATATCTCCCCAAGTTGAATGCAAGGTAGCTTACAAGAAAAGATTAAAATAAAATATAATTAAAGTATGTATCACAAAAGGATTTTTTGAAAAATTAAAACCCAATTACTCCTCTCACTAGCTTGCTGTATCCCACATCCTTTTCTAGAAAATCTTACTATTTTTAAAATTGGCCAAACCCTCCTGTCCCTTTGCAGTCTTGCTTATTGCATAACATTACAGCTGGACTAAAGTTAATGGGCCTGTCTTTTGACTTCTTAACTACAACCCCCAAAATTAACTTTTTGCCAAAATGATCTTCTAATAAAAGCAAGCTAGGTCCTGCTTCAGTGTTTGTTGGCATGGGTTGGGGGCAGACTTACAGGATTAGAGATTCCATAATGAATCAACAGTGAAGTAATTATGACCAGACAGAAAAAATCCTTCCCTGTTACCATAAAGACAAGCAAGCAATTTACATACCCCACAAAATACAAGTTGTGGTATGAATGTAATCTGTCCATCTGTATGTTTCCTTATATGCATATTTCAGACACGAAACTGACTGTATATGAAATCTTAATTTCATATTAAATAAATTATAATTGCAGTTAAGTACGTTGACTGTTTTGTAATCTTACTGGGCTTCTGTTATATGAACTATTAAATTTGCTCTTTATACAATGCACTGCATACTATTTTTGACTTAATAAATTAAACAAATAATTAAATGCTAGTAAGATGAAAGCTTTGAAGACTACCTTTCCCCAGAATGAGAACTGGAAAGATTCTCAGTTTGAAGTAAACATTAATAAGACAAAGAATTAATGAAAGACCTTCCATTTGAAAGTGATTCTACAAGTAACTAGGTGTCAATGTAAGTATTTCGGTGGTCTATGGGGTCAACTACAATAGAATATTGCAAATGCAATCACAGTATAAGTTCCAATATATATTTTATAATGATACAACTCATTACAAATTTGACACATCTGTACTAATCCCAGAATTCCAAGAACCCTATAAGGTATCAGTGCAGGACTTGATTTTAGGACTTTTTTGCCTGTGCTACTCTGTTGCTACTCTCCTGCCAACCTAGCAGTTCGAAAACATGCAAATGTGAATAGATCAATAGGTACCGCTCTGGTGGGAAGGTAACGGCACTCCATGCAGTCATGCCGGCCACAAGACCTTGGAGGTGTCTATGGACAACGCTGGCTCTTCAGCTTAGAAATGGATATGAGCACCAACCCCCAGAGTCGGTCACGACTGGACTTAACGTCAGGGGAAACCTTTACCTTTTACTCTGTTTTATTGCAGCAATTTGATAATATAATAATAACAACCTTATTTTTATAACCTGCCACATCTCCCTGAAGGCACTCAGGGTGGCTTACATGCAGGACCAAGCCCAAAGAATACAACAAGATTATAAACTAAAATGCAGTTAAAAACATAATAACATATAACAGACTAATTAAACAATTAAACAGCAGGGTATAAAACATTATTAAAATGTATCAAAACCAAACTTCAAGAACCAGTAACCAGGAATATGGTGGGGATAATCAGAATTAGAGAGGGCTGGGCATGGGCCTGTGCAGATTATAGGGCCATGGCTGGGGGTTAAGTGCTGACTACAATCTATCACTCAGTAAGGGCTGGGTATTCAGGGCCTAACCATCATCAAATGTACACTGGAACATCCAAGTTTTCAGATCTTGCGAAAGATGGACAAAGTGGGGGCTAGCCTAATCTCCCTGGGGAGGAAGTTCCAGAGCCGAATGCAAATATGAAAGCCCTGATTAAATGATACAAAACTGATGGAAGTACATAACTGAAATTCCACTATAAATGATTTACCCTATTTTTCTCCCCTAAATGATAAATGAAAATATCATTAACTTATTTTATCAAAAGACCCGCTCCTTATCCCTGACAACTACAGCCCTCTTCCTCCCCTTCTCTCCCACTTTTTCTGAACTCAACTAACAAATGCAACCCCTTTCTTAGGGTTTCTCCGCTCATCGGACAATACAAGAAATCTGATGTATTGTTGGATACTTGGTTATAGGCACATCTTTTGGATGGAAATGTCCATTAATGTAATAATTTTGCGGGGAGGTAGCTGTATTTCAGCTAAAGTATCACAGTCTTGAGGCATCTTAAAGATCAACAAGTTTTATCTGGTATAAATTTCAAAGACATTATCCACTTCAGATGAATGAAATGTTGCCTAAGTTAGCAGATCAATATACACATTAGGGCTGTGCAAAAAGTCGTTTGTGCCACATATGTCAGATCTATTTTGTAAGATTTGTACATACGACATGATATTAAGAAATGCAGGCAGCACCCATACAAAAACTTAGGATTCAAAACACTAACCTATGACTTTTCGGAAGAGATGTGTAAGTCTCGTAAGTGGCTCCAGGTCTCTGTCGCGGGCGCCACTTCTCCTCCAAAAGGGCTGGGTTTGGTTCTCCAAAGGGCCCAGAAAGGAACTGCAGTTGCATAGGTGGTCTGTAACATTTTTCACAACACTCAGCATATAAATATATATTCCATTCATATATAATTTGTCAATAACAAGAATTACAAGAGTAAATGCTACCCCAAAATAAATAAAAATACACAATAAATAACAAACAACCACAACAATCAGCATATTAATATTCTTCAAGAACTTAAATATTCTTGATTCTGTACCCTAAGAATGCCTTTAAATCTCTTTTGTGCTATTTATGCTGTATGTGGACACTGATTTAGGACAAAAAAGAGAGAGACTAAAATTTCTCTGACATATAAAGTTTAATGCACATTTTAACCAACTATAGTTGACTTATTGCATCAACAACATAAGAGCATCTATTATCATACTTTATCATACTACAATAAGGAGTCTCAAAAAGTAGCATGGTAATAGCGGCAGGGTAAGTTATTTTCTTTTTTAACATTTATTTATTTATTTATTTCACTTATATACTACTTTTCTCACCCCAGGTGGGGGATTCAAAGTGATTTTCAAACATATTATGGAAAAATTCAATACCTACATAAAACAATAAAGACATACAACTATCAATTACATCATAAAACACAATAACATTAAACATTACAACATGGAGTTAAAAACATATTAATATAAACATTAAAATCATATAATTCAAAAGGCTTTTCTGGGGGATTTTGTTTTGTGTTTGGCTGCCCTGCCGGAAGGCCCTGCAGGGCATCTGAACACTCCCCCCCCCCCCCCCCGGCAAGGAAAGCACGAATGTTGGGGAAGGCATGTGGATTTTAACCGGGGCCCAATAGGGTTTAAGAAACCCAATTGTGCCCGGGTTAAAGCCCTGTGTAGATCCACCCAAGTCTCACATCTCCTTCACTGGTTACCTGAAGATACTCATAAAATGGATGTCCTACAACGATTGGCTTAATTTAACTTATTTTCTTCTCCATTTAGTCACAGAAAGTAATCAGAAAATACTTTTAGTGTAATAAAAATGCTTGTTTTCAGAACTTAGAGCATCATGCAGTACTGTACATCAGCAGCTATTTACACATTCTGTGTACTAATATACATTCATTCCACCAGAGGAGTAAATAAATGAAGCAACATGGAATCACAGCTAAAGGGTCTGACCAAAAGAGATTCCAGATAGAAAAAGAAGAGAAGAGGACTCCAAAATTTCTTTAAAATTTTCAGTGTATTGGATGGCTGGAAGAATAGAAACATTAATCTGGTTGTGATTTTAGTCTACACATCACTTGGAAGCCCTAGCATATTTAGTAGAACTGCAGAAAGAAAAGGAATTGAGAGAGGGAGGAGGGAAGAAATTTTTAGACCTTTGTAAAGAGAAAGTTCTATATGTGTTGTAAGAATACTATCTGGAAGAAATCCAAAGTCACAGCTCAACACAGCAACAACAGGTTGTTTCTCCAATATAAGATGTCAACAAGACGTCTAGTGGCAAACTCTCCATTGCCTTGGGTCACTGAAAAGTCAGTTGCAGGAAGTCAATTCAATCAACTTGTTCCATGCCCAGTCAGCACATTTAGAAGAATACGTGGTTGTTTCCCATCAGCACATGAAGGATGGTTACACAGGTTAATATTGTCCTGGGTTAATCTGACTTAAATTTAGTGTGCCTTTCCACATTTATGTGATAGGGTATAATTTGGAGAATCTCATGCACAATAATTTCAGACTTCTAATAGATGTGACAATAAGTCCTCCAAATTCAGTAATTGTATGTCAATTATGTTAAAAATTAGTTTTTAACTAGACAGGTCTCAAAGTTTGCCTAGTGTTTGTTCATCTCTGGAACATAAAATTGCTAGTGATGTTGTCATGCTTCTTCAATATTATAATATTATTTATATTTTGTGTATAAAAATGTGAAGGTTTTTATTTATGTTTAAACCTAGCTCAGCTCTGGAGAACTCTTTGTTTCCTTGGCATGCAAGAATCTAATTCATGAAACAAGAAAAACACTGCTTACATAAGACAAAGCTTGGACTGTGAAGCTTTGGATAATAATAAAGCCTGACTCGCTCCTCAGTAGTTCTATTCAAAACTAAATCCAACATACATTAGAACTAGACTGCACTCATTAAAATGAATGAGTTTTGTTCTTCATTCTTCATCTAAGTCCCATTGACTTTGGTGGGTCTCTTCTAGTTGAAAAACTAACATTGGATTTAGTCCATAAGATTGTGCCTTGCACATCCTATCTGCTTAACTCTTTTCTAAGTCGCATTCTTGAACTTTACAGGTGTAGTCTTTGATAAAATATGATTCTGTTATTTTATTTGACAAATTATATTTAAAATTTTGCCCAAAATAGAGAATATATTTTCTACTTAAAACCAAAACACATTTATGTATTTCTTTTCCAGGAGATGTTGCTCTATTTTTTGAAAAAAAAAAAGCCTTATAACCAAAAAAGTATTTTTATGCTTCCCTTTTATTTCAAGTTCTTTTTCTGCTAGTTCAATTATTTTAATCTGTACAAAAAGATAATAAGGTTTAAGCAAATGATGCACGATTATTGCAGAATTGCTCCTCCCCCCGCCCTCCCCCCCCCAATCTCCTGGCATGTCATTTTTCTGCACCAGGAGTACATTAATGGCCGCTGAGTAAGTTTTATTTTATTTTAAGGGCTTATTTTGGGGTTTTGGAAAACGGGGTGGAGACTCATATAATCCAGTTCAAAGAAAATAACCTGGGATCAGATTCTGGAATATAGGGCAGTATAGATCCAGCCTTAGAGGGGTTTTTCCTTTGCCTTCCTCTGAGACTGAGGAGCTTCCAGGCAGGCCCAAAATCCATGCCAAAGTGCGTTTTAAAAATCCGTGCCAAAGCAGATTCCCATCCCTACTCCCACCAAATAGCCTTTCCTGGTCTATGTGTGTGTGGAGGGGGGGGGGAGTGGTCGCTGCATCCTATCCTGATTACAATCCATCCTGAAGCTCTCTCTCCCCCCCAGTTTTCCGCTAAAACTTGAATAAAATTTACCTTGCCTGCATAACTTCTTTGTCCCCCCCCCCCCCCGCCCACAATCTCCTGGCATGTCATTTTCTCATGCTAGGAGGATCATTATGGTGGCTAGATAAGTTTTAATTTTAGGGGGAAATTTGGGGTCAGCCCATCAGGATAGGGCTCGAGAGAGTATGACTTTCTCAAGGTCATCTATGGCCAAGTCAGGATTTCACCCCTTGCCTCCACAGTTGTACTCCAATGCTCAAATCATGAAGTCCCACTGGCTGTCTTCTGAGTACTGTAGAGATCCTTCTACACTGCCATATAAAATCCAGATTATCTGCTTTATACTAGATTATACGGTAATGTTGACTCATATGATCCAGTTTAAAGCAGATTATGTGGACCTAGCAGTCATGCAGTAGAAGATTCAGCTATGATTCATGCCATCATACTTATAAAGGTATACGTGGAATGGGGGGACACCATCTATATATATAAAAGGGTAATGGAATCGCGGCACCGGACAAAACTACTAAACTAAACGCCCCACAAACTTGAAAATTGATAGCACAACCTCTCATCCATGCCTCTATGTTTATACAACAAAAAAAAAGTAAAATTAAGTCCTAGCCACAGCAATGTGTGGCCGGGCACAGCTAGTGGATATCTATTTCTGTGCATAGATTCCCATGGTAGAAATTGAGGTGTTGCTTTTGTGCAATCCTGAGATGGATAAGTATCAGTTACACCAAATAGTTGTGTATCATTATCAGGCAGTGGAGTTGAAGCCCAGGAATATTCTGGGAGATAGAGGTTATATTTGCTATTGGCAAAAATGAAGAACATCTTCTAGTGCTGTAAAAGTACAGTAGAGTCTCACTTATCCAACATAAACGGGCTGGCAGAAGCTTGGATAAGCGAATATGTTGGATAATAAGGAGAGATTAAGGAGAAACCTATTAAACATCAAAATAGATTATGATTTTACAAATTAAGCACCAAAACATCATGTTACACAACAAATTTGACAGAAAAGGTAGTTCAATACCCAGTAATGCTACATAGAAATTACTGTATTTATGAATTTATTACCAAAATATCATGATGTATTGAAAACATTGACTACAAAAATGCGTTGGATAATCCAGAATGTTGGATAAGCGAATGTTGGATAAATGAGGCTCTACTGTAGTTAGAAGGCAACAGTTAACTAGTTTTGGGTATGATACTTTAATAAACAATGTGATTTGTGTGTGTGTTTTAATTAAGTATTGGAAATACAGTAATGACATGAACTTTCTGGAACAGACATGAAAGATTGCTAAGAAGGCTGTTACTTTAACAGAATACTGCCTAGTTTCATTTGTTTGGCTGAAGGGCTGACACTGTTCTAAGCTTTGGCTGTGTTTTTTATTGTCAGAGTGATGAAACATTTATAGTATTTTTCAATTGGCAAAAGTTTGTCTCCGTCATTTCCCTCCTGGATTTATTATTTAGCCAGAAATTCTTACTTCACCTTTTGTCAAGGTATTCATAGCTGCCAATCTGCGTGTATGCATGCGCTCATATTCACTTAACTAAAAACCAAAATACTCTGGCTGCAATATGAGAAAAAGAACACTTCACTTTAACTGAAACCAAAGGAATATATTAAAACCATAGTAGTAAAGGTAAAGGTTTCCCCCTCACATTAAGTCTAGTCGTGTCCGACTCTGGGGGTTGGTGCTCTTATTCATTTCTAAGCTGAAGAGCCGGAATTGTCTATATCTCCAAGATCATGTGGCCGGCATGACTGCATGGAGCGCTGTTACCTTCCCGCCGGAGCGGTATCTATTGATCTACTCACATTTGCATGTTTTCGAACTGCTAGGTTGGCAGAAGCTGGGGCTAACAGCGGGTGCTCATTCTGCTCCCGGGATTTGAACCTGGCACCTTTCAGTCAGCAAGTTCAGCAGCTCAGCGGTTTAACCCACTGCGCCATCAGGGGCTCCATAAAACCATAGTAGAAGACACATATTGTAGCAAAGCTGCTGAAGTAAAGTCTGGGATTTTAGCCTAGATTTACGACAGCCTGGAAAAATTTGGAAAACTTTGGAATTCTTTTCATCTGGTTTGAGAGGGATAGTGGGGGGAGAAAAAAAATCCTCTTTCTGTTTTTACATGCTTTCTTATATGTTAATTCTGGACCACTTACTGTTTTTCAGGATGAAAACTTGAACGCTGTGTAACATATTGTTGCTGAAGTTGAAACCTAGTTTTTAGCACTTGAATCAACTGAACTGTAAGCAGATTTGGTATTTAACATGTATTTATCTTCAGGAGTCTTTAAAAACCTTGAAATTGGTTTCACTGAAATTTTCATAGGACTTTATTGCACTAAGATTATGAAGCAAAATTACCATGGGATAATGGAATCTGTGGCTGTTACATATGAGGACATGCCAGCCTTTTCACTCCTTTTAAATATGACTGAAGTAAGATATGCTCCCCAAAGAAAAACAGACATAAAGAGCTGTACACAATTTTATAGAATTAATTTTATTATGCTGATTTTTTTTCCCTTTCATCAGGGTAGTTTAGAACCAGGGGAAAAACTATGAACACTTCAAAATACTAAATGTTTACCTTATACTTCCCTGTAATAAGAAACATTTAAAGTAACAGATACTAAATCAAAAGAAAAAGTGATATTTTGTATTCTGTTCATGATCTAGTTACAAAGAATTCATAAAAATCCTAGAGATCTATGGACCTCAGCTATGCAGTCCTAAGTCTGTAAGTGTAAATTTTTCTGAGTTCAGTAGAAATTATTGTATGGTAAAGTAAACCCTAACTATGCTAGGCACCAGATCTCATCTTATCTTAGAAACTAAAGAGGGTTAGTCCTAGTTAGTACTTGGATGAAAAACTACCAAGGAATATCAGGTGCTGTGTATTTCAGAAGAAGGAACTGGCATAACCATCTCTGATTATTCCTCACCTAAGAAAACCCAATAGCAATTCAAGGGTTATCATAAGTTGACAGAACATGAAGGCACATACAAACAGGCCAGTCCTGCCATTAGGAAATTGATTTCGAGTATTACAAAAACAGCAAATTGCAAGTTATTTATCATTACTTTAAAATCATAGAGTTGGAAGAGACCACCAGGCCAATCCAGTCCAACCCCCTGCCATGCAGAAACACATAAGCAAAGCACTCCTGATAGATGTCCATCCAGCCTTTGCTTAAAGCCTCAAGAGAAGGAGATGCCACCACACTCCAAGTCAGCATATTCCACTGTTGAATAGTTCTTACCATCAATAAGTTCTTCCTAATGCTTTGGTGGGGTCTTTTTTCCTGTAGTCTGAATCCATTGTTCCATATCCTAGCCTCCAGATAAGCAGAAAACAAGCCCCCCTCAATGTGGCATCCTTTAAAATACCTAAACATGACTAAGGGCCCATCTACACAGCACCTAAAACATGAGATTTCCTGAGTTAAATGGGGGGGGGGGAGGTAGCTACATGATGCTAGCAGTAAATCCGTGCTGATTTGCTGCAACTGACAGAAAACATGGTGTAAAATGGTTCCCTTTGATCCAGATTCTGGCTGGAAAATGCACATATTCATATCACTGTATATCCCCGCACTTGCGAAAAACATGTCATTTCCTTCCATCCCCCTGTGGAGGCTGCCCCAGCACATGTCTGTTTTAAAATGCTCAAAACAGCTGACCAACTGATTGGGCTGTGAAATAGACATACAGTTGACTTAAAGGAAGCACAAATGGAGAGCAATTATAGCTCTCTAAAATTCTTTATTTTAAACTTTATAATATTAAACAGAGCTTGAGTAAACAATTGGGACAAGAGAGAAATCTAGTGAAAGCTTTTTTTTTAATCCCACTGTTATGTGCAAAACCTTAAATGTGCACATGTGAATCTTCTTGTATTTATATTAAGATATTCACATGTGCACATATACGGTCCAGCACATAACCGAGTGATTTTTTTAAAAAAAGCCTTCCACCAGATGTCCCCCATCTACCCTCCATCTTGTTCTGATATAGAGGAAACCTGTGAGGACTGCGGGGGAAGAAATCCTGGAACTAACAGGTTTGTGTAGGGTCATGTTCTTAGATCCCAGATTTTTTTGTCTTACAGTTAAAACCCGCATATTTGTGCTGTCTGGAAACACCAGGAAGGAGCTCGGGGTGGCCACAAAGAGTTGGAAGCGACTGAGTGAATAAACAACAACAACAAAGTGCAATAACTGTAGGAATATCTGGTATCTATAGCAGAGTAGAGTGCAACATAACAAGTGTTATATATAAGTTTATGGTAGGAAACAGGATAGAAAATATGCAGGTAAGGTTTTAAAAAGGTCTAAAGTACTTTTATTCTTGGAAGTACTGCATCTTGTATAAAAGGATACCATGTTTTCCCGAATTTTTTTTTCGTGTCAGGAGCAACTGGAGTTGCTTCTGGAGTGAGAGAATTGGCCATCTGCAAGGACATTGCCCAGGGGACGCCCGGATGTTTTGATGTTTTACCATCCTTGTGGGAGGCTTCTCTCATGTCCCTGCATGGAGCTGGAGCTGATAGAGGGAGCTCATCTGCGCTCTCCCCGGGTGGGATTTGAACCTGGCAGCCTTCAGGTCAGCAACCCAACCTTCAAGTCACAAGGCTTTTATCCCCTAGGCCACCAAAAATAAGACAGTGTCTTATATTAATCTTTGTTCCCAAAGATGCGCTAGGTCTTACTTTCAGGGGATGTCTTATTTTTCCATGAAGAAGAATTCACATTTATTGTTGAACCAAAAAAAAAAAAGACCAATTATATACTGTACAGTGGTTGTTATCACAAACCAGCATAACCAGACAAACTATGAATCCTATCAAGAATTTTTTGTTGCTACCATTATTTCTATTTACAACAATCTATGGTTTGTACATTTACCAATCCTGCATGCTCTGGTGTTCTGTTTGGCAGGCATGCTTCCAAATAAAAACTTTGCTAGGTCTTACTTTCAGGGGAGGCCTTATATTTAGCAATTCAGCAAAACCTCTACTATGTCTTATTTTCAGGGGATGTCTTATTTTCAGGAAAACAGAGTAGTTACCTATATTTGCTTCAAGACTCCCTAATGCTGACTCTCATGTATGCACCAGTCATTTTGAGGTAGAGAAGCCTCATGGTGTCTCAAATGTAAAAGAAAAAGTGCATTAAAGTACCTGGGAAGAAGGGAGAAGTAACTTCTACATGCAAGTAGAAGGAAAACACCTTGAGTTACATAAATCTAGTAGAGCCCTGCACTACAGGGGTCCCTGTGGCTCAATTGCTCTCTGTATACAAGTGTTGTTGCCTCTTCACTTCCAACTGCAACAAAGTAACCTTTCAGAATTGTGGGATTTCAACCAGCATTGCTTCTCATACTCTCAGTAACATCTACTTAAATTCCCTTCACTAAAGTACAGGAGCTGTCTCCAGTCTTGGAACCGTAACTTACCTGGCCGCATCTTTAAAAGAAATGTCTTCAATGCTATGCTGCCACAAAAGCCCCCTACGTATTGGTCCAGATGCAGGCTTAGGCTGAAGGCTTGTTGGCTTGTTGGTTTTCTTTGGAGAGACAGGATACTAGATGCCTTTAAAAAGAAAGGGGCTGAGGTTCCATCTACACAGCTGTATAAAACCCCACATTATCTGCTTTGAACTGGGTTATGTGATAGTGTGGACTCAGATAACCCAGTTCAAAGCAGATATTGTGGATTATCTGCCTTGATATTCTGTGGCCCCTTCCACACAACTGAATAAAATCCCACATTTTCTGCTTTAAACTGGAATATATGGCAGTGTAGACTCAGATAACCCAGTTCAAAGCTGACTTGGCCATGGTGAAACATGCACTGGTTACAACCCGTTTGGACTACTGCAATTAACTCTACATGAGACTGCCCTTGAAAAGTGTCCGGAAACTTTAATTTGTTCCGAGAATGGCAGCCAGACTTCTCACCGGAGCCAATCCAGGGAGCACACCACCTCCTTGTTGAAACAGCTCCACTGGCTGCCGATTTGTTTCCGGGCCCAATTCAAGGTGCTGGTTTTAACCTATAAAGCCCTACATGGTTTTTGTCCAGGCTATTTGAGACACTGGGCCCTTCCACGCAGTCCTATATTCCACACAGCCCTATATTCCACAATATCTGCTTTGAATTTGATTATCTGAGGCCCCTTCCACACAGCTGAATCAAATGCCACATTATCTGCTTTGAACTGGAAAACATAGCAGTGTGGACTCAGATAACACCGTTCAAAGCAGATATTGTGGGATTTTCTGTCTTGATATTCTGTGTTATATGACTGTGTGGAAGGGCCCTAAGTCCATACAGCCATATATTCCAGTTCAAAGCAGATAATGTGGGATTTTATTCAGTGGAAGGGGCTTCAGTGTCCTACAATACAGACCGGGCACACCACTTAGATCTAGTAAGGAGACTGTTATCTCTACTGAGCCCAGGGATAACTTACGGTTAAAAAATCTCTAGAGAAGGCACTTTTTCGGAGCAGCTCCGAACTTATGGAATGAGCTGCCGGAAAAAATCAGATCAGATCTCTCCCTGATGTCCTTTAGAAAATGAGTGAAGACTTTACTCTTCACAAAAGTTTTTAGTTTTTATTGCGTTCTGCATTTTATGGATATATGGGAATTTTAGAGGTATTTTAATTTGAGTTTTAATTACCTATGAGATGAATGGTGTGTTGTAACTTTTTATGGTTTTGTTTGTTTTAATGAACAGTTTATGTTATATTGCTTATTTTAATGATGTTGTGAGCCACCTTGGGCCCTTATAGAGAAAGTCGGCATAGAAATTTCCAAAATAAATAAAAGCAGATATTGTGGGATTTTCTGCCTTGATATTCTGAGGCCCCTTCCACACAGGTGTATAAATCCACATTGAACTGGAATATATGGCAATGTGGAAGAGTCCTGAGCTGCCTCAAGGGAAAATCTGAAGTGTTTGCACAGGTTCAGTCAAGATATTTAGGGTCTGTTAATATGAAAAATGTCTCCAAATATGAGGAAGTGGATGACAGACATATAGGGGTCTCACTGTTGCTTCCTTTGGACACATTTGAAATAGGGTCCTTCCACACAGCCATATAAAAACAGAATACCAAGGCAGATAATCCACAATATCTGCATTGACCAGGGCCCCCTTCCACACGGCTGTATAAAATCCTACATTATCTGCTTTAAGCTGGGTTATATGGCAGGGTGGACTCAGATAACCCAGTTCAAAGCAGATATTGTGGATTGTTTACCCTGATATTCTGGGTTATATGGCTGTGTGGAAGGGAACTGGGCTATCTCAGGTCCTCTCCACACAGCTGAATAAAATTCCATGTTATCTACTTTGAACTGGAATATATGGCAGTGTGGACTCAGGGCCCTTCCACACAGCTATATAACCCAGAATATCAAAGCAGAAAAAAATCCCACAATATCTGGGTTATCTGAGTCCACAGCCATTCCAGCCCAAAGCAGATAATGTGGAATTTTATTCAGCTGTGTGGAAGGGGCCTCAGAAAACCCAGTTCAAACCAGATATTGTGGGATTTTCTGCTATGATATTCTGAGGCCACTTCCAAACAACTGTATAAAATAGACATTGAACTGGGTTATATGGCCCTGACTCAGATAACTCAGTTCAAAGCAGATATTGTGGGATTTTCTGCCTTTATAGTCTGGGGGCCCTTCCACACAGCCGTATAACACAGAATATCAAGGCAGAAAATCCCACAATACAGTAGAGTCTCACTTATCCAACATAAATGGGCCAGCAGAATGTTGGATAAGCGAATATGTTGGATAATAAGAAGGGATTAAGAAAAAGTCTATTAAACATCAAATTACATTATGATTTTACAAATTAAGCACCAAAACATCATGTTTTACAACAAATTTGACAAAAAAGCAGTTCAATACACAACAATAAAAGGTAAAGGTAAAGGTTTTCCCCTGATGTTAAGTCCAGTCGTGACCGACTCTGGGGACTGGTGCTCATCTCCATTTCTAAGCCGAAGAGTTGGCGTTGTCCATAGACACCTCCAAGGTCATGTGGCTGGCGTGACTGCATGGAGCGCTGTTACCTTCCCACCAGATCTACTCACATTGGCATGTTTTCAAACTGCTAGGTTGGCAGGAGCTGGGGCTATCAGCAGGCGCTCATTCCGCTCCCGGGATTTGAACCTGGCAGCTTTTGGCCTGCAAGTTCAGCAGCTCAGCGCTTAAACGCACTGTGCCACCAGGGACCCCATACACAACAATATTATGTAGTAATTACTGTATTTATGAATTTAGCACCAAAACATCACAATGTATTGAAAAGATTGACTATGAAAACATGGACTGCTAAAAGGCAGACTGTGTTGGATAATCCAGAACATTGGAAAAGCAAATGTTGGATAAGTGAGACTCTACTGTATCTGCTTTGAACTGGGTTATCTGAGTCCATACTGCCATATATTCCAATTTAATTATTTGCATAATTAAAGCTTGTGCGCCAGCTGCAATCATACCTTGTGAAGTCTGACTTGGCCACGGTGGTCCACGCCTTAGTCACCTCTAGGCTGGATTATTGCAATGCACTCTACGTGAGGTTGCCCCTGAAGATGGCCCGGAAACTTCAGTTAGTCCAACGTGCAGCTGCCAGGTTGTTAACTGGAGCAAACTACAGGGAGAGATCTACTCCCCTGTTTAAGGAGCTCCACTGGCTACCGATTATTTTCCGGTCCCAATTCAAGGTGCAGGTTCTTACCTATAAAACCCTAAACGGTTTGGGATCCGCCTACCTTTGTGACCGCATCTCCCGCTATGAACCCACTCGTCCTCTTCGTTCATCCGGCAGGGCACTTCTTTCGCTCCCGCCACCTTTCCAGGCTCGGTTGGCGGGGTTGAGGGAGCGGGCCTTTTCTATTGTTGCTCCCCGGATCTGGAATTCCCTTCTGGAGGAGATCCGGCAAGCACCCACCCTGGCTTCCTTCAAAAAGCTGCTTAAAACCTGGCTCTTCTGCTGCGCCTTTGGATAACCGAGCCCATAGCTATAGTAGTTGCACAGGCCATCTCTTTGACTTGAAACACTGCACTTTATTCCTCTGCCACAAAGCATTTTAGAATATAACCTTGTATTTTAGTTCTAGTGGTCCCTCCAGGCTATCCTCTCCTCCATCCCAGTGGTCTTTTTTCTTTTCAGATTCATATGTCATTTGAGTGATTATATTCCTTCTGTTTATGTGATTGTTTTAGTCAATTGTTATGCTTTGTTTTTGTTTTTAATTCTTATAGCGTTTTATAGTGTTTTCAGTGTTTTATTGTACAATGTTTTATGCTGATTTTATATTGGAAACCGCCCTGAGTCCCTTTCGGGAGAGAGGGAGGTATACAAATAAACTTTTACTTACAGTAGAGTCTCACTTATCCAACACTCACTTATCCAACGTTCTGGATTATCCGAGCCATTTTTGTAGTCAATGTTTTCAATACATCATGATATTTTGATGCTAAATTCATAAATACAGTAATTAATACATAGCATTACTGCGTATTGAACTACTTTTTCTGTCAAATTTGTTGTATAACATCATGTTTTGGTGCTTAATTTTTAAAATCAAAACCTAATTTGATGTTTAATAGGCTTTTCCTTAATCCCTCCTTATTATCCAACATATTCGCTTATCCAACGTTCTGCTGGCCCGTTTATATTGGATAAGTGAGACTCTACTGTACTTACTTACAAAGCAGAAAATGTGAGATTTTATTCAGCTGTGTGGAAGGGGCCTCAGATAACCCAGTTCAAAGCAGATATTGTGGGATTTTCTGCCTTGGTATTCTGAGGCCCCTTCCACACAGGTGTATAAATTCACATTGACCTGGAATATGTGGCAGTGTGGACTGAGATAACCCAGTTCAAAGCAGATACAGTAGAGTCACACTTACCAACGTAAACGGGCCAGCAGAATGTTGGATAAGTGAATATGTTGGATAATAAGGAGGGATTAAGGAAAAGCCTATTAAACATCAAATTAGGTTTTGATTTTACAAATTAAGCAGCAAAACATCATGTTATACAACAAATTTGACAGAAAAAGTAGTTCAATACGCAGTAATGCTACTATGTAGTAATTACTGTCTTTACGAATTTAGCACTAAAATATCACGATGTATTGAAAACATTGACCACGAAAATGCGTTGGATAATCCAGAACGTTGGATAAGCAAGTGTTGGATAAGTGAGACTCTACTGTATTGTGGGATTATCTGGTTATATGGCTGTGTGGAAGGGCCATGAGCCCACACTGCCAGGTAATCCAGTTGAGTGTGGATTTTATACAGCTGTGTGGAAGGGGCCACAGAAAACACTAAGGGCTGAGGAAAGAACCAACAAGTGAGCCCCCGCTTGCCTTGAAGGAATAGCTGAGGCGGGGAGGAAAAAGTTGGGAAGGATGAGGGAAACTTCTTCTGACTGAGGGGCACTTTTCCCTCGCCTGCCCTCTCAATGTGGGCGTGGAAGGAAAGTGTGGCGGGAGGGAGGCAGAAAAAGGGGGACACTGCGCGCGGGGAGTGTGCGCGAGCCCCTGCCCTCCTCTTGGCTCGCGCTGTGCTCGGCCCTCAGCGGCGCGTTCGGATTCCCGCCATTCCCGCCTGGCCCTTTTTCAAACTCGGCAGCCCGCGAGTAAAGCGGCAGGACTGAGGGGAGGAAGAAGCGCCCCGCAGAGGAGGAGGAGGACGGGGAGGGGGAAGAAGAGGAAGCCGCCGAGGGAGAACAGACATGCCCCTTTCCCCCGCACAAAGTTGAGTTTCTCCTCAGCCCCGAAAAGCGAAAGGAGGAGGAGGAGGAGAAAGGAAAGGAGCAAGGAAGAGGCCTCTGCTGAAGGAGGCTGCCTCGCAACATCTGTATCCAACTTGAAGGCAGCCACGGGGCGCGAGAACTTTCCCAAACACGTGAGTGCGAGCGGGCTTGGAGTGGCTTTTTCGGAGAGGAGGAAGATGGAAACAAACTCGGGAAAGAACGGGACTGGCTGTGGGAGGAGGAGGAGGACGTGGCCGCCCTTTCCTTTTCTTTGAGCGCAAGTTTTGATTTGCTTGCGGGCGACGGAGCAGGGTGGGGAGGGGGGGAGGGGGAGCGTTTGGTTGCCTCTCTTCGCCTCTTCTGGTTGTTGTTGCACCAAATCGGAGAAGTGTCACTCAGGGCGAATGAGTCAGAAAAGGATCGGGTTACAGGCAGGATCCGTGGGACTGGTGCAAGATCTTGGGGGAGAAAAGGGAGAAGGAGGCAGAGAGCGAGAAAGAGAGACACAGAGACCCTTCCTTGCCCCTCCCTCCGCGAAAGAGGGGAGCAGCCCCCCTCCCCCTTTCTCCTTCCTCCTCCCCCCTCCCTCCCTGGCTGCCCTCATTCCTCCTCGGGGGCCGAGGCTGTGAGGAGTCGGCCTCAGAGCGGCCGCTCTTTCCTATGGGAAGTTTGGGGCGCCGACTGAGCCCGGCAGGCGCGGCGGCAGGTAAGTCGATCTCGGGGCTGTCAGAACTTCTTTGTTCAACTTGCGGGTGCGTCTCGGATGGAGACTCTTTCGCCCTCATGAACTCATTTCGGACGATCCCCCCTGGCCACTCTTTCTCCCTCCTCCCAGCTGCGCTGAACTACCTTCCACGGCGTGTGTAGACGCCTCTATTCATCTCCATTCTGAAACTGCATTATATGGCAATGTAGTTCCAGAATCCGAGGTTTCACGTCGTCCCGCCCCTTCCACACAGTTGAATAAAATCCCACACTTTCAGCTTTGAACTGGGATATATGGCAGTGTGGATTCAGATAACCCAGTTCAAAGCAGATATTGTGGGATTTTCTGCCTTGATATTCTGGGTTATATGACTGTGTGGAAAGGCCCCCAGTTTTCCCTTAAAGGACACATTTTGCAAACTTGCAGCAGCTGCTTGGCCTCTTCTTAAAAGGGCGGGGGGGGGGATTGGAGAGGGGGAAATCCGCACTAACTTCCTCGCCAGCAGTAGTTTTGCGGTGTCTGGGTGCCTGCCACATCTGGAAGGGTGGAAGGCGTGTGATCGGATGTGGTCCTGGACACAACTGCCTGCTGTTATTTGTAGTGGTAGGAAGGAAGGATGCCTCTTCAGTCTCCCCTTTCATAGAATAATAATCATAGAATAATAGAGTTGGGCCATCTAGTCCAATCCCCTGCCATGCAGGAAAAGCACAATCAAAGTATCCCTTCCTCCAAGGTGATTCATTTGCTTGAAAATATCTTGGAAGTGGGAGAAGGGGCAACACTCCAGGTCCAAACATTGAAAGTTTGGCCTCAAACCTTAATGATGATCTCTTGCAAAACAGAAAAAAGGATTGGGTTTCTGTGAGTTTTCTGGACTGTATGGCTGTGTTCCAGAAGCATTATATCTTGACATTCTGCCCACATCTATGGCAGGCATCCTCAAAGGTTGTGAAATACCGCACAACCTCTGAGGATGCCGGCCATAGATGTAGGCAAAACATCAGGAGAGAATGCTGCTTTGACAACAGAAAAAGGCATATTCTGATTACTTGATTTTGACATTGATTTTTTTAGAGATTGTTGCTTGATTTTGACATCCATGCTTGCCTTTCTGTTGTTGGTGGAAACTTGTATTGTTCTGTCTAGAAGTTCTCTCTGTTTCAGTTCTCTCACCCCTCCCCCTTTATCCGCTCTTCTCCAAACTTCTGCCCTCCTCGCTTTTTTTGGGTGCCTTCTTCCAAACTTAATTCCCTGGAGGGCAAAGATTGCATGCCTGAAACAGTTATGCACGACTTGCATCCAGCAGTTTTTCAAACTCTCTTGAGTTTGAGAAACTACTGGATGCAAGTCATGTATTAAATGGGTTGGAAAATGAGACAAAGTAAATAGTTGCAGACCGAGCAATTCAGGTTAGATTTTCCGGCAAAAAATTACAATTAAAAAACACTTTCAGAGCTCTGGGAAAGTATCTGTTTTGTTTATCTTCGGGTAACTTTGCAACTTTGTGTTCATCGCAATTGAAGCTTTCCTAACAAGACGCTTGCAAGCACCGTGTGTGTGTGTGCATGCAAAAACTTAACCACCGACCCCTAATTAACAGAATCCTCTGGTGTATCGCGTTGATCCCATCCTTTGGGTCTGGTGTTTGTGGCCTTCTGCCAGTTTATGTGTAGAGATATTTATGTAAAACATTTTCTCGCTGCTCTTTGCCAGCTGTTCCACATTTTCCAGCTGCCACTTCAGTTTGAAATGATGGGCTGTTCACATCCCAGCCTAACAGAACTTTTTAAAAAAATCTAGAGATGGCTGCCAGTTTTTTTGTTTTTGTTTTTTGCAAGTTAGCATGTAGACTTCTCTTTAAATAGGTCACTCTTGACTAGTTGGGGACATCACCATAATTTACCTCCTCCTTGTAGGCACTACATTTTTCATTTTTTCCAGGCCTTACCCATTTTGATGTTTAAACGTGTAACTTTAATTTCACATACACAGAAGCTATTTCCAAACCTTTTGAAATAAATTGTTCATAAAATTGCCACCTGTTTTTAACAGGAAAGCACTTTATGCCTCTTTTTCAGTGTCCACATTATGCTGAAGCACCAGTTCAGGAGCCTACTTGGATTTAATAAACACTAAGGAATGACCATGCTTACAATTCAGTGGGAAGCAGAGAAATAATTGTTCCCCCACTCATTTAAATTATAGGCTGAATTTTGCCAAAAATAGTTGTAATTGTTTTGAGTATTTGTTCAGCTATATTCTTAATTTGGAAAGGTGCCTTTGTGATTGATACCTATAATTGTTTCCTTTAGGCTCTTTATTAAATATTAATTAGAATATGACACTTTATTAATTACACATCTCAAATATTATTTAGAGAGAAAATGCATTTAAATGTTTAAAAGGGAAGACTTGTGAAATAATGTTATAGCACTACAGTTTGGATAAACGGAAGTTGATTATAAAATCTTAATATGAACAATTTGAACCTTGTTGCTTATACAATTTTTCAAGAACTTATTAAATACTGCTTGCAGCATAATGATACATGACCATCAGTTGTTTGATTTGCTGCTTAGTTTTAAACCAACATAAATTAACATTGAATTTACTTCAAGAAGCTGCTACTTCAAAAAAAAACCCCACAGAAAACAGCTACAGCTTTCATTTCCCACATTTGTTTAGAAGTCCCACTGAAGTCAGTGACACTTGTTAAAGTTGGGAGCAAGTACATTTTGAAGATTGTAGCCTATGTGATGATAAGATTCTGTTTTTAAGACACCTTTACTAGGGAATATGTTCCAGTAGAATCAGTAGGATAGGATTTATTTTGAAATAATTCTAACTGGAATCAAGGTGATAGGAGTCTACTGAATAACATAAAGGTTATGGGTTCGTAAGGGGGATTCTTAAAAGAAAAATTGTAAAGCTAGAGAGACAGGAATGTATTGCAAGGTGTGCATGTGTGTGTATAACTTAAATCGTATGACTGCACATGCTCATCACTGACTTTCTTTGTTAAAACATTTGTCTGCATAAGAAATGCCAAATCAAAGAAGATGATAGATGGTAATACCTTGACAAAAATTATACAAAATTTGTAGGCTCATCAACATTAAGTAGAAGTCTATTAGAAAAGTTGAAAGTATTTTGAGATGAGAACGGTTTGTCATAAGATTCAGATGCTTGTATTGTTTTTCTAAGGAATTTTGATTTTAGAAATGTTTGCGTTGTGACATTTTGTTGGTAAAAATGATGACCAAACTCAACTTCTGTGGAAACAAGACAATCAAAGAACCTTCTGTGCATACTGAAAAATTTAAAATTCATTTGAAGAAAGTCCAGTTTTTCCCCCTGAAGCTGCTGTCTATGTTCTCATTGATTTAAATGAAGTAATGATTTTTTAACTTAATTTTATTAATGAATTACATATTGATATGTTTAAGAGTACAAAAGTTGTACAGTTATTTTATTTGCTCTTTTGCTTTGTTCTAATGCACAATTTAGTCTTCTTCGACACCCCATGAAGGTGTTTATTTGATATAAGAAGGCATTTTATGACACTTCTACAATATATTCTCATTAAAGCATCTGATGCTTATTAAAATGGGGATACATTCTGGTAAAAGGGAGGCTTGAGAATTATGAAAGGAAATGGTTTAATGGTCATTGTTGCATGCAGTTCAGCGTGAGGAGACAGTAACGTACTAAGAAGAAGCAGACTTGAAGGAAGAGTGAATCAATGAGTCATGAAATCCTCAGGAAGACCTTAGTAATGGAATGTTAATGCTTTTAGACTATAGTAGATTATCTCAAAAGTCAGAGTTTTCTTCTATATGTAGTTGTGATAAATCCCCTGAGCTGAAGAGATACTTGGAAGGTTTTCTATGTTATACAGTTCATTTGGTCTGTTACAAGACATATTTTGTCCAATTAGTTTGCAATTGAAATTAAGATGCTAAAATCACCGAGGAAGTTTTTGTTGTTGTTCTTTTACAAAAGGCTCACTTTGATAATGATTCAAGCAGGCATTTAATCAAAGCGTTTCTAAAACATACTTTGAACCTTTTTCTTTTACTCACCCTGTTCTGTTGTTTTTCTAACCGGGAATTGTTTTGTTCTAGCTAAATAAAATAAAACAAATAAACTGAATGAACAAAAAAAAGGGGGGGGGGGCAGACTGAAAAAGTTTTTTCAAGTTCTCTGTGTATTTTCCTCATCTTTACTTTCATTTGATAGGTCTGTGAAATAGAGCTGTAGACTGGCAAAGACTTTAAATGAAATTTCACACTTTGATGATTTTTTTCAACTTTGATATATTGACAGCAAAAGGAGCTGCAAAGCTTTTATATAACTTGAGCAGTAACGCCAAGCAGCAGTCAAACGTCTCTCTGCATTTGTGTTTAACTGCAGAAGAAAAACATGTCCATAGGCAGTGGAGGTTCTTATCAACTCCCTAATCCCAGATCCCAGCAAACCTTGAGGGCATGCCTCAGATCTTGCTGAAATCATTGTAGACTCTCTCACAGTTTGCAGATTAAATATGCTATGTGTTCCTGGCTCCAACAACAGTTTTATGAGCTTACTAAGCTTCCTGTTTTAAGATCTCCCCCTTTCTGAAGTTTTTAGGAGCTGCTAAAGGCAATTCTGTCTGGGCTAAGTGACTCTTGTTAATTTAGAGACACTTCAGATATTTTATTCTGTCTGTAAAAATTGTCCAAATTGTTATTTTTAAATTGGAGAGCTATTTATGTTCAATCGCAGCTACCAATTTCTTCCCCCTTTAAAAAATGAGATGTAGTCCTTGGGCATTGATTGGAGAAAGAACACAGCATGATAAAGTTTTACATGAAACTTGATTTATTTGATAATAATGATTAGTGTCCTTGAAAACTGAAACTTCTGTTAGAAATTCAACAATAAAACAAAATCTCAGTACCTTTTTTCTTCCTGATTTTTGATGGGTCTTGAAAAATGTGTGTCTTTTTGATTTTTTGTTGCCCCTCCCCCCCCCCCCCCCAAAGTAGGTATATAAAAAAAGTAAATTATATCCATCCACACCGTTTGAAACTGACATTTTTTCCCCAGCCATCAAATCAGGACCAATACATTTGGTCTGCTCTTCCAGTTCTGAATTTTGATTCCTCTTAAGTGTTCTTCAACTAACTCCCAAGTTTTGTTCTCTGCAGTCATGTGTATGCATTTAATATAAGAGTGGTTTGTTAAAAAAAGAAAGAAAATATCTATAACATTGTTCAACAATATGTGTCAAGTTCTTCCCAAGGGAACTTGAGCTAATTTTGTGCTTAAAGGTTATTCAGTGAATGAAATTGTGGAAGCTCATTTGTCAAAGTACTATATGGTTTCGCTTAGTTTTCAGCCCCCAAATTCATTGTCTTCCTGGCCCAGTCATTAGTCATCAGTGTATTAGTGATGCCCTCAGGCAATGCTGTACAACACTTCTTCACATTGCTGTTGCTCTTAACAGTGTTCTCTGCCGACTTGCAGAATTACTGCTCAGGTTTCCACTTGGCTAGGTTTTAAGGTAAGTCTCCTCCCTGCCTTCTAGCTCAATCTCTAAGCTCCTGCTTTCTTTTGGAGCCTGCCTTCTACAGAGCTTTGGAGTAGAATGTGTGTGTGTAGAGAGACAAGAAGGGTTAAAGCGTTATTCTTAAGACCATAGGCTTCATCCTGTGTATTTGTTTTACTGTGAACAATACATAAGCATTGTATCAAACTTAAATTATACAATATTGCTAAAATAAAATGGACAGCACTCTTTAAAAAACCAAGTTTCATTTATTCCATACTTTATTCCAGTGCAATAACTAGTGCTAAAATAATATTGTTTCTGAGCATTTGCTGTCACATTTTATATGTATTTACTCAAAATTACATCATATTCAGTTAAAAGGGACTTCCTGATAGGTGTTTTTCCTGATAAGTGTTTGCTTAAAAATAAATCCCATTGAAATCAGTGTGACATAATTCAAAGGAGGTTTAAACTGCAACCCTTTGTACACTAACTTGATTATGTGGGTTAGTATTGCAAATCTGAAGGGTTTTTAATTTCTAATGTTCCCTGAAAATGGTTTATGCTTAGAATAAAAAAATAGAGTTTGCTATCATTCATGGGGAATCTCTCAGACTCTATAATTTATATTGTAGCAAAACTTTTAAGTCAGTTCTCTCCCTCTACTACAGTGTTGAACAATATAAAACAAACAAAAAAAGCTATCCCCATTCTTTTAAATTGTCCGATTCTTGTTTTATGGAAATAAAGTCCGAAATGAAATTTTAATGCCCACAGAGAAGGAGTTGATATGTATATATCCTTACAAATGGAATTTCTCTTTCATGTATAACATTTGTCATGCTTTTTACTGGATAGGTGAAAAACATCTGGCTTTGCTTAGAATGTGAAATTTTGTTCCATCTTTAACCGAAGTACACTGAGCAGGCAAGACAGAATTCCAAAACTGAACCACATGACTCGGATGCAGCTTTCCAATATACTTTGTGTAAACAGTTTGATTGATAAAAGGTTGAGTGTAGGAGCTTGTGATTTACATATACTAAATCAAACAGAGAAGGGCCCATGAAAATAGTAGTGATGTTGCAATTGTGTTCTGGAGACTTGTGTGTGAAAAATATTTTTTGTTGAGTCCTGTTGTGTGACACTGATGAATTTAAATTTCAGTGGAGTGGGTTGATGCCATAAAACAATATATTAATAAGAATGGAAAATAGGCCATAAGAAATTGTTTGTGCCACCATGATCCACTAAAAAGGAAAGAATATCCCTGAAAATATATAGTTGAGTGGATTTTTTATTTGTTAAAATGACATCAGGCTGCAAACCAAAAGCAACTGCTGGTTCTATAGATCATTTTATTGTATTGTGATGAGAGAAACAGCAAGTGTGAAAAGGCTTACTTTAATCGCAATCATTTCCAGCAGTATTAAACTTTCAACTGAGAAAAAAATTGATATTAGTGGTACAAGAGATTGCGATTGTTATCGTCTAAGGTGTGGTTTTATAATTTTGAATGGCTGTGATTAAGACTATGAAAGGGCTGTCTCAGAGCAGAGATGCATGTTGCAGATCTTAAAGGGGTTTCTGCATTTCTCCTGGCACATGCTTGGCAGGAATTTACGCTGTACAAGGGGTAGGAATGTGAATAACAGCTCTGGAGAAGAAATTAATATCCACAAGCATGCTTTTGCTCACCAAAGTATAGGATAAATATATTTTCCCTAAACAAATCTTATAGAACATTCAATCTTCCCTTATATTTCCCTGTAATTTACAAATGAAGTGAAACCTACTTGATGAGTTTGTTGAGATTTTGCAAGTTAAATTTAGATTGCAGAAAATATCTTTTCTGTATTTGTCAAATACACCATGCTGTCACATCTAACCAACTAACTAAAAATAAATATTTTTCTACCCAACCCTGCTTTGGTTAGACATAACATTTATGGATTCATGGGAATTGCTCTCTATTCTACTTGAAGGAGATGCGTGGGTAGAAGAAGAAACTCCATTGGAATCCAAAGGAGGTTTACAAGGTGTTAGGCATGACGTTCATGAAGCTATGTATATTGCTTTACAACACTCAACAGACATTTTATAGGCTAAAATGTTTTCATACATTACATATTATATCCATATATTGTAAACTTAAACACTTTGCATACTGGTAAGACCCTAGATATTTCAGTGTCATGTACACAGGACCAGAATGGTAAATTCTCAGTGTTTGAATTTGCTTACAAATGCTAGCTACCTTAGATAGTTGGACCTGACATAAATCCTGTTCTTTCATCTTGTTTCATATGAGCATGTCATTAGTTATTACTCTCTTTAATATGAAATCTGATCTAGGCTGTAAATAAATGAAAAACATGGATGTCAGGGATACCATACTTTTTAAATGACTGGAACTTGTGATTTCCCTAGTGCTGGAATGGGAATGTAATATTTAGCTAAAATAATTATAAGCAGTTTTTATGGCAGTATTGCCCTCTCAGGAATATATAACCAGCATCGACATATCTTATAATATGTATGCAAAATATTAATAATAAAATAGGGCACCTTTAATATGTCACTTTTTTCACTAATAGCCATTGAGTTTACTAATGAGGTACTTAAGAGTAATTAATAATTAATAATTGTATTTCTAATCTGCATCTACAATCAGAATTTGCCATACTGTTTTATTTAAATACAGTTTTCCATACTTGGAAATACCTGTATATGCTTGTGTATTAATTGGAAAAAAAAAGGAAAACATTGACTCCAAAAACTTTTTGACCTGAACAGTGCTCTTCAGCAACATGGGAGAGCCTGAAAAATGTGGCATGCCTGCCATTTTGGTTTCTTGAGGTAGAACAGAGTGATAGTGTCCCTTTTTAATGGAGACTTTTGTGTAAGCCCCTATGTAGAGACTGTCAAGGCTTGTGAGGCCTATATAGTAACCTCTTGTTAGAAATGGTCACTGTTGCTCACTCAAACCCATTTCGAACACTCAAAATGGAGGATACATCACATTCTTTGGGCTTCCTCACAACTGCTGAATGCTGCTTAGGTTGAAAAAGAAGGTGAGGAAGAAGGCTGCTCTTGTCCAGTTTGGGTAAAGGAGGAGTAATGTAGTACAACTTCTTAACTATATTCCCTCCTCACACATGTTAAAGAGGAAGATATGTGTTTGTTACATGCCTCTGAGTTTTACCCTCGACGTATCCATAAGTCATAGCAAAACCATAATATTGGCTCCCAAACCTACTCTGAACTTTTACATGAGGTCGACTTATACACAAATGTATATAGTAATAAAACACAAATCCATTTAAATATCTGGCTAATATGATGTAGAGGTTGAAGAAACCTGAGATATATATATATATATATATATATATATATATATATATATATAGTATTGACAAAGAAGTATTGGTTAGATCTAAAACTGGATAGAAGAGACTTGTCCCAGAACAGATGCTGTTTTGAGCTGATTTTGACCTGTAAGTAGCTTAAATAACAGGAGGTTTTCAGGGTTCTTGTGGTTAAGTTCCACTGTTAGGTGACTCAGTGGGGAAGAATTGCAAAGGCTCTCCGCTTCTCCACTTTTAGGCCATCAGACAAAGATGTTGGCTATGTAGCAAAATACAACAAAATCCCCAAACCACACAAGTTTTACCTTTAGTGGGCCAACCAAAATACACAGAATAAAAGCTTTTGAAGCTTTGAAGCTTCAGTGGCTTCTTCATCAGGCAAAGATTAAAAAAAATATACTGGAGGATAAAAGTGATGATGTTAGAGTCGCAAATCTACATGTTATTTCAGATGTTACTTCTGTTGTCAGTTAAGATGGTCTGGGGGATCTCAGCGAATGCAGAGGTATCTCCAGTTCTTGGCCAAGTGGGGCTTAAAGACAAAAGGCAGCAAAAGACAGGTGGTAAAATTTAAACTTCTTTAGCAACCGAAAAGTAACTTCCCTTGAGATGCAGGCTGCCCCTGTTTTGTATGAAGTAACTTTTAGGCAGAGAACACAGAATTTCTCAAGAAATCCTCTAGGTGATAGATGAACTATATTCCAGAGGAAGGAACTGGCAAAACCACCTCCTTGTTCAAAAAAAAAAAACCCTATGAAATTTTTGAAATCACCGGAAATCGACACATAATTTGAAGGCACGTGTGCACATAGGTAAAATTTGTCAATTTTAACCCAAATAAATGAGTTTTACCTTTATCAGAGGCAGAAACCTCAGTTAAGTCCTAGTCCATTACCTTTCTCTCCTTAAAGATTCCCTTTTTGTGACATAATTTGGTACCTTCAAATTTAGAAAGCATTTAGCACTGTATTGACCACAGAGGAAATAGAACATACAAAACCCACTAAAACTTCATTGGGCCATCCCTCAATTCTCAGTGAGCTAGCCATTACTCTTGATTAGTTATAATACCTTCCTTGCTAATGTTTCTTAATATTAAGATTAGTACAGTGTAGATGCACCTCTGAACATCTGATAGTCCTTGCTCTAGATATGATAAAAGGCTTTATTGTAGAATTTAGAGTATCACATTGCTTCTATGGAAAATTAATACAACAGTCGAGTAATTAATATGTCCCCTTTCTGGGGGGATCAGAATGTATAATTTGAATTGCTGTGGGTCATTCTTTTGTTTTCCATATTTGTTGGCAGATTTTATTTAGAACTAGCTTGGGTATCCAACATTGCGTGGGTTATTTAAAAAAGTCAAATTTTAATTGTCCAAAATGCATAAGATTGTGGGTGAACTGCATCATGCCAGGTTAACCCCGGAAACTCCGTCAGTGGTTAAGGTTTGTCATGTTGGGAAAGTTTGCTCTCTACATGCATCATTGGTGGGGTTCAGTGTGTTGTCTGGCTGCAGGATAAACTACAGCTCCCACCATGGTGGGTCAGTCCCCCTCAATTCTCCTGCGGTAGGTTCAGTTGGTCATGGGGGTTCTGTGTGTTAAGTTTGGTCCTGGTCTACTATTGGTGGGGGTCACCTTGTCTCCGAGAGCCACGGTGAAGCAATAGGTTAAACCCTTGTGCTGGCTGAACAGCTGACCTGAAGATTGGCAGTTCGAATCCATGAGACGGGGTGAGCTTCCATCTGTCAGCTCCAACTTCCCATGCAGGGACATGAGAGAAACCTTCGACAGGATGGTTACACATATGGGCATCCCTTGGACAACGTCTCTGTAGACGGCCGATTCTTTCACACCAGAAGCGACTTGCAGTATATTCTCAATTCACTTCTGACACGATAAAAATACTGTGTCTCCGGATATGGGTGAGCTACAACTCCCAGAAATGAAGGTCAGCTCTCCTCAAACCCCTCCAGGAGGTTCAGTTTGTCATGGGGGTTTGATCCAGGTCCATGTGTGCCAAGTTTGATCCAGGTCCATTATTGGTGGGGATCAGAATGCTCTTTGGTTGCAGGTGAACTATAAATCCCAATATCTACAACTCCCAAATATCAAGGCCAATTCCCCCCAAATCTCTCCAGCTTGTTCTGTTCGTCATGGGGGTTCTGTGTGCCAAATGTGAATGGGGGTCACAGTACTGTGTCTTGATGCAGGGTGAACTACAACTTCCATCCTGTTGAGTCAGTGCCCCAAACCCCTTCAGTATGTTTAGTTCTTCAGGTGATGATCAATTCTGCTCTGTTTGCTGTTTGCCATTGGAAAGGGTATGAAAAGGTTAAGGGAGAGGCAGTGGGTGGGGTCATGCAAATTCCACACCAATTGAGAGAGAAAGAAACACTGGGAAGAATCTGGTGGAAGAGAAACAGAAAATCTAGAATGATATTGTCCCCATCAGAAAGCCTTTACTTGGGTGGTGGACAGTAGGGTGTTTGTGGAGGACATTGTCAGGGCTCTTGAACATGTTCATGGTGCCCACTATAACCTGCCATTGCTGGCTTCTCAGCACTGGGAGTTGTAGCTGTTTGTGGAGGCGGGAGCCTTTCTGTGTAAATAGACACCTGTGCACACATACAGATTTTCACTTTCATTATATGTATAGATCATATTAGTGTCTGTCTTTACAGCTTGAAGAAGCTCTATTGGTATGCCATCGGTTCTTGGTGATTTATTTCTCCCAAAAACCATTCAAATGGTTTTTCCTTGAATTGATTCCTCATTCTTTCATTTCTTTTATATTGTTAATTGGTGTATTGGTCCCACCAGTTTTTATTTGTATTTGGTCATGTAATGTATTCCCTGCTGGTCATAGTGTCTTCACTCTTTTAATACCATTGATATTTAATTCTGTTTCAATGTTTTTATATTTGTAGGTGTTAAATTGTATTGAAATGTTTTTAATGTAAGCTGCTTTGAGTCTCCTTGTGGAGAGAAAAAACGGGGTATAAATAAACAGAAATAATCATATGAATTTCCTTATTTCAGGATGTTATGGAAGAGAATTCTGGTTCTTTCTTTTTGTTGTTACCTTCTGTTTTTCTGCATTGATGATTATAACACGTAGTTCTTCTTATTCTTGCACACAAGGTGTTGAACACTTGCATTTAGGATTCTGAGCCTGTTTTGTTTCACCTTTTACTTTTGCTCATCTTCCCATATCTTGAAAAGTTTCATCTATTATCCATTGAGGCTTCTTTTTCATTGTATCTGAAGATGCTGCCTTTTTGTTTTCTTCCCAAACAATATCCATAGCTTCAATCCAGAGTTCTTCTGGCTCATGGTCAATTAGGCATAATTATGCAAATCTTTTTTTTTTTTACATTATCTTTAAGTCCTATGAACATGTTCTTCAAATTATATTTTGGCATGATAATTTCTTTAATGTTAGCAGTTTAATGATATGTTATAAACTATTCTGTCTTTATATATGAGGGGATTTCATTTTGTTTTTCTTTCCAATTAATACCTAATGCTAGGTTTACCTTTTACACATCTGTCCTCTTCAAAGGTCAGCTAACCTTGTGACATAACCAGTCCTTGAAGTAGTGAAACTTGGATGATAATTGTGTGCTTTCAAGATCCATGTATTTCAGTCTTTTCTCATACAGAAAATGCTTCAAGCCCACAATATTTTTGCTTTCTTTTATGGTATGTTTTTCAGCATTATATAATTCCATATTATCTTGACACCAGTGGGCTGTTACTTAATTAAAACTTGTGGAATGGCACATAGTGTAACTCATACCTGAATCTGGTCCAGAGAAACTTTATGGAGTTCTGCAGTGATTCCAGTTAATGATGTTTTCCAGAACTTTCATATAATAAAATTGGCTGAGGAATGCCTTAATTATTATCGCATCTTCTGGAGAAGTGAAATGTATGAAATGATATATTGGAAATGAAATGAAATCTGGAAGAAGATAATTTGAATAAGTTGCCCAGTTAATTTATATCTGAGGTGGCCTTTGAACCTGCTTTTCAATAGTTTTGAAAGAAGGGAGTAGCGGGGGGGGGGGCATTTCATACATTACATGGGGCACATCTACACTGACCACTTAGGTTGGTGTGATCTAGGATCAGCTTCATGCCACATGGGCTGATCTGTCAACACAGGAGAAGGCTGCCTTAGTGTTACTTTTCCCCAGGCTAAGGTAACTCGGAAGGGAGGTGGGAACCACAATCCAGAGCCAGAATTTCAGTTGTCTCATGAGCTGTTAGGGCATGTCAAAGCAGCTGGGCCAAATGGAACCGGACCCAGCTGTCTTCACACCCACCTCATGCTCCCCAGGCTCAGGCGGCCTGGAAATACAGGATGGCAGTCATGGTAGTTGCCAGCTGTGACACACCCCATTAGCAAGCTCTGGGGTGAGCCGGCTGCCTTCAGCTAGACTGCAGTCTCACTATGGAGTCTGGGCCAAGGACCAGGTAGGTGAGGCATGACATAGGAGGATCATAACTTGGCAGTGGGGACTTCCTGCTGTCCCCGAGATGGTTCAGAGAGTCTGATGCTGGATCGAACTTGCTTTGTAGGTTAGTGTGGAACTACCTATAGTGGCAAAGTCAGGCTTGCTTGATGTATGTTTGTGTGTGTATGCCTTCTAGTTGCCTGTTGATTTATAGCATACGTATAGATTATTTTAGGAAAGGAATAGTCAGTAGTGGTTTTGCTGGTTCCTTCCTCTGAAATAGCCTACAACACCAGGTACTTAATACTCCACAGTAAACGGCAAATCATCAAGTTTGCAGACGACACAAAACTGGGAGGGATAGCTAACACTCCAGAAGACAGGAGCAGAATTCAAAACGATCTTGACAGACTAGAGAGATGGGCCGAAACTAACAAAATGAAGTTCAACAGGGACAAATGCAAGATACTTCACTTCGGCAGAAAAAATGGAAATCAAAGATACAGAATGGGGGACGCCTGGCTTGACAGCAGTGTGTGCGAAAAAGACCTTGGAGTCCTTTTGGACAACAAGTTAAACATGAGCCAACAATGTGATGCGGCTGCTAAAAAAGCCAATGGGATTCTGGCCTGCATCAATAGGGGAATAGCGTCTAGATCCAGGGAAGTTATGCTCCCCCTCTATTCTGCCTTGGTCAGACCACACCTGGAATACTGTGTCCAATTTTGGGCACCACAGTTGAAGGAAGATGTTGACAAGCTGGAAAGCGTCCAGAGGAGGGCGACTAAAATGATTAAGGGTCTGGAGAACAAGCCCTATGAGGAGCGGCTTAAAGAGCTGGGCATGTTTAGCCTGCAGAAGAGAAGGCTGAGAGGAGACATGATAGCCATGTACAAATACGTGAAGGGAAGTCATAGGGAGGAGGGAGCAAGCTTGTTTTCTGCTGCCCTGCAGACTAGGACACGGAACAATGGCTTCAAACTACAGGAAAGGAGATTCCACCTGAACATCAGGAAGAACTTCCTCACTGTGAGGGCTGTTCGACAGTGGAACTCTCTCCCCGGGGCCGTGGTGGAGGCCATCTGTCAGGGGTGCTTTGAATGCGATTTCCTGCTTCTTAGCAGGGGGTTGGACTGGATGGCCCATGTGGTCTCTTCCAACTCTACTATTCTATGATTCTATGATTCTATGATTCTATGAACTGTGATTGCTCCCTATCTCCTCTGTTTACATGTTATATGTGCTTCATTAATTCCTCATATTTTAGCATCATTCTTAAAAAACCATTATATGAAGTAGTCCTGCATGTCTGCCATGATGTAATTTTGAACTTTGACAGACGGTGAATGACACCCCCTTCACATGTACACCTTCTGCAGCAAGGCAAGTATGTTGTGTGTATATGGGGTACTTTACAAAAACACACACAACAAATTTAGTTAATTAACTAATTAATTAACTAACTTTTTTGTGTGTGCTTTTGTAAAGTACCCCATATACACACAACACACACAACAAATTTAGTTAATTAACTAATTAATTAACTAACTTTTTTGTGTGTGCTTTTGTAAAGTACCCCATATACACACAACATACTTGCCTTGCTGGAGGAGAAGGTGTACATGTGAAGGGGGTGAGGCCTGACATGGCAGCTGAGAATATAAAGTAATTCAAAGTCTTTAAACATGTATCATGTTTTCTGGGCAAGCTTGTTTTTCAGGAAATTGTGTCACTACAGATTTGCATACATCATTGTTAAACGTTTGTAACTAGAATCTACATAAAATATTTCTATTACTATATTGTTTTGTAAATATTTGAATGGCTCTGACAAAGATGGAGCTTTCTTTATCATTGAATATTCCCCAGAAATGGAGTAACAACTTTGGACAAGACTGATAAAAGGCTCTTTATGCTTTAAAGAAACTAATGTTCTGATTGTTCTACATGCTACCCCGTGTGTTTTTACATTTTCACATGGTTTTGCTCTGTTGAATCAGATCCCTAAAGATTGCCGCCAGTAGTGCAGATCAAAGCAGGGCATATGAACACCATAAATACCTAGTTATTTCTGAAAAAATTAAACATCCTCTGTTTGTATGCACACTGATCAGTACACTCTAGATGCTGATAGCAATCAGCGTAAACTTTCCCTACTGCTGATGTAATGATGATGAATGCTGTGACACTGTAATTTCAGGCAGCTCTTCTCAGTGGATGCAAGTCACTTGTTAACGGATGGAATGCAATTCCAGTAGTATCAAAAAGAAATAGGGATAAGCATTTTAAAGAAGTCAACCAACAAAAAAGGTTAAGACAATAAACCAAAAGATGAAAACAATGTTTCAGAAAAGAAAGACAGAAATTTATTTTTTGTTCCTTGAAACTTTGTAGACTCATTGTAGATCAGCAAGGATGATAGGGTTTGTAAAGGCCTAGTAGTCCACCAGCAGCAGCATTATATTCTTGTACACTCTGAACTCTAAATTTCAGATTTTTTTGGGCCAAACACATTCTTATTGGTGCATTTGGCTGATAGGAACCAAAGTGGGCTATGGACACTGCACTTTCTCCCGTGCACTTGCAGTACTATAAGAGAAAAAGGTTTCAGATGTGTGACCTTCCTTGTAATCATCCAGGTGCTGGACATTACTGTAGTGGGCACACCAAAAACTCCCGTTGAGTAATAATTTTTGCAGGAATATGGCTTTGAGTGTGTTGCAAAGAAGTGGTGAAATAAGGACCCAATATTGTAAAGAACGAATACAGAGGAATATTGCTGTAATATGCTTCTAGAAGTAACCCAAAGCACTCAGTATTTCAGCTGATGGATTGTCCATGGCTGTAAAATATCTATGTGAACAGTTTGAACATGTGGATCTAATCAGCAATCTAATCCTAAAATTAAGGATTAGATTACTATAGTGCGGCCCACATGTTTACAGGCTACTTTGGGACCAAAATGAATTCTATAGTGATAAAAATTACATTTTTTTTAAATTGACAAAAACAAATAGGAAAGGAAAGGCAAAACAAGTATCCAGTATAAGCAATTAAGTATTTTAGTCAGTATAGCAAAATTTTCCAAAGAATTCATGTCGGTGAAACACTTTTTAGACATGCAACATTTTTCAACACAGTGATTCAGTTTTACTAGCAAACTGGAAGTTAAACCAATCGCTTCTAAGAGACACTGACTCATACATAAATTATAATAACAACATGTATGAGGACACAATATATCTAACAAAAACCTTTCATTTCTATTTTTAAATATTATTTATTGCTTATTTCACAGAGACCTAGTGGTGTCTTCTTACAGTTGCATGACGCACTTTTACACTGCAGTCGATACACTAATGGAGAGGTTCTCAAAGTGTGCTTCGTGGAGACCTTGGGACTCTACTAAGCATACTGAGGGGCTCCAGAGTTTCCTCCTCCTCCTCCGTCCCCTCCAAGCTTTCCCTCTTTCCTTCTCCTCCCCCTGCCTCCCTTGCTGCCAAAAGCCTTTTTTCAGTGTGTACTTTGTGCTTTTCCTACATGGCAGAAGGAAGTTGAACTAGTGGCCCCTGGGGTTGCTTCTATTACTATTATTATTACTATTATTATTATTATTATTATTATTATTATTATTATTACAAAGGCTGGGTGGCCATCTGTTGGGGGTGCTTTGATTGTGCTTGTCCTGCATGGCAGAAGGGGGTTGGGCTGGATGGCACCTGGGGCCTTCCACTGAAATACTGTTAAGTACTCAGTGTGACCAGCATTACTATGGTGCTACCACCAGGTGTGCCAGGTATTACTTCTCTTCTCCCACTCTGAGATAGCATCTCAAGATGTGTGGGGCCCGTTCACCACTTGCATCTGGAGCCAGGAGTGGCCCTAGGTTTTTTCAGTATGTAAGCAAACCTGGGCCGCACCCCCCCCCCAAATTATGCCCCCCCCACTTACCGGCAGCAGTGGCGATGGCGACGGCAGTGACGGCAAGATCTCGCGAGAATACCAAGTACTGCCTTGTTCCGTGGCGAGCAACCCAATGGTTGCTGCCGCTGCTTCGAGTGCGCCCAGGAAGGACTGTTCCCGGAGCGGCGGCTTAATGGGACTCCATAAATTACCGGGCCTGTCTGGAGCAGAGCCCAGCAATGCCCTGTCTCCAGGCTGCAGTTTCTCTCCCACCAATGTGATGTGAGGGAAATGTATGAGTGACCTCCACTTAAGCTGGACCAAATGTCTGACATAAAATGGATGTACCCTCTGCGTGCACCCTTCATCAACTTTGCCACATATTCCCTTCAGTCATCATAAAGGGCCGATATCACAGTTAGGGAGAAGGTGCGCAAGGGGATCCTGAACTGGGGAACCAACAGTGATAACAAACAATAAAACCTTTCTTGCTCCACCATCCGGAAGGACTGGTGGTCGAGAGCCAGCATCTCTCCCACACACTGGGATATCTGCTTGGCAGTGGGCAACTTTCCTCCTGATTTTATCTTGCCCCGTTGGGTGTGCTCCAAAGATCCAAGGTGGCCTGCGTCTTTCCTCCTACGACATCAGGGGAAGTGGGAGTACTCTGTCTGCTGCTGCCGCCGCCTCCAGTTTTGCCCTCTAGACCTTTATCTTTGTCTGTGTATTGTATGTCATTGTTCACTGTGTAAAAGGCATTGAATGTTTGCCTTATATGTGCATTTTGTAATCCGCTCTGAGTCCCTCTGGGGAGATAAAGCAGAACATAAATAAAGTTGTTTATTATTATTATTATTATTATTATTATTATTATTCTGAGCATTGGGTGATGCCTATTCAGGTCCATCCTCAACCTGGTAGTAGCCAGATGCGTCAAGTCTTTTTCCCGGCTGACTTTGCCGTTGCAGTGTTTGCAGTGGCAAACTCAAGATGCACCTGCAAATTATCCCAATTTTTTGACCTTGGTGTTGTAGTCTGGCAAGTGTCAAAGGTTTCAGAGGATGAGGGGTTTCAAAATGAAGCATCTAAGAGTATTCAGGGAGAATTGCAGACAGGTCAGACTGACCTGCCTGATACTTATTTATTTATTTATTTATTACAATATTTATTATAAAATACAGATAGGCGTGTTCAAGTTTAAAAGACTGGGTCTGTCAATTGAGTTCCAGCGTACATAATAGTAATTAATGCTGCTGATTCTTATTCGAAGGCCTGGCCCCACAACCAAGTTTTAACCTTCCTACGGAAGGATAGGAGGGAGGGAGCCTGCCTGACTTCACTGGGGAGGGCGTTCCATAGGCGGGGAGCCACTACTGAAAAGGCCCTGTCTCTCGTCCCCACATCCTTTAGATTGTTGCCAGGCAACCAGAGAAACAAAGTATCATTTCTTTGGAGAAAAGGCCTTGGGAAGACGAGGTGATCAAGAAGGTTTCAAGGGAGAGTAGATTAGATTTGAGAACACAGGATATGAAAAGCAGGCAAACTAAATCTTCCCAGCAAATCCAAGATAAGGCCCTGAAATCCAGGTGTCTTAGACATGATTTCAAGGGAACCTGAATGGCCTTAAATTAAGTGCTTGTCTTTTTCCCCTTAATCTTCTTGATAACAATTTCCCCAGGTTATTTGCATTTTCAAATGTATATTGCTTATATTGTTATATCTTTGGGGTTTTCTTTCAGTTCTTTTTCTTTAGATTTTATTTGTTCTGTTATTTCAATTATTTTTTGTTGTCTTTTTAAATTTTTGTTGCATTTTGCTGTATTAAGTGGCCCTTCATTACAGCTTTGAATGCGTCCCAAATTATATGTGATTTAGTTTCTGGTTTATTGTTTAAGTTAAAAAAGTCTTTTGTAATTTCTTTGTTTTTGATAGTATCGCCTTCTTGTTTAATTAAATTATCATTTAGTCTCCATCTCAAATTCTTACGATTGTTATTTAGTGTCATTTCTATGGCATATGTCTCTTGTGTTAATTTTTATATGTCCAACTTTGGATGAAATAGTTTTTGAGGTCTAAATCATATCTATCCTAGACCAGGAGAGATGTCTGTTAGAATAGAAAGTGTAGTCCTTCTGTGTTGGATTTTGTTCTTTCCATATGTTGTCTAGCCCCAATTCCTCTTGTAACCTGAAGAGATTCCTTGGTAGGGTACTAATTGCTTCTTTTCCCCCTTTTCATTTGATTCTTAGTTTTGTCCATATTTGTATCTATCACTCCATTAAAATCTCCAAATATTATTATATAATCACACTCAGTTTGTAATATTTTCTCTCTCAATGTTCTTACAAATTTTGTTTTAGGGCCGTTGGGAGCATAGATATTGCACAGTAAAATCTTTTTCAGTCCAATTGTTATTTTAACTGTTATAACCCTCCCTTCTTCATCTTTAAATTGCATTTCTGTAGGGATATCCTTGTCAATGTAGAGGACCACCACCCCTTTTCTTTTCCTCGGCTGAGGAATAAAATTCTTTTCCTAAATCGGTTTGTACTAAATGCTTAGCATGTTTTTGAGCTATGTGGGTTTCCTGGAGTGATTAAAATTTCCCTCTTATTACGGGAATTAAGTCCTTTAACATTATTAGAATAACATTTTATTTGTTGTGTAAAATCAGCCATTAATAATTTCTTCTTCTTGTTCTGATTCATCTGGATTTTTTTTCGTCTTCAGTTTTGTTGTCAGTGTATATTGGTCCTGCTGTCTGTGTTCCATCTTCTGGTGAGTGGTATCTGGCTCTCTTGGGTTTTTTCCCCTTCATTGGTGATTGTTGAGTCGGTGATTGCGGGGGGGGGGGGGGTTGTAAAATTCTCTGAGGTCAATAAAAACGTTTCTTCTTTATTTTTATTTTTCTTCTTTATATATTACCATCAAGCCTTCTTGTCTTTCCCATCTGAATCTTATTTTCAATTTTGTACGTTCATCGGTGAGAAAGAAGTACTTTCTCCATCTATTCAAAGTGGTTTTTGGGAATTCCTTCAGGATCACTACTTTTTGGGTCTTGTGATAAGTTGGATTTAGGTTATTCTATTTTAGGACCTCATCTTGTATTCTCTTTCTTACAAAGCAAACTATAGTTTCTCTTGCAGCGTGATTCCTTCTAGGATAGTTGGTTTGAATGCGGTACACAATCCATTTCCGTCTTGCACTCTTGTTCTTCACGTTCTAGAATCTTGGCTACAATTGTAACTATCGTTTGACATATATCTTCCTGCTTGTCATCTTGTATGTTTCTAAATCTAAGTTGGAATTCCAATGCATTTTGTTCAATTCTTTCTTGACTTTCTAATTTTTCATTTTTACTCAGCAAATTCTCTACCTTCTGCTGTATGTTGTTTTGAGCTTTTTCTATTTTAGTGTTCTCTAATTTCAAATTTTTGATATCACTCAGGGCTTTTGTTAATTCATACCTTATGGAGCCCACTTTTTCCTTTACCTCCTTCTTCATTTCCTTCATTTCCATCAGAAGTTGTTTCTGTTGGAGTTCATGTTTTGTTGTCATAGTTTGTAATTCCTTTTGGAGATTATCTTGTTTTTCACTTAATTTCTGGATTTCTCGCATTATATCACTCATATTTATTTCCTCTGCTTGGGAGTGTCTCCTGGTGAACATTTTAATGTCTTTAATGTCTTTGATATCTTTAATATCCTTAAATTTTGATGCAGCCACATTTCATTTATTGATTAATTCATTAGCCATTCTCAGTTTCAAGTGGAAGCTCTAATTTAGTTCTTAGTTAATTGATGAGTTAATTAGAGGGTTGATTGGTTGATTAATTAGTTGATATGTTGCTAAAATTGGTGTTTTTCATGAGACAGCTTATTGCTTGCCTCCTACTTTTTCTTCTTGCTTTTTTTCTTTAAAACGAGCAGGGCTGACAGTAAGTGCGAGCCGCAGGCTTCAGCCCCCCCCCCCCCCAAATTCTCAAAGTTCAAGACAGGTTCATCGGGCAAATCCAGGGACTAATTCTGTAGAATATTATTTCAGAGTTGTGGTGTTCATACCATGTGTCGATTCACTCATACATAACATTACTGAAAGGTTCATGTCAAATGAAGACATTTTAATTAGTTTCCAGGTTCTCCTCCCTAGGTTTTCAGGTCTAGACAAAGTTCAGCATATGGAAACAATGGCAGAATACTTTGAAAATGATGCAGCACTTGCTTCTGTCCAGGCTGAGTATATAATGTGGTGTAATATTACACCCTCAATTAAGAAAGATACTGAGGTACTTAAAGTGTTAGAACTGTGTGACAAAACCTAATATCGGTCAATAAATTTCCTTTTGACTGTGTTAGCTACTCTACCAGTAACGACATGCAGTGTGGAAAGATCATTTTCAACCATGAAGAGAGTGAAAAGTGTATCTAGAAGTTTAATGACAGAGCAGAGACTTAGTGGACTAGCAACGATTTCCATCCATTGGGATATCACTAACAAACCAGAAAAAGTAATTGACAAAATGCCTGGGGAGAAGAAAAGACTTGCTGTAAAGTAAAAAATAAATCAAAAAGTATTCTAAACATTTTGTTAATGAAAGTAAATAAATAACATTTATTATTTAAACTGTTTACCATGCTCAATATATCCCATATGCATGGGGGTATTGGGATAACGATACAAAAGGTTTGCTAGGGTAGATCTTCTCTCACTCAGACTCAACCCCCCTGAATCAAAATCCTGGCTACTGGGCTGGTGAGCCGTAGCTCCCTTCGCGCTGGGCAACCCACTTGCCGCAGACCTTCGGACCTTCTCGATTCTCACCCTTGGGGGGTAAGAATCTTTTGGGGCCTTCGAAGGGATCCTGCCAGCTTAGAGTCTCCCCCAAACTCAATCTGTGGGGGAGCCCAAGCTTTACTAGATCGCCCAAAGTGGTTGGCTTGCTGAGAGCCCTCAGCAAGTCCAGGCTGTTGCCATTCTCGCTCATTGGAAATCTGCCACAGGGTATCATTCTTAATAAATAGTCCATAATCTTTAAGTATAGTTGTATTCACTGAAATCCGTAAGCATACTTCTACATTGAAGTCTCTAAGTCCACCTCCACTGATGCAAAAATGCTTCCATTGAAGACCAAACACATACTGAATAAAATATGGAGTCCTGAGTCTGAACATGCTCAGTACAGTCACATGTCTATAATCCTTCCCACACCAAAGAGGTCAGTCAAACTGGTAAATCAACGTACATATAGAATACAGGTTAGCAAATATATACATTAACAAATAAATAGTGAAAGGCTTGGGAGGTTGCTATTTCCCTCAGTGTTCATGGAAATTCCCATGGATTTCTGTGTTTTTGAGGTTTCTTGGTTCTGAAAATTCTCCCTGGTATTTTTGGATTACTGCTATTGAACTCCGTACATTGCATGTTATACCCTAACTGTCTCTCATTGATTTGATTTCCCCCCCTTTTATATTCATTCTTCAATAAACATTTTATTACTGGACTACTGGCCTCTGGTGTGGTGCTGGGTGAAAGAGTGTATCAGTGCTAGGGTGCAACACTCAGCCTTCCCATCACAATGGTGGGTCTGGGACTGGCGGCGGCGGGTGGGGGCAGGTGTCACCCTCCTCTGCAGGCCCCTCATCCTACTCACTGCCAGCTGGTGATACAGAGACTCGAGGAGGGAAGCAATTTCTATTGCTAGTTCCCCCCTTCAGACTCCAAGACATCCTCTGTTAACTCAATAGGCAAATCCTGCTCTGCTGCCTCCAAAGTAATGGGAACTGGCAGCTGGGACTGAGAGGGTTCCATCACTACAGTACCGGTACTAGCATTCCCACCACCACCACCACCACTCATAGTTGTACATTGAAGTTTGTGGGGTTCTCCCCTCCCTTTTTTCCCTCTCTGAAGCCACATGCAGACCCAGAGGACGTACGACCCAATCCACTGCCACCGGAAGGCTTCATGTTGAATGACTTATAGAACTAGAATTCACTACTTTCATTTTAGTGATATTTCTTTTATTTAAACACTGTAAGCAAGAACAGGGTCTTTCAAATAGAGAATCTTACTAGTTTGTTTCTCTCCAAAAAGATTTGGTCTCAGTGCTTTGACTAGGGCAGGCAATCAATGAGGTAGGCCAGGAAACAACTGTTTGTGCTGTTGTTGACTCTCTCTAGATACAGATAGCCCTGCAATAGTCCTAGAAAATGTGGCAAAAAGGCTGGTGCCTGGCTGAAACAACTTGTTGTGTGCTTTTTGTTTCCACACATAAATATACCATCAGTAGCCCTGGAAGATGTGGCAAAAAAGGCTGGTGCCTGGCTGAAAGAACTTTCTTGCGTGGTTGTTGGCTCCCAACGCACACAAATAGGTGAGCGCTCAGCAGCCCAGTAGCCGTCAAAGATTGTCTAAAATGCAGCAAAAACAAAAAACAAATGTAAAGCAAAAGCGCTCACCCACTCCAAAAAAGAATAAGTAAGCACTACAAGCAGTAAAAGCCCTGTCATTGCAAAGCTTCTCTCCTCTTTCTCTGGTGTGGACTTCAGTCAGCCTCAGCTAAAGCTAAGTTAAACTGGTCTCCTTCATCTTCGGTGCAGTGCCTGCCTGCCTAATACTACTACTGCTATTACTATTAATAATTTTATTTCTTGCCTGTCTCTCCTCGCGGCTCAATGCGGGTTAAAGCATTACCAAAACATAAACAAACAATACTTGTCAAGAGTCAGACACCAATTAGCGAACAAAAAATAGAGTTTATTCAGCAGATAAGCCAAAAAGTAATGTTAACACAGAAAAAACCTTGAAACACTTCACTATCAGTGCTTCAAGAGCAGTTCAAACAAAAATATAATTCAGCAACACAAGCAGGTAAAAACAAAGCTAAACAAACTTAGTGCAACCTGCACTTTCTGAGTCCAAGCCCTGCCAGCCGGCTCTGTAGTTTTCAAAGGAACAGTTCCCAAAAGAAAACACCAAATTGGTCAGGAAACAAACAAACAAACTAAGAATGCAGTAGACTGCTTCCACAATGTGGATAAAGCCGAAGGCTCCAAAAGGATGGTGAAAAGACGTCGTCCGGGATTCCAAGGTCAGGTCAGGAGATAACAGCGGTGTCCAAAGAGCAAGCCAGGAGTCAAAAGCCGATAGTAGTCATCAATCATAGGGTGAAGGCAGTAGCAAGGTCAAATTCCGATCCAAGGTCTGAAGAGGGTGCAGTCATCCAAAACAGGTCCACGATAAGACACAGCGAGAGTCAAGCTAGGTGATAACAGCAGATTCAAATCATAGTCCAAGTCCAGTCTTCATGGAAACACAGAGATCCCAATGGCGCCTCAGCAACACCTTGCCACACGCAAAGTGCAGTGGCCAAACATTCCCATTTTATTCCCCTTCCTCCTGGGTGACCAAACACTCACACCCAAACACCAGGTGTCCCAAATCTACTCAGAGTCTGAGCTCCACACAGCTAGAGCTCGTGGATCTGGAGTACCTAGCAATTCGTCGGAGTCCCAATCATCCTGCCCACACTTAGCCCCATGAACACTTAAAGAACCATCCTCCCTTCTCCAAGCATCCCAATTGGGATCAGCTCCTGCAGAAACCCCAGGTTCAGAAGTATCCATAGACCCCAAATCCCCAGACATCTCCGGTGGCTGTGCCCATTCAGTGCCCGCTTCCCCAGCCACCACCTGTTCCTCAGCATCCATCTCCCCATCTGAATCTTCCTCAGAAGATCCCCCATATAGCTCTCTAAGTCGCTTCCTGCGCAACTCCTCCAGTGAATCCTCATCACGAGGGTTTTTTCTTCCTCTTCGAATTCCATCCCCATCAACCATAATCCCCGAAGGCGCAGTCACAACAATACTCTACATACTGTACTCGATGCGGAGCTCCTTTCTCTTTTCTTGCCCGATTGCAAATGGAGGCTGTGGCATGGCGCTTGGGAATGCAGAGAGCAATGGCTGCAGCTCCGCCTCCTCTGCCCTGCAGCCCTAATTGTCATGGCAACACGTTTGGCTTCGCCTCCCAGTAGTGCTTGATTGCTCTGAGTTAAAACTGACGCAGAGAGTTGCGATGTTTATGTAACTTATGGAAAAATACCAGGTGATAGGTTTGATTCTTATTTTTAATCAAAATTTTGCACAGCCCTAGTATTTACAAAAAAGGTAAATGCCAAAAAGCATTTACCCAAGAAGTAATACTGGATATATATATTTCATGATACTTGTCACTCCAGGAACCTATCCCCTTTCCCTAAAGCTACCCTGGTCTAGATTTTACATATTTAGCAAAACATAGCAACAGACCAGATTTTCCTGGAAACAAGAGAGGTGTTCCCAGGAAAAGCAAGAAATGAGTTTGGGGACTGAAGAAGAGTCTAGTTGCTCCTTGTTTATGTTTTGGGGATACATAGAAAGCTGTGAAACATAAAGTGTCTGGGACACTTCATGGTGAGACCTAATCCCGGAGCATGAAGCTGGCAGTACATAAGCTTGCTTCCATAGTTGTCTTGTTTGTTTGAATCACTTGAAGCAGCTCCAGATATCACATACAGGATCCATCTCCAACCATGTGGGTGGGTCAGCAGGGAACACAGATGTTTGGCTGGCTACCAAAAGTTAATTTATGGGTGTCTGAAAAAGGAAGTGCCAAAAAGGATGTAATTACTGTATGGATGTAACAAAGATAATTTCATATTATTTATTGCCCTCAGTATTTATTCAAATGAATAATTTGTTTTGCCTTCTTCAGTGAGCATGCACCAACATACTGTTTGCGTCATTATTGTAAATTAAACCGCACTTGGTGCAAGCTTGCATTGTAATGTTTTGAAAAGCAGAGGTGCACCTGCAAGCAGGTTGCTGGCCTGAGAGGGATTAGCTTGAAAGTGGGGCTCAGATTAATTTGATGAATGGACTCAAGCCTGCGGGGAAAATTGCAAAGGAATCAGGCATGGTTGGATGGAAAAAGACCATGAATGTTTGCTTTCACAGAGGAATGTTTATCCCTCTATTTTACCTATGAAAGTTCAGGGCTGTGGCCATCATTCTTATGCATATGAAGACAGAAAATAGTAGCATAAGAAACTAGTTTGCTTCTATTTAAAAACAAAGTTGAAATACTCATGTGATATGAAAAGAGAGGGTGATTGGAAAGTTACTGATGGAAAACTTTAGAATAAAAACAAAAACCGTGGCAATTTAATGCTTCTTCCACATCATCCTACAAAGTATGTTAGATTTAGATGTCAATGAAAATAACTGTAATTTTTGCTTATGGTTATGTTATAATGTTTTATATGGTTCAACTATAAGCCCAATTAAACGGACTTAGGCTGCTGCTATTTAAGAAAAGGGCTGCACAAAATATTAATTTTTTCTAAAGGTCTGGTTATCCTTCTTTGGAACCACCTGACCACTCTGGGATCTGTCTTTGGTAAACTACTTATCCTTGTTTTAACTGTTGGGAAGGCAACTAGAAAATGCTAAACATTTTTAGTAATATGAGACACTACTTTAATCAAACGAAAACAACAAATTTTGTAGTAAATAAAAATGTATGTTTACAGTGCTGCTAGCATGTTTTGATTTAAAGTTTTAAAGGACCATACTACACCAAGCATAGAGAGCTTTTAGTAATAAGGAACAATAAGTTGAGGCACCAGTAAGAAATGTAACTGGTGTTAGAATAGAAAGCTTCAAAGTAAAGATCTACTCTCTCTTCTCAGCTGCAAAACGTGAAGACAAAATGAATGTGCAACCCTTACTCTTAGATTCAGGGCAAGAGCTTTTGCTGTTGTACTGGCTTTATAGGCTGTGTGGCATTTGAATGGAACAATTTGTGGCATTGTTTTAAGCAAAGCTATGTTATGAATATCACATTTAAGGGCGGAATGACCTAAGGAAACCATTACTTTAGGAGCATTCACATTTTATTTGGTATGGTCTGGTTGACAATTAGCATAAAGGCCTATAGATACTGCAAATTTTGATGGAACAAGCAGGTTTTCCATAGATTTTCCTCTAAAGAAGATTTCCATATCTAGAACAGGGTGTTTCAAAATGATTTCAAATTGCTATGCTTTGGAAATGTGTGAATAGTATTATTATATGGTTTATGTATAGATCACTTGGTAGTATTGTGCTTAGTTGTATTAGGATGAATGGTAGGAATCAGTATTTTTTGGTAGATGTTCTGTTTTTGTTGAAATGAGTTTAATGATTTGTGTTCTCTGACTCTTACAAGACAAATCAGGGCGTAGAGAATGACTTTCTGAGTCTCCCAGCCAAAATACCTTGTGACCATTTTATTTGGGGGATTCTGAGAGCTGTAGTCCACAAAAGTAAACTTTTCAAGCTCTGAGACTAACAATATTGATTAAAAACCTAGGGAGAAAACCTTTGAATAGGCCTTCCACCGACTTGAGAGAATGTGAATAAAACGTTTAAATTTTCTACTGCTTCATAGCTTATAAACCCACAGGTAATAATTTAATATTACCACCATCAAATATTTTGAATGTTTGGATCTATAGAAGTAATAAATACTTAGTAGATCAAGTGTTTTTATTTTGCTGTTCTATAAAGAACAAAGAAATTGGCATTCCTTTTTGGATTTTGTGAATGTCAGGTGTGCATTGTCATTTCTTTCATCAACTCTAGAGATTGTCTTTACTTGTATTAGCAATACCTCCCTCCCTAGCCTTTTCTTTAGAAAATAAGGCAGAAACAGAAGTATCAGTGTTTTCTTTTATTTATTTATTTATTTATTTAGGTTTATCAATTACCTCTGTGCCAGTATTATCTTTGAGGAGCTGCAATACAGACAAGACCGTAGTGACAAATCTCTTCTTTAATTTTCCCTTCACTACTGAATAGTTTAAAAAGGTACATTAATGGATTTATTAGGAAAGTGATAGAAGCCGAATGATTGGGAATAAAAACTTAATTTTGCTTAATTTTTTGCTAGGTGATTCAAACTGTAGCTATTCTTGTGAAAACAATATAGTATGTAAATTATGCAATATCCTAGCTTGAAATATTGGTGTGGTAAGAGAACCAAGCTCATTGTTGAGGAAATTTTAAAAGATCAAAAACTTAACTATAGAAACTTTTGTAAATGTTAGTCTAATATATTAAATAAGCTTTAAGAAAATTTTTAAATGCATATAAAGTAGATGATAAATTAACAAGCATTTACCTATCATCCAAATGGCTCCTTCCTCATTGTCCAAAATCTTAGAAGTTGAGAACATTCACTTATTAACTGACCACACTGCTGCCTCTGCCGTGTTTCCTCGAAAATAAGACAGTGTCTTATACAGTAGAGTCTCACTTATCCAATGTTCTGGATTATCCAACACATTTTTGTAGTCAATGTTTTCAATATATCATGATATTTTGGTGCTAAATTCGTAAATACAGCAATTACTACATAGCATTACTGCGTTTTGAACTACTTTGTCAAATTTGTTGTATAACATGATGTTTCAGTGCTTAATTTGTAAAATCATAACCTAATTTGATGTGTAATAGGCTTTTCCTTAATCCCTCCTTATTATCCAACATATTCGTTTATCCAACGTTCTGCTGGCCCGTTTATGTTGGATAAGTGACACTCTACTGTATTAATTTTAGCTCCCAAAGATGCGCTAGGTCTTATTTTCAGGGGATGTCTTAGTTTTCCATGAAGAAGAATTCACATTTATTGTTGAACAAAAAAATGAACATGTATTATATACTGTACAGTAGTTGTCATCACAAACCAGCATAACCAGACAAACTGCGAATCCTATCAAGAATTTCTTGTTACCATTATTTCCATGTACAACACTCTATGATACGTACATTTACCAATCCTGCATGCTCTGGTGTTCTGTTCAGCGGGCATGCTTCCGAACAAAAACTTTGCTAGGTCTTACTTTCAGGGGAGGCCTTATATTTAGCAATTCAGCAAAACCTCTACTAGGTCTTATTTTCTGGGGATGTCTTATTTTAGGGGAAACAGGGTATGTGCTTTGCCATAACACAGGGGTCGGTATAGTGAGGCCTGTGTATTTTTGTAATATTTTTTTTTACTCAAAGTGCCAGAAAATACTTACTAGGGCCAGGAAGTTGTCAAAACCTGGTAAAAATGACCTCATGTCTCAAAAGGTCCTTTCTTAATGTGCCCAGCTTTGTTTCCTATAGTCCCCCATCATGATGGTTAAAATCCAACAGTTCAAAGTTCAGGTATGAGGTTGGATGGAATGAAAATCAGGCAGTGGGCCCCCTCCTTGAGAATATGTAACCACTAAGACCTCAGCGTAATTAAAAATGATTTATTTCTGCCATTTTCACATTAAAATGTGTGTGTATAGACAAGTGTGAAAGGTGTTAAACCTGCTGCCTTATACAGATTTTATTGCTGAAGAAAATATAGTCATGAATAATTAACAGCTGAAGTATATGGTAATAAGAGCCAAGTGATACTAGTTTTTGCAAGACTATACAATTTCTGATTGCAAAGGGGTTGATGTACACATACATTCTTACGCCTATGTGCAAATATATCAATGTGCACATGCATATATATGTATGTGTATATATGTACATTACATATATGTTGCCATGTATCTATAAATAGGTAGGTAAATAAATACATAGATATATTTCCCTATATGCAAATGGTTAGCAGAAGACCGAAGTTTCTGCATATCCTAAGGAATGCTATTAAAATGTACAGTTTCTTACTGACAATCTGAAAAGCAAAAATCTACATTGTGTGACTGTTTTAGCTTTGAGATGTGAATTACACTTCTTTTATAGAAAGATATTTTAAATGTGTATTTGTGGTATTTGTACAGTGTACGAGGAGAGGCGGGTAAGAAATATAATAATAATAATAATAATAACAATAATTACATGCATAAGCAGGATGAAGGAAAACATTGGATGAAACAAATGTAAAAGCAGTGTGCACATTAAAGGTATACTGTGTCATGCAGTATAGCAAAGAACATAAGGACAGATTATGAATATTGTTTATATTCTGCACATAGTATCCTTTCAAAGGAAATGTATAAAAGAGAGAGAGCTAGCATGGTGCAACATTTTAAATATTAGACTTTGACTCTGGAGACCAGGGTTCGAATCCCTGCTCAGGCATGGAAAGCCACTAGATGACCTTGGGCAACTCTCATTCTTTAAGTCTCAGAGAAAGGCAAAGGCCAACCTCCTTTGAACAAACGTTGCCAAGAAACTGTTAGAATGGCCATAAGTGAGAAATAGTTCAGTGCACAACAACAACACAGTATAAAAATATTTTAGGTGTTTTCAGATTCTTGATCCTCAAACTAGACACAAGGAAATAATTCTAGTAAGGTTATTTCTTGGTAGAGTAGGGTTTTATTCTTCATAGATAAAAACACAAACATTTTTCTTCATGTACTCTTTGAATGCACACTAGTGGAGATAACTGCGGCTGCGCAGGCTCCAGCGGAAACTTTTCCAAGCTGAATGGTTTGAATTTTGGCGGTAACCCCCCCCCCCCCCGCAGGGCATAAAAGGCAGTCCTGGGTGCATGCTCTCTAGTTCCTTTTTTTCCCTTTCCCGCTGCAAAGCTCGCTTTGGAACCTTCTTGATGCTGACCACACGTTTCAAGAGGTGCACCGACTGTGCAGCTAAAATCCCAGATTCAGATGGCCACACCAAATGCCTCCCCTATCTGGGAGACGGCCATGTAGTTGGGTCTTGCTGCCATTGCTTGGCCTTCACGGCCCAAGCCAGAAAGAACAGAGCAGCCTGGCTTAAGGTGTTCTTCTACCAAAGATCTCCCATGCCTGAGCCCTTGCCTTCCACCTCGGCTCCACAAAAAGCCAGCTCGATGTCTGCGAGAGCTTCGAAGACCTTGAAAACTTCTAAACTCTCGAAGCCTCCCTGCACGGTAACCACTCCTACAGTATCAACCCGCTTGGGCAGGGTTTGGCCTTCCTCGACTTTTAGCCCGGTGGCTTTGGTGGCATCAGTCTGATCCCATGTAGCGCCACCTCCTTCGATGTCGGCAATGAAGATCGCTTTTAAGAGGGCCCATGAAGAATCATGCAGGCCCAGTCGCATTTCGCAGCTTCCTGCCCAATCCCTCCGACACCGGGGAAGTCCATTAGGGCCCCCTCAAAGCAACCTCCAGCCAAGAAGTGCCTAGTTCAGCAGCCCTCTTCCTTAGCTTCCTCAAAGAAGGGCGTCCCTTCCTCCTCCACCACCTCATCTAGGAGGTCATCACCGATCCAACTGGTGCAACCTCAGAGATCCTCCTCCCAATCCCCGACCCGGCACTTGTCCGAAGGCGAAATTCAGGATTCACCCCACCACTCCACACAGATTGTGGTCCGGGTGTTGATTCCAGAGGCTCGGCCCCAACAACCTCAGGCCTGCCAGGAACTTTTCCTGCCGGTGGTAACTACGAAAAGGAGTAGGCAAACAGCTCGTCTGACTAGAGCCGCTCAAGTCTTGGCTTCAAAATATCCCAGACCTACCTCCTCTTCCCTCCCACCGGCCCTATCTCCTCTAGAGACTGTGCCACCCTCTCCTCTTTGGTCCCCCCAAAGGACCGAGGATGATGAGCAGGACAACGACCCTCCAGAATCCATACACTCTGACTCGGTCTTGTCCTTAGACCTCGATCTTTCGCCGGCTCCAGAGGCCTATGAGGTTGATCTGCCCTCTCCTATGGACAATGTTCGTGCTTTTGCCAACCAGATGGTCCGAATGGCTGACGTTCTGGGCCTGGAAATAAAACAAACTTCAAAAGCTGTTACCGACCCTGTCTTTAAAAGGGTCCAGGCAGAGGCCCCTCCAGCCACACTGCTGCCTTTTCTTCCATATTTGTGGGATGTGATCCAGGCTTCCTGGAAGACCCTGTCGTCCATACCACCGGCTTCGAAGAGGATCAAAGCATGGTACCGAACTGATGACGCTTCCCTCGAATGGCTAAAACACCACCCAGATCCAAATTCAATAGTGGTTAAAGCAGCTCAATCCTCGGGCCCACAGTCCAACACACCGAGCCACTGAGAGGGCAAGCAATTCGACGCTGTCGGTCGAAAAGCTTATTCTGCCGCCCTGCTCCTCTGTAGAATGGCAAACAGAGCCTGCATGGGAGCATCTCAGCAGATACTTTGGGAAGAAGCCCAGCCCTTCTTTGCCAAACTCTCCAATGAGGATCGCACGGTCCTCACGACCTTACAACAAGAGGCGGACTTTTGGCTCACCATCAAATCCAGATGGCAAAACATACATGAAACACACGGTTGCCATTCGTCGCCACTCCTGGCTCAGGTCTTCTGGCCTCTCCTCATCGAGGCAAGTAATAGAATACCTTCCCTTCAACGCTTTGGGACTCTTTAATGCTGGCACGGACAATAAGCTTAATTCCAACCAAGACTTTAAAATCCTGGCGGCCAAGTGTGGCATATAACAATCGCACGCTCAGAGAACACTATGGTACCACCAATGGTTCCATAGGTACTCTCACCAGCCCTTCCAACCACAGAGTTACAGACATACCTCGAGGCTGCTACAATAAAACCAGCAGCCTCAACAACGCTGCCACTAGCAGCCTCCCAAAGACAGGGGCCAAACCCCTTCCACCAATAACCAGGCTCACCGCTGAGTTTAATGTTGTACTCCTTGGTACTCCGCCAGGCCACCATTGCCACCTTCATCACTCCTCCTGGTCTCCAGACTTTGATCTCGCTCCACGACCAGACTCCCCAGTTCCGCGATTGCCTCGTAACTTTGCCAAGTTACGCCTCAGGCCGTTCATCGATGTCTTCAAACTGGCCCAACACCCAAACTCGATCTATCTCACAGTACGGGAGACTGACTCCTCCAAATTTGCATGGGGAGCACACTTAGGTGACCTCACGATTCAGGACCTTTGGTCCCCTTAAGAAAGAGCCCACCAGATAAACTTTCTCAAACTTCTAGCTGTTTACAAGGCTCTCAAAGCCTTTGCCCGCCCCATCACCCACAAGACTGTCCAAGTCCAAACAGACAACATGGTAGCGATGTATTACATCAACAAACAGGGCGGCACCAGATCGAGGAAACTAATGACCCTCTCCACCCGCCTCTGGCTCTGGTACATAGATCACAAAGTGTCCATTCTAGCCCTAAATCTTCCAGGCAAACACAATGACCTCACCGACCCCCACAAGTACTCCCACGAGTGGCAGCTCAACTTGATGACCCTCCACTCCATCTTTGATGAGTGGGGATGGCCAATGATCGACCCCTTTGCGTCCCCTCAAAACGCTCAGGTACCTCGGTACGGGGTGAGACTAATCCCGGGAGCAGCCCCAGGATGCTTAGGAGATGCCTTCCTTCTCAATTGGTTGGCAGAACGCCTCTACACATTTCCTCCAATCCCATTGATACCCAAAGTGATAGAGAGATTACAACTCGCCTCGACGTCGGCAATCCTCATAGCCCCCGCCTGGCCTAGCCAGCCATGGTACCCGTCTCTCCTCCAAATGTCCTCAGGAAACCATCGATGCCTGCCACTCCTACCTCACCTCTTCACCAGACAGGAGGGACAACTTCTCCATCCCGACGTTCACTCTCTTCACCTCTCAGCATGGAATGTCTTAATGTAGCTGCTTTCCACCCTAACCTACAAAAAATCCTTTGGGCGGCCCATAAACTCTCCATAACAAGGACTTATTCCTACACGATTTCTCGGTTCTTTACCTTTCTTCGGTCCCAAAATGTCACCACTTTCCCGCCCTCGGTACCGACAGCTCGACTTCTTACTTACCTTAGCTGACGAAGAACTATCCTTGGCCTCCATGAAGTCTTACCTGGCTGCGTTATCGTGGGCCTTCCAGCAGCATAACCACCCATCCCTCTTCTCCCACCACTTAATAAAGACATTTCTAAAAGGATACACCAACTTGCATCCGCCAGTCCAACTGCCGATGCTGGGATGGAGCCTCGAGCTCGTCCTCACCCAGCTCACCGCTTCGCCATTTGAACTGCTAGCGTTCCTTTCTTGGAAAGTGACCTTCCTCGTTGCCATCACCTCAGCCCGTAGGGCATCGGAGTTGACAGCCCTCAGGGTTGATGAACCCTACCTCCGTTTCCACCATGGCTGAGCGGTCCTCAGGACGGAAATTACCTTCTTATCTAAGGTGGTCTCCACGTTCCACGTAAACCAGGACATCGTCCTCCCTTCCTTCTTTCAGAGTCCATCGTCTCTTTTGGAGAAAAGGCTGCACCTCCTTGATGTTAGGAGGGCTCTCCTCTTTTACAGAGACAGATCTAGAAACACCGGAAAGACCCAGAGTCTTTGTGTCCTATGCTTCAGACAAGATGGGGAACCCAATCTCATCCCAAAGACTTTCTCATTGGATTGCTTCAGCGATGGAGCTCTCATACCAGCTCGCTCGCCCCCCCCCCCCCCCAACCTCCCTTGGTCCAACCTTGGTCAACACGGGCTGTGGCAACATCAACAGCATTTCTGAGGGGGATTCCTCTGGACTCCATTTGCAAGGCTGCTATGTGGTCAACTCCCTTGACTTTTGTCTCCCACTACAGGATAGACTCTAGAGCCAATAGAGATTCTGCCTTTGGCAGATCAGTCCTCTCCTCCTGCCTTGCCTGACCATACTCTCTTTTTCTCCACTACTAAAAGAAAAGCCAGAGACTCAGATTTCAAAGGTCCAACATGTTTATTGTTTATTGTTAAAAAAAGAAAAGAAAGTGGAGAGAGCAAGACTTTTCCCCTTTCTCGTTGTTCACTTCCATAAGGTGTGCCTCCCAGGTGGTCATACATCTTCTACCTTCTCGGAGATGCTGTTCACACCCTCCTGTTGCTGAGACCCTCATGAGTGTTATTAGACACTCCCTCCCTACCTGGTACCAGGTGGCCACGGTACCTAGGTCACTACCTCTTGAAAATATGTACGTTGCACTTGGCCACTAATGTGGGCTCTTGTTTTGCACTTCTACTGTTTTGATATGTGCCTTAATAAATCATATGTTTGGACACTAAACTCGTTGTCGGGTTTGCTATGTCCCACTAGCCTGGACTTTAGCTTGCTAGTCTCCACTATTGTGCATTCACAGAGTACATGTAGAAAAAGGACAGGTTGCTTGCCTGTAACCATGTTTCTTCGAGTGGTACTCTGTGAATTCACACAACTCTGCCCATTCTCCCCTCTTGAAAACCTCTCCCTTTCTTGTTGCCTTTGCGGTGCAGGAACCGGAGAGCATGTACCCAGGGCTACCTTTTATGCCCTGCAGGGAGGGGGGAAGGGCTACCGTCAAAATTCAAAACATTCAGCTTGGAAGAGTTTCCGTTGGAGCCTGCTCAGGCGCAGTTATATCCACTAGTGTGAATTCACAGAGTACCACTCAAAGAAACATGGTTACAGGTAAGCAATCTGCCCTTATGAACCTTTGGGGAGGAAAGAATCCACCCTACTTGGAAGTCACACCTTTGTGTTTAAATTACTTATTTGTTCATGTTCCATTAACTTTTACTATAGGAATTAGCACAGAGTCCTAGAAAGGTAACTTAGTGTTGTGGATGCAGAACAAGATGTGAGCAGAGTTTTTAATCTCTGACTAGTTATCTGATGGTTTAAAGCAGTGTTTCCCAAACTCTGGTCTTGGACTTCATCTGGGAACTGAAATGCACAACACATAGAAGACCTGAGTTTGGGAATCACTAGACTAAAGCATTTGTCTTTGATTCATGGGCCAGAACTTTCTACAGAGATCTTAAAATGGCTAACAATAGCAGTATTACTGCCATATGGCTATGACGTAAATAAATTTAGAATTGCTTTTCTCATCCACAGTGTGTATTTGGGTTGGTATTAAGACAAGGTAGAAGCAAAACAAGTAAATAAAATAAATAAATCAAATTAACTTTGTTAACACTTCATGCTGGCCTCACTCTTCAACTATCTCATTGGCTGTTTGTTCTTAGCTGTTTTGAGGGGCATGCAGTGAAAAATTACAAATTGTTTTGTTTGGCTTTGTGAGATGGCTTATGGATTTGTCATGAAAATGTGGAGTATATTTTTCTTTGAGTGAGAAATGTGGCAGAGTTTTTTTTTTCTGGGTTCCCTCCACCTATCTTTTAAAAAAATGTTTATGCCTCTTTTCTTCAGATATTAGTGTGGAGAGAGCTGAAGTAATGAGAAGTCATCATGGAAGCCCAGTCCCATAGCTCTACTGCGGGTGAGAAGAAAAAAGTTGAGAATCCCATAGTGAAATGCTCAACTCGAACAGATGTCAGTGAGAAGGCTGTTGCCTCTAGCACAACATCCAATGGTGAGTAACAGCAGGGATTTACTAGCAGCCAGACCTGCAGTAATTTTATGTGTACTGCATTCCATGTGAATTGAGCTTTTGCACCTGGATTCAATGTGGTTGTAGCACAAAAGCTAAAGCTAACAAGCAAGTTTGTATGGACAGGGAAGGGAAGAGAGAATGTTTGTAAGTAATACAGTATAATAATTTATTTGGCATGAAAAATTATCTTTGTCTTCCAAATTATCTAAATTAAATTGTGAATATTGATGTAATTTATTATGGGAAGTTCTTATGGCATTTTGGAAAATTACATTGTGTTATAGAAATGGTTTACTCCACTCAGATAATTGGCTAGTATGAAAGAAACAAAAGTGGCATTGTTAGGAATTAACGTCAAGGTTTTCTTTTCTTTTATTAAAGTACATAAACTTGTCAATTGTAAATATCCTCTGTTCAGGATGTATTTTCCCCAGAGTTCTTTAACCACAAGAGACAAAACAGTTTATTTACAAAGAAAACATGTTTATATTTAGAAATCTGAATATATAGTTTGCAGAAATATACGCAGGTCAATTCAGCATACATTTGCATTCTTAGTAATTTAATATACACACTACCTAGGCTTTCTCCTCTTAATTTCAGTTTCTGATTTAGTTTAGAAAGACTAAGAGAATTGTTTAAATCGATTTGCAGTAATAGAGCCACTTTTCCTTTAGAAAGTAGCTGAAGAGCATAAGCCTATGACTTTTGTTTGATGTAGTCAGAAATCTTTTTGGAATATATGTACCATTTTTCACCAAAAGGGAAAATGTGCAGTTGGCTCTTCTCTATTTCGGTCACATTTATGCATTTTATTCCAGTCCGTAAAGGATGTTACATGCCCTCTGTCATTTGAAAACAACCTTTCTTCATTTTCCCCTATACTACTACTAGTACTACCCTGTTTCCCCTAAAATAAGACATCCCCAGAAAATAAGACCTAGTAGAGGTTTTGTTGAATTGCTAAATATAAGGCCTCTCCTGAAAGTAAGACCTAGCAAAGTTTTTGTTCGGAAGCATGCCCGCCGAATAGAACACCTGAGCATGCAAGATCGGTAAATGTACGTACCAGAGTGTTGTACATGGAAATAATGGTAATACAGTAGAGTCTAACTTATCCAAGCCTCGCTTATCCAAGCTTCTGGATAATCCAAGCCATTTTTGTAGTCAATGTTTTCAATATATCATGATATTTTAGTGCTAAATTCGTAAATACAGTAATTACAACATAACATTACTGCGTATTGAACTACTTTTTCTGACAAATTTGTTGTATAACACGATGTTTTGGTGCTTAATTTGTAAAATCATAACCTAATTTGATGTTTAATAGGCTTTTCCTTAATCCCTCCTTATTATCCAAGATATTCGCTTATCCAAGCTTCTGCCGGCCTGTTTAGCTTGGATAAGTGAGACTCTACTGTAACAAGAAATTCTTGATAGGATTCACAGTTTGTCTGGTTATGCTGGTTTGTAATGACAACTACTGTACAGTATATAATAAATGTTCATTTTTTTTGTTCAACAATAAATGTGAATTCTTCTTCATGGAAAAATAAGACATCCCTTGAAAATAAGACCTAGAGCATCTTTGGGAGCAAAAATTAATATAAGACACTGTCTTATTTTCAGGGAAACATGGTATGTCCCTCCCTTCTCCTCCTTTCTTTCTTTATTAAATACTAGCTGTGCCCGGCCACGCATTGCTGTGGCGAAGTATAGTGGTATGGGGAATAAAGTATTGAGGAATTGGTGGTAGTTAAGGTAAAGGGTAAACGTTTTCCCCTGACGTTAAGTCCAGTCATGTCTGACTCTGGGGGTTGGTGCTCATCTCCATTTCTAAGCCGAAGAGCCGGCGTTGTCCGTAGACTCCTCCAAGGTCATGTGGGATGACTGCATGGAGCGGCGTTACCTTCCTGCCGAAGCAGTACCTATTGATGCACTCACATTTGCATGTTTTTGAACTTCTGGGTTGGCAGAAGCTGGGGCTAACAGTGGGGGCTCTCTCCGCTCCCCCAATTCAAACTTCGGAAGTTCGGTCCAGAAGTTCAGCAGCTCAGCGCTTTAACATGCTGTGCCATCAGGGGATATTATTTCCTAAAGGTTGTGAATATACAATATTTCTGATTGGTTTTTTTTCTGTTGGAGGCAAGTATGAATGCTGCAATTAGGAAAAATGATTAGGATGTAATGACCTTGCAGCTTTAAAGCCTATCTGTTTCCTCCCTGAGTGAATTTTTTGTTGGGAGGTGTTAGCTGGCCCTGATTCTTTCCTGTCTGGAATTCCCTTGTTTTCAGAGTGGTGTCTTTTGCGATATTTTATGTGCTTCTACTGTCTGTGGCACTGAGAAAATGCCAGACTTTGATGATGGGAATACTTTGTTGGGCGGTGTTAGCTGGCCCTGATTGTTTCCTGTGTGGAATTCCCCTGTTTATTTACTGTCCTGGTTTTAGAGATTATATTGTTCTACATTATTCTATCCCAGTAATTATTTCATATTAAAGTAGAATCTCACTCATCCAACATTCACTTATACAATGTTCTGGATTATCCAACACAGTCTGCCTTTTCATAATCAATATTTTTGTAGTCAGTGTTTTAAATTCATTGTGATATTTTAGTGGTAAATTTGTAAATACAGTACAGTAGAGTCTCACTTATCCAACATAAACGGGCTGGCAGAATGTTGGATAAGCAAATATGTTGGATAATAAGGAGGCATTAAGGAAAAGCCTATTAAACATCAAATTAGGTTATGATTTTACAAATGAAGCACCAAAATATCATGTTAGACAACAAATTTGGCAGAAAACGTAGTTCAATGCACAGTAATGCTATGTAGTAATTACTGTATTTATGAATTTAGCACCAAAATATGATATATTGAAAACATTGACTACAAAAATGCATTGGATAATCCAGAACATTGGATAAGCGAGTGTTGGATAAGTGAGACTCTACTGTAATTACTACATAGCATTACTGCACGTGGAACTACCTTTTCTGTCAAATTTGTTGTATAATATGATGTTTTGGTGCTTAATTTGTTTAACGATGACCTAATTTGATGTTTAATCGGCTTTTCCTGAATCCCTTCTTATTATCCAACATATTCACTTATCCTGCCGGCCTGTTTATGTTGGATAAGTGAGGCTCTACTGTTTATTGATAATCTTATATTATCTGCTTAGAACTGGATTATATGAGGACCCTTCTTCACAGTTGTATAAAATGCACACTGAAGTGGATTATATGGCAGTATGGAGTCAAGATAATGCAGTGCAAAGCAGATAATATAAGATTATAAATGGGTTATATAGCTGTGTGGAAGGGCCTTGAGTCTACACTGTCATATAATCCAGTGCAAATTAGATAGCCTAAGTCTGCCTGTCCCCTAACTGAACCCTGGCTGTCCCTTGGCTTGCTAGGAGTTGGTTGCTAGAAGACGAAGTGGGCAGAGATTAGCCCTCTAAACTGGCAGCAATTGGATAAAAAAAATTATTGCTCTCCCTCTAATTAGGACTTTGTTTTTCTTTTCTTTTTGTTGTATCAACCTGGAGGCATGGATGATGGGTTGTGTTGTCAAATTTCGAGGTTGCGGGGCCTGTACTTTTGTTGTTTTGTGAGTCGCCGTGATGCCATCACTCTTTTATATATATAGATATAAGAGTTGGAATCTGCTGACTGATACAAAATATGCAGTTTTAACATTAATGGTTAGAACAAGAGTAAGTTATGTCTTAGTCCCGTTGAAATCAATGGACAAGTTAGTGATTGCTGACTCCAGTCACACTGATTTTGTTCAGACTAAATATGACTAACTTAAACTGAACATAACTATGCATGATTTAACTAGACAGTACTGGAGACTTCCTGGACAAACTGTGCACAAATGTTTGAATTTAAGAAAAGGTATAGTACATAGATAGGAGCCCCAATGGCGAAGTGTGTTAAAGCGCTGAGCTGCTGAACTTGCAGACTGAAAGGTCCCAGGTTCAAATCCCGGGAGCGGAGTGAGCGCCGCTGTTAGCTCCAGCTTCTGCCAACCTAGCAGTTTGAAAACATGCAAACGTGAGTAGATTAATAGGTACTGCTCCGGCGGGAAGGTAACAGCGCTCCATGCAGTCATGCCGGCCACATGACCTTGGAGATGTCTACGGACAACGCTGGCTCTTCGGCTTAGAAATGGAGATGAGCACCAACCTCCAGAGTCAGACATGACTGGACTTAATGTCAGGGGAAAACATTTACCTTTACCTATAGTACATAGATATATTTGAATAGATTAACGGTATACTTTAGTTGTTAAACAATGCAATAAACCTTAAGCAGGGAAGGAGAAGGATTCCGCTCTAGTCAACCCAGTTGATGAAAGAAAACAATCATGAATGGATGCATTTTGGAAGACCCATTGAAGTGGTCTCTGGAAAATTCCAGATTTTTTTTCTACTTATGCAATGCTTACTTGAACTGATTGTTTCATTTCACATGTGCTTATCTTTTGTCCTGTTGCTCTTGTGTTTTGTGATGCAGGAACCTATCCCTAATTTTTTCATGTTACTTTCTGCCTTATGGTGTACCTGTACAAAACATAATTTAATTATAAAAATAATAATTTTAAAAGTACCTAAAACATGATAATACTGATGATGTATTTATTGTATATTTGTTTTTAAAAATAGTTAAAAGCTATTTCAAATATGTGTGTGTGTGTATGTGTGTGTGCGTGCCTGTCTGCATCAAGGGATTCCAATGCTTTTCTACTTGGTCCCTCTGATTCAGACAAATGCATTATCTGTGCCTGTGCAGTGTATTATTTGGAAACTTTTAGAGCAATTATCTTGAGTTTTTTGGTAGTAACTCTGCCCACACTTTCGTACCACATACCCCTGCTTCTCTTCTAAACCCTGAGTTTCTTGTTATCTGTCATTGCAGTGCATCACATGAATTGTTCTGAATCTTATTTACTTCCAACTTTTCTTGAATCCCAGATGTTTTTTCCAGTTTGATATTTCATTATGACATTAATTTGGTTTTCTGGTTTTTGACCTTCTATAGTTAGATTGGTATGCTACAGAAGGGTTAAACATATCCACACTTTTAGAGCATTAGATGGAATGGGCAGTGTATCACAGGTCTCAGAGATTAACTGAAAAACACTTGTTAACCAAGCAGCCTCTGAGATCTTAAGATATAAAACCCTTAGTGTTTTGGCTCTTTTGCAATGAACAACGTTGTTATCTGATTTGAGTCCAATGCCCATTTATTCCTGATTTGACTGTTGCTTTATCTACTTTACTTCAAGGAAACTAAGCTTCTGATTATGTGGCTAAGGTTATGACAGTTGGTCCCTAGCCTTTTATGTGGACAGAACTATTGGATTACATATTTTTCAGAAGCTCTTTGCTATTCAAAGAAAAGGGGAGTGGCAGTTTCTTCACAGCTGGTGGTTTTGACCCGCAGTTGGGTTTATGAACTGGCCAAAAAGGAGCCTCCAGTTTGTGTACATAGCCATGGTATGAAGGCAATTAGTACGTTAGCTTCATTTCTCAAAGTTGTGTCACTTGAAGTCTGTAGAGCAGCTTTGTGGTTACTGCTTTTGATATTCATCCCTCATGCATGGTTCTGAGATGATACCAGTTTTGGAAGAACAGTGCCATTTTGCTACTTAGCATGACATTCTCTCCCCCTGGATTCGTAGCTTGCTAAACTCCCATTTGTGTAAATCACAAAGATCATAAATAAGGACAGATTGCATATATGTGCCTTGAGTTCTTTCAATGAACTCTGTGTATTTAAACAATCCTGCCCATTTTCCCTCATGCTCTGTTTCTCCTTAGTTTTTGGATGCTGCTGCTCCAGTGTCAATGGAACTGAGAGATTAAGCAGGCAGAGAGGGCATGAGGCAACTACGTGTGGGAGGGGTTGGCATCAAAACCCTGCTCAGGCACAGATAATCAATTTGTGTGATTTCCCAGGTAATTACATGAAGAGCTACAGTTAAAAATATGCAGTATCTTTTTTAAAAAAAATAATAATGCATCTCGAAAAGGAATAGGGAAAACTTGAATACATGATGGATTGGCTGCAATACTAAAGGAGACTGGAAAAATGTCACATAGGTGTGCCTCTAGGAAGGCACATTTTAGAACTTGAAAGATACACATACCTCATTGGGGATGCAGTAGTCTAGTGTAAATACTCTTGACGGTATTGTGCATCTGTGAACTGAAGTCTTGTGGATTGCAGATTGTGCTAATAACTGCAAATTGTATTTTGAACTTCGTTAATTTCATATCATAGGGAACAAGAACGGTTTCATATGTATGCCATATTAATCATTTGTATAATTATGGCAGTCCTTAAAACCAAATACCATATATACTTGAGTATAAGCCGACCCAAATATAAGCTGAGGCACCTAATTTTACCACAAAAAACTGGGGAAACTTATTGACTCGAGTATAAGCTGGGGATAGGAAATTCAGCAGCTACTGGTAAATTTCAAAAATAAAAATAGATACCAATAAAATTACATTAACTGAGTCATCAGTAAATTAATGTTTTTGAATATTTACCATATTTTAAAGAAAGACAGTAAACTAGCTCTGTAAGTAGGAAAGGAGGGCCAACAAAAACAATATGGTATCAACAATAACTTAATAATGATAATAATTATACTAATAATAATTTGTTTGTACTAATATTAGTAATAGTAAGAAAGTTGGAAGGGACCTCTAAGGACCATCTAGTCTAACCTCCTTTATTTATTTATTTATTTATTTATTTACAGTATTTATATTCTGCCCTTCTCACCCCGGAAGGGGACTCAGGGCGGATGACAATGTACATATACTGGCAAACATTCAATGCCATTGCACATATGACACACACAGACTTTATTCTGCCTTCATGCAGGGAAAGCACAATCAAAGCAACTCCAAGAGATGGCCATCCAGCCTTAGTAATATTAATATTAGTAATAGTAAGAGAGTTGGAAGGGACCTCTAGGGATCATCTAGAACAAGGACCTTCTGCCTTCCTCCTTCCCTTCTCCCTTCCTTCCTTCCTTCCTTCCTTCCTTCCTTCCTTCCTTCCTTCCTTCCTTCCTTCTTACTTCTTTCCTCCCTCCCTCCATCCTCTTCCTCAACCCTTTCCTACCTTCTTCCTTTCCTCCCTCCATCCCTCTGTTTCTCACCCCTTCTTTCCTCCTTCCTTTCTCGCTTCTTTAGTTCCTTTCCTGGCCCCGGTGACGTGATGGAGTGCCTGCTGCCTTCCTGTCTTCTGGACTTCCACTGCAAGCATCACTGGTGCCTGACGCTCGCTAGTGGTAGAAACCTGGCAGACAGGCAGCAAGTAGAGAGCCACAAAAAAAGGAGAAAGGAAGCCCCACACACGACAAGACAGGCATGGAGGGAGGTGTGCATGGAAAGGAGAAAGGAAGGCCCTCCATTTCTCCTTCTATCTCAGCGCGCACAACCTCTCTGGTCTCACATGGCATCCCTGCTGGGTTGCTGCATGGAGAGCAGAGGGTGCTTGCATGGTGATAGAAGGGGAAATGGAGGCGCGCGCCTCCCTCCATGCTTGTCTTGCCGTACGTGGACCTCCCTTTCTCCTTTCCGCAGCAGTCTCGCAGCGGACAAGGAGACAGTGGAGGTGAAGACAAGGCCGGGCGGCGAAAGATTGGGTGATAGCAGAGGGGGAATTTCTCAGCCCCTAAAAAGGGCTGAAAAACTCAGCTCATATTCGAGTATATACGGAAGTCTTTATTAATCTAGATGTATTAGTGCTGCTGACTGTAAATGTCTACTCTTTTGAGTGTGCTCACTTGAATTTCTTTTATATAAATTATATTTATTTTGTGGCAAGTGGTTGCAACCGGAGCTCTGTATATGCTGTGGACATAAGAAGTTCCACTAAGATTTTCTCACTTTCTGTAGTCAACATTGTGGGGCTGCCTTACTTGCTCATGCCTTCATGTTTTTAGTGTGGTCATTTAGAATGTTGTTTTTGAGATCTTTTACTGTTATATTTTAATTACATATTCATGGTTGCATAGGGAATGCTAGGAAAGTGCCAGATGTATATGAATATTGCTAAATAATTATTAACATTTACAGATTGTTAGTACTTAAAAATATTTCACACACATTTCAGCAATCCATGTAATAACTTTTTAAGGTCAATCAGTTAAAAGTCACAGATGTGGGTGAAATAACATGGCCTGCACATGACGATGGAAGTATGGTGAAATAGGACTGGAGAAGACACAGTTTAAGTGTTGTATTTCAGCAGCATGTCTTCAGAAAAAAATAATGCAATAAAGCTGAACCTAGAGAAAATAGAATTCTGTTGTACTGTAGGTGTGTATTCTTAGTTACAACATTTGAGGTAAACATCTGCTTCCAGAAACACTTACTGATCATGTGTAAAGAGCAAAAGAGAATTAAAAGGATAAAGCATCACCAGCTTCCCCTTTCTGTTGAAAAAGCATAGATAGATTGCCACTAGAATGAAAATCAAGAAAACTGGAGGATACTGAAAAAAGGAAAAATCATCCTAGGATGCATTTTGTGAGAAGTTTTCAGGTAGCCTCCAGGATATTCAAAGTATTTTGTTTACTTACATCCTAGTTGTTTCATGTTATGTGTGCATATTAGTTTTGAATACAAAGTTTGCTAGAGCATGCTGTACTTTTTTCCTTTTTGTGATGTAACTTATCCCTATTATTTCCATGTTATTTTATGCCTCTGCTACCAAAGTTTCTATTAAAGAAGTAAAGTCACGAACACATCTATTTTATTAACCGAGGTATACTTTCAAACAGATTTATCAGATAGGTGCTAAGATTAGGACTAAACTGCTTTTTATTTAAGTTAGTTATCACAGGATGGTCTGCCTCACCTTTTTCTTGCAATGAATATTTCTCAGGAATGCGCCCACATACAGAGACAGCTGGTGTTTATCAGGTTAGAGATCCTGTTAGCTGTCAAGCTTTTCCCTCAATCAATTCCAGGGCATGTGGTCCCCATGTGTTTACATGCAGTAGTCCTCCTTTCAGATGCCAAAAACATGATAAATATCTTAGGGTAATTTGGAGACCAATCTTTTCTGTAACATATGAGGTAGCCCTAAGTAATAGCATCAAAGTGCCTATCAGAGTGTGAAACAAAATAATTGTTTTAGGTAGAATTCTTCTATTCATGTTTTAACGCATTACAGTATAATTGTGTACATATCTACTCTAAAGAAATCCCTATTGAAGTCACTGGGACTTATTTCTAGATTTACAGGATTGAAGTCTATAATAGACCCTCCACTTTCACAGGACTCAGACAAAATTGGAGCAACCCCCTCCCCCCCCCAAACCCACATTTTTAAAAACTGTGAGAATACCTTTCCTTTTTAATCATATTGTTAGTCAGAACAAAAGTTTTATCCTGATTGAGAGAACATTTCTCTATGAATCTTTATGTCCAAACAGGTGCTGGAAGTTGACAATAGAATTGTGATGGAGGATCTAGAAGATTCATAGGGAGAACATATTAATCAACTCTGCAAATAATAAAATCCATAAAAATTAAACCTGCAAATATAGAGGACCAGCTGTATATTTCTGTTTCAAACTCTTCACTGTATTTAACTTAATAAGTGATTACATCATTTATTGTACAACTGTTTGCACAACAGCTTCTGCAGTTAAAAAGTGTTTTATTCACTGCCCTTGTGGTAACTCTGAAAATGCTAGTGCAGTGTGTCCTAGCACATGACATCATTGGTTATAGGTGCAGGATCCTAAAAAGGTAAAACTGGTCTCAAGATCCTGTGAGACTTGGAAGACTCATTTTGAAACAGAGAGAGCTTTAAACACTGCTTTGCATTGAGGTGTACTAACTGTGGCTATATGTCATTGTTAAAAGACTGAAGTCAAAAATTCCACTGAGGTAGCACAAGTCATTTGGTATGATCTTAAGCAGGCCTTTGGACCTTGGCCAGTACAGTATTATTTGGAATAATGTAAACTGAAGTTTGGGGTTAGTGGGTATGAATTTCCTTTAGGAATACAATTTTACATGTGTTGGCCAAAACACTCAAGTAGCAGCATGCCTGAAAACTTATGTAAATGTCCTGGTGGGTGCATTAAACTCCAGTTAGGTTAAATCTTTACTCAGGAATGTGGTTAATAGCACCTTTGAAGAAATGTAAATTTACATATATTAATATCTATCTATCATCTATCTATTTTATCTGTCTAATAGTCCAAGACTCTTAGAAAAAGATGAGATGTGCAAGGAGGCTGATATAAAAACATTCCAAATGCATTTTTAACTAACACATAACAAATACTGGAATCCCTACAGCAAGACAGAAATGTTGTTTTATGGCTTAGGAAATCATCCCATCTTTAATCAAATTACAAAGTTAACCAGTTTCTTTGATTTATTAATAAGCATGAATGAAAAGGGACCTGAGGTTTTTGGGACTGAATTAAAAAAGCATTTCTCCCTGTGTTATCTTGAAGTTGTACGGTTCTTTATAGGACGGAGCAATTTCTATGGTATGTTGATCAGATTGGATTATTAGAAATCTTGGTTTATACTATTGCACAACTGGGGCCCAAAATAAGACAGAAGTCATATGAAGCACATATCTTACTCTTTTCTGCTGGAATTAAGGTCAGTTAAGTAAGTAAGTTAATAAGTAAATGTCAGTTTATTCCCAAAGCTAGTAAAAAGAATGACCAGCTCCATTCAGTGGTGCTAGGAAACCTTCTTTAGGTTATAGGAATGATAAGGAATATGTAGGCATCTGCTTCTCTGTACACAAAGCCCGGACAACTTATGTGAATAATGTTTTCCTCTTTTTATCTCTCCTCCCTTCACTGACCCAAGTGGAAGGAAATTTATTATGCTAGCACAAGGGATATTTCTCAGCTCCAGGCTCATTTGGGGAATTGTGTTGGGTGACTGGCTTAAGATCCATCATGACAATGGCTGTCTAAATGAATGCAGCGGTGATGGTGAAGCTTTCAGTGGTTGTACTGGGCAGCTTTCTGATAGGCAAAGCATGCTTCTGCATCTGCTTTCCCAGAGAACAAGGGATTGGTCCAAAATCTGAGGATTAATCATACACAGGCCAATATTATCTGAAAAGTCTGTCACATCTCTGTTTATTTGTGTTTTGCGTATTACTGTATTGTTAAGTGAGAAAAATATTTAATATGGTCCTTTTTCATACTATAAGCACAAGGGGGTTTTTTGGAGCATCTACGACATGACTTTTCATATAATAATGACAAATGGTACATTTGATTTTATACATATGTTGAAATTTCATCACTTAATTGAATCGCTTAAGTAAATTAGCAGAAGAGATAATAAGTCCATCATCTTTTTACTATCCTAATACATAAAGGTAAAGCTTTAAAATGGCAAAACTATGTGCAGAAGAAGTTCATTCATGGCAAAAATATTTATCAGACAAAATACTACATATGTGATATTCTCGTATGGATGCACATTCATATCAGTATTAAAAGGCATGCCTACATGTGAAGGGAAGAGAATGATATTTGTGGCATGATTTTAAGTATATAGATAGTGGAGTGTATCCATTGAAGACTTTGTGCATGCATATATCTGTTTTTCTATTAATAGCATTCTCACTATCGTATTTGGAGAGAATCACTGAAACTTGGCTAAACTTATACTGAAATAAAGAATAATTTTAGTATTTCATTTATTTCATTAGCTTGCAAATAAATATTTTCACATTTCATATTTTCAGTTCTCCAAACTGAAATGAAAAGTCTGTCTTAAAATTTATTTACATTTTCTTGCTATTAGTACAATAATGCTAAGTGCTGCATGCCAGCTTAAGAGAAAACATAACATTTAAGAACATATAGGACATTTTTGTTACAATATGGAAACAAAAATTATAGCTATTTACTGGAAGACCAGGTCATATTTTTTTCAGCTTTCTGTGGTAATGGATTTAAAAACAAGAACAACAAAACAAGGTAAGGTTGTTCTGAACGTGCTAAAGTACCGCTGATGTATTTGCCAAATAAGTATGTGCATACATCTTCCAGCTATACCTGCTTCACCTCATAAAGCTGTCTGGGTTTTTAAAACAGTGTTCTTTTTTCTGGAAAGAAGACTTATTAGCAAAGTATGCAGGGCCATATATTACTTCAGCAACATTTGTCCTAAGGGCATGAACAAGGCCATTTTCTTTGTGGCTCCATTAATTTCTAAAATATCTGATAACTTAATTCATTTTGAGCAAGAAATTCTAATCTTGAAGGGTGGTATTTAGTTTTAAAACACTACCACCAACAACATGTGAAAGTGTTTCAAGGTTTTCAAGTTTAGATTGGTTAAAAAGTATTAACAAAATTTTTGGAGGATAAGGTTATCAACTACTATTAACTACTATGGCCAAATACAACTTCTGTGTTCAGTGTTCCCTCACTTATCGCTGAGGTTAGGTTCCAGGACCACCCGCAATAAGTGAAAATCCGCGAAGAAGGGACACTATATTTACTTTAATATTTATACATTATTTTAGTAGTTATACGCAATTTTAAGTCTTTATCAACCAATCGTTGAAAAATCTCCTTCTCTTCCTTTTGTTGCTTGGGCTTCTTTTTTCTCCCTTTGGTTTCTCCTTCCTCTCTTCCTTAGGCTATAAATTGTATTTTTTATGATTTATAATAGTCTTTTAGAGTTTATTGAAAAACCACAAAACAGCGAATCCGCGAAAAGTGAACCGCGAAGTAGTGAGGGAACACTGTATAGAGATATACAATCTCTGATTATCCTATGCTTGGAACAAAGTGGGGAAGACAGCCTCTGTCATGTTCTTGTTATTTGCTTCCAGATTGCCTTGTTAGTTACGGAGTAGACCCTATTTCAAATCAGTATATTTTATGATGGCAACATGGTACCACTACACAAAAAATTATGAATAGTTTAATGAGTTATCAGGTTATCAAGTTTTACTAATCATTTTGAGCTAGAAACAAATCTAAAAAATAATTGAGAATATTGAGAATATCTCATTAGACCTTGCGTTATTAGGTTGCCATCATTCAAATGACTGTGGCTAGGGGTTGTTTTTTTTTTTTTTTGGAAGAGAGGCATTTGGCAGCAATCATTTGAAACTCTATGCCCCATCCTTTCTAGTGGTAAGAATTTCATTCATGGGCAGTTTGTGATTGCAGGGATATAGCAATTTCAAATTGGGTCAATCTTTTTGAAACTCTATAGTTCTGATGTATCAGGATATATAGACTGATAACATCAAAGAAATCTGTATTCATTTATTTAAATTATTTAAATTACGGTGTGCATCCCGTGCTCCCCCATTTAGTTCATGCTCTTGTAAAACATTTTCTTCATGACCATGAGCAAAAGACAAGATGATTATTCCCTCCCAACAACTTCGTTGTCCATTATTTTACTTGACACTGTCAGGCCAGCTCATAGGGTTTTTGGAAGACACCTTGGGTCCCACTCTGAGAGAAAGGCGGAATAGAAATAAAACAAATGAATAGGCTGCTACGAATGCACAACTGCCCTACAGTGGAGGGAATTGCCCAGGGATTTCATTATAGCCTTCTATGCACTTTCTGCACACCTACAGTCAGAGGTGACTTCCTTTCTTTTCCTAGTTGAAAGGTTGGTTTTATTAGTATGGGAAGGGATTATAAGAATCACAGCAAAATATCACTTTTCTTGCTTAGACAAGACAACTATTCTGATGTAGGACCTTGCATTGAAGTCTGGTATAGATACCTTTTCAACTTGGTCTGTTACTAAGAAGTATCAAACTTCCATACATGTTTGATGATTACAACTTTTTTTGACATTTTTCAGTTCTCAGATTCAGAAATTGCTCTGTGCTTGAGATTCAGGTCTTGATTATATTGGAGAGTTCCTGCACTAGCATAAATAGCTTCTAAAATGTACTAAGAGGAACATATTTGAGGAAGACATATATAAAAGCAAAGCTGTCCAAATTTTTTTGTAAATGTGGAGTTAATGTGAAAATGATTCATGAATGAAGTCTTGTTAAGAAATTGATATTCTGGACATATACATTTCTCATCCATATAAACTTATTAGTAGCCTGGTGTTCCAGTTTCCCCAAAATATGTGTGTGCCAAACTCTATACCCTTATGGAATATAGGCATTGCATTAGGCTAACCACAAATAAAGCTCTAGGGTTAAAATAGCACTATAAGAGTTCAAAAGCCACCAGCATTTCCATTATAAAATTTTAATTTCAGCTATTTGGCCGTTAAAATCTGCTCCAGGCTGAAACTTGTATAAAGAGTGAATGCTGACATTGATTTGAAGGTTAAAAAACTGCACATACAGATTTATTTTTAAAAAGTGAAGGTATGCTTTCAATAATTTTAAAAATCAGCTCTGTTGGATAACAATAAGCCATTAAAATTCTTGACTTAAAATCTGAATAAATGTTTGCAGGTTGTTCTCACTTATGCTTCCTCATTTTTTCCTGTTTCTAATTTGCAAAAAAAAAAAAAAAAAAGTTCAGAAAAACATCCAGGAGCAGAGCAGGTTCATGGAGATCCTATTGGAAATTCTGATGGATCTTGTTATGTATTGCTCCCAACTAGAGTCCCTTTTAAATGAATGTGACTTTTAAAGCTGTCATTTATTAAAGTGTAAATGATTTTAGGGGTTAGGGCAAACTTAAATTTAGTCAGCATTCTATCTACTGAAGTCTAGTTCGATTTTAAAATCATGTTATCCCAAGAGTCCTTTGCATGCATAGCAATATCTGCTCTTTGTGGGGCAAGCAGTTGACATGATTAATGATATCTTGATGACTTGGGGTGCCTCCACACTTTAGAACTATTGTAGTTTGACATCACTTTAACTGCCATGGCTCAATGCTATGGAACTATGATGTTTGTGGTTTTACAAGGTCTGTCAAAGATTGCTTGTGCCTCATCGAACTAAAAATCCCAGGATTCCATAGTATTGAGCCATGTCCGTTAAAATGGTACCCATCTGCATTCATTCTACAGTATAGATCAGGCCTGCACAACATATGGTCCATGGGAAGATCCCCTGTGGCCTGTGGAAAGGGTTGGGCTTCCCCTTCTTTGCTCAACCCTTTCACTGCCTGCCTTCCTGCTCTTTAAAAAAATGGCCCTTTACAAGTGTCAAGTTGTGCAAGCCTGGTGTAGATGCACCCTTAGACAACAAGAGGTTGTATCCACTGAATGGAGTAAATAGAGGACAGTGAAAACAAAAGCAGATGAAACAAAAGTAGCAGGGAAGAAAGAGCAAGAGAGTGTCAAGGGAAATAAAGGTGAGTTTTAGTTAATTAGAAGGAAACTTGGGACAGATCATCATTGGCATGCAGCACATTTTTATAGCCACATTTATATACATACTGAATTTCTAAAATTAATTTCATAGGCTGCTTCTTATACTTATGCAATTAGTCATGTACCTGAATTGTACCCTGTAACATGATAGTAATAGTTCCTTGCAGGGTGTTCATATGGATACGAAAGAGGTTTTTTGTATATAATTTTCTAACTAAAATGTTGCAATGTTATACGTATGTTATACGTGTTTGCCATGGAGTAGGTCTCATTGTACTGATTGTGTCCCTATGTATAGGATAGCACCATTAATCTGTTTATCTTCAATCAAAAGTTGACAGCTCTGAGGGAAAAATCTGTATCATTCTTTCATAGGTCACCAAATCTGTATCATTTCTTGAAACATGGCTGGAGGCTATCAAGCAGTCTTCATGTACTGGGTAGTCTTTATTCACAATATGATTTATTTTTTTACTTATCTACAAATATTTACTCGATAGTATGTTTTGTGAATTTTATTAATCAGAAGGTAATTTTGTTACATTACAATGAATGCAAAGTCAAAAAATGTTAGTTAAAAATAGTATGCAATGGGATTTTGTAGCACCTTGGAGACAAACTAGGAGAACAAAGTTGGTAGCATAACTTTTTGTAGACGAAGTCTACTTTCTTGGATGCATGTGAGGAAGTAGACTTAATCTATGAAGGCTTATGCTACCGATTAATTTATATTGAAGAAAGTGGTTTTTTGTGGTCAGATAATTACATAGCAAATCCAGTTTGAGGCCTGGATGGTAATTGCACAAATCATGGAGCACTGATGTGCATTAAGGGCTTTCTTCCACCTGCTTTTGTGGAAGTTTGGTCACCAGAGTTTGAAGCTAGCTTTGAAATGCATTACATGGTTAGTGTAGATGGGGCCTCACTCTCTAAGGTGCTACGAGATCTCTTTGCATACTGATATTACGGTGAATAAATGGTATGGATGAGAGTTCCCTTATTCCAAATCCTTGGGACCAGAAGTGTTCTTTATTCTGGTGTTTCCAGATTTTGGAATACAGTGCTTGTATTTGCATACACACAAACTTCAGCCTGCACCTCTGTCATTTCATTACCTGGCTTGGGCCTCTCTCCAGTCTTATGTCTGGTTCATTCAACTGTGTATGAGATGCAAGACTAGAACAACTTAGGATATGTGAAAAGGTAGGATATCATTTTTTTTGCTGCCTGCTTATGCTTTTAAGGTACCATCTGTATCGCACCTGTTTGCACCTTTGTCAGATCCCCAGCCTCTCTTTTTTGGCTACGTGTTACCTGCTCCATTTTGAAGCAATGGCTGGGGGACTCCTGCTTGTCCTTCTCGGAGATCCTCAGTTTCTTTCCAGCCTCACATCTTTTGTGAGGCTGGAGAGAGACTGAGGAAATGAGAAATGAACAAGGAGTAATGCTGTAGCCGCTACCTCAAAGGTAAAAGCAAGTGGCTGGTCAAATGTATTTGCATTCATCTCTCTCTGCTAGTCTTGAAACTGCACATGTTCACTTTGTGAACTTGCACAGAAAATGTGGATGCATTCATCTTTGCAAGCCTCGCAAGTGCACACATTCACTTTGCAAGGCTTGCAGAGACTTAAAAATGTTGTAAGGCAATGGTTTCTTCTGCTGGTCTCTACCAATTTTAATAGGGACTTCACTAAGCAATTTTTAATATCCGTGGGTTGTCTTAGAACCAATCTCACTTAGATATGGAGAAAACATTTAAATTGCCAATTGGAAACCATGTTGTTTTGCCATTTTTGTCCTGATACTGAACCCTTGTCCAGAATAGAGGTTACATATCAGGGCAAACAAATGTTGGGGTTTACCCATTTCTTTCAGAGTAGCTGATAGTGTTTTCATGATTTATACAAAGGCTTTGCTATAATGTATAATCCATAAATTAGGTGTACATCCAATTTTTTTTAAAATGGTATAAAACCCCAGTTGAATTGCAGTTCCAAAATGTTCCAGGTTTATAATGCTGCTAAAAATATAGGCCATGGTTTATCAAAATAACATCATATTTGCACTGTCCTAGGTTAATTTTTATTTTGTTTTATTTATTTATTTCACTATTGGATTCTGTATAAATCAGATAAACTATAACCCTATTAAATTTAAATTATTTCAGTTATAAAATTGCTATACACAGAAATCAAATACAGACATACTGAACTATTCTGACTTTCATTATCTATCTATCTATCTATCTATCTATCTATCTATCTATCTATCTATATAAATTGAGGCTCTTAGCTAGTGCCATGAAAACAACAGTAACAACAATATTTTGTGTGGTTTTCTTGGGGTACATTTGGTCCTGATATTGTATTGATGTAATTTTTGATGGGAAATGTTAAACGTAGTTGCAATCTGGACATAATAAACTACTTTAAAAGTCTCCTTGATATTTTCATGAGTTCCAACACACTAAGCACTTTTCAGCAGGCTTTAGGTGATACAAGGGGTTATGGTGAACATACATGCATTCATGCCCTAGCATTTCATCTCACTAACGTGTCTTTAGGTTTTTCAGTGTACTATGCTTTATCCAAGAATTGTGAGCTTTCAAAGAAAAATCAGTACACTTTTATCCGTTCTCCCCAATTTTGATGAAGTGTATGACTCCTTTGTCTAGTTGAAATATTGCAGACTCTGCAGGCATTATCTGAGAACTGCTTCAGTTATTTGAAAGACAAAGTTCTTCTTTTCAGCAGAGTATGTTTTGTCTAGTTTTTGACCCATGAACTCATTCTAATGTAATCTGATATTCCTTATTAACCTATTATTCTGCTTTAAAGGAAGAAAACGAAACAAAATAAAGGATAATTATAAACATATGTAGGTTGTGGCCTTTGACTACTTTTATCAGAATCAAAACGTATTGGGAACATATTTTAATGTGACAGAAAGCAGAAATTATTATCTTAATGATAAAGTAACTTGAAGCCAAGCTTGATAGATGAGTAAAGGGAAGGAAGGTCATTTGTCCCTCTTAATCTTTTTAGAAGAGAAAACCATGTGAGGATTTTCAGAATTGGGAATGGGGGAACATTCAGCAGAAGTTTGCTCTGCAGAAGTCATATTTCCTGTCTTTTACTTATATTTTTACAAATCTTGTTCTCTAACACACCAGTGAATAGACATAAATGAGATAATTCATTTTGGCCTCTTAGTAAAATATTTGATGTCCTGGTGAGAGGTCACAGTTCAAAAGAGGTTACTGGTTATCTAAAATTTGCCTGTGGTGTGTCTGACTATCTGATTCTGTCTTTACTAGGTGCCAGGCCAAGCAATTATTCATCTACGTTTGATTAACCTACCTGTGATACTAACCATGTACCAGGGAAGGTGTGGAGCTTAAGTTTTAGATGTGGATGCCACTGCTCATGAAAATTCAGATTCATACCATCCATTTTCATCTAACAAAAGAAAGGGAAGAAAATGGACATGAAATATTGTGTGTGTATGATTTTTTTTCAGACCTGTATTATCCCCCTGCAGTATATATTTCATTATAACAACAACCCAAAAAAATTAAGTTACAAAGTATTTTCCAATAGAAATATAAAATAGACCCAAAGAGAAAAAAAGGACTTTCAACCCTCATATTAAAATAACCTTGGGATAATATCTAATTTTATCTACTGCATACTTCATTTTTTATTACTAAAGTACTACGTAATGGGCTGGCAGTCAAATTCAGTGACAACCAAATTGTCTTTTATCTTTCCTCAAAAAGTCTACAAGGGGCTTCCACTCTTCAATAAATTTCCTTAGGATAGTCATTTTATCCATCTAAGCTTAGTCCATCAAATATGGTTGGTATTGCCAAATCTTTCTATTTCAGGTAGTATATTAGTCTTGCTAAGGAGCCCCGGTGGCGAAGTGTGTTAAAGCACTGAGCTGCTGAATTTGCAGACCGAAAGGTCCCAGGTTCAAATCCCGGGAGCGGAGTGAGCGCCTGCTGTTGCTCCAGCTTCTGCCAACCTAGCAGTTCGAAAACATGTCAATGTGAATAGATCAAAAGGTACCGCTCCGGCGCAAAGGTAACGGCGCTCCATGCTGTCAACGGACAACGCCAGCTCTTCGGCTTAGAAATGGAGATGAGCACCAACCCCCAGAGTCAGACATGACTGGACTTAACGTCAGGGGAAACCTTTACCTTTTTTCTATTAGTCTTGCTGCTGTATTACAAGAATCTTCGATAACCATTTTCTTACTGTGTGTCCTTAAGTCCCCAAAGGAAAAAACCTCATTTGAACATTTCTTTTCAGAACCCTGTGACATAGTATGTGTGTTTGTGTCCAAATTTTTTTAGCTTTCTCACAAGTCCATCAAGCAGGATAAGAAAGCCCCTTCCTGTTTTCCACACTTCCAGAATGTATAAGCAGATCTCGATACATGTTACACAATTTCTTGGGAATCATATACCAGTGATACATCATCTTATAAAAGATTTCTTTAAGACCATGACATAAAGTAACTTTTAGTCCACAAACGTTCTCATTGTTTTACCTGTTTAGCCCATATAAATCTACAATATTTATTTAGTAAATTGTTTGTGATTTTTCCAGATGTATGTATGCCTGTATCTATTGGCTTGTGGTCCATGCGGGAAGTGGAGATTGCATAATCTCAAAATTTGAAATGCTCACTTTTGTTTGAACCAAGGCTATCTCTGATTGCATCACACATTAAGTTCTGAGCATGGTGTGTATGTACACAATGATCGGCCTACTTTATGTTTCTAATGTGCAATCTGTTTTGAAATCTGAGATGCTTTAGGCTAGAACCAGACATTACAGTGTGTATTAATATGCCCCCATCTCTGAAACATCTGCTTTAGTGTTTATATTCCTGAATTTGTCAGTGTTGTATGTTTGCAAAAAAGCAAATGTGATGTTAGGATACAGGGCATTTGTGTTAGATAGTTCGGAGTTGATGGGAGTTTATTTATTTATTGACTGTATTTATATTCTGCCCTTCACACCCTGAAGGGGACTCAGGGGAGCTCCCAAAAGAAGGCACAATTCGATGCCACAAAAAATAAAATCAACCATATAAATTAAAACTAAAATAATTTTTAAAAACATCTCAAGCTTAAGACATGTTAATTAAAACCACTCAATCTAAAGGCATATTCCTGGAGCCATTCTGGTCATAAATTACACTATTCCATAATTACCTATTGCATTGAGTATTGCTGTTCAAAGGCTTGGTCCCACATCCATGTCTTCATGGAGAGAGTTTCATAGACGAGGGGCCAACACTGAGAAGGCTCTGTCCCTCGTCCCCATCAGTTGCTCCTGCGAAGGAGGTGGGATCGAGAGCAGGGCCTCCCCGGACAATCTTAACCTCTAAGATGGTTCATAGAGGAAGATACGTTCAGACAGGTAAGCTGGGCCAGAACCGTTTATGGCTTTATAGGCTAAACCCAGTTATTTGGGCCATGAAAGGTATCTATCATAACTTCTAGTTATGGCCTTGTTTTCTGAGATTTCCTTAATTTGTCTTCCACAGAACTATGTTCATTCACAGGAGAACTAATCAGGCTTTTCAAAACCCCTAAGTCCTCCCTTCCGGAGGCTCCTAAAATCAGCCCTCTGTCCCATAGAGGCTCTTTAAAAATATAGCACTTCTTCCCCGAAGGAAGAACACTCACAGAGGTTCTTCCTTCTTTCTCCTCAGAATCCTCTCTTTGAATCCCTCTCTCTCTCTGGCGCCCTCTAACTTCTGTAGCTAGGCAGCACTCTAACTCCCCCACCAATCAGGCACCACTACCATATAAGGAGCGGGCTCTTTCCTCCTCCCTTTGGATCAGGCCTTTTCTCCCAGGACCTAGAATTTTTCCTCCACACTGGCCTGGCAAGGTAATAAATAATAATAATAATAAAACTTTATTTATACCCCGCCACCATCTCCCCAACGGGGACTCGGGGCGGCTTACATGGGGCCATGCCCAAGACAATACAATAAACCATAACATAATACAATTAAATAATACATTACATAAAATAAACAGTACAACATAAGATCAAAACAGCAATATAACACGAGCGGGCCGCATGAATACTACATTTAAAAACTAGATTAAAAATTAAAACTCTGGGTGAGAAAGGGATCAGAATAAAACCTCGAGGGACGGGACATCAGATAGTGAACCAGTCTAGAGGATAAATATCGGGGGGGAGTAGCATAGAACATTTACTCTCCGAAAGCACACCGGAAGAGCCATGTTTTTAAATCTTTCCTGAAGGCTAAAAGGGTGGGGGCTTGCCTGATTTCAATGGGCAGCGAGTTCCACAAGCGAGGGGCCACCGCAGAGAAGGCCCTCTCCCTTGTTCCTACAAGGCGAGCCTGAGATATAGGTAGTGGCGACAGGAGGGCCTCCCCCGATGATCGGAGAGGTCGGGCAGGTTTATGATAGGAGATACGGTCACGAAGGTAGGCGGGTCCCAAACCGTTTAGGGCTTTATAAATGATGGTCTGCACCTTGAATTGGGACCGGAAGATGAACGGCAGCCAGTGGAGCTCCTTAAACAGGGGAGTAGATCTCTCCCTGTAACTCGCCCCCGTTATTAGTCTGGCTGCCGAACGTTGGACCAGCTGTAACTTCCGGGCCGTCTTCAAGGGAAGCCCCACGTAGAGCGCATTACAGTAGTCCAGTCTAGAGGTAACTAATGCATGCACCACCGTGGTCAAGTCAGACTTCACGAGGTATGGTCGCAGTTGGCGCACAAGTTTGAGTTGTGCAAAAGCCCTCCCGGCCACCGCCGACACCTGCGCTTCAAGCGTCAGCGCTGAATCCAGGAGGACCCCCAAACTGCGGACCTGTGATTTCAGGGGGAGTGCAACCCCGTCCAGCACAGGTTGCCACCCAATACCCCGATCCGACGAGCGACTGACCAGGAGGGCCTCTGTCTTGTCAGGATTGATCCTCAGCTTGTTCCTCCTCATCCAGTCCGCCACAGCGGCCAGGCACTGGTTCAGCACCCGAGGGGCTTCCTTGGAGTCAGGTGGGAACGAGTAGTTGATTTGTGTGTCATCTGCGTAGAGATGGCAACACCCTCCAAAACTCCGGATGACCTCTCCCAGCGGTTTCATGTAGATGTTAAAAAGCATGGGGGATAAAGGTAGTCCCATTCCGTTACACGTGGCATTTCAAATAAAGTGCATTTTTGGATTATACACATTATAATCTTTTCTGGATTATACACATTATAATCCACTTGGGCTCTTGGACGCATCTCAATGGATTGTCCTTGGCAAATGCACTGGGAATGTTGAGGAGGAGGAGGACAACACTTTACACCTACACAATCCACTTCAACAGGAACACTTTTCAGGGGACCTACACACTACCTTGCAGAAAAGGGACCCAAAAGAAACAGGTCTTGGTAATAGGCGACTTCCTCCTTAGAGGAATGGAAGCTGTCATTACCAGACTGGATGGGATGGTTCGAGAAATATGCTGCCTCCCAGGGGCAAAAATACACCATGTCACTCAAGAGGCTCACCAGGCTCCTAAAACCCCATCACCCTCCCCCCTCATGTTTGTTCATGTAGGAACCAATGATACTCCTAGGCATACTTTTCAAAAGATCACAAATTATTTTCGAGCTCTTGGAACAAAGCTAAAACAGTGTAATGTACATATGGTCATTTCATCCCTCCCCCCCGGTGTTGCCTTGCAGACAACTTTATGGTCCAGAAGGTAAAAAAGGCAACAAGGGAATTGGCTACTGTCGATCTCATCCTGACAAACGCGGAGGACCTGATTAATGCAGTCAAATTGGTTGAATCCTTAGGGGCAAGTGACCATGTGCTCCTGCAGTTTGCCATACAAAGGAAGGCTGAAACTAAGACAAGTTGAACATAATCCAACAATCTGATATAGCAGCTAAAAAAGTAAAAGGGATTTTGGGCTGCATCAAAAGGAGTATAGTGTCTAAATCAAGAGAAGTCATGGTGCCCCTCTATTCTGGTTTGGACAGAAGTCATCTGGAATACTATGCCCAATTATCAGCACCACAATTCGTGAGATATTGACAAGCTGGAATGTGTCCAGTGGGGATAACTAAAATGATCAAAGATCTGGAAATCATGCCCTATGAGGAGCATCTTAAAGGGCTAAGTATGTTTAGTCTGTACAAGAGAAGGGTGAGAGGAGTCATTATAGCCATATTTAAATATTTGAAAGGATGTCATAATGAAGAGGGAGTAGCTTGTTTTCTTCTACCCGAGAGATGAAGACTCGGAGCAGTGGGTTCAAATTATAGGAAAGGAAATTCCAGCTTCATGTTTGTTTTATGTAAAAAAATCTAAAATACATATGGATGATTTCAATCCTATGTTTATATGGTATGTAATGGGAGGCGTTTAAAAAAATGGAAACATGCTGTGAAGGCTTCTTGGGGGTAGAAACATTCTTGCAAATCTGGTAAGCAATCCTAGTAATGTTGATTTTCTTCTTCCAGAATACATAATGAAATTTAGAATTTTTAAAAGGATAGTGGCTAGTGCAAAATCTCTTTGCCCCTTCATTTTTTTTTCTATGAAGAAGGTTTTGTACAAATGTTTATGTGAGTCTTAATGTTTTCTGTTTCCTTCTCCTTTCTACTTCTTTCTCCTTTTCCCTGTGCCTCTTATGCACATGCTTCCTCCCCCCTCCCAACGCTTCTCTCTTTCTCTGTAGAAAGTTGAGTTCCATCCCAATTATTAAATCTTTGGAGACCATTCCCACATGGTTCTGTAAATGGTAGCTTCATCCTGAGTTCTTTCATCTCTTTTCCTGCTCTCCTGGCTTGACAGTTGAAAAGGTCTGACTGCGCCACACAATGGTTTGATTGGTTTCTCTAGGGGAGGCTTTTCCCTGCCTCATCATTCGCCAGGCAGGTGGACCAGAAAGTCTCTTGATTCTTTTGTTGCCTCTCAAAGTCCGAGGTCTTTGAATGAATAAATCCTCCGTCATGGGATAATTTTCTAAAAGGAGACTGAAAGATGTGAGAGAAAAGCCTCGCTACTTGGGTGCTGAATTAATGAAATAGCTGGGCCTTGGAGTTTGCAATTGAAAAGTCACCAGGAATGCAATGGGTGGAGATAGACTTCAGAATGCAACTCTGTTACCCACTCCCCACCCCCAAGTAAAGGAGGAGAACTTTAAGTGCCCTTAGGAAAAATGCCAGCTCGTCCAGCTTCTTTTGGATTTACTTTGCACTTGTTGTCATATTTGCATGGGAAACTAGGGCAGAATAGAAGTAGTTCTGGTGCAAGGCCTAGTTAGTCATTACATTATCACAAGTGGATGGAAAAGGCTTCTATATGACAGAACTAGGGTTGAGTTAACACAGGGTGAAAAGTAATTTACAGATAGGCTGTCCTCAGCCATCTTTGTAGCCTCTGATAAGGTTTCATTTCAGAATGGATAGGCGACATTTCCACTTACGGACCCATTCTGCGACACCTGTGATAACAGCTTTTGGATCCTAATTGAAATTGGTTTCAAAATGGATTTTCACTTTTCTCTGTCTGTGGAAAATATTGAATGGATTCAGAGCTGCCACAGAGAATCCCAGACCTTGGAAAATGGAGCTGGAAGCCAGGATCATCTTTCATAACAGTGTCGATGATATGACAGTCTTGTTATCTGTCTTATTAATGAAATCATTGATCACCTGATGAGGGAGATAATAAACGGCAGTTTGCTGCCATTCAAGAAACGCAATTAAATTTTTTTTAAAGATTGCAGCAGGGAGTGGTGGAGAAAGGCAGGGGATTAAGCTTAAAACACTTAAATTTGATCTACATTTTACGTGTGAGGATCATTTTAAAATTCTGACTGCTAGATTATAAAACATGCTGCTCATCCTTTGAATCTTTCAAAGAGTAAAGTTGGACTTTTTGGAGTTTTTCCTCCCAAAGTAAATAGTATCATATTGACACAGCCAAATAAGCCAGGAGGAAAATTGAGGGATATCTTGGATACAGTATACTGTTATGAGTATTCATTGTTATTTTACACTGAAATGTAGTTCTATATTGTGAGGAAGCTAAGCAATTTCAAAAATTATTTACAAATGCTGTGACTGGCTTTTACTGAGATGAAAGCCTATGTCTGGGTTTTAGCATTCCTAGATGTGAGTTGGGGATCAGAAGAATGAATGCTCCACAACATATACAAAAGTATAATTACATGTTGATCACTAATATGGTAACGTGTCAGTTCTTGTTCTTCCTCCTGGCATTCTAGCGTTCCATTGGCCTTTATGGGTGATCATGTGAGTTTCAGTTTGTAGTTTATCTCCTCAGTGAGACCTGGGATCAAGAGCAAGGCTGGATCTATATTGCCATATAATGCAGTATGAACTGCCTTATATGGTCAATGTATACCTATATAATGTAGTTTGAATTGCAATTAATTGAATTATATGAGTTTTAAAAAGCATTTTCAGGGCTAGCATGATGTAGTAGTTTCTGCATTGAATAAGGACTTTGGGAAACCAAGTTTTTCATCCTTGCTGAGGCATGGAAACTGGGTTATCTTGGGTATTATTACCTTGGCAAATTACCTTCTCTTCTCAGGGAGAGGATGAACAAATCTGAAGAAGTGTTGCTAGGAAAACTCTATGATAGATTCACCTAAGGATTATAAAGTTGGAAACAATTTGAAGGCACACACCAACAAATAATGGTCCTACATTTTTTTGTCAGCAACAGAGGCCATTTCATTTGTAGAATATTTTGATTATGATCCGCATGCCTTTTGGAAATAGCAATACTACTAAGTGGCCAGCGTTTTCCCCTGAATTGAACCTAAGGAGAAGGAAGAAAGAGGAGGAAAGATGTCTCTGTAAGCAAGGGTCAGTTCAGCCCCCCATGACCTTGAAAGAGGATATGAGATCAAAGGTTTTAATGATGTCACTAATCTTTGCTGATTAGGAACAGGAGCCCTTGAGAGTATTGTAAGGCATTTGTTCATTATTATCTCAAATCAGTGCCTATCATTAGGGTTTAGATTTTCACTATTTTCTCCTGGAGTTATGGAAGATATTTTTTTTCTGTTGCATAATAAATATTCATTTAAAAATATGTAAAGTCGAATAATAGAATCATAGAATACTAGAGTTGGAAGAGACCTCATGGGCCATCCAGTCCAAGCCCCTGCCAAGAAGCAGGAAATCGCATTCAAAGTACCCCCCGACAGATGGCTATCCAGCCTCTGCTTAAAAGCCTCCAAAGAAGGAGCCTCCACCACAGCCCGGGGAAGAGAGTTCCACTGTCGAACAGCCCTCACTGTGAGGAAGTTCTTCCTGATGTTCAGGTGGAATCTCCTTTCCTGTATTTTGAAGCCGTTGTTCTGGTCCTAGTCTCCAGGGCAGCAGAAAACAAGCCTGCTCCCTCCTCCCTATGACTTTCCTTCATATATTTATACATGGCTATCATGTCTCCTCTCAGCCTTCTCTTCTGCAGGCTAAACATACCCAGTTCTTTAAGCCGCTCCTCATAGGGCTTGTTCTCCAGACCCTTGATCATTTTAGTTGCCCTCCTCTGGACACTTTCCAGCTTGTCAACATCTCCCTTCAATTGCGGTGCCCAGAATTGAACACAGTATTCCAGGTGTGGTCTGACCAAGGCAGAATAGAGGGGTAGCATGACTTCCCTGGATCTAGACACTATCAATATTTGAATACCAGTTGATTATTTTCAAACCAGCTTTTTAGTACTTTTTATTGTACCTCATTGTTTTTCTGTAAGAACAGTATCAATAATAACTGAAAGACAATTCGTTATTTGGTGTATTTAAAGAAAACAGTAATGTTTATATATGTGTACAATATTGGATAAGGAGCTGCACCTATGTTCAGTATAAAATGTATGGTAGGATTTAAGAATTGGGTAAAGAAGCTATAAGCTCTGAAGTAGTAACTTCCCATTGTATTTTTATGTCCAGTATATTTACACTAGATTCTAGTAGTAGCAAAATTTGTTCCATTCTTCTGTGAAATATCACAGTTCAGTAATGAATGAACTGTATGTAAAACATCACTCCTAAAAGATACACACATGAGCAGAGTTCTGTAGTGATTGGCATAGAATCTGTGAAGCTGCAAAGTATAGTAAACTGCAGTAGCATTATGCTACATGGTATTTGAATATTTTCTGCAGAATTGTTTGTCTTTCACAGAATATGAGGAACAGGAACAGTACAGCCATCACTATATTTGCCATAGGACATAAATGAGCTGAATCAATATGTTTCAGACTGGATTTGGAGACCTTTTGAAATGCCTTGGAAAGTTTTCCAGAGACTAGACTACTCAATGAAAACATGACTAGGTGGACACATTACCTGCTATTGCACTAGTGTCTTGCTACTACTGTCTTTTTTGTTGAGTAATAGGGAGTGTTGGATATATTTTAAGATACACTCTTGTTCCTATAACAATAAGTACTAAGATGTCTGTGGCTTGATCTTTGCCATAAAGTGAGGTTGAGACCTATAATCCTCTGAAATGAGAAGATGTTTTGTAGCATTTCCATTTATTTCAGTGGAATTCATTCCAAGGAATTGTGTTAGAAATGTTAATTTCACTTGATTAAACTTCCCAGTCCAGTTGAATGTGTGCCCTTTTGGCATTTTATGGTGCAGTTCCCTCCCTCCTACTCTGGCCATGCTGTTTCCCTCTCTCTCTTTTTACTGTTGTACATTTCACACCAGGTGGTGACAAGTCTTGTGATTGCAGTGGAGACCATTGAAAAAGAAGAGCCCCCCCCCTCCGCTTCCCTTTTAGTGCTGGCCTGTGAACATACCATAACAATTAGATTAGATGCACCTAGAGCTGGGATTGATTGCATCTTGAATGGGAAATTAGAACATCTGAAAAATTCCTTTTTAGTTGGAACAGAAGAACAAGAAGGAAATGTTGGCTGGAAACCAGAAAAGAACTGTAAATCGCTATTAAAAGTTACTTCCTCTGCTTTACCATTGGCTGTGAAACAAAATTGCCTTAGGCTTATTTGTAGCTAATTCTCTGTAGAAAACTTCAGTTTGTGCACTGGCCTCAGAATGGGATTGATGACTCTGTTTATAGATAGGGTGAGTATCTAAAGATAGCAAATAATACAAATGTCTCTTTTCATAAATAACAAAAGTAATTATGAACACAACTTGGGTGAGAAAAGAGGATTTTTAATGGAAGTTAGACACTTCCACCATTTTATTATAGTTTTTAATTAATATTTTAAGAAGGAGCTCCATAACAGAGAAGAAAGAAAAAATGAATATATGAAAGAAAAGAAAAGGTTAACTTGCATTCTCATCACTCTGTACATATAACAATTCAGATTTTGAAAGAGCCGTTCTGGCTTCAAACTTCTTTTTGGAGGAAACATCATTGAGTAAAATGAGACAAAACAACCAACAGAAATACTAGTTTGATTATGTTAAAGAAATAATCCCCCCTTTTAAAATGTACACTAGGGCTAGTTTAGGGATTCCCAAAATGGGTGATACCACCTCGCTGAACAATCTGGGAGTGGTTGAATAAAAAAAGGGGGCATCAAGAAAGAAGAGAAGAAAATGTTGAACTAATGTACGTACATGTTTCACCTGTAACATAGTTATAGCGATTTTGTGTGTTTATTTTCCAAATATTTCTTATTTTTTATTACAATATTAACAAAATTGGAATGAAATTGTAAAAAAAAACCCTGTTAACCATTAACATTTATTTATATCTATTGAATTGTTGGTAATTGGTAAGTAAGAGGTGTGTTAATAAGGAACAATTATTTAAATAAGGGCAAACTAAATTAAAACTATTATCTGATTTTTAATTGCATATTGGTGTATTTTTAAACATTAATTATTTCTTGATAAATGTATTATTTGACAATTTAATATCAAATACATACCATATATCTAATGTTAGGCAAAGAACAAAACCCATGATGATTTGCTTACCCATAGTCAGCAGTTGGAGGCTCTCCATTCTGATTTCAACCAACAATTTGAAGATATTCTTAAAACGAACATGCACAAGTGGATTTTGGAACCCTTTTTAAGTACAAATACAGAAGAATGTCAAAATTTGCAAGAAGTTCTGACAGAAGAAACAAGAAATGAGGAATTTAAATTTAATTTCAAATATGGTTATTGACAGTACAGTTCTGACTCCAAAAGCATATACAAATACTTTATCCTGTATTTTGGGCTACAGTACAAAAGTTTTGAATTGCATTATCTTCATCGATTTTAGTGGAACATAAGATTAGTACAGTCACAAACCTATTAACTGAAAAAAGGAACCAACTACAAATAGCTGATTGTGGTGATTTAAGAATGCTGCTGACAAAAATAGAGCTTAACATTAGTAAATTGATGGCAGCTCACCAGGTTCATCCTCCTCATTAGGATTACCTTTAACATTATTCATAATTTTTATTTTAATATTATCCCTCATTACCTTAATTTTCTGTGTGTAATGTGAATGTTACTCTGATTGATTTAAATAATTTTATTATTCTATAATGCAAGATGTTCTTTACAACATCTTTCTTTATTATACTGTAGGACATAGGGAGAAATACAGATACATACAAGAATTCAGATTGTTCAGTTAAAGAAAGCAGAATTCCAGATGGGCGCTGAGTATTTTTTTTCTGAAAAGGGGGTGGTAGACCAAATAAGTTTAGAAACCTCTGGTCTGGTTCATGTATGAATATGTTTTTCAACATACACCTAAAAATGTAAGTGGTGAATTCAACAAAACATGCTTATAGCCACCTTTGTTTTGTACAGGCATGGTTAGTATGTATATTCAATAAGCATGTTTAGTACTTACCCAGGATTAATTGTGGGACCCAGTACAAAATCTGATATGGTAAACAGCTTTTAAAGAAAATGGAAGACTGGATCTTGTTCTTTTAACTTACAGTGTGAATGGCCTTTGCTCTCTTCTTACAGATGCTGTCTTTGATCCTTTGCAATAGCATTCCCTCCACATGGTGTAGGTCTAGAACAACTGTGTTTCTAGGGAATGCATAATGGAATGTCTCCCATGTGGCTTTGGTGATTTCTAAGAATTTGAGGTTAACATTTCTGGTAGAATGCATCTAAACAGATAAGATGCTGTAACTTCCTAATAGTAGTGCTCATACTGCTATTAGTTTTTGGTAACATAAAAAGGAATATAAAATAATCAAATAAAAATTCAAATATAAATATGTGCAAATTTTTATTGTTAGCACCTTAGTTATTCATGAAATTTTGTGTTGCCTTGGTTTATAAGCCGTGTATGTTCTCTATTGAAATGACATTATGCTGAGAAAGGCAAGTATAAGCTGAGTGTATTCAATGAACTTATAAACACTGAGGCATATATAGTTTTCGAGAAATTGTTAGAAGGTGTGAGTGGAAACAGAACAGAGAACAAATTATAAGGAGATACAAATAACTAAGTAGAGTTACATGAAAGACTTTTTATTTACATTATGTTTTTCCTATTGTATTAGCACACTGAAAGTGAAATATAATTCTGTTGGGAAAGATAGTGTGGGGAAGGGGGATAGAACATAGGTTTACACAACATATTTCTTAAAGATTATCTCGTATGTGCTAAGTACTTCATCTATCTTTTTAGTCATCAGTGTAATGCCTCTCAGAATTAACTGCCTCACTGAATAGTGATGTGTTGTTGTTGTTGTTGTTATTTATTACATTGTATAAAGAAAAACTTCTTTCAGGTTTGATTTTTTCAATGTTTGTTATAATTGTTCTGATTCAGCCCAGAATTACATGAGAGGTTTTTATGTTTTGGAGCAGAAGTACTGTAATTTGTACACATGGTCTACAAAAGAGTATTAAAATTGAGCACTTTGTATATTTTAATACTCATGTAGTCCATGTGTACAATGTACAGTACTATCTAACATCCTTTTGTATTTAGTGATTGGAAAGTGTTGATAATTATTTCAAGGACTTGCCTTTATCTTTCCCCATACATGGGGTGAGAATTAGACTCTGGTGATGAATAATAAAGTTATTAGATAATTCAAAGAACATAGCTTTTTCAACCCTTTTACAAAGGCAAGGGTTTTTTGTTTTGTTTTAATTGACAAATTATCCACCTGTTCTTTATCATTGTAATAGAGCTTATTTGTGGCATTTGTACAATTTTGTGATATTTGTACATCTGAATACAGATTCTTCTCAAGTTTTACATATTGGATTCACCAACTGGGGAACTTACATGTATCACTTAAACTGATATTCACACTGACATAGTCATATACCCCAATGTGCTTAGAATTAAAGCTGGAAATATGACAAGTTAATACATACTTGTGAAATATACACCGCTTCTTTGTGGGACTTACCTGCTCATTTGACAGAACATCTAGTTTCTCTTCATCACATATAGTAGTGGCTTTATTTTGGTGTTACGGATAGTTAATGTATGCAATACTATTATGATTCTATATCTTTAATAGTTGTGTAAAATAGCCTAAGTGACACTTTTAACAAGAATCTTTGTCACATGACATTTATGTTTCAGAGAGGAAACTGTTGTGCAAGCTCTGCCAGCTGAGAGCTTAACTACACTGGTCCTATATCCAGAAGTTGACTAGAAGTCACTCCTGGATGTCCAAACGATGTTCAGGGACTCTTGGTCCTTAACAAAGGGTAAGGTAAAACTGACATAACTTCACATTAAATCAGGGAATGCTCCAGAGCAGCAAACCAGTCCACACATGCCAGCAGTCCACGTAGCCGGGGGGTGGGGTGGGTGGGTGGGTGGGTTAAAATTTCACCCTCCCCCCAAATGTGTCAGGTTAAATAAAAACCGGTTTACTCATAAATTAGTTAACTAGTTAAAATTCATGAGTAAACCATGGGGGGAGGGTTGAACTCTTTAGTGGGGGTTGAACTCTTAATTCCCCCTCCCCCAGCTACGGCCCTGCATGCCAGTGTCTCCATCAAATTTCCCACTATCTCAGAAGAGTAGTAGCACAGGAAAAAGGAGATGGATCAAACCCATCCCCCACCTTGTTCCCACAATGTATGGCCGCAGATCTTCAGAAGGCTCCTGGCCATCACTGGGTGCCTTTGCTAATATCACCAGGGGCATGTCCCCAATGACATGACCAGTGAAAAGACATGATAGCCATGTACAAATATGTGAGGGGAAGCCATAGAGAGGAGGGAGCAAGCTTGTTTTCTGCTGCCCTGCAGACTAGGACACGGAACAATGGCTTCAAACTACAGGAAAGGAGATTCCACCTGAACATCAGGAAGAACTTCCTCACTATGAGGGCTGTTCGGCAGTGGAACTCTCTCCCCCAGACTGTGGTGGAGGCTCCTTCTTTGGAGGCTTTTAAACAGAGGCTGGATGGCCATCTGTCGGGGGTGCTTTGAATGCGATTTCCTGCTTCTTGGCAGGGGGTTGGACTAGATGGCCCATGAGGTCTCTTCCAACTCTACTATTCTATGATTCTATGATTCTATGAAAATATGTCAGCAAAGCCACCCAGTCCAGAAATCTTCCTGGAAATTGTTGGGGACTAGTAGTGGTGACAGGGACAGGAAAGGTAAGGTGAAAATCAAGCAGTGTTGAATTGGTTTTGGCCTGGTTGGACTATGTCCCACTGCCACTGCAGGATGGACATGGAGTGTGTGTCTGCCTCTGGGACCAGTCTAAGTATTGCTACTCCAGACTGGCTCCAGATTTCGTGGTACAGGTTGATGAGCTGTGAAAGTCCCAGTGAAAGTGGGTTGTTCCAATGTCTGGGAGGTAGTGAATTCTTGATGTTAGTCTGATAGTCCTGATATTAGTCTGAAATTATGCAAGATATTGAAGCCAATTTTGAAGTAGGCTTAATACTTTGGATAACACCTTCAAAGTTTGGACTGCAATCCAGAATACATGTACTGCTGCCCCATTCGCAAGAGAGCAATTGCTTGCCTCATAAATGCCCTTTTAAGATATTCAGTCCAATGCAGTTGTTGCTTGCAGTTAAAAAATTACCTTGCTGTGACAGAAAGAGAGAGGGTGTTCTGTTTGATTTGGAGTTGTGCTTATAGTCTAGTGGCTAAACATATGCCTGCAGAAAGATTCAGTCACTGGGTTCTAAGGCAATGAGCTGGAAAAGAACTGTGCTACTGAGACATTGGAAAGCTGCTGTTAATCAAAGTGGATATTACAGAAATCCATGTATCAGTGGCCTACTGCATCCTTGCAATCTGCAGTTTGCCTTTGTGCAAAGTATGTGTTCAGTTCTGCTGTGCTTTCCATAGCAGCACACAGGTTTTCTCTCATAGCATGCTTGTCCTGTTACAGTCTATTACTTTGTTTCATGACAGTACTTGCCAGGAAGGGCATTTCCTAGACTGATATGGAACATAATCAAGGCAGCATAGGAAGCCTTTGTGTGTGCAATACTGCAGAGAGGAAAGCCAGGGCAGTGATCCATTCACATATTTCTGCTGCTTAATAACTTTGTGGTTAATGTACAAGGAAGTAGTGTTAAGACTGCTCCATAAGTCACCTTGCCTGACCTCATAGTGACTAGCTATGTTATCACCACCTTCTAATGGGGGGTTTTTACTAGTGAAGACCACGAGCAAAACCTCAACCTCTGTATTTGTATTTTGCTAGGATAAGGATTGTAGAAGTTAGGAAGGAGTTACAGTAGTATAGGGGAGCAGGAAAAAAGGGATATCAAAAACGCAAAAATATGGAGGCGAAGGAGTATGATCATTTAATAGTAGAAAGTATTAATGTAGTTTATGTGTATAAGAAAATTGGGGAACTACAAATAATCTACAATGATAGATTTTTTAAAAGATAGTGGGATAAATTAGTATACTGGAATCAAAAGAATAATTTTGGGGGTGAGTGTGTTAGAAGATGTATAAATATTTATAATAATTATTTATTTAAATTATCACAGAATTCAAATTTATAATAATTTAGTGTGACAGGAAAAATATAGGGAGGTACCGAATTGTATGATTCGGGTTTTACAAGGGAGAGTGAAAAGTACTGAATTTTTTATTCAACTGCAAGTTTATGTTCTTTTTCTGTCCACTGTTCTGATTTGTGTGTGTGTGTGTGTGAGAGAGAGAGAGAGAGAGAGAGAGAGTGTTTGTGTGTTAAGTAACTTTTTTGAGTACTAAGACAACAAAAGGGCAAGTAAGTAATTAAATAAATAAAGTTTCCTATTTGTAACTGATTATTTACATGGTCTCTGTGAGCTTATAAATATGGGTCATTCCGTTTCTGTGTGTAGATTTCCTAGAGTTGTGTTTTGGTGGTAAGCCCACTCCCCTCACCTGCACTCATATAAGCCATGGGTTCTCTCCAAAACCCACTTCCAACTTCACTATTGAGAGGCCTGGAGAGAGGGATGGCATGAAGATGGGAGGAGGGCAGGTTGTGTGAGTTCACCGATGGCAGGCATATGAGATATTAGTAACCTAAACACACTGAGGACAAACTAGAACTGATAGCAGACTCACCTAACCAAATGCCAAGCATCCTGTCCGTAATGAGGTAGGAAAAATACTCTTACATGGTTGCAACAATGTAGCTATGTGAGAAAGTTCCAGGTGAGGATTTCCTTTGAAATGCCAATGAGGTGTCACCTGAGTCAAGTGAACTTTATCTATTGTGGAAGATGTTTCCCAACAAAGGGAGAAGACAAGGTGGATAGCATTCACTATCCAGTACATTTAAGCAAGATAGCATTCTCTTCTTTTTGTGTCATAGGTGAAGAACAGATGAGAAATAGAACAGGAGTACCTATCTAATATCTGTTATTTAGGATGCACTCTAGATGGGGATTGTACAAAAGTAAGAAGCACTAGCAGTTGATGAAGATGGAAAGCAGAAACCACTTTAGGGAGGAAAGAGACATTTATGGAGAAAACCACCTTGTCCCAATGAAAAGAAAATTAAGCTGGGACCACCTGAAGTGCTGCCAGTCCACTGTCTTTATGAGTGGGGATTATAATAATAGGAAAGTTGTCTCACTGGAGAACAGGTGAAGGTCACAGGAAGTTATAGATTTGAAGGAGTATGCAACAAACTTAGTGAAGTGAAAGGACAGGATTCATTTAGATAGTGATCCTCAATATAATGCAATCCTTCGCATTATAGTCTGTTGTGTGCTTTGTTGTGGTAATGTGTTAAGTACTGAAGCTTAGAGTTCACTTCTTCTTCTTAGATAGATAGATAGATTTAACACGGGACTGAAAAAATAGATACTGCACTGCAAAATGCCATAAATTGTGGAAAAGGGCTACATAATTACCTAAATGTGAAGAATTCTGTTTTGAATCTTCTCTATCTTAATTCATTCATAGTTTTCACCGTCCTTAATAAAAGCAGTCACTATTGGTTGCAGCAAAATAAGATGATGAAAGAGTGCCTTGGGCTCTTTGGTTGAAAATAAATATTAGAATTATTTTTTTAAAAAATTCTTTTTAATGAATAACATACCTGTTGGTACGACTCCTGAAGGCATGCCAACCTATACATTACTCTAAACCTGTTAATCAGAAAGGATAATTTCTTCTGTTAGTAGACAGTACGTGCCATAGCAGATAGGTGGTTTATGGTGATGTTGATCAGCCATAGGAATAATTTGTATTGCCTAAAATATTACTGAAAACCCCACACAAATCGTTGTGTTTTATTAAGCAGCTCACATTTGTAACTGTATGTGTTATGTTCTTTTTAGAAAACCCCATGAACAGAAACAGAATGTTAAAATGTTTATTCTTCATTATTAGTTAACCTTTGAAACCCATTAAAACCATCTCCAAGACTTCTGTATAGTTTATCATTACAAAATTCCACTTTATATAATAGTTGTGATATATAGCTATTTAGAAATGTGTTTGGGGTGGTGGTGGTTAGTATGCATATACTAGGAAACCTGAAATAAATTCTTCAAACCGCTGTTGAAAAAAACCATCACTGGACCCCACACAGTTAGTCAACTTTTGGCCAATTTTCAATCTCCCCTTTTTGGACAAAGTCATGGAACGTGTGGTGGCTTCGCAACTCCAAGTGTTCTTGGAAGAAACAGATTATCTGGTTCCGGCTCAGTCTGGCTTTAGGCCAGGAAACGGAACTGATACAGCCTTGGTTGCCTTAGTAGATGATCTACACTGGGAACTGGACAGGGGGAATGCGTCCCTGTTAGTTCTCTTGAACCTCTCAGCGACCTTCAATATTGTAGACTACAATATCCTTCTGAGATGCCTCACGAGAATGGGTCTGACAGGTACAGTTTTGCAGTGGCTCTAGTCTGTCCTGGAGGGTTCTCAGAAGGTATTATTGGGAGGCACGTACTCAGCCCCACAGCCTTTGTCCTGTGGGGTTTTGCAGGGCTCAGTATTGTCTCCCATGTTGTTTAACATCTACGTGAAACTGCTGGGAGAGATCATCCAGAGTTTTAAGTTTGGCTTCATCCATACGCAGATGATGTCCAACGATCATCATGAGAGCATGATCATGAGATCATCATGTCCTTTCCACTTGCTATTAAGGAGGCTGTTCAATTCTTGAATCCAGACAAGACAGAGGCTCTCCTGGATGGAGTTATACCCCCCCCCCCCCCCCGCAGACGCAGGTTCGCAGCTTGGGTCATCGCTTAGCCTGGAACTCCAGGTTTCAGCTGTGGCCAGGTTTTTTTTTTCCACAATTAAAACTTGTGTGCCAGCTGCGCCTGTACCTTGGGAAGTATGACTTTGCCACGGTGGTCCATGCTCTTGTTACATTTCAAATAGACTATTGCAATGCTGTTTACATGGGGTTGCCTTTAAAGTCTGTTCGGAAGCTTCAAGTAAACTAACGGACGGCAGCCAGGTTTCTAACTGGAGTGGGGTACAAGGGAGCACACAACTCCCTTGTGGCACCAGCTTCACTGGCTGCCAGTCTGCTACCAAGCACAATTCAAAGTGCTGGCTTTAGCCTATTAATCCCTGAACAGTTCTGGCCCAATTTACTTGTCTGAACGTATCTCCTGTTATGAACCTTCTAGGAAATTAAGATCACCCAGGGAGGCCCTGCTCTCAATCCCATCTGCTTCCCAGATGCGACTGGTGGGGACGAGACAGGGCCTTTTCTGTGGTGGCTCCTCAGCTATGGAGTTCCATCCCCAGGGAAATTAGATCAGCCCACTCCCTCCTGACCTTCAAGAAGAAAGTTAAATCCTGCTTGTGGGACCTAGCATTTGCACATTGATTGCTTGTGCAACAATTGATATCTCAGTGCAATAACAAACAATTACAGATGACAACTGGAATGGCTCCTGACATATGTTTTCAGATTGTGTGATTTTAAGCAAAAATAGGGGGAAAACACTTCCATCGGAAGTTGATTACAGAGTTATGCTGGAGGATCAAATTAATCAAATTGTCAAATAATCAAATCTTCAAAAGTCAAAACTGCAAATGTGGAGGGCTGAATGTACAGTATATACCCGAGTATAGACCGAGTTTTTCAGCCCTTGTTTAAGGCTGAAAAAGTGCCCCTCGGCTTATACTTGGGTGAGGGTCCTGGCAGGAAAGTGTGGGGCTTAAAGACCAGGACCCTCATCTCGAGAGAGGAGGAGAGGAAGGCCTTCTTTCCTCTCGGCACACCAGTCGCACGCTGCCCTTCTCCTCCTCCCTCGCGCGCCCTTCCCTTCCCCTCTGTGGAGTGAGGGGAATGAAGGCATGCTCCACGGAGGCAACATTTGCTCCCGTCTCCTCCCTCCACTCCCTTCCCCTCAGTGGCCGCTCTGCTGGTTGCCTTCCTTGCCTGCCTGCAAAAGAGAAATCTGAGGCAAGTCTCCTGAGCTCTTTCATTGCCTTTTTTTCTCCTTCCTTCTTACTTTACTTCTTCACTTTTCCTCCTTCTCTTCCTCTCCTGTGTTGTCCCTGGAGCAAGGCATGCTCAAGGGAGGCTGCCTTTGCTCCCTCCCCCCCCCTGTCCCTTCCCCTCCGTTCTCCTGTGTTGTCCCTGCCATACTGGGTGAGAGTCAGGAGGGAAGGAGTAGGGAGCCAGGGGAGTGAAGACATGCTCCAGGGAGGCTGCCTTTGCTCCCACCCCCCACTTCCCCCCTCCGTACAAGGCCTGGCTTTTTCTGAGAATCGGGAATCCCTGACCTTTGAGCATTCTAAGTGGAGGTCAACTGTTACCAATGGTGCTATTTGTGCCTTTTGAAGAGGCACAAATAGAGGACAAAGGGGAAAAACGTGCTGAGAGGAAGACGTTTCAAGAAAACCCTTGTTGTGACTGCTTTCCATCTGGAAATCTATGTCCTCATTGTAGAGAACCATACAGATCCAGAATAGGTTTCTGCAGGCACATATGGACCCACCACCAATATTATGCATTTGAAAGACAATCATACTTGGCCATGAGTATACATCACAAACACAGTTTTCGGATCTTTTGTTCTTGTTTCTGTGAATGTATAAATAATGTTGTGCTCTGTGTTTGTGTATTTCATTTGTTTATTTTTTTTTTTTGAATTTTATGGCCCACCTTTCTATGAAAAGATATCAAAGCATACAATCTTTCTTTTGAAAAGTTACTGTACTTTCTTTTCTCTCTCACCAAGGAATTTGCAAAGTTTCTAGTGTTATAGAACACCAGCACAGATGTTAAATAAGAAGTAAAAAACTCCAATGAAGTTGTGTTGGGTTGTAGCAGGTATATTTCAACAATTCCATACAAACATTAACATTTTGCTGAATGGTCTGTCTTACCTTGCCATGTGTTAATAGTTTCTGTGAACCTACTTGTATTCCTGCTGAAGAGGCATCTGTGTGCTGTGTAATCAACATGCACCAGATGTCTAACAGTCCAAACAAGTTGTATCAAGAGGTATTATGTAAACATTTGGGTTAGGATAAAGTAACACTGTTGATTTGCTTAACAGCTGTGCTACATTGAGGAATAGTTGGCATAAACTGTTGGTTGTTTTGACACATTGTTGGCTCACTGCAGCAGATTAAGTAAAATGTGGAAGTTAAGAATTTTGCATTCATATGGTCACTGTTACAACAGTACATTATCAGTAGTGGGCTTGATCCAGCCAAATCTGGTAACATATAACTGGTTGATTATATTTATAACATAATACTTAAATTGCAAATCTGGAACAATATTCTTCGGAGTAGGTATGTGCATGCAGGCAAATGTACCTTCAAGGTGTCTGTCAATTTATGGTGTCCCCACAAATTTCATAGTTTTTTTTCCACCTCACAGGTGATTTGTGGCCTATGGCAACTGGTATTTGTTGGTGGTCTGTCATCTAAGTACCAATCAAGGTCAGATGGGATATGATGCCCCTAGGAAGTAGGCATTATTAAAAAAAGTAGGCATTCATAGGAGTGTGCCATTAAGCATTCCCCATTGAAATAGATAATCATGAATGTGTTTATTTTCTGTTAGATCATGCCCATTTCATACTGACTCATTTAGTAAGTTTTACAGAGACTCGATATTACTGATGATGGTAAAAAGTTTTCTATTAGGAACATTACTTTTTGTATGTAGAAAGAAGTCCATGAAACCTCATTTGTGTGAGTACTGTGTAAGCTACCTCTGAGGATGTCTGCCATAGATGTGGGCGAAACGTCAGGAGGAAATACTTCTGGAACATGGCCCTACAGCCCGGAAAACACACAACAACCGTGTGTGAGTAGTATTTCTCAGGGAATGTGGTATACTTTGCTATCTTACCTGTGCTTCAAACATACTTTGCTTTCCTTCTCTAAATTGATTCTTGACATTACATTGGTAAAATGAAAGTATTTGAAGGGAAGAAGAAGGCAAAAAAGAGGAAGAACTAAAGTATATGAATGACATGTATGGGGGCAGTAAATGAAACCATTCATTCTTTTAAAACAAGGATTAGAGGAAATGCCAGTATCATATAGTACAAGTACATTAGAGTATAGATTTGTGTTCGCTTTATTCATACATAAAAATATTTTCATGGGGACATGTCTAAGTAAATGTCCTCTCACAGTGCAATCCTGTGCATGCCTACTCCGAAGCCCTATTAATTTTTCTTCAGGTGTACTTGTAGGCATACAGGATTGATGCCTTACACTGCAGTTGTGCTTAGGTGCTTCTTCTACATGCATGGTTCCCAACCATTTGACATTAACATCAGGTGTGTGAATTCATGTGGACAGAATTACCAGTGTGGCTACTCATCAGAATTATCCAAATACCTTAGACTGGCCACTTGCATAGAATGGAGCTATGTCAGCATACTTTCCACATGTGGGGATTTGGGCTTCTGAAGTTATCTACAGCAATGTGGGAAGGAATTACTAGAGCAGTGACACTACAATGGGTTCAAAATCCTATTGCACGGTGTAGGATTTAATTTCAGTAGAATTGAAGGGAAACTGACTTTCTCTGAATTGGAACGTTGCAATGTTAATATATAGCATTTTTTCATAAAAATGGAAAAATGCAGTAATTGGAGAATGTGTTAAAATAGAGCACTAATGTATGCTGAGTTACTTGGATCTGGTGGTGCCCTTGTATAAATGACAGTGGTTTTCAAAGGGCAACTTGTTTTATGCTACCTGTTGGAGCACTGTTGATTAAAGTTGACACTAAATTCAAAATATTTAATCACATTTTTTCATGAATACTTTTAAAATAAATTTCTCCATCTCAACTCACATGGTTCCCAATGTGGCTCACAAATCAAGAAGAATTAAAAACAAATTAAAATTAAGTACATGAAATACAGTTAAGTACATGAAATACAACTTGTCAGAGCTACTATGTCAAATCCATGATGTGATGATAATATCCTTATGAGCCATCACATTTCAATTCAAAGAAACTGGTTTTATGATCACAGCATATATGTAGAACTACTTCTTTATTCAATCTAAATTTGATTTTGAAGTAATGTTTATATTTAGGTATTGTTCCAAGTTTACTAATGTTCCATTTCTTCTCTCTCTCTCTCTCTCTCTATATATATATATATGAACAAACATACCAACTAGACCATGTATACATGGTATAGTGGTTTTACCACTTGACTACATTGAGAACAGGGTTTGAATCCATCCTTGGTCATGGAAACCTACTAGTTGGGCAAGTCATACTCTCTCAGCAAAGACAAACTTTGTTGAACAAATCTTGCCAGGAAACCTCTGTGATAAATTTGCTTTAGGGTCGTCATAGGTGGAAATGACTTGAAGGCACACAACAAGAACTGGCAATACTCTATTGTTATAGAAGGAGCATTTATAATTTTATGGAAGTAGTTACCTAGTCCTTTATTTCCCAGATAAATTTTTAACTGACTTCCCATCTTCTTGGGTTTGCCTCCTCCCAAATTTCCAAGATGATATGATTTTTTGAAATTCTACCATCAACACTTATCAGTCCACGGCAAATGGAGTCTTCACAACGTTTAAGATGGTGGATTCTGATAACATAAATTTAAAAATGTATAAGCATTCTTGAGCTAGAAATAGCTCAGAATATCTAGAAACTGTTGTTTGCAGTTCATATATATATATCCACACAAACACACATACACATACATAAACACACACACATATACATACACATACAATAGTTGTATTTTGATATAATCCATTGTAAGCAAACTGAAATTGAATTGAGATGCTAATGTCTTTGCATCTGCTATTATAAAAGAAAATCTAAAAATCTAAAATAGACAAAATAGATTGCAGCAAGGAAATTCAGTGATTTCATAAAGAAACTAGAATTAAATTGAACCAATGTGTTTTATTTCGAAAGCTTGGGTTCTTTTTCCATTTAATCTTGGAAGCATATCTTTAGTAATTTCTAGGGACAAATATATGGAGTGTCAAATTAGAGGATGATATGCTTTGGAAATTTAAGATAAAATCTGCACTGGAGAAAATGTGTAAGAGTGACTGAGACTAATGTATATGCATTATACAGAATAAGCATATTGGAATATATCTGCATATTATTTTTGCTAGATATTGGAAGGAGGTCTGTACAAAGAGCTGTGCTAGTTTAATACTTCCCATAACTTGAGACAGTGACCAGGCACAATCAAGCCTACATGTGTATTCATTAGACAAAAAAATATCTTGATACTGAAAAAAATGAAATGAAACTGAATTACCAGAATCCTGTTGGTGAATGGCATATAACTTGTTCAGGTCCTTATTTCAGCTAGCTTCAGTAGAGGTCAGTTTCATGCAATTGACTTAAATCATCAACAGAAACCCACTGATTTGACACATTGACTTCAAGTTTCTTGCATACTTGGAACATTTAAATATTTTTGATGGTGAGAATCTAAATATTTTAATCATTATGATGTCTTAATTTAAAAGTCAGTTGTACAATGTACAACATTTAGGGGTGTAACTTATTTAGGGAATAATATACATAATACTGTATATAATATATGTATGTCAATTGGCTATGTTGAACTGCAAATGATGTGTTACTACATTAGAAATAATAAAAATGAATCCTTTACAGAGTCATAGGCCTAAATCTATTATTTTAGCAATTATAGTCAACCTATTGAATCACTGGGAACATGAGATGCCATTGAAATTTAAATTAGTCAGTTGTTAATTAAACATCTTTAAAAAAAAAATCCACATTTGCTTTTGTGGTCTTTCTGGTTCTTAGCCACCATTAAAACATGGATACAAATGTATGAAACACGTCTCTAAACAGACAAACAGACAGAAGAGCATCAAAATCTTGCCACTTATCCCGAAACTTTGATTTTCCACCACACTATTCTTTTCTATTAGAAAAATACAATTAAAAACACATTCAATTTTTAATTTAAAAATATGTCACTTGTAAATAAATAAAACATTGGCCAGCATACAGCCAATGAGTTATGTATCCAGAGTCAGATGAACTTCATCCAAGAGTATTGACGGAATTAGTAGAAGTAATCATCTTTAAGATTCTTGGAGAACAGGAACAGTCCCAGCAGACTGGAGGAGGGCAAATTTTGCCCCTATCTTCAAGAAAGGAAAAAAAAGAGGAACCTGGCATCAATACAAGGAATTGATGGTATTGATACCACCCTTGAACCGTCTTGGATTGGATTATATAGTGTTTGGGTATAATTACCCTAGTAAACCCTCTGAGAAGCAGAGTTCTGTTGCACTTTGGATTACTGCTCATGGCAAGAAAGAAGAACCATGAAAGCTGGGAGACTGGCATGGTGAAACAGTGAGTTTCCCAAGCAAAAAATCTAATCTTCTAGGTAGGAGGCTTTCCCCTAATAGTGGCGTATGAAATATTTTGAAGAGGGCCACTTTGGTTAAGTGGAAAAAAGAATAAAAAAAGATATAATCCAGTAATTGAAAGTCTTCCCCCCTCCACTCCTCAGGCGGAGGTGGAGGAATAAAAAGGATAAATGAAACAGAAGTACTCTTGAAAATTTAAGGAAGCAAGCACCATATTGGAGAGAAAATAGAGAACTGACCTTGAGGGTCCAATTATTGTGACTACAAGGACATCATCTCTGTCAACAAAAGGAACCATAGAGGAGGAAGCGGATAGAGTGGAAAATGAGAGGAGAGTAGAGGGCAAACCAGCTGAAGGGCAGAAGCTGATAGAGTCCAGAATGGAATAAAGAGCGATCTGACGGGTGGAGTGACAGAATTTGAGGACCAGAAACTGACAAGCGGAAGCCGGAAACAGGAAAGGTTAAACGGATGGATCTGGGGGCCAAAGAAGATGACAGACCATAGAGAAAAGATGAGATAGAGGGAATGTAAGTGGAAGAGAGGAAGACAGCGGCTGAGAACCGATGGAGGAAGGTAAACCGAATGGATAAAGAAGTGGACAAGATAAAGAAATGGCAAGAAGAATAGGGGAATAAGGTGTAGGAGAAGAGAGGGATGACACTAAAAGAAAAAAGGAAGGCAAATACACAGACCCAGATGACCCTATCAGCACCACAAGGTAGTGTAATATAAAAGGACTGAAGGGCAAATGTGAAATTAGAATACCATACATCAAATAAATTAAACTGATATAAATTAAATTTATATACATAAATTAATTAATCAATCTATTTTAATTAATTAAATTCAGAAGCAAAAAAGATAAATAAATTGAATAAATTTAATAGAATAATGAACTCTGATAATTTTAAAATTGCATCAACCTATAAGGAGCACAAATAAGCATTAATTGTTAATTACATTTATTAAAAATATATTAACCAGGAAAGGGAGCTTTATTAAATACAACAATATGACTGCCCAAAATCCAAAGTGGAGAAAGAGTTTAAAGATACGAAGGGCCTTCCACTCAGTGACAGAAGAGACAAATATGAAATATATTTTAAGAGAATTACAGAAAATCTCAGAAAAACAGGACATTTACCAGAAACAACTTCAATTGATGACTGAAAGACAAAACTTACAATAGCAGGCATTTCATGAAAAAAAATGCTTGATATGAAAAAAGAAATATCAGAAGAAATTGGACAGATGAAGAATGAACGGATTAAAGCCTGCAGTGATATAAAGGAAATAAAAATGGATAAATGGATAAAAAATGAAATAGCAATGATTGCACTGGATGCTGAAAGAGCTTTTGACAACTTATATTGGGACTTCTTTCAATTACTGCTGGACGAATTGGATATAGGATTCCAATTCAAAAACTCGATAAGTGTCTTATATGACAAGCCAACAGCAAATATTTTAATAAATGGACAAGCAAAGGAAAGCTTTAGGATAAGCAAGGGGACATGCCAAGGATGCCCACTGTCACTATTGATCTTTATACTGGCTCTGAAGATTCTGCTGAAGAATTTAAGAGAGGACTTAGAAATTAGGGGCGCCCAGACTGATAAACAAGCATACAAATTTAGAGTATTCGCCATGTGATGTCTCAGGGACCCTCGAGTCATGACCCCGTAGCCATTATGGATCAGACTGAAGAAGATATGGGGTTTGTGCCGACTCAACAAGATTCAGCTCCCTTTCAGATGTCCCCTGTTGACAGTTTTAGCCCACAGTTAATTACAAAAGCCCTTGAAACAGAGCCTGGTTCTCCGGAGAGCGCTCCTTTTGATAGGAAATTGTTTTTGGAAACATTCCACTCTGAGAAGGAGAATAGGAGAAAAAGCGCCAGATTAGCAGAGAGAGCAAACGCTAATTAAACCAGTTCCCTTGAGAGTTTCCAGGGAGGCTTGCATCTGGCAAGTTGTTGTCTTCAGTCCGCTTTCCCTTGGGAAAGTGTTCAGGCACCTGGTTTGAGGGGAGATTTGAAGTCACATAAAAATTCTGCGCACAGGCTGGCCTTTGGGGTGTCAACTTGTCAGTTGAGAACTTAACGTCGCCTCAAGTTCCTGCGGCGTGCTACTCTCGAGTAGACTGGGTGCCGCGTCTCGTCTCCCTTCCAAGTCTGGACTGCGATTCAGTTCCACCATGACTAACTTGCCTTGCCTTGTTAACCTAGCCTCGAACATTGATCCTGGTGCTCTTGAAAGACCTTGCTCTTTTCTCCACTCAAATTGCTTGGAAGTTTGAGTGTGTTTCGGTATTTGGATTTAAAACGTTGAACTCTAATATTGGACATCTAACTTCATATTACTGGACTATATTTGACCTTTCCTAAAAGGACTATTGCTGGACTATATACTCTGCTTATTTTTGTTTGACTCTTTTATTTCTTTAATAAAGATATTAGATTGTTTATTGGCCTCCGTGTCTGGTTCCCAGTGCCCTCACAGCTTAGAGTCGTCACACGCCAATTATGTAATTGGCATAAAAGAAGACCCCAGAAATAATATATTAAAGTGGCTAAAATGATAGAAGAATTTGGAAAATTGGCAGGGTTTAAAAGAAATAAAAGGAAAACAATATTAACCAAAATTATGTCTAAGAAGAAACAAGAAGAGCTACAGGAAATAGCAGGACTACAAATTTCATCAAAGTACCTAGGTCTATGGATTACAGCGAAGAATGCCCAGTTGCTAAAAAACAATTATGAATCCAAATGGAGAGAAATAATGAAAGATTTAAAGAATTGGAAGAATTTGAAAATATCGTTAATGGGAAGAATCTCGCAAATAAAAATGAATATACTCCCCAAAATGTTATTCTTGTTCCAGACTTTACCAATAATTAGAAATTCAAATATCTTTAAAGATTGGAACAAATACTAACTGAAATTAATGTGGCAAAAAAGAAAGCCAGAATTAAATTTACAGACATGACAGATGCAAAGTAGAGGAGACTTTTGACTCCCAGATTTTAAATTATATTACGAAGCTTGTGGTCTCTCATGGATCAAGGATTGGATAACCCTGAATAAACAAAAAAATGTTGATATTGGAGGGATTTGACTTTGGGATTGGGTGGCACTCATACCTATGATATAGGAAAACGAAAATTGAGAAAAACTTTGGCTAACACTTTAAGATAGGCTTTAATAAAGATATGGGGAAAGTATAAAAGAAATATCTATTCAAAAACTCCAATGGGGTTGTCTCCTCTAGGAGCAAGTCAAAGTAGACTGTTGGGATGGAAGAAGTGGCCTACTTATAAAGAGATATTAATAAAAAAGAATGATAAATTTCTATCTGAAGATACAAGAAGAGATAACACAAAACTACCCAAACTTCTCGTGCTTCCAATACATGCAGCTAAAAGAGCATTTTAATAGGAAAGTAGGCTTCAATGACAGAGAGAATTTTTGGGATTGATTGATAGCAAATAATAAGAAGATGATTACAAAGATATATAACAAGTTACTTGAATGGTCCACCGAAACTGAGATGGTAAAAGGATGCAGGACAAAATGGGCATTAAATTTTGGTAGAAGTATAAGGTTAAGTGAATGAGAAATAATTTGGAATAAAAAGTTGAAATATACATATGCAACAGACTTAAAAGAGAACTGGTACAAGATGTTTTATTGTTGGTACATGACTCCACAGAAATTAGGAATCATGTACAAAAATTCAAATAAGTGTTGGAAATGTGGTCTACAGGATGGCACCTTTTACCAAATGGACCTGCAAGAAAGCTATAGATTTTTTTGAAGAATGATACATGAGGAATGTCAAAAGATCCTTAATATGACGTTCTAATATGAAGTTCATTTCTTGAGAGAAATGAATGTTTATGACAACTAGTAGTACAACTAGGTCAGAAATTTGGGATTCATGCCTATATCTGGTATGATAAGGCAGAGCCTAATTTTAATCATCAATACATAAGGAGATCGTTATTATAAATGTGGGATAAGTATAAGAAAAATTACAGAAGGAAGTCATTTTTGTTTTCTCTACATGATTTTTTGTCATGTCAGGAGCGACTTGAGAAACTGCAAGTCTCTTCTGGTTTGAGAGAATTGGCTGTCTGCAAGGATGTTGCCCAGTGGCATGGGAAGTTGGAGCTGACAGATGGAAACTCACCCAGCTCCTCGGATTTGAACCACTGACCTTTTGGTCAGCAGTCCTGCTGGCACAAGGGTTTAACCCATTGCACCACTGAGGGCTCCTTCCACATGAAATAGTTGATGGATAATGATCAGTATAGAATAAAGATGAGAGAGGAACAACTGTCCAAAAACTTCCCAATACAGTGGTTTACATACAGACAATTAGTAGAACGATTTCAAATGAAAAAAAAATCTTTGGATTTGTTATTGATAAACCCAAACTTGAAACTGTTTTGGACTCTGGAGATGCTCACTTAATTGCTAAGCTGTATACATTGCTGTTGAAATATGAAATGGAGGAGGAAACGCTGCTCTCTAAGTCCTTGAGAAGCCTCACCTCCTAAAAGCTGCTCCGGGAAGAAGCGGAGGGAGGTGATAACGTCCATGGCAGCCTCCATCTTGGATGCGCAGCGTCCGGAAGAACAGGGGCGGAGCCAGCACCCTCACAGGAAGTGAGGCCTTCCACTTCCGCCGAGGCGGCATGCGCCCACTTCGGAGAGCCTTGCAGGACAAGTGCATGGGGGTGGCCTTGCTGCCCACTGTGGATGCAGCCTCCCTGGTGCCACCAACATTCCTTGTGCCTGCTACACCCAGCATAGGGGCAGCAGGGCCGGAGTAGGGGGCTGGACAGCTGGACCTTGCCTCTACTTATTGTCTCTTTTTTGTATGGTGTTCAACTGTTTCTAAGGTGATCTCGTTATTTAACTCTGACTGGACTTGAATACAGCTCTGGATGGACTTGAATACAGCTTCGACTGGACATGCTATTTTGTAGACCTTCGGCCGTTCCTCTCTCTTTACGTTCCAATCACAAAAAGGCTGACTGTTCCAAGAACCAGAAGTCTCTTGCCTGAGGCTCCAGCCCTGAGGGGATTCTTCAAGGGTCAGGGTGACGGAGGCTTCAAATGCAAAAATGCTATCTAGACTGAACCCCAGAAACTGTACATAAAATGTTAATCCCTCTAATTTAGTGGTTCCCAACCTGGAGTCCCCAGATGTTTTTGGCCTTCAACTCCCAGAAATCCTAACAGCTGGTAAACTGGTTGGGATTTCTGGGAGTTGAATACCAAAAACATCTGGGGACCTCAAGTTGAGAACCACTGCTCTAAAAAGGGCTTAACTAGGGGCAAATGGTGAGGGTCTTCATGGAGCACGACAATATTCTAAGGATAAAAATCTTCAGGCTTCATTACATATATCTGTTTATGTCGAAGCTTTTGTGTTTGAAACTGAAATGTGAGAAGCATTGATTGGATTTCAGTTCATGAAGATGGCTTGTTTTTTAACCCATTTTATGTCCGTGACAATCCCAATAAGTAATTTTCCCTGGCTAAATCTACACTGTCATATTATCCAGTTTCAGAATTCAGATTAACTGTATTGAACTGTATTATATGGCAGTGTAGATTCATATAATCCAATTCACTGCATTCAATCTGCATTCTAAAACTGGATTATATGGCAGTGTAGATCCAGCCTCTATTGTCTCTTCCTCTCACGGCCAAATAGCTTGGAAATGATTTTCAGTGAAATCTTGATATGTTGTGTGTAAGAAAACACATTCTTTCATACGGCTTGAAATGCATGTCTAACTCTCCCCACATCAACAACTGATGCTCTGGGGCCAGAGCGAAGAGGGGGAGCTAGGAAGATCCCCCCCCTCAATGGACTTGCTTTTCTGTGTTTCCTCCTCTCCGGAGCCATGAAGGCCACGGAGGGATGGAGAGGAAGTGAAAGGGAAGGTAGGTTTTTTGTCTTCCCCCTCCCTCCCTTGCCAGACTTGCTTCTCTGTGTTTCCTCCTGTCCGGAGCCATGGAGGCGAGGACAGTAATGGTTTTAATGGCTTCCTTGGGGTTCAGGCAGTGTTGCGTCAGCCGTGGTGTGACGTCTTTGTTTCGCGGGGGGGGGGGGGGCTGCTTGGCACATGCGCACATGGAGTTTTCCTGTTTTTTGAGATTTTGAGGGACTTGCAGTTTGGTTTTTTTTCGTTTTGCTGTCTAAACACAGCGGAGAGGACAATGTCTTATGTTGCCAAGTTTCTTGGTTTTGGGTTGTGTAGTTTCGCTGGTTTAATTAAAGTAGAAATGGTCAGAAGCTTTTATAATATAAAATAATATAATAATATAAATATAAATAATATAAATTATATATATGTGTGTGTATATATATATATATATATATATACACACACACACACACATACACATACATATATATTGATAATAATATTATAATGTAGTACAATATAATAATACTACAATATAATAATATTAATTATATATTATATATTACATGTAATATTACAAATATTACAATATAATGGGATAGTTCAATATAGTAATATATAATGCTAATATTGTGCTTTGATAATAATATAATATATTGTATGTACATATAATTTGTAAGCCGCTTTGAGTCCCCTTCCGGGTGAGAAGGACGGGATATGATTGTAGTAAATAAATAAATAAATAACTGCAAAGGTGTTCTTAGTTTAATGCATACTTGAAATACATGTAATTGTAGCACAAATTCTGTCCTTAGCAAATGTTGAATAATTATGCAGTTATAACACATTCACTTGGAAACATTATAGATTCACAATTTTAAGGCCAGAATGAATTGAGGTTTAATAAAGAAGTATGTTTTTGCTTCTAAAAATTGTTGCTTAAGTCCTCTGAAAAATTACTGTCCTGGAAAAGGAACAGAGCCTTCATCTTTGCACTAATCACAAGAGCCAGGATTATCGTAATCCCCCCCTTCAACCAATGAACCAGAAAATCAGCAATGCACTGTCAAGTTTAGTTTAAAGTTTAGCTTTAATAGTAAATTTAGTATATTTTCAATCAATACAGAGGCAGAACAAGATTTTGTGTTTTAGGTGAATTTTTTTCAATTAATGTTAATGCTAGAGATAGCCTGTTATCGCCCCACATTCCTCAAAACCCAATACAAAGACATTTTTAAGGGGTAGACTGCATGAATTTGATGCTTGTTTGGGAAATGTTATGTTGCTTAGGAAATTTTGTTTTATTATAGGTCCTTCAAGAAGTGTAGACTTTAATCAAAACAATTTTTGCACACATTGCTGATGATCTTAAAACACATATGTCGAAGAAATTTTCCCCTGATTTCTGAGCCAAAAGAGTGGGTTACAGTTTTTTTTTCCATATTAAAAGAAAAATTTAAAAGGGGCCCTGCATAGTATAGTGCTTTGAGCATCAGATTATCATGAAATCAGGGCTTGAATTCCTGTTCAATCAAGGAGATCCAGTGATGACCTTGAACAAATTGACCTCTAAACCTCAGAAAATGGCAAAAGCAAACCCACTTTGAACAGATCTTCCCAAGAAATCCCAACAGTAGGTACAGTAACAATAGCATCGGATGATCTTTTGCTGACTTAGCAGATCATGGGTAGCTGTCATGTCCTGGAGTGCTGGAGAGCAAGTCTGGGAGTATTTCCATTTCAGTTTTTCACAGTGCTTAGAAACTGTGCTATATTAAAAGGATTTTGGGAAATTGCTTTGGCTAAGCTATAAAAAGAAATATGTACATCCATTAGATATGCTCTTCATACCTGTATTTATGTTTTTTGTATCAAGCTTTATATTATTATTGTATAGACTGCATGCATGCATCCATGGTTAGGTCTCACTAATTTCTCCGGATTTTCTTTTTAATCAGTACATCTTACATTGAGGGGTTTATTCATATAATCAAATAGTTAGAAAGGTCCCCATGGCCATTGAGTGCAACCTGTGGGGGAAATGCTGCTAGAACACTCCTTTTTAAAACTGTAGTTCAATGTTGGGGTCCCAACATTTTTTCTGAACATCACGGAGTGGCTGTTTTCGACACTGACATAAATCTTTTGTGCAGCATTTACAATGGACTCTTCAGGAGATGCTTCAGTGGTACTTCATAAAAAGGAAAATTCACCTTACAATTGTTGATTTGTTTCCCATAAATGTTTGATTTTATACCTATTTTATATACCTCTATACTGGGGGTCATACAAACATTTCTTGGGTCAAAAGGGGTCCCAAGTAGAAACCTTTCAGAAGTTCTGAGATAAAGCATCTCCAGCAAGTTGTCTAGTTCATATTTACCCTAGATCTGCCAAAATGATTTTTTTCATGTCAGGAGCGGCTTGAAAAACTGCAAGTCGCTTCTGGTGTGAGAGATGTTTTTGATGATTTACCATCCTTGTGGGAGGCTTCTCTCATGTCCCTGCATGGGGAGCTGGAACTGATAGAGGAAGCTCATCCACGCTCTCCCCGGATTTGAACCGGCATCCTTCAGATCAGCAACCCAACCTTCAAGTCAGCAGTTCTGCCGCAACAAGGGATGAGACCACAAGGTAGTTTAGATTAATTTTAATCCTGTTGATTTTTTCAGTGGGTTGGCCTTATGACTAGATCCAATTCAGAAGTCTTTTGATAGTAAATCAAGCAATCTTAATAAAATGCAATTATTTAATTGAGTAAAATCTTTCCATGAAGAGAAAGAGCATTATGGGCATGTTTCTTCAGTGTGTGATGATGCAACATTTGCCTTCAGACAGTTTACCACAGAGTACATTTTTAAAATATCCTAATTTAAAAATGCACTGTTGCAAATAGTCCTAAATTTTGTTATCTTTCAGGTGATTTCCCTGACTTTTAAATTTGGTTTTCATTTATGTTTTTTGCTCCTTTTGTTGAATTTTAGTAAATGAGAACAGAAGCCCTTCCTGGGAAGTTCTGTTATTGAATCATATGCGTACTATATACATCCAACCGAACATTAAGATTCTGGCTTGATGTACCCACAGGAAATGTATTCAGACTGAAAGTTAAAGCTATAATTCAACTTCTTCAAAAACTTTTTCCTAGGAGATTACATGTTTTATCCCTAATTACAAGCTGTATGTCAGCCCATTCATCCCAAGATGTGCACTGCATATAATTTTTGTATGACTCATAATACCCTGAAAGATTGATAGAACAACTAAAATTACCTTTAATTAATAAAACATGAGTATGATTAAAAGTAAGTCCAAACGCCCATTATTATATCTTTGTTGCTTGAAAAATCACTGGATACTTTTTTCACTTAAGAATACCACGGGGCTCTTTTATCTGCATGTATATTTGAAAGTGTGAGTAAAGGTGGGTAGGTGGGTGGTTATGCCTGATATTCAAAAACCCATAACAGTCACCAGAATTTCCTGTGGTGAGTTAAGTTGGAGTTATATACCTGTTACCTAAAATCACTTTTGGTTAGGCATTTGACAACATTACCTGAAGTAAAAATGGGGTCATTTGGAAATTCTGTTTATCTAAGGTACATAGGAGATACTCTAATAGTGTGTAGTAACTAATTCCTAAGTCATATAAATGTAGTCACTACGATCTTGGTTTGTGTTGTGTATGTGTGTGAGAGAAAGACCTTAGTTTGTGTCAGCTTTTTTTTTTACAAGTGTCTATTTCAGAACCAAACCTAAACAAACAAATCTTTATTGCAGTCATAGATCAGCATAAGAGTGGAGTAAAAGCATTATACAATAAAATAATTAGATTCTAGGCTTAAGGCTAGAAAACAGGGGTATATAAAAAGGCTAAAATACAAAATACTATTTAGAAAGAAAAAGACTAGAAGGAAATGAAAAGGGAAGAAAATCTGTAGGAGCATTCAGGGAGTATGAGGGAGCATAAGGAGGGAAGGATACAGTCAGGGGACTAGGGGGTGGGAGCACTAAATCTATAGTTTCTGTATACTGATGAGTTAGAGTGCTGTCAAGAAACTAGTAGATGGGGAGAAGAGTGACCAATTCAAGAGTTCGAGGCCAGCCCGTGCCTGCGTCTGTCTCTGTCTCTGTTCTATGTTATGGCATTAAATGTTTGCCTTATAGGTGTGCAATGTGATCCGCCCTGAGTCCCCTTCGGGGTGAGAGGGTGGAATATAAATACTGTAAATAAATAATAAATAATTCTTTGCATACCTGTAAAGTTCTTTCTGCAGATATTCTCTCAATCTTTATTCCCAATTATTTTTATCATTCGTTTTCCAAAAGGGTAACATATTCTGACTAGGAATAAAGATGGTAGAGGAGGAGATTTCATGAGGAGAAAATGCTGGGAAATGTTAAGCACTCTCTTTCTAGCATGCTCATTTCCCTCTGCAAGTACTGTTCTCCCTCCCTCCCGCAGCATTCACAATGACTTGAAAAATGTGGGTTTGGGAACTTACCTCTGCTAAGAAATATAATACATGCTCGGACTTCAGAGTTGTGTTTTAGTGCCACAGCAACACTGTTGTGGATGTTTGTCTAAAGTATATTTCTATCCTGGCAATTTAGAGATAGGGAGTTGTCTGACTTTTTATAACTATGGTGACATGGGATATATTTCCCATGACAAATTGTATCATGGACATATTTCAAATTTCAGGGTTCTGTTTTTTATTTTTTTTCTTCCCCTTTGCATCCTTTACCAGAGTTATTGGTGTGGTGTGTACAGGTGCAGTCAAGTAATTGTTGTTGGATACTATTGTAATTTGGCAGCAACAACTAAACACCCAGTATGGTAGGTGAAAATAAATAGATGTGGAAGCATTGCAGAGTTAAGTACTGGAGCAACAAGAAAAAACTGCTTGGAACATTGGAAAAATACAGCAAGTATATTGGTATGTATAAGCCCTTACTTGGAGCATATTGTGTGGCAGTACGTACATGATCCTGTTTGGTACTTTGGGAGCTATTCATTTCATAAATATCTTTGCACAATGGGACCACATCAGAGAAAGCTGTTGTATATTTTCTAAAACCAGAATGAGCCTGTTACCCACAGATAGTAAACACAGCATTTAGAGGGATGAGAAATACAATTTTTAAATCTCCTGGGAATTTATTGTAGTGCCTTTGATGTGACTTAATTAGCCCACTCAGAATAAACAGTGACTAACAGTCTAACAACTGGCTAATAGAAGGAACTTCATAGTACATTTAGATTCTTAATCAGAATTTTAGCTTTCTTATTGCTTTATAAAACAGCTTTTAAAAATGTTTTGATACAGTGAACTGAAAGAATGTTTCTATCCTCGATTGAATACGTTACTGTAGGTTTTGCTTAGCTGTTCATTTCTAAGAAAGGGGATATTAAAATCTATTATTTTGTCATTCCAAGATTGAAGCATGGACCTAAATCCAGTTGTTTGTGCTAACTAAAGCAGAGCTATTGAATCAGTTGCTGGACAGGAAGTCAGTACAGTGTTACATGAGAAAGACATTCAGGGACTCTTTGCCTAATATAATTTCTGTGTAATATCTGGAATCCTTCCTCGCAGACAGCATGCCACTGAAAGCTGAAAATACTGTAAGTATTGAGTCAAAATATCCACTCCACCTCATTCACCTGTTGCTCCACAGAAGGAAGAATAGCTAAATAGAAGACTCGTATGTTGGGACACAGATTTCTTATACCAGATATGGACAAACTTTGGCCATCCAGGTGTTTTGGACTTCCACAATTCCTAATAGCCAGTAAATCGGATGGGATTTCTGGGATTTGAAGTCTAAAACACAGGAGGGTTGAAGTTTGCCCATGCCCAGCCTATACTGAGCTTCAGAAGTCAGCACCACCTCACCTGCCAAATCCAGCAGAAAGCCCAGCTTTGCAGAGCCATACTTCACTCTATGCAGAGAAAGGGATTCTTTCTTCTTTCTTTGTGGAGAAAAGAGACCGAAGTCTGTCTGCATTTCTCTCCGCAGAAAAATGCCCAGAGCCCTTTTACTTTCTCTGGGGTGAGATACTACCAAAGCCATATTTGCATTTCTCTCCCTAAGAAAGTATGTCATCTTTCTCTGTGGACAGAGATAGAGTTGGGCTTCAGTTGCTTCTTTCCACTGAGGAAACAGACAGGCTCTTTTCTCAATGGACATAAGTGTAGCCGGACTTCTCTTATAGCCATTGAGGGCTATAACCTCTTTCACAGAAATAGAACAAAGGGGTTAGGAGGGGGAGTAGCTGTATATGTCAAAAACAGTTATGTTGCAGAAGAAATGCAAGACTGTAATCTGGGAAACCAGCTTGAAAGCATCTGGATAAGAATCAAGGGAACCGGGACTCAAAAAGATCTCGTCGTGGGTGTCTACTACAGACCTCCAAACCAGGATGAAGAACTTGATGAAGCCTTCTGTCAGCAGCTGACCAAACAGGCACAAAGAAGAGATATAGTAGTCATGGGCGACTTCAACTATCCTGATATCTGCTGGAAAACAAACTCGGCCAAGAGCACAAACTCCAACAAATTCCTCACTTGTCTTGCAGACAATTTTATGGTCCAGAAGGTAGAAGAGGCAACAAGGGGATCAGCAACTCTTGATCTAATCTTAACAAATGTGGAAGACCTGATCAATACAGTAGAAGTCGTTGGATCCTTAGGGGCAAGTGACCATGTGCTCCTGCAGTTTGCCATACAAAGGAAGGCTGAAACTAAGACAAGTCAAACACGCATTCTAGACTTTAAGAGAGCTGACTTCCAAAAAATGAAGGAAATACTGAGCGGCATTTCATGGACACCAATATTAAAAGACAAGGGAGTTAAGGATGGATGGGAGTTTTTAAAAAGTGAAATACTCAAGGCGCAAATGCAAACAGTGCCAACAAAGAAAAAAAATATGACAAGTGCAAAGAAGCCAGAATGGATGTCCAAAGAACTTCTAACCGGGCTAAGACTCAAAAGAGACATGCACAAGAAGTGGAAAAGGGGAGAAATCACCAAAGAAGAATTCAAATGTATAGCCAACTCCTGTAGGGAAAATGTTTACAAGGCTAAAGCACAAAATGAGCTCAGGCTTGCCAGGGATATTAAAAACAACAAAAAAGGCTTTTTTGCTTATGTTGGTAGAAAAAGGAAGAACAAGGAGGCGATAGGGCCTCTTCAAGGAGAAGATGGGGTGATGGCGACAGGGGACAGGGAAAAGGCAGAACTGCTTAATGCCTTGTTTGCCTCGGTCTTCTCACAAAAAGAAAGCCATCTTCAACCTCAGCAACATGAAATGGACGAAGGATTTGGGGAAATCCAACCCCAAATAGGGAGACAAGTTGTCCAGGAACACCTGGCCGCTCTAAACGAATTCAAGTCCCCAGGGCCAGATCAGCTACATCCAAGAGTATTGAAGGAACTAGCTGAGGTTATTTCAGAACCACTGACAATTATCTTCGAGAGTTCTTGGAGAACAGGAGAAGTCCCAGAAGATTGGAGGAGGGCAAATGTGGTCCCTATCTTCAAGAAGGGAAAAAAGAACGACCCAAACAATTACCGTCCGGTCAGCCTCACATTGATACCAGGCAAGATTCTGGAAAAGATCATTAAGGAAGTGGTCTGCAAACACTTAGAAACAAATGCGGTAATTGCTAATAGTCAACACGGATTTACCAAAAACAAGTCATGCCAGACTAATCTGATTTCTTTTTTCGACAGAGTTACGAGTTGGGTCGATACAGGGAATGCCATGGATGTAGCGTACCTAGATTTCAGTAAGGCCTTCAACAAAATCCCTCATGACCTTCTGGCAATGAAACGGTTAGGTGGATCTGTAATTGGCTAAGCGAACGAACCCAAAGGGTGCTCACCAATGTGTCGTCTTCATCTTGGAAAGAAGTCACGAGCGGAGTGCTGCAGGGTTCCATCCTGGGCCCGGTTCTCTTTAACATCTTTATTAACAACTTAGACGAAGGGTTAGAAGGCACTATCATCAAGTTTGCAGATGACACCAAACTGGGAGGGATAGCCAACACTCCAGAAGACAGTAGCAGAATTCAAAACGATCTCGACAGACTAGAGAGATGGGCCGAAACTAACAAAATGAAGTTCAACAGGGATAAATGCAAGATACTTCATTTCGGCAGAAAAAATGGAATGCAAAGATACAGAATGGGGGACGCCTGGCTTGACAGCAGTACATGTGAAAAAGATCTTGGAGTCCTTGTGGACAACAAGTTAAACATGAGCCAGCAATGTGATGCAGCTGCTAAGAAAGCCAATGGGATTCTGGCCTGCATAAATAGGGGTATAGCGTCTAGATCCAGGGAAGTCATGCTACCCCTCTATTCTGCCTTGGTCAGACCACACCTGGAATACTGCGTCCAATTCTGGGCACCGCAGTTGAAGGGAGATGTTGACAAGCTGGAATGTGTCCAGAGGAGGGCAACTAAAATGATCAAAGGTCTGGAGAACAAGCCCTATGAGGAGCGGCTTAAAGAACTGAGCATGTTTAGCCTGCAGAAGAGAAGGCTAAGAGGAGACATGACAGCCATGTACAAATATGTGAGGGGAAGTCATAGGGAGGAGGGAGCAAGCTTGTTTTCTGCTGCCCTGGAGACTAGGACGCGGAACAATGGCTTCAAACTACAGGAAAGGAGATTCTACCTGAACATCAGGAAGAACTTCCTCACTGTGAGGGCTGTTCGACAGTGGAACTCTCTCCCCCAGACTGTGGTGGAGGCTCCTTCTTTGGAAGCTTTTAAACAGAGGCTGGATGGCCATCTGTCGGGGGTGCTTTGAATGCGATTTCCTGCTTCTTGGCAGGGGGTTGGACTGGATGGCCCATGAGGTCTCTTCCAACTCTACTATTCTATGATTCTATAAGATAAAGGAGACTCCTCTTTTGGCTGAGGGAGGCGCAGGGCTACATACAGCTGAGTTTCCCATCTGACTTGGCACACAGGAAGGGGCCTATTTTCAGGAGCTCACCATGACCAGGCTGGTCCCCCACTGTCCTTGCCTGAACTCGTGACAGATTGACCTGCTGTACTTTTCTAACTCCATTGATTCAATGGATTTACTCTAGTTGCCGCTAGCAATACATTTTGGCCATATTTCTAAAGAACCCTGAAACTGATGAGGGCAAATGGAGATGTGATGGTCATTGCTTTGCTGAATTAATTCTAATTCACTATAACCTAACCTTTATACCATCCGTTCATATCAGTGCAGTGTTTACATTAGGTTAGGATATAAATTACAATTTAACACCATTATAAAATACTTATAAGACCCTACTCTATAGACTCTATAGACTATAGGTTTTGAAAAGATAACCTAAACCTTAAAATTATATCATGTTAAAAACATCTTGTCCCATACTATCTGAGTGCTGTATGTCACTTTTCATTTTTACAAATTGATTCACAGAAGTGGATCATTAATCTTGCAATTCTGAGGTTACTGACCATTATCATATAGTCCAACATATCTTTAACATTTGGGCCAGAGAGGCCTACCAGCCCTTGACTGAGGATTCACTTACGGGGCTTTTCATAGATAAGGCATCTAAAAAGCCTATACTCTAGAGAATCTTTTCAGCAAGTGGGCAGGGGCAAAGCCTCCTTTCAAGTGGAATTTTCTCTAGCACCTTGGAGGGAAGAGATTTACATTGAGCAAAAGTGACCAATTTCTTAGGATGCTGTTATCAAGGAAGTAAAAACAGAATGATGTCATTACTTTTCATCTTACACGTTCTGGTGCTATAAATTTAGGTGATTTTATGAGCTCCATTTGCCTTCCTATATCAAAACTTCTCTGTTTGAATAGTGCACAAGCCTTACCATCTCCCATAGCTAAAAGAGATTTTGTGGAAAGATCCATCTGTTGTAGGGCTCCTAATACTGCCCTGAGCCAGCTGGACTGGAAGTTGTCATGAAGAAAAGAGGGAGATGGCATGTGGATTATGGTGACAACTTAACAATTTTTTGATAGATTGAAGACTGATCAGAGCTTCCACCTTTAGCATCATGGTTTCAAGCCTGAATCACAAATTTGAAACATTATTGGGGACCTATATAAGCGATCGAAGAAACTTAAGTTGTACTCTCTCTTTAAGGCTATTTCAAAGATGACATATAGGCAGGCAATTATGTTGCCAATCACAAAAAGATACAACCAATCACAGTTGTATCATAAGAGTACCTATATGATACACGTTTGCTATAATCAAAGCTACATTGTATGACATACATAAAGCATCTTAAGTATCTAACAAATGTAACAGGTAAAAATATATTTCTCTCACTATCTGAGCCATATCTCGAGATTGAGAATACTAGCCATGATTTGAAAATGCTCTAAGAAAGAGGTGTCAAACTCTCCAAATGTTTCAGACTCCAACTCCCAAAAGCACTAGTCAACTTGTCCAATGGCCAGGAATTCTGGGAGATGAAGTACAAAACACCTGGAGGGCCACAAGTTTGACACCACAGCTCTAAGGTCATCTGGTGGAGAAGGTGAGTCTGGCTCCTTGACCATAGGGTCCAGGGTGGAATGCATTACTGACACAAAAACGTAGAAGTGGAGTCTTCCTCAGTGTTTAGGTGTTGGTGTCAACGCTTTGGATTTGGTAACTTTTTGAAACAATGGGGAGATGGCAAGACCAATGGCCTCTGCAGACCCTTGGGTCATGTAGCTGGTCAGGCTCTGCTTGGTATCAACATCTTCCAGAACATTCAAATCCAGGCTATTAATGGCAGTCATAGTGGCCCCAGACAGGGTAACAGACCCAATCCCTAACATGGAGTTGAAGTGGTGTATCAATCCTGGTAAGATGACGCTCAAGATGGAGAGTCCCAGGAGCTAGACAATGAACAGGTATACAATTGACGGTGTGGACAAAAATGAGATCTTTTGTCCTAAGAAGTGGGTGAACTACCACATGATGTCGATCTGATTCTAGCAGCATGAAGGCGAGTGGACGTTTGCACATGAAGTACAGCCAGTGATGTGTCCAGAGTCCCACCTTCCAAGTAGTCTGATTATTGCATGATCTAGCACTTGTTGAGATTGATTGATGCAGCAGAAAGTGTTGGGAGACTTTGCTCATTCTTCATTGTCCTTCCTCTTTCTGTGTTTTGTCTTGGAAGGGTGTGTATTACCAATTAGGAAGGAGTGAGCAGGGTCATTGGTTTATCTCAAGCAGGATCTACATCTTTGCAATGGACTTTCTGTGCTCATTGGAAAGCAGATTTCTGAAGTGACCTCTTGATCGCGAACCATTCAAAAGATGTCAAAGGCCATACAATGAGGACAGTAGTGGTGGTCATGGTACAAAGGACAAGGATGATACCAACATCAGTTCTGAGGTTGGTTTTGTCAAACCTATCAAAACCAAGGGCGCGAATGAGACTTTGAGCGGAGCCAAAAGCTTCAATGGTTCTGTCAAACTCCCCCTTGCTTCTGTTCCTGCTGTATCTGTTGCAGATACTGGAGTTCTTTTGTGTCTCCTCATCCTCAGTCCCACCTACTTCAAAGAAGATCAAGAATTAGTACCACATTGATGACTCTCAATGGGAGGCTAAGTAAAATGAATCTGGGAGGGGGCCATTTTCCTTAGCTTCTCAATGAGAGGCTATGGAAAAGGGACCTGGGAAGAGGTGGTAGAGAGTCCCTTTTTCCTTAGCCTCTCAATGGGCGGTTAAGAAAAATGGACCTTGGAAGCGGGGGGAAGAGTCCCTTTTCCTTAGCCTTTCAATAGGAGACTATGGAAAATGCACTTGAGAGTCGGGGAGAGGTCCCTTCTCCTTCACGTCTCAGATTGGAAGGAAGGAGAAGTGATTCTCCTTGCCAAACCAAGACCAGCCTGGCTCTGCTGAGGGGTATGACTTTCCAGCTGGCCTATTTCAGAGCGTGAATGAAATATAAATGCACTAGTGTTGTGCATTTATATGAAATCGTTCCCGTTTCTGTTTGTTTCATTTGTAAGGCCCTATTTCCTTGTCTGTCTGCCGCTTCCGAAACTATCATCCATACGAATGACCTCTCTCATTTTACCATCCAAATATACAAATGCATTCATCCTATTGGCAGCAATGGGTGAGCTGCCCAGGCTCCTCTTCTTCTCAGTTTTGGGGCTAGAAGGGCGAAATTCACCACACACGGAGGGCATATCAACCACTTTTAGCCCACCAAGTCTTACAATGTTTGGGCCATCCCCCGAATTTTAGGGATTTTTTTATTTCTGGAAAAAAAATCCCCTTTAAAGCATTATTCCCTCTTTCCCTCGCTGGCCCCGCCCTCCAACTTCTCCATTAGCTGCAGCTGCAGGGAGGCACCATTCCTTCTTGCCAAATGTGGGAAATCCTCCACACCACACACACACTCAGCCCGGTGCCATGCCTACCCCATTATTTCATTTCTCCTGTATAGTGGTTTCTAAAAGTTGAGAAGTTTCTCTACAGAAGCCCAGCAATAACTCCTTTCCTTTGAAAAATATTTATTAAAAAAATAGGAAGCAGAGAATAATACCCACAGAGAAAGATATATCCCACCCAGGTTAAATAAGGAATGCAAATGGAGGGGGAGGGAAAGAAATGGGATTTGTGGTTTTCTTTTTGGTTAAATTCAGTTCCTATTACAGAAAGGTAATCTTATAATAGGCTTTGGATAGAAGAAGGGAAGAAAACACCAAGCCAAGCCCCGCGCAACCCACCCCACACCTTTCAAAGTTCCAATCCTTCCCTTCCCCTTAAAATAAAATAAAAATAAAATAAAAGGATTTAAATGAAAAGATGCCAAGCAGACAAACAAGAAAAGTGGGCTGCAAGGCAGGCAAGCAGGCATTGAGGCCAGAAAGAGGCTACAAGTGTGCCAGCCAGAGCAGCAGCACTACTATCCACACCTAGCATCTCCGAAGGACATGCCTGCAATGAAATCTTTGGGGCCGTTCACCCCATTAAATAGGTAGAGCCTTACGTGGCAATGTTAGGATGTTCAGGTCCTCTGATTGGCCAAAACTGGATCAGAACACCAGGAAATGCTTCCAGGGACGCTCAGGGAGCTCCACATGGAACAAACAGCAGCAAAGGAAACAGTTTTGTGTTGCATTCACCTTTGTTTCATTGCTTCATTTGTGTGGGGAGGTCTCTTCTGTGTCATGCAATACGAATGAACGATATCAGTACAAAAGTACGAATGAAACATGAAACAAATACCGGGCCATACTCCTCCATTATTTACATCATGTCTATCCCGCCTTTCTCACCCGAGAGGACTCAAGGCGGCTTACCATTCTGGCAAAATTCAATGCCAATATCCAAAAAAAACAGTAAAATTAAACATAAGCAATTAAAGCAATTAAAAACAGTTCATAATAACAATAAAACAATATGCAATTTTTTAAAAAAAAAATAGTGCTTAAAACCATTCATCTGAAAAACCTTGCACATAAAACTTGATCCAGACTGAGTTGAAGCCATCAAAGCTTATTCTTTAAATGCTTGCCTGCATAGCCAGGTCTTCAATTTCTTTCTAAAACCCAGAAGGGATGGAGCCTGCCGGATGTCACTAGGGAGGGAATTCCACAGCCAAGGAGCCAGCATTGAGAAGGCCCTGTCTCTCGTCCCCACCAGTGGGGACTGAGAGTGGGGCCCCAATCAGGTATGTGATTCTAACGTGCCATCGAATGTAATGCGCATTTCCATTTTGGCTAAGCAATTAAGCCAAAAGGATGTGCATTACATTAGAGTAAATATGGTATATACCAAGGAGATTGGCTGGGATTACTACCAAAATATATCTTTAGAATTCTAGAACGTCCCAAAGATGCAAGTGCAGGATAAACCCATTTCTGTGATTTCTGCACTTACGCTGCTGGAACCAGGTTGACTGCTCACATAAGCACATTACAAGTAGGCAACCTGTTCTTTCCTGCTGTTCTAAATTTCAGATTTCCTCCATCATTTATCTCCTTTCTGTGGCTAGCCAATGACATTCCTTGTTTGTCAGTAATCTTACTTTGTCTTACATGACGTGTTTTTTTTTTAATGGACACCAGCAGAAATCTTGAATGTGTGACAAACTGGTATGAAGTCTGACTTGTGGCAGTAATACGTTGTGTTAGACTATCCCAGATCCAGTGTCTGATTATGTGATGTTGAAATTAGGATAATCTATACAAGCAAAAGACTAAAAGAAATTATGATCCAGTCAAGCTTATTGCCATGTCTGTTGATGAGCGAAAAGAAAAAGATCTGGGATGTGTGGGGTAAATGGCTGTATTGGCACACTGGAGATGGATTTGAATGGGTGTCAGGATAGTTTCTGCCTCCCATCTCTGGAATCTGCCTATTAGATTATCACTAATGACCACATCTATTTGTTGTTGTATTTGTATTTGGCCTATTTTAAAATAGTGTATGGATGCTACAGATGGGAGACTATTATACATGGAACATGTTTCTGTCTGTGGTGGCTTCCATTCAGGTAGACAACTATCTACCAGAGAGAGTTGTCCATGTGATGTGAGGTCAGGGACGGCCCATCTGGGCCCTTGGCTGCTGTCTGATCATGCCATACCTTGATTCTATCCCTATTTTTGGCATTCTTCTTTTACAATATGCCACCAAATTTGTATATGAGCTTTTAAAAATTAAATAGTTTTGCGTTGACTTACTCACTGTAGGCATATTGCATATGACTTGTGCCCTCTGTGTGGGAGCAAGGAGACAGAGCTGTGACTTATGAGAAAGCAAGACTTTGTATCATGATGGGATACTGCGGAGTTCATACATATACGAAAGATTTGCGAGGGATGTGAACTTCCTGTTAACACTGTTCCCTTCTGTTTTCATGAATTTTTCATAATGTATTTGAAAATACACATGTAGGTGCAATCAGAGCCGCCCCTAAGTATTTTTCAAGTGTAGGCAAACAGAATTTTGGCACCCCCCCCCCAACCAATCACTGAAAAATAAAAGCGTTGGATAAGCAAAAATGTTGGATAATAAGGAGGGATTAAGGAAAAGCCTATTAAACATCAAATTACATTAAGATTTTACAAATTAAGCACCAAAACATCATGTTTTACAAGAAATCAACAGAAAAAGCAGTCTCGACTGCGCCCCTGTATGTTTTGCGCCCGAAGTGACCGCTTAATTCGCCTCATTGTTGGACCGGCCCTGGGTGCAATTTAAACTAATGGAGGTGAGGAGGTCCAGAAGATACTAGATGTGCAATCTACAGTTGACTACACTTTTCACAGTAAACCTACATGTTCCTTTCTGTTGGAACCACCAGAGATATATGCATTAAGTAGTTTCTCCATCAACATATACATCAATGTGCGTTGAGAATCATAGCATTACAAAAAATATAATTTATTCAGCTCAAATGACCTGGTAATCTCAAATGACCTGGTACATCTCAAGTGAAACTTTCCAGAAAGGAGTTGACAATCTATGTGCAGAGAGAAGGGAAACACGGAATAAAGGAATGAGGTCAAAACGTATTTATAATTGCAGTAGAACTTGGATAATGTTAAACTTAAAGAGTTGGATAATCTTTGGAGAAAAGAAACATAGGAAAAACTAAATGGAAAAAAATAGACTTAAAAATGGAAAATAGTAATTGTGAAGATGTTATGGATGTGATCTAGAATGGAGTTCCAGTTGTATGAAATACTTTCTTCCTCCTTTTTTTTTAACTGTTATTAAATGAAAGAAAGAGACCAAGTAGAAATGTAATATGTTCAGCACAGAAGACTGCTAAACACTAAGACTTGTATTATCCAAAGAACTACTAAAATCTTGATTTGTGGATAATTGTTCTAATTCATATCAACTTCAATTCCTATGTTCTTAGCTTTCTGGTCTTCTTCCCATCCACTTTAACAGGATTGTGAATCCCTGTGCTTTCAACTTATGTCTTAGAATTTTGTGGGAATATGGATAATACTTAATTATTACTGTAGGAGACAGTGTGAGGATCAAGTCCATTGCCTTCATATCTTCCACACTTTTCTTAATATGCAGTTTCCCCATTTCTTCTTTTATAACCACAGATATTTAAAAAGGTTCTGGGAAAAAAAGCAAAATACACCCCTCCCCATGGATCAAGGTATGAAAATAAATGATAGTGAAGGCATTATGTGTGTGTAATCCAAAAAGGGCAACAAGAAAAGTATTTTAAAAATTACTGATAAGTTGAAAATCCATTAAAAAGAAAATATACATCTATACATTTTAATTTTGTTAGGTCAGATAGTATAGACTAGCTGGAAAGCACATAATGTTTGTACAATGTTCAAGCACCATGTATAAAGAAAGTCCAATGTTTGCTATCTAGCCCACTGTGATAATTTTGATTTATATGTTCATGATGGGCTAGAAATCTGATTTGTTAATGCCTTTCTGTGAATGCATTTTGAAGGCGCTTACTTTAAGAATAGCATTTTGCAAGGTAAACATTCATGAAGCTAGAAAAAAAAATCTTCCTGGAAACTTTCCTTCATACAGTAAACTTTATAGCTTGGTCCTCTGCATGATTATTTAGAAAGTAAATCTCATTGATTTCCACATAAATTAGCTCTCAATAAACTTGTGTAAGACAGAGGGAAGTAATCACTATAGAGTTTCTTTAGAGGGTCTACAGATACAGCAAGGGGAAAATTGAAGAGGTGGAGTAGGTTAAGTGAGTTCTTACTGTGGCCAAAAACGTGTGATCAAGGTACATGAGAAGCCACACATACAATCAATGTGGCCACAATACTGTTCCGTCATTCAGAAGTATACCTGGCCTCCAAAATGTAGAACTTCTTGTTACACATAGGAAATCTCTTCATTATTGGTTATCTATTCTATTAAACATTTTAGTATTAAATTCGGGGAGGGAAGCATTAGCTTTAAGTGCTACTGTTATAAGAATTCTTATTCTGCCATCATTTTAGTAATTTAATGATGGTGTGCTTCCTTAGTAAACCAAATCTAGAGTACTAGAATGCTTATCTTATATCCAGACCTTGAACATAAAAGGCATTTTATACCAGCAATTGTTCATTTAATGAGCAATTGCTGACTGCAGGCCGGTTAAGGGATTGAGCTATATGCACCATTATTGCGAGAAGTATTCCGAAATACCAGAAATAGGACGTAAGCTCTGATCAGGAAGACTGTGAGCACAATTACCTTCTTTTCAAATCCTTCTGTGACACTGCGGGAGGAAAAAAGACTTTGAAACTTGAAAGGATAGAGCTTGCTTTCAACCTCAAAAGCTAGGAGGAAAGGGCTCTGAAATTTGCTCAGTATTCCCAATTCACCATTAGCCTGTTTCTTCCTTTAGCCTCAAGGCATTCTCTGCTTTTTGAAAAGATGTTAAGAAATTCAGTCACAATAGAGAGCCTAGTTTTGAACATGTTTCACTCGGTCCATTGAGGTCTGGTCTTCAGCCTTTGTGTGGGGTGAATTGAGCTGAGCAGCTAGCTGGTTGGGGAGAGGTGAATGAGCAGTCTATACGCAAGTCACCAATTCTGGCAAAAGAAAAGATTACCCTTTGCTTAAAAAGAAGAAGAAGGAGAAATTTACAATATGCATTCCTGTACAAGTCTGCCAGTGGCAATCTGTGGAGCAGAGCTTGCGCTTAAGTCAATATGGAGCACTTTGGTTTATAGTAACTCTTGTTAAGTTTGCCTTGTAATTGAAGATGCTGTTGACCTTGCTCGAAGACCATTTGTAAAACCGTTTATTTAGCATAAACTGAAATAATAAACCCTCCTTCTCTTAGGGCCGATTGTGATAGGGTGACATTAGTTTGATTTAATGATTAGCCGCCTGACCCCTCAGCTTGAGAGAGCGGCTTGAATAGGGAGAGTTCACTACCAAGCGCACAGGAAGAATACTAATGAGCTTGTTAAATTTAGCATGGCACCAACCAATTTTAATTCCTCTAATGGGAGAAGCGCTGCCTGAGAGAGAGGGAGGGATTCAGAGTGTGTGTATCAGAGAGAGAGACTGAGGCAAGGAGGGAGAAAAAGAGGGAGAAAGTGAGAGACACTAAGAGAGGATTGCCCCCACATCAGTAGCTAGAGAATTTCACTCAAGACAAGAGCTTCCAGAGACCAGGCAAGATCCTTCCGATTGAGTTGTGAGTACCATGTCTGTTTTTGTTTTTTTTAAAATAAACACAAGTAACATATTCTCCTTAACTGCCTGTAAGACATTAACCTTAAAAAGACATAGTCATGCACTTTTGAGATTTATTTATATCGGCTTTTCCATAGAACCTGAGCTTAAGGGTGGTACATTGGGAACACTTTTAACTGAACACGAAACTTTTTAACCAGTGGCTTTTGGAAATCAGGAAGGTTCCCCTTTGAAACTAAGTTTGTGAAGAAGAAAGGGTGGGTAATTTTTGGAGAAATCCAAGTTTAACAATTCAACATCTGTTTGTATGGATGTACCTTTCCTCTTAAATGGAGTAAACAAATGAATAGCAATTAATTTATGTCTGGGTGGGCAAAGAGCTCTGTTGATACTCTGCAACTTAAATTTTCATTTTAACTCTGATGTTGTACAACTCAGTCATTTAATATCTTACTGGGAATAATGTGGCCTCTGACTGTCTACTAGTGTATCTCCATGTTTAATCCCTAAGAGGATAGCTCATATGTAAAGTAATAGTACTCACGTGATCAAAGGAACTCTTCTCTATTTAGCCTGCAAGTGTAGAAAAATCTCCCTGTCAAATCTGTGATTGAACTCTTAGTTTAATGCTTGCAAACTGAGAGATAAAGTTATGTGGACTGATGGAAATAATTACACGTATTTTACTCACTGTTCTTTCTTTTACCATAGGGCAAAAATTTGAGAGATGCATAAGATTATAAAGCATCATGCATTTAATTATCATAAAATATTGACTTTTAAGTGCCACTTGGCCTACTACAACAATATCTTTATGAGAGTGGAGATAGACATTTGATGACAAAGTTGGTGACATCTTAAACAGGGCCAAGCTGTAACAGTTTCACACTTTTGGCTTTAAGTCTAGATTGGCAGATGCTGCTGAAGAAGTGGCTTGTTTGCTTACATTTTTGCTATTTTGGCCACTTGTTGCCATGGCGGACTGTCTGTTTCTGTCAATAATTTGGCTTGGTGCAGCTTGTCTGCACTGACTCTTAAATTTTATTGAACAATTCAGCTGAAACAGAACAAGATTAGACAGCTTTCACCTTTTGGCTCACTGAAGTGGTTTTGCTGGGTCTATAACAGCTGGTGGAATTATTTTGAGAAAAGTTTTTCTTCTCAGTGTGTAGAAAGTGATTTCAAACCACTTGGCTATTTGTATTTTGGAGTGTCTGTACTGTCAAGTTTTCATCTGCCCTATTTAGAAAGAAACACTGCAGTACAGCGTGCAAAGTAAACTCTTAACCAACGGTTTGTCCAATGGAATTTCTCATTAATACAGAAATGCCATTGTGCAGAAAAAGAAGGGAGAGGGAAGGGGGATGGTTTTGTCTGTGAATCACCAATAAGTGGTGTTACTTTTATGAGAGAGAAGTATATTATTAGTGGGGGGTTCCCCTACTCCCTTTGTGTTTTGTCCATGTATTTGTTATATACTTTCTTTTGTTTAAAACATCAAGCAGACAGCACATCTTTAAAACTATATTTTGCTTAAGTAATTTGATTTTAACTCGCCATATTTGTTTTTGGAGGAAAAGAACAAAAAGATAAAGCTCTCAAACACTTGTTACCCTTTTGTATTTTGTGTTGGAAAACTTTAATGAAGTGTACAGTTGAGTGCATTTTGAAACCAAATTGAAAATTATTTAAAAATAATTCTTTCAAAAATGTAATTGAAGTTTCTTTTAAATTAAATTGATTGTCGGACTATATGACTTAGTGTTGAGATCACAACTTGTCAAGTAGGATGAAAGCAATGTCAAACTTAGATCAAATAAATTATATCGTTAAGCAAATACTGTAGGTCTTACATGTATTTCTAGTACCTGTATAATACTTACTGGTCATTAATCTTAATACGATAATAAACCCAAACTTGTCTAATTAAGAGGGTTGGGAATAAACTAAACATAATAAGTATCTATTTATTTAACAAATATATTATTCTTTGGTATACTACTAAAGAACATAAATAAAATGTCCTAACTGTAGAAAAAGAGTAAAGGTTACTATTAATTGTTTTGTTTCTACATGTAAGCCTTTTAGAGACATGATTATTACAAAATTATTTTAATTGCAAAGTAGTTTAAAATAGTGAAGATTGTGTACTAGTTTCTTTCTGTTTTGAAACCAAGAGAAAAAACTATTTTTTTTGTTTCCTAATTTCCCAAAGTGCTAGAAACCTGAGGTCTGAGGAGAATCATGCCTAATATAATTTCAGTCTCTTTACATAACTGTAATGGAATTTTTAAAGCCTGCATTTATGTTTATATAGTATTACAATTAAAAACATTGCAAAGTAATGGTAATATTTGAAGGATAAATGCTTTGTCTTTTTGATGCCTTAAATTGCTCTGGCATGGAACGAATTTTAAATAAATCGAATGGCTTATATTATAACACTGAAATAAATGCAGTATTGGTCTCATGTAAAAACAAATTTCTAGTTCCTTTTATAGCACACAAAGCACATTACTTTCAATTTTAAGTTTTTATTTCATTTCTGCTTTTTCTTTAGTATTAATATTTTATAGTGAATGTTCATGAATGATACAGAGATGCTTTATCTCTCTCCAATTACCAAAACTTTTTAAAAAGATACAAGCTGAATTTTCTGCTGGTAATGTTTCATGCTTAAATGTCCTTGGGCATTTAGTTTTGTTTTGTAGATATGTCTGAACCATTTTTCTTGTTAATATGTTTTTTAATCTTCTGAAAACAAGACTTTACCTTTGATAGCTTGGCTATTACAGATAACTTTGAAATAACTTTCAGACCATCTTAGGTTACTGTTTCACATTTTAAAAAAGAAAAGAAAATTAGGATCAGTTCCTTCTTCACTGCAGAGCCTTCTGTGAAGTGTCAGTTGCATTGATGGTACTAAATAAATAAATAAATAAATAATGACAACAATTATAAAAACAACAGAGCGGTCATTTTTACCCTGGGATTGCAGCCAATCACAACTCTCTGATTTGACAGAACATGTTGGTTGTACATTGTAGGCATGTAATTTCACTGTGTTAGACATTTTTCCAAAAATATAATTTATTATCTACTCTTAAAAAGTCCAGGTATTATTTTTAAAATGCGCTTATGAAATCTGCAAGAGACTAAAAAGTAACTTTTGCCTCAGATGTTTACATATGTCAGGGCAATATTCTACAGAGATGTAATTACGATGCCTAACTCCCTCTTCCCATTGGTATTTCCATGTGTGTTCTCCAGGAAGAAGGGAAGCAAAACTACAGTTGGAGTTGAAGTAGCCTGCTTCTTTCCTGTGGAGTAGTATCATAGTTTTCAAATGTGTTGCTTCCTTGGGCTTGCCTCCCCATTCCTAGATCGTTCATAATGATTTATAACCCTGAATTGGGTACTTGATTTGATCCCAGACAATATGGTACTAACATCTGTAGTGGCTTTCCATAGACATTGTATCACAAGATGATTTAGGAACAGAGTAGCTTAGATACCACAGTGTTTATTGCATTCACCTCATTCATACATAAAAAGCAAGTGTCTCAGAGACTTTTTATTGATGTGGTTATGGTGACTATCCACAGGAACTTTATTATATAGATTGAACATCATTTATCCATAACTGTGAAAAATTCCAAAACCCAAAATGAGTGACAGAAATAGTGGCACCTTTGCTTTCTGGTGGCTCAATGTGCACAAATTTGTTTTAAAATATTGTATAAAATTATCTTCAGGCTATTTGTTTAGGATGTACAGAAATACAAGTTTCTCAAAATCCACCTCTCCCAAAACCAAAACATTTCCATGTCCGAGAACTGAGGATAAGGGATACTCAATTTGTTCAAATTATGAGAAAATTTCATTTTTTTAAAAATCCCCAAGAATTTTTTTTGAAGAACTCTTAAGATAGTTTTGATCTTTAGATTTTACAAATTAGGAAATGTTATTCTATTGAAAAAGAATGTGTATAGATACACACACAGAGTATATATATTTTAAAATAAGCTCAAGTGCATTTTGACTAAAATACATAAGCATTAAAACATTGCATTGATATTATACATATGAGAAATTCCTGATCAACAAACCAGCCACTCTGACATTTATGTTTATATAGTTTTGATGAAAGTAATAATACTTTTCAAACTCTGGATAGAAACTTCTTCCCATCCTTGCCACAATGCATCCTTCTTTCAAGGATTGAATTAACACAACATAGAAGGCATGTTTCAGTGTGTTGTAGAACCATGGGTAGAGTTTTAAAAGTCAAGTAGAACTGAGTATTCAAATAGCCTATGTTTTTCATACTAGACGTGTATGCCCACAAAAGGATATGACATTTTAAATGATTGATTCTGATTTATGTACCTCTCTGCACCCATGTTGTACAGCACATGGCTTTACATATGCTTGAAGACAAGCACCTCTCCTTCCTTAATGTTAATAACTTGTATCTCCCTTTAATGCCAAGGAGCTTTCTTTTTCCAACACTGTGTCCCTGAGGGTGCAAAAATAGTGTGGTGTCCAGTACAAAGCACCACTGGGTGGCTAGGTTTGATTTAGTTTCTTCTACCAGGGTTCATCTTCTGCAATTTGTGACAAATCGCTTTTGCTTCCCAGTCAAACAGCTAACACTTCTTAGCCTTCTTGTTCCAGTGGAAAGAAATAGCAAGCTGGTGCCCATTCCTATACGATTAATGGCCCTTCTGGTAAATGCACCAATGAATGGGGTGATGATGATCTACTGCCCAACAGCCCCTCACACTGAATGGCTTAGGTTCTCCCCTCCCCCTTTAACTTGCTTCTAGGAACATCTTTCATTGTTGCACATGTCCTCGCTGCTTTAAACTTGCCTTGTGGCTTATAAGACAGAGGAAACTTTTAAAGAAACTTTGATTATTTGTGACAGCTGAGTTAAAAGTTTCTTTTCCTCCTCTCTCCCCTCCCAAATCTCTTTCTTTCTCTTTCTCTCCCCACTCTTTTTCCTCCCTAGAGGATGAAAGTCCTGGACAGACCTATCACAGAGAGAGAAGAAACGCAATCACAATGCAGCCACAGGGTGGGCAAGGCCTCGGTAAAATCAGTGAAGAGCCTTCGACATCTAGCGAGGAAAGGGCCTCATTAATCAAGAAGGAGATCCATGGATCTATATCTCATCTTCCTGAGCCTTCATTACCTTACCGTGGGACAGTCTTTGCCATGGATCCCAGGAATGGTTATATGGATCCTCCTTACCGTAAGTATTTACAAGTTGATTTTTGAAAGTAGAAGGATCTGCTAGCTGTCATCTCCCATTGTATTTTAAAATTATTTTGAGAAGGAATTTATTTCTGACAAGGTTTTAAAATGTTGTTCTGTGGAAGAAGGCAAATAACTGGGTTGGGGAAGGAAAAGTACTGTATACTGTTATATTATGCCATTAAAATTTAATACAAGACACAGAACTCGTAAAGTTATTCTGAATATGTCCAATCTTAATATTCTGTTGAGTAAGTTCTGTAAATTCCCATGTGCCTAACCAAAGGAGTTCTACAGTTCCTCTGGAAAGAAGGGTATGCTAACTGTTGCTAGTGGTAATTTGTTACTGAAGAAATGGTATGTTTGGATTGGGGATGGAATAGAAAGGAATGAATTTAATGTTAAGTAATAGTCTGAACATTAGAAAAGTCTTCTTTGTATATAGTGTTACTTCGAACAGTAATTTCCCAAAGGTTGGAATGCAAGGCAGCAGACATGGCCATCAGTATTTGTAGCAACAATATGCAGCAAGAGTGGAAAGACAATGAGTGATTTGTAACTTTGGAATACTTGATTAGAAATTAATAAAGGATTAATGAATATGTGGCTCTTGGGTACAGATGTGCAAAAAGATTTGTGTACTGGCAAAGAAGGAAGGAGTTTGAAACAATTTCCCCTCCATCTGTTTCTAGTTAAAAGGGGGAAATCATGTAGCCGTGTAGTAATGAAGCACATCTTGAGGTGTCAGCCTCAGCCTTTTGATTATAGATTTATCATCCAGTGGGGTTTGTGCTTGTGCATTTAACCTTTTAGTCTCTGATACCAGGTGATAGACTAAGACCCATGATGAAGGACCAGTCTGGGTCTTGTGTCTCCCTCCTTTTCCCTCTCACTGCTCCCTCCCGAATTCATTCAGAAATGTTAGTGTTTGGAGGCAAAAGGTCATTAGCCAGATGAATGATTAGTGAAGACAGCTGATTAGTAATTTTTTTTGGTAAAGAAAGTAGTAGGGATAAAAGCTAATTTTATCCCTTCATTAGTTGGGTTAGCAGCAAAGGAGAATGTTCACTCATCAGGGGGCAGATCAAAGTTTGTCTTACACAGAAATGTTAAATTTCACTCGAACTGAACAGCATCTCTTCTAAAAAGATCTGATAATAAAGGAATTGCATCTGATAATAAAATATATAGGTGGGGTAATAATAAGGACATTAGGTTACATTGGTGTTTAAGTGCTTAGTGATTCAAAGGTTTCACATACTAGGTTTGACTATGCTTTGAGTGCCCAGTAGATTTGTGATCATGCTAGTGATTTAGTTTGCTCTCCTACAAATCTCCTGCACTAAGCCTCTTCAAAGCCTTTAAAAATATTCCTGTCTTTGAAAAAGGTGTTGAGGGGCTTGCCATAAAAACACTATGAGCAAAATATGAGAAACCCCTAATGCCATTATTTATGCATAACTTTGTAACTTTGCTAGATCATAATCATCATCTGTTTCCATACAAAAATGTCATTAATTTCATTTGTACACATGACTTGAATGTGTACAGAAAAGATTTGTAAAGCCAGAAAGCTTGCATAATCTTGCATTATATCATTTAATTAATTGAAGTTACTTATGAGAAAATATGGAGATGACAAAAATTCACTCATGAGTGTGCTAGAATTTTAAAGCAGATGAATCTCAGACAGTTCACAGGTTTAAATTGTGTAATATCTCTTCAGCTTTACAGGACCTACGTAGATGATCTGCTCAAAATTCACTGCTTTGATTATTTTAAGTGAGACTCTTGAAGATTAAGCAACATTTGTCAAAAGTCAAAATGTGATTGCAATCACAGCTTTTTCCACAAATGGAGTTATTTTAATAGAAATAAAACATGCATATATTTTAAGCTTATTGAAGATACGACATGATATGTGCTGCTGATTCCTTCACATGTTGCTGTATTTTCTCCAAAATGTGTCCCCTATGTTACAGACATCATTTACTAGATAAAGGGTCAGTTTACAAACTGAAATTAAGCACTGTAAATAATCTCATTGAAAATTATCAGTTTATACAATACATTCAATTTTTAGAAAACACAAGATTCCTTGTGTCTTGGCATCTCATTTAGTAGTTTTGAGACCACGTGTCAGCTTCCTATCGTTTAGAGTGGAGCTTCCTTATGGGCCATAGATCACTGCCATGTGAATGCGGTACACAGAGGGACTGTTACATAGGTTATAAAACTTTAGTACACTGAGCCATGTGGGATGCTTTTTTTGCTCAGCTTATGCCCTGTATAACTCATTCCTAGTTATCTGATAACTTTATAAATTTACTTCTTCAGAATAACCATAAATATTTTTGTATATCAACACCTGCATTAGTTCCATTTTCACTGATTGTTGTCAAAAATCTCAGATTTAAACAGAAGAACTAATTTAGGAGAACCCTCAAGGCACTGGAAAATATCCTATAACTTCAGCATAAATTTGTATTATGTATAGATTCATCCCCTCAAGAGAATTTGAGAACATTCATCCTTACCATATATTAAATCCTGCACATACACATATTCTCATTTTACCCTTTACCAGACAGAAGGACAACTAAATGATAAGAATATCTGACTAAGTTAATAAGAGAGAAGAAAGGCAAATTTCCACATTTATACTTTTACATTTAGATATGTGAACATTCACCTCTATACGCTGAATAAATTGTTTCCCTACTGTGACTGTAGTCAGCGCTATTAGATTAGGTGGTCTTTGTGGTTACCTCTAGCTCTATAATTGTATGATTCCTTGTTGTGTACATTGTCATATGGATGTGTATGAAGGGTTCTGCCGGTGCGGTTGAGTTTCATGGCAGACTTAAAATACAAGGAATCACTTGGGAACTATCCCTTGGGAAGTATGTTATATATGTAACTTGGATATATGCCCAGAGGATGAAATACACAGGAAGAAATACGTGTATTTAGCCTATTAGCAAGGGAATAACTGTGTGGAGAAATGTTTGTGGAGCATAAAGGTGTACATGGAGTCCCCACGTTACTGGCTTCTGACTGACATCCAACTCATAGTTAGGAATTTGTGAGAGACAACAAAAAGTGAGAAGACATCTACCCCTAGGAAGGGAAATTCACTTCTGGAAGAGTTACCATGGGAAAAAAGTATCACCACTGAAGCTTTAGCACCAAGCCTTGTTTCCATGACAAGCCAAATTTTTCAAAACCCAATTTTCACAGGGACAATGAGGTGAAATCCAGACAGCCAAACAAATGTAACAGGGGTGTTAATCCTTCCTTATGCATTCAAAACTAAAAGAATGGCTGGAGCTACACTTAAAAATGTACCTATTCTGACTTACATACAAATTCAATTAAGAACAAACCTACAGAACTGGGCAGAATCTTGTCCGTAACTCGGGGATTTCCTATATCTTTTTCGAAACAGTACTTACATTATACAGTAGAGTCTCACTTATCCAAGCTAAATGGGCCAGCAGAAGCTTGGATAAGCGAATATCTTGGATAATAAGGAGTGATTAAGGAAAAGCCTATTAAACATCAAATTAGGTTATGATTTTACAAATTAAGCACCAAAACATCATGTTATACAACAAATTTGACAGAAAAAGTAGTTCAATATGCAGTAATGTTATATTGTAATTACTGTATTTACGAATTTAGCACCAAAATATCATGATGTATTGAAAATATTGACTACAAAAATGCCTTGGATAATCCAGAAACTTGGATAAGCGAGGCTTGGATAAGTGAGACTCTACTGTACTTGAAGCCTTCAAATGGCACCTGTTGAGACGGTTTAATTCTGTAATCCCACACACATCCTCCTGTTGCTACAGATAGGGCATGAACTGAAGAACTTACCCCTTCTCACAATTTTTGTCAGTTTGGGTGAGGAATGAACTGACAAACCTCAATGTCTGCTTTCTCAATGTCTGCTTTGTGTTTATTTATATATTCCAGTTTTTCTGGAAATAGATTATCTTTCTGTATCAAGGGGAGAAAAAAAAGGAAATATAATTTCTCTTCCTCTCTTTGTCCTTTTTGAAAAGTACAAATTAGACATGTCTTGAATTTTTTTATACATGTAGCCATGTGACTGTTTATCTACATGACTAATATTTCTAAGCTTCAAGGGTCTAACTATTTAAGGGATTATACCTTATCGAATCAAATAGTTATAACATAGCACAAGATTGTGTTTTGAGGGCATGTGATTTTGGGGTAGGAATGGCTCAGCATTCTTTTGAGAGAACTGTCACCTTCTGTTAAGCCGTTGTTGACTAGTTGAAAACTAGTTCTCCTTGTCCCTTCAGATTGTGGAGGGAACTTGCATGATTCAATATTTTAACATATGAATGTATTGCCTGTGCATACAAAAGTGAACAACGAGCAGAATCAAGCTTAGCTTCCTCTCTGATGAGCTGTTTTTTTTTTTTTGGTGTGTGCATAGGAATCTTTGCTGAATGTATGGTTGTATATGTTGAGATATTGAGAAAGGAGGGCTGTTTAGTTATGTTGTTCTCCACCTGAAGGTTAGAGGAATAGTGCCCAGATACAGCTTCACTACTTCAATGAAAACAAATATAGAACTTAAACATTTGGGATGATGCGATGTATCCCAATACTCTCAACACAGTGCTGTGTTCAGTACTCAGGAAAGCATGGAAAAGAAACTTGTAGCTACTGACCAGACTGGCATTGTTAATTCAGTTTCATCATTCACTTCTGTGCCAGTGTAATTCATATTGAAAGCAATGTCATTTATTCATACGCAGGACCAGTGCAAAAAATTACAGTTTGGTTTCAGTTTAGCTTATTTACTTGATATCACTCCATACTTTTCTATTAAAATACAGATTGCGCATGGACTAAAAATGTTTGATTTTGGAAATTTGTATTTGTAGATACACATACAATGAATTATCTTGGAGATGCAACCTCATAGTAAACGGGAAATTCATTCAGGCTTATAACTTATAGTTTGAAGGTAATTTTTACACAATATTTTAAATGCTCATTTTTACTCGAGTCTAATGCACCATCGAATCTAATGTGCACCTCAATTTTCAAAATGCCAAAACTCAAAAAGGTACTTACCATATTATGTAAATATAATATGCACCCTAATTTTGGGAAGGTAATTTTGTAAAAAATGTGAGCATTAAATTCATGCAAATACGGTAAGTTGGTGCATGAAATAATGTTTATGTATACTGAATAATCAGAAAGCAAAGATATTGCTATCTCAGCCACACAGGTGAACATTCTTTTGGATTCTGGAGTATTTTTGATTTTAGAATTCTGGATATGGGACACCCAATCAGTAATACATAAAGCGGTGTCATGTAAAGCACTGCAAAATATAGTACAGCGAAACAGTAGAATTATACAGTCATTAAAGGAATAACAAAAAGAGTCAGCAATATCAGCAATATCAAACCACAGCAATATTATAAAACAGATCATTACAAAAATAGAAATAAAAGGAAGACAACACTGTACCAACACTGTATGACGGGAAGAGAGAAAATCTTGTACATCCCCACTAGAAGATAATTCTCCACATTTGGAGCCACTGCTCAAAACGTGCCTTCCGTTGTCATGTAACTCATGGATAGGACAGAGGAAGGGATTTGAGGTTGAGTAGTATCTTTTGGTGTCACCACTGCATTTGTATTAGAGGTAGAATATTCATCTTTGTTTTGTGGTCAAAAGATTAGTTTCCAGATACTTGGGAAAGCCAGCCAGGAAGAATGGTGAGAATTTCCCACAACCGTTAACCCTTATTCAAACAGCTCAAAATGTTTCAGAAGGTCATTCTTTGCATAGTGCACATGGAGTTTATGTGTAAGAATGGTGGAAGTCATTTTGTGCATAATGCACACAAGTTTCCTGTGCAAGATTACAGTTTTCTGTGTATTTATATAGAAATAGGTTTTGCACAAAAATCAAGACTGTAAACTTTTTTCTGAAACCTTCATAATGAATACCATGAAATAATATGGCACACAATACAAAAGCGCTGAAGAGATGGAATTTGGATCTGTTCATTCATTTTCTTTACATGCTTTTCTTGCAACAGTCAAAAGGCATCGTTTTAAATATCAAGCTCTAAAGAGAGTTTACCAAGTGTCAAAAGAGGAAGCCACAACCTCTCAGGCTAAGATCTGCCTAGAAAGGCATTTTCCTATGTTTCAGTCAACTATGTTTCAACCAGATATTTAATGCAAAGAGTAGCTTAAGACCAGAATTTAGGAAGTGGGCAGCTTGGTTTGGGAACAGACATTTCTGGAGAAACTATTTGAAATCTCTGTGAGTTTTGTGATGAGCAGAATATGATAACTGCTCATACATATAGTTTAAAAACAATCCAAAGCATAAGATCTTGTTTTGCAACCTATTTGGTGTTTTGTCACTTATTTGCATGCCTCTTCTTTTTTCTACACTCAACACGTATATATTGCCAACGACACATTGTCAATGCACACTTTCCAACACTGAAAACAAGTATTTGGCAAAAAAAGATAATTCCATCCTCTATGAAGGGTTTGAAAAGCCCCAAATATATTTAAACAAAACTCTTCTATATATATAAAAATGTTCTAACTATTTCTAACTTAAAGTAAACAGCGAAACTAAACACCCAAAACCCACGAAACTTGACCACAAAAGACATGGTCATCCCTGCTGTGTTTAGACATCAAAAAAACAAGAAAAATAAAGTCCTAATTAGAGGGAGAGGAATAATTGTTTTTCCCCCATTGCTGCCAGTTAGAAGGCTAAGCTCCACCCACTTTGTCTCCTAGCAACCCACTCAGCCATTTAATGGCGCCCAGGGCTGCTTCAATCAGGCCTCTTCCACACTGCCTATAAAATACAGATTATCTGATTTGAACTGGATTATATGGCAGTGTAGACTCAAGGCCCTTCCACACAGCTATATTACCCATTTATAATCTTATATTATCTGCTTTGAACTGGATTATCTTGAGTCCGCACTGCCATATAATCCACTTCAGTGTGCATTTTATACAGCTGTGTAGAAGGAGCCTTATATAATCCAGTTCTAAGCAGATAATATAAGATTATAAATATACAGTAGAGTCTCACGTATCCAACATAAACACCCTGGCAGAATGTTGGATAAGCGAATATGTTGGATAATAAGAAGGGATTAAGGAAAAGTCTATTAAACATCAAATTATGTTATGATTTTACAAATTAAGCACCAAAACATCATGTTGTACAACCAATTTGACAGAAAAGGTAGTTCAATGCGCAGTAATGCTATGTAGTAATTACTGTATTTATGAATTTAGCATCAAAACATCACAATGTATTGAAAACATTGACTACAAAAACATTGACTACTCAAAGGCTGACTGCATTTGATAATCCAGAACATTGGATAAGTGAATGTTGGATAAGTGAGACTCTATTGTAATATGAAATAATTACTGTGATATAATAATACAGAACAATATAATCTCTAAAACCAGGACAGTAAATAAAGAGTAACACTCTGAAAGCAGGGAAATTGGGAATTCCAGAAAGGAAACAATCAGGGCCAGCTAACATTTCCCAACAAAGGATTCTCCCAGACAGGAAGCAGCCAGGCTTTGAAGCTGCAAGGACATTAAATGCTAATCAAGGTGGCTAATTGTAGCATTCATACCTGCCACACTGAAACTATTAATTGCTATTCAAACTGGTCAACCAAGGACTCCGCAAGGTAGAAAGCGGCCAGGCTTTTAAGCAGCAAGGCTATTCAGTGCTATTCAACCTGGCCAACCAAGATTTCCCCTAGATAGAAAACCCCCAAGCTTTGAAGCCACGAGGCTATTCCGTACCATTCAACCTGGACTAGCAAGGATGCCCTATGTAGAAAGCGGCCAGGCTTTTAAGCTGCAATACTATTCAGTGCAGTTCAAGCTGGCCAAACAAGGATTCCCCTACTAAGGAAGTAGCCAGGCTTCAAAGCGGCTCTTTGATTGAGGGTGCTACTCCAGCTACTCCAGAAAACAGCCAAGCTTTAAGGCTGCAAGGCTATTCACTGCTATTCCACCAGGCCAACAAATGATTCCCATAAGCCACAGCAACGCGTGGCCGGGCAAAGCTACTAGTCTATAAAATACTAGTTTGAAATCTGTTTAGAATTGGAACTGTGGTATCCTAACACAAGGGCTGACTCAACATTCTTTGCCTTTTTTATACCCTGCAAACATGCATGTTTACATGACCTGTATCAGTGATTCTCAATTAGGGTGAGGCTCAAGTTGTCAAGAAATATTGTTGGACTTCAGCTAATTATACTCTATGGTTAATGATTCTGAAAATTTAAATTTTATAAGATCTACTAGCACTCTCTAGTTGAAAACTGCTTCTCTGTATTATTCTTGACTGGTCTTAAGGGTAAAGTACATGGTATTAGATATAGTCATAGATTGAGATAATCTGAATTTCATTAGATATAGGTGGGCATGAATACTAGTGCAGATATTGTGGTACATGGATTTCAGGTCCCTACCAAACTTTATTTTTGTGGTCTTGCTTCATTAGTTGGCTGTTTTGAATTACCGTAATAAGTGATGTCTGCCTTAATGGCATTGTGACACTGTAAGAGTAGCAACAAACAGTTGGTTTGTAGAAGTAATGTACCATGTATAGTTGTGTATAGGTTGAAAAACATGACCAAAAAAAACCCATCCTTGAAAACCTGGCTCAATTTATACATAAGTCGTTGCTGGACCCAGCATGAAAGCAGTGACAAGAGGCACAGGAGAGACATTTTCACCCCATTACCTCTCCCTTGTTCAAACAAGCAGAAAGGCAGCCCTTCCTCAACTTTGTTTTTAGCCTGATTGGAGTTCAGCTGCAATGTGGGGGAGCCATTCCTGGTGGACCTGAACTGCAATGGCCATTTTTACCAAGGACTTTCTGCTTGAGCTTCTCTGCAGAGAACCTGTGCCAATCATTTTCAGTAGGACTTTATGCAGACTCTTTTGTTGTTCCTGGTAAACAAGTCAGGATTTAAAAAAAAAGTTTTGATCCATTTCTGTGAGGAAGAAACAGCTTAAACTGATGGGAAGCATAGTCAGGACTAACCAAGCCAATGTCTTCTTGAAATGTGGTTAGGCTGGTGGAAACTATTCAGGTTAATAGATCAGAATTCAATAATCAAGAGTTCAGGACCACAGGCAGTGATTTGCTTAATGGCCATGATCATTTTGTGAATGGTCAGTATTGATGATAAAATTATCAACCTCAGTACTTTTTCTAGGTATATTCACTCTGAGTTGTTTGCCAATATCCTACCCCATTATTATGCACTGCATAAATGCATAAGCCTTTTGCTATTGCATCTCATATATTTGAATTTTTCTGTATGAAACTCATCCTGTAACAAATTTGTTATTCTTAATTTGTTCATTGTAAAACTATCACTTGATTTAGGGAGCAGTCTTGTACATGAGAGCCAACCTCTTCCCCTCCCCTTCAGTATTGATTTTTTGGGGAATCTGAGTCCAAAAACATGTGAAGGGCCAAGACTTCCCTTTGGTAGTATGGGGATTATCTCAATAGACACTACAGTAACTTTGCTTCTTAGAGAAGCAAGTAATCCCATAGTCTACGCCAGTGATTCTCAAAGTGGGCACTACTGCCCCCCTCGTGGGCGCTGCAGAGATCCAGGGGGTTGGTGATGGCCACAGGTGCATTGGGGGGCAGGGCCAGGGGAGGGGCGGGACCTCTTCCCAAGTGACAGGGATGAGTCCCTGAGGCACCTGTTAGGACACAGGGGACAGAGTTGGAGGAGTGGACATGGCTTCTTCCCAAGAGCCCGAGACAGGGCTGAGAATCTATACCTCTCCTGAGGCACTTGTTGGGACACAGAGGGCTGAGCTATGGAAGGGGGTGGGGCCTCCTTCCAAGAACCCAAGACAGGGCTGAGCCTCTATACCTCTCCTGAGAGGCCTTTTAGGACTAAAGGGCGGGGCTAGGGGCAGGGGTGGGGCCTCTTCCCAAGAGTACGAGACAGGGCTGAGCCTCTATACCTCCCCTGAGGCACTTGTAGAACACAGCGGCAGGGTATAGAGGTTCAGCCCTGTCAGGCACTTGGGAAGAGGCCCCGCCCCCTCCTCTAGCCCCGCCCCCTGTGTCCTGGCAGGTGCTGCAGGACAGGAATAGAAGCTCAGCCCTGCCTCAGAGCTTGTAATTCTGCCCATTCCAGTCCTGGCCACCCATTTGTGGCCCCACCCACCTCCCCCTCCCAGCTCTGCATCTTGGACTAGGGGAGAGGCTCAACCCTGCCCTCTTGAGCAGGAGCCACGCCCACCCCTCTAAGCCACGCCCACCTTTCCAGGGGGCGCTGAGTAATATTCTCCTGGAAAGGGGGCAGTAGGCCAAATAAGTTTGGAAACCACTGGTCTACACAAAGGTATATCCCATGGCTGGGAAAATGGCTGAGTGAAGTTTCAGCAGCCCAAAAACCTTGGGACTTTACAGAGTCTGTGACTGTGATGGGAATGCTGTTTCTGAGCATGTTCAGAAATTTAAATTGTGGAGTTAGAAATCATTCTGCTCAGGTTAGGAAATCCCACTTGCTTCCAGTTAGGAGAAATGGAACTGGATGACTTTGTCTTCGGTCTCCTACAGGTGATTAAAGCAGATGTGGTCCTGGGCATAACTTCTTTAACAAAAGCTTTGGTAATAGAGTCACAAATAACACAGAGAGCATAAGGATAGATTTCTTGACCCTTAAAAAAAGCAGTTCAACGTTTTTAGCTAAAACTAGCAATGTTCATGCACATGTGAATGAAACAACAAGGTCTTGTATAAGTAAATAAAACTAATTTCATCCTTCTGGGTACCACTTCAAAACTTCTTTACAAAATGTATGCAGGGACAATTTTTCCTTTCCCCACCATCACATTTCTTATGATTTCTGTTTTGGTGGGCAAACTTGTGATCTATGCTGTCTCACTCTTTTTAAAACATACAATGAGGGAGTTGATAAGAGGACTTATCAGTTCACTCGCTTTTCATTTAATTCATGTGCAGTAAGGGATTCTAGAGGTGACAGTTGTACACTTTTCCTTTTGTAGGCAGGCACATAGTAGGATTGGCTAAAGTAAAATCCCATGTTTCTTTATTTATTTATTTACATCACTTTTACCCCGCCTTTCTCTCCGAGGAGACTCAAAGCGGCTTACAGTAAATAGGCAAAAATTCAATGCCTAAAAACAATGTAAAAACAACAATTCATATAAAACAATCTACAAAACAACAGTTCATATAAAACAGGTACCATTACAAAATAAAATCACATTATATAAAATTATATAAAATTTTAAGAATGTCCAAGATTTTACTTTAAGAATGTCCAAGATTTTACTTTACTTTAAGCTCTTCGTGTTATTTACTGTCAATAGCAAGTCAGCTGCAACCTGATACTGAAAATGTATTTTTCCAACCCCTTTAGCCATGTTTCCAATGCCAATGCTAGATTTCCATTGCTGTATATACTCGAGTATAAGCTGACCCGGATATAAGCCGATGCACCTAATTTTACCACAAAAAAACTGGGATAACTTACTGACTCGAGTATAAGCCAGGGGTGGGAAATGCAGCAGCTACTGGTAAATTTCAAAATAAAAATAGATACCAATAACATTTCATTAATTGAGGCATCAGTAAGTTAAATGTTTTTGAATAAAGAAAAACAAACTAGCTCTATAAATGGAAAAGTAGGGGCCACAAAAACAATATGGTATCAACAACAACAACAACAACAACAACAACAACAACAACAACAACAATAATAATAATAATTGCATTTGGATTCCACCCTGTCTCTCCATGGGGACTCAGGCCAGCTGCCAACATAGTAACAGGCAAACATTCAATGCTTAAATAAACAATGCAGATAATTATAGATACTTATTTCACGTATGTATTTTCCCCTGAAACGTTTGCAAATCCTCTTTATGAATATATTCATATTCATATTCATATCTATCTAGACATGTCTATATATATATATTTGTATGTTCATTTCCCCCCTGTAATATTTGCAAACCCTATATATAGGTAGGTATGAATATATTCATAGCTATCCAGACATCTCTCTTTATATAGATAATTATATCTATATAGGATTTGCAGAGACTTGCAAACATATGAGGGTAAATTCATATGTAAAAATAATGTATATGTATGGCTACAGATATACAGGTACATGGATCAATATGTATATAGGATTTGCAAAGACCTGCAACATATAAGGGGAAAATTCATATATAAAATTAATGTAGATAGATAGAGAGATATAAGTACATAAGGATTGCAAGGGGTTCATGCCTATATATCTGTAGGAGAGTTTAACAAATATTTCAGGGGAAAATGTTTTCATAAGATTAATGAATATATATTTTTCTTCTTCCTGACTTGCAAGGGCGTCTTTCCCCTTTCAAAACATTCCCTTGATTAAGAGTGAGGAAGGCTTTGCAAAAGAAAGCACACTGATAAGGGCGAGTAAGAGAGAATATACCATATATTGCAAGCAATAGCCTGCAGGCTCCGTTGCTGGCCTTGACCCCATTATAAGCTGAGGGAGGCTTTTTCAGCTTTAAAAAAGGGCTGAAAAACTCAGCTTATCTTTGAGTATTCACAGTAGTTCATTACTGGGCACTTTACTACTGTATGGGGTGTCATTCCCACCCCCAGGGCATTCTGGATGAGATAAATTATTCATTTCAGTTTGGTCTCAGGCCTGACTGTGGCACAGAAACAGTTTTAGTTGTCTTAGTGGATGACCTTTGCCAGGAACTACCCAGGAGGGATGCACTTCTATTGGTTCTGCTCAGTCTGTCAATTTGTTTATGTCATCAGCTGTAGGAGGGTACTTGGAGAATTTGCTCCTTCCTAAACTGGGAAATGGAATAAGTGATTCTGGGAGATTTATTTTAGACCCAACAGTCAAAGGTATGAAAGGTATGACACCACTGGAGAGGTTTATGGAGTTTTAAGGACGAGCAGACAACATGTGTCCTGAATTCGGGACATAGATTAACAGTACCCCGGACATAGGTAACCATATGAAACTTAGGTATGTGTATGTGATAGAGGTAGGTCTGACTCTGGCTTTAGGGTCAGGTACCTTTAAGACACCCCTTGGTGGCAGGGAAGTTTAGGCCCAAGTGGTTCCTTTCCTGTCATCCCTAGGATTCTAGCAGCTGTGCAGAGGCTAGGGCTTATTGATTAATAAATGAGTTGGTTGATAACTGGATCCGAAGCCCATGTTATTAGGCCAGACCTACTGGATTTACAACCGTAAGTAATAAAGTTGTGGCCTTTTTATTCAGTATTTTGTTGTATGTCCTTGATTTTTTGTATTGCAGAGGGAAATCCATCCCAAACATGCAACAACAAAGCCATAAGTATGCAAAAGATACCAAAGTTTGTTACCTTTTCCACCTCTACCCAAGAAAGCTGTTTCAAGTGTCTGTCATTCATAGTGATGAGGGAATAGGGATTCAGCCTGTATTATATAGATTGCATTGTTCTTAAAGACAGGCATTTTCATCTTATTCAGCCCTGAACTTGAAAATTCAGGTTTCTCTGGTGGCCAGGAGTGTATTTGCAAAGTTAAGGCTTGTTTACTAGCTGTGTTTCTTCATGCAGGCTTTTGAGCTATCTGTAGTGATACATACCCTAGTTACATCAATTTTGGATTGAAGCACTGCCTTTGAATAATGTTTGGAAACCTCAGCTGGTTCAAAAAGCTGCAACAAGACTATTAACCTAGGGGTTAGTTACAGGGAGTATTCTACTTCCATATTAAACAACTTCACCAGCTACCAGTCTGTTTTTGTGCAGAATTCAAAGTTTTGGTTATGACTTATATAGCATGGCTTATGTTATATGAAGGAACATAGAGTTCATCCAACAGAACGTGTTCAGTTTAAAGCAAATACAATAACCTCAGCTTTTCTCTCTCCTTCACTCCCTTTTTAACAGAGCATATGATTGGCCTGTGGAACTGCTTATGATAGAAGAGATTTTTTTGAATACAGCATTATCAGTATCCGTTGGTACTCATTATCAGTATCGTTATCTGTGATAATGACATAAACTGGCCTCTTACTTTTTCCTCAAAAGTAAATCCTATTGTTGTACATTTTAAATAAAGATTGGCATAAACATTTAGGACATTTACATGTAATGAAGCATTGTGTGCAATTTCTTTAATTATTTAATAATGAGTATGTGGGTTGATGCTTCCTGGTTATTTTTCTTTTAATGTGGTTCTTAATACATCTTTGTAGTGTGAGTCTTTGTTTCTAAGTTATCTCTGACATGCAGGCTTCTCATCTTGGCTTCTAGCAACACCGAACCCTCTATTTTGAAGTCATCTTCATGTAAAAGCCATCTAGTTATAACTCTCAAAAATAAGAGGCTTGTCTCTAGAGGACAACTCCACATTGCAGATGGAGTATAATCCTTAACATTGTGTTTTTTTCTTTCCCTTCTGCTTTCAAATAGCTGGGGACAGTGAGTCAAGGAGTGAGAACTCCCTTTGTTTCATGTAGTGTGCATTACAGGGAAAGAATGTAACAGAGCAGAAAATGAAGAAAGACATAAAAGAATCTCAGCTCAAGGAGGTCAGATCCATCACAGACTTAGCATTGCCTTCAAAGATGCCTGGGACAGGTGGCAGTTCAAGACAATCAAGGGAGAAGCATTTGCTAAAGCTGAGATAAGGGATTCTCACAGAATCCTGCTATCTGGTCCCAGTTTGCTTTGATGTAACTCTGCTAGAAAAGACTTCTGGGAACAAGCTATTGCTACCATCTCAATGATAGGCTGCTGTTCTTGTTCCAGTGGTCCTTGTGGATTAATCGCCTTTTAAGTTTTACATGGGAATGGCTTTGTTGGAAGGACTAGCCAGGCGACCTTGATAGCACCTATGTAAAATATTGTTACTTTTCATCATTTTTCTTTTTACCATCTCCATGTTATTGGTATTTGGCTTTCTTCATTGGTTTTCACTATGGTGGTGATGTGGAGCTTTTTGACTCATGGATAGCTTGAACAGTCATTGGATAATTAGCAGTAAATTGGCAAACTGTATAACTGAAGCCATGCACTACATATACATGTGCATAAGCTGACCTCATGCATAAGTTGGAGCCAAAATTATGGATTTGCTATGGCTGATTTGCTTAGTTGAAGGTAAACATTAGTGGCATGTAACAAACAAATCTTTTCCTTTCCTTTTAAACTGCATAGAGGGAACATGCTTAGGAAGAGAGATTTTGAGAGAGTGAAAGAGAGGATCTGTTTATTTAAGGGGTTACAATGAATGTGTGTGCAAATTGTACTGCTGACCTTGAAAATGTCTATATCTATTCAGATAGGGAAAGGATTATAAGACAGAATGAAAATGTGGCCTAAAAAAGGAAAGGAAGACGAGAAAGGAAAGCAACCTACTTCTGTTAGGGGCAAAATGTGAAGTTAGTGACAAGAAACAGAAGCAAGGAGTCCCCTTGGCATGGTAGGCCATGGAAGATTCACTCCCAGCAGCCAGCATTTTTAATAGGGGCTTTTTCTCTAAGCTTTGTGCTCTCCCCCATTTTGGCCACTTTAGGTGAAGGGGACAGGTGATTGCTGTTTTTCATAGGAACTTATTATATAAGCCTTACAAGGCCTCAGTCTTTCTGTAGGACTCGCAAAGCTTGCAGAATGACTACAAACTCTTGCACGACTTATAAATCAACCCTTATGAAAAATGATTGCTTAATTTTGTGGGTAGGTCAACCCAGTCCACTCTCAGTTTCTCAGTATCATTTCTGGGCAATTTAAGAAAACAAAGCCTGTAATATTTGCCTGTAATATTCACTATGTTTTGTAAAAATGTTATATATGCATGTATGTGTTAACCTCATGTATATGGCATATTTTAGGGCCAAAATTATTGGTTTTGATATAAGCCATTGATAAGTGAAGGATCATTCAGTGGACAGGGGAAAGCTTCAGTGCCGTTTCAAGAGGTCAGCTGCCCTGGTCACCTCCATTTTACGTCCCAGGCATTAAAAAAGGTTGGAGGTGAACCTTTTATAAAACGTTCACTTCCATGAGTTTTTAAACATGAGCCTACAATGTGATGCGGTGGCAAAAAAGGCAATGGGATTTTGACCGGCATAAATAGGAGTATAGTGTCTAGATCCAGGGAAGTCATGCTACCCCTCTATTCTGCCTTGGTCAGACCACACCTGGAATACTGTGTCCAATTTTGGGCACTGCAACTGAAGGGAGATGTTGACAAGCTGGAATGTGTCCAGGGGAGGGCAACTAAAATGATCAAGAGTCTGGAGAACAATCCCTATGAGGAGCAGCTTAAAGAGCTGGGCATGTTTAGCCTGCAGAAGAGAAGGCTGAGAGGAGACATGATAGCCATGTATAAAATGTGAGGGGAAGTCGTAGGGAAGGGGGAGGAAGCTTGTTTTGTGCTGCCCTGGAGATTAGGACGCGGAACAATGGCTTCAAACTTCAGGAAAGGAGATTCCACCTGAACATTAGGAAGAACTTCCTCACCATGAGAGCTGTTCGGCAGTGGAACTCTCTGCCTCAGAGTGTGGTTGAGGCTCTTTTTTTGGAGGCTTTTAAGCAGAGGCTGGATGGCCATCTGTTGGGGTGCTTTGAATGTCATCTTCCTGCTTCTTGGGAGGGGGTTGGACTGGATGGCCCATGAGGTCTCTTCCAACTCTGATTCCATGATGCCACAGCAGAGAGAATGGTTTTGGATTCTCCCTGGATAGAATAAGCTCCTGCTTTTCACCACTTTAAAGATTGGTATTGCTTCTGTTTTGATAAGAGTTAAGATACATTACTGACACTGTCCTATGGATAAATTTATCCAGGTTTTTGGGTTGATTTTTTGATTAAATGTTTTAGGCTTATACATGAGTATACAGTGTTCCCTCACTACTTTGCGGATTCACTGTTTTGCAGTTTTTCAATAAACTCTAAAAGACTATTATAAATCATAAAACATTATAGTTTACAGCCTAAAGAAGGGAGGAAGGAGAAGCCAAAGGGAGAGAAAATGAGCCCAAGTGGCAACGGGAGAAGGAAGTGATTTATCAACACACAATTGGTTGATAAATACTTAAAATAGTGTATAACTACTAAAATAATGTATAAATATTAAAATAAATATAGTGTCCCTACTTCGCGGATTTTCACTTATTGCGCGTGGTCCTGGAACGTAACCCCCGTGATAAGTGAGGAAACACTGTATATGATAAGTATATTATGACTTATTTGAATACAGGTTGTGAATATCCCTTATCTAGAAATACAAAATGCTCCAAAATTATCTGCATGGGTACCTGAGATAGTGAAACTTTTGCTTTCTGATGGTGTAATGCACACAAATTTTGTTTCAGGCAGAAAATTATTTAAAATAATGTGTATAAAAGTACCTTCAGGCTATGTATATAAAGTAAAACATACATGAATTTTGTGTTTCGACTTGGGTCTCATTGTGATATTTCTCTCTGTGTGTATGTATATATTAATGTAAAATAAATCCAAAACACTTTAGGTCCCAAGCATTTTTGTTAAGGGATACCCAACTTGTATTAAGTCAGGAATAAAAGCACACTGTCAATCCAAACCACCTGTTTTGTTGCATTCTTTTGAAAACCCGAAACAATATACATATGCTGGTGTGCATTTGTATCCACATTACAGGATGGAGGGTGATCATCCATCCATATATGGGTAGTGCAGCTGGGAATTACGTCAGATATTTTGTTTGCAGGTGTGTTTCCCATTGAAAATGGACATCTTCATTAAGGCTGTTTGTGTCCTGGACCAGCAGCTGCTTATAGCCTCTCCCACTGTCTCCAACTGCCATTCTTCTGGTCACTGAGTGGGAGGCAGTCAGCCAGACACAGCTCCATTGTGTCTTGTTCTAGCTTGCAGTTGGTGAGATCTTCCCACTGTCTTCAACTGCGAAAGCCTTTCCTGTGGCCCAACTGAGAAGTATCAGACATTTTAAAAATCAACAACAAAACACTTAAATGTCAATAGGTTTATTTCTACCATTTTCCTAAAACCTCATGAATGATGGAAAATGTCATGGATTAGGAAATTCAGATTTACCAAAGTCATGGTCCACAGGAGTATATGAATAATTTATTTTGCAGTCATCATGAGAAGACAAAAACAGAGGGAATAGAATCAAGCGGACGAAACTCATGGAGAAATGGTGGAGAGATTGGAAAAGATCAGGTCTTAAGGATTATTTAAAAAGCAGATGAAAGGCTCTCCCCTCATCCCAAATGCCGTTGTTCTGGCCTCAGAAGGAGAAATAATAATAATAATTGTTATTATGTTTATTTATACCCTGCTTTATCTCTCCCAGAGGAGATTCAAAGCCACTTACAATTAAAAGCATGACCACATAATTTAAAATATACAAATATGCAAACATTAAAACAGAATTAAACATTAAAACAAATCCAAATATTATGAAACTACTGGACTTAACTATTGGCAGAAAACTACTGGATTTAATCTCCTTTATTTATGCCATTCAGGTTTCCTTTTCTGTCGCATCTTATTTAGACTGTAAGCCTGAGGGCAATGTAATGATTTGTAAGCTTTTGTGGCTATAAACAAACAAACAAATATGTGTTTAATTTACTTTTCCCGCAAAATAAACCTATAAATCAGTTGAATAATAATAATAATAATAATAATAATAATAATAATAATAATAATAATGTTTTTTATACCCCCACTTTATCTTTCCCAAAAGAAACTCAATGCAGTTTACAATTAAAATAGTTGAGACATTTATAAAGTAACAGCCGTAAACCATGTATATATACAGATTTCATGGAACGATTTCATAGACCAAAAGGCTTTACCAAAATGTCAAATTTTATCTTTTTTTATCGTGTCAGCAGTGACTTGAGAACATACTGCAAGTTGCTTCTGATGTGAGAGAGTTGGCCATCTACAGAGATGTTGTCTGGAGGACGACCGGATGTGTTACCATCTTCGTGGAAGACTTCTCTCATATCCCCGCAAGCTAGAGCTGACAGACTGGAGCTCACCCTGTCTTGCGGATTTGAACCGGCAACCAAATCCAGTTGTGCCTCCAGAAGGAGGCCATTCTACAAGTGTGGTGATGCAATGGAGGAGAGTATTTCCTACATCCTCACACAGTTGATATGGATCCCCTTCACTGAACCAGAACAGCTCTAAGTTATTCCTTATTATGTCTGGATGCCTATACTAGGTTCTGCTGTATTTGGGGTTGTCGTGCCAATATTTAGAGGAGCTGGTGATACTACTTTATTTATTTTGATTTCTTTGCAATAAAAGGTTTGAGTTGACGCTTCCACACAGGCTAGAATACCCACCCCTGATTATTCGTGATACGCAGGGGTGTTCCCCTCTCTCCACATCCTCTGTTTACCTTTTATAACAAAAGAAAAGTCTTGGTAGGAGCCACGAGGCTTGGCTTACCTTCCTAGGGTTTGAAAATGAAACTAAAGAACTTTGGAAAGCGGATGGTGGGAAACCTTTTGGATTGCACGGAGCAGCACCAACTGTTCAATGCTCGATGGATATCGTGTTATGACCAGTACAGGATTGTGCATTTGCCTTTATCGATGTTATCATTATCTTCAGATCCTCATGGGAAGCACACCTGATCCTTTTGCAAAGGGTTCTTAAGGCACTTAGGCTGATCTCACTGCTAATCTTAAGAAATGTAAAGTGGCACAATCCAAGTTAATTTAGTAGGGTTATAACATAGGCCGGGGGTGGGGGGGTAGGGGAGGATTAGACCAGTGCCAGAAAAGGTTTATCAGGTGGTCCGGTGGCCTAGGGAGAGGTCCAGTAATTTTGGGGGTCGACAGGATATTACAGGAAATTTGTACCACTTTTCCCTAGTTTAGCTTTCCCTTTAACTGATTTGGTTAAGAAGAAATGTCAAAAGACAATCAGATGGCGGCTGGGGGGTGGGGTGGGTGGGAAGGGAGAGGAGCAAGCATTTCAGGGTTTAAAAGAAAGGCTGAGTCAGGCTTCAGTATTAACCACACAAACTTTTGTAAGTACACTGACAAGCCTGCATGCTTTGTTTATAGATTCTAATGACCTCATCAGATTGCCTGCGTCTGGTTTGTACAGGGGCATGGGGAATCTGGTGCTCCACACCTCGCATTGCCCAGATACAATTGAGGACGATCACATGGGGTGAAGTGTGAGCATGCCATTTCCTTCCATAGATTGTATGGTAACATTGGAGTCTCAGCATGCACTGGCTCTGCACTCCTTCACCGACGGAGCTGGGACAGCGTCATGTGGTACAGCAAAGGGCATGCTGTCAACATGGAAGCCAGGACTTTTAGTGCTCTTCTTTCAGGGGAAGAGGAGCACTCTGTAACAGACACACAATAAGATGCTTTGTTTAAAGGCATGTTGTTGCATGCGTTCAAGTCATTTTTTATTTATAGTAACCTAAGGCAAACTTATTATAGGTTTGTTCACATATAGGTTGACTTTGCCTTCTAAGGTAATAATAATAATAAACTTTATTTATACCCTGGCCCATCTCCTTGAAGGGACTCGGGGCAGCTGATACTGGGAAGTTAAACCCCTTGCTACATAAATGAGTCCCAGTATTTGCTGTGAGTCCCCACTTTGGGAGAAAGATGGGGTATAAATACACATAATAAGTCTTCTTTATTGATAATTGTTTTTAACATAACTTGACTGTATTCATTTTGTCGTGTCTGCCTAATAAATTCCATGACAGCAACTGCAGTTTGTGCTAAACCTCGATACAGTACTTTGTAACTGTTGTCGTAATAAGTACCAGACACTAGTAACTAGCCCGATTTCTTTTCATTCTTCTTTCGCTATTAAGAAGTAAAGAATGAAGGCAAATGAGATTTCTATGTTCTACCTTATTTTAAGACCCTGAGAGATGGATAATAGGCAGTACCTTGCTGATGAATTTTAATAAACACTAGTTTACAGCATTTGACAACAGCGGACAAATGTGTGCAATTACTTGGAAAAACGTCTCTAGTATTTGTTTGGACATAAATCTCTCCTTAAATCTTCCCAGCTGGGAGTTAGGCTAGTCTTTCCTTACAGCAGAATCTGAGCTTTGTTTCATGTTCAGCTCCTCTTAGTCTGGAATAATTCTGAAACATATTAGATAGATTGCTACTTCCAAAAGGCCTAATGAAATAGCCTTCATTCCTAGCCTCTGGGAAATAAGCTCACAATCAGGCAGATTTCTCGATTAAAGTAAAAAAACCTGTGTGAAAATTGCTTCATAACAATTTGCAGAGTTGATCTTAGCAGTTTCTTGCAGAGTGAAAAGAGATATAGAAAATGTCTTCAATTGTATGGGGGTGTTTTTATACTTTCCAAATTAGCATTTATACACACACACACATAGTAACCAAGGCTGGAAAATCTCACTTATGAAAATCAGTGAACTGTTAAAATCTAAACCATATTTTAAATATATGCATGCTAATATAGGTGGTTATGTCAGTCTAGCTGAGAAACACTGGGTAACTTTAAGCTGTCAATTTGTATTTGGTAATTTTCTTTTTATGTGCGACAAAGGAATGGAAGTGATTGCATGTAATGTTGTGACTACAGGTGTTTTGTAGTTAAATTATTCAATAAATCAAAATCAAGCATGTTGCTGTAGGTATTCTTTCAAATAGGATATTTAAAGGATTCTCAGTAGCTTTCCTTTGATTGAACAGGACACTCATGCCAGGTGGAAAACATGCTGTATTTTGATTAATGGCTGTGTTTGGAGTCAAAGTCTAGGGACGCAGTAAAGAGCAGCTCATATTTTACTTGATTTAAAAACAAAATAAAACATGAAAGCTCATATTGCATAAAGGAAACAATTCTTAGATACCAACTGCCTCTCTGAAACTCTAGCTTTGTAATGACATACAATCTCCTCTGTGCATTAAAGAGTGTGTGCAGTTTGTGCTTGTTAGTTTGGAACTGATTACCTATTTAGTTAGTTAGGTAGTTCTCAGACCCAAACTGGCCTAACCACACAGGGAAATATTACTGTGTTTTTCCCATAATGGTTGGGAATTTAAAGATTCAACATTCTTGGATGTGTAGTGAAATTGTATACTATATGCAGGTTCTTCATTTTCACCAGAAAGACTGTTCAGTCCTAATACTTTTTGAAAACTAGAGGAAATACATGGGAACAACCGACAAGAGGCTTTCTGGGTTCTTTGTTTTAAAGCTACTGTTTTTCATAATTTCTTCTGAGGGCATTGTGTCTCAGCACACCAGAATGATGACAGGAATTGCAGGTCTCCCAGAGAGAACATCTAAGCTTTCTGTTTCCTCTTAAAATTGAAACTGAGACCCAGAACTAAATGTTTGGAAGATGTAAAACCTGCTGCTGAAAACATACTTTCCTCCTGTTTCCCCTTTGTTGCTTGTTATATGAAATGAATGGTATGGCATGTTGGCATTTTTTTTCATTCCCTTTTTACCACTGGCTGCAGTTTGCAGAGAGGGAAACCTAAAGGGGTTTGATGCCACATCATAGGGTTTTGATTACTTAATGTCACAAAAAAATACCATGCTGTCTGTGGCAGTCTCATGTCTCCTTTGTCCTGCCTGAGAATGTTTATGAAAATGTCAAAATATCTAGAACACAAATCCCATGAATCTTTATTTGTTTTGGTTCATAACTTAATTTATCACAAAGTTTATATATTTATGTATTGTTTATTACAAAGTTTTATGGAGGCATTTTGCAAGTGAAATGAAACAAAACAACATGGAAATAAAATTTAGAACAGATTAAAACCACCAACAGAAAACAACTTTATTTCTACAGAGAAATAAAAAGCAAGAAAGTGTCTTATCAGAATCCCTTCCTGAGACAGAAGGCAAATTTGAATCTAGTTTGCTACTGTTATTATTATGTGCTGCAGATAAATTAAAAAACAAAAGAGGCACTGTCCGTAGACCTACTTACTTTACATAGTCGATCCCTTGTTATCTGAGTATGATGGTCTTCCAAGTGTGGTGTCATGGCGGTGGGTACGTAGGTTACTGTGGAGTCCTATTCTTGACCCACATGTTCTTCCACAGTGAGGACATCAGATTCCAGATGGAAGGCGGTCCTGGTCAGGGTTGGCATGACGCGCCTTCCTCTTGACACATTTCTCCCTTTTGCCCTCCATTCGTGCCTCTTCAAATTCCACTGCGCTGCTAGTCACAGATGACCTCCAGTTAGAGTGCTCAAGGGCAAGAACTTCCCAGTTCTCAGTGTCTATGCCACAGTTTTTAAGGTTAGCTTTAAGTCCATCTTTAAATCTCTTTACCTGTCCATCAACATTCCGTTTTCCATTCTTGAGTTGGGAGTAGAGTAACTGTGATTGGGCATTCGGACAACGTGGCCAGTCCAGAGGGGTTGATGGTGTAGGAGCATCGCTTCAATGCTGGTGGTCTTTGCTTCTTCCATCATGCTAACATTTGTCCACCTATCTTCCCAAGAGATTTGCAGGATTTTTCGGAAGAAACGGTGATGGAATCATTCCAGGAGTTTAGTGTGACGTCTGTAGACTGTCCACATTTCGCAGGCATATAACAGGGTTGGGAGGACAATAGCTTTATAAACAAGCACCTTGGTGTCCCTACGGATGTCCCGGTCCTCAAACACTCTCTGTGTAATTTGGAAGAATGCTGCACTCGCAGAGCTCAGGCGGTGTTGTATTCAGTGTCAGTGTTGACTTTTGTGGAGAAGTTGCTGCCAAGGTAGCAGAAATGGTCAACATTTTCTAATGTTACACAGCTTAATATTTTTGGCATTGCAGAGGTATTGGCTGGTGCCTGCTGGAAGAGCACTTTGGTTTTCTTGATGTTCAATGAGAGTCTGAGCTTCTCATATGCTTCTGCAAACGTGTTTAGAGTGGCTTGTAGATGTTCTTCTTAATGCCCACAGAGAAAATGATCATCAGCATATTGGAGTTCTCTAACAGATGTTTTTGGGACCTTTGTTTTGGCTTTCAATCTGCTGTGGTTAAATAGCTTGCCATCTGTCTGATATATGATTTTCACTCTGGTGTGAAGCTTCCCATCAACAAGATGAAGTATCATGGTGCTGAAGATGGAAAATAAGGTTGGGGCAATAACACATCCCTGTTTGACACCTGATTCCACCTTAAATGGGTCACTTTAGGAGCCATTGCTGTCCAAGACTGTTGCTATCATGTTATCATGGAGGAACCGCAGGATGTTCACAAATTTTTCAGGGCACCTGATTTTTTGGAGGATGCTCTAGAGAGCACTGATTCACTGTGTCGAATGACTTTGCAAGGTCAATTGATGCCATGTACAGAGGTTGATTTTGTTCCCTGCATTTTTCTTGGAGATGTTGTGCAGTGAAGATCATGTCCACTGTTCCTCTGGAGGGGCGGAAGCCATTCTGGGATTCTGGAAGGGTGTCTTCTGAGACAAGTAGAAGGCAGTTTGCAAGGATTCTTGTGAGGTTTTCCCAGTGCAGGTCAGCAGGGAGATACCTTGATAGTTTCTGCAGTCTGTTCTTTCCCCTTTTTTGAAAAGGGTGATTATAGTGGCATCCTTGAAATCTGCTGGGATTTTCTCAGTCACCCACACTTTTTCAATGAGCTGGTGGAGTTCTTCTGTCAGTTCAGGTCCACCCTCTTTAACGATTTCAGCAGGGATTCCATCAGATCCATTGGCTTTTTTTTTTGTTACCTAATGGCATTGCTGACTTTTTCCAGACTAGGCAGCACTGCAAACTCATCCCTGGTTTGTTGTTGTGGGGTTTGTGAGCTAACTTTTTCAGCCACATTGGAGCTGCGATTCAGGAGGTTGTGATAGTGCTCTTTCCAACGTAGTGCAATTGATTTTTTGTCCTTCGGAAGTTTGGTTCAATCTGATGAGCGTAGAGGGTGTATGCCATGATTTCTTGGTCCATAGATGACCTTTGTGGCTTTAAAAAATCCCTGAGCATCATGTATATCTGCCAAGTGTTGGATTTCTTCAGCCTTTTTGTCCACCAGATGTTCTTGAACTCTTTGGTCCTTCTTTGGACCTATAATGATAATAGTAATAATAATAATAATAATAATAATAATAATAATAATAATAATAATAATAATACTTTATTTATATACTGCCCTATCCCCCGGATGGGACTCAGGGAGGTTTACAGTCATAAAAGCAACACAAACATTACATAACAACATAATACACATTATTAAACAAAGTAAAATAATACAATTATAACAATAAATCACACTTACATGACCAGATCAAGGGAACGGGAACCATAAACCCAATATATTAAAATGTATCATTTTAGGCTAGGGAAATCTTGTGCAATATATTCAGGCTCAGAAATCGGCGGTAGTCCAATGTAATTACTCAAAAACCTGCCGACACCACCAGGTCTTCAGTTCCTTACGGAAATTGGATAATGTAGGGGATTGCCTGATCTCTTTTGGCAGTGCTGGGGGGGCCCTGCCGAGAAGGCTCATTCCCTCGTCCCCACTAGCCGCACTTGAGACGGTGGTGGCAGCACGAGAAGAGCCTCCCCGGAAGATCTCAAGGTCTGCACTGGCTCATAGGAGGAGATGCGATCACGGAGATAGGTAGGGCCCGAGCCGTATAGGGCTTTATAGGTCAAAACCTACACCTTGAATTGGGCCCTCAGCTTTTGCACTAGCATAGATCTTTTTCTTAGCAGTGCAGTTGTTATCTCTCTGCCATGTTTGAAAGGCTTTCCTTTTCTTATCAATTAACTGTGCTGCTGGACCTCTTTGTCATTTTCGTCAAACCAGTCTTGATGTTTCTTAGTTCGGTATCCAAAGCCTTCTTCGCAGGCTGTGATGATGGAGGTCTTCAGTTTGTTCCAATGTTCCTCAATATTATATGGTGTTTTATGGGTAGATGATCCTTTAGTGTTGTCTGGAGAAGGGCTCTTTGGAGGGCTCTTGAAGGACTTGGGTGTTGAAGGGCTTGTTTTTCTCCCTTGTAGTCTGTGATTGGGGGTAGTCTTGATAGCCATCGTGGATTGGATTAACCTGTCGTGTGTTCAGCAGTCTTTAGCACCTGTCATGGTTCTTGTGAGAAGCATGTTGCGGCAGTCTCTGGCAAGTGTAATTACATAGTCTAGGAGGTTCCAATGCTTTGACGGGGGGTGCTTCCATGATGTCTTGAGCTTGTTTTTCTGTGGAAGAGTGTGTTGGTGATGACAGGTTGTGTTCCACACATTTTGTGAGAAGCAGGATGCCATTCAAGTTGCTGTTTCCAACCTCATCTTTCCCTGTGGTCTCTGGCCATAGGTTGAAGTCTCGCCCGACTTTTGCATTAAAATCCCCCAGGAGGATGATTTTGTCCTCATTAGTATCTCCGATAGGATGGTGTCCAGCTGAAAGTAAAAAAAATTCCTTGATGTCTTTATCAGCATCTAGTGTTGTTGCATAGGCACTTATGATGGTTGCCTGTTGGTTTTTGGTAAGGTTAATTTGGAGGGTTGAGAGTTGTTTGTTAATGCCGATGGGTGCTTCAGACAGGTGATAGCAAAGCCAACTCTGTGTATTCTTAGTTCTTCTTCAGGCAGTCCCTTTCAGAAGAAGGTGTAACCTCCTTTTTCTTTCTTTAGCTGTCCCTCTCCTGCTCTCCGGGGCTCCTGAAGTGCTGCTATGTCGATGTTAAAATGTCCCAGCTCCTTGCAATAATAGCAGTCCTGCGTTTGGGGCATTCATTGTCTGGGTTGTCCAACAGTGTTAATACGTTCCATGTTCCAAAGTTCATTTTTCGTTTTTGGCTGTAGGGTGATGACGTGACAGCCCAGTCAGGGATAAGAGAGGCAGACTATATTTAGGGCACCTTTTCTAGCACTTTCCCTGTGTGGGGTGGGCAGAATGCATCCTAAAAAAGGACGACTGAGTTATGGCTATAGCTGCCGAACTACCCAACTGCCTCGGACCTTGAGGTAGAGCGACTGAGTCCATATCCACCACCCACGTGCCAGTCTGTGACTAGGGCTTCCAGATTTCACAGTCCTGCCCCTGTCGCCACTCACTGATCACCATTGGACTTTTTGTTTTTGTTTTTCTTGGAAGACGCCTGTGTGTTAGTTTTTTAAATATGTAGCAGTCAGTGCACAGTTGATGAACACACAGTCTTCACAGAGTGAGATGCACAACCAGTGGCATGGTTAACATGACAACAGTGGCTTCTCAGTCTGTTGCAGCCTTCTTCCACCTTCAAAGCCATTGTAACATGTGCCATGCTTTCTTCTGCCTGCTCCATCTTTGAGGTCTTTGGGTCTTCAGATTGTTCTTTGTCAGAATCCTCCCCTATGGCCCCTCCTGGGAGTATATGACTCCATTGGTTGCGCCCGCAGGTTTGTTGGAACATGCAACCCCCATCACCATGACAAGGTGACAGTCCATTGAGGGGGCCATAGATCTATAATTTAGAGATAAAACATTATCTCTCAATCATATAAATAATATGAATAAAAGTGAAAAAGGGGGGGGGGGTCAGTCAGGTTAAAACACATACGTTAGTGAAACACTTCAATGTGAAAAGGAAGAAAGACAGTTGGAAGTTATGCAAAAAAACTACTGCTATTCTAAAGGGATAAGGAAGAGGACAATCTTAGGGTGTTTTATATGTGAAAAGCTAAGAGCCAAAGGAGGAGCTGATTATAAGAGAAAACAAGGTTAAATAGAGAAGGGCTAGACTCTTGAGACATTTGAAATAAGTCCAAGAAATTTAAAGTTAAAACAGGAAAAGAGAACAATGCAGAGTAGTAATATGATTAGATTGACAAGCAGAAAATATTAAACATTATATATACAGAAGTTCTTGGTTAAGAAGAGGTACAATTGCTCACCCTCAGGCATTAACTCACTAGGTGGCTCTTATCATTGTGCCTCTGTTGTTCAGTCTTCTATAAATCCTATTAATTTAATAACTTATTTTTAAAAGACACATGCAGCTTTCCAATAGATTTCAAAGTGATTTCATGCTGAATTTACCTCCAACAACGAAGTATGGGAATAATGATAATTACTTGCTTTTAACATTGTTATATATAAATTATAGGTATTGCTATTTTCACTCGCAATATGTCCATAATTATGTGTCTGTGCACACAAGTGTAAGTTAACAAATCTAGGGCTTTAGTATCTGCAACTTGCAGTTTCAAGGGGCAATTTCTGCTCCACCAAAATACATTAGACAACTTAGTGGAGAAAATCAAGGCCACAACATTATGGATTAAAGCTGCAAAAAAGGTTGGTGTAATCATGGGACCGTATCTAGATATTGAACAATCTACATGTTGGTTGATAAGTCTGTGCTTGGAAGCTACTGGATGACCCCAGTGATGACAGCTGCATTCCACCTGGTTGGATGCTACTTCACGGTTTCCCCTGTCACTGGGTATGTGTTGAGGGCATTGCCTTCCCAACAAGATGTCTTTCTGCTATCCACAGTTCCACAATCCTTTGGATCTGACCAGTTTCTTATACAGTAGAGTTCCAGTTATCTGACTTAAATGGGCGGGCCGAATGTCGGATAACTGGATCTGTTGGATAATAGGGAGGCCTGGTTTAGGGAGGCCCAGTGCGTGTTGCTGCCTAGCAACAAGCTCCGCGTTTCTCAAAGGGACAGGCCCTTGCTGGAGGGTGGAAACTCTTTCCTCCAGCAAGGGCCTGGCCGAGGGAAACCCGGGACAGGACACTTACCTTCCATGGCTGCTGCTGCGTCTGCCTCCCCCTCTGCCGCCTCCTCCTTCACCCGAGGAAGAGGGAGATAAAAATCCTTCTCTCTCTCTCTCGAGCTCCCTCCGGCTCAGCAGTGCTCCCTTCCTCAGGCTGCCCCAGGAGGAGGTGCGGAGGAGGGGGAGGCAGATGCAGTGGTAGAGGCAGCCATGAGCGCTGCCGCTGGGGGGGGGGGAGAATGGGACTTGCCACCAAGCCCCTGGCTGTGCCCCGAATAATACGGACTGTCGGATAAGTGGAAGACAGATAACCGGAACTCTATATATAATATTCCTGAATCCAAATCCCTTGCCAAATTACCACAAATGCAGGAGGGAATGCCCTGCTCTCAGCCATCTTTGCCCAACCTACCACAACAGCTGCAACCAATTGCCCAATTCATAATGCACCACATATTACTGAGGCCCTTCTATACTGCCATATAATCCAGATTATCAAATCAGATAATCCACATTATCTGCTTTGAATGGGATTATATGAATCCACACTGCCATATAATCCAGTTCAGTGCAGATAATCTGAATTTTATATGGCAATGTAGAAAGGGTCTGAGCGCCTAGCCTCTGGTCCAAAAGGTGTGCATCATCATCCTGGTACAAGACCCCAAGACTGAAAGATATGTCATAGTGACAAATTCATCTGCCAACTCATTCATCAATTGCCTTCACCAGCTTGAAATGCATAATATCCATTTTTTCAGAGTGGCTCATAACCCTTCAGTAATGCTTTTCCAGTAGGTCTGATGAAATAAACATCGTGCCAGGATATTGTATCTCCAGATACACCATGTTCTTACTAGCTTTGCTCAGGAAGTCCAGTATTGTGTGATAAATGCATTTGGAGGCTCTATTCACTTGGCTCCTTCCAAAAACATCAACTGTTATGTATTCTCACAATACATTCAATCTGAATGTGGTCTGAACCTGAAGATACTGACAATACTGCCTCTCTTCAATCCAGTGCTTTCATATGCAGTCGAGTGAAGAGTCATAGCTGGTTCGGGGCAAGATGTTGTTAGTACAGTGCAGCAAGTCATGTGAAAAGGGAAGCCTGGCATCTATTCCATGCTAGCTAGACTGTTTACAGCTGTAAAGCTCTCTTTCTCCACTAGCTACACTGTATGCAGTTCGTCAGGCATCAGTACATTCTGATGACTAGTCAAGACTGCAACGATTGCACCAGAAAAGGAAAAATACTGACTTGGGGGTCAAAATAAGGGGTGCAACTATTAAGTAGTTCAGCACTGGCCACTCGAGGGTGGTGACAATTAAATGGTGAAATACAGGTATGTAAAGCCATGGTACTAGCATGGTACTACAGTGTATATTGTCTGACTTGTTTATGCACCCAAACCTTCCCAGAATCTCCTCCTAACGTATCATTAGTCACTTGAATTGCTCAGTTGGACTTATTGTCCCTAGAGTTAATCACTAGTTCTTTATCTATTGTTCTAATTATGCTATATCCTGCCATGAGCCACTGGGAGAGGCGGGTAATACAATTATTATTATTATTATTATTATTATTATTATTATTATTATTATTATTATTATTAAAGTAGAGTCTTGCTTATCCAACCTTTGCTTATCCAACATTCTGTATTATCCAACACAGTCTGCCTTTTAATAGTATTTTTGTAGTCAGTGATGTCAATACATTGCAATATTTTAGTGCTAAATTCATAAATACAGTAATTACTACATAACATTACTGTATATTGAATGGCTTTTTCTGTTGATTTGTTGTAAAACATGATGTTTTGTGCTTAATTTGTAAAATGATAACATAATTTGATGTTTAATAGGCTTTTCCTTAATCCCTCCTTATTATCCAACATTTTTGCTTATCCAATGTTCTGCTGGCCCGTTTATGTTGGATAAGTGAGACTCTACATTATTATTATTATTATTATTATTATTCTCTCAACGCCCTCAAAAGGTCTTTTTTTTTTAAAAGGGTAAGTGATTACAAAACATACAGAATTTTAAAAATGGGGTGTACAAGTGGGGGAACATAGGGAGGGGTAGGGAAAAGTGAAAAGTTTGGGTGGTGCGAATACATAGGGAAAGTCAGGGAGAAGGGGGGTGGTAAGTTGAAACTTCAATTCTTTCCCCTTTCGGAAGAGTTATTATAATCTACATTTCTGTTAATGTCCTGGTTCATTTTTTATTTCAGTCCTTTTGTTAATATATATATCCAATTTTTCCCAATTTGTCTTCCTTATCGGTTTACCTCTAATTTCTTTCATATAAAAAGTTAATATGTCCATATTCTTTATTTCTTCCAGTTTTTCCAACCAATGTTCAATCTGCGGGATCTATTCTGTTTTCCACCTTTTTGCTAAAGTTATTCAGCAGCTGTTGAGATATATGTAAATATATCATTTATCATTTATCTCCAATTCTAATGATGTATCTAAGATTCCTAATAAGTAAATTTGGGCTTCATAGGAAATTTTTTATTCAATATTTTTTGTGTCTCATCATGAATTATTTTCCAGAATTTTTGTATTTTCCTGCACATCCACCATAGAAGGACCCTTCTTGGAGTTTACATTTCCAACAGTTCTTTTGGTAATTTTTGTACATTAAGCCTAATTTTTTGGGGGAAAAAAATGGAAAATCTTTAGCCAATTCTCTTTAAGATCCCAAGCATATGTTATATTTTAGTTTTTTGTTCCAAATTTGTTCCCATTCTGAAAGTTTTATTGGTCGACCAATGTTCCTTGCCCAGCTAATCATGCATTGTTCCACTGACTCAGGTTCAGTAGACCAATCAAATAGAACATTATAAATCTTTGATATTTCCTTCCTGTTTATTGATAATAGTTTGTCCCATATTCCTTCCTCTTCACAAAAGCCTACTTGCTTATCTTTTGTAAATTGCTCATTAATTTGTGCGTATTGAAACCAGGAGAGGTTTTTGAATTTAGATTTTAGTTCCTCATGGGATTTTAATTTGTAAATTCCATTGGTTTTCCTCAAAACATCTTTATATCTTGGCCAATTTTCCATTCCAAAATGTTCAATATCTTCCATCTTCTTTTGTAGTTTGTTCTGTTGTTTAATTATTTTAGTGTTTTCTGCTTTTAAATTGTTAATCTCCTTATTTGTTTTCACCATCTCTCTCTTCAATAGGCCAATCTCCTCTTTAATTTCTTTTTTTCATTTCCAACAACTCCTGACACATTTCTCTTTGTTGAATACTTTGTTTATCTAGCTTTATCTGGGCTTCTTTTTGATATTTGTCCTGTTTCTCCACTAATTTCTGAATTTCTTTTAAAATATCATTCAGGTTGACCTCACTTTGTGAGGGTCTCCTCATTAGGCTTTTGTTGTTTTCCAATTTAGATCTTGCCCCTTCCATCTTGGGAAAACAAATATATGTATAGACGTTCTCAGTCTGGTTAATTGATTTATCTTCTTCTTAGAGCCTTGCCTCTATTGGCACATTGACTGTAATTTGTCTCCCTTTCTTAGATCCTGCCCAGTTGGTTATCAATAAAAGTAATGTTATGTTCTATGGCGGTCTATGGTATTTAAGAAGGTACTTTAAATTTCCAGTAGTATGTTATCTGAAGAGTCTCACTCTAAATTAATTACTTGTTTCTGATCTACAATAGTTACTTTGTTACCCAAATAGTATTTTTAAATTTGTCAGTTCAAATTCCTGGGTTACATCTCCCACTCGCACGGTATCTTACTATCAAACTTCTCTTCCTTGTAAATTAGTCAGTTTATTTCATTGGTTGCTTACTATATTTGTTGTGATATGCTGCCACACTGGGTCCCTTAAGTCTTATAGTTGCATGTCCCACGTCGTCTCGTCGACCGGTGTCCTCCATCCCAAGTCGTCTCGTCAACCAATGTCCTCCGTTTCCCGTTTCACCGTACCGTCAATGGTGCTCCGTTCCTCCCGTGGCTTCTATAACACATTCAGTTCCTGATTAGCTGTAGCGATTTTTCTCTATGGTCCATTCTATCTGGTTTTATATCCGTTTCCGTTTCTGGCAGGAATTTTTTTTAGTGGTGCACCGCTAGCGAGCTGTAGTTCCGCTTTTAGTGAAATCGCTTGCTCCTTGTTGCCCTTTCTGTAGCAGATATCCTCCTTATGTAGATGGCAGTTCATTGTCTCCAGCGTCCTTCCAAATATGGGCAGCTGGGGATACTGTTTACAAGAAGGGCCCAATAGACACAACAAGATGTCGCTCAAGGTCAGCTGCCATTGGGTAAGATTCTTCAATTGTCCCAAATATGTCGTTAAATCAATCACTTTGTATTTTGGATTACCAAATAATAATTTTGTTAGAGTTATTTAGAGTTAACCTATTTTCCCAATATTCAATATTTCCAATAGTCACTTGATTTAGGATCCTTACTTCATTTCTTTTAAACCCTCCACTGAACCCGGTATGCGCCGATTAAGGAAAGAATTTGGTTCTTACTGAGTTCCTTGCCTCCTGAGCTCTTCTTTACTTGGTTCTTTCTTGTTTAAAATGTGAGATAGGCTGGCAGTGAGTGCGGGTTTCACACCTGCTGCCGCTAACACGATCTGCGATCCCCGCTCTCTCCCGGACCCATGCACCTTAGATCCCCACGAGGTTCAAATCTACGGGGGTGCTTGGGGCCTTGTGTCCCTTCTCGCCTCAATCCACGAGAAGAGGGGAGCTAAAAGCTCTAACCCGATCATGTAAAAGCGGTGGTTTGCTGGGAGTTCTCAGTAAACCCGACCTGCTGCCATCATGGCTCACCGGAAGTCACACCCAAAAGGTCTGTTGAAAAAGCTGACAAACTCTCTACTTTCAACACTCAAATGGCAAATTCCAGAAAAATCCTGCCAGATAATTGAATAGTAACCATCCTTCTTAGATCTTCAAGTGGTGACGATGATATTTTCCATCCCTCCATATTGTCTTACATATTAAAAACTTAGCACATGGATCAGCAAAAACCCTGTCTTGCAAAAGAACGCTGTGGTTACCAGATGCAAAATCATTGTCTGGGAGGCTAACCCTGCTCTCTCAGGAAAGCCAGGTAGTGAAGCACTCACTCAAGAATGGGGCATATTGTCCCATTAGCCTTCCAGCATAGAAAAAGAGAATCTTTTCACCACCCTGCAATAATCCCCCAAGGTCAAAGGGGCCATTGAGTTAAGTACTCCTATTATTACACTGTGGTCCCAAGGTGCCATAGTCTTTTTAAAAATGGAGTAGGGTGCAGATCTACCTCAGGAGCAAGACATATTGTCCTGGAATTGAGAGAATGCATCAATGATTCTTTTTTTCAATCCTGGAGCATGCTCAAAACATGTTCGCTTAGAGGCACAGCAGTACACATTGACAGACCAGTCTCTTTATTTTTTCCAATATTGATTGTTACTAGTTCATAATATTCACCATTGTCTGATCATCATTTCAAAAGCTTCCCTTAAATTAGTGAAGGTCGGTGTCCAAATAGACACTGTCATCAAAATAAGAAAGTATTATATAAAGATAAGATCATGGATGATGTCCATCTCTGCCTATGATTCTGGCCAGTGTTGTATACACCGATGCCCATGAAAATAAACCCCAAACTCTGTTCTTCGCAGTGCAACAGAATGAACTTACAAGTCCATTTTGGGCATCCTGCCAGGAAGTACACCTACAATTTTAAATCTGAAAATGTTTTAATCAGTTGTAAGGATTTTAACTGTTTGGTTTTAATACCATTAATATTAAATTGTGTTTTAATGTTTGTACTTTTTTAGTTTTTAAATTGTATTGCATTGGTTTTATTGTAAGTAGCTTTGAGACTATGTTGTAGAGAGAGAAAAAATGGAGTATAAATAATAATAATAATAATAATAATAATCATCATCATCAACAACAACAACAATCTTCCTGTAGGCCCTTGTAGAGTCAGAGGTGGTGATTGGGAGCCTTGGTCTCAGCTGATGTCTTAGCCGGATAGGCACAAAATATCTACCCACTGATACTATCCTACACTCAGTTCCTGCTTCTTCCAGCTGCATGTTGTGTTTTTTTTTTGGGGGGGGGTTCTCTCTCTCTCCCCCCCCCCCAGTCATGATCAAGTCCTTCCAGGATTTTTGTGCTCTGCTTGTTTCCCCCCTGGTTCTTTGAAGTGATTCCTGCTGCTCCTTTTGCCATAATGCCCTTAACCTGTGCAAATAGACATAAATATCCTCCTCAAAGATACTTTACCTAGAATAAGACTACACAATAGATTGTGTGACATCAGCATCTTAGACACCTTGAGTAATGGGACACAGCAGTGGTAATAAAGGAGAGCTTGTGCTGTGTTTGAGAACACAACTCTCAAAGACACATGCAGTAATGCACTCATACAAATTTGGCAATGATATGCTGAGCTCCCTAACTAGAGTTCAGTTCAGTTATGCCTTTTTCAGCTCATGGCTTCTCCTTTCTATTACTGCAACAAAGAAATGCCTGCACTAGCAACCTGAAAGAAAAGAAAGAAAAAAGTGGCTACTCCCATTCAGCTTTGTTGCCTAAACATCCCCCAGCTACCTTGTTTTCCCACCAGTTCACAAGATTCAAATAGGCCTGCTCCTTGATAATGTCCGCTTCTTGTTCAAGGCCCTTGTTGTGGCCAATAATGCTAGGCTCTTTGTGGGGTGCTGCTGCATAGCTAACCACCCAGGGCAGCGTATTTCAGCTCAACAGCAAGAGTTTGTTAAAATAGAGTCAAATGACAATGTTACATGTAGCTTCGTGCATTCAGCTGACACCGATTCCACTTACTGCCATATATCTGCAGCCTCTTCTTTGGTCCACTTTGGCCCTTTCAACACTGCCATAGAAAATCCAGATTATCTGTTTTGAACTGAATTATATGGTAGTGTAGACTCAAATAATCCAGTTTAAAGCAGATAATCTGGAATCACATCATGGGATATAGAGCAGTGTAGAGAGGGCCATTGTCATCCTCACACCACTTCATCGCCCATTTACTGTTGCATTGTCTCACTGCTGTTTCATTGTCCTCACAGTTTCTGCTGCCACTGCTGCTTCTCTGATTCACTTCCATTAAACTCACAAACAAATGGAGGCTCTGGTGCAGGGAAATTTATTAAAATACCTGAGTTTCACCCCTAAAAGTTTTCCTCAATTTCCACCAGCCAGGCAATATATTTGATTCTGTTGAATGGGATTTCGTACTCTACGCAGACCCTTCTGGGAAGGAGTAGTCCAAATTGCAGCCAGAACAGCCCCAGCATTCTGCCATGCCCTTGGATCATAAATTCAGCTCCCAGTGAGTCAGGAAGTATGGGCTGGAACTCTGTCAGAATCTCGTTACTAAGTTCCTCAAAACTATAGAAATGTGAAGTCTGTGAAATATTGTTCTTATAAGTTTCTTCATTGCTGCTAATGTTTCTGAGGCTTTCAAAATACCTTAAAAACCTGTTTTGTGGGATTTTAGTGATATACAAGGTGACTTATCAAAGAGAAACTCATAGTGTTTCAGATCCCAAGATGTCTGTTGTTTATGGAAACTAGGTATGGAGCTTTGATTAGCATATGAGTGATCTCAGTGTGGAATCTTTCTTCTCCAGTTCTTTTAGATAATGTTAACATGGAAAAAACACCTGTTGCCTGAGAAATTCTGTCATATTCCCCTGTTTGTATCATTTGTGTGCTTTTGGAAGACTGGCATAAAAACTCATATTGATATGTGTGTTTGAAGTAAATGATGTTGTGTTCTATTGCCATTGATCTTGGTGCAAGTTTACAATTATTACATTTAGTAGGACAGTGCCCAGATATATTTCTGTTTGAGATTAATTTCACAAACCACATTCACATTATTCTTCATACTACTTTGTTTTAAAGTTCTTTATAAATCTCCAATGTTCATGTTTTAAACATGCAACATCATTTTATACATATCATTTAGAGTTGAAGGAATGCCCATAAACTGTTTATTTGAGTCGTCGTTGTCTTCTTTCTAAACTATTTTCCCAATGGAGAGGTTAGCATTGTGACTGTTGTTTCCACAGGGCTTTGTTTTGGGCATCCTCAGGTCTCAGATTGGCAGTACATATGTCTCCGTTAATGGTGTCTATCCATACTTCAGCCATCCATGTGGTTGTCGTCCTGCAATCTCCAAATGTACTATTTGTACTACTGATGTTGATTCTCTTCTCACTGTAGTCTTGCTTCCTGCATTTTCTTGCTGATCATTTTCTTGCTATTTCTATTCTTTGACGGATGTCATCATTTGGCACATGGTCAAGAAGTGTCAAACCAAGTGTTCATCTCAGCATTTTCATTTCCATTTTGTTAAGTGATCGTTTTAAATAATTGTTTTAATGTGAAGATAACTGAGTTTAGTGTTTATGTATTTTTATAGTTTATTTTATGTTCTGGCATTGAACGTTGGCCATATACATGTTGTGCTCCGTCCTGAGTCCCCTTTGGGGTGAGAAGGACAAAATATAAATGTTTTTTAAAAATAAAATAAATTAATTAAGGTCTCATTCATGTTTCTTTGTTGCTGACCAGCACAACTGTAGAGGGCTACTAGGCAAACAACTATAGTGTAGATCTTAGCCTTGATTTGTTCAGTTATTTTTGAGTCATACAGAATGTCAGTAGTTTGCCACCATTTCAACCAGGCTGAATTTATTCATGACCGTACATCTGGCATTGTGTCACCATCTATGGAGACCAGTGACCCTAGGTATTTAAATTGGGTTGCCTTCTTTAGTGCTTGTCCATTAATTTGAATTGTTTTTCCAGTTTGAAGGCCACATTCCAGATATTCTGTTTTGGGTAAGTTCAGTTGAAGTCCATTTTCACCGAGTCTATCACTCCATGTCTGCCCTAGTTGTTGGAGGGCTGCATGTTTTTGGTGACTGAGTACTATGGTATCTGCAAATAGGAGTGTTCAGGGATGCTGTAGCAGTGTCCATGCAGAGTATGAATAATAATGGTGAGAGTGCCGATTTCTGATTCATGGCAACAGTGATGTTGAAGGGTGGTGAAATCTCTATAGGGCAGCAGACCATACTCGTTCTATTATTGTATAGTAGCTTTATCCATGTTACATAGTCTTTGGTATTCTATGTGAACGTAGTGCTTGCCTGATCAGGTCATGGGGAACTCGGTCAAATGCTTTTTGGAGATCAAGGAATGCAAAGTGCAGTGGTTTCTTCTTTTTCCTGATGTTTTTCCATGAGTAATCGGACAGCATGTATTGCATCTAATGTGCCACACCCCCGACAAAGCCACACTGATTTGGTGTAATGGCTGTGTGACTTTTTAGCCTTTCATCCAGTATTCTTTCAAATACTTTCGTTGCATGACACAATAGGCATATTGAGGGGTATGTTAAACAATTGCAGATGTCTCCTTTGCCCTTCCAAATTAGTATGGTTATACTGGTAGTCCAGCTCTTGGGGGGGGGGGGGTGATTTTTCTGTTATTATTTTGTTGAATAGGTAGCCCCACAGTTTTTGAGCATTTTCTAAATTTTAGTTGGTATGTCATCTGGGCCAGTGACCTTTCCGTTCTTCATTTTTTAATATGGCAGCCTTTACTTCAGTGGCTGTGATAGCTGATATTGGACCTAACACTGGAGCAGGGCTTATTATTGGTGGGTGGGAAAATTCTATATTACTAATGTTAGAAAAATAGCAGATTATCTTTGTAGGATGGATTGAGTGTTACTCAACTGTTTATTTGAGGATTCATTCCTAAATTCAAGGATATCATATTTCAGAAGAAGGCTTCATTATATATGAATATATTAGCAGAAGTTGTTGTCCAGATAATAGAAATAGAGACTTATGGTAGTGATAGGGAACAATTGCCAGACTTTCGACAACTGATCAATGGTAGGCTATATTGATTGTTGCCCCTCCCCCAAAGTAAATTATGTACAACAGTAAAAACAACAACTGCAGGATAAAACATGCTAAATTGAGAGTGTTTATTCAGTATGACTTAGTCAGGCTGTAACATCCAGTCACATATAAATGCTTCCAGTATGATTTCCAGATCAACAGAAAGAAAAGGAACTTGGTTATGAGGAGGGACTAATATAATGTGTTTTAATTTGTTTAATGTAGAAAGAATGATAGTAGAGAAAGAAATTCTTTCCTGTCGTACATTCATGTTACGTTTAGTTACATTCCTTGACATGTAGGTGAAACAATTTTGGAAGGGAGTGGTTTTCATACATTCAGGTATGTCTAACACAGCAACTTGGTTATTTTTTTGGTTGCGTCTCTTATTCTGCATGAGGCATCTTTTGTGCTGCGTGACACTATTCTGTAAGCAAACCTTCCGCTGACAGTATAGCACTTATGTTCCTTACTATGACCTTCAGCCTACCTTTGGACATATATAAGTTGAGTATCCCTTATCCAAAATGCTTGGAACCAAAGATATTTTGGATTTTTTTCAGATTTTGGAATTTCTGTATTTGCATATATGTACACAACGGGATTCTTGGAAACAGCACCCAACTTTATACACAAAATTCATTTGTGCTTCATATACACTTTATGCACATAGAATGAATACAATTTTATACGATATTTTAAATATTTTTGTGCATGAAATAAAGTTTGTGTACATTGAATTATTCAAAAGCCAAGGTGTAACTATCTCAATCACCCATTTGGATTATTTTCGATGTTGAAGTGTTTTGGATTTCAAGATTCCAGACAAGAGATGCTCAACCTATGGTTTGCTTTAAAGAAATATTATATTTTGTTTTTCCAAGCATTCCATGAAACATATACATTTTAAATGAATTATATGTAATTAAACTTAATTTCATTGGTGCAACAAAAATGTTTTCTAAAGATGTATTCTGAAATTACAGACAGATAACTAAGGTAACAAGGGATTGAAATAGCAGGTTCAGAGTGCTTTCTTTCGCTATTAAAGTGTGTAATTTTAAAAGAATTTTAAAAATTAAATCATACTATATCCTTTGTTTTTTTTTCAGATTCAGCCTCTGCTTTGAATTCTATAAAGTACTGTAAGTACATTTCTTTGTTGTACATTTTTTATAGTAGTTAACATACATTTGCAATTATATGTTGCTATCCTAAATGTAGTGGTATTTGATTTTTACCTTAAATGTCACTCTGTTTAAGTTTGTTTAAGTGTTAAGTCTCAAACCTTTGTGAAGTGCAGTCTGTCAGAGTACTGTCCGATTTTGTATGCCCTAAAAGTGACTCCTGGCCATGGCAACCTTTTGGATTAATTTCTGTACTTATGAAGCTGCCTTATATAGAAATGAATCATAGACTGTCTAGCCCAGTATTGTTAATTTTGATTGGCAGCAGCTTTTTAAGGTGTCAGGCAGAGGAGCTTCAGAGCCCTGTGATAAGCTGTGATTGTTTTAACTGGGGAAAACAAGATTAAACTTGGCATGAAAATATATGCTTTATGAATAAACCAGAGTTCATGAAAAAAGAATAAAAGAAAATAATTTAAGACAACACAAGAAAGAAAATACATGACATGTCTGTTTACTATAGATAGTTGTTTCATGCCAAGAACAATCTAGAGACTATATTACATCCAGTCCCTGCATTGCTATGTGGATTGGGCGAATCTACACAGACCCAGTATACCTGGGTCAATACAGTGTGGTGTATTCCTGATCAGTTATGGTGTGGCTTTGGCCACTTTGAAGGCGGGGGGAATTCTGAATGTTCATCATGAGGTGGCCACTCTTACCATCCTCTCACATCCTCCCATGTCATGGCAGTTTCTGGATAGGTCCTAGTATCACTTGCAGTGACATCAGCCGGGCAATGGAGTGCCAAGGGAGGAGGAAATTCCCCCCTCCTCTCTCCCTACCTTCCCTGATTGCCCCATGGCCCTGGCCGATGTCACTGCAGGCAACGACAGACAAGTAGAACCCATGTTATGGCCAAAGACGGCTGCAATACAGAGGGCTGGAAAGGATGGTACATGCCATTTAGTTCCAGAACCAACCCAAAAGCTGAAATACTCAGCCCATAATTCGAACTATCTCTCAACTCCCGTTAATGCAGGGCAAGACTGCATTAAAATGGCTTTACCCTTCTGTATCAGCTCTATGACATTTGGCTGCCATGGAGCTGATCCAGGCCTGTTCCAACCTAAGTGGTAAGTGCAGATGTCTCCGTTTTATCTGGAGCTTAACTCAATGCTTAATCAAAGTAATGATTGTATCTGAGAATGAAAATGCAACTAAAAAACAAAACAAAAATAAATGATCATGGAGAAATGACGTTAAGTCTTACATTAGCCTCATTGAAAGCACTTGCTTTTTTCTTTTTAATATATAGACTTGTTATGGTTCCAGTCCTATGACTTCTTGCACAGCACTTTGAAATTAGGGTATTTGAACAGTTGCACCAAATAATACTGCCCTCTTTCTGTTGGGACAGTATTGTAGTCATGCAGTGAGATAGGGTGATGCAAATATTTATGATTTTACGCGAAGATGGAGTGCCTTCAAGAGACCATTAAACGGTTCTTCATTTCCCCCTAAAAGCCTAAGGGAATAAAATAATTCAGTGGATGTGAACCAAAAGATTGGAAAAATGACCAAATAATGTATCTGTCAAATCATTTTACTAATGTTCAAGTTGAGGTTTTGCCCCTTGGAAATCTAAGGATGTGGTATTTCCACATCCTTCTGTACACACACACACACACACACACACACACAAAGTATCCTGGCAGACAGCCAATTTCTTCATTTTCTCTATCTCTGATCCAATGCCAATTTCTTTGCTCTTTTGGTTTCTCTCCCTTGTCATTCCCTTTGTGCATTTGTTGCCTTTCAGTTCTATAAGCAGTTCTGCGAAATGTAGGAATCATAAGTGTAGTTCTTTATCACTTTGCCCCCATGTATGATTACTGTACTCTTTTTTTTAAATTGTGGTTTGTGCTAACCTCTTTTGCTATGGGAAAAAGATGATGATTGTGCCAATACAAGACAAATTATCAAATGTGACATTTTAAAAATGTGCAAAATCTGTGCAGAATAACTGCTGAACTGCAAAATTCTATCAATCCAGGGGCTCTGCTCTCATGGAGAATGTCCCACTTTCTCTGGAAGTTGTAGGTGGAAAGCAAGCGCTAGCTGTGCCAAAAAGGGCAGTTCCACCAGGTTCCTTCCTTAACAGGCACATCTAACAGTCATTTCATTACGCTGCAGAAGAGGGGAAACAGGATTATTCCTTTCAAACTCTTCTGAAAGACAACTCTGCGAAGGCTCTTTCAGCTCTCGCCTCTAGTAGGCTTTCTAGTTAGCTGAAACATAGGAAAACATTAGGAGAAACCGTGCCATTCCATCAGCTTTGCTGAAAGACTACTTGCTTCCTCTTTTCCCTCCACATCCTGTTTTCCTTTTGTGTCATATCTGTGAAAATTGTAAGTCCATGAACAGGTACTACTGTTTTTCATCATATAATAGTCACCAGAATGATAAAATGCTATAAATAAATAATGCCAAAAAACTGTGCTTTTTAGCCACTTAAGTCCAAAACACTGAATCAATGTTTTGCAATATAAATTACAACTATGGAGCACTTTCACTTCAGGCAGAACAAAGGGAAAAGACGATTGCTTGGATTATAGGAGAAGAATACTCCATGACAAGCATTCTGAGACATTTTGTCCAACTCTGATCTAGGACTTAAATGGACTGAATGCTGATTGGATTAGCAAGAGCATAGGTAACCCACTGACTAGAATTATTAAGTAAACTTCTATTTCCTGAGCGGTTTGAGCACCATTCATTGTCACATTACCAATTTCTGGAATATATTCCTGGTAGATATGTACCTGAAGATTGAACATGCTCTGCATAGTTTACCAGGGCATTCAAGGAATAGCTATGCCCTTTTTTAACTATATTTGATTTTGATGGGTCTTCAATATCAATTTCCTTCCTCAAAACTTTTTTCTACTTCTGACAGTAGGCAAGAGAAGCAGCAGGATGTGACAGAGAATTTCATTCTTTTTGAAATGCTATACTCTCTTAAGGGTGAATGATCTTCTCTATAAGCAAGTGTAAATCCCAAAAGTATCAACAGGAGTTCTGTGTTTGAGGTGAGAACAGAACTCGTCTACCTACTCATCACCCTCCTCTCTCCATGTTCATTTTAGTTGTATGCACTTAACATGTTGTTTTACATTCTTTTGTATGCAGGTTGTAAATAGGGAACAGAAACTGACTACCCTTGTTGCAGCTTCCCGTTTTATGTGCTGCAATAGCCAATTGGATTTTTTTTTAAAAAAAAATCACCCCTGAGTTGTTAACAAGAAATCATAAAATGGACTTAAATATCACAAGATTTGAAAATAGTAAAAACCACAATACTTGCTTAATGGATTTCAGTCTTTGGCCTTTAAAACATCATGTTGTGAAAATCAGGCTATGAGATTACATTTAACCATATTTTAGCAATATGGTATGTTTGGACTGCAATGGCTTAAAGATTCTGAGAGCTGTAGTTCAAAACAACTTTCCTAAACTCTGGATTTGATCTGTGACTTGAGAATTCAATTTAGAGTACTGGTTAGCAACAAGTTTTGCTAGAAGGATGCTCTGATTGCCCCATACAGAAAGCCATTCCCTGGTACAATTATTTGTTCCATACTGAGGACTATTCCTTGGTACCATTGTTAACTCCATACAGGGAGTTCCTCCTTTGGGGAAGCCTGTTTGACATGGGCTCTTCAGTCAATGAATTCCTGTCTAACTTTTAAGGTCCCATGATCTTCCCCTTCTTGCAATTCCTCTTCACCGACTGGGTAGTGGCAAGATATTGACAGGTGACGTCCAGGTACATATCAATCATCCAATGCTGGCCCAGGGAACCATAGCTTGCCCCTCTCTTGCAGTTGGCCAAAATTCAGTACCATGCATTTCAGGCAAATCAAAACCTGCTAACCTCCATGGTGGTGACATAAAACTTTCAGGCCTCGCAATCAAGCCTATTGCAAGGATGACCTGGTTAAGTTTGCAGTTTGCAGGCCAACTACTAGGTGCTAGTATGCCTTTAAATGGTACAAGGTATTTGAATTCTTTCAGCCTGCATGAGCAGTGGATGATAGAGTGGTTCATATACTAGACTACTTGGTTCCATTTTTGCCAGAGGACTGTCCTTTTCCTCCCTCAAGCACTGCTTAACAGCTATATCATGAGATTTCTAGTTCCTCTCTCAAATCCATCTATCAAGGATTTTTTGAAGAGTTGCAAAGACTTATAGCCACCTATGTCTGGTCTTGTTTCTCCCCTAGAGCCCATAACTACTCCTGTCTCAACCGTTCAATAAGTCAGTCCTTGGCTTCTTATGAACTATGATTACTCATGTAAGAGACAGCTTTTCTAGTGGTAGCTACATCAGCAAGAATGTGTGCACTATGACCTTATGCATAATCAACCTTACCATTGCTTCAGTAGGGATATGTTGATCCTGTGAGAGGACACTTTCCTTTTTGTGGAAGATTGTGTTTATTCCTACCTAATAGGACATCATTCTCTTTGTGTTCATCAGAACCCTGCTGTTGGCTTGGTGTGTTCTCTGCATCAATGTCTCACTGAGTTGGTTTTAGCAACTATTCCACTGGTGCATGGAATTGCAGGGAACCCCCTCCTGCACAGGTGGGAGGTCACTCAGCTGTGGCAGTGGCAGTATTGACTATGTCGTGATATTAATTTCTCTACATGGCATCCATACAGCTGCTATTTGATTGAGACCACTCACTTTCATATTTGCCAGTCTTATTATATGTTCCCATTGGATGCTACCCTGGGAAGACTGTACCCTTTTCCTGTAAGGAATGACATTCCCTCCTCCTGTGATTAGTAGTTTGCTAGTCTGCCATTTGTGTGATTCACAGGGACAATGAAGGAGGAGGACAGGTTGCTTACAGGTAGTTGTTTGTGTGGTCATCTGTGAAATCACTTAACCCTATCCATCGCCCCCTTGTCATGACCTGCCTCTCTTTAGAGCCTTTGGTATTCATTGAACTGAGGATTAGGAGGAAATTGTGTGGGTGTGGCACCCAGAGGGTGGACAGGGCTAAAACCAAAATGTTTTAATACAACTCTATAAGATTCCTAATGATTCTCTACACAGCGTAGGATAACCTATTTATGTGATTTCACAGATGAACACTTGGAGAAACAGTTATAGGTAAGCACTCTGTTGTTTCATTGCCAGTGGGCACTGCAAATGCCAAATCAGTGGGGCAAGGTAAGGGTCACAGTAGAGCAGTGCCAACTTGGTTCTGGCACTACTCAGCTGTGCACCTACTACCCAAGTCTCGAGCTGGCAAAGGGCATACCCTGATGAATCCAGGATATGGATCTCTCTGTCATTTAGATTCCTGCTTACTGATACTGAATTGACAGTTTCAGGTCTCACATTTTAGCTCCCTGTGCAGTTCAGTTAGTTAAATGGTGCTGATTATTAATATAATGAGCTTTTAAAAATACAGTATTTTACAAAACAAGTTGTTAAGTTATCACCATTATTCTTACTGAATGTACAAGAAATGGACAGAAATCTGGTAGAAAAGTTCAGAGTGCTCAGTCAGTATAGCTGCCAGAAGAAGAAAAGAACATGTTTTCTCCAGAGTCTTACATTATTTCTATAATTAAAGACAAGATGTGAGGTCCATAATTTTACTATTGCCTGTATATAAAAGTAGTGCTATTTCTTTGCATGCTAATGTATTAGATCTAGTTGTGTGGCAATAATGACATTAATTTACTGTTTGGAATTAGGCAACTATCGGGGAATGAACTTTCAATTTCCCTTCCTTAGCTCACATAACAGCAGGGAGATAATCAGCAGAGGATTTTGGCCCCTGCAGATAATCTCTTCAGGGTTATCACTTACTTAACAAATGGATGTGTGAAGTATTTGTAAAAAGGCTTTTTGAAGTGAAGTTCCACATGGTTGCGGCTTAGAGATGAAGACATAGAAATGTTTACACAGGGGCAGAGGGTTTGGTCTACCCAGTGTGGCTCTTCTCAAGTGCTAGTATTCTAAGGTTAAACTGTTTGCCTTTCTAATGAAGTGAACTGTTTGTTTGAAATATGTGGTAGGAGGTATTTAAATAGGGCCTAAAGTAAACTGTAGTGCTGTCCAAATATGCCCCCTGCATATCTGCTTTATAGAAGGAAGGAAAACAAATTGGCTACAGCTTACCTCAGGGAAGAGCAGTTAAGGGAACTGTTTAAATAATAAAAAGGAGGGCTAAAACGGATATTGCCAGAGTTTCTTACAGGCCTTCTGCGACAATCATTCCTCATACTAGGGATTCCTTAGGGCTCTGCTGGGAAGGGCAAAGTTGCCACTAGAATTCAACATTGTTTTTATTATTTAAAATGAAGATTTTTTTCTTATTAGCTGTCGAAATGAGAGCTATACTTAAAACAACTATTCTTACTACACTACAATCTTATGGGAGAGCACGTGTGATATTTAGTTTATGGGAGATTAGGCTTTATCTCAGATTTAAATAAGAGTTTAAATATATGTATTTTCAAAACCTAAATTCAGATGAAAATTAAGAATGTGGCATGAAATGTTAATTCATACTGTGGAGTCTGAGGAAGATAGTAACAGATGAAGCTGGTCAACTAGTAGACTAATGTTACAAACTTGCATAATAAATATAGGGAGCTTCTAGGAACCAATACTTTGTTGAGTCTTTAAATGTATGAAATACAGTCTGTTTTATCTCTGTTCCCTTACTCCATAGATATTTGCACCCAATACCAAATTTGTTTCCCTCTGTATCCCCAAAGCATTTCTCCTTCTCTTGTATGTGCATGCACACATACAAACACACATGGCTTCTTCAAATCTAATCCTTTTGACCCCTTTCTATTAATTTTCCCACCTGAACTTTTTTTTACTTTAATCTATTTTTTATGTTTCATTTGTCCTTCTTTACTAAGATTAGTAACAACAGTACTCTTAGTTGTTGCTTTCCCAGGGCTCTCCCAGCAGTTCACAAACAGAAAACCACAATTAGATATGATAACAGTATATCTTGATGCTTTAATGTAGACTGGATAATCACATAGAGGGGAGTGAGATGTAAATAATGAAAGGAAAGCTGTGTTTACTATTTATCTCTGCTTCATGGGCCGGCCGGCCGGCCGGCCGGCCGGCCTGCCTGCCTGCCTGCCTGCCTGCCTGCCTGCCTGCCTGCCTGCCTGCCTTTCTTTCTTTCTTTCTTTCTTTCTTTCTTTCTTTCTTTCTTTCTTTCTTTCTTTCTGTCTGTCTGTCTGTCTGTCTTTCTTTCTTTCTTTCTTTCTTTCTTTCTTTCTTTCTTTCTTTCTTTCTTTCTTTCTTTCTTTCCTTCCTTCCTTCCTTCCTTCCTTCCTTCCTTCCTTCCTTCCTTCCTTCCTTCCTTCCTTCCTTCCTTCCTTCTTCTTTCTTTCTTTCTTTCTTTCTTTCTTTCTTTCTTTCTTTCTTTCTTTCTTTCTTTCTTTCTTCTCAGCTAAAAACTAATATCAGAACGTAAGAAATAATAGCTATTTGGACATAGATATCTAGATAACATCTAGATAATATATATGAATATTTGAACTTTTTTTGCTTTTATGTACATACTTGTGTCTTCAGCTCTAAGCTGCAGAAGAAAGATGGGAGAGACAAAGGAAAAGCCATAGGCAGCAGAGTTTGCTCCTGCTCACCCCTGGTTTTCCATTTTTCTGACCCCCCCCCCCCCCCCCCCCCCAATCTATGTCATCAGGGCAGCGTCTGTATTATATGAGCCTGGCTACCATATATTATCTGTCTCAAGGAGATCTTGGACAGTTTGCTGCAGGGAGCACTGAAAAGATGCAAGTCCTGGAACCAATACTTTGCACCTGTCAATCCAGGAAGGGCAGGAGTAATAAAGGCAGTATGGTGATATGTATGTGTGTATATATGTGTGACCTTGGAGGTGTCTACGGACAATGCCAGCTCTTTGGCTTAGAAATGGAGATGAGCACCAACCCCCAGAGTCAGACATGACTGGACTTAACATCAGGGGAAAGCTTTATCTTTTTAATATGTGTGTGTGTGTGTCCCATTTCCACTCTGGATCAAAAGGCGGAATAAAAATAGAGGAAATAAATAAAGCAAATAAGTACAGTATGTGCAGTTAAATTCATATGTTAGTTTATTATAAATCTATGTGTTTGGGGACTCCTATTTTACATTGCTAGCAATTAAGATCTATCTGTTATCCCACTAATGAAGTAATTTCAGAATTAACCATCATATGCTCATTTACCTCATGAAAATGATTTGAATGAATTTCTTTTGCTCATCTCTGTGATCCTAATTACACTTTAGAGAAGTGAAGCGGCATGTGAGTTAGTGAAACTCACTTCCAAGTATATGTATAATAATGAAACTCCCTATCTTATATTTTGATTTCATCCAAACAGCTTCTTGTTGAATCTTGAGGTACACTATATTTCCAAGGTAAATTTGCCTTTTGTTCATTTTGAAGATCTAGAATGCTTAATAAAAGGTATGTGTTGCATCTAAATTTAAATATGTACACCGAGCCTGAAAGAAGCAGATTTCAGTCCTGGTTACTTGACATTACAATATTATTTAATCTCTATATCAATTACCTGCTTGGAGTAATGAAGGACCCTGTAGCTCATATGCCTACAGTCCTAATTACATTCTGTAACACGTTGTTATATGCCAATGATATGATATTATTATCACATTTGCACATTGGACTTTATAGGTTGTTAAAAAAACTCAGCTCCTATTTATTTAAATTTGTTTAAAACATTTATGTTCCACCCTTCTCACTACAAAGAGGACTCAGGGCAGAGCACAACATATATATATATGGCAAGCATTCCATGCCAGGACATAAAATTATAAATATACACAAACATTAACATCAGTTATATCTACTTTAAAATCAGCTGTTTAAACCAACTCAGGACTTTGCCAGGATAACTCTCTAATCATCAACAAAGCAAAGTAAAAAATATGGGTGTTTGGGAAAAGACAGCAGACACATAGGTGGCAATTAGATGGTGATCTTGGAGTAACTTATCTTGGAGTAATTTCCTCTGAGACTGTTTCTTGGACTTTTCATCACAAAGGAGCACACTCAGAGCAAAGGCTCGCCTGAATCTAATACTTAAACTAAAAACGAATTGCCACCCAGGTACTCTAATCCCAATAATTAAAGTATATAAAGCTAAAGTTACACTTAAAGTTTTTTATGCAGCAGAAGTATGGGGTTTAAGTTCTGTCTTAGTAATAGAACAAGTACAGTTTCAGCACTTGAGAAGCATACTGGGAGTAGATCAATCAACCTCAGCTGCTGCAGTGAGAGCTGAACTGTAAGTTTACATAACCTATGCACAGTCTAAACTTAGAGTATATAATTACTGGTATAAAATCAATATAATGGAGCCCAATAGACTCCCAAAATTGTGCCTATTAGAACAGATAAATTTCCAACTACAGACCTCTTGGATTACACAACTAACCAATTACATAAGAAGTGGTGGTCTCCCTGTTTCCTGCTCCTTAAGAGACCAAGTAAAAAAAGAGTGCTATACAAAGAATTCTAGACATAGATGCACAAAAAGACATAGCTACCTTCAGTAAGGTTGCCAATCTAAAATGGCAGAGCTGATATAAAAGTACCTTTCCAATTACTAACTATTTAAAAATTCAAATACCAAAACATTTTAGGGAGGTATTCACTCGAGCTAATTTTTATCAGCTTGATACAATGGTCAGGTACGGGAGATTTAACAGCATCCCTTATAATTAATGGATTTGTTTTATTTGTTATAATTAATGGAAGTGTTTTATTTAACTTACTATATAGAGTGTAATCATGATTTATCAAGCCCTTTTGTTTGGTTTGGTACTGTGATATGGCCTAAGGGCTAATCAATAAATTTACAACTACTTGACATTACTGTAATCCAAATAAGATGTAACCTAGACTTTTGTTACTGGAATAGTCACAGCTGATGCAGTAGTGTTAACCATGCAAGTGCACTTCTGATCACTGCTTAAACTTGGCCCTCTATATTCAGGACTGAATCCAAAAGTACACCTAAACTGTTAACATTTGCTTTCAGGGGAAATTGCAACAGTGTAGCTAAAGATAGACCATTTTAGAGCATTTTAGAGCATTTAAAGACAAGTTACCTTTTTGGAAATTGGACATGAAACTGTTGTTGCTTTCTTGAGTTTCTTCACTTACCTTCTTGTTTGGGTGAAAAGTTAGTCATGGTGAATATATCAATATGTGGGTAGTTCACAGAGGAACAAAGGCAGACCAGAGTGCCTGTTTGGAGGGTGGGGGAGAGACAAATTGGTTTTTCTCACAGCAGAGGGAGGGGGTTCCTTTTGTCAGTTTTCTGGCAGAGTTCAATTTGTCATTTTCTTGTAGAGAGAACATTATTAGATTTAAGAATATGAGAAGGGCCCGGAAGTTAAGAAAAAAGGGCCTGTGGCAAATAAGATCTCCACTTCTTCCAGGGAAAAACCACTTTCAAATAACATAATGACATGGACAAAATGTTTCACTTGTTTGTGTTTTCTTTTGCTGAGACTATACTCACATGCTTGTGAGGTAGAACTGTGCATAATTTAAAAGAGATGCTGGAGCTTTTGATTAAGAGAGAAACTTGTATCCCAGCCCTAGCAAATTTCTCTGGATCCCCTATAGATAAAATACATGCTGTATGCTGTCTTCACTTTCTTTTTGAATGAATAAATTTGTCTAATGTTGAACAAGCACTGGCCATCCACCTTATTAAAAAGATGCCACAGATGGATCTTTATTAAAGGAACATGTAAAAATGTTTTCTACATCTTCATGCAGACTTCACCCATCTTCTGCACTCAATTGAAATGACTCAGTAATAGGCCTGATAGGATCTCAGTGCTGTCTAGCATGGAAAATCGGATATATTTAGGTATCATATATTTCTCTTTACGTTGTTTAAATCATAGAAATCTAGCACAAAGTTTGTGTCTTAGCACTGAGCTATGGCTCAATCTTGGCTTTTCACTTACCTTCTGGATACGAGATTGATTCTCAATATTAAGGAGACTAAGTGGTGATGACTGGTAGATGGAAAAAATCACTTTGCTTTCCTTGCAATTCCTAGTCTGTCATTTAATGTGGAAATTATGCATTGAGGAGTAAAGGCATTATCCTTATAGTTCAGATTGGATTGATCCTTTATGATGCAATGTATCAATTGAGGCATGATAAAAAACAGGCAAGGATTTGAGATGACCCTGCTTGAATTGAGACCATGCATCTTTTCAACTCTTTAACATGTGTAGCTTCCAATACACATATGCCCCCTAGAGTTTTGGAGGGCACACTGCACTAGCTGATCATGGAATTAAGGTAACAATGAAGAAAGCTATTGCTTCTTTATCAGTGATAATGCATTCTCAGGACTGGCATAAGTAGTACAATAATAATAACAACAACAACAACAATAATAATAATAATAATAATAATAATAAAACTTTATTTATACCCCACCACCATCTCCCCGCGGGGACTCGGGGTGGCTTACATGGTGCAGCGGCCCAAACAACATAGAACAAAACATAGGCAACATAATACAAATCACACTATAAAAAGATAAAACAGTAATACAATATATCAATTAAAACAAAAATACAGGATAAAAATTCCATTTAAAACCCATAAACACATAAAAATGCCATGTCATCCTTAAAGCACATAAAATCCGAATGCATCATGTACCAAAATAATTCAGTGGTGGCGATAGCAACATACTGTCATCTATATCATGAGAAGATGTGACTTATTAGATAAGATAATGACTTGTGTATTTGTACAATTTGTACAATTGTACAATTTGTACAATTTGTTCCATTCATATGGCCCCATTTCCGTTTCCATCTGTTGCTTAGGGAAATGGGCACCCATACAAATGGGCTTTTCCAGCCAAGCTCCAAAAAAACCCAAAGATTTTTCAGGCTCGCAGGGCCTACAGTTGAGCCTCTAGCACTCGGAGCTTGTAGGCCCAACTTGCAGGGCCTATGAACATCGAGCACTTTGAACTTGATTGTAGGCCCTATGAGCTAGGCCTACGGGCTCCAAGCGCTCGACTGGACTGTACACTCTGTGAGCCAGGCCTACAAGTCATCGAGTGATTGATGCTCATAGGGCTTGTCTGTAGAGGGTTTACAATCGAGTGCTCAATGCTTGTAGGCCCAGCAGGCAGGGCCTACAAGCATCGAGCACTCGGCATTTGGCTGTAGGCCCTGCAAGCCAGGGCCTACAGCCAAGTGTGGAAAATCAGCCCACCAAATGGCTACCATTCCCTTCTGTCATTAGTTTCACTGTTTCTTTTGGGGTTATGCTGTTCTGTGCAATACAAATGGATGGAACGGTACAAAACCACGAAATAAACAGATGAAACAGAATTTGGGTTCTACTCTAGAAAATAGTAGGAAAAGAGGAAGACTGCATTACAGATGGATAGACACAGTCAAGGAATTCATGACCCTGAATTTGCAAAATGACAAAGTGGCAACTTGTCAACTCTATGAATTAGAGATCTTCGAGTTGCCATAAGTTGGAAGATGGTGTGATGGCAATTATCTCAATAAAATGATAATGGCTTCAACAGGTCTTTAGAACTTTACTGTGCTGAACTTTCTTTGCTGCCAGAATTGGTATTGAATAATGTCTTGTTTGGGATTACGTTAGCCTGTTTTTCCACATTCTCAGCAGCTGCCTAAAAAGGCTGTGATGGCTAAATGTCTGCAGTATAATTATTAGAGTTCACATTATAGTTGTGTAATTCAGCAAAAATGTGACTATCTTCCATTTTCCAAGCTGCCCCCCCCCCACACACACACTGAACCTTCTGTTTTAGTGAGTATACTCTTACTCTTTGTATATCTTCTATATATATAAGAACATTTCTTACATTTCCATTATTCTTGCCCTTAGTAACCAGAAATAGTGTATAACTGTCCACAGACACACACACATTGTCTTTATTGTCATATAACAGCAAAATCACAACAAGAAGAAGACACAGAAAAAAAGAAAACATACTTAAAAGTTACTAATCTCCAGGATAAATTTGCAATAGTCTCAGAAAATAATGTATCAGAGTTGTTCAGAAGATAGGGAATTTTATAACACCCTTGTCACAGAGAACACTGTGAAAAAATGGGATTCTTTTATTTCATCTGTATACTATCATATTTGGGGCAAACAAACAAAGAATGATGAAGTGTTTCAACAGATACCAAGTCACAAGAACAAACCCTTTTGGAATGTTCCACTTTCTTATATCTGTCATCCAAAAGAGCTGATGGTAACACATTACATATTGTCATGAAAGCTCTCCTTTGGGTGGGATTAATCAAAATGTGAAGATATGCTACCATGACTCCACGCTTGCATGGAATTAATGATGTGGTAAAGGAACAAGTTGTTTTTGCTGCAAAAGTCAGATTATGAAAGTCAAGATCCAAAAGTTTGCTCTTGACTGACTTGCAGGCTCCCACATTTGTGAGCATCAAGAGTGCTTCCAAAAACAGGCCAATTGCTTTGATTTTTATGAGAATCAAAGTATATCATTTTGCAATAAAATGATCTGATAACAGAGGGAATATAGCTATCGGGGTCTGCTTGAAAATGTACATGCTGCCAGAATTGTGTAGCTCTCATCCATGCCAAGGTTTCAAGATTGTTTTGACCCATCTCAGTGGATAGAATGGCATAAGGCAGACATCTAAGGAGTTCCATTAGTTTCTGGAGAAACTTTGAATGTAGTGTATTAAATGATTTCTTGATTGCAGAAATCCAAATTGGGGAGCCATACAGTAACAGAGAATCCAATCTTAGCTCCTTGGTTCCCTCCCTGCTTCTGGTGGAGGAACCTGGAAGGGAACAAGGCAAGGCTCCAGAAAGAGGGAGAAGTGCTGTTTCCTTGGTAATACAAATGGGCCGCCAGCAGCTGCACATTTCCATGTGTGCTTGGAGTGGGAGGGGGAGGAAAAGGGTCAGTGCAGTGCTCCTCAGTATGCTTCATGGAGCCCCAAGGGCGCCGCAGAGCACACTTTGAGAACCGTTGTCTTATGCTATTAAATCTGATATACATCTTTCGATGTGTTTCTTGCAAAAAAAAAAAAAAAGCGGCATCAGCCTTATTATTTTTTAAGTAGTCAGAAACCCACCTTTGGGTTTCAAAACTATTCCTAAGCTGCTCACATTGATAGTTAAATCTTCCATTTAGGAAAAAAATACTTTGCCTTGTTACTGCAAGAGTACAGAGAAATAAAAAGGCTCTGTGTTTCTTACGGTAGTATGGCTGAGCAGACAGTAGTACTGGTACTACTGGTAATGGCATCAGAATCTTGGGTGCACTTCTATATGTCTTCCAATAGGTAAATATTTGAAACAAGGGATATTTTCAGGCCATCTAGTGATAAAGCCAACTGATAGTCTTGCCTCTAGCTGATGGGCTTTATAAATGTGCATTCTACTTTTAAATGCACATTTACTGTGGTGGCTATGAGTTGTTTCCACCATTTCTATGCTTCAAATTACATTTGTCATTCTAACTGCTTAGCAAAATCATTTGTGACCCATAGTGTCAGTAGTTTGCAGTAGCCAAACAATTGTTTAAAAAATAGGAAAATACTCCGAATCTTTTGATGGTAATTCAGTCTTTGGTTTGGGGAGATTCTAGTCCACTGCTTGGACTAGTACTATATATTCCCAGAGCACCTTCATACACAGTCTTCCATTTTCAATCTACCATTCATTTCATTTCATATTATCCTATCCCCACCCTTTCAATTTGTCAATCATTCTTCTTCTGGTAAAGCTATAATAAGAAATATAAAATAAGTCAGTAGGGAACCAAGCTGGCAATTGGTCTGTGTGTAGTTCTAATTTAAGTCCTCTCTGATGGGATTATTTTAAATAACTGTTTGAAAAGATTTCCATATGAATACCCACAGCATATCGAAGTTCTATGTTTTGCACCCACTGCCATGTAGCATTTACTACTTACCTGTGTTTGAAGAGTTTTCATTCTCTCAGTAAAACCGATTCTACTGGTTTAGTACATTATTCTCCCTGTCTCTCATTTAGCATGTTCTTTTTCTGGCAGTATAGTACACAGCACTTAGCAGCTGGTTTGTGAAACCATCAGTCAGGAAATTGTATGATAAATAAGGGGTAGCCAGGTTTAGTGGCACTTTATTCTGCTTCAGCAGTTTTAGCTTTCCTTTGGAAAAATCATCATGGGGTATTTTGTCAAGGTTTGCTACATAAAATGGTTAGAGTTCTTCAACTTATTACGCATACTACTTGAGTTATGATGTTCTATAGCTGTATTGCTCATGTGTAAATAATAAACCCGGAGCTGAATAATTATGGTGAATGCCAGTTATGTGGATTTCTTCTTGACATGCGAGGTGGGCATAGACAGCTCTCTTACAATGATGGAATACTTTGCCATTCTCCCACTCCCATGCTCCTGGAATCAGGAAATAATGTGGAGCCAAGATGCAGTGAGAAATTTAATGTAAGAAGACTCTGATAATATTTTTAAATGCATAACCAGGTTATTTTAGGAGTATGATTACAATGTTTTAATTGCATGTAAAGTGGGCCCCCATTTCTATCAGGCCACTTTCCACAATTCAGTTACCCATAATTAAATGTGGTCCTAGAATATCATGTAAATTCCCCTTATCCACAGATTAGTTATCCATGGTCAACTGCAGTTTGAAAATATTAATAGTTTGATATTATTTACAATTCCAGGCATCCATAATGGGTCTTGTAATGGATCCCCTGCAGATAAGGGGGGGGGAGAGTGCTGTAATACCCAAGTACGCTATACATGCCTATCACAACTTGCAGGGTGGTTCACATTCTGTAGTTCTTTGTAAGATTAATGAGAAGCCAAGATGTAGATCATAACATGTAGCAGTCATATGAGTTTTTACTCCCCACCCCACTCCTTTATAATCTAGGGTCAAAGAACAGGGATACAGAATACTAACAAATCACAGATACTCTGTGTAGGTACCATATAGTATGTGAAATAGCCCTATCTATTTTCCACATGTAAAACATACTATTGTGACATATATTATTCTAACAGAATCAATATATGTTTAAGTTTAAAATAACTTGCATCAGATCCTTTCTACTTTACTAGCTGCTCCGAGTCCCCTCGGTGAGATGGGGTGGGGTATAAATAAAGTTATCGTTATAGGCTAATATCGGAACTGGGTGCCCATGTAACCAGGAAGGTCATGTGGGTGCCCTGTTTTGATGTCAGGAGCTTGCATTAAACTTCATGCCCAACTAGAAGCAGCAATGGCAGCAACACAACTATAATTCACCCACTTTCCCTTTGCTGATGAGTGCAGGGAAAGAGTGATAGTGACGGTGTCCAATCTGGACATTGAATCAGTCCATATTGGACCCAGTTCTGCTATCAAGACTGCCTGAAAGCCTGGGATACTCCAGAGTTTTCAGCAATGACAGAGTATCCCTGTCTTTGCCCAAGGTAAGACAAAGTCAGTTTAACACATAAAAGAAACAAACAAACAAACAAGGAACAACACTAAATGGAGGTGACTGTGTATCATAGGGATAGCCATCCTGCCAGGTTGGGTGAGTCCACATTTTTTTGTAAGTGTAGTCAAGCTTCTGATTGAAACTTGGGTAAATTCAGATGAGATTTTGTAGACTCTAGTTTCACTGTTTGGATTTCAATGATAACTTCCTGTAGGTAACCTCTTACTTGGTTTTATATAGTTCAGTATCAGAATAGTAGAAGCAGTACTCTACAAATGAAAGAAACCCTTCCTGAAAACTTTTCACTAAAAAAATATCCTACTCATGTATACAACCATTAATAAGATATCAAACAATAAAAACTGGATGCATTATTTCAGTTTCAGTATCGTGTAGTTACATAACCAACACAAGACATATGGGAAAATCCTAGATATACTATATATCCATCTATCGAGGGTAATATTGTCTGCACAGACTGACAGTAGCTTTATAAGGACTTGGGCAGAAGGTTTTCAAATAACCTGCTACTTGAATCTTCTGCCATAAGAGGCCAAGGACTCAGATCTTGCAAAATGTGTGCTCCCACAGTGGGCAGTAACTGCTCCTCAGTAGCTACACGTAAGTAGACAGATTTCCCACTCCCTCCTCTGATTGGCTGAAAAAGGGGGCTAGCTAGAATCCATGCAGGGATTGCCCGGAGGTTCCCCTTACATCATGAAGAGAAGGAGGGGATCCCTATGGAGAGAAGAGGAATAGCTGATAGTTGGTCAGACCCAGTCCATTGCAGAGACGCCTATGTGGAGGGAAGTGATTATAAGGGCATGCAGATGATTTCTTGATAGACTTAGTGTCCAGTTCCATTGAAACGAAGGTGCAAGATTCAAGAAGCCAAAGGTGACACCTCCAAATAACCAGGGGCTTGGCTGCCCATTTAGGAGACCAATGTATTCATATTTGTTTATCCTTTTATTCTGCGGGAATGGCAAGCCTCCAGTCTTAGTCAAGTGGATAAACATAAGCTCATCTTGGTGACAAAACGATCATCAATCTTACATGTATACACAAACAATTGGATTTTATCTGGCTTGTTAGAAGAATCCATTGTTAATTACCGTGTTTCCCCGAAAATAAGACAGTGTCTTATATTAATTGTTGCGCCCAAAGATGCACTAGGTCTTATTTTCAGGGGATGTCTTCTTTTTCCATGAAGAAGAATTCACATTTATTGTTGAAAAAAAAAATGAACATGTATTATATACTGTACAGTAGCTGTCATCACAAACCAGCATAACCAGACAAACTGTGAATCCTATCAAGAATATCTTGTTACTATCATTATTTGCATGTACAACAATCTATGGTACGTACATTTACCAAACCTGCATGCTCTAGTGTTCTGTTCGGCGGGCATGCTTCCAAACACAAATGGTGCTAGGTCTTACTTTTGGGGGAGGCCTTATATTTAGCAATTCAGCAAAACCTCTACTAGGTCTTATTTTCTGAGGATGTCTTATTTTAGGGGAAACAGTGTATGTAGCAATCTCCATTCCCAGGAGCTTATCATGGGCCTTCCAGCAGCATGATCAACTATCCCTCTTTTCTCACCACTTAATAAAAACATTCCTAAAGGGATACATTAACTTTCGCCCACCTATCCAACCGCTGACGCCGGGATGGAGCCTCGAGCTCGTCCTCAATCAGCTCTCCGCTCCTCCGTTTGAACCGCTAGCATCAACCAATCTTCACCTCATTTTCTAGAAAGTGGCCTTCCTCATTGCCATCACCTCAGCCCGTAGGCCATCAGAGCTGATGGCTCTCAGGGTTGATGAACCCTACCTCCAGTTTCATCACAACTGGGAGGTCCTCAGGACAGACATCACCTTCCTACCTAAGGTGGTCTCTGCATTCCACATGAATCAGGACATCGTCCTCCCTTCCTTCATTCAAAGTCCATCATCTCCCTTGGAGAAAAGGCTGCACCTCCTGGATGTTAGGAGGGCTCTCCTTTTTTACACAGAACTAGGGACACCAGAAAGACCCCCAGATTCTTTGTTTCCTATGCCCCAGATATGATGAGGAACCCAAACTCATCCCAAAAACTTTCCCTTTGGATTGCATCAGCGATAGAGCTCTCATACCAGCTTGCTTGCCGCCCTCCACCTCGCTTGGTCCAACCTCGGTCAACACGGGCCATGTCAACATCAACAGCGTTCCTGAGGGGGATGGCTCTGGACTCTATTTGCAAGGCTGCTATATGGTCAGCTCCCTTGACCTTTGTTTTCCATTACAGAATAGACTCTAGGACTTACAGAGACTCTACTTTCGACAGAGTCTTACTGCCTTGCCTGAACACATTCTCCACTTTCTTTCCTCCCAAAGAAAAGACAGAGACTCTACATTCAAAGTTCCAACATATTTATTGTTTATTGTTAAAAAAAACAAAACAAAGAGAAAAAGGAACAAGACTGTATTCCTTTTTATCAGTTCTAACTTTATAGAGATGTGCCTTCCAGGGGTCATACATCTTCTACCTTCTTTACGACCTTGTTCGCACCCTCCTTTGTTGGGACACTTACAAGTGTTAATGCACACTATCTCCTCACCTGATACTGGGTGGCTAGGGTACCTTGGTCCTACCCCCTGATACCTATATATGTTGCACTTGGCCACGAATGTGGGCCTCTTAATTTGAACTTTCCTGTTTCTGATATTTGTCTTAATAAATCATATGCTTGGACACTAAACTTGTGGTCAGGTTTGCTATGTCCCACCAGCCTGGACTTTAGCTTACTAGTCTCCACTAGTGTGCATTCACAGAGTACACAAGGAAAAAGAACAGATTGCTTACCTGTAACCATGTTTCTTCGAGTGGTATTCTGTGAATTCACACAATCCCACCCATTCTCCCCTTTAACAAACCTCTCCCTTTCTCATCGCCTTTGCAGCGTAGGAACTGGGAAACGTGCGCCCCGGGCTGCCTTTTATGCCCTGCGGGGAGGGGGGAGGGGTTACTGCCAAAATTCAAAAGAGTCAACTTGGAAGAGTTGCTGTTGTAGCCTGCGCAGGTGCAGATATCTCCACTAGTGTGAATTCACAGAGTACCATTCGGAAGAAACATGGTTACAGGTAAGCAACTTGTCCACACACACACACACACACACACACATGCATAAACACACACACACACACACACACATATGGCTGAAGTTACACTTAAAAATGTACCTGTTCTGACTTACACACAAATTCAACTTAAGAACTAGCCTACAGAACCTATCTTGCTTGGGGGCTGCCTGTTGTTATTAGTGGATGGTGGTTGCTGAATTTCAAGACAAATAATGGTGGGGCTTAACATTTTGAAATATGTGTGCCCTGCCTTATATTTTTATTTGTATAAGGTATTCAAGATCAATAACTTTGTTTTCCACTGAATATGTTCATTTTAAAACTGCCGATTATGTACAGATATGTTTAAAGTTCCTTAATATTAGCAGTACAGGGTTCTCTTCTTCACATCACTGTAGCTGTTGAAGTATTACTCTGCAATTTTGGTGTTTTGATTTGTGATGTACATTATTATATTATATCTTACTAGTATTTATTAAGGTTTACTTCTTCTGTAACTTTTTTAAAAGCATGTTTTAATAAAAATAAATATCAGGGTATGCTTATGAAAGGCTGGCTGATCCCTTTGAACTGACACTTCACATATGCACGCAGTAATTATTTATTAAAGACTTCTTTATGTAATTTTCCATTAAAGCAGTGAAAAGAGAATATTAAAATTAAGACATGAATATTCATGCTTTCCAAGGCAAATTGGATGAGCCAAACTCTGTCTCTTGTACACTTTGCTTGGATTCATGTAAATGAAAAGTACATGATCTCTGTGGAATGCTATCATATCATGCTTCTATACTCTTATTTGCAGGACTTCTACAGTCATGTAGTGGCACCAAAGAACATGATATTTAAAATGTAGTCTTGGAGTAGCATTTAACTTTCTAAAAAGTTTAGCATTCTCCCTATCCTCAAAAAACCATCTGGCTATGATGGGAGAAAACCATACCTCATTAGAACAATTTTTTGCTTGCAGAAAACCTATGGTTCAATCCATATTTTCTTCAGACAAAAAATCATTGAGTAGCTGGTAATAGGAAAGACTCATTTCTGCTTGTCACCTAGAAGAACCATTGTCTATTGAAGTAGATTAACTGGGTCCATAAGTCTGTTCTGAAAATATTCCTAGGGTAGAATTGATGGAGTATGGATATTGCCTAATCACTGAATCTGATTTCTTCACTTGATAATATAGACTACTTTAAAATTATGGAATGTATCACACAAGATAACAGAAAATATGGAAATGTGTGTTACCTCCAGCATCAGAATAGACATAGAATTTAACGTTCTGTTTCCCTGGGTGCAGAATTATGTTCTTATTTTATTTGTAGTGTAAGATGTACAAATAACCCTTCTTGCTGGATTTTTAAAAGTTATTCTCTTAAGATTTAGAATAACATGATGTGAAAACCATTTTTTCCAGATCCACCTCACCTTTTCCCAGCATTCCACCCTCCTGTACCAATTGATGCAAGACATCACGAGGGACGTTATCATTATGAACCATCCCCCATTCCTCCGTTACATGTGTAAGTATGAATATTTGCAGCATTCAACAGGCACATTATAGAGGAACTGTGGAGATCAGGCCTAATGAATGTTAGTGTATTAGCATTTCACTTTACAAGTTTGGCAACATTGTGCTGAAACAGTTGGAGATTTCATTCCAATACATATTGGTATTCTGGCTTATTTTGAATATATTCCCAAATTCAGAAAACATAATCAGGATTTTTGAAAAACATGACACTGGCACAATGTGGTACTGCTTTTCTGCTTCCTTCATTTTGCATGCTGACTTTTAATGCAGAGGTCACTGATTGTTTTAAACCATGTGGTTCCATTCCAGCCCAAAACAGGGAACTCTGATTTAATATCTGTTGATCAATTAGGAAATTAAGTCAGCAAACAGGTAGATAGTCATAAATAGGCAAGATTCAAGGTAGAGTAACACTCAGGAAATATTTTTGAGAAGACAAGGAAATGTAGTTAAGTCTAAAAAAGTTTCCTTGTAAAATTATTAAAATTGTTTCTGGTTTCTGATCCTGGTTAAAGGTTTAATGGCATGGTATTCCTCTGAGTATTACTTGCGTAAGAATATCCTGTGAAATTCACGGGGTCATTATAACTTGATAGTGACATAAAGACGCATACATAGAACAATGTGTAATGTTCAAACCAGGCAAAGAAAAGGAGGAGGAATTTGTGTTGGAAATGGGAGCAAAGTAGGAAGTGTCATTCCCCAAAGCTGCCTGTTGATTTCCAAAATGCAGCATTTAATAAAGTTTTGCTATACCTTTGGAGATAGTTTCCTTGAAAAAAAAGAGGGCAAGAATGAATCTAGGAAAGGCTGGTTGGTGGTGATTCTGCATGTGTACCCAGTCTCTTGATTGATGGGACTGTCATCCATGTGACAGAGCACAGTTTACATGAAGATAAAGAAAAATCGTAGTGATACTATATGCTGGAAAGAGAAAAATGCTTTATGCAGAATTAAAAATTGTCCTGTTGCAGATGGAGAGAGGTATGCCAACAGGTTGGATGGGGATAGTTGTGAAAATATATTGCATCTTGGACTGTAAAATTCAGAAGAATTATTCCATAACAACGTAAATCCACAAAGCAAATTCAGTCTTTACTAAAAGGCTTGATAAATACATTTAATCATCTCTAATAATCCCTCACGAACAGTGAAGAAAAGAAGAAAAGCACAAGTAATTCATTGAAGAATAATGCTTGTTGTTTAGATGGCAGATTGCTTCTCCATGGCTATTAGTTACAGCTGTGTAATTACATATATGCTGGAGAAAAAAATGAAGTTGTTTTAAAACAACTCCTCCTCTGTGAGCAGAATTAATTGATATTAGCTATCCTAACTACATACCCAAGTTACACAAACAATATTTTACCAGCAGTTATTTTGGATCAGTCTCTTATTAGCCAAATTGTAATTTCAAAAGAAATTGGCCTGAAGGCTAGCAATAAATCTGTGTTGCAGGCTTCCATCACCATTAAAAAATCTCTCTATTTATAGCAGCGATGGAGGAGGGGAGGGGATAAAAAGAAGAGGAGACTTCCAAGAATTGTGATTTATTTTTTCCATTGAGGTTATTTGCACCAGTTATTTGAATTGTATTTAGTTGTGCAGGAAAAATCATTTGAATGGTCTGAATTAAACTGCCTTAAAAGGGTGATCATTTTAAAGACACCCAGTACAGTCATTTCTGAGGATTATATGTAAATCCATCATGAGAACTAATGGTATTCACAACTAGTTGGGGAAATATCTGTGGATTGCTGTGTATTTTTCGTGGCCTTTTTGGCAACAGCCCAGATATGTGGCAAAACATATGATTATATATATATGGTTTTATATATATGGTTGTAGTGACTGTTATAAAATAGATACAGGTAATAATCAGTCATAAGTTTTTAAAAAAGCATTTTTATTGGAGGTTTGTTTTTGGGAGAGCCACATAGAGATGAGTTGCTGTTTAGACCAGGGGTGTTGAACTCATTTTCACAGAGAGCCACATCAGCCTTCAAGGGCTGTCTATAATTGTAAGATTGTATAAATGTTGCCCTGGCATTGAAAGTCTAATACACTGGGATGAATAAATGAATGATAATAATAATAATCATAAACCTAATCATCATCATAATAGAAAGATGCAACTATGATGCTCTGGTACTGAAGACCTAATACCTGGTGTTATATAAATAAATGAATAATAGTAATAGTAATAATAGAAAGATGAAACTGTGTTTCTTTGTTACTGGAAGCCTAAAGCTACCAAGAGATTACCAAAGTCAGTTCAAACTTTATGTATCCCATTATCTCCAGACCATCTGTGAGGAAAAGCGAAGTGTGGGGTGCTGTCTTTCACCACAATCTCTTTCCTAATTTGTGCCACAGAGTGATGGCCACTATATTCTGGCTCATCTAGGAGGAGGATGGGCCAGACATGGATATGCCTGGTTCCTCAGGGAAAAGGCTGTTGCGGCCCAAGGATGAGAAGGTGGAGTCTGCCATCTTCCTCACATGCCATACCCTCTGGAGCCACACCCAGATATTTCAGTCATGATTACAAGAGGTGATACGTGTTAAGCATCCTTTCAGTGCATCCAAAACAGCAACACCACTCCTTTTCCTGTTCTCCTGTGGTCTCAAGAACACCTGGCACTGCAAGGAGGGAAATGGTTTGCTGCCAGAAACATGCTCCCTTGCAAGTAGGTTCCTGCTATGTTTGAAATGCAGAGGACACAACCAATACTTGGCAGAGGGAGCAGCACCAACACAGGGAGTGTCTGGACCTTGCGGGCTATATAAAATGATGTGACAAGCTGGGTTCAGTCTGCAGTCCTTGGATTTGACACCTGGTTTAGACTGTTACTCTAAAAAGCATGGGGATTAGATACGTTTGTAAGATTGCAGTGGATCCAAACTGTGCAACTTTGATTAAGCCCCAACTCATACTCAGTGGAATCTGGACAGAGCACTGTGCAGCCAAATGGGTATGTGTGTTTACAGTGTTTGGCTGTATGAATCAGACTGGAGAATTATGGGAGATAAAATATTATCATAATGCAGAACAGACAGCATCCTATTAGACCACATTCACTTCAGAAATAAGATATATTGGTTTCAGTGGAATTTGCACCAGAGCGTCGTAAGTCTGTGCTATAATTACAAATGTTCTTGGGCTTAGGTACACTGGTTTGATTACATTCCTCTGTAGAAAATACCTATAGATATTAAAGATCTTTTACTTTGCTGGACTGTTTTAGAGTAAACATTTTAAAAGCTGCTTTTACTTATATGGTCCATCTGTCAGGGGTGCTTTGTGCTTTTCCTGTATGACAGGGGTTGGACTAGATGGTGCATGTGGTCTCTTCCAACTCTATGATTCCATAATTTATTTTATTTACCTGATTTTTATCCCAGCTTTCCCCAGTGTAGACACATGGCAGATGACATCAAACATAACACGATACAATTAAAACACAGCATATACATTACAATATGAATATGAATTGTTTTAAATGGTATCATGGAAAGTATTAAAATACATTTAAAACTACACTTTAAAACTCACCCCATCCCCAGCAGCCTGCATCTCAGTATTTCATAAACACCTGATGGCAGAAGTATGTTTTCATCTGCCAGCAAAAAGTCAGCTTTCAAAAGAAGCGTATAAATATATACAGTGACGTAATGCTTTAAGAAGGGCTTAGACTTCTTAATAAATTGAATTTTTATTGAGAGGAGGCAATAAAGGACAACCAAACCTCTCCCTAAAACACAAACTGGTGTCATCCAGATAAAGTTTGAAAAGTTGCTTTTTAGAAAAATTGTATATATAAACAAGTAATAATAGAATGATATAGGGATGCAATGTTTCAGCAATTTTCTTCTTAAAGGAAGCAATGAACAATTTTAGCAATTTCCATTTCATTGCAAGTGTCTTCAAAAACCGTATCATTTTCTATGACTATTTGTCATCTGGGATTTACTCAGTTCAATATTTATGCATGTTAGTTTTAAACATAAAATAGCTTTTTCTGCACAAGTAGCAGCATTTCTGATATATAGTACTCAACAAGTCCTTATTCTTTGCTGTACAAATTTTGTATAAAGTAGAACTGAATTGCAAAAATTCTCATTAGCCCAGGATTCTTCTTATCATAATTTTTTCAACACTCAAGAAAGACTATTTTTAGAATAGTTTCATCCATGGGGTAATGTTTTGAATCCCCTATCACATGTTTATGGGAACATTTCTTCTTCTTGAATCAGCTTCATGGCATTACAATACCTACAAAATACAAGTGTACCTTTTTGCACTAGAATTCCATACTGTCATCATTCATAGGTTCGCACAAATTTATAACATTCTTTCTTTATCTGCACTGCAACAGAAGTCCATTAGCAGTCTGCTCTTTAACCTGTATATCTGATCTGGGTTTTTATGTATATGTGTACAATTCCAAATCCAGTTCTACTTCATCATCTCTAGTAATAATTTAAGGAAAGGGTTCATTGTAAAATTCTAGAGATCTCACTCAGATCATATCTATATATATAAAAGAGTGATGGAATCGCGGCACCGAGCAAAGCAACTAAACTACGGGCCCCCCAACCTCGACATTGGACAACACAACCCATCATCCACGCCTTAAGGTTGAAACAACACAAAATCACTTCACGCACCTCCACATGGAGAGAACCCACAACGCACGATCGGGAGCCATGCCCGGGAGGGAAAAGAGAAGCCCTCATGGCTGCCGGCAACAGGGAAGGCAGGCAATGGGAAAAAGCTGTCCCCTGGGTCCTAGCGCCCGCCCATCATCCGAATCATTTATCTCCACTCCAACCTTCTACAATATCCAACCCATTTTAATACTCTATATTTTAAATATATGCTAGGAACCATGACAATCAACACAATCTCTCTCCTAATATTTTAACAAGCTTAAAATCACAACACCAAATAAAAAACAACACTCTTAAAACACGGGAATGCCAGACACTAAACAATCAGGGCCAGCGAACACCTCCCACGATCTGCCATGCAGGACACAATCCAAGCACTCCCAACAGATGGCCACCCAGCTTCTCAATAATAATAATAACAACAACAGCATACAATCCTAAAGTTTGCAGAGGCTGACTATTTGTGTGGCCCTTACATTTCACATCTCTTTTTATGTTTGGAACCTTTAGAGTGTTTGCTTATCTTTTTCACATAGAAAGAAGATAGCTCTATACTCAGAAAGGCCTGACTATTTCTGTGGCCCTGACATGTCACATCTCTTTTTATGTTTGGAACCTTTAGAGCAGTGGTCCTCAAACTTTTAAAGCAGAGGGCCAATCCACAATCCTTCAGACTGTGGACGGGCCGAATTATCATTTGGAAAAAAAAACGAACAAATTCCTATGCAAACTGCACATGTCTTATTTGTAGTGCAAAACAACAACAACAACAATGAAAGAACAATACAATATTTAAAAATGAAAACAATTGTAACCAGCATAAACCTATCAGGATTTCAATGGGAAGTGTGGGCCTGCTTCTGGCCAATGAGATAGTCAAGTTAATTAGGATTGTTGTTGTTGTGTGCCTTCAAGTCATTTCAGACTTTGGGCGAGCCTAAGTCTAATTATTTATTTTTTCATTTACTACATTTATTTATTACATTTATATCCCGCCCTTCTCACCCTGAAGGGGACTCAGAGCAGCTGTATGTACATACAATATATTATATTATTAGCATAGCACAATATTAGCATTATATATTACTATATTGAACTATACCACTATACTGTAATATTATATGTAATATATAACATATCATTAATATTATTATATGGTATTATTATCAATATTATATGTATATACAATATATTATATTAAAATTATATAAAATATTATATTATAAAACTGAGGGCGGGGGCCAGGTAAATGACCTTGGAGGGCCGCACCCGGCCCCCGGGCCTTAGTTTGGGGACCCCTGCTTTAGAGTGTTTGCTTATCTTTTTCACATAGAAAGAAGATGGCTGTATACTAAGAGAGGCCTGACTATTTCTGTGGCCTTTACATGTCACATCTCTTTTAATGTTTGGAACCTTTAGAGTGTTTGCTTATCTTTTTCACATAGAAAGAAGATGGCTGTATACTAAGAGAGGCCTGACTATTTCTGTGGCCTTTACATGTCACATCTCTTTTTATGTTTGGAACCTTTAGAGTGTTTGCTTATCTTTTTCACATAGAAAGAAGATGGCTGTATACTAAGAGAGGCCTGACTATTTCTGTGGCCCTTACATTTCACATCTCTTTTTATGTTTGAAACCTTTAGAGTGTTTGCTTATCTTTTTCACATAGAAAGAAGATGGCTGTATACTAAGAGAGGCCTGACTATTTCTGTGGCCTTTACATGTCACATCTCTTTTTATGTTTGGAACCTTTAGAGTGTTTGCTTATCTTTTTCACATAGAAAGAAGATGGCTGTATACTAAGAGAGGCCTGACTATTTCTGTGGCCCTTACATGTCACATCTCTTTTTATGTTTGGAACCTTTAGAGTGTTTGCTTATCTTTTTCACATAGAAAAAGTATAGCTGTATATCAGAGAGGCCTGACTCTACTGTACATACTAAACATAAAGACAACCATACAACAGACATTCAATACCACCACTAACTCAAATTTCTCACCAACACCACCAGAAAATGCCACAGCAACGCGTGGCCGGGCACAGCTAGTATATCATATAGTAAGAAATTATGCGACGTAGTATAGAGTTTCTCTCTCCCTCTTTAAATATATATATCGCAAGGTTGAAGATCAAGTGTATATGAATCAATGTGAAGGGTTTTCTGTCATCTGACTCACAGCACAATTATGTACTAATATTTTAGTTTAAAACTTCCTTAATGGAAGAAATGGCACAGTGTCTCCATCTATTTCCAGTTCAAAAGTTGTGATGCAAGACAAAGTTATTGAAAAGGAAGAGGAAATGGTCAGCTTGGGATTCTTGATTCTTGCTTAGAAAGTTTTGGAAAGTAGTAAATTTAATTCACTGAGCAATTTGTTCAGCAGAGCACTGAGCTGGATCCTTTCAGTGGGCACAGCAGTGGGAGGTGGTGACTGGAGGGAGGGGACTATCAGCTGGAGTTCCATTTTAGCATAATGGAGGATATCTGACTGCTGCTTCCTCTTTCTATAATAGTCTCCAACTACATATGGCTAGCTAACTGCTGCATCATTCATTTACTTTCATGCATGGATTGGTTGTTTTGGACACAGCCACAGAGTTATCAAAGAGTTATTTCATCTGTAGAATTTTGCCAAGGAGGCACTTCTTATTTTTCATTTGTAACCTATCTAGTGTCGACTAATCAAATGGCATGTGTGTACATATTGGTGTATATGTGTGTAAGAATAGGCTGCAGGACAGAGACAAGAGTACCAAAGAGGAGTGTTGTTCCATTTTCTGTTTGAAGTATCTGTGAGAGATGTTTAACTTTTTCGAAGATGGAATATTACCTTTTGATACTTTTGCAATTTTCATGATTAAGAAAGAGAAGGAAAGTGTCCACTGCAAATTAGAAAATTTGCCTTTAGGTAATGAGGCTGGAGGTTATTTGCAACTGGGCACTTGGTTTGATTGGCACATTTAGCAGAGCAAGAGGTTAAACAAAAACGTTTTGATGGGTTTTGTTACAAAAACTTCTTGCTGTGTGCTGTCCATTTTGTTTCTCTGTAATTATGAGTAATTCTTTACTGATAATTTACACATTATTCATTGCAGTAAGGAAGTAAAGAATGTGTTTTAATAAAGTAACCGCATTAGCACATTTGTAAATTCAAAACAACATACAGTAGAGTCTCACTTATCCAAGCCTCACTTATCCAAGCCTCTGGATAATCCAAGCCATTTTTGTCATCAATGTTTTCAATATATCGTGATACTTTGTTGCTAAATTTGTAAATACAGTAATTACAACATAACATTACTGCGTATTGAACTACTTTTTCTGTCAAATTTGTTGTATAACATGAAGTTTTGGTGCTTAATTTGAAAAAATCATAACCTAATTTGATGTTTAATAGGCTTTTCCTTAATCCCTAATTATTATCCAAGATATTCGCTTATCCAAGCTTCTGCCGTCCCGTTTAGCTTGGATAAGTGAGACTGTACTGTATATGAAAACTAAATGCAACAAGGATTATTCTTACTAGGTATTCTCATTGAAAGATAAATGAGATCTTAGAAAATCATTTTAATTTCTTAAGGAAGGAAATTCTTTATCCTGTGTTACTCTGGAGGAAAATTACATACATAGCAGTAAGACCCCCTTCAAAATAGAGGTTTGACTTGATGATGGAATTGCTGTCAAATCTTGTTGTGTACTCTAAGACAAGCAGCCACTGTTATAATTATGCTATCATATCCTATCATTAAAGATTTCATTGAAAAAGGTTTATAAATTACTCCTCATCTTAGATAAACCACACCATATTAAGGCATCAACGATATGGCACAGAATTAAATTAGAATCTCATAAAATGAAATATGTTCTGTATTAGCTGTTTGACACTTAATTTGCCTCCAAATGAGTAGAGGAAATCACAAATTAACCTGCCTTTGTTTTTCCAACCATAGCTTATTAGGTGTTAGCACAACTGCAATTACAGCTGGATAATAATCCCCCCAACCTTATGAATATGTACCGAAATGTGTCACTTTGAGTTAATGAAACCTGTTTGTTAGCACTTGTTTAGATTTCTTAGAATTCTTCTTGCACATCTTCAGTTTACAGCTTAGCATGAAGGAGCATAACATTTAAACTGTGTTTTAGAAGCAGTGTTTAGAGAACATTTGTTTGCATGTTGCTTTCTAAACCAACTGTTTAAAAGTAACAATTACAAACCAAGCAATGTTTGAATGTACATTAAATATTTGAATAACTAAAATAATATTAATATTCAAAGCTGCTGTAGTTTTGGTTGCTCAAGGACCATATAATGTGCAAGTTATAAATTTCTTCTGGCAGTTGACAATTTCTGCAAAATTGTTTTCAGTAAACTGAAAAAATTTAAAATAAAACACCTGTAAACTACTGTTCCATGGAATTTCATTCATTACAACCTTGCCATCTATGAAGAGATGGCAGTATGTAATCTAATATACATGGTTGTTTGCAGTGGCAGTGAAAGAATAAACATTCCATAGTTGGGTGTGGTAGATATAATTGTATGTTAGACCAAAGCATCTTAAAGTGTGGGTTGAGTCAAATGAAGTCCTGTAAGTGAATGTTGACAGTGACTAAACGCTTCCCCCCCCTCAAATCCATGTTATTCTTTTCTTATCTGTTAAAGAATACTCATTCCAAATATGCAGTGCTTTTGGAGTCTGAGTATTGGCTTCTCAAACAACAGTCTTATATTCTTCTTTGTGCTGTAGTCAACATTATTAGCCAGTGAGCAGATACTTACTACAATATTCAAATTTAGTGAACTGGAAGCATGGTGGCTCTGTAAATGCTGCTGTCAGACCTGTTGCCATTGCCTAAGTGGTAGTAGAATGTGACAGATTTTAAAAGAAATACAGTACTTTTACTTATGTTAAGTCCTGTTTCAAAGAGCCAAAATCAGTAATGGTTTTTCAGTGTTTTTGAAGAGAACTAACAGTTGAGAATTTTAAATGGTATTTAGAACTGCTAATAAAACTTTTGCTCCACATAAACATGCCTTAATGTGTACACACACATTCTGAAATAGAGAAGTCTTTTACCATGGCTCAAAATTCTTCTGCATAAATTTTAATACTACAGCTTCTTATAAATTAAGATAATAACATGCTGGAAAACTATTAGCAGTCACACTCCCAACAATGCCAGGTGTATTCTCATGGGCCAACCTCACACATGTTTTATTTTTTGGCTGCCCATCTGCTCAATGCTTGAAAGAAGGTACTGGCTACATTGGATTTTATTTGTCTAAAACAGTACCATGAGACTGTAGACTGATTGTTAAGCCGAACTTGAGACAGAGAATTGTGGAATGGTCATCAGAACATGGCTAGTGCCAAATCATTCTGGGAGGGAAAACAGAAACATAGCTGACTAGAAGGTAAACAAATACCTTCCCTGGAGAATTGGGGAAGTGCCCCTAAACCGATGCCTGTCATCAGTGATGGACTGGATGAGGACTAATAAGTTGAAGGTGAATCCAGACAAAACAGAGGTACTCCTGGTCAGTCAGAAGGTGAATCAGGGTGTGGGATTACATCCTGTGCTGAATGGGGTCACACTCTCCCTGAAGACACAGGTGCGCAGTCTGGAGGTGATCCTGGACTCATCATTGATCCTGGAACCCCAGGTGTCAGCGGTGGCCAGGAGTGCCTTTGCACAACTAAAACTTGTGCGCCAGTTGCGCTCATACCTTAAGACGCCAAATCTGGCCATGGTAGTCCACACCTTTGTTATTTCCTGTTTGAACTACTGCAATGCATTATTATTATTATTATTATTATTATTATTATTATTATTATTATTATTAGAGTTATTAGAGAAATGTGTCCCAGTTGTTCTATTTGCTTATTTAAATTTTTCATTTGCTATTTTTGACCTGTTGTATAAGTATACCTTGATGTTGTTTACTTGACTGTCCATGATTTGATGTGTTTTGTTATGTTCTTCTTGGCACTGAATGTTTGCCAATTTTTGTTGTAAACCACCCTATGTCCCTTTTGGGAGATAGGGCGGGATAGAAATAAAGTTTTGTTATTATAAGTGTTTTGGGAAGAAACCATAGTGTTTCCATGGGAATGCTTGCTTTCTGCCCCTTTGTTGCTGTGCTTTGCCTTGGTCTAGCACTGATAACCATTGAACATGCTGCTGTCCATCAGTGTATCCCTCTGGATGAGGTAAGAGAAAATATTCCTGGTTTCAGATTAATCCGCTATCCATGGACCTTTTTGACCATCGTCCCAGCCACCTATCAGTTCCTGTTTTGTCTGTGGGATGTAATGAAGTACGGTTTTTTGGTATACAGATATTATGTTTAATTGTGTGTTTGTGTTTTTAAAAGGGGTAAGTATGACAGTCATTGATTCTCTGCACTCAGAGGCTGGTTGCCATGGAAAAGTGGGCAGAGCCAACTGCCGTTTTGAAGAAGAAGTGCAGAGTTTAAAAAAGACAGTCAGTCTGTGCCCTGAGGAGGTACAGAGAAGACTTGATCCTAGGTTGAGGGATCAAGGGAGACTCAATTGGTCATTTTGAGTTGGGTTAAAATAAGTTTGATGATTTATTTAATATAGTCTGTGTCCTAGTAAGGAACAGAGAGTCTGTGATCACATATCACAGGGGTTACTGTGGTTTTAAAGATACAGAGAAAGAAGTGACACTTTAGAGAGTTTGAATCATCTTATTCTAGCATTGTAACTGTTAAATAAAATACCTCCAAGGAGAAACTATATTGTAACCACTAAGCTTTGTGCCTGAATAAATTTGTTCTTGTTTTTCCAACATCGAAGCCTCTGTCATATATCTATATTATAAACCAAGTCACGTTAACATCTAAAGGGAACAGGACGAAGTAAAAAAAGAAAGTAAAAGGTCTCCTCCCTGAGTCTTTGGTGGCTGTATCTTTACATAGTGGTGGCAGCATTATTAGTTCTTTACATTTGGTAGCAGAGGTGGGATATTAAAAGATTCCCACCTGCCTGAAAGAATTTTAGTTGTTATTCATAGCAATCATCCTTTACACTCTGCATCAAACCGGCTTATTTTAATCCACATCCTGATTCAGTTTAAATGGCTGTGTAGAGCCCTCAAGTCTCTTTTCAAAGACATGATGCACCAAGGGCCCCATTTTCCAAAACATCCTGTGCAAAAAAGAGGGCATTGGCTGCAGAATAGTCATGGGCCTGAAATTTGTCTCATTTGTTTCATCTGTGTTTTTGTTTCGGGCTGTTCATTCGTTTGACACAATACGGAAGAATCCTTGTCAAACGGAAAAAGCAGTGAAACAAAAGGAAAGTTGGAACGGTAAACATTTGTTTGTCTGAGTTTCGTCCCATTGGTGGCAATGGACGGGCTTCCCATGCTCCCCTTCCCCTCAGTTTTAGGGCTAGAGGATCTCACCATTTCACTCATCCTCCGGCTCACTCCAGCATTCATATGAGTTGTTAGGATTGATGGGATAAGCCCCTGTCTCTGAATTTGGATAGGCAAAATGCAGTCTGTGGCTCATTAATGCTGTTTTTGCAACCCTTGGCCCTTCGTCAGGCTCCAATATCTTTTTAAACGGGTAGCAAGTCCCCCCCTGTGCTTTTCAACACACAGTAACTATGTGTGTGGCCTGCAGGTCCCGCGACTGCCAGGGCTTGCAGCCGAGCACCGAGCAGAGCGCAGAGTGCCTCTTACTAGACATTTGGTGCTCAATACTCAGGTGCAAGCTCTGGCATTCATGGACTCATTGAGTGTGAGTGTGGCCTACAGGCCCAAAGAGCCTGCAACTGCCAGGGCTTGTAGCTGAGCACCGAACGCCAAGTGCCTAGTAAAAGGCAGTCTGCACTCAGCTGCAAGCCCTGGCAGTCAGAGTTGCTTTCGGCCTGCAGGCAACAGTCACTCTCTCTTAAAGAGAATCTCTTTCCAAGTTACTATGTGTTGAAAAGGACAGTGGGGCCTTGCTATCCATTTAAAAAGATAATGGAGCCCGAAGAAGAGCCAAGGGTTGCCAAAACAGCATCAATGAGCCACAGACTGCATTTTGCCTATCCAGATTCAGAGACAAGGGTTTATCCCACCAACTCTAACAACTCAAATGAATGCTGGAGAGAGCCTGAGGATCAGTGAAATGGTGCGACCCTCTAACCCTAAAGCTGAAGAGAAGGGGAGCGTGGAAAGCCCTCCCATGTTGGCCAATGGGATGAAAATTTTCGTTCATTTGTACAAAAGAACGAAACAGCTCATTCAGAAGGGCCCCATTTTCGGAAGCAGTGTTCAAAAACAAAAACGGGGCCATACGAATGAAACGGACAGGAACAGATAGCGATTTTATACAAATGCACGAGACTATTGCAGAGTAGAAATTTCATGTCACAGGGAACTGCTTTTCATAATGACTCTAATCCTGAGGTATATCAATGGTTATAATGGCTTAACCAAGTATTTTAAAGTTTCTAGATGCTGACAGCACAAAATTTCCAGCAGTGTAGACCCAGAGAATTTAGAATTATGTCTTATTTATATCCTAATGCCTATTTTTAATTAATTTTTAAAACAAAAATACTTTTTGTTATTGTTTTAAATATATAATGTATCTTTCAAACTCACAGGTAATGACCAGTGACCTGTACCAAGAGTTTGATTTCCCAAGTAATTTATTGAAAAGTGAGCTCTAGTTTGCAAGAGGAAATATCCATCAGAAATTTGGGGTTAATGAAGAAACTCTGTTTTAAAATCCAGTTCTGATTTTAGGCAGTACTAGTAAAAGCCTCTATTTAACAGGATAGTCAAAACTTGCTTGGGAAAGTGGATTTTTGCCATTAATGTTGACTGGCTTTTTAATGCTTAAAAGTATCATGATGCTTAACTGTGACGTTTGAAAATAATTTATACTAAGACTTGAATGAGAAATACTGGTTTGTTTCACTGATGACTTTAAAGCACATTTTACAGAACTTCTCTGTCTGTATAACAACTTATGATCATGATTCTTCATCCTAAAGTGTAAAACCACACATTTATCAGCGCAGTAAACAGCCTAGATAATCAATATTATCAGTCGTTATTGTGGTCAATTATTACTTTTTCAAAAATATTTTTATACAATTTTTCACACATATAGAATCCCAGTAAAAAACTTAATATCTGTGATGCATTTAATGTTTCAAGGAGAAAATTTGACTTAAAATCTGCACCTCCCATTTATTTTCTTTTAATTCACAGCCTCACATTACAGTATGTAAAATTGTAATTGAAACAGAACTCCCATAGGGTTGTTGCTTAGTGTTGAGAACATGACTTATTTTAGGTGCCTGAAATGGAATGAATTTTTAAAAATTATTTAAAATATCTTAGAATCACAAAGGAGGCATTGAGGGCTGTATGAATACAGGGTAACCTGATATCTTTTCTAGGTGGTTACCCAAGAATAAAGAATGCCTTCACTGATAGGAGAAATACATAAGGCAAGCAGAGTGACTCAAACATATTGAAATAATAAGTCTAGCATTCTCCATATTTAATTAACACTGCTTCATAATGATCAATGATGTAAAGACATAAGTTGATTCTTTCAGTTACTGTGGTTAGTTTTGTGCGCACACACACAAATCAAAATAAAATCTGCAGAATCTCTCTTCAGAAGCTCTGAATTATTTATTAATGTAATTATAGGGCACTATTTGCAAATCTTTGAAAGAGAACTTGGAATGTTATATTTTAAAATAGTTAGATATGATTCCAAAGCCAAAAAAAGAAAGCATTTTTGAAGGTAATGTACTGTTTCATTCTGAAATCACTAAAATGACTACTTTTTAGTTATTTTAAAAGCCACAGCAACAGAGAGTTATAAACCATTGGCCTTCAATACAATGTTTGCCAAAATTGTGAGCCTGCACACTGCCTATAACTGTAAAATTTGTCATTAACAAAAGGAGTGTCAAGTTTTGTTTTCATTTCCCTTTCTAATTATATCCAACACCAGATTTTACCTTATTTTCAGCAGCAGCAGACAAAATCATGTTTTTATTGAGATCTCCCCAAAATCTCCTCTTCATCCATTGTTGCTAGCTCAGTTCCCATTAGTTTACAGAGGGCCCTTGGTATCTGCTGGGGATTGCTTCTAGGAACTGTAGATAACAAAATCTGTGGATGCTCAAGTCCCATTATATAAAACTAGCTGTGCCCAGCCGCGTGTTGCTGCGGCAAAGTCTGGTGGTATGGGAAATAAAGTATTGAGGAATTGGTGGTAGTTAGTATATGTTATTTCCTAAAGCTTGTGAATATACAATATTTTGGTTGTTCCTTTTTTTGTCTGTTGGAGGCAAGTATGAATGCTGCAATTAGCCAGAATGATTAGCATGTAATGGCCTTTCAGCTTCAAAGCCTGGCTGCTGCCTCCCTGGGGGAATCTTTTGTTGGTAGGTGTTAGCTGGCCCTGATTGTTTAATGTCTGGAATTCCCATTTTCAGAGTGCTGTTCTTTATTTACTGTTCTGATTTTAGAGTGTTTTAATACTTGGAACCAGATTGTTTTTATTTTCATGGTTCACAGCAACACAATAATAATAATTTTAATAAGTAATAGTAACAACTCTGATAATATACACTACTTCTCTTCCTCCTAAGCTTCCTCTCTGGAGGAATCCTTTGTTGGGAGGTGTTACTGGCCCTGATTGTTTCCTGTCTGGAATTCCCGTTTTCAGAGTGTTGTTCTTTATTTACTGTCCTGATTTTAGACATTGTATTGTTCTGTTTTATTTTACCACAGTAATTTTATATATTATATTTATGATCTTATATTATTTGCTTTGAACTGGATTATATGAGGCCCTTCTACACAACTGTATAAAATCCACATTGAACTGGATTATATGGCAGTGTGGACTCAAGATAATCCAGTTCAAAGCAGATACTGTGGATTATCTGCCTTGGCATTCTGGGTTATATAGCAGTGTGGAAGGGCCTTGAATCTACACTGTCATATAATCCAGTTCAAATAAGATAATTTGTATTTTATAGGCAGTGTGGAAGAGGCCTAAGCGAACTCTCAGCCATTGTGGCTGAGGGGGTTGTTAGGACATGAAGTGAGCGAGGCCCAAAGGGGGCGGGGCCTACCCTCCTGACTAGCAGGCAGGGGGAGAATGGCTCTTTCTCCTCTTCTGTAATTTGGACTTTATTTTTCTAGGGTTTTTTATTGAAAGGGATGACTATGTCTTTTGTGGCCAAATCTGGTGTGATTTGGTTCAGTGGTTTTGTTATTTACTCCATGGGAAAAACACACATTACATATATATAAATAGATAGATAGATAGATAGATAGATAGATAGATAGATAGAATACTAAAATCTTTGCTTTTTGGATTCTAAAATTTTCAAGCCATGGATGCTTGATGCATGGATGCAGACTCCATGGATATGAAGAGCTAACTGTATACAGGCAGTCCCAGAGTTACAAACATCCGACTTACAAATGACTCATAGTTAAGAATGGGGCTTAGATGACAGGAAGTGAGAGTCTACCCCTAGAAAAGGAAATTAACTTTTGGAAGAGTTATCATTGAGGAAAAGGTGTCCCCACTGAAGCTTTATCACCAACTCTTGTTTCCACAGCAAGCCATTTCAAAATCCAATTATCACAGGGACAAAAAGTGAGGTGAAATCTTCTGAACATGGGCACAGACAGCAAAACAAACATCACAGGGGTGTTAACCCTTCCCTTTGCTATCCAAAGGTCATATGATTGGAGTTACACTTAAAAATGTACCTCTTCCAATTTCCATACAAATTCAACTTAAGAACAAACCTACAGAACTTATCTTGTTTGTAACTTGGAGACTGCCTGTATATTAAATTCTCTCCTTCCGTCCCTAACCATGTATGCACCACTTTCTTGAAATCATTGCCATATCATTGCTAAATCATATTTATGAATTGCTAAATCGTATTTATTGATTAATATTATGCAAAAAGATCTATTTGTTTATAAATGAGGTTTATTTGTGTCTGTATTCCATCCTTTTCACAAAGCCATGGACTCCTCCCCTAGTGTTAACAAAACCTATGAAATACAATTGATCAAGGTAGTTTTGTTCAAGAATCTCCCCAGATCTACTGTAGGGCGGGGCTTCTTAAGCTTTTTCCACTAGCGACCCCTTTCCGTCTAATAGTTTGTTATAGAACCCCTGGTATATATGTATATAAAATAGGTATAAAATAGAATATTTAGTAATAATAAATCAGCATTGCAAGGCTTGCTAAACAGACAGATTTTCCTTTTTATAAAGTACAACTGAAGCATTTTCTGCAGAGTCCACAATAAAAGCTGCACATTGTTGGTAACAGAATCATGCAATGTCTAAAACAGCCACTAAGGTTCAGAAATCTTTTACTGATGCCATATTTTTAATGACACAATTTTTTTAACGGGGCCCCATTTGGGGTTGGGACCCATATTTTAAGAAGCAGTGTTCTAAGGGCTGTGGAGGGCATTTCTACCACCCTTGAAGGTCGCTGGGGCAAGAAACCTTTTATTTTTCTCTTACAAAATATCCACTAAGTGTTGTGGGGCTCATTTCCACTATATTTTGTAAGCCTCCTGGACCAGTTTTAGACACATAGTGAAAATGCCTCCATACACCATAAAAGCATCTGACAGCAAAAACCTTAGGTGGGTTTTTATGCAGATACTAATGCTCCCTGCCTCAGTATGTTGTCCGTCCTGGCTGTGTGCACTCACATTTGTCTTATGGCACCATATTAAGGATTAGCTGGTCTTTTGTCATTGTTGTTGATAAATGGAGATAAAAAAGGGAAAATCATAAATAATGGTAAAGACAATCCTGCTCTTGTCTTTGTAGCTTAACAATGACCCATTGTTGGGTTATCAGTGCTCCATCTGGCTCTTTTACAGCCAGGAATAAGACAACAAAATTTTATCAAGCTTTAAACAAAAATACCTAAAGAAAGTACTAGTGACTATTTTTTGACCCAGTGCTCTATTTATCCAGTGTATTTGCTCTTGAAGGGATCTGTCTTTGATGAGGTTTTTTGTCTTGGGCACCCTATGAAGTTTCAGCATACTCCAGCACTGGAAAAGCCCTTATCCTGAAGGCTTTGTTTTCTTTGTCAGGCTGTTTATTTTGTTTTCTTCCCACACGGTCCCCTAGCCTCACTTTGGCAACTGCTTTTCCACATGAATTACATTCCTTGGGGCCGCAAGTCTCCTGATTCTTCCAGTCGATTTGGTTCCTGCCTGGATGATTAGGCTGCGGCTCCAACTTGCTATTGGTTTGTGCCAAGGAAGCAAACTGCTTGTTAAGTATCTTAAAGTGCCAGCTCCAGTTTTTAACCTCATTAGTGCACGTTGTATTTTAATAGCATGTGTATCACTTGAATCATCATTTACTTTAGGAAATATATTATATTATATTACAGTATATATCATTATCTTTAAAAATTATCTGAGGCTGGTCAAACCCATTGTTGTGAAGTGATGCCTAAGGCTTCCTGCTGTCCTTGGACATCAGCTGTTACACCAGTCCCTTCCACTGACTCGAAAACCTGATTTTTCTAACCCCACTAGGTGCACACTGGCAGTCCTCTAGCGGTCAGGGGCAAGAGCATTTGTGCGATTGCGTAGATCTAGGCCACAAATGAAAAAATCTGCCTGTGGTGAAAGAGTAGTCTTGTCATCTTCCCATGTTATGCTCCCCACTTTCCCAAGAATAACTATGAATGAATAAGTAATAAACACATGTATACAAATCAGGGTTCTGCAGCATTCAACTCTGGATTAAATTCTTTGCGTATCCATAATTTTTCAACTTGGATGTAAAAACACATAATGTTACCAACAAATGTTCTGAGTAGGTCACAGGATTTGAAATTATTGTTGTCTGATCTGCAAGTGGGGAAACCAAGGAAATTGATTTACAATCTAATGTGCAGTTTACCTATAGATAATTATATGAGAGAGATATGTAACAGCTACTCTGTTCTACATCATACTGGTTAAAAAGAGGTGTATATTTTTTGCTGAAGAATATGATACACCGTTATGTTAATTCTATTAAATAAAACACACATGATTTTCATAAACGAGTCAGTTGTCTATTGTAAAAGACACATAGCTTTTGCACATTAGTGTCCAAAATATGTTCTATAAGCAGGTGGGAATGAAGAAATAAAACACTTAAAAGGGAATAATCCTTAAGCAAACAATGGTGAAAGAGCAAGTGGCTACATGCCACTTGCAACAGTGTATTTGTGCAGATGCATAGCATAGCTACTCTAGAGGGTGAGACTTCATGATTAATGGTGTTTATTCTTGACAGAAGCCTCCTTTATTTATCTCCAATATAGTTCGGTGATTTTATCAGTCACCTGAATGAAAAATATTCAGTCATAGCAATATTGCAGTGTAAATTGAGTAGAGTCACTTTTTATTATATCTTTCAGCCTTATCATCTGCACAGTAATTTTCTACCAAGGGGTTTTGATATAGAAAGGCAGGATTTAGCTGTACTTGACAGAAAGCCTCTTCAATTTCCCCTAAAAGTTCAGACTGCTCTTAGAAATGTATGTATTAAAAAAAGCTTCTGCTCTTATTCAGGCAATTTCAGGATTTGAAAGAATAAAAAAGATAAAGTGCAGAGACCTGGATGTGTGAAATGCTGTTAATTTGGAAACATCTAATGGTTGCAAAGTTAATGGTGAAATGCTACTTAGTGTTTAAATATATGGTCTTGTGCATGTGATTGAATTTTTTGTTTTGTGTTTGATATGTGTACATGGACTCAGAATCTCATTGTGGTTTAAATGTTGGACTAGGACAGGGGTCCCCAAACTAAGGCCCGGGGGCCAGATGCGGCCCTCCAAGGTCATTAACCCGGCCCCCGCCCTCAGCTTTAGACTTAGACTTGCCCAAAGTCTGAAATGACTTGCACACAACAACAACAATCCTACTTGACTATCTCATTGGTCAAAAGCAGGCCCACACCCCATTGAAATCCTGATAGGTTTATGTTGGTTTAAATTGTTTTTATTTTTAAATATTGTAATTGTTTATTTACTAATATTGTGCGATGGTAATAATATAATATATTGTGTATACATATAATGTGGCGCAGGTGGGAGAGCAAGCCAGCTGCAATTAACTGCAATGAATAATTCTGACCAGGAGGTCATGAGTTCGAGGCCCGCTCGGAGCCTATGTTTGTTTGTCTTTGTTCTATGTTAAAAGGCATTGAATGTTTGCCTATATGTGTAATGTGATCCACCCTGAGTCCCCTTCGGGGTGAGAAGGGCGGAATATAAATACTGTAAATAAATAAATAAATAATATTATAATGTAATACAATATAATAATAATACAATATAATATTATATATTATTACTAAAAATATTACAGTATAGTGGTATAGTACAATATAGTAATATATAATGCTAATATTGTGCTATGCTGATAATATAATATATTGTATGTACATACAACTTGTAAGCCGCTCTGAGAGAGGGTGGGGTATAAATGTAGTAAATAAATAAATAAATAATTGTTGTTGGGGGGGAGGGGTTTGCACTACAAATAAGATGTGTAGTGTGCATAGGAATTTGTTCATTTTTTAAAAAATGATAATTCGGCCCCGCAATAGTCTGAGGGACCATGAACCGGCCCTCCACTTTAAAAGTTTGAGGACCCCTGGACTAGGACACTGGGAGATCAAGGTTCAAATTCCTGCTTGGCCATGAAAACTCACTGGGTGACCTTGGACAGATTATTCTCTCACTCTCAAAGGAAGACAGCAGTAAGCCCTCCTGAATAAATCCTGCCAATAAAACCCTGTGATGAGGTCACTTTAGGGTTGCCATAAGTCAGAAAAGACTTGAAGGCATACAAGAAGTGTTTGCGTAGTTCTACTTTCTTCTAATCAGTCATCATCTACCATGAGACGACATGTAGGCTAATGTTATAATTCATTCAATCTGTAATTTTACAGTTGAAGACTCTAAACACTGCATACAACAGTTTTTTTCCAAATGATATCATTTGACTCTCCAATAAATGACTGGGTGGAATTTGTGTTTTTCTAACAGTGCATTAGTGAAAGTGGGCGACATCTTATATAGACAATGGTTACATTACTTTATCTTAGTGAATTGAGAGAAGGTTAGTAACATTTTTTGACCTTTTTCTTTTGTGGTTGGAAAGGAGGGAATAGTATTATATTTCCCTGCACTAATGTAGTCTTGACAGGCTTTTTAAACACATCTGAAGGTTTCAAAGATATAAAACAGGGCACTAGTGAAGAAAAATCTATTGCACATACACGCTAATTTCAGCACACGTCATATAAAAACACACAGTACTCTGGTGGGAATCAACAAGTAAACCTTTCAACTGTGATGAGGCATAGTAAATTACATAACAGTTATAACATATTTTGAGTAGAGAGGAGAATTATGCCACTCCTTTTCCAGAAAGCTAAAATTGCTGGGCAGTGTGTGTTTGTGAAAAATGAATAGCCAAAGAGCAATCTGCTTCCAGCTTTAGATACACAGAGGTGGCTATATGCCCTTTTCAGCACTCTAGTCTTCCACCCCAATCCCACCCTTTATCTGATCTAAGCTTGGCACCTTTTTTTCAGCTTCAGTTTGCTTTGAAAGAAGCACCCATGTGCACAGATGGTCTGAAGCAAGTCTTCATAAGGATGAACTGATAAAATGTCTTGTTTCAATTCATAGAAATTATAGTGATGTACTGTTCTTTTCTGTGTTTGTGAAATATGATTTTGTGGGGTTGAAGATAATCACCATTTTCCCACTTTTATTGATGCCCTACACACCTAATCCCTGCAAATATGGAGTGTCATCTGTAGTATGATTTCCTTAACAATTTCTGCAAGACGACATAGATTGTACCACTTTCTGAAATACCTCTTCCAGCATAGCACACATTTGTGGTTACTCATGGAAATCTGTGTAAAGATTTCTGACGTATAGATCATCCTAAACTTTGAGAGATATGGGAGCGATGATAGAGATGGCTTCAGCCATACATGCTCAGGTATATAAAAAATGATCTCTGACAGAGAAAAATTTGTGATATCAGTCTGGATCTAAATTGATTTCCCTTGGGAAGATACAGGAGAAAAGCACAGATCATTTCCAGCATTTCTCTGATCATGGTATTTTGAGATCCAATCAGTTTCGTATCCTAGCCATGTTATCTGCCTGTAGCTTGACTTACTTAATTTTATTTATTTATTTATACCTTGCTTTATTAGGCAGTTATTTTAAAATAAATTAGTCCTATTTGGGTGAAAGAATTAGCATGTCAATACAGGTTATTTTATTTATTTATTTCAAGGTGTCTTGCAAACGGAATGAATTAAAATTCAACAATAAAAATTTAAACACAATTAAAATCATCACACAAAAGTACGCCAATAAGAAGGATTCTTGTAAGAGCGTATATATGAAAACTTGCTTTTAAAGGAAATCATCATCATCAAGCAAGCCTGTGATGATGGTGAGATAGAGAGAAAATCTTCACCTATGTACCTTAAAACTGTTAATCTACACAGATAGAGTTTTTTTAGGTAGTTTGGACCTAAGATGTATAATACATTATAGGTCATGACTACTTTTTTGAATTGTGCTCAGAAACAAACAAGTAGCCAGTGAAGCTGTTTTAACAAGGAAATCGTGTGTTCTTTATAGTTGGCTCTACATTTGGCCACAGGACTTTGGACCCACCAACATTTCTGAAATTTTCCAAGGCAGCCCCGCAAACTTCCAGCCACTTCTGGTCCTCCGGGGTCAGAGCTGAGTCCAGGAGAACAATCTAGCTGCAAGTCTGAGAATTCAGGGGAAATTTAACCCAATCTAGCATAACCAGAGTTTCTATTCCCTGGTTTGCATTTTGATAGAGAAGGAGCACATCCAGCTTATCTGTATTATGCTTAATTTGGTGCAGTGGTTCCCAACCCTCAGTCCTCCAAGTGTTTTGGACTTCAGCTCCCACAATTCCCAACAGCTGCTAAACTGGCTGGGATTTCTGGGAGTTGACAGAAATAAATAATGTTTACCATGGACCAGCACTAAAAAAAAACAAAACCCCTAAATAATGCAATATCAATTCCTTTGGATATGGAAGTGAACTGTGGTGAGAGGTTGAAAACATCTAGGTTTCATTATCTGAAGTACAGGAAATAAATTTGGGATGGAGTGTTGTGTGGGAAAGGGAGCAGATAACTAAGGGACAACAAGGTTTCCCCAACCCTTTTTAGCCAGAGCTTAGAAGGCTAGTTTTAACTACACTTCATGAATTGCTAAAAAAAGTTTCCAACCCCCCCCCCCCCCCAATTTTATTTCTGGCTATGGCCCTGGGTAATAGTATTATGGTGCAGTACCAAGGATGCCATTATAGCCACTTTTAAAGGGGGATTTTCAAGATCTGTGACACCCTGCAGATATGTAAACTACAATTCACATCACTAGATAGTGCAGACGTTGGCTGGAAAACTTGGAAGCTATAGTCCATTTAGAGATAGTTGAGTAAAAAGTAGGGACAGAATATGCTTATTACATTAGATTTCTGAAATCTTGATACTGTTGTTTGCTAAAAATAAATTCACAGAACAACTCAAAAGGACAGAATGCATAGTATTGTGGGCATCACAAAGTGTTTTCAAGGCACCAAGCAACAAAATAAATTAAAAGCTGTAGAGATCATATGCTCCTTAACAACCGGAAACATTTTCTTGTGTGTAAGGCAGATCAGAATCCAGACTTCCAGCCAGCTTGGTTAACCACAACCTCTGCGATTGCCATGTTCAGAGATTTCTGAGGGCTCATAAAACTAATGAGAATGGCTCCCCAAATCCTTAATTGTATTAATAATAAAAGTTAGAATTCATTTTATTTGCCATGCCTTTTCAGATTTTTGTGGTCACATGCTGAAGTCATATTTACAAGATCTTTTCTGCAAACATGAAGACTAGCAAAATATTTTAAAAGAAAATCTGAGCTTTGCATGATTTTATCAAGAGTCTCCAGGGTCATTTGTATATGTTGCTGCAGTGGCTCAGAGTTTGGCTAGGAATGACGTAGATCTGTAAGTATGTACGTATGCCAGATTTCACAAATATGTAACTGTGAATCAAGACATCCATGGCTACATCATTTTTCTCATGTGATTAAACATTACATTAACATAACATTAAACGTTATGCCAGGAACTAATAGCCTAAATGCATTTAGTAATACTCTGGAAATCAGTTTATATATTTGTTTGTTTATTTTATCCCAGCATGGGACCCAGACTGGACTGTAATATGTAAAAGACAGATAAAGTAATGTAGGACTAGTTTATATATTCCACAGAAATTCAAATAATGTTCAGTTGTGGTTACACATCAGATGATATTTCACATACTGTAGATTTTAAAATAATGTAAATCTTTTACATTGCTGCCAAAATCACCCCAGCACAAAAATATTCCAAGCTATTGCTGTGTGATATGGATTGGCTCAGCTCCAAGTTTTTCTTCATGGTCTCTGTGATTCACACAAATGGGTTGTCTGTGCCTGTGAGGTGCATTGTTCGAAAACTTTCCAAGCTGTTCTATAAGGGTTTGGGCGGTAAACCCACCCACATTTAAGCAACTTACACTCTTGCTTCCCGTCTCACTTGTTTTTCATCCACCACTACAGCAGCTTTGAAGAAGCTGTTCTGAGCATTATTTTCATTTGGCTTTCTTAACTTTTGGATTGTTTTCTCAGCTGGATTTTGGATTTGACTCAGCTTTGTTCATCTGGTTTTTGGCTTTATGTGGTTTCAATAGGTATTTTCTCTCAGACTGCAATTTGGATGGTTGTTTGCCTTGGCTTAGTGTGATTCGGATTGTTGATTCCTCTATGGTAAATATCTCTTATGGCTTCTTCATAATCCTTTAAGAAGGCACTACTTGTAAGACTAAGATCATTGAGAGGGATAGTCAATCACAATCTCTCTTGTGCCTAGGTGATAGCCCCAATGTGGATTTTTGTACAGTAGAGTCTCGCTTATCCAACCTTCGCTTATACAACGTTCTCTATTACCCAACACAGTCTGCCTTTGAGTAGTCAATGTTTTTGTACTCAGTTATTTCAATACATTGCGATAGTTTAGTGCTAAATTCATAAATACAGTAATTACTACATAACAATACTGTGTATTGAACTCTTTTCTGTCGATTTGTTGTAAAACATGATGTTTTGGTGCTTAATTTGTAAAATCATAGCATAATTTGATGTTTAATAGGCTTAATCCCTCTTTATTATCCAACATTTTCACTTATCCAACATTCTGCCAGCCTGTTTATGTTAGATAAGTGAGACTCTACTGTAATTTTAAATCTTTTACCCCAGATAAATGGGAGTTTCAATCAGAGTCAACAAAGACATTTCACCACCAATAGAAGTGGACTATGTTGATTCTTCTTCTGATGATCACGTTATACCTCTTTCACAGGAATAATCCAGAAGGTAAAGGCTGAGGTGGAGTCAAATTTCTTAGCCATCAAATCCAAATTCTTTCCTTCCTTATCAGATCGGGTGGTATGCTTCTTCTCAATGGAGCCTGACTATGATGTTTCAACCACAAAATAATTTTGTTGCAAGATTCCAACCACAAAAGAATTCAGAACCAGACTCTGAAATACAATACAATCCATTTATCTTTTTTTGGAGATGGGTTGCATAGTAGATGGAGTGGACCCTGATCTATGAACTAATTTACACATGATGGGAACACAGGAATGGATGAAGGCATCTTTACTTTGATTTTACCTATAGACTGGACCAGTCTGTTCTGTTCTAGTTCCAAATCTTTTGCTATCCATTCCGTAAAGGCATGAACATCAACAGTGCTCCTTGGGTTCCTGATTTCCATTACTTTAGTAAAACTGATAATGAGACTCGGAATATGTCCTTTACAAATCTAGTTCTTGTACTGTTGTACAGATTCTTCTCACCAGTGTCTCATGATACTGAATAGCATTCATCAAGCTCTAGTATGGTGCATTGATCCCATGAATGCCATTTTTCCTTCCACAATCTTGGGTAGATGTTATAACTGACACTTAAATGGAAGGATGGGAAGCTCACACAGAAGGTTTATCAATATAGGGTCATTGGTCAACTGAGGAAACTGTTCTTCACATTAACACCCTTAATATGATATAGAGATCCATATCTTAAAACCCCTTTGAGGGACAAAGTTGTTCGGATGGTCAATAATAACACCACAATAATGTCTTACATGAACAAACAAGACAGAATGGAGTCCAAGACCTTGCTTCATCTCATGCTCCATCTGTAGGATGTGCATAGAAAGAAACATTACATCACAGTTATCCACTTTTTCTGGAAGAAGAATGTCCTGATAGATGGTCTGACCAAAGGTGTCACAAATGGAGCTTCATTCCAATGTGAAGTGGATCCCTTCACCATCTCCCCAAATGCTCAGTGTTGAATTTTTTCTAGCAGGATGTGGTGAGGGAGCAAAGTTAATTGGTGATGCCTTCCTTTTTCATTTAGGAGGTCTCCTCATGAATGCATTTCCTTTGTTTCCTCACATCACCACACATCCACAGATATGACAAGGTACATTCTAATTGCCCAGAGTTGGTGCAGACAGCTGTGGTTTTATCTGTCTTAAGGCACCCATATAAGCTTCCATACCATCTAGACCTTGCCAGAATTCACCACATCCAGGTGAGACGTAGTCACACTCCAACTGGCTGCTTGGAAGATATTTCTCTAACTCTGTAGAAGATGCCAAATGGTACACTGCACAGGTGTAGATAAACCATTTGTTGGAGTGACAGAAATCATGAAGAATAATTTGAATTTGTTAAGTGAGAGGATCTGAGTCAATCCATTTCATAGGATGTACATAAAAGACAAACAGGAATACCGGCATGAAATTTTTAACCATTCATATGTATCACTGGTAAACTGGCAATCTTGTGAGAGACAAACAATAGAGTTAATGATATAATGATCATGCGAGAGAGAAATTGCATGCCACTAAGTCTGCTTCCCAACCATTCTTTTTACCCTGTGAATTTGTCAACATATATTTTTCATAAACATAACCTATAATATAATCACTATTATATCAGTGACCCCAGTTTACATGCAGTTCAACTTACAAATGCTTCTCTGCTAGGCATCTTCAAGGTGGTTCTAAACCCAATTACATTCAATCAGATAAATGACTGTTTGCCATATTATGAACAATTTTCTTGATTCTGCTCTGTTACTGGATTCTTACCTTTAGGTTTATTTAGGAAACAATCCAGATATGCAGAGTTGTACAATGAATAGTTTTTTTTTCGAAACTAGAGTAAAGTACAAGTCAGTTTAATGTAGCTGTTCTGCCTGATTAATGGCTAGAATCCTACTATGAGACTGCATTTTTAAAAATTACCTCTTTATTCCCTCACTCCACAGAAAACACTCTTAAATATTCCTAAAGAGCAAGATCAAAGGAATTTGATATTCTCAGTAGTTCTTTCAGCTGCTGCCCAAGACTTTACTGTATCTGTGCTAAGATAATTAGAGTAAAAAGGACTAAAAAGCATTATTTAGGGCCAGCCTATAAAGTGCTTGACTTCAAAACAGGTGTAATTAATGCCTGTGACAAAGAGCAAACAAGTTGATGGGGAAGATGACCACTGATGAGAATGGTCACTCTCATAGCTTTGGAGTATTGATGTGACAAGGAGTATTGTCACCACAGAAAAGGTTCTGGGCCAGGCAGACCATTTCATTTTTGAAATACTCCTCAAAATGCTTGGCCTACACTTGGGTACAGGGTTTCATGGTGTAAAAAAATGATGCTACACTCTTGACAGCATGAGTGTGTCCTGTTAGGGGATCCTTTACTGAATGCAGAAGAATTTGCCTTGTCTTGCCAAATCTGCTGTACTCTACCACCCTGAATAGACCTGTTGTTTTTCATTTTTGCTAGGTATTTGCATTAATACTTCATTTTAATTTGTAACAGTTAAGAAATTACTTAACATTTGAGAAGAACAGACTGTATGGACCTGGAAATAAATATACATTTTATGTATATATTTTGTTCTTTCTTTTTTAGGCCTTCTGCTCTATCAAGTAGTCCAACATATTCAGACTTGCCGTTCATCAGAATATCCCCACACAGGAATCCTGTTGCAGCATCAGAGTCTCCTTTTAGCCCACCTCATCCATATATTAACCCTTACATGGACTATATCCGATCTTTGCACAGCAGCCCTTCTCTGTCTATGATTTCAGCAGCCCGAGGACTGAGCCCTACAGATGGTGAGTTTCAGACTGGCTTCCTGTTTGCTGTCACTTTAGCAACAGTTACATCAATCTTGTTAGAGTATCTCTTATACTTCTTCCAATCGGCAGTAGTAGATTTGTCACACATTTATTATGTCATAAATGTTTCAATACTTCATCAGCCTATAGCCGGTCATTTGTACACTTCATTGAAACATCAACCAAAAGTACCATCTTATTCAAAATTAAAAAACTGAAGTATATGTATTGCCTCTATCATCTGCCATTATGACAAGTGATAGAAGCAATATGCTTTTCATCCCATGAGTGTAAATGAAAAATTCCTGAAGTTGGCAAGGAAACTTTAGTTTTCTTTTTTTTAATGTTATAGAAGTTTTATCATGCAGAATCTTGATAATTTGGAGCACCATGGTTCTGGTGTTTTGTAATCTTTAAAGCTATAATGGTTTGGGAATGCTTCTTGGAAGTGATATATGGGGTGTTTGACTTTAAGAAGATAGAGTTGTGTTCATCTATTTCTAATAATATTAATTAAGCTAACCCAGCTAAATTTACTTGGCACGAGGTCTCATTGAAAGCAATTGAACAAATCAGATGTAACAGCTCTAAATCATACTCTGTTAATTGAATTAAGAACGTATTTCACCACATATTTATGGTTAAATGTTTGAGCATTGTTAGCTGAGTGAGTGGAAAACCAGTGTTCTTATATAACTCAGCATCTTTCCACTTGCTCCAAAACCACTCCATCCTTACAGAAGGGCCTAATCCACCATATGAATGTTAACAGACCTGGAACTAGTTCAGTTAAAGCCAGTCCCACTGAAGTTTTTAGTAATTTAGGGGTGAGTTTGCATTGTGATGTGATCTGCTAGGCTGCTAAAATCCAGTAAAACTACCACCTTCAAAACACATTTCCTCCCCTGGCTGGCATAAAGTACAGGGTTTGGGATACAGTTTGAAATCTGTCACTCTGTTTCTTCCCACTTAGGGAGTTGCTTTGCCTATCAAAATTAAGTTAAACTGCAGGAAGTAAAGTGTGATCAGTGCCATTTCATTTATATGAACCAAATAATAATAATAATAATAATAATAATAATAATAATAATAATAATAATAATAATGATAATAATAATTTATCATGTGACTCTCTTTGCAGCTCAAGGCAAGGTACAGCATGGTTAAAACAGTGAGGCAAAGCAAAACACTATTAAAATACAGGCAGTCTCCAAGTTACAATCATCCAACTTATAAATGACTCATAGTTAAGAACAACAGGAAGTGAGAGGAATCTACCCCTAAGAAGGGTAATTCACCCCTGAAAGAGTTATCATGGGGAAACCTGAAGCTTTTTTCACCAATCCTTCTTTCCACAACAAGCCAATTTTTTCAAAATTCGATTATCACAGGGACAGAAAGTGAGCTGAAATCTTCTTAACAGGGGCACAGACAGCAAAACAAACACCACATGGTATGTTAACCATCTCTACGCTATCCAAAGCATGCATATGTGCGCGCGCACACACGCACATACACACACACACATATATATTTCACCTTAAGAACAAGCAAACAAAACTTACCATGTTTGTAACTTGGGGACTGCCTATACATATAATAAATACACACAGGTAAAATGCAGATCAAAATTTAAAGAGTCAGTGTTAAAAATTAACTATTTTCTGTCAACTAAGCTGAGTACGGATACAGATATAGAGCCACATTTTGTGAACCGTTTTCAGATTTTTAACATGAAAAGCTGTGTATAACTGGTGAAAAATCATTCAGACAATCCATATGAAGTAGATACAATAAAATGTATTGTTAGCTTATTTAGCTAATTTCATTTGTATTTAGATATGGCCTTCTTCAAGCATCACTACAATTACATAGCTATAATGAATAGCATAAACATTCAAAATACATTTAAAAGGAATATAGATTAGTTATGTTTTTTTTTTTTGGTTTTTCATTTTTATTGTTCTGTTTAGTTTGGTATTCCTTCTGGCTACATGTTGTGAATAGGATGCTGAGTGAGAACATTCATGTTCCTGGATGATTCATGATTGGAACATGAAGAGTAATTAATTGAAATCCTAAGCAGACTGAAAACATTGTTTTTTGGATATAGGAATGGTGAAAATGTTCAATTTTATTAGAAGATCCTGGAAATAGCTAGTTACACATAATGTGTTACCTGTAATTAGCAATAAATGTAGCATAGGTAATTTTCATTATAATTATAACACAGTAAGTATAATGTTAGTCTTTGCAGAGTAACTATGCTTGCGTCTAAATATATAATGTAGGTTTAGTGTGACATAACAGTAACTAATTGATTTTTAAAATATATGTCAAACCTCTGTTTAAATATTATAAATCCAAGAGACAAAAAAATTTCAACACAGTTGATAACAACAACAAAAATGCATATGCTGATCTCGTTTGACTGTTCAGAAAAAAAAATCAGTTTCAGTATTTAGAATAGTAATTGTGCTAAATTGAGCTAATATGGGTCAAATTAGCCTAGGCAGTGTGTATGGATGACAATTAAAATACTATTTCAATTAAGTGAAAAGTCCTTCCCACCAGACATGAAAATAGCACATTTACAAAACAGACAATCTGCCTTTAAGCTGAATTTGAAAAATGAACTGTTCTCACTATCCAAATTGATAATACCTTAATTAATTAATCAGTCCTCACATATAAGAATATATACTTTTTCAGATAATCCATTAGTTAGGGGTGCTTGTTCTTATGAGAATAAATTTTAATGACCTGTTGTCAATCAGGACTTATATTACATATGCAGGGCAATTTTAATAGTGATAAAGAAAATTTAGCAATTGCCTAAAACATTTGTTAATGCTCTCTTAGTTATAGTAAGGTCTCCAGAAATGACTTTATGGAATTAAATTTTTGAGAAATACCAGTAATGTAAAGTATATGTGTTACATAGTTTTACAGTATCTCATACATTTACAGCTTTAATTTGTGGTATTAGGTATTTAGTTTATATATTACGGTTCCTAGCTGTGAGTACACTACAGACACACTGCTTACACATATGATATTTTAATATGTATTACGCTGATACTACAAAATTAAACTTTCCCAATAATGAAGTTTATAGCAGATGAACATAAGCCTGTTGTGGTGTAAATCAAGATTTCTCCTGTGATAAAGAGGAAGAAAGTTCTTCTGAAAAAAAATTTCATTGCCACAAGGGTTAAACTTCTGGATAAATTGTTGGGTGCAGTTTTAAATGAGAAGGCACTGACACATCCATAAAGTATCTCTGCAACTGTTTACTGTAATTTTGGTAAGGGCAGGAGCCCCAAAATATAATCACAACCAGTCACAATACAACAATGAAGCTGTTGGGATGTTTGTGGTTATGATTGAAAGCACCAAAAAGCAGATGTGTTTACTGCCTGCTGGCATTTTTCAGCTAGCCAGACATGTGAAGTCCTAGAAAAATAGTGGAAAGACTTTGAAAATACTCCCCCCCTTCCGCCCCCCCAAAGTCTTATTTTTATGGGAAAAAATCATATTTTTCCAGAATGACGAATAAAATGTTTAATACAAGTTGTCCATATGTTCCTCTCTCCATCACACACTCCCATCGTTTCAAAAAAATATGCAACAAGGCTTTTATGTTAGATTCTGTACAGGAATGCTATCCAAAGCTGTGGTCATGATGTGTCCAAATCCCAGGAACCATGGGTGTTAAAGTGATGACAAACTGCATTAATTCTACAGTGCAGATCAGGCATGGGCAAACTTCAGCCCTCTAAGTGTTTTGGATCTCAATTCCTAGAAATCCCAGCCGGCTAGGAGTTGTGAGAGTTGAAGTCCCAAACATCTGGAGGGCCAAAGTTTGCCCATGCCTGGTATAGATGCACCCTTGGACTTAATAAAAATGGAGGGTTTTGTGCTGCAATTGGTTGAGGAAATCTTATTCATATCTGCATAAACCATATTTTGTTGACCCTCAAATTATTGTCCCCTTCAGGCTAAGATATACTAACCAGCTTGCTATTAAAACAGAGCATCCTTCTTACAGTATTTTTTCTGTGTACATTTTACAATAGGGCAAGCTCTTTTTCTTATTTTCAGAAACTAAAGCAAATTTCAGAGTAAAGAATGTGTGTATTGCAATTTATATGCAATTTATATGCCCTTGCAGGTACTTCAGACATGTTTCTTAAAGTATTCAGTTAATGTTATTGTTAGTTAACCCAGACACTTATGTCAGAAAACTCAGGAAGTATTTTAAGTGTGTCTGGAAAGATACCGCAGTTGTCTAATCCTGTAAAACTTTTAAATCAATAATTTCCTGTCAGATATTTTGCTCAAATGTTTTTCTTCATTTTATTATGTGTAACGTGGTATGGGGGGGGATTGGGGGTTGATGAGTTTTTAAAATCATTTTTTAAGTCCCTGAAATGGTTTTTATTTACATTTAACTTCTACTTAAAGGATATTTGTCTCTTATCTCGTTCCAAAAACTAAATGTTGTGTACCCTAAATAAATATAAACTCACAAAAACATAAACTGGGATCCAAAGAATTGTCATGGAGAGAGGAACGCTGTGCAGGTAGCTAAATTGTTGCTGGCTGCGTTTGTTGAACAAGCTCAAACTTTTAAAGAGATAAGCCCCATTTTAAATTAAGGACTGCTGCTTTGGTCTTCTGCCCAGATGTTTGATTGTTGTTGCGGGGTTGGAGTTTCATCTTTAGAAGATCTTACATTTGGAAGAAGCAAGGTGAAACATGTACTGCATACCCCTATTTTCAATCTAAAATATGTATAATAAGTCAAATCACACAAGTGGACCCAGAGCAAGTTCCCTTTGAATTCAATGATGCATAAATTAGCCACAGCTAATTTTAATATTAATTTCAAAGGAACCTTACCAGGACAAACATTTTTTGTACTTACAGTGGTCAATTATGTACATTAATGGGATTAAACTCAAAATCACCTAATCTTAGATGAGATTTAAAATGCACATAATAGCCATTGTCATGGATAAGAGGGGTGACAAGAACAATAAAAAGTAGCTTCCTGTTTACCATATGGCCTTAAATGGTCTTTCTTATGTCTTGTTTTTAGTGCCACATGCTGGAGTTAGTCCAGCTGAATATTACCATCAGATGGCTCTGCTGGCAGGTCAGCGCAGCCCATATGCAGACATCATTCCTTCAGCAGCCACAGCAGGAGCTGGTGCCCTTCATATGGAGTATCTCCATGCTATGGACAGTAAGTGGTAAACGTTGTAACCAAATATCTTAATTGAAGCTCCTGAACTTGCTGGAAATAAACTTAATTTTTAAAAAATACAAGTGTGATATGGGACTGCTGGATGTGAAAATGTGAATAATTGTTAATGTTTTCCCCGGACTTAAGCATTTGAATTGAAAGTCTAATTTTTCAATATTGAGTTTGAGTTCTTTTCCCCAAATTGTTGTTGTTTCTTTATGTTGTTGTCATCATCATCACTATCTTCTTTTTCTTCATCAATGCTGCTATTAGTCTGCACTTGAATATATACCTACCAGAAAGTGAGAGTACTCTTTTTCCTTCCTAGACATCTTACATCTGAATGGTTAAACTGTCTCTGGATGTGGCCATTCAAAATAAAGTTACTTTATTGCCTTCACAGCATTCTTTAGGAAGTTATTTTCCCTCCCATTCCCCATTGTAGACAATTTACAGAACACTGTATTTTTCAATTTTTATTTTATGACAAGTATCCCTGTTTTTAGATAGATCTGTTTATTGATTAGTCCACTGGCCATGTCAACAATAAAAGACAAAAACAAAAATACACAGACAGTTTTTATTCACTTTAGGTTTTCTTAGTATTTATAGATTCTCTTTAATACTTCTTTGGTCGCTCTTTTAGTCCGGTAAATTCTTAGCATCGTGCAAGAAATCTACTTTTCAAATGCTTTTGTTCGTTGGGTTTTCCCAAACAACATCTTCATAGCATTTAAAGAGTTGATATATTATTGTTGAGGCCATGTTGTTCAGCATTAGGTTTTAAGGATCATTTGACACATTGAGCAAAAGTTAATCAGATACTCCATTTAGTTCACATTGAATAGGAAGTTATCAACCAGCTCAATTTTTAGAAAAGTATTCTCACACATTTGGGTTTTTTATATACAAAAAATTCAAGTATATACTGAATTGTAATATATGAAGAAACTCACTGTTTGGTTAATCATTATGATAAAAAGTAGTGATGCCCTGTTGAGCATCATATTATGGAGTATCAAATACCTAACTAAGGAATATCAGCTGGACTAGTTATGCCATTTGATGAATTTTACAAAATTAAATATATGCATAGTTGTGAAACATATGAGCTCAAACCCAGAAGATTTTAAAGAATGTTCTGGACTCCCAGACCCATTTCTTAATCCACCTGTGGTATTTTTCAAGGGTATATTTAGAAGACTTTGGTTACCTGAAGTCTGTAAAGGAAAAACATAAGCTAGAAAATTCCTCAGTATGCAATATAGAGCAAGATATAAATATGTTAATATGCAGGACAAATAAAACAATAGAGTTTATCAAATACTAATCAGTCCCCTGTGCTCCCATTTCACCTTTAGAATGAAATAAAATCTATGTAAAATAATTGAGCTCTGATATGTGTCAATGACAATCATGGTCATCAAGACCAATGTTGCATGAACTGAGTGAATTCAGTTCCCACTACTTCCTAGGTGAATCTCCAGAATAGGCCCTGGAGAACACAGATAACAGAATTCTTATAAGACCTTCTATGCTTCAAAGATGTAAGTGGTAAATATTAGAATCTAAACTCTTGATGTCACTCAGTACACATAAAGGGAATGATTGCAGACCCAGCCAGGAAAGAAATTTTTACAAAATTTGAAGCATGTTTCTGAGGTGCTTGTTCTTATGAGAATAAGAGAAGCTGCAAGTTGTTTCCGGTGTGAGAGAATTGGCCATCTGCAAGGATGTTGCTCAGGAGGCGCCTGGATGTTTTAATGTTTTACCATCCTCGTGGGAGATTTCTCTCATGTCCCTCCATGGGGAGCTGGAGCTGACAGGGAGAGCTCATCTACACTCTTCCCAGATTCGAACCGGCAACCTTCAGGTCAGCAACCCAACCTTCAGCTTAGCAGTCCTGCCAGCACAAGGGTTTAACCCATTGCATCAAGGAACGTTGCTTTTAAGGAGAAAAAAAAAGAATGTAATGTCATGCTGAATTCATTTAATAGTAGGAGAATGCTCTGCTTTCAGTATGTCATCGTGTTCATTCTTATGAAAGCTGACTTTCCAAGATCTGCCAAGAAACCAGTGCATCAAAGCAGCCCCACATAATGGGGTTTCATTGTTTCTCATTGCTGCCCCTGTAAAGTGTCTGACTGTCAAAATGCAACGTTTGGGTCAAGCAGGCCTATGCTTTGCTTTCCTTCGGGTTTTGCAATGCTTCAAACTAACTGGTGACTGATAACATCCTGAGAGAGAGAGAGAGAGAGAGAGTCACGGACTTTGGACCAGGAAGGCAATTGGAAAGAACTGTGCTCTTTCTCCCTTACCTGCTGCTGAGCTGAACAAAGATCTGTCTGAAGGTTTTCTTAAGTTGAGATCACACAATAAAGCTTCATTATAGCAGCAACTTTTCAATTAAGGACTGTTTCCCGTATTTAAAATGCACACAAATGTGCAGTGATATTATGCAAATTGCTTGTTTTTAAACAGTAAATAGAGAATTAAACTAATAGTGAATTGTGGAGAGGTCATATAGCCTCACCTTCCTTGTTTGATGAGAATTTGTTTAGTCAGGCAGTAGTGCTTTTATCTAAATAGAGGATGACGCTAGCCCTTTACTTTGTAAAAACTAATTAAAAGTATCTTAACTTGCATGGGTGTACAGTAAATTAATTGTCATTAACTAGGAATCTGAATGTCCTACCCATTCATCATGCTGAAGAAACCACTTTCTTCTTTGTCAGAATTTTAGATGAGAGCAGGAAAAACAAAACAATTAGCAAGAAGCTAGGATTAAGATGCAAAAAACCCCCCAAAAAACAAAAAAACAAAACAAAAACAAAAACAAGAATGCCCATGCTTGCATTTCATATCTAAGAGTTGCAATCAGTGTTATGGTGTGTTAAAGCCAGATGCTTTCTGTAAAAAAAAGAAAAAAAAGAAAAGAATATATGATCTCTTTTCATATAACTCTCAGTCAACCCCTTGGACATCCTCTGCTCAAGTAATGTATTTTTTAAAGTGACACTTATAGGATTATAAATTTATGGTGGGGCCTTGTCTCTTTGTTATTGTTAGCAATATGTACACCACTTCTACTACTGCTGCTACCACTGTCGCTACTACTTCTACACTACTGCTAATCATCATCTTCATCATCATATAGCAATTTTGTATAATTTTAATAATATAATAATAATAATTTTATTTTTATACCCCGCCCCATCTCCCCGAAGGGACTCGGGGCGGCTTACATGGGACCACGCCCAGACAGAACAGACAATATAAAACTCAACAGTATAAAAACAGATCAGTAAAACAAATAAGATCACATATACAACATATTTTAATAAAATCCTGTGTCTTCTTTACCAGTTTCATTAGTATGACAAGAAAAGAAACCATAAGACAACCTGTGAGAATAATAAATATAGGAAAACTGTGAAGTTTTATTAAGAATTTCATCTCACTGAAACACCAGTCTAGCTGTTATACTATTTACCACCAGCGGCTTCAAAGTCAGGCACGCCATATATAAAGTGGGTTGCAATAATCATGATTTCATTAGTGTATGAACTAGTTTGATATGTTCTCTTCCATCCTAATCCTTAATATATTGAGGTATTTATGTCTTCCTGGACTCAGGTCAAATAACCTCTGCTAGATCTTATCAGCCAAGAGGGTCAGCGGTTTAACTTGTATGTGGTGGAACTGATTGAAGCATCTTGTCAGCATTGTTCGTCTGCTCCAACTGAGACCTGTCCCAAGAAACCTGACCAGATTGAAATACTGGACACTTGTCAGGATTCTGTGATAGCTGTGACATGAACTTACGAGGAGATACATGTTACTTATCATAGCAGGCAGGCAACAATTCTATTCCTGATCTCTCTGAGTCTGATCTCAGTAGGCTTTCACCATTTGAAATAATCCTGCTGGGCAGCATACTGAGAATGAGAGGGTACAGACACTATAAGATTTTGTTTGATGATATTACTTCTGCATAATAGAGACAGTGATCCTGATCTTTGGTCACACTCCCTCTGTGGCCTATGCTACCTGCACTCTAGGTGTGTCTACCTCTTTCATTGTCCTTAGATAATCTCTAAACCATTGTGAATTATGGATACTACTGCACTAGATGACATGCTTGGGAGAAAATGTAGCAATGGCTCTTTCCACATTATTCCATAGTGAGATCAAGTCTCAACTAAATTCCCTGCTGTTAGCCTCTGGTATCAAGATTTGAGTCATTCTCGGTGCGGACGGTAGCAAAAACAGTATTGTCAGTTTTGAATGACATAATTCTAATCTCTGGTCAGTTTCTAGAGGGGTCTCTCATCTTGGTCACACTCTGAAGGCTTCATCAGTTGTAGTTTTCTGTTGTGCTTCATCTACCTCATAGCCAATCTACCTTGTAGCCAATCTATCAGAATGCTTCTTTAGGAGGGCCTCCTGACACAAGAGAAGGTTGTCTTTCCCCACCTGGATTTGGCAACAATTTGCCTAACAGCATGAATTCCATTTTCATATTTCATCTTAAGGCAGTACTGAGAACTGTTTAGAAACCATTTACAAACAAATATTTTCATGCTAAAAGGATGAGATCTGTTATCTTTTTGAATTAATATAATATTTCTGAGGGCTCAGTCTCTGTTACCCATGTTATGAAATTCTTGCTGCATCTTCTATTTGTTGAGGTGCATCTACACCAGTGGTTCTCAACCTGTGGATCATCAGATGGTTTGGTCTTCAACTCCCAGAAATCCTAACAGCTGGTAAACTGGCTGGGATTTCTGGGAGTTGTAGGCCAAAACACTCAACTGGAGCCACCAGTTGAGAACCACTGATCAACATTGTAGAATTAATGCAGTTCCACAGCTCTTTAACTGCCTTGTGCTTTTAAATCATGGGAGCTGTAGCTTTACATGGCCTTAGCCTTCTCAGCCAAATAGTTCTGGTCCCTCACCAAACTACAGCTTCTATGATTCCATAGCATTGGGACATAGTAGCTAAAGTGGTGTCAAACTGCATTAATTCTATAGCTCCTTGGACTGGATTTCTCTTCTCTTAAGATATATTTGGTAAACATTGCTTCAAGGGTGGCTCAAATTCACGTTTTACTGATCTCTGATTAAATCACTGTTTCCCCTTTGTATGTGTGCTATCGCTTAACTGGTCTTTGTCTGTAGTGCTCACTTAATGCTTTTGAACATCTTGTGACTGCAGTCATTAATTTAATTTATTTCAAGAAGGCATTTCTCATTGCCATTGCTTCTGCCAGAAAGCTAAGTGAGTTGACTGCTCCAAGATTTTATTTGTCCCACATTATTTTTTCACAAAGATATGGTTGCCCATTTTTCTTTTCTTTTTTTCTTTTTGCCAAAAGTTGTCTTTTCTTTTCACATGTATCAGTAGCTGGTGTTATTCACATCCATGCCCACATTACATTTGGAGAGCTCTCAAGATTGTTTAGGTGTTAAGGAGAGTTCATTCCTCCCTTTTTGTGGTGTATGCTAGCTCTAGGAGAAAGGCATAGTCAAAGTCGTTCTAACAGACAACCATTGAACCTGAATTCAAAAACCTCAAGAGAAGGAGACTCCACTAGATTCCCAGGCAGTCTATACCAGAGCTGGAAGAGACTTCCAAAGTGCATCTAGTCCAACACCCTTCAGTCAGGCAGGAGAACACAATCCAAGCATAATCAATAGCCATCCAGCCTCTGTTTAAAAATCCCCAAGGGATTTAATCACTAAAGAAGTGGCATGCTGGTGTTGTTCAAGAGTAGCTACTGTTATAACTTTTATGATTTGCATGAAAGGATGCATTGGCTAAAAAGCATGTCATCAACATGAAAAGTGTTGGTGCTGCTCTAAGACAAGCAAAAGACATCACTGTTCTCAAGCAGCAAAGTACTGCATTTCATGAAGTAACAGGCAGCCACACGGTTAACTTGCAGCCCCAAAAAAGGGAGATGAAAAAGGTTAAATTATAAGGATGAAAAAAATGTTACATTTACTTTTAAATGCTGACTAGTCATCACGGTATCCGGACTAAGATTGGAACAACATGGGTGCGTGCTTGTTATGCAGATGTAGAAGAAGGGAGAAGTGAACCACATGCCAGACACCAAAGATAACTGACACTCTTGTTGGCAGTCTTATCTGTGGGGCTATGGCTGAAGAGACTCCCAAAATGAAGCACAGATGGGAACTTACCTAGAAATAGATCATGTCATGATAGAAGCAATAAAGCAAGTATCCAAATACCAAATTTAAGACTTTGAGTGAATACACACCAAGGGGAAATCAGTAGATCAGCATTTTATTGGTGCCTGTCCTATTTATTCCCTCACCTTCTCCATATCATGAATCCAAGTACCTTTAGAGACTGGGCTGGGTGGATTTTTAGAGCTGTGTTTATTTTCTTGGTATAAGAAGGGTTATTTATTTATTTCGTGTCAAAAGCATTGCATAACAAATACATTTTAGAATTATGAAAAAAAAGAAAATCACAAACAACTAAATAGTTTTAGACCAAAAGCGGGCAACAGCAACCGCATTGTCCATAGGATTGGATGAATGGATAAGAAGGGTACTATTACTGAAAAGTGAAAAAATAACGCATTGATCATGATGCTAACTATCTTGGATCACTTGACTCAAAAGGGTGATAGCAAAAATAAATAGGTCACTTTAAACACATCGGTGTTAAGCACAGTCTATGGAATTAAGTAGGAAGGTTAGATATATTCCAAAATTATCCTCAGTTTTAAAATGCTTAATCTTGGCTGGATTTTGATTCTGTTCATAACATTTTAAACTGAAAATAAAAGTCTGAATTGTTGCTGAAAACTTCCAATCCTCCATTTTAACAAGCTATTATACTTTTATTTCCACAAACTAAACACAACTACCTACCACCACTTAAGAAATGTATAATAAACCTTTACTGAGTCAGTATTGAATAGTATTTTAATTTTACATTAAATCAACATTAAATCTGCTTCATAGGATTGTTAGAAAGTTTTCAAACAACTCTTAAGATAAATGGTGATAAATACTTTCAGAAGAATCTTCTTTTTTCTTTCTTATTTATCTTCGTCTCGTTGTCCTAACAGAATTACGAACAAAGGGGAAAAATAGAATCTTCATATCAATTTTACATGTTAGAAGCCCTTGTTGACTCTTTTCATTAATGCGGTAGGCTCTGAGTTTGCTGGTAGCTCAGATTTGAACCACTCCATCTCTTTGCTTCTAGTGAATTAATGATGTGAATGTCTAAGCAGCCATCAGATTCATAAATCACCAGAAATGAGAGGGATAACACATAAAAGTCTTTCCCTTTTGTTTAGCAATTTATCATTTTGCTTGCACATTAATAAACAGGGCTCCCCTGAGGTAAGCAATGGAAAGATAAATTTTTCTTCCTAATTTTTCTCAATCGTAGCCAGTAGATCATAAGTGGAAAGAGTGAGCTTGTCAACAGTATGTCGTATTGTTGTGGCAGCTCTTTATATCCATTGTGAGCAGTAATAAATAAAGAGGGTCAGGTACTAGAGTAGATAATTGTTTTTGTTTACATAACAGGCGCCAGGTTTCCGAGTCCCAGGCTGCCAACGAGACCAAGTCGAAAGAGAACATTGTCCCTATCGCCTCTGTCTGATCACAGCTTCGACCTTCAGACCATGATCCGGACATCTCCAAATTCCTTAGTCACAATTCTTAACAATTCCCGTAGCAGTTCTTCAGCAAGTGGCTCCTATGGCCATTTATCTGCAAGTGCAATAAGGTAAGCATTGGGAAAATGCAGGAGACTTTCAGTGTATAAAAAATATTGGAAGATTGTACATCACTACATATACCACAGCACACAAGCTTTAGTCCAAAGAACATCATTTGTAATCAGGAAATCGAATTACGTTTTCTTTCTAAAAGATGTAGCAATGCTTAAATGCCAATTTCTGAGACTTGCTTAGTATAGCCCAACATTTCTGCCTAAATAAAAGACCCAGAACAAGTAGATTTATTGAACTGAGATTTCATTTCCACAGTTTTAAAAAAACATGCTGGTTTATGTAGTGGTGTTATATGCATGTTTATTTAACAGAATATAAAATCAGACTAAACACCTCTCTGCACCAACTTTCCATTTCTCTTGAGGGCAATCACATTCCTCTGGGAAGCCTATGGAATACCAGCTTTAGGAACTTGATTTGGAAAAACCCACAATAATCTACTATTGTACTACCTTTTTATTTCCCCCTCCGCAATGGAATATTTGGAGCTTTAGTTTTAATTGGTTAATTACAGTGTGCTAACTTTCTGTGCTAAAATAATAAACTACAGTTGCATATTGCCATGTGAGAACTTATAAAATCTATTACTTAATTTTGTTAGAAATCCACCCTGACCTTTTATTTACTTTTTTATCAATCATTTTCAGTAACATATGTCTGACAAAGAATTTTTTCCTTAAGATGTACCCTCTCAAATTGATGAAAGTTTCTGATCCTATTATTTATAGTACATAACATAGAGTACTGATAAAAATTCCTTTTGGTGTTACAGGAGTTGGCCATTTCCATTATGACTTGGTGCACAAGTCACACAGATAATATGTGTTTGTAGCACATTTAGCAGAGGGAAAAATACTTTTCATGCTGTCTGGGAGAATCTGCCTTCCAAATCAATAATCTTTCTGAAATCTGCAGCTGCTTAAGAATAGGAAGGCCATTCAGATATCTTCTTTTCCTTTCTAGCCCAACAAAGCTACTAGTACCTTATTGCTGGTTCTCTGGAACAGTTCTACAACTAGTTCTACATTTGAGGGGAAGGAGATTGGTTGATTTTTAAAAAATAAGGTTATCAATATGAATTTACATGAGGTGCAAAATGTTATAAAAGACTAGGCAGCTCATCTGAATATGAGTGAGGAGCAGGATTTTTGAACCAGTGTTCTGTCCATTAATTTATGAACCTGGGAGGAAGCCAAACAAACTTTATTGTTAAGTAAACCACTGTGAGATGTCTTTAGAGCCATGTTTTCCTTTTCTGGTGGTGGCCGGAGCGGGGGTAGGAGGTAGGATTATTCCTTCAAAAAACTTTAAACATTGGGAATACCATGTTCTGTAAATTGAAGTATACTCTGAGGATTCTTTCAAAGTTTGAAAAAAGGATTATTCCCTTTTTCCTGATATCTGACCCCCTCTGTTCCACATTTGCACAGACTACACCGAAACTCAAAATTAACAAGGTCTTCTTAATTACAAACAGGTTTTTACAATATCTGATTACTTTCACTTTGTTGCTTGGCTTAGATTAAACTAAACAATGTTGGAGGGAGATTACGCAGCTGGAGGCCAAGAGGTTGAGGCAAGTTCAAACAGCAGGAGGAAGAAGTAGAACAGCCAAGGCTGAAAGGGTTGGATACAGGCACAGTAGAATCAGCTTGGTCACCTCAGTCAATTTCCCTACCATAGCCATCTGTTTTATAAGAAGAAAATTGGCTACAGTTGATTTATGATAGTGAAAGTTACTTATTCTCTTTAAACAGAGACATTGATTTTTTCTTTTGGAACACTATTACTCTTATTCTTATTATTGTGTTTATTTATATCCCACTTTTTCTTTCCACAAAGGAAACTCAAAGCTGCTTACCTTAAAAGCCTTTCAATACAATTTAAAATCCAAAAATATATTAACATTAAATTAGCATTTAAATATCTGTGATATTAATTAACAGTTAAATCCTTAATATTGATTAAAACAGTCTTTAAAACCTTCTTTTTTAAAAGCCTGTCTGCATAAAAAAGTTTTAGCCTGCTACTGGAAGGACGATAGGGAGGGGGCCACTGAGCAGCCACTGAGAAGGCCCGTTCTCTCAATCCACCAACCGAGCTTGCGATAGAGGTGGGACTGAGAGAAAGTCCTCTCCTGAATATCTCCAGACCCAGCCAGGCTTGTACAAGGAGATGTGGTCAGCCCAATAAACTGGACCAGAGCTATATAGAGCCATAAGGAATAACTAGCACTATCATGCAGGATTTAAGCTGAGCTTGAAATCCTGTGAAGAAATTCATTATTTCTATGTCCTGCTGAGGTTGTCAAGTCAAGGGACTTCCAAGTTAATGGTTTGAAGAGGAAGGTGTTGCCAATGTGTAACTGAGTGTAGGGCCCTTTTGCTCACTGTAAAGGTAAATAAACGAGAGGGAAAGTACTATCCTCTTCTACATTGAATTTGAGCATACAATAAGGTAAAGGTAAAGGTTTCCCCTGTCATTAAGTCCAGTCATGTCCGACTCTGGGGGTTGGTGCTCATCTCCATTTCTAAGCCGAAGAGCCGGCGTTGTCCGTAGACACCTCCAAGGTCATGTGGCCGGCATGACTGCATGGAATGCCGTTACCTTCCCGCCGGAGCGGTGCTTATTGATCTACTCAAATTTGCATGTTTTCGAACTGCTAGGTTGGCAGAAGCTGGAGCTAACAGCGGGTGCTCACTCCGCTCCTCGGATTTGAACCTGGGACCTTTCGGTCTGCAATTTCAGCAGCTCAGCACTTTAACACACTGAGTCATCAGAGGCTAGCTAGCAAAGTAGGATTTGGAGTGATCTAAAAAACAAAAAATTGTCTCTGACCCCCACCCCCCCCAAAATAAATAAATAAATAAATAAATAAATAATTTCTATTGATAAATGCTGGGGAGGAAGGGGCTTATAAGTGAGTGGCATGCATTTCTCCCTTTCTCCCTTAAATGTTTAATCTGTAATTCTGTACTATATGTGATTACAGATATGTGTGGACACACATATAGAGAAGGACAAAACATGTGTTATGAGTCCAGGAATATGACAACTAATGACCTTTTTGTGGTTCTTATTTTTTCATTTTTTGAATTAAAATGTTACGTTTTGTACTGCTGTTGCTGTTCTTTTAAGTGATCTGTGTACATAGTCCTAGACAGCAGAGGAAGTTGTGCAAAGGTTGAGTTGTATGAGTTCAGAAAGTTGTGCAAATCCTAGAACAGGAATGCTTTTTATTCTTGGGAATGAAAGAGCTCTGCAATTTTTGTATGTTTTGTTTTACTTTTCAGCAAAATATTTCTTCTCATCAAACATGCAAAATTCGTCAGAAAAAAAATCAAAACATGTATTTCCATGTTTGCATGGAAACTAATCTTGAAATAATGAATTAAAAACAGATAAAATGAATGCAAGGGCTGAGTCATTGTAGTCATTTAAAAAGTTAAAGAGCACAAAAAAGAACCAGATGTCTCTTGGCGTCAGACCCCCTTGTTTCTGCAAAGCTTTAAATAATGCCTTAACAACATTTTTTATTTGAAGTTTTCAGATTCCATTTATATTCTAAACCTAAAAGTAAGTACATAAGTACATAAAAAAGTAAGAAAAGAAAAAGAGAGAAAAAGAAGAGAGAAAAGGAAACAAAAAAACAAGAAAAAATAGAAAATTGGTGAGGACAGGAAGAGAAAGAAGAAAACACTAGTATGAAAGGGTATAACAAAAGTAGTATATATTAAAAAGATTGGTAGTCTTCCGGTCCATTCCACTGGGGGTTTCTCTTCTCGTCTTCCTTCTTTTTATCTTGATTTCACCTAGACCCTCACCTTGCCATATTCACTGTTATGTTTATCTTTTCCTTAGTTGTTAGTCACTTTCTAACACGTCAGTAATCTAGTCTGTCTATTCTATACTAATCTGTTTTACCTGGGGGTAGTCTTTTAATAATGACCAGTCCGTCTTGTGTCTATTAGTCTGATATTTGAGTAGGAAAGATAACAAGTCCATCTCCATATAATCCTTTAACTTAATGATCCAGGCATCTATAGATTGAATTTTTTTGGTACACCATCTTTGGGCTACAAGTGTACGTGCTGCCATCGTTAAGTCCATTAAATTTAGCAAGTAATATTCTGGCTTTAAGTCATATTTCTTCTTCAGTATTTTTTTGTGAGTGTTCATTATTTTTTTCCAATATCCCCTCACTTTTTTGCAGTCCCACCATGAGTGGAAGAAAGTCCCAATATGTTCTCCGCACTTCCAGCATTTGTCGTTTTGGTTCTTATAGTACTTGGCCAATTGCTGTGGTGTTAAATACCAGCGAAATAATATCTTGTACCAGTTTTCAGCTATATTCATTGATCTGGAATATTTTAATTTAACCCTCCAAATTTTTTCCCAATCCTCTAACTGGATAGAGTGACCAATGTCTATCGCCCATTTAATCATGTTTTCTTTCATTAACTCTGTTTCAGTATCCCATTTGAGAAATATCTGCTACAGAATCCTTATCACTTTTTTCTCCCTTACCATTATTTTATCCTATATTGTTTCTTGTGAGTTAAAGTCATTTTTAATCTTCCATATAGCTGTCCTTTATTTGCATATAGTGGAACCATGTTAGCTTTCCATCTATTTTCCTGAGTTCTTCAAGGGGTTTTTGTTTCCAATTATTGTTCTGCTTACTCAATAAATTTTTATAAGTATGTCATCTGTCACTTGGAATCTCTCTTTTGTGGTGTGCCTAAGCTGGTGATAGCCAGAGAGGCATTTTATGATAAAAATTTTCCCTTGTATTTCTCCCATACCTTAAGGAGTGTGGCCCTAACAAAATGATTTGAAAAGTTCTTTTCTACTTTAGCTTTGTTGTACCATAGGTACGCATGCCATCCCCACCTTAGGTCCGCGCCCTCAAGGCTTAGGATTTTCTTTTTCGATAACGTGGCCCACTCTTTCACCCATAACAGTGTGCATGCCTTGAAGTAGATCCGGAGGTTTGGGAGGGACAGTCCTCCACTTTCTTTCGAATCCATTAGTGTTTGAAGTTTAATCCTGGCTTTCTTCCCATCCCAAATAAAATTTGTAATGTCTTTTTCCTGTACCTTAAAGCAATAATTTGTTCTTAGTAGTGGGATCATTTGAAATAAAAATAACATCTTGGGTAAAACACTCATTTTTATGATTGATATCTTACCTAGCAGTGATAGGTTCAAAAACTTCCACTTCTCTATTTTTTTATTTCTTTCCAGGTAATTTCAGAATTATTTTTAAGAAGTTGTGAATTGTGCGCTGTAATTTGGATTCCTAAACATTTGGTCCTCTTAACAACTTCAAAATTCAATAATTCTTGTCCTTTTTCTATTCTAGTTTGTGTTATATTCTTTATTATTATTTTAGTTTTGGACTTGTTGAGTTTAAAACCTGCCAAAACCCCGAAAGTTTCCATCTTACAGACCCATTTTTGTATTATTTCTACCAGATTTTCATTTATACAGACAATATTCTCTGCAAAGGGCTTAACCTTACACTCTTCATTTCCTATTTTTGTGCCTTTTAAGTCCTCATCCTTTCTGAGCTCTTCCAACAGTATTTCTATTACCAAAATAAACAGTAATGGGGACAAAGGGCATCCCTGCTCGTGCCTTTCAATAGTTGTATGTTCTCTGTCTCTAGACCGTTTATTAAACTACTTGCTCTCTGTTTAGAATATAGCGTCCTAATTGCATTCAAAAAGTAAAAACCCATGTCCATATCCCTTATTATCTGGAACATAAATTCCCAACTAGTGTTGTTGAATGCCTTTTTCTGCATCCAAAAATAACAGCACTAGCTCTTTCTGTGGTTTATTTTCGTAAAATTCGACTATATCTAACACTATTCTTATGTTGTCCCTCATGTATCTATTGGGTAAGAACCCCGTTTGATCTTCTTTTATTCTGTCCTTTAAAAGGGTCTTTAGTCTGCTCGCCATAATATTCATGAAGATCTTATAATCGTTATTTAAGGAGAAGTCAAAGGGAGAGAAAAGGAGCCCAAGCGGCAACAGGAGGAAAAGGAGGCGATTTATCAACACACAATTGGTTGATAAAGACTTTAAAAAGTGTATAATTACTAAAATAATGTATAAATATTAAAATAAATATAGTGTCCCTACTTTGCAGATTTTCACTTATTGTGGGTGGTCCTGGAATCGAACCCCAGCAATAAGTGAGGGAACACTGTAATTCCCTTTGATCGTCTGTTTTTTTTTTCTTCAAATTTCTGTCCTTCTGTGTATCTTATTATATCCTCTTTTTTGACTTGGTCTCTTCAGTATAACTTTTTATAGAATTCTTTAAATTGTCTGGCAATATCTATATCTCTTACATAGTGTTTGTCGTCCTTTGTTATTTGTTGCCTCCTTTTCTCTATTTTCTTCCCAAACAATTTACCTGGTTTATTGGCATTGACAAAGTGGTTTAATCTTGGGTATTTTAAATTTTTCGCCATTTGCTCTGTTTGGGTGGCATTAATTTGCTTTCTAATTATTTCAATTTCTAATTTCACTTTTTTATTCTTCGGGTTTCTTTTTAGGAGTTTTTCTTTTTCTTTTCATTTGTTCTGGAGCTTTGTTTGGTACTCATATCAAATTCTATTTTGGATCATACCTTGCTGAATAAAATATCCCCTCATTACCGCCTAGCTGGCATCCCAAATTGTTTCCAATTTTATTTCTTTATCATTATTTATCTCAAAACATTCTTTCAGTAGTTTCTTATTTTTTTCTATTTCTGTTTTTAATAGATTCTTGTTTAATCTCCATCTCCTCATCCTCTGACCTTTTATTATTTCCACTTTTAGCGGACAATGGTCCAAGCTAGTTCTTGGCAAGATTTGTACTTTATTCATTTTTACTGATATTGAATTTGAGCCCCAGATCATGTCAATCCAGGAACATGGCTGGTGGCGGTCCGAGTAGAAGGTGTAATCTCTTAGTTCTATTCCTGATTCTCCAGATGTCTTATAGGGAGAGATCCTCTTTTAATTGCAAAAAATTATTTGGAAGTTTTCCTCCTCTCGGGTTGCCTCCTCTAGATTTATTCTAAGTTTTGTCTAGCTCACACTCCACCACCCCGTTAAAATCTCCTAAGATTATTACATTTTCATATTCCTGCTCCAGAATTTTCTTCTTTAGTTGTCTTATGAATGTGGATTTGGCTCCTGTCGGGGCATAAATATTACAGATTCACGTTTCTTGATAATTAATTCTTATTTTTATGCCTACCATCTTCCCTTCCTGGTCTTTGAATGCCAGTTTTGCCTGCAAATTTCCTTTGACATATAAAACCACCCCTCTTTTTTTCTCCATCGCCCAGGAAAATTATTCTTTGCCTGTTTTTGTACCAAGTGTGTTACCTGTTTTTGAGTAACACGCATTTCTTGTAAGGCAATTATATCATACTTTCCCCTCTTTAATTGGATAAAAATAACCTTCCTTTTATTCAGTGCATTTAAGCTGTTCACCTTATTTGAGTATATTTGTGCCATGGTTTCTTATGAAAAGGTGGATGTGCTATTCCAGTGAACTAAAATATTCTAATGTGACTAATATTGAGCATCCTAAACATTTTTTTGAATCCAGCACTTTGTTTAAATAGGATTCTTGATCCAAGTACCATATATACACATGTATACAATGACAGCAAGTTTGGGGCCAAAATTATAAATTTTGAACTGATCCATGAATAAAGTCAAAGGTCATTCCACAGAGTGGGAAAAGCTCCCTGGCCTCCACTGCCATTTTCCCACTCAGGCATTCAGAAAGGCCAGAAGTGGTGCTGTGGCAGGCAGTATAGAGTTATTGGTACTTCCTTTTTAGTTCTCTCAAGGAAAATTAAGCTCTCACCTGTGTCACTCTACTCAAATACAAAGATGGTTCATGGTTTTTTTTTTTAAATAACAGTTAAGGTACAATATTGACATTGACCCTTGGATAAGTCAACCCAGCTTTGGGGTTGATTTTTTGACTGAAATTTTGAAACATATAAAGGAGTATATTGGGTATTTACTGTATTTGACTGCACAATAGTCACACTTTTGATTAAAAAAAATGGGATGTGGCTATTATGCGAGGGGGTTAAGCTTTTTTTTTGTTCCGAAACAGCAACTTTTTAATAAAACAATCTGAGAGAATATTAGAGCAGTGTCTAGAAAATAAATTTATATAGTTAAATATTGTAATCTTCCATGTTGGAAGACTCTGCACCATTGTCATTATCTGATGCACTGTCCTCAGCACTGCTCACGGCAGATATTTCTTCCTCCCCAACACTCTCCCACAGTGCATCATCTTCTGATCCATCCAGTGCATTAGAAGTGTCAGTTTTTAAAGCTTTTTGCAACATTGTTCTCCATGATAAGATCCCAACTCTTCATTACCCATGTGAACATCATTTCTAAAGATGGGCACTTCACATTACCAGTGGATGTCAATTGATGATCACCGCTCATCATCTACTCATTATACAAATGACACAAGTAGTCTTTAAAGGGCTTGTTCATTGATACACCCAGTGGTTGCAAGGCAGAGGTTAAGCCAGCAAGAAACACTATCTCTTGTGTCTTATTGTCACGGAGAAGTTGCTTATCTTCATTCATAGTGTGACTTTGGAAACTGTCCAAAACTAGTATTGCTGGATGTTTCCATAAGGCACCTGGTCTTCTGTTCCACATAATTTAACCCAATCCACCATGAGTTCTAAGTCCATTCAACCATTTTCCTGCATCCGTACATGGATTCCATAGGAAAATTGTACTCTCTTGGGCATTATAAGGTGGTAACTTTCTTCCATCATCTGTTATGGCCAGAATTATGGTGCATTACAATCATGACCACTGGTTCTCATGGTGACAATGGCTGATCCTTTCGATGCAATAATACTGTTGTGAGCATATAAAAAAAACACAACAGTTTGATCAGCATTCCCAATTTGAGAAAGAAGATATGGCATTTCCTTGTGTATACACAAGAGAAATCGATGAAAACTTTCCATCTTGGTGTAATCAGGTGGCAGATTTTGGTATAGTGTGGTTTTCCTTTGCACAGACAAGTTGTGTCATTTCATGAACCTTATAACTCAACCACGACTTGCCTTAAACAGAGTTGGGGGAATGTTGTGTTTGCAGGTTTTATCTGTAATATCTCACAGGCTACACTGCAGCTACTGTTGCACATCTCCATCACATATGCAAACATTTTCTTGTTAATTTGTGGAAAGTTGGCTGTTTTCTGACCTCTAAATACACACTTTCTACCAGTCACTCACCTCATCCACAGAAAACTGCCTTCCTACAGTTCTGTTTCCATGCTCTCAGCAAAAGCAATGACTTGAACCCTGCTGAATACCTTTTGTATTTGCCTATATTCATGGTTAGCAGTTCTGATGAGAACACAGTGTGGAGGAAGGCAGCCTCCATGATGTAAACACTCCCCAGCATTCCCTTTTTGGATTTATTTTAAAAATGTAGGTTGTAAATCAGGGATGTCCAATCTTTTGCCTTATGGTTGATTCATGAGTACAGAATCTGCAGATATGGAGGACCAACTGTAATCAGGAAACTTTGCCAACCTGGTGGTGGTTGATAATAGTTCAGTATGTGATAGCTGTAGGATTTGATAGGAGAATCTTTCCTGCTAATCTTACTGACCTCAGAGATCTGCTGTCTCAGTGATATTTATGGGAGATGTGATTAGAAATTCCAAAAGAAATTTCCAAAGGCTGATATGTAAACACACAGAGTTCATAGTTGTCGAAGGCTTTCATGGCCGGGATCACAGGGTTGTTGTATGTCTTTCGGGCTGTGTGGCCATGTTCCAGAAGTATTCTCTCCTGACGTTTTGCCCACATCTACGGCAGGCATCCTCAGAGGTGTGAGGCATGGATAAACTAGGCAAGGAAAGGGCACTTTATGAACCAGCCTGGACACAGTATATTATTTGAGAACACAGAAATGCTGGACCACTCCAACAACTATCATGTCAGACTACACAGAGAAGCCATAGAAATCCACAAGCATGTGGACAACTTCAACAGAAAGGAGGAAACCATGAAAATGAACAAAATCTGGCTACCAATATTAAAAAAAACTCTAAAATCAAAACAGTAGATGGGAACCAACACTCTGAGGGCAGAGGAGCCCCAAGGAGGGCTAATGACTGAACAAAGGATGCCCCCCAGGCAAGAGACAAACCTTTTCAATGCTAGTTAGGCTGATTAACTGAAACATTAATGCTGGCTTCCTACTGACAAAGGACTCTTGCCACACCCTGGACTCTCCACAGATATATTTTTTTTTCCTTTCCTTGCCTAGTTTATCCATGCCTCACACCTCCGAGGATGCCTGCCATAGATGTGGGCGAAACATCAGGAGAGAATACTTCTGGAACATGGCCACACAGCCCGAAAGACATACAACAACCCAGAGTTCATAGTTGTTTATGTAATATAACTTGCTTCAAACTTGTTTGTTGAAAGAAAGCAGATTGAACAAACCTGAGTTTGTTAATGTTTGTCAAACAAAGGCGAATGAAAATGAAACACTTTGTGCAGGAAAGCAGGTACATTCAACTAGATTTTTTTTCTGGGCTGATGCTGTATATGTCATTTGAAAGTTTATCAGACCAGAATCCAGCAGGAAATGCTAGTGAAACCTACACCACACTCATCCATCAAGTTGAACAAGGAGCGGGGTGAACATCACGATCAGATCAATATCCATCCATGCCAGTTCCATAGCAAGACCTCCTTTGCTAAACTATAGCTCCTTCTGCTCAGTAGCCTGAATTGAAACAAGAAAGATTGCTTTCCCACTGCTACTTTTGGAAAGCCAAACAGTTTTCTGCTTTAGAGTTGTGTCTGATAATGTCTCTGTGCCGCATGGAAAACCTCTATTGCAACTGATGTGTCAGTGTGTTTGAGTGTGTTTGTGTGTCACTTTGAGCAAGGAGAGTGAGAGGCCCTACCTTGGATATGCCTTTTGCAGTTTTCTTAATTCATATCAAATAATGGTGGCCTGCTGCCTTATTAGTTTGGTGTTAAAATATATGGACTTTCTGATGTCTGTGGGAGTGTGGGGAGTCAGCCAGATTTCTTCAGCTTAATTTTAAAGGGCTTTCTCATTTTGTGTTTGGCATCTTTAAAGTCTCCTAAAAACAGGCTTGTATATGGATCTCATGACAAATGCTCACATAAAAGAATATATCTTAATGTTTCACAACAGATGTTTTATAAGAGTGACTAGGAACTACACAATTTGATGAGGATAACAGCAACATAGTAGCCAAAATGTTTGGGTTTGATTATGTCTGCGTTGCTATTTCTTGACGATACTTCTATAAAATATCATGCTCTCATGTAATCGCAGTGTAATCCACTGATCTGTTTTATTCCAGTTTGAAAATTTTAGAAAATGGGCTTTAAAGGCAGAAACAGTTGCTGCATAGAGGCACAAAGTTCAGGGCAAAAGGAACTGGCTTATTTCTGCTGTAGTTTTGTTACAATACTGTAAAGGAATCTAATGATGTTTTTAAAAATACTCCTGCGTCTTGAACACAAATACATTAATGTTTTTTTTAATTGTTTTTTAAAATCATGACTATTATCTTCCTTCCTGCCAAGTTTTAGAAACACAGCTTAAAATCTGAATCAAAAATAAATAAATAAATGACTATTATATGTTTTATCTTTAGATTATTTTATGTGTAGTGAAATATCTTGGCTGCCATCCAACACAGAGAGTCAAGTGTGGTTAAAGCATTTGTGTGTGTGTGCACACCTCCAAGTTGCCTTTTGCCTTAGGGTGACCCCATTAATTTCATGGGGTTTTCTTAATCAAGGAATATCAGAGGTGATTTTTGTCAGTTGGCAGTCATATCTAGCACATTCATATTGTGGAGAAGCTGCATGTTCCTTATCTACCAGACATACGACATAATTGCAAGGTAGAGCTTCAATTTAGATAGTCAGTTGTGCAGATGTCCCATTCTTGCAATTCTTAGTATTACTAAATCTAGAACTAATCCCATGTTTTGTTTTACTTATACACACAACAGGTGACCAATCATATACTTAAAATATTAAAACATGAATGTAACAAGTAAAGATTTGAAAATGTATATGAATCATACAATCCAGAAAGCTGAGCCAAGACAGTAAACTGGTTTCTAGTCTCTGCTGCATCGGAGTACAAATGGAAATTAACATGATAAAGTGTCTTTTTACAAAGATGATTCTTCCACTTAGGTTAGAAACTCTTCTTCTTGAAACGCTTTGTTTGAGTAAATTCTTTATATGAATGGAGATTAAATTATGCTAGCCCCTTAAGTTCTATACCCTAGTAAGAAGTTATAGTACCAACAATTCATATTTGATTTATTGGTACATATTTCATAGTTTTCCTTTTTGAAGGTACCATTTTGTTCATCTAAATTGTTGCTAGACCTGGGAGATTTGAGTATTGATTATGAAAATTTAGTAGAGGTTCACATAAAAGATAAAAGAATAAATATCTTTTGCATATAAAATTATATTAGGAACATTATTTAATGCAGGGGTCCTCAAACTTTTTAAACATCAGCCCAGTTTACAGTCTCTGACTGTTGGGGGGCAGACTATAGTTCAAAAGAAACATAAATGAATTCCTATGTACACCTATGTGCACTGCAAAAAACATGAAAGAACAATACAATATTTAAAATGAAGAATAATTTTAACAAACAAAAGTGTTTCAATGAGAACTGTGGGCCTGCTTTTGGCTGATGAGATAAGAAAAGTTAATTAGGATTGTTTTGGTGTTGTGTGTCTTCAAGTCATTTCAGTCCTAGGGTGACCCTATGTCTAAAGTTTAAGGCGAGTTGCGAGTAAATTACCTTTGAGAGCTGCATCTGGCCTGTGGGCCTTCGTTTGGGAACCCCTTATTTAAAGGAAATGTTGCCAATTTCAATTTGTCTCCCTTAACATTTCTCTACCCATCATATTATAGTGGTCCTGAAAATTTCTGTCACAAGATTTATAGTAGGATGAAGCCAAGCAACAAAATAAACTATTTAGTATGCTTCCGAATACAATCCTCGTGAACACTGTTTTTCTTTGGAGTCTTTTAAATAAACCAGATGCATATTTTAATTAGTACTTTATTTCAGGCCACAAACAAAGGTCAATTTTAATATAACAACAACAACAACAACAACAACAACAATTTATTGATTAGCCAGTTAGCCATAGCAAGAACAGACAGTACAAACACAACATACATCTAGTTCACTTAAAATAAAATACAGATACACAGGTATTTGTCTTCTTGGTGCCAATGTAGCTTAACTATAGATCTATGCATCAACTATCCTCATCTCCCATACACTGCACCCCAATCTTATCTATGTACTCCGATCTCCTTTTAGCAGCTTTAAACAAATACTGGGCCACTTTTGTTGTCAGAGTGGGGTTATAGCCGGCCAACAAAAATGAAATTTTGGCAGCAGTATCCCAGCTTGTTTTATTACAAATAAAAGGCCATAAGTATTGTTTCCTGTCTTTTTCATATAAGTTACAATTATGCAATATGTGGTTCAAGTTTTCAACTTCAGGGGCGCCACAGATACATAATCTTTCTTTGTATGTGATGTGGTTGAATCTGCCATATCTCTCCATGGACTCCATTTGTTCGAATCTTGCCCTGGTGAAAGTGATTCTTAGGTGTCTTGGCATATCTGCTTTTTGGTACAGCGCCTGCTGGAAATTACATTTAAAGCATCCTAACCACTTCAGAGATCCTGTGTTTGACAGGGTGGCTATGTCTTTCTGGGCTTCAATATCTAGGATCGTTTGAGTCAAAGGATTATTAGACATCAAAACCATGTCATCCACATATAGAAGAGTATTTATGTGTCTGTTACCAATTTTAGATTTTTTAATATGAAGATGTCTTTCTCTTTTTTACTATTATTATGCTGAATTCAATGTAGATTATTCCTCATATTATAATCAACCTATACTTTTGTCCAGTGGGCAATTCAGTGGTTGTGTTAAATTTTGGAGGCTCTCCCTTCTCATTTGTTTTTATGAATTTTACATAGGAAGACTCCCACCCCATCATAATCCTCGGAGTGATTTCCAAAAGCCATTCACTTCCCCAAAGAGTCTGCATTCTCTCTATTCTCTACCAGTTCTTCTCATCTTTTTTGCTTCCTTCCCACCTTTTCTGAATCATAAAGCAGAGCCCAGCCCTCCTGATGACAGCATCTTGTATAAAAATGACCCTTAATCCCAGCCAGGTCACTTCTCCTGTAAAATGGTCTTCAGAAGCTGTTGGCGAGAATTTCTCACAGGCAGGAACCTACAGTAGTTAAATGTCCTTTTGGCTCTTACAGTTGCTGTTTAAGTGATATTTCTACTTAGATCCTCTTTCACTAATTGATGTTTGCTCTGTCTAAACCCAGTCTTTGTTTCAACCTGGAGTGTATTTAACCTGGAGTCTGGAGGATCTATATTGTCTGCTTAAGGGGAATTTCCAAGTACCACAGCCTTTCTGGCAGGAAACTGAGCATATGTGAGGAAATACAGAGTCAAGGGCTACGGGTCTCTTCCCTACTGTTTCTTTTTGCTTCCACTGCTGCTTATGATGTTGGTCCTTTCATTGGTTTCCCTTCACTCTAGGAAACTAATTATTTCTCTTTGTCTTCTGAAGAGCAAGCTCTTTGCTGGAGTACAAGTTGACAGGCTCAATATCAAGTGGAGGTATATTGTTATAGCAGGACATGAGACCTTGATTATTATAACTTGACGGAACTATGGATGAAGAGAACCTTATAGGACAAAATAGTCACCATGGTGTTTTGCAGTCACATAGGAATAGGAAATAAATTCTGCTTTTGAGTATGCAAATGAAAGGCTCCTTATAAAATGAGGAAGAGAAAAAAAGAAAAAAAACTAACTATGAAAGCCAGTGCTTATTATGTCATTCATTTTATATCTTTCATTTTTATATGTTAATAATCCTCCAATAATTTGTCCTTATGGGTTCTTTTGCCTATAGATGTATATAAATGTGTATTACTTTAGCAGTAAGCCAACAATAACAACACCATCATCACACGATCTTGTACATGTTTACTTGGAAATAGGTCCTACTCTTAATTCAAGGATGTGAAATTTTGATCCATGACTTGTACCCTAAGTAAGAATGGGGGACGCATGCTTACCATGGCTGTCTTCCTGTATTGATTACAGAGGGGTGCACAATGAATAGAGAACCTCTGGTTTCCCATCTCTTCACCCCAATCCAGATAGCAATTGCTTTTTCATCAGTGCTCCAGCAGTGGGTTGTACAAAATTTGGAGAGTGGGATTTGTCATGATGTGAGAATCAGGGCACATATGGGGGGACAGGGATGTGAATCTCTTCCTTAGTTTCTAGCCATAGTTCAGCATATGATTTATCATAGTTCGTATACCACTTTATCTTTAAAAACATTCCAGTCGTTGGAATGTTATGTTTCTTGGTTATAGCGTATAGAGACCATGTCAATTCCATTTTGCCTCCACTTGGAAAGCTTCAGCAGGATTTCAGCTCATCTTTCTCTGTTTCTCGACTTGTGAAAGACTTTAGAACTGTAAAAATACACCTCTACCCTGTAATTATGCGTGCAGCTCCTCTCTCTCCAGTCAACAATCATGGAAGACCTTTGGACAAGAGAGTTATAGAAGGATGACTGTCAGAAATGAGTGGCAGAGAAAAGAGAGAGTTTGACTTTCACTGATTAGTTCTTCCTTCATGCCTTAGCCCTTCCTCTACTCCAAACATAAGGTCTGTAAGCTAAATCCGACCCGGCATGTAATTTTATGTGGTCTGCAAGCCCTTTGATGCCACAACTACATAGGTACATTTTTTTTTTACAGTTTTACAATTACAAACGGCCTTTTGAAGGCAACTATAAGGCTGGTGTGGCCCTTGGTGAAAATTGATTTGGCACTGCTGCTTTACTGTGTAAATAAACGTAGCAGACTGGACCTGTATGATTCAGTGAATATAGCCTTAGGCAGAGAGTCCTTCAGTCAATGATCCACACACTTAAAACACCTTTCAGCCACGGGCAGTCACTTATTTGGGAATAGGCTATGTATCCTTCAGTTATCCAAATGCTTTTTGCAGGACTTGCAGAAAAAGTACTATTGATATAAGCTTGTACCATGAAGATTCCACTTTAGCATTCCCATGGGAGTTTTTTTTTCCAGTGTCTCCACATTGAGAATCTCTTAGACTTCAATGTCCTAGTTCCTAAATGAGCACTCATTAGAACAGGTCATTTTCCCTGTCCCCATTACACCTGACAACTGTCCAGAGTCAGCAAGATCAGAACTAGAAGTGCTTTTTCTTTTACTGAAACCATGTGACCCTGCATCTTCTAGAGACAGTGACAGCAACAAATAACAGCCTCTTAGATGCCTCCCTTGGTTCTAACAAGATGAAACATTAATTATAAAAACTAGTGAGACCTTTGATTGTGTCACATTCATTATTTAAATACACAGAATTGTGCATTTAATTTGTTCCTGAGATATGTTTTATTATGCTTTGGATATGAAGAACTGTATGACCATCCATTTTTACTCTATACCAAGTTAAGTCACTTTCACAAAACTTAAAGAGAAATTGCACCAAACGAAGGTCTGCTATGTATGTTCTAAGAATGCATTGAAAACCTATCTAAACTAAAACTGAGGAAAATACTGGAGGAAAAGGAAAACTGTCCAATAGGCGTATTTATTGCAATAACAAACTTTAGATACGGAAAAACAAATGGGTGACATGTTTTACAGTACTTTTATTGATAATGTTGCTGTGTTATGTTCCTCTGTGTGAAGCAATTTCTTTAATCTTGGCTCATGGTCCACTCTTTCATATGTCTCTAGATCTTATTACAAGACAGAGAAAATCAATTGGTTAAATGTGTTTTGAACACCATGCTTGTCATATCACTCATTTGTTTGCAGAGATGGAAAGCCCAGACCATCCAGAATGTCACCTAAAGAATTTCTATCAGTGCTATGTGGTTGCAGAAACTGATGGATTAACCTTTATCCCCACTGAAATTAGTGATCAATGAGCACCAATGTAGAAATATTCCAGTGGGAAAGAGCATGCTCCCCCATCCAGTTAAACAACAATAAATGTCTATTAAAGCCTATTATGCATGCTAATACCTGTCATCACTTCATTACTCTATTGTATTTTCCAGAGTATTCTCCAGTCTAAAGAATGATGCCATGACAAAATGACACACAGAAGCCATTTATTTCTGATATATAGGGTAGAAATGAATTATTTGCAATCAAAGGTCTTACAGAAGGTTGTGAGTTCTTTCCTAATAACTTAATTTCAAATTTAGTGTGCACTGAATACAATCCTTAATTTACTTTTAAAAATATGTATGTGGATTGTCTCTGAAAGTATCAAAATGCATTGTAATGTCAATGGTGGGTTTAATGCAAATTTGAAGTCTGCCATTGTATGGTTATTGCTACAGTTAAGTGCATTAGGTGAAAATATTAATATGAAATGGGTGAAAGAATCCCTGTCCTTTTAAAAGAATAATTATAGCTCTTGACTGTACATTTTTGTCAGTTTTACTATAGTCCATAAAGAGATGCAGGAATGGCAATGCGATTTAAGTTTCCATTATTCTTGGGGTGATCTCCTTATTACAATAGTTCGCCTATTAAAGAGTGCAAGAGATAATTTTTCTAGTCTTTCGAGGGAATCCCTTTTCAGTTTGTACTGTATCATTTTAATAACAGGAGCCAGAAAGGTTTCCCAAACAGTAATTGTTCACACCAAGAATTAGAGAGATACTGGTAATAATATTCAGTTATTGCAGCCCCCTTAGTCCTTGCTTGTGTTCCCTGCAAGCGACCATGAATGATTACTGCAGGAATCAGCTAAGGTAGCCTCTGTGGATGATTGATAGGACATTAATCAAAAGATGCATATCAGCTTCAGAATTTGTTCACAAGCTTTCTTCTAATAGCTGATTTCATGTTCACTGAGCTCTATGCCAGTTTGTTCAATTTATTCTACAGTGTATGAGCCATTCATCATGGAACACAATGATTTCACACACACACACACACACACACTTACTTTCCTGCTCAGGAACAAGATTATGAAGTGGGTATAACTACTGTCTTTGCTTTATTCAAAAGTATACAAACTAACATGCCTATTACATATTTTTAATCATTTTCAACTCCATATGCACATAAAAACTCATTAAAAGAAGTTTACTCATCTTTAGTGGTGAAATAGATTCTGGTGAAGTCAGAAGGTTGTTGGGCTATTTAAAAAAAGGAATCTTTACATTTTTATCACGCTTTTCTTATTTTTCGAGATGACATAAAAGGCACAGTTCTCCTGTTTTATCTTTATAACAACACCAAAAAGGGAATTTAAGAATCCACTTATAAATAAGCCATAACAAACATTTCTGCTTTTTTTAAAAAACATTCACAATGTGCTTCAAGGAAATTCTTTATCAAGGAAAATTACATACTTCTCAATAAAACTTCTTAGAGAAACCTTTCCTCTGCAGCTGACCTTTTTTCCTAAGTGAACTGAGGATAAGTGTGTGTCTGAAGCAATTTGGGCAGATATCTCATTGAGTTCATGCCTTCATAACAACCCCATGAAGTTAGCACGGCTGGGAGATAGCAACTGGCTCAAGAGCAACCAGTGGGTTTAATGAAAATTTGTAGTTCACATCTAACATTCTAATAACTATGCACACTATTATTTGACAGTGCTGTCAATTTAATTTGAAAGTATGAAACCACATTAGAGACTATTGTTGGTCAAACGAGGATATGGCCATATACGAATGGAGTCTTTCACTGCCTTCAATTTCATTGGTAGAATATGTCCTGGAACTTTTAGAGAGTACTTATTATGCACATCTTTTTTAAAAATACAAAACCTCCTTCAAAGTATGAAAAATTAAACTTTATAATAATATATTTGTATTTTAACTATTATATCTATCTAAAATAGCTATGCTGTTATGAAATGGGAGTTTTCACTCTCTCAGTATCATCTAGATTTGAAATATCTGGTGTTTTTGGTTTCATTTATTCCCATGTCCGTAGTTGTCCTCTAGATAACATTGCTGCCATTTTCCCTCCCAGGCATTCAAAAAGGCCTAGTGTAATTCTAAATATTTATTGCTTCTGTGGTTTTACTAAGGAGCCCCTGGTGGTGCAGCGGATTAAACCGCTGAGCTGCTGAACCTGCTGACTGGAAGGGTAATGGTTCGAATCCAGGTAGCGGAGTGTGCTCCTGCTGTTAGCCCCAGCTTCTGCCAACTTAGCAGTTCAAAAACATGCAAATGTGAGTAGATCAATAGGTACTGCTTCAGAGGGAAGGTAAATCATTCCATGCAGTCATGCTGGCCACATGACCTTGGAGGTGTCTACGGACAAGCTCTTTGGCTTAGAAATGGAAATGAGTACAACCTCCAGGGTCGGACACGTCTAGACTTAATGCCTGAGGAAAACCTTTACCTTTACCTTTACTTGTGTCTTTGCTGCTGTTTTTCTCTAGGGATTGACTAAGCTCCTTCCCTTCTGGGCTGCACTCATGCAAGTAGAACACCATTGGTTCTCTCATGCAAGTACAATACCACTCCCTCCCACTTTGCCCAGACCATCTCATACCACATCCCTTGCTGCCACTGCAGCTACTACTGCTATTTCTCGGTGGTCAGCATGCTCCTGTTCCAGCTTGGGTGGCATGCTTCTCTCCTCTGTCTCCCAAGCAGCCTGCAGAGTGGTACACGAGTGATGCCTCCAGCGCTTCTCTTGTCTGCCCTGGCTATACTGCCACCCAGGAGACAGAAGAGAGGAATATGTTGCTGCTGCCAGAGCAGAGCCAGAACAGGAGTGCAAACACAGGTTCTTGTCAGCTGGGGGAAGGGGGAAATGGAGGCAAGTGAAACAGGATGTGATTTGGGCAAAGGGAGGAAGACAACCAACCTTCTATCCCCTCCTCATGCTAAGCAACTGAAAAGGGAGGAATTTTAGTTTCAGGACAACCTAATGGAAACATCAAGCCCCCCTTCTCTATCCGCTGTGGCAGGGAAGTACCAAAGAGCTTCCCTGCTGTACCACTATCATTTTTCTGCTCAAGCATTCCAAAAGGCAAGGAGGAGCACAATGGTGAAGATAGCTACTTGTTTAAGTTGAACTAAAGACATTTGTAAAAAAAAATGTTAATTTATACATGAGTATTAATAAATGGCACAATAGGAAATCAGCACTGGAATGATTTCCCCAACTTAACATTCTATCTCCTAACTTGTTATTCTGACTTGTTATTCTTCTAACACAATGTTCTCAACCTGAAGTCCCCAGATGTTTTTGGCTTACAACTCCCAGAAATCCCAGCCAGTTTACCAGCTGTTAGGATTTCTGGGAGTTGAAGGCCAAAAACATCTGGGGACCCCAGGTTGAGAACCACTGTAAATGGTATTATCTTTTTTGAAGCTGTAGAAGTTAGAAATAGTAGAAGTTTGAAGTTGTAGAAGTTAGAAATAGTTCAAAGGTCTCTAGCTTCAATGAAGATGTCATTGCTTGTTGAAGTACCATTTCCATAGTGTCTGAATCAAGAAATTTTGGTTTAAGTGTTGCTTTCAAGTGAAGGTATCAAACTAAAATATAACTGATTGATTACAGATCTTTATATCTCACCTTGGCTATTGTGTAATTTCAGACACATCAGTTTTTCTCAACCATTTAAAATCTGTCCCCAGTGTCTGGCCTATCTCATGAAGCAGTTTTGTAATAAATATTATTAAACATCATAAAGCAAGTTGTTGGAAGTCATTGGTTCACTAACACGATGGTTTCTTGGTTGTATTTTTCCCCAGGATTGTATATCAATGGTGAGGAAAATCAGGCAAAGTCGAAGTGGAATAAGTGCTGGCAGAATGAATGCTGATAGCTCTGATCTGCATTCTGTGGGGTTGGGTGGGCCATTGGATCCTAAATGTTCAGGAAAGGCTGTCTTTGACAATCTCAGTGCACTTATGCTCAAAATATCCTCCCTTCCTCCCTTCCTGCAAATACAGGCACAGGTGAAATTGGCTGTTTGTAGCTGGCAGTCTTCCTCCTCAAATAGTGATGACTCTGTCTACTTTTCCCCCACTACTGGCATGGTGCCCTTTTTCCTCTTGGCACTATGTTGCTATTGCTTGCAGTGTATATTGTAATGCAGTGCACAATAGGGGCGTTTTGAACAACTATTTTTCCTGTTTTTCATTTGTTTCTTTCTTTTTTAGTGACATTTATTTCCCATATACTGTACCTCCACTCCCACCCCACAAAATCATGGTATCTGTTCTTCTCATGCTGCTAAAACATGATTTCAATTTCTTTATTTTAAAGATGTGGATAACACATGTATTTTTGCCTAATTATTAATTGGTTTTCCTCCCCCCCCCCCCCCCCACTTCTTTCCCATTCAACTCATAATGCAGCCCAGCTCTGAGTTTTACATATCCTCCCACACCAGTATCCCTCCAACAGATGCACCAACAAATCATCAGTCGCCAGCAAAGCTTGGGCTCAGCCTTTGGACACAGTCCTCCACTCATCCATCCTGCTCCAACCTTTCCTACCCAGAGGCCTATCCCTGGGATTCCTAGTATCTTGAATCCTGTCCAAGTGAGTTCAGGTCCATCGGAGTCTACACAGGTAAGGGAACATAGGCTGTACGCTGTGCTATTCATTTTTTAAAAAGCCAACTACTTTGTCAGGTTAGCAATTAATCACTCCAGCCACTCAACAGATTGGTTAACAAGTAGCTTGGGGCTGCAGTATATGCAATCTTTTATTATAAATTACTTAAGAGTATATCATGGCTTCAGACTGACAAAGTGTTTTCAATCCTCTATAAATATTTCAGATTTGGATCTTACTGTTTGAGCAAAGAGTATAGGAAGCCATAATATGCTAAAATAAAGGAAGTCAATTTATATCTCACTGAAGTGACAAAATTTCCAGTGATTGTAGACTTGAAATTGTACTCAGAGACTGAAATTGTACCCAGAAATTGTCTTACATAGGTTCACCTTGCATTTTATGATTTCTCTAATGAAGACGAAAAGTTAGAAAGCCTTTTTTAGTCTTAGAAAGATGAACTCAGACAATAAACTATAGATAACTTAACACCTAACTGGCAAAATAAAGTTGCTCAGAAAAGTCTGCATGCGCTTGGTGGAATGTACTTGAGTCTCAATCTTATTGTATCTTTTGGGATATAAATATATACAGCAGAACAAACCCACAAGTGAATCTGCAGTGAGCAGTACAGGAGACCCGATGCATAACAAACGTTCAAAGATAAAACCTGATGACGACCTCCCCAGCCCAGGTGCAGGAAGCGTGCAGGTAAAATGTCCTGGTCCATAGATTATTTTCTCTCTTCGATCTTAATCAGTCTAATCAATCTTCAGCAGTTTTTCATACAGTTTTTGGTTCTCTCTGAGTCTTCTGTACTTGGACCCCAATGCATTTATTCCTCATTGTATTAGAGTATGGAGAAAATTAAATACAGACACTTATTGTTTGCTTGGCCATGATAAGCAAAGTTCTGCAGTTTTGTACCCAACACGTAGCCATCCTCAGTCGGAGCTTAATGCAGACTTAACACCTAACTGGCAAGATAAATGCTCCTGGTAATTAAAAAAACATATTTTGTATATACAGTAGAGTCTCACTTATCCAACCTAAATGGGCCGGCAGAACGTTGGATAAGCGAATATGTTGGATAATAAGGAGGGATTAAGGAAAAGCCTATTAAACATCAAAATAGGTTATGATTTTACAAATTAAGCACCAAAACATCATGTTAGACAACAAATTGGACAGAAAAAGTAGTTCAATACGCAGTAATGCTATGTAGTAATTACTGTATTTACGAATTTAGCACCAAAATATCACGATGTATTGAAAACATTGACTACAAAAATGTGTTGGATAATCCAGAATGTTGGATAAGCGAGTGTTGGATAAGTGAGACTCTACTGTACATTCAACTTGTGCTAGACAAGATTAAATTCAGGGAGAAACTAATAGATCTGATTTTGATTTATACTGGTCAGTTTTTATTAAATATGTTTTAGAGAGTGAAAAGGGAAAGCAATACAACTTTGTTGATCAGGAATTTTGGATATGACGTTTGTTTACTGTTTGACTCATAAATTTGTGGCAAAGGAAAGAATATTTGTTAAGGCCTTAGTGGTGGGGTTATGTGTTTGTAAAATGTTCGTGTTTTGTTTACATTGTAAGATGTTAATGTATGTATTTATTTTAAATTTCTTAATTTATTTAAAACACAGAATTAAATTCCCTTTAAATGTCCATCATTGTAGTTTGGATGTACTCCTGAATCTAGCCGTAAATGGCAATGGCTAGAAGTGTTCCCATCACCAAGATTAGTGAGCCAATTGTGCCGGTTCTTGGAATATCAGATCTGGTCATAGTAGTGTACACCTTAATTACATTTAACTAATGTAATGTGCTCTGCATGAGACTGTGTTTTTTTTTCAGATCCAAACTGCTGACTATTCCAAGCAATGGCTATTACTTGTAAAACCCTATCCATCTTGAGACAGGCTATTTGAATGTGTTTCTTACATAGATTTAGCCAAGTGTTTAGATTATGATGGGAGGTTTTTCAGTGCTGGTACCACTGGAGGCATGATTATTGAGCATTTTTATTGCTTTTATTCTATTTATAGGGAGTTTTTATTGCTTTTTTCCATATTTAGCCGCTCCCTGCCAAATAAGACAGGAGAAGGGGTTGGAAGTTCTTTAAATAGGGATTATTGGGTTGAGCACCTACTAAGGAAGGATTGTAAACCTCTGATGGGTTAAAAACAAAAGCTCAGGGAGTGGAATCCATTTCAGAGTAGCATATTGAGCTCCATACCACTTAGACAGCATTTGCTTTTAGGTGATGATTGTTGATCACAATCCCTCATATGTAGGGTCGTTTGGATGCTTCATGATAATGAACCCCCTACACTGCATTAAACAGTACTGTAAATGAAGCCAAAGAGCACTGCTCTGTTACCACAGTCATTTAGGTATGAAGCCTGCGGTTTCCATCTGACTTTGACTGAATAATAGCATTTCCCAAATAATTCTGGAATTGACTTTTCTCACCCTCATTTCAGAAGTCAGAAAGTGCGACTTAAACACATGGAAAATTTAGCAGTTAAAAGTTAGGTACTGGAAGCCCATGCAGAACAAAGACATCCATCAGTTTTTCCCAAAAGGATGAGGAAAAATATGGATGGGGCTCCCCAAATGCAATTTTTTTTCTTTGTGTTACATGTTTAACTGTGCATTTTTGTATTTTACCTAAAAGCCTAGCATGGGCCAATAAAATATTGACTCATCACACTTTTCCTGCTAAGTTTGCAGCAAGGTGGCTTTTTCCCTTTTTTCTATGCATTCATACTCCCCACTTTTTTTCCTCATCCAGGAACCACCAGAAGGAATGACCTTAGTAAAAGAGGAAGGAGACAAAGATGAAAGCAAGCAGGAGCCTGAAGTGGTCTATGAGACAAACTGCCATTGGGAAGGCTGTTCACGGGAGTTCGACACTCAGGAACAGCTAGTGCATGTAAGTTAATGGCATTCAGGAGCCTGGTTTGAAATCTTTTCTTTTTGACCTTTTCTGCAGGGTCAGGTTCTTTGACCCTTTGCTGAGTCAAGTTTCTTTGCAAACAGCACTGCAGACTGGAGAGAGGTTTATGAGTTTTTGCGAATAAAGCAAAACTCTGAGCTACAGTGTTTGACCTGTTCAGTCAGCTAAAGCTTAGTGTAAAATTCAATAAAGTCTTCAATAGAGAGTGTAATGGCTCTGATCCTGTAAGCCACAAAATACTATTTTGAATCAGAGCTTTGATAGTTATTGAGTAATAGTAAGCCGGACATGAGTTATTATTAACCTCTTGCCAAGTATGATTTCCCTTCACTGCTTTCAGACAGGACTGTAACAATAGAAAAGGGAGACAGAGAAATTTCCCCCCTCAGCCTTAAAGGATTTGTGGTGCGTGTTATGTATCAATTTTCTGTTGTGGGTATAAGATGAAGCGGATTACTTGGTAGAATAAGAGGGCATTGTAATACTAAAATTCCCATGAATAACGACAAAATTGTAGAGCATTACTGACAAGGAAGGAGATATTATCAACTTAAAATAGTTATTAATGAAACACATGCTTCCTGTTTTCCTTGCATGTCTTACAGTACATATTTTACAATGGACATTCAAACTTAGGTGACCGTAAATGTTTATATGGTAAATTGACTAACAGGATGAATTATAGCATATTTCAATATAATTTTCTCCCTTTGGGGATCCATACAAGCTAATGTTAACTACTGCCTTTTGGTCACCTGATTTTATCTACTGTATTTTCTCAGTATTTGTAGATATTTATCACATATTCTAGGGACCATGTGCAGTCACATGTATATACTACATTCATTGGATCTGGACAGTAAGTGCCACATAATCTCAATCTGCAATACTATATAATCTTAATTTCCAAGTAAAAGCTGTCTAGTATGCAGACAAAATTAAAACTCCATCCTATACACACATGCATGAGAGCAGCACTAACTCTGTTTTGTAGGGATTTGCTTGAGTAAACATGCATACAAATTTGCAATATGTAATTTATCTGGCTGTGTGTATTATGTACTTATTAATTTGTCAAAACCTTCGATGTAGGTTGACTGCTTTGCTGGAAAGTATCCGGATGTTACGTATTTTCTCTTGTTTCCTCCAGAAATATGAAAACAGATTAATAGTAGTCCTGTTGAGGAAAATGACCCAGTCAACGTGATTTCTGGTCAACCAAGAATTCTAATAGACCCACACGTTCTTGCCTGGTTTTTCACCCATTCTCTTAGGTGTAAAATGCATCAGTAAGGCTCAGCTCAGTCTTTTTAATAAAGTGCTGTGCATTCTTTGTCATATTGATTGCAATCTGCAACTACCTTGAAAACTTTTTGGGACTAAAGAGGGGCATAAGCATTTTTAAAATATGTAATTGTTGTTTATTTTTTAAAAGATTTTTGTTTATTTAAAGAAATAAAAAATAAGAGTGAATTTGATTGAGTCCAACTCAGGATGTTTCTACAGTGGGGCAAATTGTTGTATGAGGTCCACATCATATTTAGCTTATCTTGCAACAGAAGGGCTGCTTCTGGCTGTTAATCCTATGCAAGGAGAGCTTCAGAATACTTCCACTGTTTTGAATGTGTGGACAGGTGAATCAAGGTGGATCCAGCTCAGTTCAGTGTCCACACATCCAATAGATGCGCCACTGTCTTACCAGTTGGAAGCAGCTTCCCATCAGAGCCTTTCTGGCGATTGCACTTCTGCTGGTCATATGACTGAGCACCGTGTGATGACCACATCAGAAACAACATCACCAGCAAGGGTTTGCCAGGGTTTTGACCAGTGTAACAGCAAACAGCAGCCTTAATATGTTTTCAATCCAGCCAGTTGCCTAAACACCCGAAGGGTACTGGGATGCTCCCATGTTGCATGCAGGACAGGTCTAGAACATAGCACTCCAGATTGTGCTATGTGTCCTTGCTGGTTCTCCTGGATCTCTCAGCAGCCTTCGATACCATAGACCATGGTCTCCTTCTGGGTCGCCTTGCTGGAATGGGCCTTGGGGGTACTGTTTTGCAGTGGCTCCAGTCCTTCCTTGAGGACCATACCCAGAAGGTGTTGATAGGGGACATCTATTTGAACCCACAACCGTTGTCTTGTGGAGTCCCGCAGTGTCCCCTCTGTTTAACATCTACATGAAGCAGCTGGGTGAGATCATCTGGAGTTTTGGAGTTCAGTGTCATCTGTACGCAGATGATATCCAACTCCATCACTCCTTTTTTTCCAGCTTCCAAGGAGGCCGTCCAGATCCTGAACTGGTGCCTGGCTGCTGTGTCAGACTGGATGAGGGTGAACAAATTAAAGTTAAATCTAGACAAGTTAGAGGTACTCCTGATCAGTTACAAGACCGAAAAGGGTAGAGGGTTACAGCCTGTGTTGGATGGAGTCGCACTCCCTCTAAAGGCGCAGGTTCACAATTTGGGAGTCCTCCTGGACTCATTGCCGAGTCTGGAACCCTTTGTTTTGGCGGTGGACATGGGGGCCTTTGCACAACTTAAACTTGTGTGCCAACTGTGCCCTTACCTTGGGAAGCCTGACTTGGCCATGGTGGTCCACACTCTTGTTACATATTGTTTGGACTGTGGAGTTGCCTTCAAAGACTAGTCCAACGTCCCGCAGCCAGGTTACTAACCGGAGCGCCATTCAGGGAGCATACGACTCCTCTGTTGAAGCAGATCCACTGGCTGCCTGTTAACTTCTGGGCACGATTTCAAAGTGCTGGCTTTGGCCTACAAAATCTTAAATGGCTCTGGTCCAACCTACCTCTCAGAACGTATCTCCCCTACGAACCGTCTGGCAGATTAAGAACTTCAAGTGATGCCCTGCTCTCGGTCCCACCGCTGTCACAGGTGCGGTTGACAGAGACGAGAGACAGGGCTTTTTTGGTGGTGACTCCACGGCTGTGGAACTCCTTGCCAAGGGACATTAGGGAAGCCCCCTCACTCATGTCTTTTAGGAAGCACCTGAAGGACTAAGGTTTTGGCCCATCCTAGGATATGGGTTGATATGACCTGATGGATACTTTGCATTAATATGAAGTTGAACACGGATTGACTCTGTCTTTTGGCTCAGTTCTACTGCCCCTGTTGTAACAGTCACATGGTTTTTATTGTTTTAATTGGATATGAATATTGGCTTTTAATTGTGTTTTACGATTGTTTGGTATTATTACATTTTGTATTATATGTGGCAGCTAATTCTGCCATTGTATAAAACTGCTCTGGGTCCCCCTGGGAGAGAAGAGTGGTATATACATTAAATAAATAAATAAATTGTTTAGATATGTGCGTATGCAGACTAAAGAGGCCATGACTGAAGTGTATAATATATATATATTTGTGTATAAATTGATCTCATGTATAAGTTGAGGGCAGATTTTGGAGCCTAAATTATGGATTTTGATAAGATTTATGGATAAGGCAAGGGTTATTCCACTGAGAGGGAAAAGCACTAGAATTGCCTCAGGAGGCCAGTTGCCCATAGTTCCCCATTCAGACGTTGAAAAAGGCCAAAAGCAACACTGCAGTAGAAAGAATAAAGGGGATCAGTGCTTATTTTCAGTTCCTCTAGGACAGATTAAGCTCTTCACTTTTGCTGCTCTATTCAGGGAAGGGAATGGTTCCTTTTTGTTTAGAATTAAGGTACATCACTCACTGATCCACAGAAAAGTTGACCCAGTTGTTTTGGGTTGATTATTTGTCTAAATATTTAGTATATACAACAGGGGTTGTCAAACATTTTCATCCACAGAGCTCTTTTTGAAACAGAAGTTTATCATGCAGCCCCAGGAAATGTCTATAGATTATATTATATTATATATATAATATGCAGTAGAACCTCTGTAATCCGAGTTAAACGGGAGGACCTCATCTTGATTTACCCGGATCACTCGGATTACCATGCCCAGGCGCCCGCCGAAGGGAAAAGTTTCCTCCCTTTGGTGGGCGTTTGGGCCTTTAGAGAAGCTCAAAGTGCGCTTCCCTGGGTCCAAGCGCCCTCCCTTTGGCGCCGCTTGGACCCAGAGAAGCGGGAAGCGGCACGCTTCACTCTTTCCTGGGTCCAAGCGCCCGCCGAAGGGAGAGGTTTCCTCTCCCTTTGGCGGCCACTTGGACCCAGAGAAGGGGGAAGCGGCACACTTCGCGCTTCCCTGGGTCCAAGCACACGCTGAACTGAGAGGTTTCCTCTCCCTTCGGCTTGGATTCCCTGGGTTCAAGCGCCTGCTGAACGGAGATGAAACTTCTCCCTTCGGTGGGCATTTGGGCCAGCCCGTCTGTGCCTCAGGGGTCGGCAGCACTGGCGCCCGACGTCCAGCATGGTGAAGGAGTCAGCTGTGTATGTTGCTAGGTAGATAGCAAGCTACCTAGCAACACGTAAGGGGGCGCTCGCCCCTTGGGAGGTGCCCCATGCGTGCTGCTAGGTAGCTGGTTAACTACCTAGCAACACGCACACCTAGCTAGCCAGCTTGCTCGGATTGCACGGAGGCCCAGACCAGCGGAGTTTTACTGTATGTATATATATCAGGCATGGGTGAATTTTTACTTGCATTGTGTTTTAAAATTTGACAGGCAGGCTGAGCCAGTGGCAGATGGATGGAGAGTGTTTGTGTGAAACAATTGGGGAAAAAAACATAAACAAATACCTATGCACCTCATAAATCTTGTTTGTAATGCCAAAAAAGGAAAGAAAGAACAATGAAGTATTTACCCAACATAAACTTAACAGTATTTCAGTGGAAGACCCCATGGGCCATCTAGTCCTACCCTCTTCTGCCATGCAGGAAAAGCACAATCAAAGCACCCCTTGAGTGGCAGGAGGGAAATAAGGTTTTGGAAGCAAGCAAGACAAGGGGGAAAGGATCTCACTGGTAAAGAAGGTGAGGGGGGAAACGCTTTTGGCAGCAAGGGAAACAAAGAAAAGAGCCTTTTGGTAGTGAGGGAGGTGGGGAAAAGGCTTTTGGTGGCTAGGGGGCGGGGGAGGAGGAGCAGGGAAGTACCGAGCCCCTCAGTAGCACATTTTAAGAACCACTGAGTATTATTGGATCCTGTAGTCTCTTACCTTTTCTTGAAGCAAAAGAAAGCATAGTTACACTCTCAATAGAATTTAAAACAGTTTAAAATACAGATATTAAGAAGCAAGAATACTGCTGTTCATTTACAATCAGTGGTAGAGATGATAATAATTTTTTTAAGACTGTAACTACTTGAGCTTGTAGCAAGGGTTTTGCAAACTATTCTGTAAAACCTCATTGATTCTTTAATATGAAAAATAATAAGGGAAGATGTATTACCTACCATAACTCTTCCTCTGGGACATGGATAGGTCTAACGGGGGCTCCCTGAAAATGCAGTTATCCCCCTAAGTGCTCTTCTGCAGTCTTTCTAGTATGCAGAGTCTGTGATAGATCACATAACCCATATGTGTGAAAGTTTCTCAAAAGATGAAATGCTTTAGTGTTTTATGAATTGATACATAACTGGATTGTACAAACCTCTGTGCTACCACACACTGCAGTGCCAGTAGTATAAACTCTGGAGTTTTTTAGCCACTCACATAATATTTCAGAACCATTTCTGGTTATGTTACAATTCATATTTTCTAATATTGGAACATTGGCATTGATCAGACAGAAGCAGGATTGTATTTTTATTTGTTGTTTTGCCTTTTAAGTCAAAAACGTCTGACATTACTGGCATTTATCTCTTCCTGCAATATTGATACTGAGACTATCCCTTTCTTTAAGAAAATGAATTACATAAACACACAAAGCCACACAGGAACAATCAGTCCACCTGGAAGACTTTGACACTGCAGCAATTTGCCACTGTTGAGGTTTACTTTCAAATGTGTATGCCATTTAGGATTTAGCTCTGTTAAAACTTTCATGATGCATGCTGTAAGAGGCAATGTGTTAAACTATTCAGATGGTCTGTCTTATTTATAGTGCCTATCTATCCTTTTCCTCTACCTCCACCTCCGCCCCTGCCACCAGCCTCCCTCTCCTTTACAGTTAATAGAAAGATTCATGATTCTTCATGGTTGTCTATCTAGTGTCTGACAGCGCCGACTCCCTTTGCTAAAGCAACTCACTATCTATAATTGATATCCTTCTAAGGAATGGGGTGCTGACTGCAATTGAAGGGTTTTGCTGAAAGCTCTTAAATCCTGACAAGTTCTGCCCTTGTTCTGGTTCAGTTGCTGTGCTACACCACTGGAATTCCAGGGTTATTTGAACTTTGTGCAAAACCAATGCATGTGTTTCACATTAGCAAATCACAAAGTTGGAGAGCAGAACTATGACCTGGACTGCTGGGTTTCCTGCCAGTCTCATTCACGATGCACAGAACTCCTAAAAAAGATTACCTACATATATTACTATTTGGAAATATTTATTTTCTTTCTTTTTCTTTAAAAGCAAAAAAGAACCACCATTAACACAAAAATATGTATTTATTTTTGAGACTCCCTTTGCTATTGAGCCCTTTATCATTCTGCTTTTTAATTAATTTATCTATCTGCCCACAAGATACTATTATTGTGCTGTGCAATGTGCAAGTTTTATTTTAAATATGTGTTAAATTTATTCAGTACTCAGGAGTTAAAAAGAAACTGCATTTCCAACTCTTTCCTTTAACTCTTCTTCTCATTAAACTTTGGCAGTTTCCCTGACTATCTGCTAAATTACAAACAGGAAACAAATACTTGAGAGAGGGAAGGTTAGGCATCAAGATCAATGGCTGTTTAGAAAAATCAACACTAGTAGTAAAAGACTACAATTATTGTTAAGTATGATTACAATGGCAATCAGATAATTGAATATTTGCTTATTTATGTACTAATGCTCTGAAAGTTCAGAAGTTACAAATACTTTTCTGTTAAACTCTCCTTAAAATCTATCAGCACGATTATAAATTTACAATTGTTTTCACCTTATAATTTTAACGTTATAATTTTAAAGCAGATTAGCTAAGACCATCCAACCAAAATGACTTGATAAAACAGTGGTATAATTTTAAGGGTTTACATTTATGAGGTCTTCAACAAAGAGAATGAATCACCTGAACCAGTGGCTGCTGTGAGTTTAGGATGAGTCCAGGGTTCTTTGCAAGTGTAGACAAACCCGTAGTTTTAGATGAAGCATTCTGTTCTATTGGGGGGGGGGGAGGATAGGCATTCCTCCATCTAGATAATCCACTTGTGATTTTTATGTGTAACTCAATTAAAAGTAGTTCCTTCTACATGCTCATTGTGACTCGCACAAAATGGGATATTCTTGCCTGCACAAACTGCATAACGACTTTTTCAGAACTCTGAGTGGAGATTTTGTTGGTATCCCTATTTCCTTTCATGCTTATGTCCAGTGCAGCTCATACTCTTTCCTAATTCCTTTTCAATAGCCTGGCATTAGCAGCTAGGCTGGAAACCTTCTACCTTCCTTGTGTTCTCAGTTTCTACTTCCATTTTCTTTAAAAATGAAACACTGTTCAAAAAAATCTTTTTCATTCTGTTCATTTTTATCATCTTCTTTCTTCTCTTCCTCTGTAATTACTCCAGTTGCTTAATGGCCTCTGGGGCCTTGTTTAAGAAGCATAATGTTTGAGGGTCTAAGATCCCAGTGACCCATGGCCATTCTAATTACTCCTTTGGTGAGTCCTACATTGCAAGCAAATGCTGCTATTTCCAGGCTTTCACGAAACAGGCCTTCAGGAACTGTATGGCATGCCTTACAATACATGCATTGGAAGAGGTCATTATGTCCTCCCATACTTTGAGGTGTTCCCATCAAGCCACATGGAGTAAAGACCCTTGAGACCAGCTTGGAACCAGCACCTTTGGTCTCAGTCCTGGAATGTCTACCATTGCTCTTAGCCCCAAACCAGCATTGGAACCAGGAAGTTCAGCCCATATTGAGCTTGTACATTTCAAGGGACATGAGAACAGTCGCATTCCCATTTCCTTTACTCCTAAGCAGTGTGTGTGAGAGAAAAAAGGATAAACATTTGCATGTTTTACTCCTGAGGACTGGGCTTCCAATCCTCCTCCCTCAAGGATCATATGGATTCAGCATCTAGACCAAGATCAAAAAGTGCCTATAATAGTCAGACTAATATCTAAAACTGATAGTCACCATATCATCTTTTATTCTCAAAAGTTCTATCATGGGTCCTTTAAAAAAGTTATTAAAGTGCTTTCTCTAACTTAGAAGAAAATTTAGCAATTTCTGCTAACCCTTCATTTTTGACACCCAGTCTTCCATCTCCATCCAAAAAAAAATCTTGTTGCTGTAATCATTAATTGGCTGGATATACACTGCACGCCAGTTTCGAATCATAGAGTTGGAAGAGAGCTCACGGGCCAGCCAGTACAACACCTTGCAAGAAGCAGGAAAATCAGCCTCTGCTTAAAAGCCTCCAAAGAAGGAGCCTCCACCACACTCCGGGGCAGAGAGTTCCACTGCCAAACAGCCCTCACAGTGAGGAAGTTCTTTCTAATGTTCAGGTGAAATCTCCTTTCCTGTAGTTTGAAGCCATTGTTCCGTGTCCTAGTCTGCAGGGCAGCAGAAAACAAGCTTGCTCCCTCCTCCCTATAACTTCCCCTCACATATTTGTACATGGCTATCATGTCTCCTCTCAGCCTTCTCTTCTGCAGGCTAAACATGCCCAGCTCTTTAAGCTGCTCCTCATAGGGCTTGTTCTCCAGACCCTTAATCATTTTAGTCGCCCTCCTCTGGACGCTTTCCAGCTTGTCAACATTTCCCTTCAACTGCAATGCCCAGAATTGGGCACAGTATTCCAGCTGTGGTCTGACCAAGGCAGAATAGAGGGGGAGCATGACTTCCCTGGATCTAGATTCCATATCCCTATTTATGCAGGCCAAAATCCCATTGGCTTTTTTCGCCGTCGCATCACATTGTAGGCTCATGTTTAACTTGTTGTCCACGAGCACTCCAAGGTCCAAGAAAGCAAATAAACTGCATTGACCTGGATTATACGAGGCTACAGGAAAGGAGATTCCACCTGAACATCAGGAAGAACTTCCTCACTGTGAGGGCTGTTCGGCAGTGGAACTCTCTGTGGTGGAGGCTCCTTCATTGGAGGCTTTTAAGCAGAGATTGGATGGCCATCTGTTGGGGGTGTTTTGAATGCGATTTCCTGCTTCTTGGCAGGGGGTTGAACTGGATGGCCCATGAGGTCTCTTCCAACTCTACTATTCTATGATTCTATGAGGCTACACTGCCATATAACCTGGTTTAATGTTTTTTTTCTGCATTCTGAAACTACATTAATAGTATTGCAGTGTAGATCCAGCCACGGCTATTGCAGTATAGATTCAGCCATTGAAAGTCTCCCATAACACGTGTCAAAATGATCAGTCCCAAAAGAAACAGTTCATGGATTTAGAAGTCTTTAAATCCAGATCTATATTCACATCCAGTATTTCATAAGTCAGTCACATAAGGTAAATTGCCCCTTCTTATTTTATACATTTCCAACAGATATATTTGGCGTTTCCCTAGACATCTTAGCTCAGGCTAATTTTCTATATGGTAGTTATTTCAGGATTGACTCATTCTCTCTATGGCATTTATAGAACAAAATTAAATACTTGCTTTTTTGGTGAGGAAAGGGGGCTTGTTAAAGTTCATCTTCCTCAATGATCCATAAGGAAAAAAGAAGCAAATATTAAGCACTTGGAATATGTAGAAGAAATGGCTATTGTAGAAAAATAAGGGAAAGCAAGTTAGGCAGTGAGAAACACTTTCTTGAGCCAGGGAAGCATAAATGAGGCGGCATCTCTCACACACTTCTTCCCTCCCTCCTTCCCTTCTTCCCTTTTTACCTCGTCAGGACAAAGGAGCATTTTCACTTATTTGGGTTTTGTAGACATTCCTGTATTTCCAGATGTTAATAGTAATAAAGTGAAACACACATCCTTATCTCAGTGGAGAATCTTAAATTTTATATTCACCTCGATTGTTACATAAGTACATCAGTCTGAAATCACAGAAATACTGAAACTGAAGTAACTCCAATTGCTAGGGCTTTGTCTGTGCCATATTTATATGTTGTTGTACAAAGTAAAAGCACAAACTCTTGCCTGTCCCCACCATAAATCTGTTTCCTTTATGTCTCTCTCCCTCCCATTCTTTTTTGTCCACACATCAAGCTCTAACATGGAAGGTTTTTGTTAAAATATATAGAAGAAAATTATATCCCAGACCTCTAACCCTCATCAAAAGTAACTGCATAAGTGTTCTTGGTCTCAAGGGTAAATAATTCCAGACGCACCTCATGGTTGTTTCACAGCTGTTTTGCATATGTAGGCTGCAAAGCCGGTAACCTCCTGGCACTTTCTCTGTCCCTCTTTCAGACTGTGTTGTTTCTCATCAAGGCAAGTCAAGAATGTGTTTGTAGTGAATATGCCTTTCATGGCCTTCGGAGACATTTTGCATAACCACTGCCAAATTATGTTGCTCATTGAAGAGGTAAAGAGAAACACTGAGTCAAAAGAGAACTGTCACTGACACTGAAAAGAACCCCATTCCTGAAAACTTCCTCACTCAAACGTTTTCCATCTTTCTTTTAAAGGTAGTTGACATGCCTCATTTCATTTCGGTAAACTCCTTTATGGAAGGACAATAGCTATTTAATATGTTTTTGTCAGGAATAGAAAAGAAATGCTTCTATGGATTGCACACCCCTCGCTAAAGAAATATTACAATGTCTTTTTAAATAATGTTCATTTGACAGTTTGTACCTTTTATGGAATATACCTTTGACAAACTGTGTAGCTGTTTTTAGACATGGATATATAAGGAAAGAAGTTTTGCCAAGTTTGTAGATGCATTGAGAGGCTTGGATTTTTGGAGTCACTTTGGTTAGATTTTTTTTTAAATAGTACAGTGACTAGTTTAAGATGTCCACTCAAAAACTGGCAGGATAGTCAAATACCCTGTGTAACATTCTGATGCTTCCAAACTGAACTCTTTTAGATGTCTTGCTACTTCTCGGGGTAATGAGAGGCCCAGTTTAAAAGTGATGGGCATATAAAAGAAACTTACCCATGCAGGGATAAATGCAGCTGGCATCAAACATAAATCAAGTCACATTTCCTTTGCATGTCATGTTAGAATGTCAGAAAGGCATGAACTTGATATATGCCATGCTGATCTGCTAGAGCAGATATAGAGCCAACTAAATGTGTAATGGCCAAGTGTAATCTTACATATATACATATTTTAATTGAGCACGTGAGTATTTATGTATTCACACACACTTATCTGCATAACATGGCTGATTATTAACAAGATGTATAAAAAAGGAACATACCAAATGCAATATTTTCAATTTCAGTAAGGCAGGAAGTAATAGAAATTGCAAACAAAATACAAATCTAATTGTACTTTAAGATTTTCCTTAACAATAACTTTAATTTCTTTAACATTGGCCTAAATCCACAAAGCATTTCAAAATCGATAGAAAACCATGCTGAATTTCCAGTGGGTTAAAAATGAGGATGTCTTTGTCATGTTAACTTTGCCATCTTTGCCTTCAGATTTGGTGGGAGAGGTAGAACTTGGGCTCCAAAAGGGTATTAAGGAGCTAAGATTAGAAATTGACGAGGTTGAGGGAGGGAATGATTTGTTTGTTGATCAAACTGTTCAAAGGAGGGAAGGTATGGATCTAGATTTGGCAGCGGTGAAGCCGATAACTAATTCTCCGTTGGAGGGGGATTTCTCTCCTCCATACGTAGAGGATTACTATGAACATCTTGTACAGACGAAACAGCTGGCTTTTCAAATTGAAGACTCTATATTGAACAGGGGTAGATGGACCTCGGAAAGAGTGATCCAGAGGTCCTTGGGTCAAATTCTTTCAAGGAGCCTGACGACAGTCAAGATAAAGATGATCACTTGGCTCCATAAGGGCTATCAATCATATGATCGCTCTTTACGCCTTATCTTCACTTTTGAGGATAAGTCTATAACAGAGGAATTATGGGCCCTTAGGTTCCGGCTGCTCTCATGGGGCATTACCATTAGAAGAGTATTTGTGGACCCCGTGATTCGCCCTTTGGTGGCCAACCTATCTTTACACACTCAACCATCTGTTAGGCCCAGAGATAATAGGATGTGTAGTCCTCAGCGTAGGCTCCCCCCTTTAGAAAAGTCTCAATTAGAGACTCTGGCCCAATCATTTTCCGTACCAGACCAGCAACTTTCACCCTCTTCAACCTCACTACGTTTTTCCAGTAGGCCCCATTTATCCCCTTCTTTTGAAGTAAAGTTAGATGGTGTGTCTAGTAACCTTTTGGATCCAGGGAGCTGACTAGATTCTCTTAAGGATGCTCCAATTGAGCCAGACTCCTTGGGGGGTGGGGAACAGGCGGGGGGTGGCTCCATCGAGGTCGTGTGGGGGAGGAGGAGGAATTGCCGTCAACGCATTTCCAGGGAGAAGCGCAACAGGGTTCTTGCGACCCTGGAGAAGGATAGGTGTGGTAGCCTCCATGGTAGCCCCTCCCGGCTGAAGGTCCTGCTGTTTAATGCCAGATCCGTCAAAGGTAAATCATCTATTATCCAGGATCTAATCATGGATGAACATGCGGATCTGGCCTGCATCACCGAAACCTGGTTGGATGATCTGGGTGGGGTTAGTCTTACCCAGCTTTGTCCTCCGGGTTTCGGGGTGCATCAGCAGGCTAGGCCAGGAGGGCGGGGAGGTGGGGTTGCGGTGGTTTTTAGGCAGTCCATCGCCCTGGTCAGATGCGTCGCTTTGCAATCGGTCGGGTTTGAGTGTCTCCACTTGAAGGTGGGTACCCGGGACAGTTTGGGGATTCTGCTGGTGTACCGTCCACCCCGCGACACAGCAGTCTCCCTGCCTGAGCTAGCAGAGGTGGTTTCTAGCGTGGTGTTGGGTTCCCAGCGCCTGTTGATGCTGGGCGACTTCAACATTCACGCTGAGACCACCTTGACAGGTGCAGCTCAGGAATTCATGGCCGCCATGACGACCATGGGTCTGTCCCAAATAATATCGGGTCCCACTCATCAAGCTGGACATACACTCGACCTGGTTTTTGTTGCGGGCGACGGTTTGGTCGGAGTGGAAGAGCAAATTATTCTTCCATTGTCATGGTCCGACCACTATCTGATCAGTTTAAGACTAACCGTCTCTTCCAACCTCCGCAGGGGTGGTGGACCAATTAAGATGGTCCGCCCCAGGAGACTTATGGATCCTGAGAGATTCCTGAGGTCTCTTGGGGATCTGTCTACCATGGAAGCTGACGATCCTGTCGATGCCCTGGTCACTCGTTATAATGGCGAGTTGTCCAGGGCAATAGACACGATCGCTCCTGAGCGTCCCCTCTTGCTGCGTGGAGTTGCCCCAGCTCCCTGGTTTACTGGGGAGCTGGCGGAGATGAAACGTGCAAGAAGGAGACTAGAGTGCCGCTGGCGGACAACTCGTGACGTATCTGACCGAGCACGGTCTAGAGCCGCTATTAGGGCCTATTCCGCGGCATTGCGGGCAGCCAGGAAAGTTTTCTCGACTGCCCGCATCGCGTCTGCAACAAATAGATCTTCAGAGTTGTTTCGAGTTGTTGGGGAGCTCCTCCACCCTCCTCAGGTTGGGGGAGCACCCGACATCTCGTCAACTCGGTGTAGCGAGTTCGCTCACCATTTTGCAGACAAAGTCGCTCAGATTCGTTCCGACTTAGACGCCGGCCTTGATGCATTGCCAGGTGAGGTAACCGAGGCATCTGTCTGTTCGATCTTGTGGGATTCGTTTCGGCTTGTGCAGCCTGATGATGTGGACAAGATTCTTGGAGCGGTGAGGGCGACCACCTGTGCCCTTGACCCTTGCCCATCTTGGCTCTTAAAACAAGCCAGTGGAGGGCTAGTTGATTGGTTTGTGAGAATAATCAATGCCTCTTTGGAGCAGGGCATATTTCCATCTGGCCTAAAACAAGCTGTGGTGAGGCCTGTTTTGAAGAAAGCCTCCTTGGATCCGGCTAACCTCAGTAACTACAGACCAATCTCTAACCTTCCATTCTTGGGCAAGGTCTTGGAGCGGGTGGTTGCTTCCCAGCTCCAGGGATTCTTGGAAGATACGGATTTTCTGGACCAATCGCAGTCTGGTTTCAGACCTGGCTACAGTACCGAGACGGCTTTGGTCGCCTTGGTGGATGACCTCCGCAGAGAGCTGGACAGGGGGAGTGTGACCCTGCTGGTTCTCTTGGACATCTCAGCGGCTTTCGATACCATCGACCATGGTATCCTTCTGGGATGTCTCTCCGGGATGGGCCTTGGGGGTACTGTTCTGCAGTGGCTCCAGTCCTTCCTAGAGGGCCGTTCCCAGTTGGTGAAGCTGGGGGACACCTGCTCGGACCCCTGGCCATTGACCTGTGGGGTCCCGCAAGGTTCCATTTTGTCCCCCATGCTTTTTAATATCTACATGAAACCGCTGGGTGAGGTCATCCGGAGTTTTGGAGTGCGGTGCCATCTCTACGCGGATGACACCCAACTCTACTACTCCTTTCCACCTAATTCCAAGGAAGCCCCTCGGATACTGGACCAGTGTCTGGCCGCTGTATTGGCCTGGATGAGGGCGAACAAGCTGAGGCTCAATCCTGACAAGACAGAGGTCCTCCAGGTCAGTCGTACGTCTGATCGGGGTATTGGGTGGCAACCTGTGCTTGACGGGGTTGCACTCCCCCTGAAGGCGCAGGTCCGCAGCTTGGGGGTCCTCCTGGACACTGCGCTGACACTTGAGGCCCAGGTGTCGGCCGTGGCTGGGAGGGCCTTTGCACAACTAAAACTTGTGCGCCAGCTGCGACCATGCCTCGAGAAGTCAGATCTGACCATGGTGGTCCACGCCTTAGTTACCTCTAGACTGGATTACTGCAATGCGCTCTACGTGGGGCTGCCTTTGAAGACGGCTCGGAAACTACAACTAGTACAACGATCGGCAGCCAGGTTTCTAACTGGGGCAGATTACAGGACGCGCTCAACGCCGCTGTTTAAAGAGCTCCACTGGCTGCCATTTATTTTCCGAGCCCAATTCAAGGTGCAGGTTATCACCTACAAAGCCCTTAACGGTTTGGGACCCACCTACCTTCGAGACCGCATTTCCCCCTATGAACCCGCACGACCTCTTCGCTCGTCGGGGGAGGCCCTCCTCTCGCTTCCACCAACTTCGCAGTTGCGGTTGGTGGGGACGAGGGAGAGGGCCTTCTCCGCCGTGGCCCCCCGGCTGTGGAACTCGCTCCCCAGGGAGATTAGGCAGGCCCCTACCCTACTCTCATTCAGGAAGAGCCTGAAAACTTGGCTATTCCAGAAGGCCTTCGTTGACTGATCCTTGTGGGATCATGTTATTTACCTATTAAGCAGTAGACCCTCTGGATTGTTTTTAGGATTCATTCAGCACTTTAAGTATTACACCTGCTGCATAATTATCCCTCCCTGATAACTTGATATTACTTTGCACCTTGGCCTGGATCTTTTGACCCAAATCGGGATCTTAATATTATTGTGTATATTGACTTTTATGACTGTTTTTAATCATGTTGAAGTTTTACTGCTCGGTTTAATGTTTTATCTGATTTGTGCTGTCGTGTCTGGGCATGGCCCCATGTAAGCCGCCCCGAGTCCCTCCGGGGAGATGGGGCGGGATATAAGAATAAAATTATTATTATTATTATTATTATCTTTATTGAAGCTTTATTGACAGAAGAATTTTTCAAATAAACCATGATCCTAAAATATAGTTTAAAATGAATATTAAAAATGTTTATACAACACTCAGCTTTGAACCCAACATGGCTTAAGAGGTAACACTTATCAAAGTGTGCTTATTGTTTATTGGTATATGTGATTTTATTTGTTTATGATTTGTTTTTATTACTGAGTTTTATATTGTTTGTTCCTGGGCTTGGCCCCATGTAAGCCGCCCCGAGTCCCCTTGGGGAGATGGGGCAGGATATAAAAATAAAGTTATTATTATTATTATTATTATTATTATTATTATTATTATTAAAGTGATACACTGAAAATGATGCACAATGTCCTACATTGTTTTTCAAATGGAAATATTTGCCAATTGCTGAAATTGCTTTTCTTTTTCATTCAGTCTGGCAATAAGAAATTCACTCCTCCACATATACTGTCTTGAATGGACAGCTTATTGTTTAACTTTTTGTTGGTTTTAGTTTAAACAGTCAGTGTAGATGGGACTCTGGAAACAGCCAGTAGGAGTGCTCTACATTAAAGCACTAAGTTGCAACATTTTCTCTTAAAGGATCGGATTAATTTGCAGATTTAAACATCTGAATTTCCTGTCATAGGCATTTGATCACTGGTGCCTTATTCAGTGTCAACACACACACACACACACACACACACACACTAGAGAAACAACCAGATACTTCAAAGTCCCTCTAAAATGAGTAGAAGTATACAAGAGGTTCTAACAAATGAATTCATTGTGGTGGTCTTGCCCATCCAGTTTATTTTAATAGAATTCTGTGGAGGAGAATTTCCCAATGAATTTTACTTGACAGAAATTTAGTGATGAATAGCATTTTTTCAAAAGGCATAAATGAGAGTAATTAAAATTTGTAGTATCTGAACTCAAAATTGCACTTTGAAATTGTTCTGAACAATGAGATGAACCGTTCTTTCAACAACCATACAGCTGGCTTTGGAAATTCTGTGCTGAATTATGCCATTTTGCCCACAAGATTGCCTTAAAAACAACACAACAATTTCAATAGGGGTAAATGCATGAAACAGCAATACACATTACAAATTTGAACTACAAAAAAATCAAAAGTGGGGATATGACTGTTGTCACCAGCCATGGCTTGTCAATCACTTAGAATTAGCCAAGTAGTTATTGTTGGAAAGATAAGACTAATTAGCTTAATCATTGGTCTGAACCAGCAGAGGGCTTTTAAAGTGCTGCCTCTCCTACATGCAAGTACCTGTCAAATGCCCTAGATCCATGTATAACAGATTTGTCTGGGGTGTTCACTTGATTTGGAAGAAGTGGGGATGACTGAGCGTCAGAAAGGTAGGATATTTTATTATGTTTTGCTGTGCCCTTTATTTGTACAGTGTTTTAATAGAAGGATGCATCTGATCCTTTTATCTCCGTGTAATAAATCCAGCAGTTTTCCTTTTAAAAAAAACTTGCGTGCTGCTGTGACTTTTCTTCGAGGTGTCTAATCTTGAAAATGAATGGGTGGTGTCTTTGTCTTCAGTTGGTAGCTGTGGTGGCTTGTATTATAGGTATGAGGTCTATGTATACCATTCTTGTGGTATCGCCAGGACTGAGATGCTGCAGTTCTTAGAGTGAGATAAAGTAGTCAAGCTGAAAATGAAACAAAGCTTTAACTGTATTCCTCCTTATGTTTAGCAGAGATAAACTTCAGTGGAGTCTCAGTGCTGCCCCGTTTGGCTTCTGGCAGCAGCTTTAATTGGTAAAATGCAGATTTTTTTTGATCAGGAGAGGATTATTCTTGTTATCAGTCTGGAGCATCTTATTTCAAGATGAAAAGGCTTTGCTGAATTACAGATGCCAACATTTTTACAAAGGGCTTTGGCGATTGACATCTCAAAGAGAAAGTATGATTTATTAGCCTATAATGGTACTGAGTACTGGGCTAGGTCCTACTGATTTGTGAAATTGCTTAATATGAATTGCTTTTTTGTGTGTGTAATTCAAACCCCAGGTTCCTCAAAATATATTTTGTGTATAAAGTATGAAGCATTATGTACCTGGAAAATAGCAGAGCTTTGAAGTGTGGGTGGGGGGCAGAGAGAGGGAAGCTGCTTCTAAATCCATCTTGGTGGTGGTTTTACAGTAGTTTGGCTGATAAGCTGGCAGGGTAAAGATTAATAGCGAGCCCTGTTGTTATCAGTACCTGCTTGTCGATCCTGTGTAACAGGCCTGTCTGTTTAACATGGAAATTATTGATTAAATAAAAATTGCTATTAGATTGTGATGTGATCCATAATCACAAACAATGGCGGATGTTCCACTTTCAGATCCTGAGCCATGCATCAAGTTTTCTCTTTGCAGTAATTTATATTGTGCTGACACCCACACTCATTAGCTTTTACCCTTTCGTACATGTGTCAGGAAAGCACTAAAGGACAGAACAGTAATGGGAAATGAAGTGGCAAGTAAGAAAACGCTAAATTTTCAGATAGAGAAGATTAAATAGCTGAGCTATAGCTATCCATTCATTAGCTTCCCCCCCCCCCTTGATTTTTTTTGATATCCGTTAACACATTTTTTTTCCTACCAGCTAGAATTGCTTCTAAATTCCAAGGGGAGGGGAGAGCAGTCATTCAGTCATTGGTTGTACATACTAAATTATTACCCAAATATTGCTTTCTTATTTCCTGATTTCGCCACACAATTCCATATCTGTAGAAATCTTCATATACTTCAAAATAGCAGAAGTAGAACTCAAACCTAATCATACTGTGTACTGAATCACTTAATGCTATTCTACACAAACACATAAGGCGAGCCAAAATCTGCATTGTGGCCTGATCGGGACACCGCAAGCTGCCTTGGTGGTGTCCCTCATACCTAGCCGTGTCAAAGCTGGGTATGAGGAACACCACCAAGGCAGCAAGGGAAAACTGGTGCCACTTTTGGAATCAGCTGATCAAATGTACCCAGAAACTGGTCTAACATTTGATCCACCAAAATTTGTGTTCACTAGTGTTACATTTTGTATTTCACTACCAAATACCAGTTCTAAGCAGTTGTGGATCTGAGCAGAAGTGCGTAATTTTCCCTACTGGCAGATCGCTGTCATTTGCTCTTTTCTGTCTAAATTATAGTCCACCAGTCAGTTTAAATCTCCTGTTGTATATCATAGAATCATAGAATAGTAGAGTTGGAAGAGACCTCATGGGCCATCCAGTCCAACCCCCTGCTAAGAAGCAGGAAATTGCATTCAAAGCACCCCCGACAGATGGCCATCTAGCCTCTGCTTAAAAGCCTCCAAAGAAGGAGCCTCCACCACAGTCCAGGGGAGAGAGTTCCACTGTCGAACAGCTCTCACAGTGAGGAAGTTCTTCCTGATGTTCAGGTGGAATCTCCTTTCCTGTAGTTTGAAGCCATTGTTCCGTGTCCTAGTCTGCAGGGCAGCAGAAAACAATCTTGCTCCCTCCTCCCTATGACTTCCCCTCACATATTTGTACATGGCTATCATGTCTCCTCTCAGCCTTCTCTTCTGCAGGCTAAACATGCCCAGCTCTTTAAGCCGCTTCTCATAGGGCTTGTTCTCCAGACCCTTAATCATTTTAGTCGCCCTCCTCTGGACGCTTTCCAGCTTGTCAACATCTCCCTTCAACTGCGGTGCCCAAGATTGGACACAGTATTCCAGGTGTGGTCTGACCAAGGCAGAATAGAGGGGGAGCATGATTTCCCTGGATCTAGACGCTATACCCCTATTTATGCAGGCCAGAATCCCGTTGGCTTTTTTAGCTGCTGCATCACATTGTTGGCTCATGTTTAACTTGTTATCCACGAGGACTCCAAGGTCTTTTTCGCACACACTGCTGTCAAGCCAGGCATCGTCCCCCGTTCTGTATCTTTGCATTCCATTTTTTCTGCCGAAGTGAAGTATCTTGCATTTGTCCCTGTTGAACTTCATTTTGTTAGTTTTGGCCAATCTCTCTAGTCTGTCAAGATCGTTTTAAATTCTGCTCCTGTCTTCTGGAGTGTTAGCTATCCCTCCCAGTTTGGTGTCGTCTGCAAACTTGATGATCGTGCCTTCTAACCCTTCGTCTAAGTCATTAATAAAGATGTTGAACAGAACCAGGCCCAGGACGGAGCCCTGCAGCATATCCCTTGTCTACACTAGGGGAAGGTGCCTAGAAGTGCTAAACTTCGCTTCGGCGTGGCAGTTTTGTTAGGGGCAGTTCAGGACACCCATGTGTGGCCATAATGCAGTTCTGAATCAGCAGTTTTCAAGCTGGTTCTGAGCCATATTGTGTGCCTGTGCAGAACTGCCCTTAAATAGTTGCAGCCAGGTAACTGACTTTTAGATTCTTACCTTAGATCACATAGGTGCCTAGTACAGGCCATCTATCCCATGATTACTGCCTTTGCTTTTCTGTTATTTAGTACCCTCACTGATGGGTTGATATTATATTAACAATTACAAGTGTGATCACACTGAAATGAAATCCTTCCAAGTTTTTGTTCCTCAGCCATCTAGCTCCCAAAGCCCACACAAACACCCAGAGACTGAAATGTAATTACATGAATACTGTTTCAGGCTCAACCAGCAAAATACATTTAGTTTGCATGTATAAATACTGTGTATAATTGATCAGAGATTAAAAGGAAGGTCATGCAGCATTATGAATAGCCGTCTTTATTTTCAAGATTAGATTACATCCTTTCCAAACCCCCTGCCCCCTGTGAACTGAATGTATGTCCTAAGGGTAGGTTTTTTCTCTCAGGTCAGGAATGTAATAAGGCAGGTTTTCCTCTCCCCAGGATATTTTATCTGCCTCACTGTGTTTAAATTGCTGCTATGAATACAGTGTTTTCTTTGTACAGTAGTCAAAAATTGATACATCCTTGGGGACATTTCCATCTTTAGCATTTAAGAATATGTGGTGATCAAGGTTAACCTATTGATGAGTGATGAAAATATCATTAGCATTGATTAATAGGCATAGAAAGTATAGGGGATGCCTCCTATTTGAATCAAGGACTTTTGCGACAAAAAATGTAAAAGTTAAACTATCAGTGTACTATTATAAAAGAAATAGTCTGTTGATGGCTCGACCAAGCAAGTAGGGTTTAGAATAATTTGCTTATTGAATACTTACCTGTGAAAAGTTTGCATTGTATCATTAATCTACATAAAATTATTGTATATTGAACATGTCACATTACTTTATATTAAAGGCAAAGGATTTCATATTCTATGATAAGAAAATTAGCGCTATGTTGAATTTTTGGATGAGATTTATGTAAGTACTAACTGGGGCTAAATAAATACCCTAAAAGCACCAGTGATTATCTGATCCCAGAAGCTAAACAGGGTGACCTCTGGTTAGTACCTGAATAAAAAACTATTACTGAATGTCAGGAGGAAAGAACTGGCAAAACCGCCTTTGAATATACTTGCCTAAGAAAACCATATGAAATTAATGGGATCTCCATACATCAGCAGGTAGCCCTGCTGATGTAAGGCACACACACATCTGGTGGTACCAATTTCCTTTTTCCTCTCTGACCCGTACGTGGAGTTGTCATATGAATTGTACATAAGGTAATATTCAGCACTGTTAGGTAATCCCTATTAAAGTGAACCATTTGAGAAACGTTACGTGGAAATAGGAGAAAGGGGGAGACATTGAGGGATACTTTGGGAATAAATAACCCTTAGAACTGAAAGAAGCATAAGTTGTTATGGATATGTAGAGACTGGTGAGTCTGAAAATTGCTTAATGACATTAGTTCAATGTTTCACACTTCTTTATCCACAATGGAAAGTGCACTATTCTGGTATTTTTTGGCTGGGTTCCAGAAGGACTCATATTACAAATCTAATAATCTATACATGCCTGTTCAGAAGACCTGTTGAGCTCAGGAAGTTCCGTGAGTTCAATTTGTCTTGCAGGTGAGCAAGCATAGGATTGTATTCTAAACAAAATGATAGAAGGGGAAGAGAGCACAAGGGCCATGCAGTCCCCCTGCAGTTCAGGAATACAAAAACAAAGCACTAATTTAGGTCATCCGGTCTAAATTTAAAAACTTCCAGAGCAGGAGACTCTACCACAAATATGAGGCAACATATTCTATTGTCAAACTGCTCTCAGCGTCAGGAAGTTATTTGTAATGTTTAGGTGAACTCTCTTCCTGTAACTTGAATCTATGTCCTAGTTTCTGGAGCGCACAAAACAAGCTTGCTCCACCTTCATGGCTATAATCATACCAAAAGGCTTACTGATATCAATATATGCTACATCTGCAGCATTCCCTTTGCTCTTCACCAAGCTTGTAACTTTGTTTTAAAAGAAAGATAAAATTAGACTCTCAGGTAATTAGTATTTTTGTCGAATAATAATAATAATAATAATAATAATAATAATAATAATAATAATAATAATAATAACAATTTTAAAAAATCTTTATTTATATCCTGCTTTTCTCCCTCGGGGAACCCAAAGCAGCTTCCAACATATTAAAATAATGTAAACAACAACCCAAATACATTGATAAAAAGTATAAAACATAAAATAAACAGTTTAAAACAACACTAATATATATTGTTATATTATTTGAAATTGTTTGATAACATAAGATCAGAGTTTCATGTACACAAATATGTTATTTTCAATAATGACCAACTGCATATTTCAGAAACCCCAGCATGGGAAGATGGTCAACCCTCTTCGTGTGAACCCAGAATATTTTGTCATGGAGCAATTATGATTCAGAGTTAAAAATAGACTTATTCTACAAATCAGTTAAGTCTTTTCATAAAGCATATCTAAAGGTGTTTGGCACTACATTATTTAATTTTCCCTCAGGGTACTGCCAGTTAACTTCATTAGGTGCTTCATTTTGCCCCAGAGAAAAACCAATGGCTATAGTAAGTGTTCCGTCCCCCAGAGGCTTGGTTTGCATTTTTTCATAGTTGCAGGAATAGCACCTGTTTGCATTTCTTCCAGGGCTGTTGCAGATTCTGCAGCAACCTGATAGTTTAACCATTAGCAGAATTTCTAGCCTGTTTGCAAAGCTTTGCTGCTGGCAGCCTGCAAATGTATCCTTTTGTTCTGGAGACTGCCCTTTTTCCTGGGGAAAGAAGGCTCCATTTTGAGAAGCCTCTTGCTTTCTAGACTGAAGAAGAAACAACTTAGATGTGCTTGTGTGGCCAAGCCAGGCCAACTCTGACAAAACCATTGTAAGTACTGACCTGCCTTTAAAACCAGTGCCGAGCATAGATAGAGGAAAGACCTTTCTAGTAGCTTAGCACTGGGGCAAAGAACATCTCCAGATTTCTTTGCCACTGGAAGAAGCCCTACCAACTTCGCCTCAAAAACTAGCTAATAGACCTTTTCGATAGCAGCTGAGGGCTAGGGTAAAGAGGATCTCAAGATCTCTTCGCCTTTGGTGGAAGTTAACCCAGCAACTAAAGGGGAAAAGCAAGAAAGGAACATCTGCAAGGTTTTATAAGTTGACTGTTTATATTTGCAACCTTAATTATGTGTGCCAAGTCTGCCAAGGACTTTGTGAAAATAAATTGTGTTTGATTGTTCAACTTGAAGTGCCTTTGGTTACTGGGATTTCCAGAGCTTCTAAGTAACGCCCCCGCAGTTCACCTGGGCAAAGGAAGAAGCACATCTTAAAGCTTTAAAAGGTGCCTATGACGGCATAGTAAGCTATGTCGTGAGTCCAGAAAAAAAAAAGATTTTTTTTCTTAGTCATAAGACAGCAAAATTGTTACTACAAAATTCAATTTCATTAGGAAGAAAGAAAATCCTTCTGATCTAGCCCCTGGAATGTGACATTTCATGGGTGTAATAAGGTTAAAAACATAAATTTAAATGCTTTAAGTCTTTATTATGATCTGTTCTAAAGCTTCTATTTTACATAATACTCTTATTTCAGAAGGTTCTTTGTTTTGCAGAATAAAACTAGCCATGCTTTCTCAAAGCACAGTCCAAGGGAGTCAAAAGCACCATGAAAAAGCCAGAGGTAATTATCAGAATAAGAAAACCTGGAAGTCGATCACAGAATTTGAAATATTTTCATGGGAATTCTATGGCAAGTGTAGTGCTATTTGAAAAATGGCATTTATTTGTGGCAACTTCAGTTTTTATTCGTACTCCTTACAATAAGAAAACAGTTGTCAAATTGTAATAGGAGATAGAAAAACAGATCAGTATTATATCCGATACATGTGCAAACATAGATCCTGAAAAACAAAATGGAAACATTCAATGTTAAGTTATTCTAGAGTCATACGTAATGAGATAGATTGCAGTTCAAAAGCCTACATGGTTTATCTAATTGTTACCTACTAGCTTTTACATATGTTTAAACTACAGTTGCGACATATGGTTCTGCTGTAATATGTTGCTCATGAAATGTACCCAGACAGTCAATATAATTAATAATGAGCCACCATGTTGTAATGGTCTGAGCATTGGACTATGATTTTGGAGATCAGGACTCAAATTCCCACAAGGCCCGGATACCCACTGGGTGACCTTAGGCAAAGCACACTTTCTCAGCTTCAAAGGAAGGCAAAGGCAAATACCTTCTAAATAAATTTTGTCAAGAAAACCCTATAAGGTAGCCTTAGGGTTGCCATATGTCAGACAAAGCATGAAGGCTTACATCACCAATGCATAGCAACAGTGATGACAACCAAGAACTAGATTTTTTACTGCATTTTAATATGAATTATAGGATTGTAAGGGACCACAATAGTCACCCAGTCCAGTTCTCTGCCATGTAAGAATTACACAATCAAACCATAGCTCAGAGATGGCTATCCAACCTCTGTTTAAAATCATCCAAATAAGGAGAGTCCACCATTAGGCAAAAATGTGTACTTCACTGTGGATAGATCTTACTATCAGGGTGGTTTTTACAGTGATTGGATAGGGCCTTTTCCCAAGTGGTTTGAAAACAGCAGGGATACCAAGTGAATTGAACACATGTTTGTTACATGTGATAGTTCTTATTATACATACAGTTATTCACGTAGTTCTTGGTACATCAGATCTCAATGTCTGCTTATCCGAATACAAATTTAGATTTTACTGTAGTCCCAAATGTTCAAACTAGGCATTCTTTTGGTACCTTTTGCATATACAGTAGAGTCTCACTTATTAAACACTCACTTATCCAACATTCTGGATTATCCAACACATCTTTGTAGTCAGTGTTTTCAATACATCGTGATATTTTGGTGCTAAATACTAAATACAGTAATTACTACATAGCATTACTGTGTATTGAACTACTTTTTCTGTCAAATTTGTTGTATAACATAATGTTTTGGTGTTTAATTTGTAAAATCATAACCTAATTTGATGTTTAATAGGCTTTTCCTTAATCTCTCCTTATTATCCAACATATTCACTTATCCAACGTTCTGCCGGCCCGTTTATGTTGGATAAGTGAGACTCTACTGTATATAGTACTGAAAGTAAATGCAATTAACACATGTGGCTTTCCTGTCTTATTAGCATGCTTGAATTCTACAGCTATTTGCCTCTGATTTTTGCTCATTATAGGGCATGGCTAATAAAGGAGGCTATGATATAATAATCCTTGGTGTTTTGGAACAATGCACTAGTTGCTTCATTTTCATGTTCTCCTGCTTTCCACCTCTCCAAGACAGATTATCCTAGTTGAGTCCCCTTTGGGGAGATAAAGCAGGGTATAAATAAATATAACTTTTCTTCCTCTTCTTCCTCCTCTTCTTCCTCCTCCTCCTCCTCCTCCTCTTCTTCCTCCTCCTCCTCCTCTTCCTCCTCCTCCTCCTCCTCCTCCTCCTCCTCCTCCTCCTCCTCTTCTTCTTCTTCTTCTTCTTCTTCTTCACCAGATTAAAAAGAAAGCATTTCAGTTGTTTTAATCATTTTATTTGTTTTATTCTGAAAAACCCCAAAATCTCTTGGCATCCCAACGGTGCTTCTATTTGTCACCCACTTACAAATTGAGTTGTTTGCTTTTTGAAGGCTAGGCTCTCTGGTTTGTAGAGATTGGCTAAAAAAAGAGAACTTGCTCAGACTACATCTTCATTCAGCCCAGTATGAATGATTAGCCCTCTTTTGACTAGCCCTGTAGGGTCTTTGGGCCAGATTAATCCTCCCTGCCACCTGATCTTTCTAACTGTGGATGCAAAGAATTGAGTCTTGGGCCTTCTGCCTGCAAAGAAGGTGATCTACCACTGAGCTATAGTTACTCCCAAAGGAATGAAATAGAACAGCAGGAGTAGGTCAAGAACCACAGGCTCGCTTACTCTTGCCTCCCTCCCTCCCTTCTTTTCTCCATCTCTCTTTTTCTCTTTCCCCCAGTATAGGTAGGTAACATTAGAGGAAAGAAACCAATAACATCATGGGTTTCTTCTTTGCTGTTTTTTCTTCGTGTACTCTGTGAATGCACACTAATGGAGAAGGCTGCGCCTGCGCAGGCTCCAACGGATACTCTTCCAAGCTAAAGTTTGAAATTTGGCGGTAACCCCGCCCCTCTTCCCGGAGGGTATAAAGGGCGCCCTCCGCGCCCGCTCTCCAGTTCCTTTTTTTCCGCCGCAAAGCTCACTTCGGACTCTTCGTTCTTATGTCAACCACGCGTTTTAAACGGTGCACTCAGTGTGCCGCTAAGATTCCAGATTCCGACGGCCACGCTAAGTGCCTTTTCTGCCTTGGCGAAAGCCACGTCGTCGGTACCTGCCGTTTTTGCCTGGCCTTTACAGCTCAGGCCAGAAGAAATAGAGCTGCGAGACTCCGTGCAGCTCTTTACGAAAAAACTCTTGCTCCTGAGGCTTCCACTTCCACCTCAGCCTCGATGGCGTCCAGGCCTGCTCCGTCGGTATCATCTAAAACCTCTAAAACCTCGAGACCGCGACCGACCAAACCGCCCTGCACGGTGACCACCGCTACGGTATCCACCCGGTCGGGCAAGATGGGCCCTTCATCAACTTCGAGTTCGGTGGCTTCGGCCATTTCCACTCGATCCCGCCTGGCTTCGCCGCCATCTTCTTCTGCCATGAAGATTGCCTTCAAGAGGGCTCAGGAGGAATCCAGACGGGCTCAATCTGACTCGGCAGCTGTGTGCCCGATTCCCCCGACGCCGGGAAAATCGCTGAGGGTCGCGTCGAAACAACCCCCAGCAAAGAAACGAATGATCCAGAGGTCGTCCTCCTCAGCGTCTTCGAAGAAGGACGTCCCCTCCTCTGGGCCTTCCTCTAGGAGATCCTCTCCTATACAACCAGCACAACGCCTCCGCTCCTCTTCCTCTCCTCATGGTCAGTCCTCGGATGTGGACGCTCAAGCCTCCCCCGACCGGTCGGTCAGGACAGTTATTAAGGCTCCCCAGCCGGCACCATCTCGTCTTCCGGCTCGACAAGAGCTCTTTCCCCCGGCTCAAACACCTGAGAGGGGTAGACAGACGATGCGCTTAGCCCGCGCCGCCCAGGCCTCCGCGTCCAAGGGCGTTCCTCCACAGCCGGCTCTCCCTGCTCCTGAGGTTATACCCCATCAGGACTCTGTGCTTGTTTCTCCTCCCCGGTCCCCTCAAGGGCCCGAGGAGGATGACCCCGATATCGAACGCCCCGAGTCGATACTCTCCGCCTCCATTGTTTCTCTCGGTCTCGACCTCTCCCCGCCTCACGACGCCTACGAGGTCGACCCACCTTCCCCGACGGATAATATTCGGGCTTTCTCTGACCAGATGGTCAGAATGGCAGACGCTCTGGGGATGGAAATTAAACAAACTTCAAAGGCTGTTACCGACCCCGTTTTCAAGAGGGTTCAAGCCCAAGCCCCGCCAGCCACCTTGCTGCCTTTTCTTCCATACCTCCTGGACGTCATCCAGGCATCTTGGAAGACTCCATCTTCGATACCTCCAACCTCTAAGAAAATAGAGGCCTGGTACCGAACCGATGACAAAGCCTTGGAATGGCTCAAGCATCACCCTGACCCAAACTCCATGGTGGTAAAGGCCTCCCAATCGTCGGGTCGACACTCCAACTCCCCTGCCGACAGAGAGGGCAAACGCTTCGATGCGGTAGGCCGCAAGCTGTACTCCGGTGCTCTCCTCCTTTGCCGCATGGCAAACTACGGGGCCTGCATGGGCGCTTATCAACAGATCCTCTGGGAGAAAGCCCAACCTTTCTTCGCCAAGCTTTCTGACGAAGACCGGTCAGTCCTTTCGACCCTCCAACAGGAGGCGGACTCTCTCGCACACCACCAAATTCAAATGGCTAAGCATACCGGTGATACCGCCGGAGAAATGATTGCCCACGCGGTCGCGATCAGACGGCATGCATGGCTTCGGTCCTCAGGACTCTCTTCTTCCTCTCGACAAGTGATCGAAGACCTTCCTTTCGACACCCAGGGCCTTTTCAATTCTGGCACTGATGACAAACTTAAGTCCAATCACGACTTCAAGATTCTCGCAACAAAGTGCGGGACCGATCAACCTCAGGCTCAGCGGACCCGATGGTTCCCGCAACGGTACCGTCGCTACCCTCAGCCTTTTCGTCACCAGCCGTTTCGACGCTCGTCGAGCTCGAGTCACCACAGTCATCAGCAACAACCTCGCCGCCAGCACCAGGTCCCGAAAGGTCGGGGCAAAGGTCCTGCAGCTATGCCACAACCCCAACGTCGGGCCTGACGCCCACTCTCTCGGGGATCTTTCTATCTCCACTACTACTGCCACTACCATGCCGTTCCTAGGCCCCGACCAGATCCTTCCTCTCTGTTCTTTTCTCGACCGCCTAGCTCCTTTCTACCGCGAATGGGAGTCTATCACCTCAGATGCCTGGGTTCTTCGCATTGTCAGAGACGGCTATGCCTTGGAATTCGAAACCTTGCCACCCACGGGTCACATCCTCCACACCGACCCTTCACCGGAAATATGCGCCGAGGTCGACTCCCTTCTGGCGAAGGGCGCAATCCAGCCTTCTCCTTCCGAGCAGGACACTCGAGGTTTCTTCTCGAGATACTTTACGGTTCCCAAGCGGGGCGGAGGTCTTCGGCCTATCCTCGACCTACGGGCTCTAAACCTCTTCATTCTGCCTTCAAAATTTCGAATGGTTTCAGTGGCCTCCATCCTCCCGATGCTCCGACACGGAGACTACTTCGCCTCTATAGACTTACGCGACGCGTATTTCCACGTCTCGGTGCGTCGATCCCACAGACGCTTCCTTTCCTTCAAGCTCCTGGGACACTCTTACCAGTTCACAGTTCTCCCTTTCGGCCTCGTCACGGCCCCAAGGGTCTTTACAAAGGTGGTCGCCGTGGTGGCAGCGCACCTCAGGAAACAGGGCATTATGGTCTTTCCTTATCTGGACGATTGGATGATTGTCGCGTCCGACCCCTCATCCCTTCAAAACCATGTCTCACAGTCTCTTTCTCTCCTGCAACGGCTGGGCCTTCAGTTGAATGTCTCAAAGTCTCAACTCCTCCCAACCATAGAGATCCGTTTTATTGGAGCTCTCTTCAACTCCATCACGGAAACCGCCTCCCTACCGAAGGACAGGTTCCTAGCCCTTCAACAGCACCTTTCTCTCCTCCTCCGCAACCGCAGGATCCGAGCCCACGCGGTCCAGGTTCTTCTGGGTCACATGGCCTCCACGGTCATGGTTACCCCTTTCGCCAGATTACGTCTCAGACCTCTCCAAAGATGGTTTATAGACTCTTTCAAACCACATCGGCATCCGAGCTCGATGTTTCTCACGATACCGAACCACGTTCGCCTCTCCCTTCGTTGGTGGCAGGACCCAGCGAACGTTTGTGTGGGACTTCCCTTCCATCCCTCCCTACCGTCAGTCACCATCACGACCGACGCCTCCAATTTTGCGTGGGGAGCCCACATGTCGTACCTCACCGTCAGGGACCTGTGGTCCACCCAAGAAAGGTCTCACCACATAAACTTTCTAGAACTATTATCAATCTTCAAAGCCCTCCGGGCGTTTGCTCGCTTTCTTCCCCACAAGTCTGTTCTAATCCAAACGGACAACGTAGTAGCCATGTACTACATCAACAAACAAGGGGGTACGGGCTCGAGAAAACTCATGGCTCTCTCGATGGACATTTGGCTATGGTGCATAGCGAGACACATAACTCTGTCGGCAGTTCACCTTCCGGGGGCTCAAAACACTCTAGCAGACTCTCTAAGCAGAATAACGACCTCCCCCCACGAGTGGCGTCTCGATCCCGAGATCCTGAAATCCGTCTTCGACGATTGGGGCTGGCCAGCTCTGGACCTTTTTGCCTCCCCCTCGAACGCTCAACTTCCTCGCTTCGGAGCGAGACTACCTCCAAACTCGACTCCGGGCTGTCTCGGAGACGCGTTTCTCCTCGACTGGACTCTCGAACCCGTCTATCTTTTTCCTCCCTTCCCTCTCATCTCGAGAGTGATAGAGAGACTCTATCTAACACCGACTTCGGCCATCCTGGTATCCCACGCTACTCCAGATGTGTGCGGATCCTCCCCGCACTCTCCCAACTCTCCCTCATCTACTATCTTCACAGAAGGGACAGGTCCTCCACCCCGACGTCCCGTCCCTACACCTGACTGCCTGGAGGATACTTCCTTAAATTCTCTCCACCCAGACCTGCAGGCGATCCTTCGCGCCGCTCACAAACCGGCCACATCGAAGGCCTATGCTTACAAGCTGGCAAAATTCCAAACTTTCCTTCGGGACCGACGCGTCGATCCCGCCTCTACTTCGATCCCGCTGGTCATGGACTTTCTACTTTCCCTTGCGGATCGTCAACTTTCTCTGGCCTCGATAAAATCCTATCTCGCTGCTCTCTCCTGGCATTTCCAACGTCAGGGACAACCCTCTCTCTTTTCTAACAACCTCATTAAGACCTTCCTTCGAGGTTACAACAACTTGCATCCTCCAGTTCAACCTCCGACTCCCGGATGGAGCCTCGAACTCGTCCTTTCTCAACTAGCTTCAGCTCCCTTCGAACCTATGGCCTCTGCAGACCTTCACCTTCTCTCTTGGAAGACTGCCTTCCTCATCGCTATCACCTCTGCCCGCAGGCCTTCGGAACTGGCTGCTCTCCGGGTGGACGAACCCTATCTCCGTTTCCACCACGACAGGGCTGTCCTTTGCCCGGACATCACCTTCCTACCTAAGGTGGTCTCTGCTTTTCACCTGAACCAGGACATAATACTTCCTGCTTTCTTCCCCAATCCTTCTTCTTCTCTAGAACGGAAACTCCATCTCCTCGATGTCAGGAGAGCCCTCCTTTTCTACAAGGACAGGACTAAGGACATACGTAAGTCACCTAGACTCTTTGTGGCTTACGCTACCCATAAACTGGGCGAACCACTTTCTTCCCAAAGACTCTCACACTGGATTGCTCAGACCATCGAGCTCGCTTATCAGCTGGCCAAACGCCAACCCCCCTCTTCGATCCGCCCTAGATCTACAAGGGGCCTTTCCACCTCTACGGCCTTCCTGAGGGGCGTCCCTCTCGACTCCATCTGTCGAGCGGCTATCTGGTCCACTCCATCCACCTTTGTTTCACACTACAGGATGGACTCAAAGAACCTCAAGGACTCGGCTTTTGCCAGGTCCGTCCTTTCCTCCTGCCTTACCTAATGTTGTTGCCTTACTCAAACCCAGTTTTCGGGTTTATCCTTCTTACAGGCTGACCGTTGTCATCCACCCCGTTCGTAATCGATGTGCTCAGGGTTTCTTTAACATAGTGCTTGTGTACTATACTTACCCACTGCACTGAAATGTACTTTTTTGAATACTTCTCCCTCTGTTTTCAGAGAATGAGTTTATGCCTACCTCTGTATTTTCTTACAGACTATTGCCCACTTACAATGTTATGATTGTGTTCTGGATCCTAACAACAAGGATCGTTTTTTTTTTTTTTTTGCACTATATGCTATTGCATCGCTTCTTTGACCATTGCATTTGCCGGCTTTTGCACCTTGTGCTCAATAAATGTGTTGTTTGGACACTAGACTGGTTATCGGGTTTGCTATCCCACCTACCTACACCTCAGCTTGCTAGTCTCCATTAGTGTGCATTCACAGAGTACACGAAGAAAAAGGACAGGTTGCTTACCTGTAACCGTGTTTCTTCGAGTGTACTCTGTGAATTCACACAATCCCGCCCTTCCTTCCCCACATGCAAACCTCTCCCTTTCTCGCTGCCTTTGCGGCGTAGGAACTGGAGAGCGGGCGCGGAGGGCGCCCTTTATACCCTCCGGGAAGAGGGGCGGGGTTACCGCCAAATTTCAAACTTTAGCTTGGAAGAGTATCCGTTGGAGCCTGCGCAGGCGCAGCCTTCTCCATTAGTGTGAATTCACAGAGTACACTCGAAGAAACACGGTTACAGGTAAGCAACCTGTCCATCTGGAAGAGATTGTGCTCTTCCTATCTTGTTGGATAAACTGCAAGGAGCACAGCCTTATTTCCCATAAGGGCACAGACTTGGTTAGAAAGTACAGGCATTAGCCTGGCTACCTCTTGCATGCTAGGTTAAGATCCCCCCGCCCCACACACATAATATTGAGTCAGAGCAAGTGAATGGGAATAAGACTGAAGCTGAACACACAGAAAATGCTGACTAGACATTTTTCTGATACTAATCCAGCCCTAGCCAATCTCGAGTTCTCCTGCTTCCTGTGGATTCCGGTTTTCTTATATACAGTAGAGTCTCACTTATCCAACGTTCTGGATTATCCAACGCATTTTTGTAGTCAGTGTTTTCAATACAACATGATATTTTGGTGCTAAATTCTTAAATACAGTAATTACTACATAGCATTACTGAGTATTGAACTACTTTTTCTGTCAAATTTGTTGTATAACATGATGTTTTGGTGCTTAATTTGTAAAATCATAACCTAATTTGATGTTTAATAGGCTATTCCTTAATCCCTCCTTATTATCCAACATATTCGCTTATCCAGCGTTCTGCCGGCCCGTTTTTATTGGATAAGTTAGACTCTACTGTACTTAAAAATAGCTCTGCAGCCTGTGAGTACATAGCCCTAGGCACTCGCTCGGCTTTTGTTGTTTATTCGTTCAGTTGCAACTCTTTGTAACCTCATGGACCAGCCCACGCCAGAGCTCCGTGTGCCCATCCCCCCCAGCTCCTTCAAGGTCAAACCAGTCACTTCAAGGATAGCATCCATCCATCATGCCTTTGGTTGCCCCCCCCCCTCCTTTTTCCTTCCATTTTCCGCAGCATCATTATCTTCTCCAAGCTTTCCTGTCTTCTCATTATGTGACCAAAAGGGCTTGGGTATTGATATTTTTGGATCAAAGCTTGGATCCTCTGATACCTCCTTCGGGAAGCCTCACTTAGAAGGGGCTGAAATGGTGGGAGGGGGAGATTGAGAAGGAGAACTACACCTCTACAACTGTAATCTGCTTTTAAGATTGGCTGACAATGCAGGGAATTGTGTTTGGAATTAGAGACTTCAAACGCTCCAACACCTTGAAGGATATTGTCATTTTACCTCATGGATCTCTATCCTCTGGCTGTATATTATGTGAACATGTAGATATGTACATGTAGAGCCATTTGCGGAAATGTGTGCAATCTCAGGGCAAATTATCAAGGCTTTTGTTGCATAAAAAGGCATGCATGAATGCCTTACTTATTTTAATGTTTAAATCTCCTGTAGATTGCCAGCATAGTTTAGCCATCATTAGTTCTCCCCCTTTTGATATCCTATAAAATAGCAATCCTATAAAAGGAATTTAAAAGAATTATTGTGCCCGAGTTTTGGAAATTGCACCTCCTTTCATGCTGTAAAAATATTCTGCAAATCTCATTGTAGTCATTCACAATGCTGTTTATGTATGTGCTTTTAATGAAGATTCAACAAGTGGCTTTAATTAGAGAAGGTAGTTAAGCAGAATATGGTAAGAGTAAAATAACATGCAAACAAAAAAAGCACAACTGAAGTAGAACTTCAGGCTGCAAAGAATCCATCCTGTCCCCCGTACACACACGCGCGCGCACACACACACACACACACAAACACTGCTGTGAGGAGAGGAGGGTAACTATTATTAGTATTATTATTATTATCTCCTACTGATTAACTTTTATTTTAAGGTGTTTTGAATACAGATGTTGGCCTTAAAACATGTGTGCACATAATGAATAAAAATCGTTCTTACAAAGCTAGTAGATTTTATGTCCAGTTGGGGTGGATGATCTGGATCCTCCAAAGAACCTGGACCTTCTGCAAGCCATCTTAGGTCAGTGGGACAGAGTTGTCTCACTTGAATCACAAATGCCGGTCTGAAGTTTGAGGTGATTAAAACAGAAGCTTTTAGAAGCTTTCTCTTGCATTATTACTTACTGAAAGGATTGCACTTTAGTTGTGTGAAATAATCAGGACATGTGGATTATAAAATAAACATGTGGATTATATAATGGAAAGGGTTTTCTAGCAGTCGAACAAAACCTCATAGTTATAGATTTATGTAGTTCAGCTAGTTTTATACTTGTATGTAATGGTTTACCTTTTCTTCTCCTTTGCTGATAAAGTCAGGTCTGCTGCGACTTTTGTCTTAATTCACAAGAACTCAGAACAATATGCTGAGAAATTAACTTAATTGAGTAAGTTTTCTGCAGTCATTTCTTCAGGAAATAAGACCTCATATACACTGCTTAGATTCACTTTCTCAGTGGAGACCCATAAATGGACTACAGAGATATGTAGTTGAAACATAAACTCTTAAGAGACTACATGCTGTACTTCAACACTTCTCTTCAATTTATTTCATATGCTGCCTATGATGCAGCCACTTTAAAAAGTACAAATGGAAATAGGAGAAGAAAAAGTCATTTTTTAAAAGAAGGTTATATCTGATTGCCAAAGGGATAACATGTAATTACCCTAGAAAATTTAGTAAAAAGACCTGGGTTGACTTATTCGGGGATCAATGCTTACTCCAAGACAAGAGCTTACTCCATCCTGGGAGAACCTTAGAAAAGCACCAACCTCCTCTACTCTCTCCTCCATGGTGCCACGTCTGGTCTTTTTGAATCCCTGGGCAAAGAAATGGTGGCAGTGGCCAAGTGTGGCAGACCCCCTGAGGTGACATTGATTGTTTTCCTTCTACACATAATCACCAAAGGCCCCAAGTCTCAACGTATACATTACATTGACTTATATATGAGTACAGTATATATGGTAGGTACATAAAAAGTTTATTCGGTTGACTTTTTGTGATCTAGTATAAATTGCTGTGTCTGATTCTTCTACTTTTAAGAAGATTGATTACAGTGACATTCTGAGGACTGGTCAGTGGTATCCAAGTCTAATTGGTTATAGATGCCTTCAGCATTTTCTTATACTTCCTTCTTTCTGTCCTTAGTTGCAGAGGAAGCATGTAGTGCTGTGTCATATTACTATCAACTTTTTACTGTGAAACCTGAATTAGGTAGCCACCTAGAGGCTTCACTGGGATATGGTTATTTGCGTCTTTTTTTGTTGTTTGCATTGATATATAGGGCTCCCCCCCCCCGTCCCACCATATGTAAAGGATAAAAGGATAATTAATAAAACATCCTGATAAAAAAATCAAGTTTAAATATGTGTGGCTATTTACATCAGCATGGATGCACCCAGAGCAAAATCATCTTTGAGTGGGGGGAGGGGGACTGTGTTAAACAAACAAACAGACTTGGTAAATTATAAACTGAAAGGACTGGTCTAGCCTTCTGAGAAGAGCATTGCACAATGTGAGTGTTGCTAAAGAGAAAGCATTGCACTGCCTCTTACAGTCATTACTGAATGAACACATGGCAAGGAGTCCCAAACAGACTGAATGGAAAGTGATGCTCATATGTTGAGCTTAAAGCTACCAGTGTAACCTCCTGTTACATTGACAGCTGTTTGAGCCAACTGAGGGGGGAAATACTGGGCTGTTGTAATAATAAGAGAACTACAGTAGAATCTCACTTATCCAAGCCTCGCTTATCCAAGTTTCTGGATTATCCAAGCCATTTTTGTAGTCAATATTTTCAATATATTGTGATATTTTGGTGCTAAATTTGTAAATACAGTAATTACAACCTAACATTACTGCGTATTGAACTACTTTTTCTTTCAAATTTGTTGTATAACATGATGTTTTGGTGCTTAATTTGTAAAATCATAACCTAATTTCATGTTTAATAGGTTTTTCCTTAATCCCTCCTTATTATCCAAGATATTCGCTTATCCAAGCTTCTGCCGGCCCGTTTAGCTTGGATAAGTGAGACTCTACTGTAATAGAACTAGTAATAAGACTTGTAGCAGAAAACAGCATTGTTAAAGGCATTGTTTCGAATAATTTCAGGCATTTACAAAAACTTCAAAGCAAAGGTGGGTGAGAATAGCCCAGGGCTGCTGCTGCTGCTCTGTCGTCGTCTCCGACTCTTCGTGACCTCATGGACCAGTCCACGCCAGAGCTCCCTGTCGGCCGTCACCGCCCCCAGCTCATTCAAGGTCAACCCAATCATTTCAAGGATACCATCCATCCATCTTGCCCTTGGTCGGCCTCTCTTCCTTTTTCCTTCCATTTTCCCCAGCATCGTGATCTTTTCCAAGCTTTCCTGTCTCCTCATGATGTGGCCAAAATACTTCAGCTTTGCCTCTAATATCCTTCCCTCCAGTGAGCAGCCAGGCATTATTTCCTGGAGGATGGACTGGTTGGATCTTCTTGCAGTCCAAGGCTCTCTCCGGATTTTCCTCCAGCACCAGAGTTCAAAAGCGTCTATCTTCCTTCACTCAGCCTTCCTTATGGTCCAGCTCTCGTATCCATAGGTTACTATGGGGAATACCATTGCTTTGACTATGTGGACCGTTGCCAGTGTGATGTCTCTGCTCTTCACTATTTTGTCAAGGTTGGCCATTGCTCTCCTCCCAAGAAGTAAACGTCTTCTGATTTCCTGGCTGCAGTCTGCACCTGCAGTGATCTTCGCGCCTAGAAATATAAAGTCTGTCACTGCCTCCACGTTTTCTCCCTCTATTTGCCAGTTATCAATAGGTGTAGTTGCCATGATCTTGGTTTTCTTGACGTTTAGCCCAGGGCAGGGGAGGTTTAATCTTTCTTCCTCTGCTGAAAACACATGCATTCCAGCATGGGAAATAGCAGCAGTAAATTTAATAGTCTGCCTGCCTACCTGCTGGTAGAGACCTTTCTCCACCATTTTTGGTTTTTGTTCTTTCAGTATCACTCACCAATTAGCCTCTTTGAGTTGAGGGACTTGCAATGAAGCCTTCAAAGAGGATCTCCAGTTTTAGTCTCATATGAGATGAGGCAATCTTGCAGATATTCTGGCTTCAAGACAGGTTTCAAACCAGCAGATTGAAGTAAGCTTGGAACCAATCTGGAAACCACTGCAATATGTGGCCACTGGAGCATATATGATCTCTGCATTTTGTGCTTCCTGTACCTTTCACTTTTGAAAGGTATCCCCAAGAAGAGAGGATTTCAACAGTCTAATCAGGAGATAATTAAAAACATAAATTACTGTGGTCAATCCAATGGAGAGTTGTAGACTCTCCAGTCAAAACAGATCCTCCTAGCCACAGTACCAACATGGCATTTTAGCAAAAATTTTGTGTACAAGAAAACATTCAGATTGATAGCCTGTTCTTCTACAGGGAGTGTAACCCCATCCAAAACAGGTTGGAATTCCTATCTGAGCTTGACCTTTCTGCCAACCAACAATTTCTTTACCCTCTGGACTGAGCTCAGTTTTCACCCACATTTAATCCTTTACTGCAACTAGGCAATGATTCAGAACTTCCATAGATACCTTTGCATCTGTTGTGAAAATCAGAATGTTGTATCATCAACACAGATGTGAGACCAAACTCCTTCCAAACTGGTTGACTGCCTGCAGTGCTTCATGTGGATGTTAAAAGGGGACAGCATTGATCGTATAGGGTAATGGCTATCGTGCTACACAGCAATTCCCCAACAGCCCCTTTTGGGAATGTTCGGCCATGATACAGCATCGTAAGACTCAATATATGCCAAACGTTCAAGCAAGATGCTACGATTTATAATATAAAGGCTGAGAGGCCTAGCAGAACTAAGAGGAATACACTTCCCCTATCCAGTTCCTGCATAGGTCATTTACCAAGGTGATCAAGACTGTTTCCATCCACACCTGAAGCCAGATTATAATGGATCTAATTACTTCGATCCAAGGAAGTCTAAAGTTGTACTGCCACGACTTATGCCACAATTCTCTTGCCCCCAATTCTTTTCTTGTCCTCCATATTCATAGTGATATTAATATGCATTACCACTTTCCTTATTTTCTCTAGTGTGTCTTGTATCCAATCATTAATTATTATAGTAGACTATCCATTGTTGTATGTTTTCAGACTGTAACAGACAGTAGTATCCAATCAGCTTTACCGTGGCTCTTAGAAATTTCAGGGAAAAAGCAAGAACAAGTTAGCTTAGCCTGGTTAGATTCTAATGATGACAATATTAGTTTGAGCTGACATGTAATTTGGAATTGGTACTTGTTTACTATTGTTTGGTTTTTATTTTTGTTATAGGTTTTTGCATTGGCTCATTGTTGCTGTTGTTGTACAGTTTTATACGTTGGTTATGTAAGCTTTGATTGACTCAGTTTTCATTTCAGACAGCTATTGTGTGCTTTACCTGATGCTGCTTCTTTTTAAATAACCGATTCCTTCGATCAACTAAGCCTTTATTCATTGAACCCTAAAGAGAAATTTCCCCTACACTTAACTGGAGCTGGAGGCCTATGCTGTAGCAGACAAGTTTATCCAGTCACAGGGATGGGAATTACATAGCCCTCTGGGTGCTACTGATCTGTAACTTCCATAAATCCTAGTTTAGCCAGTGCACTGGAATGGTAGGACAACACCTTGAGGGTCACATAATTGCGAGCCCTTGGAGGTTGCCCAAGGAAGAGTGAGTTTATAAGCAGTTTTATGGATTTTTAATTTAATTTAATTTTTTAATTCTATTTATGTTTAATTCTTTTTCAATGTTTGTATATTTGTGGATTTTAAATTGTATTGAAATGCTTTTAATGTAAGCTGCTTTGAGTCTCCTTTGTTAAATACATATATAGACAATATTCCATGTATAAAATCTACATTGTATTTTTTGTTTTGGCAAATCGAGACTCAGTGTGGTTTTTAAGCACATTCTAAATATCAATAGAATTGATCTTTAATATTATTTTTATCCATACAGCATATAAACAATGATCACATACACGGGGAGAAAAAAGAGTTTGTATGTCGATGGCTGGATTGTTCCCGAGAGCAGAAGCCATTCAAAGCCCAGTACATGCTGGTTGTTCACATGAGGAGGCACACAGGAGAAAAGCCACACAAATGCACTGTGAGTAACACATTCATAAAAAAGAAAAGAAAGTCTCTATGTTAGCATTTCTGTTATTGCCTAGTCAGATTCTGGGAAGTACCAAAGCAGTGTGTGAAAGCAATGCCACCTTCCCATTTCCAGTTAGTCACACATGGAGGGGCAAATATTTATTATTTTGTTTATTAGAATTTATGTCCTGCTTTTTAAAAAAAAGAAATCCATGATGGGTGAAAAGATGACCATGAAACAATAAGATATAGTAATATGTTGGCAGGGTCTCCCCTGCTCCCTGAAACATCAGCTGGTTTTTATAGGAGGAAGTGGTATTTCAGATTCCTGGGATCAAGCCATTTTGGTCTTTGTAAGTCACAACAACCATCTTGATTTCAGACCCAAAACAGATAAAATGTCAATGCAGATCTTTTAGGATTAGTGTTAAGTGCCCCCGACAGATATTTTTTTAAAGAAAGCTGCTATTGGTAGAACAATCCTATTTGTTTAGCTTTTTTAACCCCTGTATATGTCAGTAACAGTCACCACATTTTGCAAAAGTAAATTCCATATGAATTCAGAGTCTGGGTGGGGGAGGCAGTTTAGAATGTTTAGATAAGCCCAACAATTGCTTTTTAGATAACCTTTTCCATCTGGATGTTTAGTTTGAACTAAATGCAAACAAGGAATGTACTTCCACACACACACATGCACACGCACAGACTAACAGCCAGATCATTGGAAGTTTACTTAGGAGTAGACCTCACATTATCAAGTAAGTATGCTTATGATTGCAAAATTGGAATTGCATTAATAACCCTCCCTTAAATAATGATATTCAAGATAGACTTTATTTTACTTACATATTTTTGAAGCTTATAATGGGTCCAAACAAAGGGGAAATGGGGGGGGGGGGTTAAAACCTTGAACATCTTGGTTTTATGACTTTAAAAAACCCTGCTTTTCCTTTGATGTGGTATTGTTTCATTTGCTTATCCCTCCAGCCCGGCCCCTCCTTTTCTGTAATCCCAAGTGTTTGAAATACTCCACATTGACATGTTGTTTGCAGTTTGAAGGTTGTACAAAAGCCTACTCCAGGCTGGAAAACTTGAAAACCCACTTGAGATCTCACACTGGAGAGAAACCATATGTCTGCGAACATGAAGGCTGCAACAAAGCATTTTCCAATGCATCTGATCGTGCCAAGCACCAAAACAGAACTCATTCCAATGAGGTAAGGAAGGAACCACATGGATAGTAAAAATCCCCCACCATTTATAGACATAATCCTGGCAAAAGAATGTATCATAAAATACATACCAAGAAAGCTTTGAAGGCATTAAAGAGTTCATGTTTTTTCTTACAAATATATGACAAGAAATTATTTCAACAATAGTATTCCATTTTTAAAACATTTTAAAAGTTATTTTGGAAAAGGTCTCTGATTTATTTTCCATAATCTGTCACATCTAAAGGGTCGTAGTATCCTATGTTTGAATAATAGGATAGTGCCAGTCTGTGCAAATTTCATATGAATTGTTCACTATAAAGAAGGTGGTATAAGGATGTGTCCACTTTCTTTCTTCTATGGCGATCTCAATCACTTTCCTGTGTCCTCCCTGGTATCAGAGGGTGGTGTCAAGGGTATATAAGTACAGATTTCTATAACTGGACCCAAAACATTGGTTGCTTAGAAAATAGTTCCTTTTTTGTTGTAATAATGTTGTAGTTTGTCATTGAGTTACAAAGCATTAAAAGCATTTTCATTGACGATTGGGGGAAATTCTCTGTTGCCTGGTGCAAGGTTCCACTTCACAACCAGGCAGGGGGCAATCCTACTTTCAGGATCCCAGCCACTGCCAGTTATAAACCCTTGAGTCTGTACGTGTGCATGTACAATATGATGAGTCACTGAGGGGCAATATTTGAGACAAATCTTCTACTGATACTAAGTCAAGCAATTTACCACTCAGAAGCACTTTCTTTATTTGAAACAGAGAACTATTTATTTATGGTTACTTCAGTCCAACAATCGTAACTTGTGTCAATAGTTTACTTCTTCAGTTTCACATATATACAATATCAAACATATCTTTCATTCTTCAACATTAACCACTTGACTGAAACTTTGTCTCTCCCCTATTCCTTTTCTTTTTAGTTCTACCTCACTAGAAAACCCAGATCTGACTCAATAATAGTCACTTTTTTACTTCAGTATTCCAACTAAAGTCCCAAACTTAAACTAGGCTCCTTTTCCTTCTAGCTCACCCGGCTAGAGACTACCATAACTGAACCTCAGACACACACATCTTTTCTCTAGTTTCTCTCACTAGAAACATCAACATAACTCCACTCTTTTAAAAACATCCTCTCCTTTTCTCCTCCAGCTAGCTCCGCCCCTTTCACTAGCTTAGAAATTGTTACATTTCTACCAAAGCAGCTATGTTACCATGGTGACACATGGCCAATCATCAGTAGCTAACTTCTGCCCACTCTTATCTCTAAATCAACATTAAATAACATAGGCAAAAATTATCAATAAAATAAAGCTTTCCGTTACACCTGGCTACAAAGCTGTAGCCAGCCAATGATCTAGCTCCATGCCACCCCAAAATCTCCTGACACCATGAAAAGGATGTTGTCTTTCTCATAGGGAGAATGTCAAAATGTTTATGGAAGGAAACTATATACATCCTTATACTATCCTTCGTAAATGATGATTTATTCAACCATATATCACCAAGAGCATACCACTCTATGTCTATACATGCTATTGCTCTTTATCTCTGCTAGATCAGTATGATAGTATACTGCTGTATAAAATTAGAAAAAGGGCTGAGATCAGCTTAAGCTCTTGCTTACTTTTTGTGTCACCAGCTGATGCCCATTCCATACCACAATCCCATTTTAAAATTCCCCTCAGTTTCAATGAACTGCAACAAGGAGTGTTACTCAAAAACGTTAGTCTCAAGTCTAAGAATTATGGAAATATTTTCATAATAATTCAGAATCTAACAACAATGTGTGATCAGTGTAAGAGTGTAGAGTAGCTCGATGTGAATTGTTTTTTTAGGGTTGAAAGGGATGATTCTAACATAAAAAGTCTACTTCACATTAATCACCTTTTACGTATTTTCCAATGCTTACAAATATTTCTGTTCAAGTGGTAGGGATGGTGGGAGAATGTATCCGTTTTTGTGAGATTGAAATTGAACCTTTATCTTCTTAACAAAATAAAAGATGTTGGTTTTTCATAAAATAGTACTATACACATATTATTGTATATCCTATTGTGAGCCCCAACTATATGTTGACTCGCCATTCAGCAACTGATTCAAAGGGCCTGCTCTAGTTGATATGAGCCTGACCAATAACACTATTAACTACGGAAATATATATCTCTTTCCATCTGTCCATCCATCTATCTTTCCTTAGGCGGAAAGGAGTCCTCAGAAGAATTTGATTGCTGTTTTCTAGTGACATCTGCTGGATAATCCTACATTGTTCATGTCCTTTCTTGATTATTTAAATAAAAAAACATCTACTCATAAGTAATATCATTTTGTTTTCTATTTTCTGGGCCTTATGGAAAAGCATATTTGTTGTATTGTGTTTAATAATCAATGAAATTTTCATAGTAAGGCAAAAGGAAGGGATAGCCAACACTCCAGAAGACAAGAGCAGAATTCAAAACGATCTTAACATATTAGAGAGATGGGCTGAAACTAACAAAATGAAGTTCAACATGGACAAATGCAAGATACTCCACTTAGGCAAAAAAAAAATGAAATGCAAAGATACAGCATGGGGGACTCCTGGCTCGACAGCAGTACGTGTGAAAAAGATCTTGGAGTCCTCATGGACAACAAGTTAAACATGAGCCTACAATGTGATGCAGCAGCAAAAAAAGCAAATGGAATTTTGGCCTGCATAAAGTCACGCTACCCTTGCATGACTAAGTCTATTCTATTCTGCCTAGCTCAGACCACACATGGAATACTGTGTCCAATTCTGGGCACCACAGTTGAAGGGAGAAGTTGACAAGCCGGAAAGCGTCCAGAGGAGGGTGACTAAAATGATTAAGGGTCTGGAGAACAAGCCCTATGAGGAGCGATTTAATGAGCTGGGCATGTTTAGCCTGCAGAAGAGAAGGCTGAGAGGAGACACGATAGCCATGTACAAATACATGAGGGGAAGTCATAGGGAGGAGGGAGCAAGCTTGTTTTGTGCTGCCCTGGAGTCTAGGACGTGGAACAGTGGCTTCAAACTAAAGGAAAGGAGTTTCCACCTGAACATTAGAAAGAACTTCCTAACTATGAGAACTGTTTGGCAGTGGAATACTCTGCCCTGGAGTGTGGTGGAGGCTCCTTCTTTGCAGGCTTTTAAGCAGAGGCTGGATAGCCATCTATCGGGGGTGCTTTGAATGAGATTTTCCTGCTTCTTGGCAGGGGGTTGGACTGGATGGCCTGTGAGGTTTCTTCCAACTCTGTGATTCAAAGATTCTATGAAAAGGGGGACACACACACACACACACCCTGACTTTAGCTGAAGTCAGTGACTTAGAACTGATTAGTCTGTCTTAAATAGGGCCAAATATTTATTTGGTTTTAAAATAAAACCTAATCCAACTAAATTCTGAGTACAGGTTGAAGTATTTGGATGTAATCCAATTTAGTTCTGTTTTGCCCCATGGGATTAACTACCATATATAATTAAGTCTTCACATTCTAGGAAGCGAATGAAGTAAAAGCCAATTGCCTCTTGGAAAAAAAATTTCAGAGCCTGTGGATTTGAATGTATCATTTATATGGCATGAACTTCACCAGGGAGCAATCCCAAATGAACGCGGACATTTTTTTCCACTTACAGAAACCCTATGTCTGCAAAATACCAGGGTGCACAAAGCGCTACACAGATCCTAGTTCTCTTCGAAAACATGTAAAGACTGTGCACGGCCCTGAGGCCCATGTTACCAAGAAGCAGCGTGGAGATATCCACCCACGGCACCCCCCACCTCGAGACCAAGGCAGCCATTCTCAAAGCAGATCCCCCGGCCATCAGACTCAGGGTGCAATTGGGGAGCAAAAAGACCTCAGCAACACTACCTCAAAGCGTGAAGAATGCCTCCAGGTCAAAGCTGTCAAGTCAGAGAAGCCAATGGTATGCAACACTTTGATTCTTCTTGTGTAAAGGTTGTTGAGGACTGCAAAATGTATTGCAACTAGACTTTCAGGTTGTTTTCCTTCAGCATGAAGTCTTATGAAATGTGGTAAAAACAAAATATCCAACTGGCCTAGTATTCCATAAGGTTGATAGTAATCAGCCAGAACAGGAAACTGAAGTGGATGGTTGGCTCAGACTTACTTGTTGACCTGGGCTGCCATTGTAGTTACTACAAAATATTGATTGAAATTTTACCTTGAAGAGGCAAGTTGAGAAAGGATAGGACACTACTGTGTTCTTGTGAAATCTCCATCAATTTCAGCAAGAATTGGACAGGAGAACTTTTCCTAGGATTTGTATCCTTAGTTGGTGGCAACTTGGTTTAATTTTTATTTATTCACATTAAAAATAGTTGCAGCAAATTGCTAATTGGGTTGCTAATAAGTAGACACATTAAGTGGGATTTATATGAGTGTTGATTTATAATTCAACAGTTTCCAGTAAGGACCTCATCAATGGCATTCACCCCACATCGCCCGCCTTTCCCTTCACCCAATCCCACGGGGGGGGGGGGGCGTTGCCACCCGGCTTCCCCCCATTGTTTCCTATGCAGCACGAAAAGCAACCCATGTTGCCTTACCATACTTGGAGTTCTGTTAAAGCACGGAGCCTTGACAGAAGTAGATCGATGTCATGTGATGGGAGCCAGAAGGCTCCATGCCTCAACTGAAGTTCAAGTGTTGTAGGACGGGCAATTTTGCCCATCTGATGAGGTCGCAGATTAAATCTAGTTTAGGCTAGCAGAGGGATTTAGATCTTAAATTTAAATCTCACTGTTAATACCATCTATTGAGCCAGCAGACGTACTTTTATAGAAACTTGGGCTTAGTTGAATGTTCTTATATTTGTAACAGCATTTATAAAAGTTTTGTTTAAATAGTCTAAATTACTAAAAACACTGGGTGATTTAAATGTTATAAATGTCAACTAAAAAGAAAGGACAAAATGAAGTTCACTTATATTCTCCAATTTTCACTGAAGTGAATGAACCTGTGTACAGGTTTATCATCAGAATGGATGTGGGAGCTGACTGTTTCTCCATCAGAAAAGATTCCCACAGATGGGTGACTAGCAAGAATGAGACTTCTCCTTATTTCTGCTTTACTATGTAAAATAAAATCTTTTTGAGGGATACACACTTAGTTCTGTAATGATCTCTCCATCTGCCATTTGAAGTTACAGAATTCAGAACTTAGGAAAGTTCTACTTGTTGTATTGCAAGTGCCAATCACCAAAGGCTGGGGGATTTGGGGAACTGGAGACCCCAAAAGTAACTTTTCCAGGTTCTGGCACAGAACTGTTTTAACATGTTTAGAACTTCGGAGATAATTAGTTCATAGACTGAGATTTGAAGTTGCAGATTGTGGACAATATATGCAGTATAACTGCCTGTAAAATTCACTTTATTTATTTATATAGAATCATCAAAGCACATGGTACTGTACCAAAAGGAAAAGTAAATTGATCCCTCCTCTCCCATATTAATGAACACTATACCTGCATCTGAAATGCAGTTTTTAGGAATAATTGGGTTTTAAGTTTGCTTTAAGTTTCAAATTTAATTGTAAATATTTCCTACACAAAATAAGATTTCAGCAGTGTAGTTGATCGGAGTGACTGCATCATGTAAAAGATTAAATTCATACATAACATTAAACAATGAACAATTTGAAGGACATGCTCAAATTGTTCATTCAGGTAGGATTTAATAGTGTGTTTCTTCTTGTGTTGTATGATTTACCATGTAATTTTTGTTAATATACTAATTCATTGTTTCTTCTATCTGATGACTTGTTCTAACTTCCTAAGGACAGTGGGTAATAAGGTGAGAGGATTTTCACTTCTCCACAGTTCCTTCATTGTCACATTTAAAAACCATTTGCTTATTATTTTGGTACATTTCATTGAATGCATTCCTGACGCTCATAAAATGGGCATTTTTTAACAAAATGGCATAAAGTCCAACCTGGTCAGTGACAATGTTACATGACATTCACATACACATCTGTGATCATTTTCTGTTTTGTGAATGCTGTGAGCAATTTCCCAACTGAAAAAGCTGCTGACTCTTCAGTTTTGGTGTTTTTTGTTGTTTTTTTTTGGTCAGCTTGCATGATATAGTAAGCTGTTCTTACTGATTCACTGGGATACAACTGATTTAAATATTTTATTTTACTTTGAAATGTTATATCTTACCTTGTATCTTGAGGATTTCAGTTCAAACTACAACATGGGCAGTAATTGTAAAAGACTGAAACCATATTAAATTGTTTTTCAGTTAAAATCAGAAAATCTTATAAATAAATATTTTATTGTACTGTTCTGAATAAAATAATAATAATTATTATTATTGTTATTATGTTTATTTATACTTTACTTTTTCTCTCCACAAGGATACTCGAAGGAGCTAGCATTAAAAGCATTCCAATACAGTTAAACTCTACACATATACAAACATTAAAACAGAATTAAATATCATTTGTATTTAAAAAATTCATAGAAACAGATTCGAAATTTAAAATCACAGCAGCCTCTGACTTGATCTTTAAAACCTTCTTCTTTAAAAGTCCTCCTGAATAAAATTATTTTTTTAATCAAAAAATCTTACACCAGTGAAGATACTTCAAGTAAATAATTTAAAACCCCACCAAACTTTTCAGGTGAAGGACCATTATGAAATTCTAATATTGCAACAAAAGAATGTACATTGTTGTCACTGGTTCTGAAAGCACTTAGATGTTTACCCACATGCAAAATGCATGTAGAAATTCATGTTTGATTATAGCATGATATTAATAATAATATAATAACATCTAGCTGCTTGTTTTGAGTGAGCCCTTTAGGCGACAGTGTTGACACAAGAATGAGTTTCTTCTGAATATTTTTATGTTTTATATTGACAGTACAAGGCTGCCATTCAAATGTAAATGAACGTGGTCGCCACAATCATAAGAACTACTTTTGGCATAGTCAGGATTTTGAATAGTTTTCCTTTCAATGGTAGGCATTTGGGCCACATCATTTTGAGACTCCTTTATTTTTAGTAGTTGTTTCCCACATGTCACTGAGTGTATGTGGGAAAGAGAACATTACTCCAGAAATGATAATATATCTCCTCCTTTGAAGTGTGGAACCAATCACACATGCATTCTCCTTCAGAGGAAGTCCTAAAAAATTTTCATTCCAGAAACTTAAAGTGATTTATTTATTTATTTATTTACAGCATTTATATTCCGCCCTTCTCACCCCGAAGGGGACTCAGGGCGGATCACATTACACATATTAGGCAAACATTCAATGCCTTTTAACATAGAACAAAGACAAACAAATATAGGCTCCGAGCGGGCCTCGAACTCATGACCTCCTGGTCAGAGTGATTCATTGCAGTTAATTGCAGCTGGCTTGCTCTCCCTCCTGCGCCACAGCCCGGGCCCATAAGAGCATTTTGCTTCTATCTTACGTAATTGTATAACTTTTCCATAGTATTCTTTATTGGCGTCTTTCAGAGGTAATATGCCAGGATAGATGAACCATGCATTTGATTTTGTCAGTTTTCTAATAATGACATGTTCTTATTTCTCAGCCCTGTTGCAAGGTATCTTCTTTATTTGTTTGTTCACATTATTCCCTGCCTTTTTGTTAATTGAATGCTTTCAAGGGATACTCTAATTATATTTTCTGTATTCCTCTCCCCTTTTCCGGCAAACAGGCATCTCAGCCAAGCCCTGGTGGTCAGTCTACATGCAGCAGCGAACAGTCCCCCATCAGCAACTATTCCAACCATGGGATCGAGCTTAATCTGACCAGTAGAGGTAGTGTAGGAGACCTCAGTGTCATAGATGAAACCCCTATCATGGACTCTACCATTTCAACAGCAACCACAGCACTTGGCTTACAGGCCAGGAGGAATATGACAGAGACCAAATGGATGGAGCAAGTCAAGTTAGAAAGGCTGAAACAAATCAATGGAGCGCTTCCAAGACTGAACCTCATGCCACCTTCCAAAGGCCCAACCTTGCCACCTCTCATAGGAAATGGTGAGATGTTTAATATAATCTGTTTCTGTGTTTGTATGTGGTTTCCTTACATTTTCAGAGGAAAAATTGAGAATAGCCAAGAATGGGTCTGGTCGGTGGGCTTCTTCCAAGCTATGAAACCTATTCCTGGGGAAGCTGGAATATAGTGATGGTAATAATTATGTTTGATTGTAACTCTGTGTACTTAAATATATTTAGTTTTACTCACCAAACATAACAAAAGCATCCTTCAAATGCCATGACCATCAGGAGAATGGGCCTCTTTCTCCCCATGCAGTAGGTGGAAGTTGGTGAGAGGAGAATTACAGTTGTAGCAATAGTGTTTCAAATGTGATTAAGTAGCAATCATGAATACAAAACTGTTTTTATTAGTAAATATATATATATAACTTTTGTATCCACAGTCACTACATAGGCCAGATCCACACTAGCCAAAAAAATTCTACCTTGCCTTGATCCAGATCCTTGCCTTTATCCACATGACATCACTCTAGTTTTGTAGTGAACACAGACTTTTTGATATTTGGGGGCTTAAACATGGTTTTTAAAAATACTAGCTTTTGGAATTTGGTGTTTAGCTCCTTGAAAGTGCAACGCCAGGAAGCCAGGAGGGGAAAAGGTCTTCCACATGCAAATGGAAACAAAGAGAGGTGTTTGTGAGAAGCTGATATGGATATCCAATGAGAATACAAGGTGGCTCATAAGACTGACAGTAAAACAAGAAAGGCCCTTGGATGATCTGGCCATTTATTCTGGGAATAAAAAATATGCAGCAGTTACGTGGCCACAAATAATCCCATGTAGTGATCATGTGGAAGTGGTGGGACACCCTATCTTATCTCAAAGTGAGTTGTGGGGAGTGTGTAGAAATGGCTGTCAATACACATTCTGCATGGATTACAGTTGTGATATTAAAAGCAGTCAAATTAGTGCAGAATAACACACAGTGTAAATGGTTTATTTGGATAATGTATATTAGCCCTTAGGCAAGATTGTGACTATACTTAATTAAGCAGATGATAGAAAATCCCAGCTATTGTTATTAACTTTATTTATGTCACTTTTCCCCTAAGACAGGACTCAAGGGAGCTAGATAACAATTAAAAACAAAAAGTCAGCATTAAAACCAATGTGCAACTGTTGACCATATTAAAACATACATTCTAAAAACATTTTAAAAGTTAAACAATTGTTCTCCTTGCTGTCTGTCAGTTAGCAAGTGGATTTCTTTTGTGTTCTGACAGATATTTGGGAATACTACTACTACTAATAATAATAATAACTTTATTCTTATATCCCTCCCCATCTCCCCGAAGGGGACCAAGCCCAGTAATGCAACAATAAATACAACAACATAAAATACATTCAATGAATTAATACATAAAAACATATAAAAATCATAAATGCATATACTCAACAACAACCGATAACCAGTAACCAATAGCTGGGCGTAATGGGCGTGTTCAAAAATTGGAGGCAAGGCAATAAATTATACATGTGCAATATATTGCAAGGCCACTAATAAGATGAGCCAGTAATTAAGTGCAGTGGCTGGGTATAGTGGAGGTAAAAGGCCTCCGTCAAATTGTGCCTCATTAGTCAAAAGCACATTGAAATAACCAGGTTTTCAGGTCTTTCAGGGAATTGACTGGAAGGACTTTTCATAATGTGTTGCTTTGTAGCCTTTGTTTTTAATGGATTTGTTTTAAATAGTTTCAATTATGTAGTAGGTTCAATTGAGAGTTTTTTAAAAATAAAAATAATACATTTTACAAGCTGTCTTGAGTCCCAGTTCTAAGGAAAACATGGGATGTAAATGACCTATCATGATAGGATTAAGGCTAATGTAGTTAGGACTTCTACTTACTCAGTTTAAGGTTTCTTCAGTTGGGTGACTTCTTTTAGTCTTTACCCACAGCAAGGTTTTGCAATGGGGAAACAGTAAGAAGGGAAGATAGGGCATGTTTCTGGAGTTTGTTTCTGGAATATGTAGGTATGTATGTGAAAAATTAATGGAATTAGGAAGCAAAGCACACTGAAAACATATTGAGGCCTAGAGGTCTCATCAGTATTTTGTAATAGGAGGATTTAGATTTCTGCCAAATATTTTTCCTTCTGGCATTGTTTCATAACTTATTCATCTGCAGTCATCCATGTAGAATGCCTGTGGTGTTCCTGGCTGAGGTTCATTGTAATAAAAGGAACTTCATAAAAGTAAATTAATAATTGTTACGACTGCTGATGCCAGTACAACAATTTTGACTGCCATACAACATGTAATTGTAGTTTAAGATACTCCGAAAACTTTCCTAAATTTGACCTCTAACAATTTTTGACTTTTATTTCGCAAAGTCTAATTTTATCTAGTTGGTTATTTGCTAAAACTCTGCTTTAAAACAGATTGCATAATTTCATAGAATGAGCTAATGAAATCTCACAAGAAATAACAGAACAAAGCCATGTACCTCATAATCCATCACAGAATGAAGTCTAGTACTATAGGCTTCATTCTCATCAGAGCAAGAAATATATCTTGAAACTGCAAATGGGGGCTCAAAGTTTAGAATATTCCTCAGTAGAAAGAAATATTTCTATGTAGAAAGTTAGATATTTGGCACAAGAGTTGTGCTGCAGTCTATTTTTTCCTTAACATGTCCATTTTTACTGTGAATTTGTGTGTTTTTTATTTTGTGTACAGATTTTGTTTTGTTTTTATACAGCAGTATTGTTATATTCAGTCATGTGACCTTGACACCTGAATATGAGTTTGAAGTAAAACAATGCAGGCGTAGATTTATACTACATTATGGACTGGACCACTGTAGTAATAATGAAGCCAACTTCATTCTGGGTTGCATTATGACTGTTGTTTGAATCTTGAGCAATATTCATGAATTTGTGTGCCTCTATCCAAAAATGCATTTAGCCCTATGACCCCTCTGGCAGTATAAGAGTGATTTCTGAAAATACCTGTAACATTTTCCATGCCATTTTTATATTTCTCAGGATCAGTTTTTAATTTGATCAAATTTATTATTTTCTTTTTTATTGGAATATTTTCACAGGTACTCAGTCAAACAACAGCTGTAGCCTAGGAGGAAACATGGCTATCCTAACCCACAAAAATGAACTCACAAACACGGATATCACTGTGTTAAACATGCTGAACAGAAGGGACAGCAATACCAGCACAATCAGCTCAGCCTACATGAGCAGCCGTAGGTCCTCTGGAATTTCACCTTGCTTCTCTAGTCGCAGATCCAGCAGTGCTTCTCAGGGTGAGGGAAGGCTCCAGAATATCAGTGTGGCTGATTCCTATGACCCCATTTCAACTGATGCCTCAAGGCGATCTAGCGAAGTCAGCCAGTGTGACGGCTTACCGGGTCTTCTCAGCCTTACCCCTGCCCAACAGTATAGGCTGAAAGCAAAATATGCAGCAGCTACTGGTGGACCTCCACCAACACCACTACCTAATATGGAGAGGATGACCTTGAAAACAAGAATGGCACTGTTGGGTGACTGCCGGGAATCTGGAATGTCACCACTGCCCCCCGCTAATTCTCCTAGAAGATGTAGTGATGGTGGGACAAATGGTTACAGCAGGAGACACTTACTGCCTCATGATGTGATGGGGAATGGTACAAGGAGAGCCAGTGATCCTGTGAGACTAGTCTCTGAGAATCTTTCTTTCCCCAGAGTGCAGCGTTTCAACAGCCTCAATTGCTTTAACCCTCCTGCTTTGCCTCCCTCTGCGGAAAAACGCAACTTTGTCCTTCAAAACTACACACGATCTGATGGTGGCTTGTTTCGCAACTTCTGTTCACCATGTCCTCCAAGCATCTCTGAAAATGTGGCTATGGAGGTTGCTACCATGGAGGCAGATGGCAATTTGAATGATGAAGATCTTCTGCCAGATGATGTGGTCCAATATCTGAATTCTCAGAATCAAATGTACAACCAAATGCCAAATGGTGGATTAGATAACAACAAAGGGCATAACAGTTCAGTAATAGGGAACAACAACAGCTTTGAGCAAACCCCGCCAGAAGCCAGTAAAAATGATCTGCCAATTCAGTGGAATGAAGTAAGCTCAGGAAGTTCTGAATTGTCTCCATCAAGATTAAAATGTGGGCAGCGATCTCTGATCCAGCAAAATCAAACCCCTGGGTTCTATAATAACCTAGTTGTCCAGTCGCAGAACAATGGGCTGGAAAGAAATGTTATGACTCAACAAAATGGCTACAGGCATCTACTAGACAGCAATGGCTCTTGCAATTTACAACATAACATGGCCATGAATAACGGTGACACCAACCGTTCTTACCACTTTCAGTCTAGTAAGGTACAACTATATAGTGAAAGTACTGGCAGACAACCAATGGACCATACCTCTGAAATGGTGGTTCAAGGGCAAAAGGTGAGAAACAATTATATGTTAGCTAATGGGAACCAGCACAATTTTGGCTGCCCTGTGGTATCAGATGAGCCATCTGCCAGTGTAATGAATAAGATGCAGAGCAGAAACATGGTCCTCCAAGAGTACTTTCCTCATCAATCAGCAGATGAAGTCAGTCACTACCATGAAGTAGACCATTCCAGTAAAACAATGCTAGAGCAAGTCACTGCTCCCTCACAACGCAGCCTTCACCAAGGGTCACAGAGTTATCTGCCACTTTCCGAAAACGTTGGGATCCAACCTTCAGGTTTGATGATAGGCAGAGGTTACCAGCCCTGTGTGAGCTATTGTGGTGGCAGAATGCAGAACATGGTGAGGAATAATTCCGTGCAACAGGGACATGGTAGGGATGCCAGCCAGGCACACAAGGTCAATGGCATCAAAGTAGAGTCTCAAAGTCAGTCGCAACAATTCTGTTCTAATATGCAGAATTACTCTGGTCAGTTGTATGACCAAACCACAGGGTTTATCCAGCAAGCTTTGAAAACAGGGGCTTTCCCCCTTTCAGAAGCCAACTGCCTCCTGCAGGGGACTAGTGATGCAAATTCATCAGAGCTTCTCTCTCCAGGGGCCAACCAGGTGACAAGCACTGTTGACACCAACAGCCTTGAAGGCGTGCAGATCGATTTTGATGCTATCATAGATGATGGTGATCATGCCAGCTTAATTTCAGGAGCCCTAAGTCCCAGCATCACCCAGAATTTCTCCCACAATTCCTCCCGTCTCACCACTCCCCGAGCGTCTCTTACATTTCCAGCAATGCCCATAAGCACAACCAACATGGCTATTGGGGACATGAATTCTTTATTAACCTCACTTGCTGAAGAAAGCAAGTTTCTTGCTGTTATGCAATAGCTATGAACAACTTAAAAGGTGAAAGATTTTTAAAAGTCAATTTTTTTAGTTGTTTTAAGTACTTTAGCAGTCTCATCTCACTTAAATGGGATGTGTTTCATGTATATTCCTTTTATGGAATAAGGACTGAAAAACCCTAAAGTGTTCTAGGGAGAAACTGTCTTCCATTTCAGTTTTGAATCAGTATTGTTACACCCGCAATTCCCTTCATTATTTTTAATGACAACACTTCTATGTGTTTATTTTTTAATTGTAAACCAATGTAAAATTGTGATGTGCATGTGGGTTTATTTTTGATGAAGTTCTGATGAAATGTTACAACTTCCTGTTATTCAAAAGAAAATGGAAATTATGTTGTCAGATTCTTACATTCAGTTTCTAACATGTATACACAGCATTACTAGATATCAAGCTGAAATTTGGGGTTGCATCCACTTAGCAAATCTCCTATGCAAATTCATCAGAAAAATTGGTTTGAAACAAAGTGAACAATTGATTTTAAAAGGGGTGGGGGAGGTACGAATGCCCTGAGATGTCATTTCATTTGCTCTCCACCAGTAAATTTCATATTGTCTACCTTCAATGAATACTTCCCACATTGTCTGTCTACTGCAGAGTTTCAAAGCCCTGTTTAAGGGCACACAGTTGATGAAGAGTATTTTCCTGACTGGTGGGTCTTTTCATCATCCTTTATCAGTAGTGGAAAGGTTGTGCCTCCCTGGGCCTTATGTGTAGCTCTTCATGGATCCCATACCTCCCTCTGAGTAGTTACCACAGGTTGGAAATATTTTTGCAGTAAGTTAATGTAAGTTTAAAAAAATGATTTGTTATTCAAGATTACCCATTGGTATCATGTTACAATTCAGTAATATCAAATATTTGCATAACTTAAAAATACAAAAAAGGTCCTAAATGTCCCAGTATATTATCTCATTTTACCAAAGTTCCAACAACAAATAATTCTTAAATAATTTTTCAATGTAAACTGTTGCTTCCTTGTAAGCCCCCTATCTATTCCACATCATGACCTATTTTCCACCTCTCTAATAGTATGGTGAAAACAAGTTATATCAGAATCCTCAAAGGAGAGGGACTCCTCAATGAAAGAAAAAGCTCCATGATTTTTGTGTGTACTCACACACCACTGTGTGCACATCTATGTGCAAACATGTTCATGGATAGCCCCACAGCCAACACATACACTCCCCAGTGCTGACAAGGATGTGTACCCCTTCCCTGTATGAACTGAGAGTGTAAATGAAACCACATTGGGTTCATATTGTAGGGGAGGGTCAGGGATAATATATAACCTCCTATTAGGAAGTGCTATTTTCCATTACTGGTGTGCTCACTGTAGAACCAGAAGAACAACCAGATTCATCTGAAATACAGGTTGGAAACCACTACTCTAGATTGAAAAATAGAATACATTTCATAAAGAGCTGAATCTTAAAATTTCCTTGATGTCATTCTGTATGTCCAGCTGGATTTTATTTTCCAAAATATCATTATAACAATACATTCCATAGTTCTTGATTGTGAACAGGAAAGCACCTCAAACATTCTGTCGGTATAAAGACATAACTCTTTCAGTTCTTCTAAAAGTGTCCTAATCGCAGACATGTTCAGATTATTGTGTTTGACACCTAGATTTAAAGAGGCCATTCAAATCTTCATCTAATAACAAGTACATATCCCATAGGGTGCAATAAACATAGCTTTGAGCCATAATCTTCTAATTTTATAACAATCTCAGAGTGGTGAGAACGCAGTTGAACTTCTACTTTTGTGGAAACAAAAAGAGGCAAACCGAGATATTGCCCATCTCTGCTCTATAGCCTGAAGAAAGGGCTTCTTCCTATTCACTTCCACTTTTTTATCAGCCTCAGACAAACACCAGCATTCTTCAAACTTAAGAGCACAAAGGAATCGCTCCTAGGTATTTTGGAAACAAGGCAACAAAACGCACAACAGAATTCTATGTAATCCACCATTATGATGTTGGGGTCCATACTGTTCTCTATGAGAAGCACATATAAATGAGTCATGAGTGAAATAACCGCCTCTTGCATTTTAACAGGGAAGTCAATAGCAAAACAGGCTACCAAAACAATACATGCAGAGGCACTATAAGAATGCCCATTGAACAAACAGAGCATGCAGAATATCAGAGAGATATAAAACTCAAAGGCTAGTTATACAAATATATCTTGTACAGAAAGCTGTGATTTCTCTTTTTAAGTGGCATTTCCTTGTAAATGGGGTATTCGACACTACATTTGGTAGACCAGAACTAGTTCCACCACCAAGATAGTGTTTCTGTTATTCTACATCAGTAGAGAACCCCTGGTGGCACATGCAAATGTGAGTAGATCAGTAGGTACTGCTTTGATGGGAAGGTAACAGCGCCCCATTCAGTCATCCAGCCACATGACTTTGGAGACAATACCGCCTCTTCAGCTTAGAAATGGAGATGAGCACCATCCCCCAGAGTCGGACATGACTAGACGTAGTATCAGGGGAAAACCTTTATCTTTACATCAGCAGAAATCTGCCCAAATACAAAGACTGTTGCTCACAATTAATGTCGTCATGTAAAGTTTACAATGTCTTTATGACAAATCTGTTTCCATTTTGGAGATCCAGTACGCTCAGTTGGTTTGACATCTGGGGTCCAGTTTATTTCTTTTTACATTTTTTCACTACTGTTTACATTCTTTTTCCAGTTCTATTTCACACCGCAGCAACAAATTAAGTACAATTGTTGGGCTTAAATGTGCTTCGTTGTTTGTGTCTGATTGTGGTTCTCTGCTTCTTATCTTAATGGCAACCACATGCTTCTTACTGATCCATGGTACAGGCAAATTATAAATTCATGGGAGAAACAAAAGGCTCTTTTCAGAGATACTTTGCAACTCTGCTTTTTTATATATATATAAAATAGGCTTTATTCCCCCATTGCCACCACCTCCAAATCTTCCCGTGCTGGTGGACTTTATAATAATTTGCTATATCTAAACACTTTCAGTAATATTACGACTATTGGCCACATTTTAGAAGATGTTCCTCTGTTATATTTAAGTTTTCCTTTCAGGAGAATAGTTGAAATGATGTTTTCATTTACTCATGTTTTTTCCAGTGGGCTGACAAATGTTACATTTAAATTGATATATTGTCTACTCAAACAGAGGACACTGAAAATATATTTATATAGCGATGTGAGCTGTGGTGTCTGAAAATAACCATCCATGTGAATATTCCTGATAATTCAGAGAATATTCTTGGCAATCATTGGCATAAAGATTATCCACTGAAAGGAGGGTTCCTCTTTGGCATGTTTTTTTTCTTAAATGGGAATAACGCTATTTACATTAATAAACAGTATATGTTACTCTTTTATATACTTGAGTTAATTACTACTTTGTATTGAATATTATGTTTCACTCTAAAGTTCAATAGGTTGGATCCAGACTTAATCATACTTCGAGTACACTTACTGAGTACTTAAAGTTATTATTGACAAACAAGATTTATTTCCATGGATCTATTCTCAGGTATGCCTAAGTCTGAATTCAGTCTAGCATGCTTAATGCTGTATTTCATTCTGAGTTGAAAGTAGTAGCTAACTCCGGTATATAAAACATAGCATTTTTTTCTAATGCTTACAGCCTCTACAGCAGTGGTTCTCAACCTGTGAGTCCCCAGGTGCTTTGGCCTACAACTCCCAGAAACCCCAGCCAGTTTACCAGGATTTCTGGGAGTTGAAGCCCAAAACATCTGGGGACCCACAGGTTGAGAAGCACTACTCTACAGCCTCTGTGGAATCATGTTTTTTGTATATGTGTGTTATAACTGAAGGTACTTAGATATATGTATTGAGCTGCAATAGCTGATACTTGAAGAAATTGAGCTCCACACTGTTCCCATTATTCCACTGTACCCTCCAGAACAAAGTGGGTCCATCAATGTGTGTGAACTCATAGACAGCTATTAGTGAAACTGACATGAGAATACATCAATTGAGGTATGTTGCCTTATGTCTAAATCCAAATAAATGTTGCATAGTAAAAACCCTCATTATGACAGTTGTGTTAGATTATACCATTGTGCAAGATATTATGAACCAGTTTGTACTTTCCATAACCTCTTAGACAACTGTTTTCATGACCAAGCATATATTAGATACCACTCTTGCACTAACACTGCTCATGCATCATAATTTAGCAATGTCATTGGACGCAGGTCTTTAGTTCAAAGTTTTTTCTGTTCATAGCGTAGATGTCCCTCTAAATTTGTGTATATAGTATCAGCACACGTTAGTGAAGGAAGGTCATATTTAGTTTATGAACCTCTACTGTAAAGAAAAAGTTCATTATGGTACTTTAAAGATGTTAAACTCAAGGAGTGACTTTATAAATTGTTAGTAGTCTAAATATACAGTTGCCACATTGTGGGCCCTCATGCCTCAAGATCTGGAGTAAATGAAATTGCAGGAAGCCTCCTTGCATACTTGACCTTGCATACTTGACACACACTTAATTGCTAGTTTAATGCCAAACAGCCTTCCGAATTTCCCCAGGGTTCATCTGGGCAGTGCTGTAGAGGGGTAGGTATGAATGCAGCTGGAGTGCTGTTAACCCTCACTTCACTTCCCACTGAATCCTAATCAGTCTAAGAGAAGATGTTGACTCTTGCAGACTTGTCGGACACTAAACCTGAGTATCTTCCAGATGCTCAGTCCGTACGGGGCCTACCACTGAGGGTAACTCCCAAGCATTCTCAGAACAACTCTGTCCTGAAACTTCTTGAAGCACATGATCTAGTTAAGCTGTCCAAGGTATTCATTTCCACTTACAATCCTTTATTTTAATTTTATATGGAATTTTACCTACCCTAATAATGAGTTCAGCTACAATTTCAAAGGAAAAGCACATTTGATTGAATATTTTATACACTGCACCACTCCAGGGCTGAGATGGGCATGATATGCTAAAACGATAATTGGCACATGCCACATAGTTATTTCTGTTTGTGTATCAATTTAAGCAGTGGGCGATCCCACCTGTATGACTTGGTTTTGGATTGTAGCATCCATAACTGGGAAAAGGGGAACATATAAATTAGCCTTTTCCAACCTGGTGCCTTCCGGCTGGGTTGGACTACAATACCATCACTCCCCAGCCACCACAGAGATGATGATAGCTATAACCCAGCACATGTAGGCAAAAAGCTGAAAAAGGCTACTATAAACATATAGTTTCTACCACTGTCGTCTAATACTTAGCAGCTGCACAACAGAACAATCAGGAGGTGTCATTCTACTGATTTTTTTAACAAATACTGTTCCATGGTGAATCCGTGAAATATTTCCTCTCCATTTTCAGCGGTGTTACTCTTTGTTATCAGTTGCCTACAAAAGGTACAATTGAATGTACAAAAGGATAGCCATTGTTTGCCATTTTAAGCATACTTGCTAAGACAACCCTGTCAGTTTGGGTTATGTTTGAGTAAACATGGCTAGGTTTGGGCAGTAAGAAGTATTCCAGAAAGTAATGAAATCCAATGCAATGGGTTTGATCATCAATACTGCTGTTTGGATTGCTATTCTTGCTAAGGGTTGTCTTCATAATGGTACTAGGTATTAAAGAGTTATTTTCTGATCTTTAGGTGTATAGACTGTTTCATTCTTTCTCAGTAAGTTAGACTATTGGATGAGTCACAGTCCTACCATCTATTCACTTTGACTTGTCAAATAAAAAACAGTGTTTATTCCTGCAATGGATGTGCCTTATTTTGAAATGAACTGGTTAAAAGAGGGAGGAAACATGAATAAACAGTGCCAAATTTTACCTATAAGGCTATGCTTACATAATAGCACATATCACTGTTAATAAGACTGTCTGAATATTGTCTAGTGTATTTTGGACATTGACATGTCATTGTACATGTAGGAACTGAATGTCCTCTTCGGGAAAGTTCGCTGTTGTTAAGTTTGCAGACATGTAAGATAAAAAACACATGTTCATTTTTTCACCTCAGCTTTTTTTTAACTTTTATAAAAAGTGTAATCTCTTTTTTTAAAAAAAAAATGTGTAAATACATTTACATTCAGTAGAACTAGTGTTCAAATGTAAGAGACCATTGTGGTCTTCATTTGATAAATCTGCATTTATGATCTGATGTTCTTTGAGCCTTAGATCACCCTTAAGGGTCTGTAGCACTGTGTACATATCAACTGTACTTAGGCTTTCAGAACCACTTTTGTAATGAGAAAATGTTTCTTACAATGTCAATAAAACATCATTTGTACTTATGTTCTCTGATTATTTTTATTTTATGGACAAATTATTTCTCAAATTTGACAAGCCTTTAGCCCAGTGGTTCATAACCTGGAGTCCCCAGATGTTTTTGGCTTTCAACCCTCAGAAATCCTAACAGCTGGTAAACTGGCTGGGATTTCTGGGAGTTGTAGGCCAAAAACATCTGGGGCCCCAGGTTGAGAACCACTGCTCTAGCCCTTGTTACTGGTTATTTGCAGAGATATTTGGGGAGAGTTCTGTGAAAGATCATGGGATGAGGGAGAGGCATGGAATCTGAGACTCAACTTCTACAGAGTGCATCACCTATCCTGTATGAAACACATCTTCAACACTCAAGATGATGACAGATTTATTTATTTTTATCATGTCGGAAGCTAATTGAGGGTACAGTTATAATGTATTTTAAAAACAAACAAAGTTAAAAAACTTGACATACTAGATTTCCTTTGACCAGAAGCTGGCCACTTGGAGTGCCTCTGGTGTTGCCGAAAGAAGGTCCTCCATAGTGCATGTGGCAGAGCTCACACTGCATTACAATAAGTGGTCTGTGGTTTGTTCTTCTCCACACTCGCATGTTGTGAACTCCACTTTGTAGCCCCATTTCTTAAAATTGGCTCTGCATCTCGTGGTCCCAGAACGCAGTAGTAGTAATAATATATATATATATATATATATATATATATATATATATATATATCTGTTTTGTCCATTTCTACCTTAATGAAAACAGCAAAACTACAAAACCCAGAACCACGAAACTTGGCAACAAAACACATGGTCCTCCCCGCTGTGTTTAGACGACAAAACCAAAACACGATTCGAAGTCTATGTCCCTTAAAATCCAAAAACAGCTATGTGCGCATGCGTGGGACTGGCCCCTGCCCCCACCCTTGGAAGACATGGGTATTTCAGCAGCGCGCGAGCAGCCCAACCGCTGCGGCAGACGGCTTGCCTCACGCTGGAGAAGACGACGCAGCTGAGGAAAAAAAGGGGGAAAGCTTTCCCGATCTCAGGCATCCAAAAACTAATCGGTGAGGGACAATCGGACATTTGCAAACACACCCGGGGGTGGGGGTGGGGGTACAACACTCTGAAAACAGGTGAATTGCACACAAGAACCAAATAGGGCCAGCTAACACATCCCAACAAAGGATTCACCCGGGCAGGAATCAGCCAGGCTTTAAAGCTGCAAGGTCATTACATGATAATCATTCTGGCTAATTGCAGCATTCATACTTGCCTCCAACAGACAAAAAAACAAACAAACAGAAATACTGTATATTAACAAGCTTTAGGATACAATATCCCTTAATGGCGCAGCATGTTAAAGCGCTGAGCTGCTTAACTTGCAGACCGAAAGGTCGCAGGTTCGCATTGGGGAAGCGCAGTGAGCCGCCACTGTTAGCCCAAGCTTCTATCAACACAGAAGTAAGAAAACATGCAAATGTGAGTAGATCAATAGGTACTGCTCCCGCGGGAGGGTAACGGCGCTCCATGTAGTCATGCCAGCGGCCACATGACCTTGGAGGTGTCTACGGACAACGCCAGCTCTTCAGCTTAGAAATGGAGATGAGCACCAGAGTCGGACACGACTGGACTTAATGTCAGGGGGAAAACTTTACCCTTTACCTTAACTACCACCAATTCCTCAATACTTTATTTCCCATACCATCATACTTTGCCACAGCACAGCTAGTAATAATAATAAAACTTTATTTGTATTCCACCCTATCTCCCTGAGGGGACTCAGTCTGTTCAGCACCTTCCAAGTCGCTCAGTCCTCTGTGTGCCCAGAGGACACCTCAATCAGCCACTGATTGAGGTTTCGGGTTTTAGCCTGCCACTTTTGGACTCTTGCTTGCTGAGGTGTTCCTGCAAGTATCTCTTAGAAAGCCCTTCCTGATTTAAAGTGGGGACATGAGAGAAGCCTCCCCGCGGGAATCTTAAAACATTCGGGCATCTCCTGGACAATGCTTTTGTAGATGGCTGTTTCTTGCACACCAGAGGTGACTTGCATTCAACCAAACGATCACAGATCAACACAATGAAAAGTTAAGAGGAACAAGAAAAAGAAAGGGATACAACCAAATCCACTCAAGAGAGCTGTTGTTAGAAACTGCATACTTAACATTCTCAAAATCCTTTGTGATAAGCAACTCAGTGTTGGGGGGGGGGGGGGGCAGAATTTCCCTAACTTCTTTGGGTTTTTCTGAGGTTCATGCCTATTCCACTGACAATCATATTAATAATGGAATTATCAAAGGGCGTAAAAGAGAGAAACATGCTAGTGCTCTGTTCCATTTATTACACAACGCCCTCTCCAGATTTGTTTTGTTCCCTAGGTATACAAAACTGGACACAGTATTCCAAGTGACCAAAGCAAAATTAAGTAGGACAATGACTTCCTTCAATCTCAACACTATACTCCTATTGATGCAGCCCAGAATCCCATTGGCTTTTTAAGCCGATGCATTACACTGTTGATTCCTGCTCAGAATACGGTCTACTAAGTCTCCTAGACCTTTTCACATGGACTATTTTCAAGCCAGGTGCCACCCATCCTATATCTGCATTTTATTTTTATTGCCAAACTGTAGTTTCCTACCTTTCTCCAAGTTGAAATTTATTTTGTTAGTTTTGGCCCAGCTGTCTAATCAGTTAATGTTATTTTGGATTCTGATCCTGTCCTTTGAGGTATTAGCTATTCCTCCCCACATGAGGTGTCGTCTGCAAATTTGATAAGCATGCCTTCTATTATGTAATCCAAGTCATTGATAAAATTGAATATCATTGGGCTAAGGACAGAGCCCTGTGACACCCCACTTGGTTACTGTCACTTCAGAATGAGGAGTCATCATTGGTATGGACTCTTTGAGTTTGTCCATTTAACCAATTCCCAATCCATCTAACAGTAGCATTGTCTACTCACATTTGCATGTTTTCGAACTGCTAGGTTGGCAGAAGCTGGAGCTAACAGCGGGCACTCACTCTGCTCCCCGGGTTTGAACCTGGGACCTTTCAATCTGCAAGTTCAGCAGCTCAGCACTTTAACACACTGAGCCACCGGAGGCTCCAAATAAACTACCTAACCGTATATTAAATAACTTTCCATATATTTAGTTAAGTAGCAGAGACACTAAGAAACCCTCTTAGTGAACTGCAAAGATGTGTAACTGGACACCAGCAAGAGTATCCCAATATACATTGGCACTTCCTAACTGGTGTCCCAATGTACAATGGAACTGGTGCACGCCAGTCAGTGTTCTGGCTTCCTTGTGTAGTAATGTAAAAGCAGTCCTTTATTGTCTTACAGAACTGCCCATTTCTAATTTCTGCAGTGTAGGTCCACTTAGAAACATGTTACGTCTACAGCAAGATTCTGGATCAGGTTTAATGTGCTGTGGGAATAGATTAGAATTCAAAGATGTATCTATGTCAGTCTGTAGTATCAGAAAATAAATGGCTATAAAATAGATATTAGGAATGGGAATACACAAAACCAGTTGCAAAATACTCCAGTCTCCCTGTGCATTCCATCTCTCACCCCAGAACTGCTGTTTTTGTGCATACAAACTACAAAGGAAGACTGGAGAGAGAAACAATTGAATTAGAATATATCCACAAATCCCAGTCCATCGGAGACAATGCTTTCCTGGCATTCCACACATAACACTAGTTAACATCCCATTCTCATGAAGCCAGCTGATTACATCTATTTTCTAGCTCTCAGCCAGCATCACTACATTCCAATAATTCCCTCCACCATTCATCTGGTTGTCTACTTATCTTGGCTTTGGGCAATATTCTCCTGACTGTTTTTACCCCCCAATAACCATCATTAAAACTGGACTTACTGTTCATCAGCATGACCATAGGTTTTGCATCCATACACACAGTCTGCATACAATAGTCTGTTCCTAGGTATTGGAGGAGAAATTGGTTTAATTGTGTGGATAATTAGAATGACACATTTGGGACAGATGTGAGACAAAGAAGGTGATTTCATTAACCATAGAAGGTGGCCGCAAACCTATTCTAGAAGCCTCGGTATCTTTTCCTATTTTCCAGACCAGCACTCCAGAGGCATAGTAAAGGTAAAGTTTCCCCTGACATTAAGTCTGACTCTGTGGATTGGTGCTCATCTCCATTTCTAAGCCAAAGAGCTGGCATTGTCCATAGACACCTCCAAGGTCATGTGGCTGGCATTGACTGCATGGAGCGCCCTTACCTTCCCGCCGGAGCGGTACCTATTGATCTACTCACATTAGCATGTTTTCAAACTGCTAGCTTGGCAGAAGCTCATTCCGCTGCCAGGATTTGAACCTGGGACCTTTCAGTCTGCAAGTTCAGCAGCTCAGTGCTTTAACACACTTCACCACCAGGGCTCCTCAGAGGCATAAGAAGTGGGAAAAAATTAAAGGAAAGTGATAGAAGTAAGATAATGTTAAGATTTAAATTTATACTTGCAGAGTCTCAGCGCCTTCCAGTAGCTTACACCTGCTCAGTACTTTCAGTCTTCCAGTCTGCTTCCACAGTAGACACTTGAGCACATGCCCGGCCATTGTCAGTTTTTACTACTGTCTTTCCCCTAGTCTAGATGATATTACAGACTCACCACAGTTCTCAGTATCTTGTCCTAGTAGACAGGTTTAATTGCATATAGCCTTCACAACATCAAAAGGAAAGGGAGAGGGAAAATACACTGAACATGGTTCCTTATATACAATACATTTACACATAGTAATCCTTGATTGGTTACCAACTAATTGACCCAACCCAAACTCAGGATTGCATCATTGACAATCACCTGGAGTAGGCCCAAACACATTCCCCAAATGATTCCCCATATACAATCAATCAGCATTCCCAATAGAAGCCCATTAGCAGTGCATGACTCAATACATTGTAAAACCTAACACCCCTCCTCATGCACTGACTAAACATTTCTGAAAACTTTAGAAATTTTTCTTCACCTAAAGCTTTTGTCAACACATCTGCAAATTTTCCTCGCTTCTTACATAGTTTAAACACATCTCACCATTGCTAACTAATTCTCTTACATACGCATGCCTAACACCAACATATCTAGACCTAGCTTTCAGACTCTCCATCTTTGCCAATTCTATACACGTTTGTGAATCTACAAAAACTTGAACTTTATCTTCCAAACTAATACCAGCATCTTCAACTAACTTCTTGATCCACAACATTTCCTTACATGCGTCTGTCAAACTGGCAAACTCAGCTTCAGAAGTTGACAAACAAACAACCACTTGGTTTCTAGACTTCCAACTCAAAAGACAATCTCCTAACTTAATCACAAAACCACTCACAGATTTGTGATTTTCTACATCAGCTCTTCCCTTAGGGTGTATTTTGGCAGCCTCCTGACCCCACCTTCCTTCTAATGTTCTCTTCCCAATTTTGCTGTCCTTCCAAGAGGGCCAGCCAGATTTTAAAGCCTTTTCAAAGCATTCAGCCTCCTTGAGCCATTCCTCTTACTCCCAAACTAGCCAAAGTTTAAAACAATTTCCAGTCCTTTGTCCTTTGCTGATGGTGCTATTGGAAGGACAGGAGGTTGAGAGAAGATGATAGGAAGTAAGAGGACTAGAAATGGCTTTAAAATTTGTCTGGCTCTTTTAAAGAGGGGGGAATTGAGCTAGTCCTTCAGCTGCTACAAACTCACAAATAATCAAATCTGCAAATATGTAGGGCTTGTATTCACTTTGGTGGCTTTTCTGTTAGCACTTCAGGCAAAAGTCTCATGAAGAAAAGTGAGGCAATACTCTCAGCTGGCAATGGACTGCAGTGGCAACCTCCTGGTTGATCTGCCTAACTCTGCAGCTTTTGCTAATTCACTTGGATAAACAGCTGTCTCAAACTCTGTGCAAAATTAGCATTCTTCAATCTAGAGCAGTGGTTCCCAACCTTTGGTCCTCCAGGTGTTTTGGATTTTGGCTCCCACAATTTCGAACAGCTGGTAAGCTGGCTGGGAATTCTGAAAGTTGAAATCCAAAACAACAGGACGACCAAAGGATGGGAACCACTGATCTAGAGCTTGTTATACAGCAGGACATGGGAGGTCAAGCATAGTCAGACATGTTTTCTAGACTTTAAGAAAACTGAGTGTGATCCTATGGTTAGGAAAGCTAAAAGAGAAAAGAGTTTACGATAGATGGGAGTTTCTGAAAAGTGAGAGATTGGAGGAACCATTTCAAACAGCTCCAATGAGGAGCAAAAACAGGAGGTGTCTATAGAAATCAGAATTGATGTGAAAGGAAATTTCAATTCAGATGATATTTAAAAGGAACATGTAAAAGAAATGGAAAAAAAAAGGGGGGGGGACACCAAAGAAGAGTTCAAACATGAGTAGGGATGGGGATGCTCAATATCAAAAAAGATAAAAATAAAGAAATTTTGTTTAATTACCTCACGACGGCGGCAAGAATGCCAAACATATGCCAAACATTGGAAAACTAAAGAAATCCCTGAGCTAAGCTGCTGGTTAAACAAGGTGTTGGAAATTATGAATATGGACAAATTGATGTATCTATTGAAAAATAATAATGGCATACCAAAAAGGCAAACAAATTGGGACCTGATAAAGAACTTCTTAAGAGAAAAGCAAATTACGATGTTAATCTAAATGAGTATTTAGTGGAAATAGATCAAATGTAAGAAGATGTAAAGAATCTGTGTAAGAGATGGAAGTCAATTTTATTATTTGTTTTATTTGTCGTTATGATCTGTTTTATATATATATATATATATATATTCTTTTTTTGTTTTTGTTTGGGTGTTTGGTTAAGTTTAAGATTGGTTTTTTTTCCTTTCTTTCTTTGTTTTCTGTTGAGTTGTTTGTCCCCTTCCTCCAACTTTCGTATTCCTTTGCCCACCTTTTTTTTCTCTCTCTCTATTTTCATCTACCCCCACTATCATTTTTCCCTTGGGTTTTCACATTTTAAGTTGTAAATGTTACTAGAAACTTTAATAAAAATTTATACTAAGAAAAAAACATTAGTAGGGAGAAAGCTAGAAAAGTCAAAGCACAGAACAGCCTCTTAGTAGAAAGAGTAAAAACAATAAAAAAAGCCTCTTTGGTTATGTCTGTAGCAAAAGTAAGAACAAGGAAATGGTAGGACCTCTGCGTACAGGTGATAGTGAAATGATAATGGGACAGAGAACAGGCAGAACTGCTCATTGCTGAGTGGCCATCTGTTGAGGCTGCTTTGATTGGGTTTTCGTACATGGCAAGGGGGTTGGACTGGATGGTCTTTGTGGTCTCATCCAATTCTAGGAGTCTATAATTCTAATACTGAAAGGGGATTCCTAACACATTTTTAGTAAGGTGCAATGAAAAATTGTTTAGTACTGCCATCTAATGGTCCTAAAAGAAAATGACAAAGAATTTTGCTTTTATTGCCTGCAAACACCTATCCTACTGAATCATTTGTATTACTCTTAGATAGCAGTCACCAAATGCTGGAGAGGGAGAATACTTTATCTAACATTTAGCCAATATTAACAATATAATATTTGCAATAATAATAATAATAATAATAATAATAATAATAATAATAATAATAATAATAATAAACACGCAAATATACTGTGGGACTTTCGAATCCAGACTGACAAAGTTCTGAAACACAACACACCAGACATCACAGTTGTGGAAAAGAAAAAGATTTGGGATTATTGATGTCGCCATACCAGGTGACAGTCAAATTGATGAAAAACAACAGGAAAAACTCAGCTGCTATCAGGACCTCAAGATTAAACTTCAAAGACTCTGGCAGAAACCAGTACAGGTGATCCCGGTGGTGATCGGCACACTAGGTGCCGTGCCAAAAGATCTCAGCTGGCATTTGGAAACAATAGACATTGACAAAAATTACGATCTGCCAACTGCAAAAGGCTACCCTACTGGGATTTGCACACATCATCTGAAAATACATCACACAGTCCTAGACACTTGGGAAGTGCTCGACTTGTGATTTTGTGATACGAAATCCAGCATATCTATCTTGTTTGCTGTATCATACTATGCCGTTGTGTCAATAATATAATAATAATACAGTATTTATAACCTGCCCTATCTCCTCCAGGGCGGTTTCCAAACAAAAAGTGGCAAAAATTCAATGCTATAATGAAAACGAAAACCAAATCAAACCAATAAATGAAACAACATCAATATAAACTTATAACTAACCAAAAGTAAATAAATTCAAACAAAATAATTAATTAAAAAGCACAATAAAATCAGCACAATGTTTACGACTATAGAAAATACATTTATACCCAAATCTAACACAAATTATTCATATAGACATATCCCAGTTAACAAGGTCTTTGAGTAAGAAACTTCTTTTATATAGACTTTTGATGCTTGTTCAGTCTCTTTACTCCCTGCCGTCTGTGTAGCTGGAAATACTTTTAGCAGACTTTTGGTGGCAGCATGTCTGCTTTGGAGCTGCCGAAGAATGAGATTCTATTCTATTTTATCCTTTTCAAGAAGAAATCCATCTACTTTGTTAATTGAGATATATCTGCATACATCATAGGACATAAAGCCAGCATGACCCAAACTATTCACTTTTATCAGTTGCTTTAGTCCCCTTCTCACCTTTCTCACACCTTGCACCTCCTTGCACTTTAGTTCTTTATAATGGCTTTTTGGACAGTGATCTCAGGATAGAAAGCATTTCAAAGGTCTAATTTCTGACCTGGATGACAGTGGGTAGCTAATAGAGTATAGTACCAGTGCTTTGCCCTCTCTCCAGATTTAAGAAATGAAATGCAAGTTGAGTATTCATTATCCAAACTGTTTGGCATCCGAAGTGCTTTGGATTTCACTTTGGGCTGTGTGTGAAGATTTAGGAATACCTGTATTTGTATGTACATATTTAACACAATATCTTGAAGATTCATTGAAGTTTCAGGTACACCTTATACACATCGCTCGAAGGTCATTTCACAATATTTTAAACTTATGAAACAAGGTTTGTGTACATTGAACCAACAGAAAACAAAGGTACACATATCTCAACCACTTATGAGGACAAATCTTGGGGTATTTCAGATTTGGAAATTCCAGATAAAGTATGCTGAAGTTGTAATCTGCCTCAGAGTGTGGTGGAAGCTCCTTTCTTGGAAGCTTTTAAACAGAGGCTGGATGACCTTCTATCAGGTATACAGTAGAGTCTCACTTATCCAACATTCTGGATTATCCAACGCATTTTTGTAGTCAATGTTTTCAATACATCGTGATATTTTGGTGCTAAATTCGTAAATATAGTAATTACTACGTAGCATTACTGTGTATTGAACTACTTTTCTGTCAAATTTGTTGTATAACATGATGTTTTGGTGCTTAATTTGTAAAATCATAACCTAATTTGATGTTTAATAGGCTTTTCCTTAATCTCTCCTTATTATCCAACATATTCGCTTATCCAACGTTCTGCCGGTCCATTTACATTGGATAGGTGAGACTCTACTGTACTTCGATTATGCTATTCCTGCATGGCAGGGGCTTGGACTAGATGGCCCACGTGGTCTCTCCCAATGCTATCATTCTATGATTCTAGTTGTAACTTGTTTCTTTAGTGAACAGAATTCCACCTTGTGTTTTGCACCTAAATAGTACACTGAGAGTGTGCACACTTAACGGTGTCAGCAGGTATATTACTTTACTTAGGCGATCCCTCGTAGGCCGAGGACAATGGTCTTCCAGTTGTGGGGTCTTGGGGGTGGGTCCGTAGGTGGCCGAAGAGACCTATTCTTGATCTGCATGTTCTCCCGCAGTGAGGACATCGGTTTCCAGGTGGAAGGTGGTCCCGGTCAGGGTTGGCTTGACACTCCTTCCTCTTGGCATGTTTCTCCCTTAAGCCCTCCATTCGTGCCTCTTCGAACTCCGCAGCACTGTTGTTCACAGCTGACCAAAGGCCAGAACTTTCCAGTTCTCTGTGTCTATGTCACAGTTTTTAAGGTTGGCTTTAAGCCCATCTTTAAATCTCTTTTCCTGCCCACCAACATTCTGTTTTCCATTCTTGAGTTGGGAGTAGAGTAACTGTTTTGGGAGATGGTGATCGGGCATTCGGACAGCGGAGTTGATGTTGTAGGAGCATCGCTTCAATGCTGGTGGTCTTTGCTTCTTCCCAAGCAATTATTATTTTACTTTGAGATTTTAATGCTAAATTAGGCCCATCTATACATGAACTAGCCCAATATGGTGGCCTTCCACAGGATTTTATTAAAAATCACCCAAAATGGTACTCCAGAGACAAAAAGATCAATAGCTCTGGTATAAGTCTGGCATCACTGATTTCGAAGTGCAATTTACAAATCCTAGGAGGTAAGAACAATAACAACAATTATAATTACCCTGTTTCCCCTAAAATAAGACATCCCCAGAAAATAAGACCTAGTAGAGGTTTTGCTGAATTGCTAAATATAAGGCCTCCCCTGAAAGTAAGACCTAGCAAAGTTTTTGTTTGGAAGCATGCCCGCCAAACAGAACACCAGAGCATGCAGGATCGGTAAATGTACGTACCATAAAGTGTTGTACATGGAAATATTGGTAGTAACAAGAAATTCTTGACAGGATTCACAGTTTGTCTGGTTATGCTAATTTATGGTGACAACTACTGTACAGTATATAATAAAAGTTCAATTTTGTTGTTCAACAATAAATGTGAATTCTTCTTCATGGAAAAATAAGACATCCCCTGAAAATAAGACCTAGAGCATCTTTGGGAGCAAAAATTAATATAAGACACTGTCTTATTTTCGGGGAAACACGCTATCTATACCCCTATACATTTCATTCTAGCCATACAAGCAGTGCCTTAGATTTTATATGTGTCTCAACAGGCCAGGCCAATCTTTTTTCAAGAAAGTGACCATCAACCAGTGTGTGTGAAAATTTTGGGCCCCTCAGATTTAAGACCAAATAATAGGAATGATAACGGGATTATGGCCAACACTGAGGTGATACAAAACAAAAGACTTGCCTGGACCAAAGTAGACATGACAGCAATAGTGAATAGCCTCAAATCAGAGGATATTGCAAACGACCTCAATAATTCAGTCACACTCAGCAGATTGGCAGGCAGTCTCTAATTCATTTACAAATATCTGTGGTAGGCTAAAGGAACATCTTGTCACAAAATCCACTCTTAAAGGTCCTTACTTGAACAGAGCACCCTGGTTTGACGAAGAATGCCAACTTCAGAGAACAAAGCTGAGGTCGGCAATGAGACGTGCTCAGGAACAACATTTGGTACACCCTCAATTAGAAATGTTAACCCTGAGACGGGTTGGGAGTAGAGTAACTGTTTTGGGAGACGGTGATCGGGCATTCAGACAACGTGGCCAGTCCAGCGGAGTTGATGGCGTAGGAGCATCGCTTCAATGCTGGTGGTCTTTGCTTCTTCCAGCACGCTGGCATTTGTCCACCTATCTTCCCAAGAGATTTGTAGGATTTTTCTGAGGCAACGCTGATGGAAACGCTCCAGGAGTTGAGTGTGACGTCTGTAGACCGTCCACGTTTTGCAGGCATAGAGCAGGGTTGGAAGGACAATGGCTTTATAAACAAGGACCTTGGTATCTCTACGGATGTCCTGATCATCAAACACTCTAGCAGGTATATTATAACTATGTTGAACTGGCCTAGATTCTTCAGTACAAGTCTTAAGGCATGAAAAACAGGGAGACAGCAGTACAAGCAGGACAGTAGACTCCAGGAAAAGATGCATCTCTTATTCTAAAAGCTAGATGTATGTGTTTTTGGTAAAGAAACAGTAATAAGGTTATTTATTTATCGTCTCAGAAGCAAATTGAGGGTACAATGGTAAGTAATGTATTTAAGAAAAACACAAGTAAAGTTGGCCGCTTGGAGCGCCTCTGGTGTCCCCATGAGAAGGTCCTTCATCGTGCATGTGGCTGGGCTCAGATTGCATTGTAGTAAGTGGTCTGTGGTTTGCTCTTCTCCACACTCTTATGTCGTGAACTCTACTTTGTAGACCCATTTCTTAAGATTGGCTCTGCATCTCGCAGTGCCAGAGCACAGTCTGTTCACTGCCTTCCAAGTCACCCAGTCTTCTGTGTGTCCAGGAGGGAGTTTCTCATCCAATATCAGCCATGGATTGAGATTCCAGGTTTTAACCTGCCATTTTTGGACTCTTGCTTGCTGAGGTGTTCCTGCGAGTATCTCTGTAGATCTTAGAAAGCTGTTTCTTAATTGAAGGCATTGGCATGCTGGCTGATATCCAAATAGAGGACAGGCCAGAGATGTCAATGCCTTGGTCCTTTCATTATTGGCTGCTCCTTCCCAACGGATGTCAGGTGGTGCAATACTGTCTAAACAGCATAATTTCTCCAGTGCTGCAGGGCATAAACATCTTGTGATAATACAGCATGTCTCATTAAGAGCCACATCCACTGTTTTAACAGGGACATAGAGAAGCCTCCCTGCAGGATTGTAATACATCCAGGCATCCCCTGGACATCATCTTTGTAGACGGCTGATTCTCTCACACCAGAAGTGACTTGAAGCATGCAACTAACCAAACAAACAAACATATTTTTTCAGGGCCAACCATGACAATAATCTCAATTAAACTCAAAAGCAGGTCAGCTGCCAAAGATAAAAGGTATGCCATTTGCCATTTTAGATCCAGGAACCAAGAAATATCCTGAAGTAGCTCTCACATAAGGTTGCACACCATTGACCTCACACAAACCCTGGACTGTTTGAAATGCTGTGAACAGCATGTGTTTGAGTGTGTAGGTGTAACTAGAGATGTGGGGGCACAAAATATTCTAATCTCCTGATGAAATGCTTCTTCAATTCTCAAGCTTCTAGCATTGCAAATCAAGTACAGTAGAGTCTCACTTATCCAACATAAACGGGCCGGCAGAACGTTGGATAAGCGAATATGTTGGATAATAAGGAGAGATGAAGGAGAAGCCTATTAAACATCAAATTAGGTTATGATTTTACAAATTAAGCACCAAAACATCATGTTATACAACAAATTTGACAGAAAAAGTAGTTCAATACACAGTAATGTTATGTTGTAATTACTGTAGTTATGAATTTAGCACTCAAAAATCACAATATATTGAAAACATTGACTACAAAAATGTGTTGGATAATCCAGAACGTTGGATAAGCAAATGTTGGATAAGTGAGACTCAAACTGTACCAACCAGCTTTATTAATATTAATGAGGAATTAAATGCTCTGGAAAGCCAGGGAAGAAAAAAGCTAGAGGAGCAGAAGGAAGGCAATAGGTCAGGCTTGGAAGGGGCCAGGGATGGGGTGGAGTCTTTATCTGGGGAAGAGAGTCAGAGTCAGGGGAGGGACGGCCGGAAGGAAACTAATAGAGTCTCTCAGAGGACAAACAACACGCTGTCCCCAGAACTGTTTGGACACTCCCTGGACACTTACTGCAATTCCCAACATCTGTTGCGAACTAATAAGGTGGCAGTGGAAGTGCAAGACTCACTATTGAACAGAGGAAGATGGACATCTAAGCGAGCGGTCCGGACATCTCTCTCACAAATTCTATCTTTAAGCTGGTCGAAAGTGAAGATCAAGACTATCGACTGGCTTCGTAGAGACTATCAGTCCTGGAACCGCTCCATTTGTCTTCTCATGGGATTGGAAGACAGAACACTGATGGAGGAATTGTTTTTGTATAGGCCCAAACTTCAACAGTGGGGCATTACTCTCAGGAGGGTACTAGTAGACCCATTGATTCGCCCCCTGGACATCAGGCGGAATCTTGGTAGACAAGATCCCCCAGGTTTAGGCCATGTCTATGTTACCTCTCAGTCCCGTTCTCAGACATCATTAGTGCCTAGCCCCCTTCCCACGCTAGATGATGATCTGTTAGATGACTCCTTTCCTCCTACACCAGCGGAGATAGGCCCCTCCTTTAAACAACCAAGTATTGCTGGTGATTTTCTATCTCAGGACAGCTGACTACCCCCTTCAATGGGCAACCTCAATCAGTCATCTCTCCAGGGGGGAGAGGGTTTCCACGGGCAGGGTCTCATTGAGGTGGTTTGGGGGAGAAGGAAGAACGGTCACTTTCGACCCAGGGAGAAGCGCAACAGAGTTTTTGCGACCCTGGAGAGGAATAGGTGTGGTAGTCTTCAGGACAGACCTCCCAGCCTTAAGGTCCTGCTTTTGAACGCCAGATCCGTCAACGGTAAAACAGCTGTTATCCAGGATTTGATCCTGGATGAGGGGGCGGATCTGGCATGCATCACCGAGACGTGGTTGGACGAGCAGGGTGGTGTGAATCTCACTCAGCTGTGCCCACCAGGTTTCGGGGTGCATCAGCAGGCCAGGGCTGGGGGGCGGGGAGGAGGAGTCGCGGTGATTGCTCGGCAGTCCATCGCCCTGATCAGATGCGCCGTTCCGCAGTCTTCGAGGTTTGAGTGTGTCTTCCTGAAGGTGGGAGCCCGAGACAGCTTGGGGATTCTGCTGGTGTACCGTCCACCCCGCGACCCAGCAGTCTCTCTGTCCGAGCTAGCAGAAGTGGTCTCCAATTCGGCCCTGGTCTCCCAACAACTCATAGTTTTGGGGGACTTTAATATTCATGCCGAGACCTCTTTGACAGGTGCAGCTCAGGATTTCATGGTTGCCATGACGACCATGGGGCTGACTCAAGTTATATCTGGGCCCACACATCAGGCGGGACACACGCTGGACCTCGTCTTCATTGTGGACGGTGGGACAGTCAGAGTGGAAGAGCAAAATATTCTTCCATTGTCATGGTCTGACCATCATCTGATCTGTTTGAGTTTCGCCGTGTCTTCTAACCTCCGCAGGGGTGGTGGACCCATTAAGATGGTCCGCCCCAGGAGGCTGATGGATCCGGATGGACTCCTGAGGTCTCTTGGGGATCTTCCTGTTCTGGAGACTGGCGATCCTGTCGATGTCCTGGCTGATCGCTATAATAGTGAGCTGACAAGGGCACTTGACACGATCGCTCCCGAACGTCCTCTTTCGCTGCGTAGAGTCATGTCGACTCCTTGGTTCACTGAGGAGCTGGCTGTGATGAAGCGTGCGAGGAGGGGACTAGAGTGCATCTGGAGGAAATCTCGGGATGTGTCTGACCAAGCACGGGCTAAAGCCGCTATTAAGGCTTACTCCGTGGCTCTGCGAGCAGCCAGGAAAGCTTTCACGACTGCCCGCATAGCGTCTGCGGCCAACAGGCCATCGGAGTTGTTCCGAGTTGTTGGGGAGCTCCTGCGGCCTCCTGAGACCCAGGGGCTTCCTGATGACTTGGCAACTAGGTGCAGCGATTTTGCGCACCACTTTGCAGGCAAAGTTGCTCAGATACGCCATGAGTTGGACTCCAGCTTAATTGTAGTTCCAGCGGAGGTAACCGAGGCACCTGTCTGTCCGATTTTGTGGGATTCTTTCCGGCTTGTTCTTCCGGATGACGTGGGGGGGGGTTCTTGGGTCTGTGAGGGCGACCACTTGTGCTCTGGATCCTTGTCCCTCTTGGCTGGTTAAGCAGGCCAAAGAGGGGTTGTTGGATTGGTTTGTGGCTATAATAAATGCCTCCCTGGGTCAGGGGTCATTTCCATCTTGTTTTAAGCAAGCGGTGGTAAAACCGTTACTAAAAAAGACCTCGCTAGACCCATCTGTATGTAACAACTACAGACCAATTTCCAACCTCCCGTTTTTGGGCAAGGTTCTGGAGCGGGTGGTGGCCACGCAGCTCCAGGAGTTCCTCGATGACACTGATTTTCTGGACCGCTCGCAGTCTGGCTTCAGGCCTGGGCACAGCACTGAGACGGCTTTGGTCGCCTTGGTGGATGACCTCCGCAGGGAACTGGACAGGGGGAGTGTGACCCTGCTGGTTCTCCTGGACATCTCGGCGGCTTTCGATACCATCGACCATGGTATCCTTCTGGGGAGGCTCTCCGGGATGGGACTCGGTGGCACTGTTTTGCAGTGGCTCCAGTCCTTCCTGGAGGGCCGTTCCCAGATGGTGAAGCTGGGGGACACCTGCTCGGACCCCTGGCCTTTGACCTGTGGGGTCCCGCAAGGGTCTATTTTATCCCCCATGCTTTTTAACATCTACATGAAACCGCTGGGAGAGGTCATCCGGAGTTTTGGAGGGTGTTGCCATCTCTACGCAGATGACACACAAATCCACTACTCGTTCCCACCTGACTCCAAGGAAGCCCCTCGGGTGCTGAACCAGTGCCTGGCCGCTGTGGCGGACTGGATGAGGAGGAACAAGCTGAGGATCAATCCTGACAAGACAGAGGCCCTCCTGGTCAGTCGCTCGTCGGATCGGGGTATTGGGTGGCAACCTGTGCTGGACGGGGTTGCACTCCCCCTGAAATCACAGGTCCGCAGTTTGGGGGTCCTCCTGGATTCAGCGCTGACGCTTGAAGCGCAGGTGTCGGCGGTGGCCGGGAGGGCTTTTGCACAACTCAAACTTGTGCGCCAACTGCGACCATACCTCGTGAAGTCTGACTTGACCACGGTGGTGCATGCATTAGTTACCTCTAGACTGGACTACTGTAATGCGCTCTACGTGGGGCTTCCCTTGAAGACGGCCCGGAAGTTACAGCTGGTCCAACGTTCGGCAGCCAGACTAATAACGGGGGCGAGTTACAGGGAGAGATCTACTCCCCTGTTTAAGGAGCTCCACTGGCTGCCGTTCATCTTCCGGTCCCAATTCAAGGTGCAGACCATCACTTATAAAGCCCTAAACGGTTTGGGACCCGCCTACCTTCGTGACCGTATCTCCTATCATAAACCTGCCCGACCTCTCCGATCATCGGGGGAGGCCCTCCTGTCGCAACTACCTATATCTCAGGCTCGCCTTGTAGGAACAAGGGAGAGGGCCTTCTCTGCGGTGGCCCCTCGCTTGTGGAACTCGCTGCCCATTGAAATCAGGCAAGCCGCCACCCTTTTAGCCTTCAGGAAAGATTTAAAAACATGGCTCTTCCGGTGTGCTTTCGGAGAGTAAATGTTCTATGCTACTCCCCCCCGATATTTATCCTCTAGACTGGTTCACTATCTGATGTCCCGTCCCTCGAGGTTTTATTCTGATCCCTTTCTCACCCAGAGTTTTAATTTTTAATCTAGTTTTTAAATGTAGTATTCATGCGGCCCGCTCGTGTTATATTGCTGTTTTGATCTTATGTTGTACTGTTTATTTTATGTAATGTATTATTTAATTGTATTATGTTATGGTTTATTGTATTGTCTTGGGCATGGCCCCATGTAAGCCGCCCCGAGTCCCCGTTGGGGAGATGGTGGCGGGGTATAAATAAAGTTTTATTATTATTATTATTACTGCAAATGAAAATTGTTGCCACCTAAAACCATTATATTTGATCTTTGTATTTCCTTGGGAACTTTATCTATAATTTTCTTTGCACACCTAAACTGTATTTCTAAATGCTCAAGTGATGTTTTATGCTACTATAATACTACACAATTGGGGACTGAAGAAAAAGTTCATGGGAGGGGACAACACCTCCGCATAGCTACACTCATGTCAACCTAAGAACCGCAATGGAGCCTAGAACAAAGTATGCATGTGTTGCATGTGAACAAGTGGATGGATCAGTCCACCATTCAGACAGAGTGAGGCTAATGCCTCATTCTGCTGACTTTATGCATCGAGAAATGGTAGCAAGTTGTTAGTTTTGTGGGCTTTAAAAAACATACTGTTGCGTTTTTACTGCTTGGGACGGGAGATGCCTTCTTTTTTTCTTCTTTAGGCGCCAGAGTAACTACTAACCTTGATTACAATCTGCCTTGATTAGTAACAGGATGGTGATTGTGAGATGCCTTTTGCTGGGAAAACCGTGGCCCAAATGCAGGGTTATAAGGACAGTGTCTGTCGCTCAATCAGCATTCCTAGAAAAAGCTTATTGCAGTAGACAGACCACATAACCAGTCAAAAGAGATAAGCTTCGTCCATACTATGCGATTCAATGTAGCTACAAACACCAGGAAGAGATCAAGAGGGATTTGACTTTTTAGAAAAGTAGTCAGTTTGTTTTCTGCAAATGTTCCTCATTCTTACTCATGCGCTGCGGACAAGAGTGCACATAAGGTCTCTCAAATGCCCTTCATGATAATCCTTGGCAGAGCACTGGCTGTTTTGCATGAATGTTGTTTTTTTTCCTTCATTTAATTTTTCTCATTCTTGCCAGATAACAAACTGCTTCAGTGTCCTTGATGACTCTGCTAAACTATTGAACTTGCCCTCTATCCGAATCAGAGAGGAATGCTACTTTATTTCGATATATCTCAGCATGCACAGACACTGGAAATAAATAATTTCAGCAAGTTTGACATTCATGCTCTTGGTCCCCATATTGATACAACAGGCACCCCGTGATGCCAAACTCAATTGTTCTTCATGTTACTAGCAGTATGGATATACACCAGAGAGTGTAAGTGTTTGGGGCTGGGGGCACACTGACCCACACTGGAGGGCTGCACCTCAGCTCAGAAATTTCATTTTTTTTGTCCCCAAATAACCTCTGCAGCCAAGCAGATTTTGCAGTGTTTTAATAATAATAATAATAATAATAATAATAATAATAATAATAAAGGTTGTGGAAAATGAACACGCAAAGATACTGTGGGACTTCCGAATCCAGACTGACAAAGTTCTGGAACACAACACACCAGACATCACAGTTGTGGAAAAGAAAAAGGTTTGGATCATTGATGTCGCCATACCAGGTGACAGTCGCATTGACGAAAAACAACAGGATAAACTCAGCCGCTATCAGGACCACAAGATTGAACTTCAAAGACTCTGGCAGAAACCAGTGCAGGTGGTACCGGTGGTGATGGGCACATTGGGTGCTGTGCCAAAAGATCTCAACCAGCATTTGGAAACCATAGACATTGACAAAATTACGATCTGTCAACTGCAAAAGGCCACCCTGCTGGGATCTGCGCGCATCATCTGAAAATACATCACACAGTCCTAGACACTTGGGAAGTGTTCGACTGTGATTTTGTGATACGAAATCCAGCATATATATCTTGTTTGATGTGTCATACAGTATAATAATAATAATAATAATAATAATAATAATAATAATAATAATTGTATTTATATAACACCCTATCTCCTCAGGAGGACTCAGGGCAGTTTCCAACATAAAGCAAAACATTCAATTGACCATACAACAATGTGAACGTAATAAAAATAATAAACATAATAAAACAAGAACATACAATTCAAAACAATCCACAAATGTTAAAATCCAGTTTCAATATGCTCCATCAAGAGTTCAGTATACCAGTGGCCAGAGCTTCAGAGTGGACATGGCCAAGTATGATGGCTGGGACTAGTGCAGCAGAATATCATAGGGCCTGGTAGTGGATAAGGTGCAAAGCAAGGTCCTAGTTGGTAATCGGGCGGGGGGGGGGGGGGGCTAGGGATTAATCCTCCTCAAAAACCTGCAGGAACCACCAGATTTAGAATCAGGGGGCCACCACCAAGAAGGCACTCTCCCTCGTCCCCACAAACCACATTTGTGATGGCGGTGGGAGTGAGAAAAAGGCCTTCCCAGTAGATCTTTTTGCCCATCACCAGGCTATTTAAAACAAGTAGTAGTCTGGAATAGATTCAGTTTCTTACACTGCCTCTATAACACTTTCAAAAATCTAACTGTGGGAGAACTTAACAAAAATTCAGAAGACAGAGATGTGGTTATACCGTGTTTCCCCGAAAATAAGACAGTGTCTTATATTAATTTTTGCTTCCAAAGATGCTCTAGGTCTTATTTTCAGGGGATGTCTTATTTTTCCATGAAGAAGAATCCACATTTATTGTTGAACAAAAAAAATGAACATTTATTATATACTGTACAGTGTAGTTGTCATCATAAACCAGCATAACCAGACAAAGTGTGAATCCTATCAAGAATTTCTTGTTACTACCAATATTTCCATGTACAACACTTTATGGTACGTACATTTACCGATCCTGCATGTTCTGGTGTTCTGTTCAGCTGGCATGCTTCCAAACAAAAACTTTGTTAGGTCTTATTTTCGGGGGAGGCCTTATATTTAGCAATTCAGCAAAACCTCTACTAGGTATTATTTTCTGGGGATGTCTTATTTTAGGGGAAACAGGGTAGCAGCTTTAACTCCTTATTTTGATCTTAGAAGTGAAGGAAATTGTGGATACTTGCTGGATTGAGGAGTGAGTAGCCAGTTCCAGCCACTCAGGGAACCAAGAGTATGTTTCTGTCAGGCTTGCTGAAATTCTTCATTCCCGTCACAGGGACTTCTCCTGACATCAGAACAGAGGGCACCAGCACAACTAGACAATCAGCAAATAACCTCATTGTGCGGGCAACTATGTTGCAATGGGACACCTATGCAAACAGGAAGAGGAAGGGGAGACTATCTTGATATCAGCAGAGACACCTACAATACTCAGCAGCTTGGACAGTACTCCATGGTTGACTAGGAGTGGAAATGGTGACATAGAGGAGATGAAATGCAAGCCACCTATGTGTTTGAATTCTAAATAGAAATGAAATTAGTGAGAAAAACTTTGTTTTTCCATGATTCACTTGTAGTCTTCACCATCTGGGAGCTGCTTTCAATTTTCTCTTAACTGCAGGAATTAACAGAAATTCTCCCCACCCGCTCTAGCCATATAATACCTTGCTCTGCTTTCCACTGGATTTGAGAAGAACTTGGAAAAGTGGCAGGATTTTGATCAGTGCAGCAATTTACAGAGTACAGTAGAGTCTCATCCAAGCTAAACGGGCGGGCAGAACCTTGGATAAGCGAATATCTTGGATAATAAGGAGGGATTAAGGAAAAGCCTATTAAACATCAAATTAGGTTATGAATTTACAAATTAAGCACCCCAACATCATGTTATACAACAAATTTGACAGAAAAAGTAGTTCAATACGCAGTAATGTTATGTTGTAATTACTGTATTTACGAATGTAGCACCAAAATATCATGATATATTGAAAACATTGACTACAAAAATGCCTTGGATAATCCAGAACCTTGGATAAGTGAGTCTTGGATAAGTGAGACTCTACTGTATCTGTAAAATTTTGCATTCAGCTCCTCTGGTACTTCCACGTAGAGCATATGGTCAAGATATGATGCTAGCTGAAGTTAACTTGGCAAATCACACTTAGTGCACTCAGCAAAGTTCCTTGATATCTCCAGGACCCTGAGAAGCCTGAACTTTCAAGGAGAGCACAACACTTTTCAATTTCTTAAAGAAATCCCTTCAGGAGGTAGAAGGAAAGGGGGGGGGGGGTGAGGGAAAGAGAGAGTTAAAAGATAAAGACAAACGTCTCATTCTAGAATGTGCATATCCGCAGCAGGCAAGGTCTACCCAAGGCCTTCGTTGTAGTTTGTAAAGAGCAGCAATCTCTTTTGGAATCTCAGTCCTAGATGTGGGAGCTGGAGAAACAGTACAAAGAAAGGATTCCCTGAAATGCACAGGCAAGAGGCCACTATAATTAGAAATGTAATCCAATAATATAAACTATAAAACAGTAATTTCTATATATGTTATTATCATAGAACATTCAATGTGCAACCAAGGATGATAAAGATTCAAAATATACTAAATGCTTCAAAAACAGAGCTCTAATGACATGAACCATAGTCCTGAATCATTCAGGGTTCTAGTCTTAGAGGTAGTTACTTCTTCCTCAAACACAGATTTATGCACCAAACTACAACAACGGGAAGCCTTCTGGATATTTACTCTTAAAACGGTTCACCCTAAGGGTCTCAATGATTCTATTTCATTTCAATGTTTTCTGTGAGCCTGGTGTATACCTTTGGTGAAGTTCAAATAGGTTCTTTTTATGTAAAACTTGTTTCAAATGGCTGGTACATAGCCACACCTATATCCATACTGGGCCCCTTTTAAATTCTCCCTATATACAGTGAGTTCTACTTACTTCTCCTGTGCTTGCCTAAGGAATCAAACCAGTAGCAGAGCACCCATGTAGGAGAGTTTATGTGAGTACATGCTCCTGTCTTTAATGCTTTTACTATACTTTGTAATTTGTAATTTTTATCCTGTACAAGTGTTTCTAGCCACTTGTATGTATTCCCTGTAGGTCCACTCCGTCATTAATACTGATACATTGAATTTATTTACTTGAAGAATGTGTTACATGGGAAAATTGACTACTCTAGGTTTTCCATACCTGCATAACCACCACCTGAGGAAGACTACACAGTCGAAACCGGTTGTGGATGGTGACTAACCTTGGATTTGTTTAAAACATTGGATTAAAAAAAAAGGATTCACTAACTTGGGACATTTAGATTTGGACTCACAATTAGTGATTTATACAGTCCTCCATGCGGAACATGAATTCTGGTGGTCGTTGGACTCACAAACTGAATATAGTTTTACTTTCTATGATGTATGTGTGTTGGTAACACATGGATTATATTTTGGTTTAGAGACATGTTTTTTGAAGCATTTAGTATATTTTGAATCTTTATCATCCTTGGTTGCACATTGAATGTTCTATGACAATAACATGTATAGAAATTACTGTTTTATAGTTTATATTATTGGATTATATTTTTAGTTATAGTGGCCTCTTGCCTGAGCTGGAGAAACAGCCCAGAGGTGAAAGGCTCCCATGTTTCCATAAACCAAGCTTCTTATGACCTTAAAGATGACTTATGAGGAGCACTACTGATTCATTAATTTATTCCAAAGCAGAACTGAATTCATTGTGCTGTGAAAATATAAGTCAACTTGGCATCACAAAGGAGCAAACGTAAAAACTGTGCTGTGAAATTATTAACAGACCACTTGGAAACAAATCTTAGACTAGCCATGAGAAACAGAGTAGCTTTCTTGGGGTTCATGGAACAATAATGGTGGCTACTTGGCCACATCCCAGAACAAAGAAACACATCCTCTCGTGCTTCCCAGCAACCCTTGCCTTCCTTTCCCTTTGCTCTGCTTCCTGTTTGGTCCTCTGATCCTAGTCCTCTTGAGTATATACTTTTAGGACACATTTCCTTGCACCTGCTTAAGACGTGATGTAACGTTAGTAATAACTCACCCAAGGCAAATATTGGCTGAAAATGTACTGTTCTTTCTTAGCTACCATTTAAATCTTAGAGCTTGTGTACTGATCCAGAACTCCGCATACTGGTTTAGCTTTAAACATACCAATGAACTCAAGTGCACCTGGATATTTACTTTCTATTTTCCACATGACTGAATGAGGGAAGAGAGTGTTAACAGGTAGCACATTCTGATGTAAGAATTTTACCATAAAACACAAAGGTAATGGAACAAGAACCTGTACGCTTGTGATGAACCTTGGACTTTGTTTGCAAATTCCTGCAGTTATGGACCTAGAGCAAATTGCTCTGAGAACGGTCCAGGAAAGAAATCTCATTGATTTCAATATGCATAATTCATTCCCACTAAAATTAAAACATCATCAGCCAAAACAAAACAAAATATACGAACATTTAAGGAATGTATGCTGACTTAAGCATGCATTAAATAATTGTGTCATATAAGGAGACAGAATGTTGAAAGAAAATTTAAACGTGTCCAGAGAAGGCCAACTGAAATGATCAAAGATCTGGAAACAATGCCCTATGGGGAGCAGCTTAAAGAGCTGGATATGTTTATGTTGCATAAGAGAAGGTTGAGAGGAGATATGACAGCCATTATTTTCATTTCAACTGCTCTCACTTGCCATTGCCTTACCGTCACTTGGCCAAATAGGACTGACTATATACTGTCGCAGTGTCCTTCCTCTCATGATGTGATCCTGGATTGTATGGGAATGCCTATGTGACAAATTCAGAAAGAGGACATAATAGACGACAACAAACAGCTAGCAAAAACAGTGGCGAGAGTGGGGTAGGATATAACTGAAAATACAAATATTCACACAAGGTGTTTTTGAAAAAAATGTATTTTATCCCATCCATACTGCTAGATCCAACATTAAAAACCCCATTTAGATATTCAGCCAATCAGAGACGGCCCTAGGTATTTTTCAAGTGTAGGCGAACAGAATTTTGGAGCCCCCCCCCCAAAACCAATCACTGAAAAATAAAAGCGTTGGATAAGCGAAAATGTTTGATAATAAGGAAGGATTAAGGGAAAGCCTATTAAACATCAAATTACATTAAGATTTTACAAATTAAGCACTAAAACATCATGTTTTACAACAAATCAACAGAAAAAGCAGTTCAATACCTTGCGGAGGCAGGCCGCAGGAGACAGGAGTTGCCTCGATGGCGCCCCCAACAAGATGGCGCCATAGGCAACTGCCCAGTTGGCCTGGTGGTTGAACCTCCTCTGCAGCCAATATGGGTTGTACTCAGGGGCCCCTGGTGGCACAGTGTGTTAAAGCGCTGAGCTGATGAATTTGCAGACCAATTTGCAGAGTGAGCGCCCGCTGTTAGCCCCAGCTCCTGCCAACCTAGCAGTTCAAAAACATGCAAACGTGAGTAGATCAATAGGTACCGCTCTAGCAAAAAGGTAATGGCGCTCCATGTATTCATGCCGGCCACATGACCTTGGAAGTGTCTATGGACAACTCAGGCTCTTTGGCTTAGAAATGGAGATGAGCACCAACCCACAGAGTCAGTCACGACTGGACTTAACATCAGGGGAAACCTTTACCTTTACCTATGGGTTGTACTCAGCACCATATTTAGGGGAGTCTGCTGAAGATGGATGATGTAGTTGCTCATTTCTTTACTCTGATGTATTCCTTAGCATTCCACTTAATCTTATCTTTCTATTGGAGAAGCGTAGTATATTATTTCCAAGCAAATTATTTAATGGTCTTTGGGACACATACATACCTTTTCTTACGCATGGTTCTTTCATGTCCTGGTTAACTACTTCCTGCATAGATCACATCCCTTAGCATCAATCATTCTTAAAATGGTGATCCCACAACATTATGCCTAATGAAATATTCTCTGTTTCTGGAAGTATTTTTCAGATTTGTTTCTGGCTGAAAACGGTGAGTGAAACTTAATAACTTGTCAACACATTAAACTGTTTGTAAATTTTCATCTAATTGTAACATGTTGTCATCATGAAACATTGTGCTTTGACATTGGTTATTTAGTGGAATGTCATTAAAAGTCAAACTATTATGTAAACTTTTTTGCTCATGGCGTGAGCCACTTTAAGCATGTCTTTTGATGAAGGAGTGGCATACAAATAAACCAGTGATTATGATGTGTAATAAGGTATCATATTGTCAGAAATGGCTAAGTGCATACCACTGTGCATGCCTTTTCAGATGCCCATTTCTTCAGTCCCGGGTGTATAACATGTTTGTGCTTTTTATAAAAGGAAGCCTATGTGCTGAAGACCTGAAGCATATTAGGTTGAACAACGATCCTTGTAGTACAGTGAGCAGCTGGGCAGTTTGCAGTATACCTGGATGATAGCAATATCCCTGCTGGTGATTGTCATATGCAGAAGGAAAAGAACATGATGTATAGACCTTCATCTATGTTCTGTGGAATAGAACATCACTTAAATATGGTATAATGATATGCTGAAAATATGCTTGAAAAAAATAAATGTGTATTCTCAGTTTTTAAAGTGGTAAAGGTAAAGGTTTCCCCTGACGTTAAGTCCAGTCATGTCTGACTCTGGGGGTTGGTGCTCATCTCCATTTCTAAGCCGAAGAGCCGGCGTTGTCCGTAGACACCTCCAAGGTCATGTGGCCGGCATGACTGCATGGAGTGCCATTTTTAAAGTGAGGATGGTACAATAACAGAAACAATAAAAGTTGGCACAGTTTCAAATTGTCAGCCCAAGACTAATTTTGTTGGTATTGATACTTCCTGAAATACAGAAGTAGAACTGGGAGGACCTATACTATATGGGAACAGAAGTTGTGGAAGGATACCTTCTTATTTAAATAGTAGAGACATCACACTGGCAATGAAGGTCCACATAGTTATGAACCATAAGGAAGGCTGAGCGAAGGAAGATAGACACTTTTGAACTGTGGTGCTGGAGGAAAATTCTGAGAGTGCCTTGGACCGCAAGGAGATCCAACCAGTCCATACTCCAGGAAATAATGCCTGACTGCTCATTGGAAGGAAGGATATTAGAAGTAAAGATGAAGTATTTTGGCCACATAATGAGAAGACAGGAAAGCTTGGAGAAAAGAATGATGCTGGGGAAAATGGAAGGAAAAAAGAAGAGGGGCCGACCAAGGGCAAGATGGATGGATGGTATCCTTGAAGTGACTGGCTTGACCTTGGAGCTGGGGGTGGCCACAGCCGACAGGGAGCTCTGACGTGGGCTGGTCCATGAGGTCACGAAGAGTCAGAAGCGACTGAATGAATAAATAACCATTGTCCCTCCAAAGATGCATCTTAGAATAAAAACTTGAGGAGTCCCCCTTATCTGCTGAAAAGTCTAGCATCAGAGCCTTTGAATAAGAATAAACAGTATTTCTCATTGGAATGAGACATTTATTTCTGGCAGCATTGCCATCAATATTATTGAGCCTCTTTGATTACAGTGCTTTGAAAGTAGAGCAGTCGGGCTTGCTTTGATAGACAAAAATGGAGGCTGCACAGTGGTATTATTAAGCCTCATTAGCCTTTGGCTGACCTTGGGAATCTTGCATTTTTCTCCAATTCTTCCACAAATTGCCTTTATGGGGATCCTCTTCAGAAGAATTGACCTGGTGACTCACTCTTTTAAAGCCATTTTTCATGGGCACAAAACATTCTAGTGAGAAGCCATACATTAAACACATGCACGAATGGTCGTATTAATGATAGTTTTACTTCTATTTTAATTTAATGTTGCGGGTTTCTCCTTGTTTTGTGCCAGTTTGACAATTGGACAGCTGGTTTTGCCAATGGCATACCTTAATGTGCCAAATACTTTTGTGTTTACAAGGAGTTCCATGTTACAGTTTTTACCTTCTGGGATCCACAGGAAAAAAAATGCAAAAGTAGGAATGTATTTTCTTTTGTTTTTTCCCCATATACTGACCAGGGACTTGAGCACTTCTTTCCCAAGTCTGCAGCTTTTTGCAAATGCAAGAGGAGACTAACAGATAAAGACCAGCAAGGGAAAAGTACCTGATGGTAGACTGAGCTGAATTTTTCATCTTATCTAGCCAAGAAGACATTATAGAAATATGGTGGGTAAGTTTCAGTTTTCCTCTCTGCTTCCAATGATGGCTAACTATGGCTAACCACAAGTTGTAATTTTGTCCTCTTGCATGAGGACAAAGTGGATTTTGTTCCAGATGGCTTGGGAAAAACATGTCAACAGGAAGAACACATTTTTGGTTACATGCATGTAGCTACCATAATCTGTTGCTCAGCCACTGAGCTGGGAAAATGGGCAACACGTATCACTTGAAAATATAATCGCTTGAACCCTTAAGGGTTTTTTTTTGTTGCTAACATTTACAAAAGATTGGGAGTTCCCTTTTAAGCATCTATTGCTTTAGAAGGTGCTTTGAATGCGATTTCCTGCTTCTTAGCGGGGGGTTGGACTAGATGGCCCATGAGGTCTCTTCCAACTCTACTATTCTATGATTCTATGATTCTATGAAATTGTAAATATATGAGAAGTTTTATTTCAGTCCATCAGAGGGCAATAGTGCAAATGACTATCAGTAGTAAATGCTCAGAGGCATCCAATTCTACATCTGCGTTTCATAGTGTGTGTGCGCAGGGGGGGGGGGGGGGGAGGGAGAGAGATCATGTAAGTAAAAAAAAATCTTCTATATCCAAGTTCTCAAATGGAGCTCCATGCATGATGCCAACTGCTCTAGGGGACTGCCACAACCAGAAAAATTAGTGGTAGCTCTAATGTGGACAACAGAAAGTTTATATTCAGTCATTTCTGAAAATTGTACATTCATTTGTTTCACTTGAATGCATTCTGAATCTTCCCCCTTTTTGGTGAGAAAAGTCACCCACCAAACTGAAAATAGAAAGGTTTTTTTCACCTTCTCTGATAGGCTTCCAATTATAAAGAGGCAACTCTTCCAAAGATAATCAAACCTGCTTCTACAATTAGAATGTAGCTAAAGTCCATCCAACATTTAACATCAGCAGCATTTAACATCCTTTAGTACAGGGGTCCCCAAACTAAGGCCCGGGGGCCGGATGCGGCCCTCCAAGGTCATTTACCTGGCCCCCGCCCTCAGTTTTATAATATAATATTGTTATATCAGTTTTAATAATACAATATATTGTATAATAATCTTATGTTATACAATATAATACTAATAGTAATACCATATAATAATAATATTAATTATATGTTATGTATTACATATTATATAATAGTATAGTGGTATAGTTCAATATAGTAATATATAATGCTAATATTGTGCTATGCTAATAATATAATATATTGTATGTACATACAGCTGCTCTGAGTCCCCTTCGGGGTGAGAAGGTGGGATATAAATGTAGTAAATAAATGCAGTAAATAAATAATTAATTTTAGACTTAGGCTCGGCCAAAATCTGACATGACTTGAAGGCACACAACAACAACAACAACAATCCTAATTAACCTGACTCTCTCATTGGCCAGTAGCAGGCCCACACTTTCCATTGAAATCCTAATAGGTTTATGTTGGTTAAAATTGTTTTCATTTTTAAATATTGTATTGTTCTTTTGTTGTTGTTGTTGTTGTTGCACTACAAATAAGACATGTGCAGTATGAATAGGAATTTGTTTGTATTTTTTTTTCAAATGGTAATTCGGCCCCTCAACAGTCTGAAGGATTGTGGACCGGCCCTCGGCTTAAAAAGTTTGGGGACCCCTGCTTTAGTAGTTCCTTAGCCTCAAAGTTCCCACCAGGCTCCTAAAGCTTTGCAGTTCATCATTATACACACACACACACACACACACACACACACACACACACATGGAGCAAAGTGCATTAAAGCACTGAGCTGCAGACCGAAAGGTCCCAGGTTCAAGCCCCGGGAGCGGTGTGAGCGGCTGCTGTTAGCTCCAGCTCCTGTCAACCTAGCAGTTCGAAAACATGCAAATGTTAGTAGATCAATAGGTACCACTCTGGCAGGAAGGTAACGGCGCTACATGAAGTCATGCCGGCCACATGACCTTGGAGGTGTCTACGGACAACGCCGGCTCTTTGGCTTAGAAATGGAGATGAACACCAACCCCCAGAGTCGGTCACGACTGAACTTAACGCCAGGGGAAACCTTTACCTTTACCTATCAACTCAAGGAAAAATGGACATTAGAACAAATCTTTTTTTTTTTAAAGCAAAACAAAAAGAACTGGTATCTATGCTGCCCAGGCCAAACATTTACAATACTGATCTGAATATTTTCTAGTTTTGGCACCAGGCTAATTGAGATATTCTGCAGTGGCTACTATTTTTTTAAAACACTTTTAAAAATCACTTCCATTAGAACTTGAAAAAGATGCAGTGATCTTGAAATAAATCCTACAGTTAATGTAATCCATTTTGATCCTGTAGGATTGCATTGTGCAGAAACATATTTTACAAATTGTACAAATCTTTCCAGAAAGATTTACATTCAGATCTTCGAGATAGCACAGTTTTTGGCCCCAGTGCAAGCATTCCACCATCTGTATTCTGCAATGCATATGTCATCACATGCCCCAAACTTCATTTTTTTTCATTTGTTCTTTTTATGGCTTCAACATTTGGTACCCAGATTACACTTATTCCCTTGATTAAATTCTTGCCTTACACCCCAACCACTTTAATAGCTTATCCTAATATGACATCCTCTCTGCTGAAGGGCTCAATTTCCTGTAGTGCTGTTGCATTGAGCCACATCATATTAATTATCTCCCATGTTGAGTTATTCACTCTCCACCACATGTTGAGCTTCAGCCTTCTACTCATACCACTTTTACTATGCTGTCAACACTGCTAACTTCACTAGAGTAGTTTCTGATTAACAACTAGTGAGAGAGAAGGATCATCAACACCACAAGAGCGTAGATTACTGATATCTCTTGGAGGGTTATTATAATTCTACAGGTTGGACCTGCTTGTTTTACCTCCTCTGGCCAAAGCTTTGTCTTCCAGTTTTAGAAATAGCATTCCTTTCCCATTTTTGGCTTCATTCATTGGTGCTGTGTCACAAGAACAAATCAGCACCTGCTTGGGAAAGAAACGGCAGTCCAAAAGAAACAATAAGCCAAGCAGAGAGGCAAGATCAGGCCCATGTTGATGGGTAAGGACCAGACTAAGAGATTTTAATGTTGAGTCAAAGCACACACACCCAATCCATATGTAGAAGCTGACTAGACTAGACCGAACATTTAAACTTTCTTTCAACGTGGGCAATGAGACAGTGTTTTCACCATTCCTGAGGTAGCTGTCTAGTTTTGGTTAGTCAGGACAGGACATGTGATAGATGCAGCTCTATTTTTCAGCAGACTAAAACAGCTGGGGCACAAAGCAAAAAATATAGAGCTACAACGGATATACTCTATTATATGCTGCTTTTGGGCATTGGCTTGTGTTTGTCTAGTAGGTAAAGGTAAAGGTTTTCCCCTGACGTTAAGTCCAGTCATGTCTGACTCTAGGGGTTGGTGCTCATCTCCATTTCTAAGCCGAAGAGCTGGCGTTGTCTGTAGACACCTCCAAGGTCATGTGGCCGGCATAACTGCATGGTTCACTGTTACCTTCCCGCCGGAGCGGTACCTATTGATCTACTCACATTGGCATGTTTTCAAACTGCTAGGTTGGCAGGAGCTGGGGCTAACAGTGGACGCTCATTCCGCTCCCGGGATTTGAACCTGGGACCTTTCGGTCTGCAAGTTCAGCAGCTCAGTGCTTTAACACACTTCGCCACCACCAGGGGTTAAGTCTTTTTCAGGAAGAATACAACTCTGAGTGTACAGGAAGTTCCTGAGTTATAAACATCCGACTTATGTATGACTCTTAGTTAAGAACGGGAGTGAAACAACAGGAAGTGAGAAAAATCTATCCCTAGGAAGGGAAATTCACTCCTGAGTTATTACGGGCGGGAAAGGTGTATCCACTGAACCTTTCTCAACAATCCTTGTTCCCACAAGAAGCAGAAAGTTTCAAATTCCAATTGTCAGGGACAGAAAGTGAGTCGAAATCTTTTGAACAGGGGCACAAACAGCAAAAAAAGTTCCATGGGTGTTAACCCTTCCCTATGCTATGCAAAGCTTAGAGAGAGAGATAGAGAGATAGACAGATAGATAGACAGATAGATAGACAGATAGATAGATGATAGATAGATGACAAATAGATAGATGACAAATAGATAGATGATAGATAGATAGATAGATAGATAGATAGATAGATAGATAGATAGATAGATAGATAGATAGATAGATAGATATGGCTGGAGTTACATTTAAAAATGTACCTGCTCCAACTTACATATAAATTCAACTTAAGAGCATACCTATATTCTTATTCATAATTGGGGGCCTGCCTGTATTTAGGAAATTTCAGAGACTTGCAACTAACTTGCTTTTCTTTCTGGTTGAAAACTGGTCAGTCTCCGTTATGCTTGCCTCACTTCACAGGTAAGGGAGATTTTGATGTGCAGTGTAGTAAACTTTGCAACCCACTATAAAAATATATGTTAAGAGGTTCCAAAATAATTTAGAAGATGGACTGCCTCTAAAACAACCCTATTGACCAAAGATAACCTCCTTTGATTCCAATCTGTTTAAAACCAAATAAACAGTGTGGCTCTTGACTATGAAAGGATCAACTGCAGTGACGTTTCAAGGAAATTTTACAGAACGATCTGAATGTAACTACAGTCCTAAGATTTTGATCAAAAGCAAAATTGCACTAATATGTTAAGTGCAAAACCTCTTTTCTCATAGGAAGGGACATGAAGGGGAAAAGACAGGTGGGACTGATTATGGGTAAATAAATATTTCACAATGATTTCAAACTATAATAAAATCAAACTATAACAAAACAAATAGGATAATCTCTGTCTAACTAGCTGGTACAACACACACTTATATGCATTTGGGAATTATCTGTAACCTTGTAAAGTTTATTGTGTTGTAAAAACAATTATGAATTGATTCCTTTAGGCAAGCGGGGTCTTTATAGTAATTAGATGTGTGAAGGACATTAAGGGATGTGACTGGTTGAAAGGCCATGGGGAGTGCTAGGATTTTTGTTTTGAGGCCTAAGTCTAGGAAACGGAATCATAGAGTGGGGCTGGCCATTTGACCTCCAGCTGTAAAAATAAAAATAAAAAATGGCAGAAATCCAGTTGCTAGTCCCAACTAAATGGTACATGCTTAAAAGTGCAAATAAGGGAGAACAGGAAGCATATTGGTAGACCTTATGTATACAGTATTCCCTCACTACTTCGCTGTTCACTTTTTATGGATTCGCTGTTTCACGGTTTTTCAATAAACTCTAAAAGACTATTATAAATCATAAAAATTACAATTTACAGCCTAAATAAGTGAGGAAGGAGAAGCCAAAGGAAGAGAAAAGGAGCCCAAGTGGCAACAGGAGGAGGAGGAGGTGATTTATCAACACACTATTGGTCGGTAAAGACTTAAGATAGTGTATAACTACTAAAATAGTGTATAAATATTAAAATAAATATAGCGTCCCTACTTCGTGGATTTTCACTTATTGCGGGTGGTCCTGGAACCTAACCCCAGCGATAAGTGAGGGAACACTGTAATCCAAATATTGACTGAAAACTAGCTGAATACTTTTGAACTACATGGAAATTCCTTCCACATGAAATAAATACTGGTTGAGCATTCATTATCTGGAATTCTGAAATCTGAAATACCCCCAAAAATGCAAAATTGTCCTTATGGGTGGCTAAGATAGTGATATCTCTGCTTTCTGATAGTGCAGCATACACAAACTTAAAAAAATTTACCTTCAGGCTATGCACATACTGTAAATTGTATGCAAAACATATATGAATTGCATGTTTATACTTGGGTCCCATTTCCAAGAGATATAATTTTGTACATGTATGCAAATCCAACTAGTGGTATATCAAAATCCCCCAAAAATCTGAAATTCAAAATACTTCTCACCTCAAGTATTTCCAAAAAGGAAATTCAACCTCACCAATTTGGACTTTTTACATTCAACATATAAAAGTCCAGTTCTATGTATGTCTGATTTGATTTGGTAACAACTTTGGGGCTCAGAAAGCAATTATTAATTCTGTCCATATTTACTCAGGTAGAGCAGATATCAGTCATGCAAGGCACAGCTTAATACTTTAAATTGAAATCGAAATACTATATTCTTCTCTTAAATGCATTTAAAACTCCAAGAGGAGTCTAAATATTTTTACATTGTTTATATGTGCCATCATTGGTCAGAGAAAAGAATGGGGTTCTCCTGCTTCTCTCTGAAGAAATGCTCTTCTTTTCTTCATGGACTGACATAGCACTGATCTTTTCAGCAGCCTAGCTGATCATCTGGGCTACAGGGAAAGGTGTCTGTGTGCACATTCAGCAAGGGCTACATGTGGTCACACTCTGTTGTAAAGCCAGGTCAAGATAGGCAAGATTCGTTTAAGGTGTATAGGGAGAAAGACCAAATTGAGACTCCAGGGCTCAACCAGAAAGGAACTTCTACAGTCTACTGACATCAACTGACATCATCGGAGAACAGCCAATATTTGGTAATAGGGATTGGGGAAATTCTCTGGCCTTAGTAAATCACCCACAAAATAGCTACTGCAGGATGACCGGAGGATGGGTGTAGGGCAAGAGAAAACACCTTGTTGGGCTGTTCAATAAAATCAGGGTTAGATCAGGTGTTTCTAGACCACAAAACCGATAGGAAGAAAATGTAATGGTGCACAACACTATCCATTTCATGGATGGAGGTGCCAGGCCTGATTTCCAAACAGGTTATTGACATTATGGTAAATGTATGAAAAAGTACTAGACTGGGTGTTTGTGTAAGTGTGGAGGACACTTGATAGTCTCTATTAATGATTGATAGGCTATTGTACTGATTGTATTTTGGTGCAGGTTACTTTGTTTGTCCTGAAGCTACATTACACAAGGACTTTCAGAGTTCATGGCATTCTTATATGCCCTGGAGGTGGGAGGCTAGCAAAAAGGCTTTCTCATAGGAAGGAACATGAAGGGGAAAAGACAAGTGGGACTGATTATGGGTTAATAAGTATTACACAATGATTTCAAACTATGGAATGGCTGTGAATAAGGCTATGACTTACATTAGTAACAATGGCACTAAGATTTGGAATATTTCACTTGGATATCAGTATGTTTCTCTTGTTTCTAAGATGAGACAAACAATATCACTGAAAAAACATCAATTTTATAAAAATATGTCGCTTTTATATAATACTTATAAAAACACTAATAATAGTTCAAAAGATGTTAGTTCAGGTTAAATGCAGAAAAAAAGAATAGACCAGGTCTAAGCCTATTAAAATAGAAATACATTGATGAAAGATTAATCACAGTTTAATTCTGTGATGTAAAAAACTGTGAACTGACAATATAACTGTGAATTGATAATTTGTATTGTGTGCCCAAAGTCACCCAGAGGGTTTCTGTTGATGACTTGTACTACAAGAGAGAGCACTACCACAACCTCCTGAATCGCAGCTCCAATGTGGCCGAAAGGGTTCTCTCACAAAACCCGCAACAACAAACCAGGAATTGCAGCACTACCTAGTCTGGAGGAAGTCAGCAATGCCATTAGCCAACAAAAAAACAACAAAGCCAGCAGACCAGATGGGATCCCTGCTGAAATCTTTTAAAAGGGTGAACCTGAGCTGCTACAACAACTCCACCAGCTCATTGAAAAAGTATGGGTGACCAAGAAAATCCCAGCAGACTTCAAGGATGCCACCATCATCACCCTTTTCAAGAAAGGGGATAGAACAGACGGCGGAAATTATTGAGGTATCTCCCTTCTAACCTCCGCTGGGAAAATCCTCGCAAGAATCCTTGCAAACCACCTTATACCTGTCTCTAAAGACACCCTCCTAGAATCCCAGAATGGCTTTTGCCCCTTCAAAGGAACAGTGGAAATGATCTTCACTGCGTGACAGCTCCAAGAAAAATGCAAGGAACAAAATCTACCTCTGTACATGGCATTCATTGACCTTGCAAAGGCATTTGACACAGTGAACCGCAGTGCTCTCTGGACCGTCCTCCAAAAAATCAGGTGCCCTGAAAAATGTATGAATATCCTGCAGCTCCTCCACGATGACATGATGGCAACTGTCTTGGACAGCAATGGCTCCCAAAGTGGAATTTAAGGTGGAATCAGGTGTCAAACAGAGATGTGTTATTGACTCAATCTTATTTTCCATCTTCATCGCTATGATACTTCATCTTGTTGATGGGAAGCTTCCCACCGGAGTGGAAATCATATATTGGACAGATGGCAAGCTATTTAACCTCAGCAGATTGAAAGTCAACACCAAGGTCACAACAACATCTGTTGTTGCCAATGATCATGTTATCTGTGCGCATTCAGAAGAAGATCTACAAGCCATTCTAAACACATTTGCAGAAGCATACGAGAAGCTTGGCCTCTCAATGAACATCGAGAAAACCAAAATGCTCTTCCAGCAGGCACCAGCCAATACCTCTGCAATGCTAGAAATACAGCTTAATGGTGTAACATTAAAAAATGTTAATTTTCTCTACCTTGCCAGCCACCTCTCCACAAAAATCAACATTGATACTGAAATACAACACCGCTTGAGCTCTGCGAGGGCAGCCTTTTTCTGAATGAAGCAGAGGGTGTTTGAGGATCAGAACATCTATAGAGAGACCAAGGTGCTTGTTTATAAAGCTATTGTCCTCCCAACCCTGCTATACGCTTGTGAAACATGGGTGATCTACAGACGTCACACTCAACTCCTGGAACGATTCCATCTACATTGCCTCCAAAGAATCCTGCAAATCTCTTGAGAAGACAGATGGACAAATGTCAGCATGACAGAAGAAGCAAAGACCACCAGCATTGAAGCAATGCTCCTACATCATCAACTCCGCTGGACTGACCAGGTTGTTCCGAATGCCTGAGCACCATCTATCAAAACAGTTACTCTACTCCCAACTCAAGAATGGTAAAAGGAATGTTGGTGGACAGGAAAAGAGATTTAAAGATGGGCTTAAAGCCAACCTTAAAAACTGTGGCATAGACACCGAGAACTGGGAAGCCCTGGCCCTTGAGTGCTCTAGCTGGAGGTCACTGTGACCAGTAGTGCTGTGGAATTTGAAGAGGCACGAATGGAAGGCGAAAGAGAGAAACATGCCAAGAGGAAGGCAAGTGAAGCCAACCCTGACTGGGACCACCTTCCATCTAGAAACCAATGTCTTCACTGTGGAAGAACATGTGGGTCAAGAATAGGGCTTCAGTCACCTATGTACCCACCACCAGAACACTCCACCAAGAAGACAATCATCCTCAAACAACGCGAGATAGCCTAAGTAAGTATGTAAAGTACAGCACTTGAATCATTGGATCAAATTGGTGCTCTCTTCTCTTATTTTTCTATTCTATTTGCAAGACATTTGAAAGTTTAGGTTTGCATAGAGAATATTTACAGCATGGTCAGATTTAAACAATTTTGGCCTTGAGTGGCTTCAAAAATTATAAATAGCTAGAAAGGCTATGTGAGAGCTCATTTGTGCTTTTACATTGGAAACAGAACTTCTGGAGGGCAGATGTACAGCTCACAAAGATTGTTTGCCTGTGCAAGTTCCTTTATGGGTATTAAATTGTAAACAGCACAAGACTGCCTTTTGTATTCTGGCATGGAATGCATTAAGGAGTTAATATTTTTACACTGGCAGATCCATTATTTCTCCTTATGACCATATTACTGCGCTCTTAGTTCTTGAGATTGGTTTACCCTTTTGGGTTCTGCTGGAGGTTTCTGCTGTTCCATCACAAGATGTTGAACGTTCCCTAGACATTCAGCTGAACATGTTATACATGCACATGTGTCCCCCGTACCCACCTTTCCCTAAAAGAAATGCTAACAGAGTTGCTTACAGCCCCCAATCTCTGGGGTCTGGGTAAGCCACTAATTCTTCACTAATACCGGTGAGCCTTTTCTCTCTGGTTCTGATCTGCCCAACTGTTCCATAGGAAACTGCACATGGAGAAGATTCTTCACTCCTTTTACTGTTTCCTCATTCAGGCAAAGCAAAGGACAGTTAGTAGTAAAAAATGTACTTGTATGTGGCTTTATGCTATTGTATATCATCCTATTCTACCAGTTTGGCATGGAGCATCCCAATTAATTCTTTACCATTCCATTTTTTCAGCTGCATTAAAACAGCTCAGTTTCTCTTTCCTTCTCTCATTTCCCCCTTTGGCTTTAGCCAGAGCCGGCCCTAGGTATTTTTCAAGTGTAGGCGAACAGAATTTTGGCACCCCCCCCCAAACCAATCACGGGGAAAAAAAGCGTTGGATAAGCGAAAATGTTGGATAGAGAAAAAGCAGTCTCGACTACGCCCCCGTATGTTTTGCGTCCGAAGCGACAGCTTAATTCGCCTCATTGTTGGACCAGCCCTGGCTTTAGCTTACTTCAATTGCTGCAAACCATGTATTGCATTGAGCAGGGGGAGAGGAAGAGGAATGTTGGCTTTATTTGTAAAATTAAGCAACAGCAAATTGCTGAAGCCTCTCCTAGCTTATGTACCCTCTCCTAGCTTCCTCTTTAATACCTATTGCCATTTTGATCACACAATGATGCTGCTTGACCAAATGTGTTCCGGTTTTGATCTGTGAATTGCTGAATAGTACACAATTGGCTATTTTTGCAGTTGGGCTCATTTAAGGGCACTCTAAAGCAAGCCGAGTGAGAATTGGTCTCATGGCATCCATATATCGCAGAGGCCTTTCTCACCCCCAACACACAACAAGGCTGCTTAATGTAGTTTTGTCCCGCATTAGACAAAGTCAGGGAATGCTCCAGAGGTTCTCTGAAGCTCCAATACAGCCTCACATCACAGGGCTGTGTAAACTGTTGGGCTGGTTCTGATTTGGAAATGGCTATGCTACTCACATGGCCATCTCACTTTCCTGGGGCTCTACACCATGTGGATAGGGGTATGGCACCTATCTTGGTAGTCCTGCTGCCATTGTCACCATGGCCACAGAGCTCCAAAGAGTTCCTGGTTGTCCTTATGAGCCACTGCTGTTGTTGAAATGGCATCTGCATATTTGGACAAGAGGGGGGGAATTACCAAACCCTTCTCCTCCCCTCCTTTTTGAGTTGTGTAAGTGCCCTTGCAAATGTCAGCAATGGAACCCAGGAATGGCTGTGAGTTATTTGGAGCTCTGTGGCTACCATGAAAATGATAACAAGAACACCAAGGTAAGGGTGGCCATCCAGAGGGGCTGAATTGGGAGTTCTGACCACTGAACTGTTAGGACTCTATGCTGCCACGACACTGGGATGACAGCAGCAGTGAAGCTGCCCTTGGGACTGGTGTGGAGTACCAGTTTTCTGCTTGTTTAGATGCTCCCTAAGGAAGTTTCACAATATGTAATTAAAGAATCACAATTCTACTTTAACTGCCATGTCGACATTCAAATGAATCCTGGGATTTGAAGCTTAGGGAGGGGCATTTAGAATTCTCAGCCAGATATCTTTAGTGCTTCACCAACTATAAACTCCAACCTTCCACAGTGCAGCTATGACATTTAATGTGGAATCATAGAAGTATTAGTTATGCAGTGAAGAGGAGCCCTAACTAGAGGTAGCAATCTCAAGCATTTGTTTGGAAAATGTTCAATTAAAAATCCCCATCCCCTTCAAATTCTTCTTAATGATCTAATGCTTCTGTGCCAAAATTTAGAAATGTTATTTTTGGATAATGATGATGATGATAAAAATTTTATTTATATACTGCCCTATGTCCCCAAAGGGACTCACAGAATAATCCCTCTGGCTTGGCTAAAAAAGAAACTTTTTCAAGTTTGGATTTTCCAGGTAGGACATGAATTGCATGTGTGACCAGGCCTGTAGCCAAAGAATGGAGATGGGTGGATGGGTTTGGGGGTTGGTGAGTTATGGGTTCAATTCCCCCACCCCTCCATTTTTTTCAGGTTGGAAAAAAACAGCCAAATAAATCCTGGAACAGAATCAAAGACAAAAACTTGTGTTATTGTTAGACCTTGGACTTTATATGAATATGACTGTTTCTGATGACCAAGTGAAATCCATGGAATCCATTGCCAGGATAGGTATTTCCTGTGGATAAGAAGAGGCATCTAAGTTTTCAACCCAAATGGTTCAACAGGTTTCCCTAGTTAGCTTACTCAATTCATGTAAAAGGTGCATTTTATAAGTACTGCATGGTGCTTGGAGGAGAAGTTGGGGATAAAGGTGCTCAAGAGAAGCTTGGTGCATTGATTGCTAATCCATTTGTGAGATGGAAAGAAGCAATACAAGTCTTCAATGAACACCAAAAAACAGTATCATCAGAACAACTTGTGCTTGGCTGAAAATGTCTTGCTAATTCACAATGGAAAACTTCTTGATGTAACCCGTCATCCTGATAAAAGAAATAAGAAGGAAGTAGAAGACAATTGTTGAAAGATGAAATGCATCACATTACTTCTCTGTTTTGGCAGATGAAACTTTGGATGTCAGTACCTCAGAATAGTGATCACTCAGTAAGGTATGTTGATGTTGAATCTGCAGGAATAAGATAAGACTTTATAAGCTTTGTGAAGATAAGTGATATGACAGCTTCTGTGATCATCCCTTCAGCTTAACAAAACATTACAATGAGAAGATATGGACATTTTTGGTAGTCTGCAACATGTCGCCACTTTCTTAGAAAAAACCAGGGAGATGTGCACAGAATCTGTGAAAGAATTTCAGGAGATCTTTGACACAGTAAGATCAACGGTGGAGTCTATGGGTGAAGAAGTTAGGATTCCTCACATCTGTTCAAGCAACATCCAGACAACTTCACCAACACCAAGGGAATATTATAGGCTAAGTGCGTACATCCAATTTCTGGATTTTTTCTGCAGTCAGCTTCCGGAAAGGTTTAAAAGGCACAGCAAAGTAGTTCAGGAACTGCAAGTGCCCTTCCCTATTAATTGTGGCATTTTAAAATCTTACTTGAACAAGTGCACAGAATTTTACAATGAATGCTTTCAAGATTGATGGAAGAGTTTGACCTGTGATGTAGAAAATGAAAAAAAGATTACACTTACAGAAAAAACCATCAAAGGCACTGGAAGGATATCTTGTCTGTCAAGATTTTTGAGATCGGCCCTGCAAGTACCAAAATGCATCTCCAGTGCCATTCTGCAACTGGAGACAGGCTTCATGAAAGTGGAGGTCAGAGTTTGGGTGGTCATACTCAACTACCGGTTCAGAATATCTTGTGATCCCCCTGCTCTTGCCCCACTAACCACGAAGAATGACTTCCAGCTCACATGAAAACAGGCAGTAGCAACAAAAATCTCATCTCTGGGCTTCTTTCCAGGGTTGCTACTCTGTATGGAGGACAATCAAGCCAAAGCACTCATCAAGCAACGTATCTCAGACACAGAGCGCCAATTGGATCTAGCCCACGCCTCAACCTTTATTGTCAACAAAGCCAGCAGATACCTCCCTTCCCCTATGGCATACAAATCTAGAGGTTCCCAGTCATCACAGGGCCTTTACCCTGGCTGGATGTCATGCCCTTCCATCAGTTGTAATCGAGGGCCAATATTGGAAGACCTCCTACCAAGAGAGACTCTGCCCCTGTGACTCTGGTCAAATAAAAACAACTGAGCATGTGCTACTCGAGTGCCTGTTCTACAGGGACATTCAATTCAGATTCATCCTGCCTTTACTATATAATTACCCAGGTCATTCAGGACAATTTTAAACCACCCTGCTGTTTTCGGATGCCAACCCAGTTTATAATCTACAATGCTGCCAAATTTTGTGTGGCAACACTTAAAATCCGCCAGGAGATGACTGGATCCAAAAGTTAACAATCTAACTATCAGCTAAGTAAAATCTAAATCAGTTCTTCCCACCCCAGTCCCCAGACTTGTGCCCTGAATGCTCCTACCTCTGCATCAATCTCCCTCTCTTTCCATCCCTTCCCTTCTCTAAATAGTTTTTGTGCTTTGGCCTTCAACATACCTTTGTTTTTTTTTTAGCATTTTAGATTTTAATGTATAATGCTTTTATGAGACTGTACTCCACTCTACTTATGTTGGTCTATGACTGTAATAAAGATTTTTGATTTTGATCTTATCTGTGATAGAGTTTTTTCCAAATGTTTTCCTTTTAAACATTTGAAAACATATATAAGAAGCACAACGGGACAAAGAAAACTCACTGGACTTGCACCCTTGAATGTCCACTGAAGTTTATTGATGGAGCCTGATTTCTGACACACAGGTGTGTGGTATTCTTTTGTAACCACTAAATTACCAATTAAGAGTAATTTTCAGGGTTTTTTTAGACTTGGAATTTTGTATCTGAAATAGAAATTTCATTTATTTAAGTGTATATAAAAATATAGAATGAGTAATAGAATTTAAATTATTTTGTGTTATGGACCTATTATTTGTGATTCATTAAAAATAAAAAATAAATGGTTTCAACCCCCCCCCCCCCCCCCCGTTTTTTTTCTGGCTACGGGTGTGTTTGTGACCACATAGACCTTGCACCTCCTATAGAACTGTGTCATGTTGGCTTTCCCAGTAAAAGTAAAATGTAACATTTTCCTATTGCGTGTGTGTATGTATAAACAACTGAGTGCTTCTGATCAACCCTCCTGAACTGCACTAATGCTGGAGATGGTAGAATTGGGGAGGGGGAGGTAATCTAAAATTTTGTTTTAAACAATAATAATAATGAACAAAATTATCTGACAAAAGAAAAGGTTGGTTACTGCAGGCCATGGCTGAGATGTATTGGTAAGGAAGCATAGAAATAATGGCCTTACTTTGAAATTCCCCACTTTTCCCAGCACTAAATGACATCACTGTTTTTAAGAGGCCAAGCTGGTGAGATAATCAAACCTGTTGAGATTGCGGGGTGATAATTGCTCTGCTTTCCAGGGGAGCCCTTTAGACCATGTTCTACTGTTTGCTGCGGCTGAAGGAATAGCTCCTTTCATTGCTCATACCATGAGGTCCTTGCTTTATACAAGCACATTAAGAACATTTTATTGACCGTAGTAAAACAAAAATAACACAATGTTCCTCAGTTGAGCCCTAAAACACTGCTTTGTTTAACTTTTGTAAACCATTTTCCACCACTTTATGTGGCCTTTGAGGGGAGACTTGGCTCAGCTTTGCTCACCCTCTATCAATGTATGGTGGATTTCACTGAAGGAGGGTGCTGAATCTAGGACAGGGAACTTTCCAGTGAAGACCTATGTGGGGCTTCTGTTGAGAGAAAATGCAAACCATTCTGGGGTTACAGAGAAGACTACCTTGAAGGCATTAAAATTCACATTCAAGATTAAAGATTGCTATATGAGAAAAATTAACTGCGTTGAGGCATCTTAGCCCAGAAAAAGGATGTGGTGACAACATGACACTTTTAGAAAAGTATACATATTGAGACAGACCATTGGGCATATCTTAAACAATATGATAAACAAATGGAGGGAGGGAGAGAGAAAAGATCATAAACAGAAATAACCAAATGTCTAGTTCCAGTTTCAGGATTTGGATTGAGGAGTTTCAGTTGCAGACTACCTAGATCAAAAATCCATTTTGGCATACATGTTTTTTTCACTGGGACAATTCATACAGATCGGAAGTCATTATTTCACTGTCTAATTTTTTTCTTCGTGTCTGAAGCAACCGGAGTTGCTTCTGGAGTGAGAGAATTGGCCAACTGCAAGAACGTTGCCAGGGGACGCCCGGATGTTTTGATGTTTTACCATCCTTGTGGGAGGCTTCTCTCATGTCCCTGCATGGAGCTGGAGCTGATAGAGGGAGCTCATCTGCACTCTCCCCGGGTGGGATTCAAACCTGGCAGCCTTCAGGCCAGTAACCCAACCTTCAAGTCATGAGGCTTTTATCCCCTAGGCCACCGGAGGCTCTTGTCTAATTGTCCCTCATCTTTAGATGTTTCCCCTGTGTGCTGAAAACACACTTATCACAGATAAATCTATTTTCCCCTTAGAAAAGAGTAAACCTCCTGTATTATGACATACAAAAGGTTTCTATTCAATGGCTGATATAGAGGGAGGATGTCCAGACAAAAGAGGTGAAGGAGATAGCTACTAATTCTGAAGTATGAGCTTACCAAAGGAAGCCACTGCCGAATCACAGAAATCTGAACAGTAATGACAAACGTAGAAGGAGCTGACCAAGTGGATGACTTAAAAATATCTAAAAGGGGGACATTAGTAGACAAGGGCAGCTGAAGTAGCTGCATTACATGTAGAGTGAATGACAACTTCCCTAGGCAGTGATGTCTCAGAAGATGAATAGTCAGTATTGATGTAGTTTGACCCACCTCACCAACTGGAAGATGAGACATTCATGGACATTTAAGAAGTTTGGGAAGATATGAACACATGATCCAATGCACTATATATATTTAGAGAGAGAGGGGGGAGAGGACTCAACAAAAAACTAGAGATGGGGGTCCCCAAGCAATAGGCCGTAGGGCAGATTTGGCCCTCCAAGATCATTTACCTGGCCCCTGCCCTAAACTTTAAACTTAGGGTTACCCTAAGTCTGAAACAACTTGAAAACACACACAAAAACGATAATCTCAATGAAATTGACTGTTGTATCAGCCAAAAGCAGGCCCACACTTCTCATTGAAATACTGGTAAGTTTATGTTGATTAAAATTGTTCTTCATTTTAAATATTGCATTGTTCTTTCTGTTGTTTTTTGCATTACCAATAAGATATGTGCAGTGTGCATAGGAATTCATTCACGTTTTTTTCAAACTGTAGTCTGGCCCCCGAACAGTCTGAAGGACCGTTGACTGGCCCTCAACTTAAAAACTTTGGGGACCCCTGAACTAGAGGATATGCCAGCAGACAGCTGAGAATAGGAAGAAGATGCATGACACATTTTATATGTGGGTCCTGGAGCTTACACTTTGTCAACCATTGATATAAAGCAGAGGTCTCCAAACTGCAGCCTTCCAAGATCATTGACCTGGACCCTGTCCTAAACTTTAGACATAGGGTTGACCTGAAATGACTTGAAGGCACACAACAACAGCAATCCTAATTTTGGACTATTTCATCATAGTCTGGCCTCCCAACAGTCTGAGGGACCATGAACCGGCCCTCTACCTAAAACGTTTGAGGAACTCTGATATAAAGAATATGGATAGGGCTAGATGGGCCACTTGAGTGTGATTAAATATGGCTCTTTAACAATCATTCTGGGTCTAGAAATCCAGGAATCCAAGGGCTCATACACTTAATAAGGTAATTCGTTTATTCATTCATTCATTCATTCATTCATTCATTCATTCAGCTTTTGGGTTGGATTGAAACCACTGGATCAAAAGCCAGTATTTCAAAGACTGAGAAACATGGTGTCCTCTTCACACTTCCAATCAATGGTGCAGTTAGAATACATTCATTAAACTTAAGGCAGTGCTGGTTACTGCACTTCGTATTACAATGATGCTAAGAAACCTTGGGTAGCATTCCCAAGGCGCCATAAGACAGATCACATTTCCCTCTCTAAGTCAAGAGACAGTTTACAATCTTCATAAGGAGAATGTTGTACTGGATCTCTTCTTCCATCCTTAACCTAGTAAAAACAGCTGCTTTACCAATCTTGGAGTTTAAATATCAGGGGAGATTAACATACAATCTCCCTCATTGCTGCCGAAACAGAATTTAATGCCTTTTCTGCCATCCTATGGATGACTTTTAGTATTCCTCCCTAAAATTTTTAGAATTCTTTGTTAATATCAAATACTTTTGAAAGTATACTACTCTTTTCCTATACCCTGTTGGAAAGCAGTCTGATGAGTTTCCTCTTATTTCAGTTAGGGAATTATATAAGGAATTGAAAAAGTTACTTTTATGGATTACAACTTCCAAAATAAAGCTGTGGGATTCAGGTAGTTGTAGTCCCACAAATAGCTTTTCCAATCTTTCTCTTAAATATATGCTAACCTTTTTCAGTGGTTAGTCTCAAATATCATGGCAGTCAAATAATTTCTGCTTTTTGTGTGAGTTGATGTTATTCTTTACTTCCAGTTTTACTCAATTTCCTAGTACAGATGCAACACAACCGTATATCTTTTCTAACAGAAAGGGTTGGATATAAAAGATAAAATGTTAAAATATACTAAATATAGCCTTTTTCTTTTCTTGGGACAAGTTGCACATTTCAGTTGAAGTAAGTCAGAAATTTGGATCCAGATCTGAATGTTCTCAAAGTTCAGACAGGGAGGCTGCAGATCTTTGTAATTTGGTTGGGATCTATTATTAACTTTGATCCATCATTAACTTCTTCCTTCTTAAGACAATTATTTTATTTTAAAAAACCACAAGCAAGCATTATGCAGCTGTTGAGATAAGAATAATTAAGAACAATGTATTTCCTTGTAGTGCTCCTCAAAGGATAACTCTTAAGCATATGAGTGAGTATCTAATCCAGGCCACACACAGACAGTAGACAAAATATAGAAACCTTTTAAAACAAAAGGATAAGCTAATTTTGCGGTAAAACAGAGGGTGGTCACTAGGTCTTGAATTTATCAAAGGAACAAGTACTTTTCATCCTTAGTGATATATTCCATTGCTAAATGAGGAATAACACAAAGTGAAAATATGTAGGTAGTCAGAAAAGCAGATTTCTTTAGCAGAGTGAAAATGCATAATTTAGTCAAACTTAAATACTTAAGCTTATCTGCTTTAAGTGCTTAAGTCCTGAAATATAAACACGCTACTAGAGAAAGCTTTGAATTCAGTGGGATTTGTTTTTAAAGAAGAATGCTTATTTACACTGTAGCCCCCGGTGGTGGAGTCCCCAAATGGCGTAGTGGACTAAGTGACTTGAAGGTTGGGTTTCTGACCTGAAAGATGCCAGGTTCGAATCCCACCCGGGGAGAGTGCGGATGAGCTCCCTCTATCAGCTCCAGCTCCATGTGGGGACATGAGAGAAGCCTCCCACAAGGATGGTAAAACATCAAAACATCCGGGCGTCCCCTGGGCAACGTCCTTGCAGACGGCCAATTCTCGCACTCCAGAAGCAACTCAAGTTGCTCCTGACACGAAAAAAAAGCCCCCGGTGGTGCAGTGGGTTAAACCCTTGTGCCGGCAGGACTGCTCACCTAAGGGTCAGTAGCTTGAATCCAGGGAGCTGCGCGAGCTCTTGTCTGTTAGCATTAACAGGGGACATGAGAGAAGTGTCATGATCTCCAATCTTTGACATCTCTGGTTGGCTGACAAAGAACAGATGCCAGCCATAAAACGGGCCAGCCATAAAACCTCAATTACCCTCTGGTATGCAAGAGCCCCTATATAAGTGGGCCAAAGAGAAGGTTCTGGTATTCAGTACAATAAAATCTGTTGGAATCTACCAGCGTGTGTCTTGGTGCTTTTTCCGGTGGAAGACTGACCCACAGCACAACTGGGAGAAGAGAACCCGACAAGAAGCCTCCCACAAGATAGTACAACATCAAACATCCGGGCATCCCCTGGACAACATGCTTGTAGACAGCCAATTCTCTCACACCAGAAGCAACTTGCAGTTTCTCAAGTCACTCCTGACACAAAAAACCCCCCAACCAACCAAACAAAACTTCAACAGCAATCTTCATTCCACTAGAAAACTACTGAAATTACAACCCTCCCCCCCAATCAGTTCAAAATGTTTGGGGTGATTTTGTTCTAATGTTCTTCAATTATTCTTCAGAAAAATATGAAAAAATAGTCATGTCCTACTTATATTGTGATATTTCTTCTTGATTATATTACTGTGCTACATTATTGAGGGAACCAGAGTGGTGTAGTGGTTTGAGTATTACACTGGAACACTGTGGGATGAGCCTTGGGATCCCTACTCAGCCACAGAAAACCACTGGGTGACCTTCAGCAAGCCACACTCTCTCACCCTCAGAGAGACCCCATCTACACTGAACACTAGGCTTGTGCAATATGGGTAAACTGCGACCTTTTTCGGTGTTCCAGATTTCGGTGGGGGTTTCGATCCATTTTTTGGGAGCCTCCCAAACTCAGGAGGACAGAAATCTGTTTTTGATGTGGGAAGATTTGTTTTCTATCCTGCCCATTATGGGGGGAATTTCCTAGCTTCCCTTCCTGTCATTTTATGCATCATAAAATGCATAAAATTTATGCATTTTATGATGCCCCGGTGGCAAAGTGCTTTAAAGCACTGAGCTGCTGAACTTGCGGACCGAAAGGTCCCAGGTTCAAACCCCGGGAGTGGCGTGAGCAGCCGCTGTTAGCTCCAGCTCCTGCCAACCTAGCAGTTTGAAAACATGCAAATGTGAGTAGATCAATAGGTACCGCTCCGGTGGGAAGGTAACGGCACTCCATGCAGTCATGCTGGCCACATGACCTTGGAGGTGTCTACGGACAATGCCGGCTCTTCGGCTTAGAAATGGAGATGAGCACCAACCCCCAGAGTCAGACATGACTGGACTTAACGTCAGGGGAAACCTTAACCTTTACCTTTGTCCTTATATCCTTCATTAAAACCCAGATTAAAAGCATCAGAGTTAGGATACAACTCTTTCTGCTATTTATTTATTTATTTACAGTATTTTTTACCCCACCCTTCTCACTTCGAAGAGGACTCAGTGGCTTATATTACACATACAGCAAAGGTTTAATGCTGATTATACAATTAACAAGGACAGAACAACACAAACAGAGGTAAAGGCAGTTCTTCCCATCTTATTTCCAGCATCTTGGAGGCTGTGCTCGATTCCAGCCACAGGGGGTGGGGATGCTGTAGCTCCATCTTTCAGGCTGAGGAACTTTCCTCCAATCAATGTCTTTCAAGGTATCTTTATTACCTCCCCACTAAAAAGCGGTACCTATTTATTTACCCACATTTCTGCTTTTGCCCTGCTAGGTGGACAGGTGAGCTTGGGTTGATGGCAGGTGCTCACCCTGACCCGGGTTCAAACTGCTGTTCAAACGGCAGGATTTTTTTGCAGCACAGTGGTTTAGCCTGCTGTGCTAAAGCCTGGCCTTCAATCCTTTCCCTTCTGTCTGTAGAGGAGACTGGGTTTAATACTTAGTTAAAGCTGTTTCTACTCTAGAGAACAAAAGTGCTGCAGGCATGCGTGGCACTCTCTCCTTGCAGCACGCAGCTTTCCAAGACTTTTTAAGGAGGCTTCCTTACTTGATTTGCAGGGAGCCCTACCCCTGGATTTCCTTTAAAAGCCCCCTCTTTTCTCTTGATTTTCAGGCCCTGGAGTGGTGCCCCTTTCTCCCTTGTGCTTTTCCTTCTAGCAGCTGCCTCCCTCCTGCGTGCCACTTGTAACTGAAGGCAGCCAGTTTTTGATAGCCACTGTTGTTTTGCAGCCAAAAACATGGAGGCTGTGTCCTTGCCATTATGGCCAGCCAAACAAGTTGGACCAGCCAAATTAGCCAAAGGGAACTGGCCAAATCAAATCTGTGCACAAGCCTACTGAACACTTAGTTTGAGGTAGGCAAGGCTCATACCTGCAGACATGTCAACCCTCTGTTTACATTTTCCAAAATGAGGAGTGTATATGTTATATGCGAGCATAGACTCCCCAGTCTTTAGGACAACAGACACTGAAGACTGTTCTATTTGTGGTGTTTTATCTCTTTGCCTTCCTCTATTCCTTGAACTGTATTTCCAAATGCTCAAGTGAAGTCTTAAGTTATACAAATGCTAGAAATTTGAGACAAAATGGAAATGTTCATTGGGGAAGGCATGAATTCAAAACAGGAGACCAGCCTTACATATATTATTATTATTAGGATTGAAGCAGGATTGAAGAAAAACAACTGGAAAAGCTGACATGATATGAGGACTTAAAGATCGAATTGCAAAGACTGTGGCACAAGCCAGTCAAGGTGGTCCCAGCGGTGATCGGCACACTGGGTGCAGTGCCTAAAGACCTTGGTTGTACTTAAACACAATCGGCGCTGACAAAATTACCACCTGCCAGCTGCAGAAGGTCACCTTACTGGATCTGCATGCATTATTCGCCGATACATCACACAGTCCTAGACACTTGGGAAGTGTCCGACGTGTGATCCAATACAACAGCCAGCAGAGTGTCTGCTGTGGACTCATCTTGTTGTGTTTCAAATAATAATAATAATAATAAGAATAATATCATAGACTGACCAACCCAATCCAAGAAGAGAGTACCAGCAGTCCCCAAGTTACAAACCAGATAAGTTCTATAGGTTTGTTCTTAAGTTGAATTTGTATGTAAGTTGGAACAGGTACACTCTTTAAGTGTAACTCCAACCAAAAAATAAACATATTAGCTTTAAATAGCATAGGGAAGGATTAACACTCCTATGGAGTTCGTTTTAGTGTCTGTGCCCCTGTTCAAAAGATTTCCCCCCACTTTCTGTCCCTGTGAGAATTGGATTTTGAAAAAATTGTCTTGTTGTGGAAACAAGAATTGGTGAAAAAGCTTCAGTTGAGACACCTGTACCCCATGATATCTTGTTCAGGAGCGAATTTCCCTCCCTAGGGGTAGATTTCTCTCACTTCCTGTTGTCTCACCCCATTTTTAATGAGGAGTTATTTGTAAGTCAAATGTTAGTAACTTGGGGACTGCCTGCAGAATGAAGTACTGCAATTCTGTGCAAACCCAGCACTTTGAAAACAAATCTTCTTTCTATGGTTTCTTCATGTATGTCTTTTAAGAAAAATGATGGGGCAGAAGAATGGATTTCAGTCCTGAAGGTGCAAGAAGCAGCATATTCAGAACCAGCTACACAGCACTGGTAGCATCACTGTACCTAAGGGCAATAAAGTCTGACAAGACAAATGTAGCAGGTCATTAAACATTCTTGCCCCAGCAGCCTGGCCTCTACTTTTTTTTAGTTTACAATCTTAATTTGTGTTCATTAGGCATACCACACAATTTGCTGTAATTGCCAAGTTACCAATCCCTTTGAATTAGTTCATTTTGAAAACATAAATGCATCATTCACAAGCATACAGAAGAAAAGCTAAAAATAAAACAAGTCTTGGAGAGAATGCCACTAAAAAACCAAGTCTCCAACCCTGATCTAAACCAGACTTTTTTTTTCTTTCTTCTCTTTCTCTCTCGCTCTCTCTTTCTCTTACCCTTGCACTTATTTTAAGAGAATTGCAAAATAAAATGCTTTCATCTGGCTGAAACACTGTGAGGTTCCCACCCTAATCTCATGTAGAAGACTTTCAGAGGAACCCATCTGGAATAAAACATTTTTTAGAACATTTTTTTCAAGTTCTGAAAAATGACTAGCGGCTTAGTGCTGTCACTGTCCCGTGTTTATTTTTCTAGCTTTGATGTCTGATGTCAAAGAGAAAATAATGTCATCTGCTGGAAACTCAAGCATGTTTGCATTTTGAGGTAATTAGAATTAATGTTGGAGGGCAAAACTAACACCAAACAATTCCAGTCATTCCCATGTGAGAAAAACATTCGGTAATGACTTACACTTAATCTGGGACCTGGCAGCGAGTCAGGAGCAGCATAGATCTTTGTGGCAGGGTAATATTTCAGAAATACATTTTTAATTATTCACAGGTTTTAAAAAAATGATGGGAAGTACTTGCTTCTTCCTAATATCTTGTGGGGCTGTCATCTTACTGAATTCAAATACAGTTGCGTGGTTATGGTTTTTGTATCTATTTGGAGCAAGATTTTCCGGAAAAAGAATACCCCAGAATGGATGCATTTCCAAGAGAAATTAACAGGAAAGCTGTTTTGTGACCCTTGTTGATAGCTTTTCAAAATTCAACATGCTCAATGCTTTTTTAAAAATCTGGTTGTTAATTCTGAGGTCTAAACAGAGACTAGGCTCTTTCAAACATCTAACCACAAATATTTATTGTAGTGCATATTTGTCTGTCTTTTGCTAAAAGATCTTTCAGCAGCTATTTGTTGGACTAAAGGACATGAAGTGACAAACCTGCCTGCATTACTTAGTAGCCTTGTTCTAACACAAACTCTGACTTAGCTTTAAATGGTTGCATTTTCTTCTTTTGCTTTTCATTTTGTCAGAAGAGCCCACTGGAAATGAAAGTGTTCTCCTTCATTCACAGAAACCAGGTGCAGAAAAAAAAATAGCATATACAGTAGAGTCTCACTTATCCAATGTTCTGGATTATCCAACACATTTTTGTAGTCAATGTTTTCAATGCATTGTGATACTTTGGTGCTAAATTCGTAAATACAGTAATTACTACATAGCATTAATGTGTAATGAACTATTTTTTCTGTCAAATTTATTGTATAACATGATGTTTTGGTGCTTAATTTTTAAAATCATAACCTAATTTGATGTTTAATAGGCTTTTCCTTAATCTCTCCTTATTATCCAACATATTCGCTTATCCAACGTTCTGCCGGCCCGTTTATGTTGGATAAGTGAGACTCTACCGTACTTCCATTTCAAGTCCTAACTTATGATTGGCCACTAATATTAGAAGTTCAAGACCAAACTTTTTCCTTGCCAGTGACCTTGCAGTCTTCGAGTAGAATATTAAAATATTTTTGGAGTGGTAACGTTATTGTTTTTTTTTTACATATGCATTTATGGGTTAAACAAAACAAGTGAGAACCTAGTAAAGCAAGATGCTCAAAAGGTGTTTAAAAAGCTTGCATTCTCAATTTCTTCACAGATTTCATTGAATGCTTCCCAGTTTCTGCTTCTTCTATACAAATCAGTAAAATTATAAATATTATGTCAGTTTTAAAAGGTAATTTATTAGCATTAGCACTGCATTATATCATTGCCATGGACACAGCCACCTCTGTGTCCATGGCTCCATTCATTTACAGCCCAGATCAGCTGTTTCAGGATTTTAAAATGCACACATGTGCTGGAGCAGTCCACATCAGGGTATATGAACGAAATCATATGTTTTTCTTGACTTCAGTGATATACAGTGATGCGAATATGCACATTTTTTTTTTGGCAGAAATCAGGTTTAAGATCACCTTTTAAAGACACGTTATTCAGCTGTCAATCTGAATCAGCGTGCATTTTTGTAAAACTTCATTTAGCCACTCCCTCCCTTTATCCCAGTTTCTTTCACATTTTAGGGCATGTGTGGAAGGGCCCTATGACATACATAAAAGTAACAGTAACTAAAGCTCTTAGTAGGATCCAGTTCCAAATATGGATATTCAGAATTTGTCATGATACTTGCATTACCATCCAGCTAAAATTTCTCCATTTATCTCCCTCAACCTGGAAATGATCTGGCTGCTTTCACTTTTGTTGTGGACACATTTAGACAGAAGACTCTTGTGATAAATGTGTTACCATATATTTATTTATCTAGTATTTATACTCATCTCTTCAGTCAAAAGGGCTCCAAGGATGGCTTACAAATAATGAATTTCATAGTTCACTGCATTTAGGTTTCCAATCTAAATAAGGCAACATATAAGAAAAATGGAGGGGCAGTGAGGGAGGGAACTGAGTCTGACAGATGCTGCTCACTCTTCTTCCTTGCCTCTGAGTGTTGGAAAAATGTCATCCGGTACTGCTTAAGTCTCTATGGTTAGATAGGAAGCCTAGAAAACAGTTAGGGACACCTTCCCCAGTTCCATGCATGCTTTGATTAGGCTTTACTATTGTTTCCTCCTTCCTGTCCTATTTAGGTCAACCCACCCCTTTGATGCTTTAGAAATGTGATCTCTCCTAGGGTTGACATAACTTCCCAATTTGGCCTTTGGAATGTTTATGGCCCTAGAGAAGAAGCGACCCACGAGGCTTGGTCGTCATTCCTGCTTCCTGCTTTGTTCCAGAGAGAGGACACACTCTGTCCGCTCCTATTTTCCAAGATGTAGCTATCTAGATCTTTGTTATTTTGATCCATCTATGTGTATTAGATCAGATTAGATTAGCTAGTTAGCTCCAAACCTTTTCTATCCATCAATGGATTTCTTTTTACCTCAATAAATGCTTTTAAACTTTAAAGCTAACTTTGCGGTCCTTTGCCATCCTGAATACACAAAGGCTTTCAAGACTCACACCGTGTAAGTCTCACTGCTGCATTTTACTCTGCTATTTTAATGGGAATTTACCTCATAAAGGGGGTGATTAGAGCTTAGCGGCTCATCAATTCCCAACACTGAGAACACAGCAATGGCGATTGGAATGGCGGGGAGGAACCTGGGAACAATTTCCCTGCTTCCACTTTTGCTGCAGCCAGCCATCTTGACAAGTCTGGTCAAATACATTTTGCTATTTGAAACAAAGGACGACATGGTGCCTGCTCCATTCCATGCACAGAAACTGATTGAATTTACAACAGGGGACTGGCAATGGAGTAAAGTTTTTCAGCAAATCCATGATGTTGCACCCACAGATTTGTTCTTTGGGGGAAGAACAGCTGCTGCTGCTGCTGCTGGTGGTGGTGGTGGTTCAGTGCTGCCCCTAGTATATGTGTCCTAAGATTGTTGCATCACTTTGCAGGTTAGTGAAGCCAAATCTGGAACTGAATCAACCTTGACTAGACTAGATGTATTTTTTGAAAGTGCTAGGTACAAATATTTTTTCTGTTAATGCCTAATTAAAGAAGAATTCACAAACACTTAGGCACTGACAAATGGATCAATTTACTGTTATTTAAACTTTAATGTTTTCACAGGAAGTTCTGGTAAAAGAAAAGAATAAGATGCTTATCTTTTAGAAACTATCCTATGTACTCATGTATAAGTCTGAAATTTTAGTCAAAAAAATAATGCCCCCAAAAGTGGGTCGACATATCCACAGGTCAATGTAAGTATTGTACTTTAGCTTTTATTTTTTTTAAAAAGCAACCACCCCCTTATCTGAGCAGAATGCAGAAAGACTAAAGCTACACCTTCTCAGGAGAAGTTAAAAGAAACACAGAGCTCTTGGCTCTCCCTGCTGTGGCAGCATTTCTGACCTTTTTGAATGCAAGGGTGGGGAAATAGCCAAGAGCAGCAGGCTCTTGGCAGCATCGTTGTTTTCCTTATCTGAGGAAGGCCCTCAACCTATCCACATGTCACATCAAAATGCATAATTTTGGCCCAAAACCTACCCTCAACTTATACATGAGATCAACCTACATATGAGTAAATATGGTAAGTAGGTTCTGTTTGAAATTTTCTGAGATTCTTAACTTAATCTTGGCTAGATCCATGAACAAAGGCATGATTTTATCTTAGGGTCCATCATAATGCGAGTCAAAGAAATGGGTTTATCAATCACGAGACATTAAGGAGAGTCCAGACACTGAACTGTCAGTCCCGATAAATGCTCCCCTGGCATCCTGACAGGTTCTGCTGTAGCAGATTTTAGAAATCTGTAAGATGGACATGGAATATCTGCTGGAAGTTTTGTTTTATTTTTTAATTGATTATCCAAGATCTGTTGGACCTCATAAGTGTTGATGCAGATATATGAGTGTTCACATTAGCAGATTTCTTGTCATTATCTCTTCTCATTCTCCTGCTGCCTTTATTTTTCCCCTCTTGAATCCTGTTTCCTTTTGGGGTCACTTGCCTGCTAGTGTCCACTGTGTATGTTCAAGCTCTGTTTACTTTCATAAACTTGAGAACAAAGCAATGCTTGCAAAAAGTTCTCATAAGTATTGTTTTCTAATTGTGCTTCCATTTAGCCAGCTGTGCAGTCGTAGCTCAGTTTGATTACCACCCTCATCAGCTGTTTCAGGACTTTCTTGGAGTCCTGATGATGGAGTTTCTTGGGTTACTTGGCATGATGTGAGTTGTAGTTCACCCACAACCTTATGCATTTTGTACAATTTAAAATTGACTTTTTCAAATACAGTAAGGCCTTCCATGTCCTTCCGTCGAATAGAACAGACCTTTGGATAAGCGGAGGTCGGATAACTGGAACTCTACTGTACACCCTTTTAACACGTTTTTCAGCCGTTAATGCACCCCAGCGCACATTTTTGACAAACATCATCTAGCTGCCCTCCCCCTTTATTCTTGCTTCTTTTGCATTTTAGGGCCTGTGTAGAAGGGCCCTGGATTATATGATTTGATAATATGGATTATATGGCAGAGTAGATCCATCTTTAGTTTGGAAACCTGAATATATACAACTGTCAAAGTACTTATTTGTAAGCTGCCCTGGAGTCCCTTTTAGCTGAAAGGTGGGATATAACAATTCTAAATTTAAAAAAAGATAAATAATAACACATTTATTACTACAGCCCTCTGACTAAATCATGGAGACACTTGATGCTCTACATCCTGTAATGAAGACGTTAGCAAAACCGTGCTTAAAAAATCCTTTGATACAGCTGTTTTATATCTCTGTGTGTGTGTGTGTTGCTTAAAGTACAATAACAAAATAAATCACACTTTTGGAAAATTATCAAAAGTTGGCTATTAATCGGTTGAAATTTACTTCCATATGTCTAGGCCCAAATTACACATGCAAGACACCGACATATATCAGCTTTCGGTATTCTTAGTGCATCACCTCATTGCCTTCAGGGCCTCAAATATTTTACTTTCCTTATCAAAACATGAGTTTCTCTGATTCCTTGATTTGTGACGAGCTAGGTCTATAACAATCTATTTTGTGGTCACAAAGCCTATGAGGTCTGTCTGATTATTTCCCCTTAGGATAATGTTATAGCCTGCTTTTCCACATTGCAAAAACAAGAGTAATAGTTGTAATTCTGCTTCCTGTTATCTGGAACTTTTCTTGTAAACCAGATAACATGAAATGAAACAAAGCAGATTCATTTCCTTCAGATGACCCACATACCCATTATTTATTATTTTCATTTATTAAAAATATATCTCTAGATCTGGTATTTTGGCTCAACACCAATTTAAACCAAACAGGAGATATTTTAAAACCCACATAAAATAAGATAAAAGTAGTACAATTAAGAGTTTAAGACAGAAATAGAACAAGACATTTTGCTGCTGTTGTGGAGACAAAGGGCCCATCTATATGGGCCACAAAATCTAAAGATGGTCCTGTAGACCAGTCTCAGGTTCTGCCACAATGTTTACGTTTCTCTGCTCCTGAAATGTACTAGAATCCTGACAGTTCAGTTGGACGAAACCGAGTTTGGCTCCACTGGATACTCATCCATACCTGTATTGTCTTTTGGCACTGCAGTGGAAGCCACGGAGCTCCAGAGAGCTCCTGGCCTTGTTGGCCACCTTAGAGAAGAAGGGGGGGGGGGGGAAGAGGGGGTGATACCCGTCCTCTCTCTAAGTTTCGTGGATGTTGTTGCTGGCATCAGCAAAGGTGCCAGGTAATAGCTTGGAGTTCTTTGGAGCTCTGTGACCGCTGCTGTGATGGCACAAATAAGTGCCATCTAATAATAATAATAATAATAATAATAACAAGCAAGCCATCAGAACAAATGCAATTAAGGCCAAGATTGAAAAATCAGCTGATGACCCAAAATGCAGACTCTGCAAGGAAGCTGACGAAACCATTGATCATATCCTCAGCTGTTGTAAGAAAATCGCACAGACAGACTACAAACAGAGGCACAACTATGTGGCCCAAATGATTCATTGGAACTTATGCCTCAAGTACCACCTCCCTGCAGTAAAGAACTGGTGGGATCACAAACCTGCAAAAGTATTGGAAAATGAACACACAAAGATACTGTGGGACTTCCAAATCCAGACTGACAAAGTTCTGGAACACAACACACCAGACATCACAGTTGTGGAAAAGAAAAAGGTTTGGATCATTGATGTTGCCATCCCAGGGGATAGTCGCATTGACGAAAAACAACAGGAAAAACTCAGGACCTTAAGATTGAACTTGAAAGACTCTGGCAGAAACCAGAGCAGGTGGTCCCGGTGGTGATTGGCACATTGGGTGCCGTGCCAAAAGATCTCAGCTGGCATTTGGAAACAATAGGCATAGATAAAATTATGATCTGCCAAATGCAAAAGACCACCCTACTGGGATCTGCGCACATCATCCGAAAATACATCACACAGTCCTAGACACTTGGGAAGTGCTCGACTTGTGATTTTGTGATACGAAATCCAGCATATCTATCTTGTTTGCTGTGTCATAAAATAAAATAAAAACTTTATTTATATACCGCCCTATCTCCCCGACGGGACTCAGGGCGGTTTCCAATCAAAATAACAACATTCATTACATAGTCAGCAATTGAGAGACAATATTAAAACAGATACAACTATACAATTAAAATAGACAATAAATAATATTACAAACCAGCCATAATCGAGAGGACAGGGATCATTATCCAAGTATCCTAACAATCCAGTTAGGGGTGGATGAATCTTATATAACATGCTTCAAGGCCATAGGTCTGAGGTATACAGAGTGAATTACTCAAAAACCTGTTGAAACCACCATGTCTTCAGATCCTTACGAAAGGCGGATAAGGTAGGAGATTGCCTGATCTCTTTTGGGAGTACATTCCAGAGCCGAGGGCGGGGGGGGGGGGGCATTGCCGAGAAGACCCGATCCCTCATCCCCACCAACCGTACTTGGGACGGAGGTGGGAGCGAGAGAAGAGCCTCCCCAGACGATCTCAAGGCCCACACCTGTTCATAGGGGGAGATGCAATCACGGATATAGGCAGGGCCTGAGCTGTTTGGGGGATTTAGAGGTTAATACCTGCACCTTGAATTGGGCCCGGCAGTTTATCTCTTTTTCCTCATGGTGCAGAGGGCTGACTGTAGGTTTCGACATTGCTTTCTTAGACATGGCCATGAAATCTGTTACAGATCTGAACAGATATGACATTACATTTCTTTATTTGGCATGTCGTATGATATACAAAAGAAATCTCCAGAATAATTTGGGTGCTCCTCTGCTCCTTGGGCCACCGGTTAGCTATGGGGTTAAGTGTGGGCCTGGAAGCTGTTCTTTTCCCTACAGGTGCTCAGAGGCAGAGAAAATATATTCAAAGCACTCCTACAGCTGCTCAAAGAGGCTGCTATTACATACTCAGGGGGCAAGAATGGGGAACATCTACACTGACCATTTAGATCAGTGTAGACGTGGATCAGTTCCATGGCAGCTTGAGCCTAAAAAGTCACACCACCCAGTTTTAAACTCCTGTAAAATGCCAGGGAACACAGCACATTGCCACACCTGCCAATTTAGGCAACTAGAAGTGACAATATATAATTTCCTATAGCACTATGTGGAGGTTACTTTGGAGTAGGGAATCCCCTCCAAATAGCACTTTACAGCTTTACAAATGAAGTTTTGACTTATTCTTGCCATGTTTGTGTGTACACTTTATTACATATAACAATGTAAAGCAGAAGGACTGGTAATGGAGCCTTCTATACAATTTAGGAAAACGTTAAATGTAGTTAATACCTGATGTGCATGGTATATTTGTCATTTTGGGACAAGGACTATAAACTTGGAAGGAGAGATTAAAGACCAGAGATGAGCACCAACCCCCAGAGACAGACATGACTGGACTTAACATCAGGGGAAACCTTTACCTTTACCTTTAAACACTGCCTGGAGATCCCATAATATAGGAAAAGATATACATATTTTAATGTAAATAAATAAACAAATAAATAAATAAATAAATATCATACCCTCATACTCTCCAAGGTGAAGTTGAGTCCATTCGCAAGATTGCTCTTGATCAGGCTCATGACCAGGTGAAATGGCACCAACAAACCAGTGAAGCAGGCTCCACCATCAAGTGGGACAAATGCTGAAGAAAAAGAAAAAGAATGAGAATATCAGTGAATATCCATCTTTTCTTTCAGCACAGGAAAAAATGGTGATTTGGAAGGAGTTTTAATCAGGAAAAGTTTTAGAAGCCATCAACCCAAGTGTCATAATCATGATCTAAATTTCAACTGCATGAAGATGTTTGAGAAATGGTAGAATATGCTTTTCATGTTATAAGCAAAAGTATGAGTTAGCTAGAGTTAAATATATTTTAGATGGTTTAGATTTTCCCAGGTGCAATACAATCTTCAAACAACTGTCTTAGAAATAATTCCTACAGAGTTCAATGGAATGTTATCTCTTGCAAATTCCATGCCAGCATTATCTTATGGTTTTGGTAATGGACTAGGATTCTGAAGACCAAAATTTGGATCCTCAAGCAGCCAAATCTTGCCAAGAAAACTCTGTGATAGAGTTGCCTTAGAGTTTCCATAAGCTGGAAATGACTTAAAGGAAGACAACAACAACATCAACAACAATAACCGCTCTACTTTGTGCCCAGGAAGATCTGGGAAGGAAAGAAGAAATATGAATTGATAACAGGGACCAAAAATCTAACTGATATAAATGTAAAGGTTTCCCCTTGGCATTAAGTCTAATCGAGTCTGATTCTGGGGGGTGGTGCTCATTTCCATTTCTAAACCGAAGAGCCGGCATTGTCCATAGATGCCTGCTAGGCCATGTGGCTGGCATGACTACATGGAGTGCTGTTACCTTCCCACCAAAGCAATACCTATTGATCTACTCACATTTGCATGTTTTTGAACTGCAAGGTTGACAGAAGCTGGGGCTAACAACGGGAGCTCACACTGTCCCATGGATTCAAACCATTGACCTTCTGGTCAGCAAGTTCTGCAGCTTAGTGGTTTAACCCACTGACTGATATAGTATGTAGCAATTTCCTGTTTTCTATGTATTTGTACAAGGATTTAGGACTGCATAAGAATATAGTGACCTGTGTTATATTGTTTTCCATTGAAATCAATGTGATTTGGAAATGATTATTTGCTCTAGGAAGCATCACACTCATACTTTTAATAGTCTTTTGAGCAAGGCAGTTTATTGCAAAATTTATTCTAAACAACCTGTGTATTTAGGAAAGGTGCCTGCATTAACTTAAAGAACAGTTTTCCTCACATATTTTTAACAGTAACTTTTTAACAGTGATATTTTTAATGTTACTTTTCCAAATTCTGTATGGGTTTGGCTCTTATAGCTATACATTCTGAAAATGCTGCCGTGGTTTAGCATTAACTTGATTCATTGTAGTCTTTCCCGTATTGAAAGGAGGTTTCCTGGTATGAGGTGAAGGCTGCCAGGATGTTCCTTAGATTCTTTATTAAAAATAAGAACTTGCTGAGCAGACTTGCAAATCTTCAGGAATAATAGCTCTGTTTAGCAATATATAATCTATTTTTTTTCCACAGCCTTCAGCTACTTCACACTTAATTTTTCTCACATCCCTATACTATAAGTTCTCTAGTACAGGTGATTTACTGGATGTCATTTTTTTTCAAGCTTTTTTCAATGCCGTCTTTCAAGATTTTGATCCTAAGGCTTAATTTATTTATTTTAAATGCCTTAGAAATGGGTTATCAGGAATTCTTCAGTTTAAGTAAGATTAAAGTAGTTGTTACATTTGACTGTGTACTCAATTTTTTATTAAAACTAATTTACTCATTAATTATTGAGAATACCTTTCCAAAGGTAATATTAAACAAACAGGGGAAAGAAATCAAGCAGCAATCCATTAAATTCACTTTTATGTTAGCAATCTTCTTCAAAATCAAAATCAAATAGAAAGGCATTTATTAATTTATTAATAGCACAATCTTAAGTATATTCACAAATAAATTCTATTGTATTATATGGGTTTTATTTCCAGGGGAATGAATATTTAATTGCAACCTAAAAATGCAATTGTATGAGCACTTTCCTGGGAGCAAGTTCAATTGAACTCAATTAATCTTGATTTTGAGTAACTATAATTTCATTGGCAATGGGCTGGTCCATGAGGTCATGAAGAGTTGGAAATAACAATTCTAATAATAATTTCATTAGATACTGTGTTGTTTGACTTCTATGTAGTTCAAAATCTGTGCATTGCAAATCTATAGACTGTATCTTGTATGAATACTTGCATGAATGAATATGCTCATCATAATAACCAGCATTCAAGATAGTATATATTAATTATATATCATATTTTACATGTAATATTACTAATAATATTACAATATATTGATACAGTACAATATAGTAATTTATTACCAGTATTGTACTATACTAATATAATATTGTATGTAAATTTAATTTGTAAGCCGCTCTGAGTCCCCTTCGGGGTGAGAAGGGTGGCATATAAATGTAGCAAATAAATAAATAAATAAATAAATGAAGGTCTGCATAGTCAAAGCAATGGTATTCCCCATAGTAACCCATGGACGCAAGAGCTGGACCATAAGGAAGGCTAAGCGAAGGAAGATAGATGCTTTTGAACTGTGATGTTGGAGGACAATTTTGAGAGTGCTTTGGACCACAAGAACCAGTCCATACTCCAGGAATAATGCCTGACTGCTCACTGGAAGGAAGGATATTAAAGGCAAAGATGAAGTACTTTGGCCACATAATGAGAAGACAGGAAAGCCTAGAAAAGATCATGACACTGGGGAAAATGGAAGGAAAAAGGAAGAGGGGCCGAGCAAGGGCAAGATGGATGGATGGATGGTATCCTTGAAGTGACTGGCTTGACCTTGAAGGAGCTGGGGATGGTGATGGCCGACAGGGAGCTCTGGCATGGGCTGGTCCATGAGGTCATGAAGAGTTGGAAATAACAATTCTAATAATAATTTCATTAGATACTGTGTTGTTTGACTTCTATGTAGTTCAAAATCTGTGCCTTGCAAATCTACAGACTGTATCTTGTATGAATACTTGCATGAATGAATATGCTCATCGTAATAACCAGCATTCAAGATAGTTAATTTAGTTCTCAACAGGATGTCTACAAACACATATGAAGCATTTCCCCCCGTTGGACACCCACCCCAGCTAGATTATTTTTAATGAAAATGTTTTTGTTTAAACATGGGAATATTTTAAACACAAATCGCAATTTGGAATTGCAGTTTTAGAGGTCTTTGGCCTTCTCTGCCAAAAAGTGCTGGTGCCTCACAAAATTAGAACTCTCAGGATTCCTTAACATTGAGCCATAACAGTTAGGGTGATGCCGAATTGTGTTTAATTCTTAAAATCAATTTCTCTCAAATATAATTTTTTCATGACATTAAGCAGCTTCTGCTCAAATTGTGTCATTTGATGAGCCAATGGTAATTTCATAACAATGCTTCACTGTTAGTTATTATTATGGTACCAAACAGGCTTTGCAGCTTTCTTGGCTTATCCCAATACATCTTGAGTTGAGTAACTTGTATTCTCGCTGGAATAATATAGCTTGACAGTGGTATATACACCACACCAAAAAAAGAGAGTTTGTCCTGTGAAAAAGGCAGCTGGAAACAATGGGCACATCTACACTGGCCATTAGATCACTGCGATGTCAGCCACAAAGTGAATGCTGGCTAATCCATTTTAACCTGGAAAAAGCTGCTTAATGTGGCTGCACCCCGGGTTAAAATAACTCAAGGGAAAGCCCAAATCCTGTTGTGAAACAACTCTCATGATTCCATGACATTCAGCCAGGATAGTTAAAGTGGTGTCAAACTGCATTTATTTTATGGTGTACTCTTGGAGAGATTCAATTCTTCAGAAACAACCTTGAGACTAAACTGAAGGTGGTTGGAAGAGAGATAACAGTTTTAGGAAGATTTCATTGAGAATTCTATGAAGAGAAAATGCTATGGCCTTTTGGCAGATAAGCTGAAATGGACGAAGAAGAGGATATTTTGATCATATAAGAATTCTAGATCTGAAACTCTATATCTAGATTCTAAAAAGAGTGTTATGCCTGTTTCAGAGGCTTGAGGGGCTTCATTCCCCCCCCCCAAATTCTCAGGATGGTCAGCGATAAGGCTTTACATTTATTATTTAAACTGTTATGTTTATTCATATCATGATCTGATCACCGTGCTCAATATATCCCATATGCAAGGGGGTATTGGGATAACGATACAAAAGATTTGCTAGGGTAGATCCTCTTTCACTTAGATTCAGCCCACCCCCCGAATCAAAATCCCAGCCCTCCCCCCCCCCAAATCAAAATCCTGGCTATGGGCCTGCTATGAAACATTAAAAATCTTAGGTCTTATTATTACCAACATGTTAAAAAAACCTATTCATTTTTAAGAGATTGCTGGCATGCTAATCGTTTGGGTTTGTTTAGAAATATAAATGGTTTCAAATATTTAAAAAACAAAATAAAAACTATTTAAAACATATTTGGCATATATCAACATAATAGAATTCATGGTTTTTTAAAAAATATATAATGACAAGGATGTGAATTGAGAGAGGAGAGTCATAACCTGCGCTAATTCTGGTTCAGAAGAAACTGGTTATTCCTTTATTAAGAAAATTAATCTTTTTATTAGAATCTATCATAGTAAATATGACAAGCAAGTCTCACAACCTCATCAAATAGGCAAAATTGCCCGTCGTATGACACTTTACCTTCTGTTCAGGGAAAGAGCCTGATGGATCCCATTAGACAATGTAGATCTACTTCTGGCAGGTCTCTGTCCCTGAACTGAAGAGAAAGCATCATAAGAAGGAGTAAGGAAAACACAGGAGGCTTCCTATGTTCTCATTGAGAAGAACAGGGAAAATAGGGTGGCAATGCTTCTCCCTGTGGGATAGGTAAGAGGCAATGCAGGCAATGTGTGGTTCCCCATGTTGCCTGCTGGATTTGCCACAATGTGCGGCAAATACCCCTGCAATTGCCTGCAATTTTAACCTCAATATGATGAGGGCCTTGTTTTCTGCAGTTGGAAACTGCTGTTGATTCCAAATCAAGAATGAAAAAATTAAGCTCTTTTCCTTACATATGAAGGAGGATAGAAAACTGTATTCTACTAATTCTAGGAGGTTGCAAAATGTTGTATCCTAGGTTATTCCCTTACAGGCAATGCTCAGCAGACAATTCTGGGAGCTGTAGTGATATTTATAAGCTTTGATTGGCATTATTTTAACTTATCTTTATAGTCAAGATGGTGCCGGGAGTTGGAGAGGGAATGGTGAGAGGCTTAGATAATTACCTGCCTTAAGGAACCAGGTAGGTGGCTGCTGTCAATGCAACATGCTGCTGTGGGTGGGCCTTTGGTTCCATGTTCTGATTCTATAGCTATATTGCAGTTTTAAACCTCCAGTTTGTTTATATTTGGTTTTAATTAACTGATTATCAATGTTTTTGTTACATACTCTTAATGTTGTGGTTTTGCGTAACTTTTCAGGCCATTGTATTGATTAGCCCAAAAACCAGAATTTACTTGGAAAGGTTATTGTAGAAAGAGACCGTGCTAGCTTAGTTCTGTGCTTCATGCTAGGCAATCTCTGCACATTGTATGCCCTTGTGTGTGGCTATGTGAAATCATTTCCAGCAACCTGAAGCCCACAGTTAAATCTGTCACTCTGCAAGAATGCAGTCCTTATGTATACTCACACAGCAGCAAGCTTTGCTAATCAAAGTGGAACTTACTTCTATGCTTCCAAGCCATTTTCCCTGTTAATTGAATGCTTCATTTTCTTTCAAGGCAAGAACATGCTGCAGACTTCCCACTTGTGCATGTTTTTGCCTCATTACAGAACCTTAAAAACTTTAAAGGACATCTCTCAAATGCCGAATAAATGGAATACCAAAAGACTTTACATTTCAAAGCGACTTTTCTATTTTTAAGATGTGTAACACTGGAGTTATGAATACAGTAGAGTCTCACTTATCTAACATAAACGGGCCGGCAGAACGTTGGATAAGTGAATATGTTGGATAATAAGGAGAGATTAAGAAAAAGCCTACTAAACATCAAAATATGTTATGATTTTACAAATTAAGCACCAAAACATCATGTTAGACAACAAATTTGACAGAAAATGTAGTTCATTACACATTAATGCTATGTAGTAATTACCGTATTTACGAATTTAGCACCAAAATATCACAATGCATTGAAAACATTGACTACAAAAATGCGTTGGATAATCCAGAATGTTGGATAAGTGAGACTCTACTGTATATGAAAATACAAGAGTTCAGGGTGTGTGTGGGTTTAAACTTGTGAACTCGTGAGACCATCAATGTTACAGTTCTATACATGATTAGTAAACATGACCCATCGAGTTTGATAGGAATTTACTGAAAGTAAGCTAAAATACATATTTTTCCTGATGCAACTGTTGACTTCAAAACCAACTAGCCTTCTGAGCCAAAAGAGCAAAAGCCAATTAGGCTAGTTTTATCATCAGTTTACATTTTTTTCGTTTTGTATATTGATACAGAAATGAGCCTTCTCTTTCCATTACCATTTCTTACACAAACATTACGTTAATCTTACAACATCTATTTATTTCTGGATACACGTCAGAAAAGAGAGTGCCCTTCTTTAGAATTTATCCCTCCCTGTGAATTGGATTATGTTGTAATCTTTTCTGACTCCATCTTAAGCCTGTTTGCCTTCTGAGGTAAAGTGACAACCTTCTGGAAGGTCCCAAAGCTGAGCCACAGGGCAGTCACCAGGAGACTATGATACAGTACAGGTTTTACAGTCATGAGGGGAAAAAAAACTGTAAAGAGAACTGACTTTATACAGCTGCAAAACACATGGTGGTCCAGTTCCCTTCTCCCATGAGGTAATGTTAGCCCTTTGTGCAAAATGCTCTGAACATTTCAGCACACAAGGAAACTGCCGAAGCATCACCTCAGTTTGTGACAGTTTCCCTCACAATTAGAAACAATAAGTGATGCTATAAACAGAACGCATTTTGTGAAATGAACTGATAAAACAAAATATGGGTTGGTCCTATGATGTGTTTTCTTTTGGGGGCCAGAGAAAGATAAAAACAGATTGCAAGGGATGAATTCTGATAAGCATTTCCAAGAATTCACTGGCAGGTTTGGGATGCCTAAGGAACCCATGTTCTTCAGGAGTCACCATACTTTAGACAAGCTACAAACTCCTTTTGCCTGTCCAGTTGATGGTGTTCTAATGTAAGCATAAAAATGCACCACCCCACTTGGCTCAAGAAAATGTATCGTATATACTCGAGTATAAGCCGACCTGAATATAAGCTGAGGCACCTAATTTTACCACAAAAGATTGTGGCGCAGGCGGGAGAGCAAGCCAGCTGCAATTAACTGCAATGAATCACTCTGACCAGGAGGTCATGAGTTCGAGGCCGCTCGGAGCCTATGTTTGTTTGTCTTTCTTCTATTTGAATGTTTGCCTATATGTGTAATGTGATCTGCCCTGAGTCCCCTTCGGGGTGAGAAGGGCGGAATATAAATGCTGTAAATAAATAAATAAATAAAAACTTATTGACTCGAGTACAAGCCGAGGGTGGGAAATGCAGCAGCTACTGGTAAATTTCAAATAAAAATAGATACTAATAAAATTACATTAATTGAGGCATCAGTGGGTTAAATGTTTTGAATATTTACCGTATTTCAAAGAAAAACAGTAAACTAAATCTATAAGTGGAAAAATAGGGTCAACAAAAACAATGTGGTATCAACAATCTATATATATAAAAGAGTGATGGCATCACGGCGACCCACAAAACAACAAAACTACAGGCCCCCCAACCTCGAAATTTGACAACACAACCCATCATCCACGCCTCTAGGTTGATACAACAAAAAGAAAAGAAAAATAAAGTCCTAATTAGAGAGAGAGGAATAATTGCTTTTATCCAATTTCTGCCAGTTAGAAGGCTAAGCTCCTCCAACTTGGTCTCCTAACAACCCAATAAAAATAATAAAAAACACTAAAAAATTGATACAATAAAATACTATAATAACAGAAAATAACCAAAAATAATACAAGAAAATAATAAAATATAATAAATAAAAATATAACTTACAATAAAATTAATTAAAAATGCAAATAACGTCAAATAAAAATTACACAACAATTTTTAACCAATACCACCACCACTTTGCCACAGCAACACATGGCCGGGCACAGCTAGTAACTTTATAATAATATTCATCACCATCATCAACAACAGCTTCCTTTGTATCCCACTCTATCTATCTCCCCATGGGGATTTAGGCCGGCTTCCAACATAGTAACAGGCAAACATGCAATGCCTATATAAACAATGCAAAGCTAGATATAGAACTATAATTATATATACTAATTTCACATTTGTATTTCCCCTTGAAACCTTTGCAAATCCTTTATGTGCCTTTTCCTCCTGCAATATTTGCAAGCCCTATTTATCAATGTTCTAGACATCTCTCTCTATATATGTGTGTGTGTGCGCACACATTTTCCCTCTGTAATATTTGCAACCTCTATATATCTATATTAATATATATCTGTCTAAACATCTATCTATGTATAGATAATTATATATAGGACTTGCAGATACTTGCAAATATGTGAGGGTAAAATTCATATATAAAATTAATATATACATATAGGTACTTTTGGACATACATTAGAGTCTCACTTATCCAACACTCGCTTATCCAACGTTGTGGATTATCCAATGCATTTTTGTAGTCAATGTTTTCAATATATCGTGATATTTTGGTGCTAAATTCATAAATACAGTAATTACTACATAGCATTACTGCATATTGAACTACTTTTTCTGTCAAATTTGTTGTATAACATGATGTTTTGGTGCTTAATTTGTAAAATCATAACCTAATTTGATGTTTAATAGGCTTTTCCTTAATCCCTCCTTATTATCCAACATATTTCTGCCGGCCCGTTTATGTTGGATAAGTGAGGCTCTACTGTACATGGAAATCTCTAAATATCTATATGTATATAGGATTTGCAAAGACCCGCAAACATATAAAGGGAAAATGCATATATTAACGTATTTGTAGGGGGAACATCTATATAAATATTTACAAGTTTTGGGGCATGAATTTGCCCGAGGAAGAAATGCAAGCAAAACCCCCCTAAAAATAACTTTGTCCTCTTTTCTCCTGCCCTTTCCCACCTCTTTTCTTTTTCCCTTTTTCAAACTCTAAAAGTAGCCAGAAAAGGCTTTTTAAAACTTCTCTCCCCCTCCCAAAAAACCCACCTCATTTTTGTTTCCTTAGGAATAAAAAGAAATACACACCTTCTGTTGCTCGCTTTTCCCTCCTTCCCTCCCTTTGGACTCAAATGTTCTTGCAATAATAATAATAATAATAATAATAATAATAATAATAATAATAATAATAATAATAGCAATGAATCCTGCAAATTTGCAAGAATATCTCTTTTTCTTCCCCTTCCACCCATGCAATCTGGCTTGCAATAGTTTCTCTCGCACTCTCCTTTCGCTTTTGAAAACATTGTCAATCTCTCTTTCTTAAAAAAAAAAAAAAGATAACTCCAGCCTGCGAGGAGAAGCAGAGGAGGGAGGTTTTGGAAAAGAAAACATACTGTGGCCTCCAGGCTCCGGCTGCTGGCTTGACCTTGACCCAAATATAAGCCGGGGGAGGCTTTTTCAGCTCATAAATAAGGGCTGAAAAATTCAGCTTATCTTCGAGTATATATGGTATATGTATAATCAATCATCTGAATTTTTTTTGAAAGGATGTCATATTGAGGAGGGGGCAAGCTTGCTTTCTGCTGGTCTGGAGAATAGAACACAGAGCAGTGGATTCAAATTACAGGAAAAGAGATTCCACTTAAACATTAGAAAGAATTTGCAGAAAGTAAGAGCTATTTGGCAGTGGAATATGCTGCTTTGGAGTGCAGTGGAGTCTCCTTCTCTGAAGGTTTTTAAACAGAGGCCAGATAGCCATCAATCGAGAGTGCTTTGATTGTGAGTTACTGTACAGTAGGACTGGATGGCCCTTGTGGTCTCTTCCAACTTTATGATTCTGTGACTCAAAATACAACCACTGTTTTTATGTGGCTGTCCTGTGTATCTCTATGGACTGTATCACATGTTGGCCTAGAACCAGTGGAATAGCGGTGGAAACTGGAGCAGTTTACCACTTCATCTCCTTACCATGGTTGCTTGTGAGATCCCTTCCCATGATGTTTCTCTACTATCACTGGCTTCCTTCTGCATTCTCCCCAGCTTCTTCCATGAGGGGTTGGATGTACACCCAACTCCTCAGGGCTCTGTGTCTTTGTGCTGCCAGCACAGTGCCCCACTGGAAGTAACTCTGTATCATCTGATGAACTCTGGTGGACTCTGTGCCTGCAGTGCTGAGAAGTGGGGAGAAGATGCTTTTCAGCCTCCATGTAATGAGGTTGTATGCCTTCCTCTTGCACATCCTATGTACCGGTAGTGAAAGAACGACCCAAACAATTACTGTCCGGTCAGCCTCACGTCGATACCAGGCAAGATTCTGGAAAAGATCCTTAAGGAAGTGGTCTGCAAACACTTAGAAACAAATGCAATCATTGCTAATAGTCAACACGGATTTACCAAAAACAAATCATGCCAGACTAATCTGATCTCTTTTTTCGAGAGAGTTATGAGTTAGGTCGATACAGGGAACGCCGTAGATGTAGCCTACCTGGATTTCAGTAAGGCCTTCGACAAAGTCCCTCACAACCTTCTGGCAAACAAACTAGTAAAATGTGGGCTAAACAAAACTACAGTTAGGTGGATCTGTAATTGGCTAAGCAAACGAACCCAAAGGGTGCTCACCAATGCGTTGTCTACATCATGGAAAGAAGTCATGAGTGCCGCAGGGTTTCGTTCTGGGCCCGGTTCTTTATTAACGACTTAGACGAAGGGTTAGAAGGCACGATCATCAAGTTTTCAGATGACACCAAACTGGGAGGGATAGCCAACACTCCAGAAGAGAGGAACAGAATTCAGAACGATCTTGACAGACTAGAGAGATGGGCCGAAACTAACAAAATGAAGTTCAACAGGGATAAATGCAAGATACTTCACTTCGGCAGAAAAAATGGAATGCAAAGATACAGAATGGGGGACTCCTGGCTCGACAGCAGTACATGTGAAAAGGATCTTGGAGTCCTTGTGGACAACAAGTTAAACATGAGCCAGCAATGTGATGCGGCTGCTAAGAAAGCCAACGGGATTCTGGCCTGCATCAATAGGAGTATAGTGTCTAGATCCAGGGAAGTCATGTTACCCCTCTATTCTGCCTTGGTCAGACCACACCTGGAATACTGTGTCCAATTCTGGGCACCACAGTTGAAGGGAGATGTTGACAAGCTGGAATGTGTCCAGAGGAGGGCAACTAAAATGATCAAAGGTCTGGAGACAAGCCCTATGAGGAGCGGCTTAAAGAACTGGGCATGTTTAGCCTGCAGAAGAGAAGGCTGAGAGGAGACATGATAGCCATGTACAAATACACGAAGGGAAGCCATAGGGAGGAGGGAGCAAGCTTGTTTTCTGCTGCCCTGCAGACTAGGACACGGAACAATGGCTTCAAACTACAGGAAAGGAGATTCCACCTGAACATCAGGAAGAACTTCCTCACTGTGAGAGCTGTTCGGTAGTGGTACTCTCTCCCCCGGACTGTGGTGGAGGCTCCTTCTTTGAAAGCTTTTAAGCAGAGGCTGGATGGCTATCTGTTGGGGGTGCTCTGGATGCAATTTCCTGCTTGTTGGTGGGGGGTTGGACTGGATGGCCCATGAGGTCTCTTCCAACTCTACTATTCTATGATTCTATGATTCTATGTCCAGTTGCTCCTTTCTCTCTTGGTTCATCTTCTAGGCTATTGAGTTACCTGTTTCTTTGAGCAGCCTCTGTTTTTTCCCTATGATAGATAGCTTAAGGTATGGCAGCACTGAGGATTGATGAGGCTCTGGAATCCTAACATGTGATGTTACTGCTGTGATACTTACCAACACATTGCATGTGGTTTGAACTGACAGCGAGTTGGAGAGACTTCAGACATCTGAAATGATTAAAGGACTACTAAAGTGATGAAGAAAAATGGAGAGAATGAATTACATATTGTTCAGCTGGGAGGGCAAAAGGTGAGATATAGGAATTACCTCTGAGCATTCAACAGAAACAAACACTTAAGGGCAAAATGAATAGTTCAAGGTGATCCCAGAGAAAGCAATCAGGTTGAAAGTATGATTGGTGGAGGGGACCACTACAAAAAGAAATATGAAATCATTTAGAAAACATTTTCTCATCATTTTCTCAACCTAGTAGAAGAGTCACATTTTAGTGGTATGGTGGGAGATCCACCACTCCATTAAAAAGGGGAATGTTGTGTTACATTAACAAGCAACACAGAAGATTATCAAAATCCATACTGCATGCATTTGGAGACTCCAATCTCTAATATAGAGGTCAAATGTTTGATATCATTCATACATAAAATGGGAGACTTGTGTTTTTCATGTGTGCACATGCACATATGTTTTTCATGTGTGCACATGCACATATCTATAACCTGTCAGAAAATTTTGTTGCTATAGTTTTTCAATGAATATCTGATAAAGTCTTGACAAATTCAACATAGTTTGTGGCAGCCACAAAAATTAAGTTTCTGAAGTATAACTATAGAGGATTGGGTTTTTTTTAACAATATAGAATGGAGAGGATTTTTCAAATTGCCATAATTTCGAAGGCTTTTATTTCTGCTGCCACCAAAATGTTGAGGATTTGAACTTGCTACCTCTACCAGTGCTGCCACCAATGCTTTATTCAGGGGCCTCTTCTAGTTTAGGAAATTGAAGGAGACACATGAGACACTTTCTGTGAGGAGAAACAAGAAATTGTTGTTTATTTGTAGTTTGAACAGTCAATATACATGATGTTTCATTAACACTGAACAGTAAAGGTGCTTAGTGGTTTCATTAAAGGCTTATGCTTTTCTCTTCAAAGTATGGTGTTATAACTTGGTTTCTGTGTAAACATGTTCCATCAAGGAAACAGAAACAGGACAATTTACTTTTAAATCCACTTCTGGGATTTAAACAGCAACACTCTTGTGATGACTCATGGGCCATGTAGTCCCGTTCCCGGTACTGTTGAGACAGATGAAGAGGAAAACTTAGGTTTCCCACCGTTTCAGCCAGAATTGGAGCTTTTTCAGCCAGAATTGGAGCCCTTGCACCTGCAGGAGATTTGCCTTCCAGAAGTCTGCCAAACAAGCCTTGAGCCGAAATCTCCCCCATTTTCTCGCCGTGATTATTATAAACAACAGAGAGGCGCTCAGGAGGCGTCTCGCAGGAGCGCTAGGATCGCTGCCAGGCATTCAGCTGATTAAGCCTGCTTCCCATGGGAAACTTTAGGGAGTCATGCATCTGGACACAGAGAATGGCTTTCGGTTCTGGTTCCCCAGAGAATTGTTCTTTGGCGGGAAAACGAGACCCTATTTAGGTGTTTTGCCCACGTAGGAACCTTGCGGAGTCAATTCGTCAGCTTCGGGAGTAGGTTGTGTGTGGACTACGCTACTCCCGCGTCCAAGCCCTTGTTCCCGTTTCCAGCCTTGCCTTGCTTCCCAGGACCTTGCCTTGCTTCCCGGACCTCGCCACGAATTTACCACGGATCCTGGTCTTGCTCCTCGTTTCTTGTTGCCTTGAATTAAGCCTAGTGTTCCAAGAAACAAGTTTACTTCCTAGCCTTGCTTAAGTTTCATGGACTAAAGGACCTTGTCATCTCCCCTCACTTTGCTTGGCAAAGTGAGTGTTTCGGTTACTGGATTACAACTTTGGACCTTAATATTTCATATTGGACATTGTTTCTTGGTACTAATTTTGACCTTTCCTGAAAGGTCTACTTCTGGACTATTTTCTACACTTGTTTTTATTAACTTTATATACTCCTACAATAAAGATATTAGATAGATTCTGGCCTCTGTGTATGGTTATTGGTGCTCTGCAGCCTGGGTCTTGACAACTCTAGACTTTAGAGTTCACAATATAGTTCTCAGCCCTCCCTTTCCTGAAGACTTTAATTATATTCCTCAAAGACACAAACACAGTTTGTGTCCAAAACACAGTTTCCAACTGACTGAATTATAAAAACCAAGTGCTAACTGACTGGATTCCAAACCCTAACTGAAAAAGAATTCTCTGGTTCCCTGGCTCCAACTGTCACTTTGGCTCCGCACATCTCCAGTTGCTAAGGAACTTCTTATTTGCATCAGCCAATCAGACTGCACCTATGGTAATGGCTGCTTGACTGCTCCTCCCCCTTGCTCTGCTGAGCTTCTGCAAGTAAGACCTGCAAAATGGCTGCTCAATCAGCCCTTCCCACAAAATGGCTGCACATCATTCCTGCAAGGTGGCCACTTACCAACCTTGTAAGGTAGGCAAAATCTGTTACAATAACAACTTCTTTCAAAGTAAGTACTGCGCAATTAAACAGGAAATAACACTTTTAAACCAGAAACAGAACACTTTCAAATTTTGTTATATAATGTTCAAAGGCAAAGTTAGATCTGTTACCTTAGGAGCTGTTTTTTTACTTTGTTTGTGTAAACATTTGCATCATAACAATACACAGAGCACACTGCAAAGAGCAAACCCTTCCACATGTTGTTGCAATATCATTGAATACCACAGAATGAATATGGATGTGTATTATTTATGATCTATGAGCAGCATTTGACTTTAATAACCCATATTTCATTTTATTCTCCAATGTCCCAAAAGATTGTGGTGTATAACTGGGTGTTGAATGCTTTCCTCCAAAAGAGTTGTGTCCAAATAACCACTCAAAATGATTGTCCCTATTAGTGTACAGAAAAATAGTGGAGGCTCTGTGATTGTAGCAGATAGAATTCAGGCATTCAATTCTTCTAACTAAGTGGTTCTCAACCTGTGGGTCCCCAGTTGTTTTAGCCTACAATTCACAGAAATCCCAGCCAGTTAGGATTTCTAGGAGTTGAAGGCCATAACATCTGGGGACCCACAGGTTGAGAACCACTGTTCTAACTGATTTCACTGATTTTCCCCCTCTAGAGTAACAGGCCTCAACCAACAATTTCAAACCATATGTATGTGTGTTCTTATTATAAACAGAAAGGGTAGTGCAGGTTCATTTAGCAAATGTGATGGCTGCCTGATTGATTTTTTTACTCTTTCCTCCTTTGTGTTAAATAATAAACATTGGTATGACCTTTTCCAAGCAAAACTGCATGGGTTGGCCCTGTTCTGCAGGTATAAAATGATGGCTTTTAACTTCCACACACTCAGCTAGAAAACAAGGTGTATCTTAAGGAAGTAATCATTGCTGAACACTCTCTAATTGGAAAGAAAACCTACTTTGCAGAGAGATGCCTCCTGGTAAGTGTGATGAGGTCCATGGACTGCCCCTCTGGACAGCAGATGTGTCTTGTATCTTTTTCTAGCTTTCCTAGAATTTGCTACATATCATCCTGATCTGCACTTAACCCCCCTCCCACCCACTTCCTATTACAAATTAATTAACATATGCAAAGAAATAATTACTCGTGCTTTGCCATTTTCTTTGATACTAGCAGTAAGCCTACACTAAATGCACTCGTGCTGTAGCTTCTGTGATTTTAGCAGATAAAATTCAGGAATTCAATTCTTCTAACATTTTAACATTTAGCCGCTTCTCTGCTTTGCAAAGTGGCGAATGCCTTCCTGGCGAGAAGGAATACATTCCCCTCTTTGCAGACCAGGGAAGCGGTTTTATTGTAAGCCACCCTGAGTCCCCTGTTGGGTGAGAAGGGCGGATATAAATATTGTAATAAATAAATAATAAATAAATAAATAAATAAGCGGCGCTTCTCTGCTTTGCAAAGTGGTGAACGCCTTCCTGGCGAGAAGGAAGACGTTCACCGCTTTGCAGACCAGAGAAGCAGCGCTTCTCTGCTTTGCAAAGTGGCGAATGCCTTCCTGATGAGAAGGAAGACGTTCGCCGCTTTGCAGACCAGAAAATACGGAATATTTCAAATTGATGGATCCAATTTCCAAACAGCATATTTTACAATAGCTATGTATTGCAATTACACAAACATTATCAATGGTTTAATAAGTAATTAAGTTTTATAAACTATTTTATAAAACGGCCTAGGGAGAGATTTCTTGTAGATTTAAAACGGTCTCCTGATATGGTAAATTTGGATATCCGGGCTGGCGGTCCCTTCGGACTAAAGGTGGTGCTGTTGAACGCCAGGTCTGCAAATGGAAAAACCGCAATTATCCAGGATCTTATCCTGGATGAACGTGCAGACCTGGCGTGCATAACGGAGACCTGGCTGGATGAGGCGGGTGGGGTCAATCTCACCCAACTCTGTCCTCCTGGGTACTCCGTGCAGCACCAACCAAGATCCGGAGGGAGGGGAGGTGGAGTCGCAGTGGTCTACAAGGATTCCATCCCCCTGACCAGGTGCCCCATCCCGCAGTCAACCTTGTTTGAATGTGTCCACCTGAGGGTGGGTGACCGGGACAGATTAGGGATTCTGCTAGTGTACCGACCACCCCGCTGCACTACAGTCTCCCTGCCTGAGCTAGCGGGGATGGTCTCGGGCCTGGCGTTGGAGTCCCAGCGGCTTATTGTGCTGAGGGACTTCAATGTCCATGCGGAGACCACCCTGACTGGCGCAGCTCAGGACTTCATGGCCACCATGGCAACCATGGGGCTGTCCCAATTGGTATCTGGTCCCACCCACAGAGCAGGGCACACACTTGACTTGGTTTTCTGCCAGGGATGGGAGGAAGGTGGTGATGTGGAGGAGCTCACCATCACTCCTTTGCCATGGACCGACCATCACCTGATCAGGTTTAGACTCGCTGTGCCCCCCAACCTCCGCAGGGGTGGAGGACCTAATAAAATGGTCCGCCCCCGGAGGCTTATGGATCCGGATGGATTCCTGACGGCTCTTGGGAAGTTTCCCGCTGCCTCGGTTGGTGATCCTGTCGATGCTCTGGTTGCCCTCTGGAACAAGGAGGCGACTAGGGCAATAGACACGATTGCTCCGGAACGTCCCCTCTCGAGTACCCGAGCTAAACCATCTCCTTGGTTCACCGAGGAGTTGGCAGCGATGAAGCGAAAGAAGAGGGGTCTAGAGCGCGTGTGGCGTTTGAAGCAGAACGAACCAGACCGAGCACGGCTGTGCCTTTATTTAAAGGCATACGCCGCGGCAATAGATGCTGCTAAGAATGTTTTCTTTGCAGCTAATATTGCGTCCGCAAAGAACCGTCCGGCAGAGCTGTTCCGAGTTGTTAGAGGTTTGTTGAATCCCATCTCTCAAGATGGGATCCCTGACAACTCGGCAGCCCGCTGTGAAGCATTTGCTCAGTTCTTTGCGGACAAAGTCGCTCTGATCCGCTCTAGCTTTGACACCATATCAATGGCAGCTTCCGAGGATGTAACACGAGCTCCTGCTTGTCCTATTTTGATGGATTCATTTCAATTGGTTGAGCTCGAGGATGTGGACAAGGTGCTTGGAGAGGCAAAGGCTACCACATGCATCCTAGACCCCTGCCCATCCTGGCTGGTGAGAGAAGCCAGAGGGGGATTGGCCGAGTGGGTGAAGGTGGTGGTGAATGCCTCCCTTCGGGAAGGCATTGTTCCAGCGAGCCTTAAATTGGCTGTGATCAAACCGCTGTTGAAGAAGCCATCACTAGATCCCACTCAATTGGACAGCTATCGGCCTATTTCCAATCTCCCCTTTTTGGGCAAGGTCCTGGAACGTGTGGTGGCTGCGCAACTCCAGGCATTCTTGGTTGACACTGATTTTCTGGATCCGGCGCAGTCTGGCTTCAGGCCGGGGCATGGCACCGAGACAGCCTTGGTCGCCTTAGTCGATGATCTACGCCGGGAACTGGACAGGGGGAGTGTGTCCCTGCTGGTTCTGCTGGACCTCTCAGCGGCCTTCGATACCATCGATCACGGTATCCTTCTGGGACGCCTCGCGGGAATGGGACTTGGAGGTACTGTTCTGCAGTGGCTCCACTCATTCCTGGAGGGTCGGTCCCAGATGGTGTCATTGGGGGACGCCTGCTCGGCCCCACAACCGTTGACTTGTGGGGTCCCGCAGGGGTCAGTACTGTCCCCCATGTTGTTTAACATCTACATGAAGCCGTTGGGAGAGATCATTCGGAGTTTCGGGGTCCGGTGTCATCTGTACGCAGATGATGTCCAGCTCTGTCACTCCTTCCCACCTGTTACTAAGGAGGCTGTCCAGGTCCTGAACCGGTGTCTGGCCACTGTGTCGGACTGGATGAGGGCTAACAAATTGAAACTGAATCCAGACAAGACAGAGGTCCTTCTGGTCAGTCGCAGGGCTGAACAGGGAATAGGGTTACAGCCTGTGTTGGACGGGGTCGCACTCCCCCTGAAGACACAGGTTCGCAGTCTGGGGGTTCTCTTGGACTCATCGCTGAGCCTGGAGCCTCAGGTTTTAGCGGTGGCCAGGAGAGCCTTCGCACAACTCCGCCTTGTACGCCAGCTGCGCCCGTTCCTTGGGAGGTCTGACTTGGCCACGGTGGTCCACGCTCTGGTTACAGCTCGTTTGGATTACTGCAACGCGCTCTACGTGGGGCTGCCTTTGAAGACGGCCCGGAAGCTCCAGCTAGTACAACGGGCGGCAGCCAGATTAATAACTGGGGCGGCTTACAGGGAGCGTACTACCCCCCTGCTAAGCCAGCTCCACTGGCTGCCAATATGCTACCGAGCCCAATTCAAAGTGCTGGTTTTGACCTACAAAGCCCTAAACGGTTCTGGTCCAATTTACCTGTCCGAACGCATCTCCTCCTATGAGCCCACGAGAACCTTAAGATCATCCGGGGAGGCCCTGCTCTCGATCCCACCGGCCTCACAAGCACGGCTGGTGGGGACGAGAGACAGGGCCTTCTCGGTGGCGGCCCCTCGGCTGTGGAACTCCCTCCCCAGTGACATCCGGCAGGCTCCATCCCTTTTGGGGTTCAGGAAGAAGCTGAAGACCTGGCTATGCGCGCAAGCGTTTAATGAATGAACTCAGTTAGCATTGACATGGATCGGATTAAGGCTTTTGCACAAGGTCTGATGGATGATTGGTATATATATTTGGTGTTGCATTGTTTTAAATTTTTATATATTGTATTTTATTATGTTATTTAATTATTTTAACTGTTTTATTCTTATTTTATTGTATTATGATGTACTGGTAGTGATCCTACCAGTTGTGTAAGCCGCCCTGAGTCCCCTCGGGGAGAAGGGCGGGGTAGAAATATTGGAAATAAATAATAAATAAATAAATATTTTGAGCCATAGGAAAAGTTAAAAATTAACTTCACAAATGGAAAAGATTTCATTAGGCCTTATGTTGCAGGATCACCATCTTGTGAATGACTGAGGCTAGGGTCTGTTGTGTGCTTGATGAGGCATCTAGCAGTAATTAGTTGAAATACTATACTCCACCCTTTCAAGTGGTAAGAGTTTCATTCATGGATGGTTCGTGGTTGCAGAGTTATAGTGATTTCAACCTAGGCCCATCGTTTTCAAACCTTCTGCATATCACACAGGTTTTTGAGATTTCACTGGCTTTTTTCAGGCAAACAAGGTTGAAATCATACAAGAGAAGAAAATGAAAATGTTAGAATCACAGGCCTACATTTTGTTTGAGATGTTATTTCTGCTGTCAGTTAAGATGGTCTAGAGCAGTGGTATGGCATGTGCGCCAAAAGGGGCATACATTGCCCTTTCTTCTGGCTCATGCGCCATTGCCCACCCCTTGCTCACCCACCTGCTTGCCATCTCATCCAGCGCTCATTTACTTGTCTTCCTGCTCGCTCTCTCATCCCCTGCTTGTTTGCCCTTGCCCATCTGCTCACTCACCTGCTTGCCCCTCCCGTTGCTCATGTTCCCCGGCTTGCCTCCATGACTTGCCCTCCTCCCGACCCCCTCCCCATCTCACCCTCCAAGTGCCTAACACCCCCCACCTCCCATTTGGTCACTCCATCTTCACCATCACTGGTCTAGAGCAAAGCTTTTTAAACTTTAGGTCAAGACCCCAAATGGGGTTGTGTAAGTGAATTGCAACCCCCCCCCCCCATTCATCATCACGTTTTATTGATTAGCCCATCGGCTGTATCAAAACATTTAACACATAGACATACAACATACAACCAATGTACAAAAGAAGTTAAAATAAACAAACTGTTAACAAAATCCTGTTCAGGTCAAATATCTGCATCACCTCCACAGATACCCCAATTGATTCCAAATATGCAATTCTCAGTTGTGTTGCTTTGAATAGGAAAAGGGCTGTTTTGTGTGTTATTTTAGGATTCTGGCCGGCCAACAAAAATGAAATTTTAATATGTGCGTCTCAGTGTGTTTTAATATGTGGGTCTCAATGGCCCGAGGCATTGGTCTCTCTCTTTCTTATACAATTCACAGCCGAACAGTACATGTGCGATATCCTCCACCTCTGATGCTCTACAAATACAAAATCGTTCGTTGTATGGAACTTAATTAAACCTTCCGTGTTTGACCATCGTATCCAGCTGCTCAAAACGAGCTCTGGTAAATACCCTCCTGAGGTGTTTAGGCATTTCTGTCTTTAGATACCTGGCTGTTTGGAAAGTATGTTTAAAACGGCTTAACCATTTCAATGAGCCAGCTTTACTCAGGGTAGCAATGTCTTTTTGGCCTTCTATATTCAGTACTCGTTGAGCAACTATTTTTGGGTCTAGTTTTTCTAAGAGATTTCAGGGTATGAGGGGCTACTTCTGCTGCTTTCAATGGAGGAGAGGAAGAAGCAGAGCCCCTTGCTGAGGGAAGGGAAAGGGACTTGGCCATGTGGATGGATGAGGGAGAAAGAAACCAGCCTAGCAATGGAGGAAGAGCAAGGAAAATGGTGTGAGTCAAGGAAAACTCAGGATAAATATAAAAGCAAAAGAGAAAGAGAAAGAAACCCCTACCCATCCTAACTGTACCCCCTTGCTTGTAAGAAATCAGATTTTGTTGTTGTTACTGTTTTAAGGATTACACCTTAATCTTCCTGCAGAACTTGGCTTGGATTCATCCATGCAACAGAAATCTTGACTTTGTCATTTCATATAAGGGGCACCATTTCACTATACCCTTAAAGATCATAGAATATGAGCACCCAGAGAGGGTCCTGGAACAAAACTACCACTGATACTGGAGATCCACTGTATTTTACTTTGGTTTTTATATACTTGGGACTGAGACATGAACTATTTTTATTCCAGTGGTTCCATTGGCTATTCAAATCCATGGATTTAATCATCCAATATTTTTTTTAAACGTTTTGGTTTCTATACCTATTTTGTATACCTATATACCTGGGGTCACATAAATTTTTGGGGGGGAGATGAGGGTCTTGAGTGTAAATAGTTTAAGAAGCCCTTGTCTAGAGGGATATCATGGCAGGGCAATAAAAAGGCAGATAATGAAAAACTCAACCACATTAGCAATAAAAAAGCAACTTCCTTTGAAATCAAGGGTGTTTCTGGTCTGTGTGAAGCTAACTGCCCCTTTCAAAGTTCAGTTTCATTTCAATGTATTCTGTCTAAGAAAGGGGCAATTAATTTTGCAAAGGTGATTAAGAAGCCCTCGAAGTTTCAAAAGTTTGCATGATGTATTTGCTGCATTTTGTTATTTCCTCCCATTCTTTACCCTTATTTATTTATTTATTTATTTATTTCCAGAATTTATACCCCACCCTTCTCATCCGGGGGGACTCAGGGAGGCTTACACAGTTGGCAACATTTAATGCCAAGAACATAATAATAAAACAAAAACAGTACATATAATTAATTAAAACTATAAAAATACATCATTAAAATACATTATAAAATTAAACATATGTAAATTAGATCCATTTGTCTAAAAACCTCATGCTTCAGCCTTCAATTGGACCATGTCAACGTTATCAAATGTCCAACATTCTTGGGGCAGAGGTTTAGATTTGGTTTTTCTTTTTGCTACTGCGTATGCAGTGGCATGCAAACATCAGCAATACTGTGAAAAAGTAAGCACATTCACTTCCATCAAACCAGCAGAAGTGATAAATGTCTTCATTTTATAAAGCAGCTGAAATACACCGAAAGTTTAGCCATATGGATTAACTTTAGACTTCTTTCTATAGTTCACATGTAAAGCATATAAATAACCAAAGTGAAAATTGCAATAGAGAAGGATTTATACTACCAATGTTTTGGTTTTATATTTTCTGGTGGGAAAATGGGGAACAGGGTAGTAGCTTAATATAGATTTTTTTTCACTGTTGTGTTTTCTGTCAAATCCTATACCATAGAGACACAAGGAATTTTTTTTGGCTAAATACCAAACTAAATACAACTTGGTATAAGTTCCTAATAATGGAAAGAAAGTTGTGGTGGGAAAGTATCTTGAACTAGTTTTCTAGACAGAAGTTCCCCAAATTGGCTACAAAAACAATGTCTTTTTCAGAATGTCTTCTTCATTCTGAAAATATAAATGGCTTTAATTAAAGCTCCTGCTTTACAACATTGAGAGGAAACACATTTGTAAATGGTAAGGTTGGACACAAAAACAGTGGGTTAAATCCACACAGATTCAGTGAAGGTAATTTGAAATGTATGGGATGTAAATTACCGGTATTAATGATTGTTTTTCCCTATCGATTTCAACAAGGCAAAAATATGATTAATAGTCTGGACCAAACTTGGTGGATTCTTCCCAGTGCTAGCTTTATCTTACCAATTATTACTCATGGACATTGGGACAAACAATTGTCTTTCCTAACCTTTTGAGTGTCCAACCAACAAATTGTTCCTGAGTTGTAAGATCATTTGAAATAGCAGTAGTTATGGTACAGAGGATTTCTATATGCCTTTGATTTTATTTTCCCATTAATAAGTATAAGAGCAATGTGTTGGGTTTACTGGTTTGTGGAAAAAGCAATCCTAGGCACTAACTCTTCAGGGCTTTACAGGCTAAAGGTTCTAAAAACAGAATTAACCAGAGTAGCTCTAAGGGGGGGGGGGGGAATCAAATCAAGAACAAGCTAATTTTGAAGCAAAAACAAATATTTCTTTATTAAGAAGACAGAAAAGGCACAACAGAACAGTCTGTGTGTTCCGTCTCCCAGGGTTTTGATTTGCATTGTTTCATAGTTATAGGGAATAGCACCCTTTTGCATTTTTTCCAGGGTTGCTGCAGACTCAGCAGCACTCTGATAGTTAACCATTAGCAGAGATTTGTAACCATTCTGCAAAGCCTTTGCTGCTGAAAGCTTGCAAAGTATCCTTTTGTTCTTGAGACCACCCCTTTTCCTGGGGATGAAACCTCCATTTTGAAAAGCCTTTTTGCCTTTTTACAGAAGAGAAAAGAGCTCAGATGTGCTTGTGTGGTCAAGCCAGGCCAGCTCAGACAAGCCATCGTAAGTACTGACCTCTTGCCTTTGAAACTGGTGCTGAGCTCAGATAGGGAAAGACCTGCTCTTTCTAATATAGCAACTCAGCACTGGGGCAGAGAATATCTCAGGATTTCTCTGCCATTGGAAGAAGCTCCAACTACTTTGTCTCCAAGCTAGCTTTGAGCTTAGATAGGGAAAGATCTGCTCTTTCTAATATTTCAGCTCAGGGCTAGGGTAGAGAGCATCTCAGGATCTCTTCACCTTTGGAGGAAGTTAGCCCAGTAGCTAAGGGGAAAAGCAAGAAAGAAAAATCTGTATGATTTTACAAGTTGATTGTTTATATTTGTAACCTTAACTACGTGTACCAAGTCTGTCAAGGACTTTGAGAAAATAAAAATCTTGTTTGATGTTCAACTTGAAGTGGCCTTGGTTACTGGGACTCCTGAGGTTCAAAGTAAGGCCCCGCAGTTCACCCAGGCAAAGAAAGCAGCACATCTTACTTTACGAAAGGTGCCCGGGTGTGACGGCATGCTGTGTTCAATACAAGATGCTTCTCAAAGAAAAACACTGAATGCTAAAAACTTTACTCTTGACCAATCCAAGCTGAGATTAAGGAACTGCAGACTAAGGGCACATCTACACAGGCCATTTAATGCAGTTTCAAACTGGTATTGAAAACAATGCTTTCTCTGAGTAGATAATCATAGGGGAAACCCTGGAACCAGTTTGAGACTCAGATGGTGATTACACAAACCACAGACAGATGCACATTAAGGACTTTGTTTTGCATGCTTTTGTGGGTGTTTGTTGTCCAGTTGCCACAGTTGAATCTAGCTTTGAAATACATTAAATGGTCAGTGTAGATGGAGGTAAGGCACACATGGGTTTTCTCGCCTTTTGAGGCAAAGAATAGGCATCTGCAGCACTATCAACTGAGGGCTGTTGGGCAGAGACACTATAATTTGGTTTGAAATTTGATTAAAACAAATTGATTTTGCTGTGCAGCACCACACAAACACCCCAGGAACCAGTCTGAAACTGGGATGGTGGCCACAGTATCCACTAACTGCAGATAAAAAATGAACCCATGAATTGCAGTATTTGTGGCTAGTCAGATGCTGGAAAATGCAGGGTTTTTTTTTCTTAACCAGTTTGAGATGTGCTGATACATTCCGTTTTTGAGCCCTGCATGGGATATACTCTGATCGGCTGCAGCACATCATTTGGCTTATCTCTTGTAAGTTTTTTAAATGCACTGTTTATTGTTTGATGTGCGCAGTAGTGTGCATTGGGGTGTACATTTTGTAGTTCTGGTTTCAGATTACAGTATATAGTATCTATGTAGAACCACCCAGAGAAGAAAGGGAAACAGGTTTTGAATGAAAGGAACTGCCCACTTTAGCACACTAGGGCTTTAAAGTGGGTAGCCCTGCATTTTGGGTTTCTTCTACTGCCTGCAGAATTCTGGAAAATGTAGTTTAGGGTGGGGCCTTTTGAATTCTCAGCTACAGAGGTCCTTGACTTCCCAAACTATATTTCTCAGAATTTTGCAGGCGGCAGAAGAAGCCCAAAATGTGGGGTTGCCTGTTTTAAGCCCTAATGTGATAAAACTGTGTGTGAAGAAGATCTCTTTCTCTGGTGATCTCTTTTTCTGGAGGTTCTGCTTCCTTCTCTGTGGGACAATCCGCTGCTGGATAATCTGTTGCTCTCTCATGCCCTTTTACATAGTTTGCCTTGCTCTGCCCTTTTGCCTATATATAGCCCATTCCTAACTTGGGGGTTGTCACCTGGGAGTAACGGAGACATCTTTGAATAGGGAAAACATGACTGTAATGTTATTCTATGAAGAGTTAAAAAAATACCCTATGTGCTTAAAGTGATGAATACAAAGCATGTGTCTTGTGTGCAAAAAAGAGCATGTGTACAAAACAGCAGATGTGAATACAATATATGCCTGTCATTTTCTGGTAATAACTCTTAAGTGGTCTAAGGAGATGAAAACAATGGAGTTGTACATATGGAACAAAGGCATTTGTTTTCTTTCAGACACAAACAAGATTACCCTATAAGCACTGCAAAGGACCAAGGCATTGACATCTCCGGGCCATCCTCTGTTTGGATATTAGCCAGTAAGCCAATGTCTTAAATCAAGAAATAGCTTCCTAAGATCTACAGAGATCCTCACAGGAACACCTCAGCAAGTGAGAGTCCAAAAGTGGCAGGTTAAAACCCGGAACGTCAATCAGTGGCTGAGGTCGGATGAGAGACTCTCTCCTGGGCACACTTGAAAGGCACTGAACAGACTGCACTCTGGGACCACGAGCTGCAGAGCTAATCTTAGGAAATGGGGCTACAAAGTGGAGTCCATGACATGTGGGTCTGGAGAAGAGCAAACCACAGACTACTTATTACAATGCAGCCTGAGCCCTGCCACATGCATAATGGAGAACTTTCTTACAGTGACATCAGAGACACTCAAAGTGGTCAGCTTCTGGTCAAAGGAAATTTAGTATAATGCCAAGTTTTTAACCTTGTGGTTTTTCTGTACATTATAACTATTCTCAATTCACTTCTGACATGTTAAATAAAATAAAAACCCAACCTCTAGAAACTGCAACAATGAACCAGTCTACCAGTCCCCGACATAATGGGCTGGATAGGGTGCTTTCTTAACCTCGTTGCTGACACCAAAGCTCCATTGAAGGGAAGAAAGGAAAGCCTCCTGGGGAAAATGGGCCAAAAAGAGCCACTTTTTCAGATGCGGAACAAAAGCGTTCATTCAGCAGTGCGCCTGTTTTCGGGAAGCTTGTGCAAATGGATATTTGGGGGGGGGGGGCTTCTGATACCTGGCAAGCAGAAACAGGTAGAGATTCACCCAAACTGCATAAGCCTACCACATTCATGCCTATGCAAAATTCCACTAGTTTAATTAACAATTATTTTATCCCCAAGATATTATTTTTTATTATTGTTTATTTTCCAGGCCCAATTCAAGGTGCAGGTTATCACCTACAAAGCCCTAAACGGTTTGGGACCCACCTACCTTAGAGACCACATCTCCCCCTATGAACCCGCACGTTCTCTTCGCTCGTCGGGGGAGGCCTTTCTCTCGCTCCCAAACCCCTTGCAGTTGCGGTTGGTGGGGACGAGAGAGAGGGCCTTCTCCGTCGTGGCCCCCCGGCTTTGGAACTTGCTCCCTAGAGAGATCAGGCAGGCTCCTACCCTCCTCTCCTTCCGGAAGAGCCTAAAAACCTGGCTCTTCCAAAAGGCCTTTGATGATTAATTGTTGTGGGTTTGATTTATCTGCCCATTCTAAAATAGCTCCATTGTTGATGCTTTGCCATTATTACATTGCACTTTATTGTCCATTTTAACTGTGAAACTACCTCTCCCCATTTTGGAATATTCTGCACTTTCTACACTAATCTGTGTATTAGTCTCCTGTTTTTAACATTTTATGCTGTATGTTGATTTTAATGGCTGTTTATTGATGCTGATGTTTTTATTGCTGGGATATTTGTTTTATTGTTTTGTAGTTGTTATTATATTGTCGTATTGGGCAAGGCCCCATATAAGCTGCCCCAAGTCCCTTCGGGGAGATGGGGCGGCGTATAAAAATAAAGTTGTTGTTGTTGTTGTTGTTGTTGTTGTTGTTGTTGTTGTTATTATTATTATTATTATTATTATTATTATTATTATTATTATATTAAGATGATGGTCCTACCTCTGACAGGTGAGGGACATTGGAAAAACTAGTAGGTCAGAACTACCAATTTTGCTTCAGTTGAAAATGTGTTGGCAATTCTAACCGTAATCTGTGTTGTTCATACAAAGAAGCCAAATAGATGTTTAAAAAGAGAATGAAACTGCTGTGTTGGATGCAACACATAGTGGGTAATGGGGATTTCCAGTATATTTAGTTTTTTAAAGTCATTCTTTTACATTTTCCTCTTAGGAATACAACAGCTTATCTAAATTCATGCCAATGAAAACATTATAACATATTCCTTGTTTACAATAAAGTCTGTCCTTTCCAGTAAGGCCAACAAAACTGAAGTCAACATCCTATCCTATAAATTAACTTCTGTTAAACATTTCTTTTCCATTCAGTGGTGTTTAATTCTCATATTCCTGTCACTACACACATCTTCCTCTTCTGCAGACAGTTTATTGTTTACATGACAAATGTTTTCTCTGCATCCTTCTTCCCCATCTGAATTGCCTAAGCACAGTGATTGCAGCCTACTCCACTTCCTTCCTAGCCCCTGGAAACCTCCTTGATGACAGCACTTGGTGACCACAAAGGGCATATTGCAATACAGAGGATTTCCCCTGCCTTCTTCCCCCTGCCCCCCTCCTCCGCCCCTGGTCAGTGATGCATGATGCTCGTATTTCCCCATCTGGGCTTCTCATTCCAGAATAAAATACTGGAAAAGAATTTTTTATGTGGAAATAGAAAAGTCAAGGAATGAACTCAGTTTACTTCATACAGACATTTTCTCAATAATTAATTGATATTTATCCCAACCACATTTTAGCCTTTATGGAAAAGTGTCATATAGTGATTCAGTAAAAATAGTGTAATAAACATACAAGAGCCATGTTAGGTCTATAGAAGATGTATCTATAGGTACACTGTTAATTTTTTAAAAGAGGAGAAAGGGGGGAGCAGCAACAGCAGCAAAGGAAGAAAGAATACATTGAATCCAAGCATCCTAATCTTTGAATGCCCAGCTTCTAGGATATGGTGGGAGGGATGCCAGTGAGCCAAGGCAGCAGTCATCAGAGAGATAGCCATTAGGGTTGGGTGCATTTTTCGTATGCCGTTAAATTTGTATCAAATTCGTATCTAAAGCACTTTTGAAGCATGTTTCGATGCATCTGCTCACTGCCTTCGTAATATTAAGAATTTGAATCAAAAGGCACCTTCTTTTTGTCTGTCTCTGATGTCTTCGGATGTTGCTGTGACCAAGCTCTGCTGAGAGGTGAAGCCAAACTTGTTGGCATGCCTCTCAGCCAATCAGGGCTGACAGAAGAGAGAGAGGTGGGGCCATCGTTCTTGTAGCCGTTTTAAAAACTTTGAAAATTCCTAAAATATCAGTGGATGGGTCAAACATTATCAAACTTGATAGGCAAAGAGTGGTAAATATTTTCTACGTTTCTGGCAAATTTCATCCCAATAGCTTTAAAAATGGAGGAGAACTGAGCCTCTGAATTTTCCCAATTTATTGAAGGGGAAGTGAGAAGCCATATGCCTGGACGAAACTACATTTCCCAAAAAGCATTGGGCTGAAGCAGACATTTCCTCAATAGTACTATGCCCGCTTTAAATATAAGAATTTTTAGAATTATTTTAAGTTTTAACCATAACATTTTTAAAAATAAGAAAAAACCACAAGAGAGAGTTCTGGGAATTGAATTAAAAATCATTTTTGTTCAAACTGATTGGGGCTCAAGCCTAATAATGTCTTATAATTAGATTATTTCTGGCTAATTTTTAATGGCTTTTGTTGAAAGATGACATGTGATGTTGGCTAAACTGGCTTTTAAATTTTATACTGTCACTGGTTTTAATCCTATGTCTTGTCTTTTGATAGTTAAATGTGGAATGTAATTTTTGTAATGTCATTATCTAATTTTTATAGTAACGTCTTTGTTATTTTGGAATGGAATGTTTGCCTTTCCTTCCTGGACATCACCTTCAGTCCCCTTAGGGAGATATGGTGGGATATAAATTATTATTATTATTATTATTATTATTATTATTATTATTATTATTATTATTATTATTATTATTATATCAAGTGAGATGGGACAATATAAAACATTTGTTCTTATAGGATTTTAGTAGGTCAAAAAGGAGAAAACTGTCTTTCAGGCTATTTACATTTCTTAGACATTTTTATCAACATTATTCAATATTTTGGCAACTATTTTGAAAAATATAGCTTTTAACAAAAATGTGGCTATTTCCTTTCTTCCCTCACCTTTTGACTCCTTCCTAATCTGATTTTCTTTCTTTCCTTCTTTCTTTCTTTCTTTCTTTCTTTCTTTCTTTCTTTCTTTCTTTCTTTCTTTCCCTTTTTTGATGTTCAGAAAGTTTTAAAGAGATGTTTGGTGCCTCATATGTTATGAAACACTAACATAAGAGCAACACTGAAAGTGTTACAATATGTTTCCTTTTGGTTTTCACACAAATAAATCAGCCAAAGGATCACAAAGCACAAATATGCAATAACCATCACCAATATTTAATAAAATTTGGATGGATTGTGAAACCTGCACAAAAGCTTGGTACCACCCACAAAACCATTTGTAACAAGTCCTGATACAATAAAAAAAATCAAATAGCACCTAATTACTGGCATGCTTGGTATTCTTGCACTTTCTTTTTACATTTGCTTTTGGAAGGGCAGTATAATTGGTCTGAAAGGAGGGAACTTAGTGTTATTTCCTGAATTAATTTGTTAGGCATTTTTGAAAAACAAAAATTCTTCACTGATTAGAACTGGAATAATGGATGGTATTAATAAGATATAAGTTTGACTGAATTACTACAGAACAGAATTACATACGGCTCAAGTTCTATTCTTATACAGCGGGTGTGATAGAAATTGGCTTTCTTTGTGCACAGGAGACAGGGATGGAAAGACGTACAGAGGATCTGGGTTTGGAAGGAATTAATAGTTTCAAGCAAATTCCAATATTCATAGCAGAAGGTCGAGTTTTAGTTCTTTTCACACTTACATAGTAGAAGGTGTAAATTTGTAGATGGTTGCAATATTCCACATTTGTGCTTGAGCCATTATAAATTTCTGCTTTCATGAACTGTGGTTCATGGTAACCTTTGCCAATGAGCGTAGATGGATTTGGATGATGCTCATTTGTGGCTTCCCCATTGTGGATTTGGAGTCGGAAGAAGAAAGAAAGAAAAAGAGAAGGAATATTTGTGGCAGCCAGGAACAGAATGTTTTCAGATGACAATCCTTACTTATGATACTATTGAAATTCAAACATGGGAGGCAGGATAGAGAAGAAGACCACCCTGTCTCACAGATTCATAGATACAAATAAGTGTATTCTGGCAAAAATCTGAACGTCATCTAAGTCAAACTCTGCATAGAAAAGTTAAAACATAGCATTGACATATAAGGCTCCATCTGGACTGCCATATAATGCAGTACAGTACAGTTAAAATGCATTATATGGGTCTACACTGATTGTATAATGCTGTTTCAAACTGTATTATATGGCAGTATAGATGGGGTCTGAGACAGGGATTGTAATCTGAAATAAATTTAGAGATTAGCACCTATCTGATGTATGATAAAATGGGCAAAAGAGATAGGCCATAGTTTGAATTTGGAACAATGGGAGAAAATTTGGAAAGAGAAACTCAAATATACAGCTGCAACAGATATTAAAGAAAACTGGCACAAGATGCAATATAGATGGTATTACACACCAAAAAAAATATCAAAATTTAATAAAAAGAAATCTAATATGTGTTGGAAATGTGGGAAAAAATTGGGACATTTTTTCATCAATGGTGGACCTGCGAGAAATTAAAAGAATTTTGGAAGACAATATATCAAATAACACAGGAAATGATAGGAATCAAATTTAAATTAGAACCTGAAATGTATTTACTAAGCTTTTACGAATTCAAAATTTTAAAAAAATGAAGACAGAATTTTTTTTTACATAAGCACAGCAGACAGACTAACAATAGCGAAAGTCTGGAAGGGAAAAAAAAACTTCCTACTTTCAAGGAATGGTTAATCAGAATCTTGAACATGATACAAATGGATAAGCTAACACAAAAAAATAAGAGAGGGTAAAAATAAAACAAGACTGGACAAACTTCACAAAATTCCTAATAAAAAGAAGAATGGACTTCATGATAGACTTAGCTACAATATAAAATGGTTTAAACGAAAAGAGACTAAGGGAAAATACAAATATGTAATCAACGAAAGAGAAAACTCTGAGGTCAAGATGGGAAGTCAATCAATATTTTTTTCTCTTGTTTTTCTCTTCTCTTTTTTTTCTCTTCTGTTTTCTTTCTTCACCTATTTTCAGAACTCTTTCACCCCGTCACTTTCCTATCAATATATTGTTTCACCACTTTCGATGTATTATGTGTCTTTACAAAATAAAAACAATAATAATGAGATTAGCACCTATCTGTAGTCAACTAATTGAATGTCATTAATCCCCAAAAGAGATTCCTGCACATAAACAAGTGCATTGGTTTCAGTTTCTTAGCAGCAATGGTGAAATAACAATTTATTTAGTTTAATTCTGAAAGAAAATAGAAAAACCCACATCTGACAGGTTAGTTCTGTAATTCAACTTTAGTCTGTAAGAACATTTTAGAATGATGATTGATCCTGGAAATGAAACACTCAGATTCACATTTCTATTCAGATATAGACAGGTGACCTTCCCCTTAAATTGTGCAAATTTCCAAGAAAAAAATCCAAAGAATCTAGATTTTTTTCCCCGTGGTTTCTGATGGAAGGAGGAGATTGATTTTTTGACTTGATTTTCTTGTTCTAGATTATCTTCTGCATACAAATTGCTGAGCAGATCTGTTGGTTTCACAGAAGATAGTAACAGCCTTCTACTTGGCTACAAAAATGTGCCCAATGAATAGGCTGGTACAGTGATATGTCACCCTCTCATTATACTTGGGAAAAAGAAGTAGTTTACTTTCTGAATCCAACACATAGCTCAGTTGTATTCTACAGAACACTATAAGGAGTGCAAAATCGCTAAAGTGATAGACCATCTTTCATGTTACTTAAAAGGGACTATCTAGAATTAAGAAAATTAAAGTCAGAGTTCAACAATATGTTTTCCTACAGTTCAACTGAGTACAGACTGAAACTTCCTATTCAAATCTTCAAGCTTGTGAAGACCTTCCCACAAAATTTTGTCATATGATATTATCAGCCAATAATGCAAATAAAACTGTTTTCTTTCAAAACTCTATCATTTTACAAAGTCTCCTTCCCATCCTTTCAAACGCTGACTTTACTTGAAAGATTACATTAACCATTGAAACAAGCTTATTAAAAATGCTTTTTACTTATCTTTTGGGTCACTGTCAAAATTCTTCAAGATGGAAGTTTTAAAAGTTGTTTACAGTAGTTTACATGAATCAGCTTTCCCAGTAGCATCAGCAGCTGCAGTGAAATGTCTGAGTTCAGTCAATGTATTATTTCATGGCTCATTCCCTGTTGTTAATATATGAACTACTGGAACTGTGTGAATCATATCCGTACGCAGTTATAAGATTAAACTAACAATTGCCCTTACAGTCTGGACTGACTAGATCTTCCAATAATGTACTCAACTGAAAATCTCTTTCCTTTTAAACGGAAATGATACTATAATGAGAAATATGTAGCTAAAAACGTGTAATTGCATGCCTATCTAGAAGTAAGGGATGAGACACAGCTGTATTTCAGTGGGACACAACTTTATTTTGAGTTACATTTTGAGAGAGGGATTTTAATCTGAAATATAATTTGAGCCCCACTATCTGTTAGAAAAATACTAAGACTGGTTAACTTGGAACTGTTTTATCACCAACAAATTATTGGTTAGCTGCACTTTGCTTGATTTGCGAAGCTATCCACATGCCGCCTCCACATCAGGTAGAGTTCTATTAGCCCGCATTAACCAAAAAGATTTGGCTGCTGTATAATATGTATCAGCTAAGCCTTCGGCTTATTTACAGGGATTTGGCAGCCAAATCCCCCAAATCCCTTGAATCCCGTACACCAAATCATATGTGCACACCCCTAGTAGCATAGAGGGAGGTGCTGATTAAGCCAAAAACATGGGGCCTCAGAATCCTGGGTGCAGCCAAAGACTCACTGTACATTTCTTAGATATATTGGCTGATCCCAGCAAGCTGTATATGCTCTTCTGGATAAAAGTATGCTGTGTTGTGATTGTCTTGTAGGAGCAGTTGTGCCTGTAAAATAGTGTGGCATGTGTATTTTCCCCATGGGTGGGAATGACACATCATCTCACATTTCTCTTCCCTGTGTGTTGCTGAGGGAGTGGGGAAAAGGTCCTACATCTTTTTTTTTAGTTGTACACTGTGGCTTGGATCCAATTGCTATGAAATCTCCTTTAAATTAATGGCTGAAAATTGGTCACCCTTTGCTCAATAAATATAACTGGCAAGCAGGCTTTTAAACACAGAGATGCTTCTTGCTGTATTCTGAACAAGGGGTCACTAAGGAGTAATCTTGGAAGAAGACAAATTTCATTTTAAAAGTATAAACTGAAATTTTTCTACAAACTCTCATAAGGACCTTTTACACAAGTGCAAAACCCGTGATGGGTCACGGGTTTACCTGAGGCTTCCAAACGACACATCAGGTAGACCCTGATTAATCACAAGAAAACAGGGATATTCGTTTTCTCCAAATTAATTTGACATGTAGTAAGGTTCAGATCTTTGCAGGTACTGGGCCTGTGGGGATTGAACTCAACTCCTCCCCTCCAGCCCCCATTTCCCCCTAACAATCTTATCCAAGGGGCTTGCTGGCAGACAGACCCCTCTAGAGCAGTGGTTCTCAACCTGGGGACTCCAGATGTTTTTGGCCTTCAACTTCCAGAAATCCTAACAGATGGTAAACTAGCTGTGATTTCTGGGAGTTGTAGGCCAAAACTATCTGGGGACCCCAGGTTGAGAACCACTACTCTAGAGAGTGCTCCTGATATGCAAAAATGACACTTCCTGAAGCATCATTTTCACACATCAGGGCACTTTGTCAGGGGATCGGTGACCCCGACTGTTTGATGAGCTAGGTCCCACCTCAGCTCACCCATCAGACCACTCTGCAAACGGCGAAAGTGGCACTGACAAAGCACGACAACTTCGTTGATTTATATCTGCTGAAACTCAGAGGCACTGAAGCTTTATTTACATTATTTACAGTGCTAAATTCTAAAACTATCAGGACACATGTTGCATCCACACGATCAAACATGAAACACATCCATCTCTCTCAAAGTCCGTTCTCTGTACACTGAAGCACCTCCTCTGCATTCCACAGCCTGTGATGTATCTTCCTGTCATGTAGGCCAAATGGAAGTCTTTGCCATTTGCCCTTTCAGCAATCAATCAGGGTTCGCTGCAATTAACTTCTTGACTGCTGGAATGCTTGCTGGATCAAACACACACAATTCCACAGCAACAATACATTAAACTTTTCACTCAATATCAAAAAACACTAACACACTTTTCCATGTCAGGTGGAGAGTCATCTGACATGGAAGAAGAAAGAAGGAGCTCCCCAGGATCAGGTAGGTCAAGGTGTCGCTGCTGGCTACACAGGGAAAGTGCAGGATGGCTGTCTGGGCTATGCTAACTTGGGGGGAGAATCCAAATCCTGATGCAGAAATTGGGTTTTCCCCAGAGTTATATTAACCCAGGGTTCAACTGCAGCTTTCCCCAGATTAATGAGGACCCAATCAAAGACTAACCTAAGTGGTTAGTGTAGATGGGGCCTAGGAAATATTACTAGAGGATGACAATCACATTAATTTCTGCCCTTTACACGCATACCCTTTTTTTTTCTGGACCCATCTCTTTAAGCACATGGAGACTTTTTTTCTTCACTCATAGTGACAGCCCTGAAGTTAGAAATAGGCTAAATATAGGCAGAGGGGCAAAGCAAAGAAAAAGATTCCAGAATAAGAGTCCTCATAGATTCCAGAGCTTCCAGAGAGAGATCACAGAGAAGAGGCCTGTTCCAGAGAAGAGAGAAATCCCACAGATTCCAGATGGATTCCAGAGACTCCAGAGAGATTTTCCACAGAAGCAAGAGCAGCAGAAATGTCTAAATTCATCTTCATCAAGAACCTGTTTCCCTGCCTTATTTGGAGTTTTCATCACATCAGAGGGCGATAAAATCCTTGTGTGTGTTGGTCTCAAGCTTCTTTAAGATGAATTGCACCACTCATAGCATTTTCAGATTTGGTCAAGAGTAAGATTTTTAGCACCTTTTTCTGTCTTCTTAATAAAGGAACCATTGCTTTGGCTTTTTTTGGAATCACTTTTAAGTTAATTGTCCAATATTAAAATCATGTAGAAAATGCCTGGGAGAGCTTTTCCCCAAATCAGTAAATCCCCACAATGCTCTAATCAGTAATAGCTATGTAAGCACTCTTTCAAATTCTTGCAATGTGCACTGCAGTTTCCCAATGTTACATTTTAGAAAACTAAATGCTTTAAATCCGTATCAGTCTAAATCAGTGTTTCCCAAACTCATTTGACCTACCGCCCCCTTTCCAGAAAAATATTACTCAGCGCCTGCTGGAAAGGGGTGTGTGGCTTAGAAGGGTGGGTGTGGCTCCTGCTCAAGAGGACGGGGCTGAGCCTCTCCCCTAGTTCAAGATGCAGGGCTGGGAGGGGGAGGTGGGCGTGGCCACAAATGGGCGGCCAGGAGTAGGATGGATGGAGTTACGAGCTCTGAGGCAGGGCTGAGCTTCTATCCCTATCCTGTGGTGCCTGCCAGGACACAGGGGGTGGGGCTAGAGGAGGGGGCAGGGCTTCTTCCGAAGTGCCTGATGGGGCTGAACCTCTATACCCCACCCCTATGTTCTAACAAGCGCCTCAGGGGAGGTAGGTATACAGAGGCTCATCCCTGTCTCGTGCTCTTGGGAAGAGTCCTAAAAGACCTCTCAGGAGAAGTATAGAGGCTCATCCCTGTCTCAGGATCTTGGGAAGAAGCCACTCCCACTCCTCTAGTGGGCCCCCTGTGTCCTAACAGGCGCCTCAGGTGCTCAGCCCTGCCTCCGGCACTTGGGAAGAGGCCCCGCCCCTCCCCTGGCCCCACCCACATCTCCTAGTAGGTGCCTTCACCGCCCCCCTGGATCGCTGCAGCACCCACCAGGGGGCGGTAGCGCCCACTTTGGGAATCACTGGTCTAAATGGAAGCAACACATCAAATTAATTTTTCTTCTAATGGCACTCTGAGAGACTAGGATAACTGTCCAAACTCTATCGAATTTAATGGTTCAAGGGGCACAAACAGAAAAGGACACAAACTTGCCCACTGCCCAGCCATGTCCTTGGGCTTTTTTCGCTGCCCCCATTTGGGAGCTCCCCTTTTTGCAGAGCCCATTTCACTCTGGATCTAAGATACACAGCAATCTGCTGAGGTGCATATTTTGCTGACCTTGGACTTTCCTGGGACTTTTTATAAAGTGGTTTATCACACTTGATGCACCTTGCAGTGTGCATTGGCAGTGTGAATGTTATGGTCACCGCACCCTAAAATCAGCTTCAAAATGCATTATAGTGTCAGTGTAGAAGGGCCCGTAATCACCTTCCTGGTCTCAAACTTATTCCAGACATGTCAGTCTAATCAGCCACACAGTGAAACCAATTTCTGTCAAGCTGGTTCCAAACTGATCCAAGTCGTCAGTGTAGATGTGCCTTTAGAAACAGGGAAAATGGGAAGATAGATGGGGGAGGGGAAAAGAAGAATTATTTTAATAATCCTTACAATTGACTTTAAGGCACATCAGTGCTTTTTTTAAGAAAAAAAACATGATGTGATTGCAGAGTTAAAAAAGGATTGGCTCATATAAGTCTATATAATGAGTCCATGGCTGAGGTGAAATTTGAATGGCAGTTTTCACTGTCTGCAAATCAGTGTTATGCTGAGCGATTCCAGAAGAAAAAAAAATGGATGAGACTCTGGCCTAAATAATAGCATCCTAATGTACAGTTTTGAAGGGTCCTTCAGGAAGAGAGGGTGGGTTAAAAAAAATGTTGTTGTTATTTATTATTATTATTATTATTATTATTATTATTATTATTATTATTGTTATATTATTGTTATATTATTATTATATTGTTGTTGTTATTATTATTATTATTATTATTATTATTATTATTATTATTATTATTATTTTATGGCACAGCAAACAAGAAAGATATGCTGGATTTCGTATCACAAAATCACAAGTCGAACACTTCCCAAGTGTCTAGGACTGTGATATATTTTCAGATGATGCGTGCAGATCCCAGTAGGGTGGCCTTTTGCAGTTGGCAGATCATGATTTTGTCAATGTCTATTGTTTCCAAATTATATTATTATTATTATTATTATTATTATTATTATTATTATTATTATTATTATTATTGATTTTAAACTAACATCACCAGTTTAATCTAGCCTTTTCCCCAATTTAATACAGTAGAGACTCACTTATCCAAAATAAACGGGCTGGCAGAATGTTGGATAAGCGAATATGTTTGATAATAAGGAGGGATTAAGTAAAAGCCTATTAAACATCAAATTACATTATGATTTTACAAATTAAGCACCAAAACATAATGTTTTACAACAAATTTGACAGAAAAAGCAGTTCAACACACAACAATGTTATGTACTAATTACTTTATTTATGAATTTAGCACCAAACATCACAATGTATTGAAAAAATTGACTACAAAAACATTGACTGTGTTGGATAATCCAGAACATTGGATAAGCGAATGTTGGATAAGTGAGACTCTGCTGTAATAATAACTCTCCTTCTACAAACTATTTTTTCTAGTGAAAGCCCCACAGTAGCCTAGAACAGATGTTTTAGAGACAACATAAATTTTCCACAGTATATTGTGTGTCCAATACACATATTGTGGTAGCAATAGGAAACAATATGGGAAAATTGGGTCACTCCCAACCTCCTCTTTTGAAGATGACTTTTCCATGTAAGCAAGCAGCTGGATGTAACTGTTGTTCTGCTGCAACAAAAACATAACATGTGGAAGTGAGAGAATTCTGGTGTGCTAATTGGCACCGTAGCTGGTGAATGTCCTGTCTGCTCAGCGTCTCCTCAATCACCCTAGTTCCCCTTTGGTTAATGCAGATCAAATGAAAAATAGGCCTATAACTCAGACTGACTTCAGACTTTCTTGCTGAGGATATACATGTTCCCACACTTCCTCTTCATCCACACATTGCTGCACCTGAAATGAAGCCTTTGCACTTCTTCATGAATGAAGTGAATGAAGTTTATGAATGCATAAACCTCTGGTGGGAGAGATGTGAATACAGCATTTCAGATGCAATGCTTTTACGCCTGATACATCTTGTTTTGCATCTAGTTTGGGGGCAGGAAAACAATGTCCAAAGCACTCTTAGAATTATGGGATACCTCAAGTTTTTCACATTTTTTTCAATTGGGTGCACAGAAACCAAATTAATGTCTCCGGCCTCATCTACACTGCCATATAATGCAGTTTGAAACTGTATTATATATTGCCAGTGGAGACTCATATAATACAGTGACTGCATTATATGAGTCTAGTAACCATATAGAGTAGTTTCAAACTGCATTGTATGGCAGTGTAGATGAGATCCCAGTGTTCCTTTACTGTTTTGTTTCATCATGATGCTTTAAGGAAAAGATCTTCAGTGTTACAACACTGTTACACTATTCTTTCCGACCTCTAGTTCAGTTACCCAACCCTGTTCTAGTGTGACTCCATTTTTCAAACTTTCAAGTTTTTAGCATACTACTGATTTCTACCCCAGATTTATATGTTATCCAGTAAACTTGTGAGCGGAATTTGTTTCCTCCATTTCCTCCATTTCCTCCATTTCCTTCAGTACTTCGGGAGCTTGTAAGCGTAGGGCCCTCTTGTTACAAAAACCCGCCTGACACGAAAGCAAGTGAGAGCCGGTCTCAGCTTCTCCTCCCCTATTCGACATCACAGTTTAATCTTTTTGATTTTCCTTTATTTAGTGGGACTGACTGGGACTTGGGGACCTGAGGGATGGTTGGTGGGGTGCACACATGCGTGTTTGGGGGCTTTCACTCATTAGCTTCTTTTTCTCCTTCCCTTCCTCTCCTTCAGAAAAAAACTTCTAAAAGATTATAATTCATATTAGGAATCCCAGCAAGCAAACTCTCTTCTAGAGTAGAAAGTAGAAACAGTTTTAAGGAAGCAAAATCCCAAGCAGAAAGGAGATTGTAGTCTTGCAGGCAAGTGAGGGGATTCTTAAGGTATTCCAGGGAGAATAGCTCGACTGAGCTCCAGGGTCATCATTCTTCTTTCCCTGGGCCTCCTTAAAATGCCTAAGTTGGAAAACTGTGTGATTTGCTACTGGTTCTGGCCCTGGGAGATAAAGATGCGTGCTTGCCTCTCCTCTAAAGTAGAACAGCTTTAAGAAGCATTAAATCCAGTCTCCTCCTCTGCAAATAGAAGGGAAAGGACCCAGAAACTTAAGAGTGGTAACTCTGACATTTTTAAAATTCAGGTCTTAATGAAGTATATGGAAGGGGAGCCTGTAAGAAGTCATCCCCATAATGGGCTGATAAGATGCTTTCTTAACTCTGTTGCTGACACCCAGGCTCCCTTGAAGGGAATTAAAGGAAAGGCTCCCAAGGATAAGGGGAGCCTCGGAAGTTTCCTATTGCCGCCAATGGGCCATTTTTTAAAGATGCTGAACGAAAATGCCCATTTGGCACCACACCCACTTTTGGGAGGCACTGGAAAACAGATATGGGGGTTTCTGGTATCTAGCAAGCAGAAACGGATAGCGATTCACCCAAAATGCACAAGCCTGTTATCCAGTAGCTTGATTGAATGTATGGAAACTGGAACTTTCTCCATGTTGATCATACCACCATGTTTGTTGATGTTAATGACTGTCAGGATGACTCCAATTTATAGCAACACTTTGAATGAGAGACGTGCAAGACTATTTGTTATTAACAGCTATGCTCAGGCTTTGCAAATGCAGGGCTGTTACTTCCTGTCAATCCATAATGTGGTCTTCTTTGTTCCCACAGCCTTCAACTTTAACCAGCATTATTATCTTTTGTAATTAATCATAATATATCACATTATCATCTAGTGAGAATTGCCACCTATCAAGCTTTTATTTCCAACACTACACCAACAGTTGCACAAGACCTCCTCCAACAAAAGAGATGCTACCAGCAACTGCTTGCCCTGGAAAAAAAGGAAGCCATGAAAAACAACTGGGCACAGCTTATCAAAGCAGTCAAATCCAAAGACTCAGTCACCTTCTGGCATATCACATCAAACACCCAAAGATGGGACTGACCCACAGTGGACTCCCATATTTCCCCAGAGATCTGGGAGGCATACTTTCAGGAACTTTATATGGACACCTCTGCTGGAAGTGACCACTCCAGCCTTGACACAGAAAAGCTTCCACTGTGGCCACCTGTAACAGTGACAGAGATCAAGAACCTTGTTGCCCAACTAAGACCAGGAAAGGCCCCAGGAGAAGATATTATCTCAGCAGAGGGATCAAGAACAATCTTGATTTCTGGACCCCCATCCTAGCATCACTTTTCACATGGTTGTTGTATGTCTTTCGGGCTGTGTGGCCATGTTCCAGAAGTATGGAGCATGCATCAACAACTATGGCCAAATCTCCAAGGATTGGCAGCTTGCAATCATTGTCTCCATCTACAAAATCCAGTGGCAAAACTCTTGTATGAACCCCAGCTAGGCCTCTTCTCCAATTTTACTCCCCTACAGCTTGTACAATAAAAAAAAAATTGAGATTAGCCCTGCAAGGACCAAAATGCATCTCCAGTACCATTGTCTGACTGGAAACAGACTTCATGAAAGTGTAGGCCAGAGTGTAGATGGTCATACACAACTACTGGCTCAGAATATCACACGATCCCCCGGTCTTGCCCCAATAACCATGAAGGATAACTTCCAGTCGACATGGAAACAGGCAGAAGCAACAAAAATCTCATCATTGGGCTTATCTCCAGGGCTGCTACTCAGTATGCAGTCTGACCAAGCCAAAGCACTCATCAAAAACCATATATAAGACATAGAGCGCCAATTGGATCTAGTCCATACCCCAACCTTTATTATGAAGCCAGCAGATATCTCGCCTTCCCTATGGCATACTTAACAAATCTAGAGGTTCCTAATCATCAGAGGGCCTTCACCTTGGCTGGATGTCATGCCCTTCCATCAGTTGTAGTCGAGGGCCAATATTGAAAGACCCCCTACCCAGAGAGACTCTGCCCCTGTGACTCTGGTCAAATAGAAACAACTGAGCATGTGCTCCTTCAGCGCCTGTTCTACAGGGACATTCAGTCCAGACTCATCCTGCCTTTGCTATATAATTACTCAGGCCGTTCAGGACAATTTTATACCACCCTGCTGCTCTCAGATACCAACCCAGCTACAACCCACAATGCTGCCAAGTTTTGTGTAGCAGCACTTAAAATACATCGAGTGATGACTGGATCCAAAAGTTAACAATCTAATAATCAGCTAACTGAAATATAAATTCTTCCCACCCCAGTCCCCTAGACTTGTGCTCTGAATGCTCCTACCCCTCCATCAATTTCCCTCCCTCTCCATCCTTTTTAGTTCCTTCCCTTCTCTAAAGGGTTTTGTGCTTTAGCCTTCAACTTACCTTTGTTTTTGTTTTTTAGCCTTTTAGATTTTAATGTACAATGCTTCCATGAGACTGTACCCCACTTATGCTGGTCTATGACCATAATAAAATTTTTGATTTGATTGCTGCCAATGAGCTTAAAAGAGTCATTTTTGGATGCTGAATGACAATGCCCATTTGGCACCACACCCGTTTTTGGGAGGCACTGGAAAATGGGGGGGGGGGCATCCAGTATATGATTAATTATAATCAACTCATATTATCATCTACTGACAATTAAGATTTCATTTGTTCTGTGATCAATTTGTCCTTTAAGGCTGTTCATGGCATCTATACAATGATACCCTCTAATTTGAACAGGGATCAACTCTTTCTTTATATTTGAATATGAAAAGAAGTACCATTGTAATTTAGGGATCATAATACATCTGGAAAAAATCCACGGTGTTGGCCTAGGTTTTCCCACTGTAGCAACCTCAGCACTGAAAAAAGAATTCAATCTGCACACCCCCATGGCTCCACTCAGATCAGTCCTTCTCATGATTAATGTGCAGTGTGGATCTGTGGGATATGCTTTCAGTATAACGTGGAGAGGGGCAATTTGGAAACAGTATAAGAAACATAAGACCCTATCTAGAACTCTGGCCAGGAATAATACAACACTAGTATAAGACTGAAAATTTAAGGAAGCTTATTAAATAGGTAAAATTTGATAATTTCTCTTTTTGGAGAGTTTAAGGTGTGTAAGTAAAATCAAGATACTACTAAGAGTACAAGCAATTAGTGTTTAAACAGAAATCAGATTGTAATCTCCATTGTTCACCTTTTCTGATATTGCTAAAATAATTTCTCTGTTGCCCATTTTTGGTTTACAATTATTATTCTCTTTATATAATCCATTTTATATTTATTTATTTATGCATTGCTTTTGACACAAAATAAATAAATAAAGTAGTATGCCCAAATTACAAGAACCTCATTTTCACCATTTTGGCTTCTAGAGTGAGTTCAGGATGGATTTGTTCTAAATACAAAGAAATATATTTATTTTTATTTCTGGCAGTCCATGGTATCTGTAGCAATCTCCTCCGGCACCATATTACAGATTTCTTCATTGTCAAATTCTCACATCCATACAGTGAAATTGGTAACACTGTATGATAGCATGGATGCTCCTGAGCTTGGGAGTTGGTGGTCTATCTTTACTCTTAGTAGTAGTAGACTTCCAAGTCTTAGTCTTCTAATTTCTTGACTGTAGTTTTGATTTTGGTTGATAGCTAAGCCAAGTTTTTTAACTATTATGTTATCCATATTTAACTATTAAATCATCTGTGGACATTATTTTTGTTTTTAAAATATTCACATGTAAATCTGGTTTTGCACTTCCTTCTTTGACTTTCTTCTGATATTTTCTGCTAGTAGTATGGGGTCATCTGCATATCTTAAATTTTTGATGTTCCTTCCTTCAGTGTTAATCCCTTTTACATCCATGCCCAATCCAGGTTTCCATAGGATATATTTGCATACAAATCAAATCAACGGGATGATAAAATACAACCTTGTCTAGTCCCCTTTGCTGATTTTTCTTTCTCCATATGATGTCTTGACAGTGAACTCTTGCCCATAATACAGGTTACAATCCAATGCTGTGACACATACAACTCTTTTAGAATGGTCTATAGTTCTTCATCAACTACCCTATCAAAAACTTTGCATAAAGCATAGGCTGATTTTCTTCTAAAACTCTTTGGTAAACTTAATTAGCCAACGTATGTTTGCAATAGGATGTCTTTTACTTTTTTGAACCAAATGTCTAGTATTTCTTGCTCCATAGATGACAAAAGTCTTCATTATAACAAAGACAAACTTCACCTGCATTAGAGAATATTGTGAGGGTTTGGTATCAATTGCTAGAGTTTCTTTTCCTGGGGACTGGAATGTATATTGAGTATTTCCAATCTGTGGACTTTTGTTTTCTTTTCCATATTTGTTAGCAAATTTTTGGTTGACTATAGCTTTTACTGATTTGTCATATATTGTTTCTGATTTGTTTATCTCATTCCCAGAGCTTCTTCACTTTCTAAAATGCTGGAATCTTCATCATAAGGTTATACTTTGAAGAAATGTATCATACATTCATGTCTTCTATACTGTTGTTCAGTATATTGACTTTTAAATTTTGGATTGGTTATATAATGCATATCTGTCAAACAATGTCTGTGGGCCAAATCTGACCTGCATGTCATTGCATATAGCCCTCCAGATACTGGACCACAATGCCTGTATTCTTCATCATTAGACACCATGAATACAGCTGATGGGAGTTGTACAGCTGATCTGGAAGGCTGCAGTTTGTTCTGTTTAGTCAGGACAGGGGGATTTGAATTTAGATTGTGGCTTGTGGATATGTTGTCTGACTTTGAAACATCCTTCAAGATTTTCCCAACCTCATAGCCACAAGTGCTATTAGCTGCAATTACCATTATCCCCAGTCTACATAATAATAATAATAATAATAATAATAATAATAATAATAATAATAATAATAATAATACAAAAAATTAGTACAAGAAAACCACACTACAAACTAGAGCTGACAGCTGGCACAACAAAACATTGCATGGAAAGTTCCTTGACAAAATTGAAGGAAAAGCTGATAAGGAGAAGACCTGGCTCTGGCTCACAAATGGGACACTGAAGGAGGAGACAGAAGGCCTGATCCTTGCAGCCCAGGAGCAAGCCATCAGAACAAATGCAATTAAGGCCAAGATTGAAAAATCAGCTGATGACCCAAAATGCAGACTGTGCAAGGAAACTGACGAAACCATTGATCATATCCTCAGCTGCTGTAAGAAAATCGCACAGACAGACTACAAACAAAGACACAACCATGTGGCCAAAATGATCCATTGGAACTTATGCCTCAAGTACCACCTGCCAGCAGTAAAGAACTGGTGGGATCACAAACCTGCAAAAGTATTGGAAAATGAGCACGCCAAGATACTGTGGGACTTCTGAATCCAGACTGACAAAGTTCTGGAACACAACACACCAGACATCACAATTGTGGAAAAGAAAAAGGTTTGGATCATTGATGTTGCCATCCCAGGGGATAGTCGCATTGACGAAAAACAACAGAAAAAACTCAACCGCTATCAGAACCTCAAGATTGAACTTCAAAGACTCTGGCAGAAACCAGTGCAGGTGGTCCCGGTGGTGATTGGCACATTGGATGCCGTGCCAAAAGATCTCAGCTGGCATTTGGAAACAATAGACATTGACAAAATTACGATCTGCCAACTGCAAAAGGCCACCCTACTGGGATCTGCGTGCATCATCCGAAAATACATCACACAGTCCTAGACACTTGGGAAGTGTTTGACTTGTGATTTTGTGATATGAAATCCAGCATATCTATCTTGTTTGCTGTGTCATAAAATAAAATAAAATAATAATAATAATAATAATAATAATAATAATAATAATAATATAACTTTATTCTTGTATCACACCACCATCTCTCCGAAGGGACTTGGGCCAGCTTACACATGGCACCAAGTGCCAAAAACAGATCATAAGATAAAACACAATTTTAAAATATAGTTGAAAAAACATAGACATATTAAACAACAATGTAAAAACTCTATTAAAACAGCACTCATCAACCAGTGGCGGTAAGCTACTGTAAATGTGTCCAGGCTATAAAAGATCGGACACCCTCAAACCAAATTACACCCTCAAACCCCACACAGCAGAATAGCTACGGGTGCTTCTTTCTTCTCTCCCCTTCACCTGCTCTTGCACTCCTTTCCTCAATACAATCTCTGAGCTTAGAGGTAACATGTTGCAAGAAACATTTCTTGTTTTTTTTTGTAAATAGGAATATGACTGTTAGTGATATTCTACTTCTCATGTAACAAGTAATTTTTCTTGTTACTTGTTAGTGGATAAAAATGGTTTATTGGCCCATTTTTGAGCCCCCCCAAATTTTGGCCCAGTGGCTACTTTTTAGATAGACAACCCCCCCCCCCCCCCCAAAGGAACTAATGAAAAAGCCATAAGCAGTGCAGTAAGTTATTATGACAATGGTAACAGGTTATTGGGATGCATTTTTAAAAGTAATGTTCAAAGCTCTGTACAAACTGCCTGGGACAAGCCTTTTGCAGCCCTGTTGCCCTTACCCCGTTTAATACACAATTATGTGTCCGTGAATCAATGATCTTGGGTGGGTCTGTGGGAATATGTACACACAGCGTTTTGTCAGTGTAAGTTGTGTACAGAGCTCCCATCAAATATTGGACTCCAGTGATCTGGGAGTGATGGCCCACATGGCGGATAATCAAAAGTGATGGGAGTTGTCATTCATCTGGGCAAACTGGGTAAAAACTAAAATGCACCAACAGCTATGTAAAAAAGCTATCCCCACAGATCCACAGATTCTCTGTCCATGGATTCAATGGCCCTTTGAAGGCTGCCATAAGGCTAATATGGCCCTCGATAAAAATGAGTTTGTGTTCCTCTACTCTTGGTTTAACTTCACTTTAATTTCTAGTAGCCTGTGGAAAAGCTCTTTTGTTCTATGTTTCTGTTGTGTGTGTGTTTTTTTGGGGGTTTTTAAAAAGTGATTATTATCATTGGGGTTATTTTTGTCCTTATGTGCAAGTTCTGAACAGTTACATCCAGCAACCTAATCCTATTTCAGTCATCTTTACTTTTGTGTTTTTGCTTTTTCTTAACGATTGGAAGAGCTAAAGTCCTTCTGGTCCATAGGCTTAATAGTGCAAAACAGTTTATTATGGGTTTTTTAATTATCCAGTGGTATTATTTCAATTAAATGTTGGCACCCTGTGCTACTTAATGTTCTTTAGCTTTACTTTAAAATTTCATATTAGCAGTTCTTGCTCTGTGTCATAGTCTGGTTCTAGTTGTGTGTTGCAAAGAAAGCTTTTCCATCTTCTGCTTCTAGTTATCAATTCGATTTTTATTTTGGCCAGCCTGTGATGTCCACAGTTTTCTGTTGAATTGCTTGAAGCATGTGTTTGCAATGAATAAACTGCTGGCTTCACAAAATTCAATAAGTCCCTCTCCTCCTTCATTTCCTGATCCTGGGTCAAGTTCTCCAACAATGTTTCCTTCTATTCTATTTCCTGCTTTTAATTCCAGTATCCTATAACTGTCAACACATCATGTTTTAGTGAGTGATCTTTTCTTTCTAGACACCTCCATCAAATGTTTCAATTTCTTTCTCTGTATTTTTGTAGCTGGAGCACAATGGGAATTATTGTGATATTGGCAGGTTTTCCATGCAGCCTTATTGATATTATTCAGTCAGATTATATCCCTTGACTGTGTTTGCTACATCACATCTCATCATGATGCCACCCGCTGTTCTTTTCAAGTTGTCACTTCCAAAGTAAGACAATGTTGCTTGAAAAATGCTGAATTCCTGCCCACTTTAGTTTACTTACACCAAGTATTGTATTTATTTTATTATTTCTAGTATCCACATTCCTATTATATATTCAGTACCACTGCTCTAAATTTTCCCTTTATATCTGAGCATATCAGCATCCGAATATCCTTCTAACTTGAGTCCAGTTGCATTTGTACTTGTCTTCTGCAATCCTCTAGGTCATTCCATGCCAAGTAGTCTAAAATTTAAAAAGTTTCCACCATCATGTCTCCAATTTTGTTCAAATTTTAGATGTAGCACTAGACATGTGTTAAACTAACTTTTCCCAAAACTGAGGTCTTTAACTGCAATAGTTGCTGTTCTAGACCCTCTTATCTGAAAGGTAGTCATGCACACATCATTTAACAAAATGCCATTTTTGGGGTCTAATAAAATTGAAACTTAATGTATAAGAATAGCTAGTAAGTTGAAATCCTCTAAAGTTTTTTTCCCGTTGATTCCGATGAAATTAATTTTAAAATTATGGATGCAAAATCCAGTCAAGAATGTTGACTCAAAGTGTGCAATCAAAATGTGTTGTGACAAATTTTGACCAATATTCAGACTGCAACAATTTCCATGCAAATGAAAATACAGATTTGAAATTCTCACCAAGCATTATGTTTGTTTTGGAATCCAGCAATTATTGCATCTTAAGAGGCCAATAAAATGAACTAGCAGGACCATAAGGATTCATAACACATAATGCACAAATGACCTGAGTAAATGGATACTTAATGGTCATATTGCAAAACAGTATCAGTTTTGTAGAGAAAAAAAATCTCTTTGAGATGATACTATTCACAAGCATATTCAGGTTGACACTTTTTTTAATAATTGGCATTGCACTATGGTAGATTTTACCATTTGCGCTGACAATGCCAAATTTGAAGAGATCCTGCAAGGTGGTTATAGATGCTGGACAAATCTGGCAGTATTATTTCTAGCACAAGCATAATGCTTGGTCAAAAATTCAAGATCTCATTTAATTCATTGGAGCTTATTTATTTATTATTTATTTATTTACAGTATTTATATTCCACCTTTCTCACCCCCGAAGGGGACTCAGGGCGGATCACATTATATACATATAGGGCAAACATTCAATGCCCATAAACACATCGAACCGAGACAGACAGACACAGAAGCAATTTAACCTTCTCCTGAGGGGATGTTCGATTCTGGCCACAAGGGGGAGCAGTTGCTTCATCATCCACTCTGGCAGCACTTCCTCATTCCAATGTCGTAAATTAGTTAAACTTGCCTCCCCACTTTTATAAGTGGTACCTTATTTCCTACTTGATAGATGCAACTATCTTTTGGGTTGCTAGGTCAGCAACGAGCAGGGGCTATTTTTTATTTTTAATTGATGGGTGCTCACCCCGCCACGGGCTGGCCTTGAACTCATGACCTCATGGTCAGAGTGATTTATTGTAGCAGGCTGCTCTCCAGCCTGTGCCACAGCCCGGTATAGTTCTGCATAGAAATGTAATAAGATTGCAAAATTCTGAAAATTGTTTAACAGTTTCAATTTTGTCCACATTTCATATTTCACTCTATATTTGACAATGTCATATTTTAATTATCTTAGGATACTTGTTACTTATTTGAAAGAATTAATTTCTTTTTTGTTTTTAATTTAGAGTTTTAAAGCAAAATATTGCTTTGCAGCATTTTTCTCAGAATTTTCAAAATGTGATATCTGAATGGGCCAATGAGCGAATCAGAGAGCATTTCCCTCACTTGTTAAATTGCACACTACTAAGAAAGAACACAACATATCTTTCTGGACTGCTGTAGCAATAACGGGTAACATATTAGATTATCAGAGTTATGGGTAAAATAATTAGTTCCTTTAAAAATTAACACAATTAATAATTTAGGGTGGATCTACATTGCCATATAATCTGATCGCAGATTATCTCAGATTAACTGGATTACATGAGTCTACACTGCCACATAATCCATTTCAAAGCAGATAATCTGGGATCAGAAATTGGATTACATGACAATGTAGAAGGGGCCTTAGTCAGAACCTACACTGCCCTATAGCCCAGGATTTGATCCGAGATTATCTAATTATCCCAGATTATCTAGCAGGGTAGACACATATAATCGAGTTCAAATCAGATATTCTGGATCAGATCCTGGAATATAGGGCACTGTAGATTCAGTGCCCTATATTCCAGTTTACACATTGATTTGTTAAGGAATTCTGAATATAAACTCTTGTTTTGTACATTTGAAATTTAAAATGGATTGATGGATTTCAGGATTCTAGATACAGCTAGTCAACCCCTGCTACAAGGCCTTTTAAAAACCATTAGTTGCTACATGATTGTGTAATATAGGGATGGAAATATGCAGCCCTCCCGTTTTTTTTGGCAACTCTCCTTAGTCCTTACCAATTGATATGCTGATTAGAGCTGATGTAAGTTGTAATGCAACACCTGAATTATAATATATTGTTCATATTAGGATTAAGGAATGTAACCTGAGAGCCAGGAAGATAGTTCCATCTTGTCTCCTGTGCCATAGCAAAATGCTATGCTATATATATATATATATATATATATATATATATATATATATATACACACACATACACACACACACATACATACATACATATATACATACACACACACACACACATATATATATTATAATAATTTATCAATATATAATATATTGTATATACATATAATATTGATAATATTATAATGTAATACAATATTATACTAATACAATATAATAATATTAATTATATATAATATATTAAATGTAATATTACCAATAATATTACCATATAATGATATAGTACAATATAGTAATTTAATGCTTATATTCTGCGATGCTAATAATATATTGTATGTACATTTGATTTGTAAGCCGCTCTGAGTCCCCTTTGGGGTGAGAAGAGCAGGATGTAAATGTAGTGAATAAATAAATAAATAAATAAATAAGTAGAAATCTTCAGACCACTTGCACTCTTTAATTTTAGGCTATTACACAATATGTTTAAATAAAATTGTTTCAACTGCACCAAATAGCAATATTTTATAAAAAAATTATGTTTGAAGCAATGTTACAAAATTAATAAAAACAACACTTTTACTTCGTTCCTCAATAGAATCCTCCTCAAACTTATACAGTTTGGTGAATCAGCCTTAGTCTTTAGCATTTTCAAATAACGATTTCTCAATAATATCCAGGGAAAGGATAACTCAGTAAAATTAAAGTCTCTTTAAAGTATATAGAGAACATGTTTATACATTTTAATGGATCAATGACTTCATTTCTTATCACATCTGTCTAGCCATGTCTATCTTTTGGGATAGGGTGGAGTTTTCTTTGGTGGCGTGTGTCTTTTTCTCTCCTTTTTGTATTGTAGCGAGAGAACCAGAAGTTTGGACAAAATATTAGATGATAGCAACACTCTTAACATTTCCTAGTTTGTTTCAGGAGTCACATTATATGTGATTATACCAGTGTCTAGGGAAAAACATGCACGTTTTCCAAGACTTATACAGATATACTTATTTATTTCATTGGCCGTCAGTGAAATAAATCAGTGTATTTGTATAAGCCAGAGAGAGTGTGGAGCCAAGCCACATATTAAGTGATAATTATTAGGGATAAGTAAACATTGTGGTTGTTTGAAGTTTTGCAGGCTGCTCGGGCTTCTTAAAAGTTTTTTTCAAACACAAAGTTTTTAGTGTTTCACACAGTGTGGAAGACTAGCTAGAAAAATGCATTAAAAGGTTTGGAAGACGTTTTTGGTTTAGCTATGCTTCCATTCCCCCACTGTTTTTATTGGTGGTTTGTTCATGAAAAGGAAGGAAGAAATGTGAGAGCAGTATAACAAATGTAAATTATAAGACAATTTAAGCAGAATAACAAATGTAAATTATAAATTGCCATGACTCAATGCTATAGAATCATGGGAATTCTAGTGAGGAAGCAACACTCTTTGACAGAAACGCTAAAGACCTTGTAGAGCTACGATTCCCATGATTCCATAACACTGACCCATGGCAGTTAAAGTGGTGATAAAGGGTAAAGGTTTCCCCTGACGTTAAGTCCAGTCATGTCTGACTCTGGGGGTTGGTGCTCATCTCCATTTCTAAGCCGAATAGCCAGCGTTGTCCATAGACACCCCCAAGGTCATGTGGCCGGCATGACTGCATGGAGCGCCATTACCTTCCCGCCGGAGTGGTACCTATTGATCTACCCACATTGGCATGTTTTCGAACTGCTAGGTTGGCAAAAGCTGGAGCTAACAGCGGGCGCTCACTCTGCTCCCCGGATTTGAACCTGGGAACTTTCGGTCTGCAAGTTCAGCAGCTCAGTGCTTTAACACACTTTGCCACCGGGCTAAATAAACTGCACTAATTTTACAGTTTAGGTGCACCCCAGGACACAACTCAGATTGATAACTGGTTTGGCAAATGACACTATTTCTATTCCTCCTCATCCTCTTATTTAAATTTAGCATTGCTTTGAGGACTAGAAATGAAATGTAGTAATAATTTTAAAGCACCTAATGTGCTTTAGAATCCATTGATATTGGTGTTGTTGAATCAACATGTTGCAGGACTTGAAAGGTATTTACCAAGCAATGTTTCAAAACCCAGAAAAATTGATGCTACTTCTTGCTGTGACAAAATCAATAAACATGTGCACCAATCAATCAATCAATCAATAAAAGAAATATTTGTATCCCGTCCGTTTCCCCATGGGGACTCAGGGTGACTTACTACATGAAGTAATAAACAAAGCAAATGAGCATTATAAACAATCAATCATAAAATACATTATCATAAAGTCAATAAAGCTCAATTACACAAACCACATTAAAACAATAAAACAGGGTTAAAGGCCATGCCCAAAGTTAAAAACCACATCCAGAATCAAAAGCCATATCCAGAATCAAAAGCCATATCCAGTAACACAGTCCTTCTTTAACAAGCCAGATCTTCAGATGTTATGCTCTTCATATACCTAGGAGTATAGGTGAGTTTCAAATAACTTTTTGAAAGAGGGCAACAAAGGGGCCATTCTAACTTCCTTTGGGAGAGCATACCAGAGGCGGGGGGCAACTGTAGAGAAGGCCCTCTCTCTTGTCCCCACCAACTGGGTTTGAAATGGGGTGGGAACGAGAGGAGGGCCTCCCCTGATGGCATCTGGTCAGTTTCATATGAAGTGAGGTGGTTTGTCAGGTAGTCTGGACCCAAACCGTTTAGGGCTTTAAAGGTAATGGCCAGCACTTTACATTTTGCTCTGTAGCAAATTGGAAGTCAGTGTAGCTATCATAATATGGGAGTTGTTCTTTCCCTGTATGGAGCTCCAGTTAGTAACCTGACTGCTGATCTTTGAACCAGTTGAAGACTTCTGAGCGCTCTTTAAAGGCAGCCCCATGTAGAGTGTGTTGCAGTAGTCCAATCGATGCATTCTCACCTTGATGTGGTGAGGGGGCTTGCGTGTTCCAATGAACCTGAGGGCACAGCCACGGGAGTCACACACTCCCAGGAGTGGCCACAGGGGAGGTTCCAGACCACGCACAATCTGAAGACCCAAAGACCTCAACAGTGGAGCAGGCGGAGGATAACATGGTACATGTTACAACGGCTGTGAAGGCGGAAGAAGGCTGCAACACAGTCAACTCCAGGCATTCTTGGTAGATACCGATTTTCTGGATCCGGCACAGTCTGGCTTCAGGCCGGGGCATGGTACCAAGACAGCCTTGGTCGCCTTAGTCGATGATCTACGCCGTGAGATGGACCGGGGGGGGGGAGTGTGTCCCTGCTGGTTCTGCTGGACCTCTCAGTGGCCTTTGATACCGTTGATCACGGTATCCTTCTGGGGAGCCTCGCCAGGATGGGGCTCGGAGGTACTGTTTTGCAGTGGCTCCGGTGCTTCCTGGAGGGGCGTTCTCAGATAGTGTCCTTGGGGGACACCTGCTTGGCCCCACAACCATTGACTTGTGGGGTCCCGCAGGGTTCAGTACTGTCCTCCATATTGTTTAACATTTACATGAAGCCGCTGGGAGAGATTATCCGGAGTTTCGGGGTGAGGTGTCATCTGTATGCAGATGATGTCCAGCTCTGTCACTCCTTTCCACCTGTCACTAAGGAGGCTGTTCAGGTCCTGAACTGGTGTCTGGCCACTGTGTCGTACTGGATGAGGGCTAACAAATTGAAATTGGATCCAGACAAGACAGAGGTCCTCCTGGTCAGTCGTAGGGCCGAACAGGGAATAGGGTTACAGCCTGTGTTAGATGGGGTTGCACTCCCCCTGAAGACACAGGTTCACAGTCTGGGGGTTCTCCTGGACTCATCGCTGAGCCTGGAGCCCCACTAAGACTTGTACGCCAGCTGCGCCTGTTCCTTGGGAGGTCTGACTTGGCCACGGTGGTCCACACTCTGGTTACATCCTGTTTGGACTACTGCAATGCTCTCTACATGGGGTTGCCTCTGAAGACGGCCCGGAAGCTCCAACTAGTACAACGGGTGGCAGCCAGATTAATAACTGGGAGCGTACCATCCCCATGCTAAGCCAGCTCCACTGGCTGCCGATATGCTACCGAGCCCAATTCAAAGTGCTGGTTTTGACCTATAAAGCCCTAAATGGTTCTGGCCCAATCTACTTGTCCGAACGCATCCCCTCCTATGAGCCAGGAAGATCCCTAAGGTCATCTGGTGAGGCCCTGCTCTCGGTCCCGCCTGCCTCACATGCGTAGCTAGTGGGAACAAGGGACAGGGCCTTCTTGGTGGTGACTCCCCGGCTGTGGAACACCCTCCCCAGAGATATACGGCAAGCCCCAACCTTTTTGAGTTTTAGAAAAGCCTTAAAAACATGGCTATCTGCCCAGGCTTTTAACGAATAAATGATAAAGACGACCCAGACTGTTATATGGATAAAGTAGGAAGATATTGGACAAATAGATTTTAAGCATATGTTTTATGTTTTATATTTTATACAGTATTTAACTGGTTGTAATACATTTTTATATGTTGTTGTTTTAATGATGTGTCGGCATCGAATTGTTGCCAATTATACGCCGCTGCCCTGAGTTCCTTCGGGTGAGAAGGGCGGGATAGAAATATTGGAAATAAAATAAACAGACTGAGAAGCCACTCTCGTTGTGTTAACCACACCACTGCTGGGACCTCAATCTGTGAAGACTGTGTGTTGACCGGCCGTGCACCGACCTCCACACATTTAAAAACATCATGCACAGGCGTCATCCAAGAAATGGAGGACCATCATCCTCGAACTACGAGGGATCGCCTAAATCCAAAAGTTTGAATAACTCAAGTCATTTATAACATTTGTTATCTGAGGTATATAAACAATGATTTGGCTAGTGGTAACTGGTAATAAAGGAGGAGAAACTGCCCATAATGACATCTCTGTTGTATATCCATAATTGACCCAGAGTTGAACGTGTGACACATCTTAACTGAAAAAAATACTATTTTCAGGGTAATATATGATAAAACATTCAAACATGCAGTTCAGCAACATATAGGAAGAAACAGGGTAGATGACCCCAACTAAAAAAAACCTCTGATCTAAAGAAACAGAAGTTCTGAAATAGTCAAATTCAGATAACTATGCATTTCCACACCTGCCACAACTAGGCTTTTTATTTATGCATCAAAAGAAAAGTGAATGAAACTAGTTTGTATTATCATGCTGATCGAATGCCCATTTATGGATGATCATTCTAGTTTTTTTAAATCAAAATAATTCACATTATATATACCAGGTCTGTTAGCTCCACAGTGTGATAAGCAGGCTTGTGCTCAAATAAAAATATTTCTAGACTTACGTTCATGTGACTTTCTCTGGAACTTTCCTAATCTTGATACTATGGAAAGAAAGAAAAACACATTTTTAGCCTATAGTGTGCTACTAAAAAGATAGTCTAAATGTACTCTCCAGCTCAGTCCCATCAATCACGTAATTAATGGAGTGCCAACATTCCACTCTAATGTTGCCACATACTATTGTAGAGAGATTACCAGTATCTTAATTTTTTTTAAATGTCCAGTCCAGCCAGACAACTTCAAAGGCATGCTGACTGGGTAAATATATATCCTTTTTGGAGTGAGCCTCTGCTTTTCTTGATTTAAGCCACATGGTAATATAGTGCTGCCAAATTTTGGAGTTCAGAAATATACCACCCAGTGTTTAAGAAGGTATATGTCCAGTATTCCAGAGAGAAGGAGTGCTTATCATTTTCATATGCTAAAAGCAACATTATAACCACACTATTAGCCTTGCATTCCCTTTTGCTACCCGACGCAAACAATGAAACCTCTCATCCCCATAGAATGAAAACTAATTTCATTTTGACATTTGAGAAGAAGCATCAAATCAGTTGCATCTGAGGGCAGCAGGCTCATTCAAGAGGTATAGGACAGGTTGGCTGCAATCCACAATACTATACTTCAGCAAGAAACTGTCTCTGCTCCCTCTATCTCAGTGTTTCCCAACCTTTGGGCCTCCAGGTGTTTTGGACATCAGCTTCCACACTTCCTAACAGCTGGTAAACTGGCTGGGATTTCTGGGAGTTGAAGTCCAAACATCTGGAGGCCCAAAGGTTGGGAACCACTGCCTAACTGGTCCGTAAAGTTTTCAGGTGAAATAAGGGACAGGAAAGAGCCCCCGTGGCACAGTGTGTTAAAGCGCTGAGCTGCTGAACTTGTGGACTGAAGGGTCACAGTTTTGAATCCGGGGAGCAGAGTGATCACCCACTGTTAGCCCCAGCTTCTGCCAAACTAGCAGTTCTAAAACATGCAAATGTGAGTACATCAATAGGTACTGCTCTGGCGGGAAGGTAACGGCGCTACATGCAGTCATGCCAGCCACATGACCTTGGAGGTGTCTATGGACAACGCTGGCTCTTCGGCTTAGAAAGGGAGATGAGCACCAACCACCAGAGTCAGACATGACTGGACTTAACATCAGGGGAAACCTTTACCTTACCTACATTTCCTACTTGACAGATGCAAGTGTCTTTTGGGCTGCTTAGGTCAACAGCGAGCTAGGCTATTAAATAGTTGGGGGCTTAACCCAACCCGGGCTTCAATCTCATGATCTCTCAGTCAGTAGTCATTTATTGCAGCTGGCTACTAACCAGCTGCGCCACAGCTCGGCCCAAAAACAAGGAGAAAAAAAACACAAGGAACTAAATCAGACCATATTCACGATCCAGCAATTAGAATAAAAGTGAATCACAAATGTTCCCAGGTCCCTTCTACACTGCCATATAAAATCCAGATTATCTGCGTTGAACTGAGTTATGTGGCAGTGTAGACTCATATAATACACTTCAAAGCAGATAATGTGAATTATCTACTTTGATAATCTGGATTATATGCAGAGCCGTCCCGAGGTAATTTTCGGGAATAGGCGACCGGAATTTTGGTGCCCCTCCCGAATTTTGGTGCCACCCCCAAACAAATTGCTGATAAATACCAGCAGCGGCAGCAGCGGTGGCAGAAGGCCCAGCCACCCGTCCGCGCGGCCGCCCTCCTGTTCTCCCTTGCTGTCAGAGGACTGCCGCCGCTGCCGCACAAGCCCATTGACCATGCTTTTTGGACGATGGGCCTGTGTGCCGCACGGTCGATTTGAAGGCCTGAGCACATGCACAGGGCCATCGACAGGCGGGCAGCGGGTGAGGAGTCCTCGGATAGTGAGGGAGAACAGGAGGGCGGCCGCACAGGCGGGTGGCTGGGCCTTCCGCTGCCGCCACCTCTACAGTGCCCCCATATGGTCTGCGCCACAGGCGAACGCCTAATTTGCCTCATTGTTGGACCACCTCTAATTATATGTCAGTGTAGAAGGGGCCCCAGAGGGTGGTGAGAGACAGGGAGGGGGCAGGAAATAAGGAGAAAGGTATAAGTAGTTGACTAATGCCCCCTTTACACTGCCATATGAGTCGGATTATCAGAACAGATAATCCACATGATCTGTTTTGAACTGGATTATATGAGTCGACACTGTCAGATAATCCAGTTCAAAGCAGATAATCTGAATTTTATATGGCAGTGTAGAAAGGGTCTAAAATGGAATTAGAAAGGAGTAGAAATTGAGCTATACAAGAAAAATATGTACAGTAGAGTCTCACTTATCCAAGACTCGCTTATCCAAGGTTCTGGATTTTCCAATGCATTGATATTTTGGTGCTAAATTCGTAAATACAGTAATTACAACATAACATTACTGCGCATTGAACTACTTTTTCTGTCAAATTTGTTGTATAACATGATGTTTTGGTGCTTAATTTGTAAAATCATAACCTAATTTGATGTTTAATAGGCTTTTCCTTTATCCTTCCTTATTATCCAAGATATTCGTTTACTCAAGGTTCTGCCGGCCCATTTAGCTTGGATAAGCGAGACTCTACTGAAATCCCTTTTCCAGGTATGTATTGATTTAGTTTCTTTAATACTGCTGTAATATAATGGAGATAGTTATACTCCATCTATACAACCCAATTAAAAATGGCAAAAATAAAGTTTGAGTGTAGGTAACGGAGGAAGAGAAAACCATTGAGCATGACACTCTTTCTACTTTCCACTTCCAAAACCAATTCTCCAGTTTAAAACACTTAAGTAGTAAGCATGGCTTGCTTCTTTAATCAGGCAGGTTTTCCAGAGAAAACTGTTACGATGCATATGTGCATTTTTTTCAATCCACCATCTCAGTTTGAACCTTGGTGTTCCCATCTTGTTCCCTATAAAAGGTTGCGAACGTACTTCTGCACCTCATGAAATGAGGCTCAGGCCTTCCCGCTTTCATGTGCTTTGAAATTCATGAGAAACTCAGGGTCACAAAGGGAGCTCATCAGAAGAGGGAGAAACTCTATTTCCCAGTGAGGGGATCTGTCAATATCTGTGAATGTCCTTCTTTTACTCACTTTCATAAAATATCAGTCTAGTCTCTGATCATCATTGTTACAGAATATATGCCCCATATCAATGAAAGAGCTGCATTTGTTAGCATTCTTCCTCCCTTTCTTCTTCCCCCCTCTCTGTTTGCATTTGAATGGTTCAGTGAAGAAGAACCCATCTGAAGGGATATATGAAGTTGTCGGTCTTTAGTTCTTCCATCATAAATTTTGAAGAAATTTAAACCCCCCCCCCAGAGAATATTGTATTTAAGATGAAACAAACAAAATTAAACCATATTGTACCTATCTGCCCATTTCAGTAGTTACAGCCATTCCCAGCATGGAGTAGACCATGTTGTAGCTAACTGCCATTGACCCTTTACAGACAAGCCATCTTTTAGAGGAAAATGCAGTAGCAACTAGGCTTGTGCACAGAACAATTTTCCTAAAGTGTTTTCGGCTGGTTTGATTAGTTTGGTTGGTTCGGATGCACATAACAGCATGGGCTCCACCACCAATTTTTTTTGGCCACAACAGAACAGCAACGGTCAAAACCTGGCTGCTTTCAGTTTCTTTTCGTTACATGTGGAGTGTGGGACAGGAAAGGATCCCAGATAGGGTGATTTCTTAAGCCTTTATCTTAAACCTCGGTCTCATCTAAATACTGAAGGGAAAGGATCACAGGAAGGGGAGTTTCTTAAGCTCTTGCCTTAAACCTGGGAAGCCCCCCCCCCCCAATTGCTGCCAATGGGCCAGATTGAAAATGAATCTTTTGGAAACCCAGATTGAAGACTGATTTCTGTTCTCTCAAGTTCGGAAGGCTCCCAAAAAAATGGATCGAGGCCTCCACCAAAATCTGGAACACCGAAATGTATCAAGGTTTACCCGGATTGCACAAGCCTAGTAGCAACCCTGACTCAGCACCAGAAACATTGTTGAATAAGTAGCATTTTAAGAATTGAAGCACTTTAGGTTTGTTTTCTCTCCCATTCATTTAAAAATGCCTCAGATTTGTATCAAAACTATGGAGAACATACATACATCTTTTTCCCGTCCCTGCTTCCCTTTGTTGAGAAAAGATGCAGCTGCTACCACACTCTTGGTCTTGGAATCTTTGTATCCATGAGGGTTGGTCTAGCAGATTTTAAAAAGGCGATATTTCAAATGTTTGACACACTTCTTTGTTTAGGTTGTTTTTGTCTTTTTAATGGAAAGCATGTGGAGAAAATTTTGCCTGGAAGATGTTGCATGGACAAAACACTCATTGGAAAGATCTGTCAAGTTCAAAACACTTCACTGAAACAGGAACAGGGAGCATGTGACTCTTGGGTGTTTATTTTAGGCCCCTTCTACACTGCCATATAATCCTGATTATCGCATCAGATAATCCACATTATCTGCTTTAAACTGAATTATATGAGCCTACATTGCCATATAATCCAGTTTAAAGCAGATAATCTAGATTTCATATGGCAGTATAGAAAGGGCCTCAGGGGTTTGCAGCTAATTAGAATGGTTGAGAGACAGACTAGTCATTTTTTTTAACTTCTAAGACTGACAGAAGTTTTTCAACACAGCTGATCTGTGTTATGAATATGTAATTAACATTAAAACCAAGCCAGATCCTGGTGGTTTCAGGCTTCACTGAAAATATTTCACACACTTAAGAAGGAGACTTGAAATTGTTAATTTCAAAGATGCAACTGTACGAGGATTAATTAAACCACTGACAAGTTACACTATATGAACTGGATGAATGTGCATCTCAAGACCACACAGAATCTGTAATAGCTCACATGTGAAAAATGATTTTTAAAAGGTGGACTAACAAAATGTCAGTTCTGATGGGTGAAGCATGTGTGTGTGCATGCAAATAGGCAAAAACATTCATACATGAGATGAAGGAGCCACCCAACTGCAAGTACCTGTGGGATCCTATTTAATCAGGGCCAGCATTACTGATGGGAAACAAGTTTTACTTTCTTTTAATTATTTGCTTTAAAAAAAATCCAAAGCAGAGTAGGTATTGCTAGCATTGGCATTGTTCACAAAGTATGATTTTGCGTTTCACCACTGAAGTGAATTTTGTGAGAAGTAAATTGAATGGAATGGAAAGGAAAAAGAGGGCTTTTTGAATGGTGCTCTCATGACTAGGTCCAAATCTTACAATCCTACAATAAATGCCCAATTAATTATTGAAAATCAAACCTGATCCTTTTTTAAAAATACAACTCTACCCCTTGTTTTGCACCTGAAGGCAGGTGACCGGGACAGAATAAGGATTCTGTTGGTGTACTATCCACCCCACTGCACTACATTCTCCCTGCCTGAGCTAGGGGTGATCTCAGGCCTGGCGTTGGAGTCGCAACGGCTCTTAATGCTGGGGGACTTCAACGTCCATGCAAAGACCACCCTATAGGGAGCAGCTCAGGACTTCACGTCTTCAATGGCAACAACGGGGCTGTCCTAACTAGTATCTGGCCCTACTCACAGAGATGGACACACATTAGATTTGGTTCTCTGCCAGGGATGGGAGGAAGGTGGCAGTGTGGAGCAGCTGAATATCGCTCCATTGCCATCACCTGATCAGGTTTAGGTTTACTGCATCTGCTAACCTCTGCAGGGGTGGAGGATCTATTAAAATGGTCCAGCCCAGGAGGCTTATGGACCCAGATGGATTCCTGATGGTTCTTGAGATTTTCTTGCCACTTTGGTAGGTGATGCCCTGGTCACTCTCTGGAATAGGGAGATCACTGGGTTATAGACATGATTGCTCCAGAACGTCCCCTCTTGAATAGCTGAGCCAAACCAGCCCTTTGGTTCAATGAGGAGCTGGCAGCAATGAAAAGAAAGAAGAGGGAACTAGAGTGTGTGTGGCATTTAGAGCATAGTGAGTCAGAACAAACATGGCTAAGGGCATACACCACGGCAATAGAAGACACAATGAAATCTTTCTTTGCAGCAAATATTGTGTCCACAAGGAACTATCTGGCAGAGCTGTTTTGAGTAGTCAGAGGGTTGTTAAATCCTGTCTCTCAAGATGGGATCCCTGTCAACTCGGCAGCTCGCTACAAAGTATTTGCTCAGTTCTTTGTAGACAAAGTCGCTCTCATCCACTCCGGCTTGGACACCATGTTAAAAGCAGTCTCTGAGGATGTAACACAAGCATCTGCTTGTCCAGTTTTGATGGAGTCATTTCATTTCGTGCAGCTCGAGGATGTGGATAAGATCCTTGGAGAGGCGAGGCCAACCACATGCATCCTAACGCCTGCCCATCCTGACTGGTAAAGGAGGCCAGAGGGGGTTTGGCAGAGTGAGTGAAGGTGGTAGTTAATGCCTCCTTATAGGAAGGCAAGTTTCCAGCAAGCTTAAAAGAATCTGTTATAAAACCACTGTTGAAAAACCATCACTGGACCCCACTCAATTGGAGAACTTTCGGCCAGTATCCAACCTCCCCTATTTGGGCAAAGTCATGGAACATGCGGTGGCCTCACAACTCCAGGGGTTCTTGGTAGACACTATCTAGATCTTGCACAATCTGGTTTTAGGCTAGGACATGGAACTGAAACAGCCATGGTTGCCTTAGTGAATGATCTGCGCCAGGAACTGGACAGGGGGAGTTTATCTCTGTTGGTTCTGCTGGACCTCTCAGCGGCCTTCAGTACTGTAGACCACAGTATCCTTCTGGAGCATCTCATTAGAATGGGCCTTAGAGGTCTTAGAGGTACTGTCCTGCAGTGGCTCTGGTCTTCCTGGAGGGTTGCACCCAGAAGGTATTGTTGGGGGACACCTCCTCCGCTCCACAGCCATTGTCTTGTGGGGTCTCACAAAGGGTCAATACTGTCTCCCATGTTGTTTAACATCTACATGAAGCCATCGGGAGAGATCATCCAGAGTTTTGGAGTTTTATGTCATCTGCACACAGATGACGTTCAACCCTATCACTCCTTTCTACTTGCTACTAAGGAGGCTGTTCAGGTGCTGGACCAGTGCTTGGCAGCTGTCACTGTTTGGAAGAGGGTGAACAAATTGAAATTGAATCCAGACAAGACAGAGGTACTCCTGGTCAATCACAAGGGTTACAGCCTGTATTGGACGGGGTTACACTCCTCAGGTTTACAGTTTGGGAGTTCTCTTGGACTCATTGATGAGCCTGGAACCCCAGATTTTAGTGGTGGCCGGGGAGCTTATACATAATTAAAACTTGTGCACCAGCTGCGCCCATGCCTTGGGAAGTCAGACTTGGCTACGGTAGTCCACACTCTGGTTATATCCCCAATAGACTACTGCAACACGCTCTATGTGCAGTTGCCTTTGAAGACTGTTCAGAAGCTTCAAATCGTCCAACAGGCGGTAGCCAGATTGCTCACCGGAGCATCATAAAGGGAGCATACAACCTCCAGTTGTGTCAGTTCCACTGGCTGCCAGTCTGCTTCTGAGCTAAATTCAAACTGCCGGCTTTAGCCTATAAAGCCCTAAATGGTTCTGGCCCCTTACCTTTCCGAATGTATCTCCCTCTATGAACCATCTCAGAGTTTAAGATCTTCTGCGGAGGCCCTGGTCTTGGTCCTGCCTTCTTTGCAGGTGCGGCTGGTGAGGACGAGAGACAGGGCCTTCTCAGTGGTGGCAGCTCGGCTGTGGAACAGTCCCCTCCCTCCTGACTTTCTGCAAAAACGTGAAAACGTGGCCATGTGACCAAGCCTTTGGAGAACTGGTGCAATAAATAGATATGAAATGATGTGCCACTGACTATTGGAACAGCCCAGACTATGTTTGTGGATCATGTGATTAATTGTGATGGTAAAAGGTAAAGGTAAAGGTTTCCCCTGACGTTAAGTCCAGTTGTGACTGACTCTGGGGGTTGGTGCTCATCTCCATTTCTAAGCCGAAGAGCCGGCGTTGTCCATAGACACCTCCAAGGTCATGTGGCCAGCATGACTGCATGGGGTGCCGTGACCTTCCCGCCAGAGCGGTACCTATTTATCTACTCACATTTGCATGTTTTCGAACTGCTAGGTTAGCAGGAGCTGGGGCTAACAGTGGGCGCTCATTCCGCTCCTGGGATTTGAACCTGGGACCTTTCGGTCTGCAAGTTCAGCAGCTCAGAGCTTTAACACACTGCGCCACCACCAGGGGCTGTTAGTGATGGTACTGTTTTTAAATGTTTTTATTGTTGTTAATTGTTTTTATAATTCTATTTTAAATGCTTATTTTATTGTACTCTGTTTTTAGAGGCATCAAATAGTTGCTGTTGTGTAAAGCCGCCTTGAGTCCCCTTCGGGGTTGAGAAAAGCGGGGTAGAAGTGCCATAAATAAATAAATAAATAATATTTTATCATGTCATTTATAGAAATTTGTTTTAATATCTGTGTTTTATAGACTTTACTTACTTACTTAGGCGATCCCTTGTAGTTCGAGGACGATAGTCTTCCATCCTCCTTGGTATCTTGGGGGTGGGTTCTTACGTGGCTGAAGAGACCTATTCTAGACCCGCATATTCTCCCGCAGTGAGGACATCGGTTTCCAGGTGGAAGGCGGTCCCGGTCGGGGTTAGCTTGACGCTCCTTCCTCTTGGCACGTTTCTCCCTTAAGCCCTCCGTTCGTGCCTCTTCGAACTCCGCAGCACTGCTGGTTACAGCTGACCTCCAATTGGAGCGCTTAAGAGCCAGAATGTTTTATAGAATGTTCAAGATGATTATGTGTTTTAGCTACCTGCTGCAAGCCATGAAGAGAGGCAGGTAAGAAATAAAATTATTATTATAAGTACTAGTAGTAGCAATGCGTGGCAACTGAATCTCCATGTGAGTATTTCCAGATGGATGAATTGTTGCTCAATGTTCCAGTATTTGCATTGGTAGAGCTTAGTTTTTATTATGTTACCATGATATTTCTGTTATTCCTGGAATATTGGATGCCAACTCCCACATTAACTTTATGCTGTCATTGGGAAATTTTTAAAAAATCCCCGGATATATTGCAGCAAAACTCTGCAAATGAATTCATATAGTAAGTAGGCATGTGCACCAAATTTGCTTGGTGTTCCGTTTTCAGTGGATTTGTCTAAAATCAGCAACTGAATGCCCAATTATGAGGTGGGCGGGCGGGAAGGGCAGCTGGAGACGGGCAATAACTGGACACGTGGTGGAAGCCGCACACATGCAGGATTCTGCTCCTTTGCATTGCCAGAGCCAATCAGAAAAAGAAAAGGGGATCATGTATGTTTTTGCAAAGCTAGTCTATATATTAGGGCGAGGTCAGCCATTTTTCGGTTAAGTTTCAGTTACGTAGTGGCGTTTGAGAGTTAGATATCGCTCTGTGTGTTTCTCAGTGCTCCTGCTGCTCTAGTGCACTAGTGCTACTGCTACTTGCTTAGGGAATAGGGATGCTTTTTCTTCTGCATTAATACATTTTCTTAGTTTAATATCTTTTTAAGATCATCTTTTATCTTACTTGTAATAATTTCGAAACGGAGGAGTGGGTGAGCAGCGTGCGATTGGAAAGGGGAAGCCATGAGTTCAAAAAGGGCTTTTTTGGTGGCTTTGCTGTTATGCATTTTTTAGGTTTTTTTTTTTTTTGCTTTAAGTTCTAAGTTGACTGAGTATGGGATAGGTTTAAGGAATAATATATCCTCATTCCCTTGAGTCCTCAAGGGAAGAATTTCTCTAGCTGTATCTTTTGTCTCCTGCACAAGCTACTTAAGTTGATTCCCCCACCCATTTTTTTTTTCGTGTCAGGGGCAACCAGAGTTGCTTCTGGAGTGAGAGAATTGGCCGTCTGCAAGGACGTTGCCCAGGGGACGCCCGGATGTTTTGATGTTTTACCATCCTTGTGGGAGGCTTCTCTCATGTCCCTGCATGGAGCTGGAGCTGATAGAGGGAGCTCATCCACGCTCTTCCCGGGTGGGATTTGAACCTGGCAGCCTTCAGGTCAGCAACCCAACCTTCAAGTCACAAGGCTTTTGTCCCCTAGGCCACCGGAGGCTCCTAGTCCAAAAAATAAAAAAGCCCTTTCATCTTTGAAACTTGGGGGGCTTGCGTGGTAAATGTGTGGCCATTTTCATCCTAGTAAACATGATGGAAAGGGGATCCTTGGAAGTCCCCCCATTGCTGCCAATGGCCTAAATCATCCCAGAGCGAAAACGGAAATGACTTTTTCCCCTCCCGATTTCAGGAATTTCCCAAAAAATAAGATCCCCCCCCCCCAAAAAAAAATGGGACTGGAAATGGAACTATTTTTTTTTTTACTAATTGCACACTGCTAATGGTTACATTTATACTGGCATTTCCACTAGGTTCCCTGGGCATTTCCTGTTGTTTATACTAATGCAACTTCAAATAAGTAATCAGATACTAGTCCACATAGTCTCAAAAGAAGAATGAAACAATTGTAACCAATGGAGAAAAATATGGTACCAATCCTTGAGACTTTAGGGCAGGGGTCCCCAAACTAAGGCCCGGGGGCCAAATGCGGCCCTCCAAGGTCATTTACCTGGCCCCTACCCTCAGTTTTAGACTTAGGCATGCCCAAAGTCTGAAATGACTTGAAGACACGTAACAACAACAATCCTACTTAACTTGACTATCTCATTGGGCAGAAGCAGGCCCACACTTCCCATTGAAATCCTGATAGGTTTATGTTGGTTAAAATTGTTTTTATTTTTAAATATTGTATTGTTCATTCATTTACTAATATTGTGCTATGGTAATAATATAATAAATTGTGTATACATATAATATTGATAATAATATTATAATGTAATACAATACAATATTTACTTATATATTTATTACAGTATTTCTACCCCGTCCTTCTCACCCAGTATGGGATTCAGGGCGGCTAATAATAATAATACAATGTAATAATATTGTATAATATAATAATATTAATTATATACTATATATTAAATGTAATATTACTAATAATAATATGGTATAGTGATACAGTACAATATAGTAATATATAATGCTAATATTTGTATGTACACACAACTTGTAAGCCGCTGAGTCCCCTTTGGGGTGAAAAGGGCGGGTTATAAATGTCGCAAATAAATAAATAAATAAATGATTGCTGTTAGGGTTTTTTTAACACTACAAATAAGACATGTACAGTGTGCAAAGGATTTTTTTTTCAAATGATAATTCGGCCCCTCAACAATCTGAGGGATCATGAACCGGCCCTCCACTTTAAAAGTTTGAGGACCCCTGCTTTAGGGAAATGCAGTAGCTGGTGCCTGGCATTGGATAGCCTGAGAAGCACTAGTTTAGAGGGTATTACAGAGTTGGGCTTCTACTTATTTTGGAAGCAAAACTCATTGCAATCAATAGGATTTATCATTGAGTAAACATGTATAGGATAGCACTGTTAGACGTTTAATGCTTCCAAACATTAATGAGAACTGTGAGCATAAATCTTCATGACTTGCAGTGAAATAAATCTCATGAAAAATCAAAGTTGTATTTTTCTGCATGCATGTCATAAAACTTGAAAGAAGTGCAAATTTTAGCCAGGAGGGAACTTTTATGACTCTTGGCAAAATGCAGTTTTTATTTTAACATTTGATAGTGCTTAAAGTAGAGTGGTGTGAATGGTCAGGAACCAATTTGATTCTAGATAAGGGCCTTGGACTATTTTCAGCCTCTGTGTGGAAGTAAAGGCTGGAAAAGAGTAGCCATTTTCCAATTGCAGCATTCTGAGTAGATTTTGTTGAAAGAAAACCTTGTCCAAAAGAAACAATACGTCCAACACAATCCCTAACCCTGTGCACTGGCAGGAGTACTTTTAAAATGAAGATGTCTTATTCTTGTTAAGTGTTTTGATATAAGCAAGGCAGAATTGTAACCTCTCCAATAGGGACAGCATTTCTTCCAACTTAAGTTGCTAGTTTGGGATCTTTTGCCATTCATTTTGTGTTGCAAAAGAAAAAGGAAGAAATCTAGTCTTTGTTACTTTCTTTTACCGTATATACTCGAGTATAAGCCGACCCGAATATAAGCCGAGGCACCTAATTTTACCACAAAAAAACTGGGATAACTTGTTGACTCAAGTATAAGCCACTGGTGGGAAATGCAGCAGCTATGGGTAAATTTCAAAATAAAGATAGATACCAATAAAATTTCATTTCATTAATCGAGACATCAGTAGGTTAAATGTTTTTGAATATTTACCGTTTTTCAAAGAAAAACAATAAACTAGCTCTATAAGTGGAAAAGTAGGGGCAACAAAAACAATATGGTATCAACAATAACCTAATAATAATAATAATAATAATAATAATAATAATAATAATAATAATAAAAACTTCGTTTGGATCCCACCCTATTTCCCCATGGGGACTCAGGCCGGCTTCCAACATATTAACAGATAAACATTCAATGCTTATATAAACAATGCAGAGCTAGCTATAGATCTATAATTATAGACACTAATTTCACATATGCATTTCCCCCTGAAACGTTTGCAAATCCCCTCTGTGTGTGTGTGCATTTCCCCTACAATATTTGCAAGCCATATATATATATATATATATATATATATATATATATATTCATATCTATCTAGACATGTCTATAGATATTTGTGTATTCATTTCCCCCCTGTAATATTTGCAAGGCCTATATATAGGTAGGTAAGAATATATTCATATCTATCCAGACATCTCTCTTTATATAAATATTTGCAGAGACTTGCAAACATATGAGGGTAAATTCATATATAAAAATAATGTATATGCATGGCTACAGATACACAGGCACATGGATCTATATGTATAAAGGATTTGCAAAGACCTGCAAACATATGAGGGGAAATTCATATATAAAATTAATGTATATAGATATATACAGGTACATAGAGATGGCAAAAGCTTGCAAGGGGTTAATGCCTATATATCTGTAAGAGAGTTTAACAAATATTTCAGGGGAAAATGCTTTCATAAGATTAATGAATATATATTTTTCTTCTTCCTGACTTGCAAGGGTGTCTTTCTCTTTGCAAAACATTCCCTTGATTTAAGAGCAAGGGATGCTTTGCAAAACAAAAACAAAAACACCACACACACACCCACACACACTGGTAGGGAGAAGAGAGAAATAGATTACATATTGCAAGCAATAGCCTGCTTGCTGGCCTTGACCTTGACTCGATTATAAGCGGGGTAGACTTTTTCGGCTCATAAATAAGGGCTGAAAGACGCGGTTTATCTTTGAGTATATACGGTAATTAGACTATAAATACTGGCCTAGGACCTCATCCCATAGAGGTCCTTGATGCGGGGGGACAGTGGAGGGATCTGTACAGCAGCAGAGGAAATCATGGGGCAGTGGGTACATCTGTCGTCCAACGCCCCATATCACCGGAAAGCATACCTTTCCAGTGTGCTGCCGCTCTGTCCCTATCATCTCCTATATGAACACAGATAGTACCCCATGTTCAGATTTTGCCCTCATAGCACACTTCGCAGATCCAGCCGGCATAGAGACTCACCACCGAAAGTAGATGTGATGAGATCCGGCAGGCTCTATGCCTGCTGTGTGGGCAAAGTGTTATACAACAGGGAATTTTCCCCATGTGATGAAGTCCTTAGTTTTTCTGATTTAATAATTATCAGATGACAACCCTTAGTGCTCAATGAATTAGACAGTGCAGTGTTAAAATTTTCATCCGACAAAGAAAAAGTATAGAGAGTTGGTGCTATAGTAGTACAAAACAAGTGATGTAACTGGAACAATTCTGGTATGGAGCAACATATTTATCTCATTTCTTTCACAATCCAAAATGGAATTATCATACTTTCATGTCTTACTCTGATTAACTGTAGCTAAAATCATAATGTATTTCTTTTTTTTTTCACCTAGCTGCAAAGTGATTATTTAGCAATTATTGTTGTTAACTTGTATGTATTGTTTTTCTCCTATAGCTTGAATGGTAGGCCTTCTGATTCATCTGCTTGCCAGTCATAATTATGACTACTGGCTATATCACATTTTGCTTTTTAAAGTGAAATAAAATGTTTGCCTTGGAATCTTGCCAAGAATGGGGTCATTCCCAAACTTGTAATAACATATCCTTAGCTGATGTTTCTTAGTAACATGTGTAAATAGGAAAAAACAGTTTTACTGTCGAGGTTTGGCTTGGCCATATGTGACTTCAGTACAAGAACATGGGAAGAAAATCCGTGGTCCTCTTTTGACCAGAGTTCAAATTTGCAGGCTAACCTGGAAACAGCCAGAAGAGTTATGGAGACAGATACTTTCTCCGCATGATGTCAAGTAAGCATGCAACCAAGTCATTTGAAAAACCCAGGGGGCCCTTTAAGATTTGATTTTGCAAACTTCATAAAATTGTATATGCATATGCTGAATAATGGAATAAAAATATTCTTTGAACATTTCAATATTATAAAAATGACTTCTGTTCTCCAACATTTATTTTTCCTCTACAACAAATAAAGAATGCATAGCTACCTTTCTGATATTTCTAATTCTGCAAAATTTGTACTATAGAATTGCAATGTATCAGGAAATTAGCTGCCCATGTCTTCACTGGAAGGTACCCAAAATGAGATAGGCAAATTTAAAAGGCATTACTATAGCCAGTGGATGTGTTGCCAACTTTATGTAACCACTTCTTTCAAAAGAAGAGAAATGAACTTTTAATGTATTTCATGTTTTAAATTGTGTGATTGGAATTCATTGCATTCTGTTGTGAATGTAATTGTTCACATGGTAGGTTTCCCAAGCTATATTTGTGTTCTTCACTGAAATTTAAAATATAACATATGTATTTATGAATGTATACAGACAAAGTAACAGTGTTTACTGGTTTTCCAAATGAAATATTTCAATTTATTAAAACTTTAATAAAATAAAGTATTCACCCAGAGTTTTCTTGGAGTGCTGCGTGTTGGAGTTTGTGTGTTATCTGAATGCTCCTGTCCCATTTATTCAATGGTATTTGCATCTGTTTGTAACAGTTTGAAAATCCTCTGTGTTTCCCTGTAGTGTACAGGTGTTATTTGCTTAGCCCTGTTCCATGAGATTTAATAGAGGCCTTAAGTATTTTTACATTATTGCTAGGCTTACTGGATGATCTTTATCCAGTAGAATATTTCTCATGTTTTCCCCAGTGCAATGATGTTTCATAAAACTTAGCCATTACTCCACATATCAAGATGTTCATTTCATTATGTTGTTTGGTGACTACAGCAGGGTGTTGTGTGTCAAGGTACCTGGGAACTGATTATTCTCTTATGTATTTGATATGATGGAAAGCAGATGTGGCCATTTCAATCCCAATCAAGTACAGAAAAAAGGAAGAAAAGGAGAAATAGAAGAGGATGATGGTGATAATGGTGAAATTGGAATAAAATAGTGTTAGATTATTATTTGTACTATAGCATTTCCTAGTTCTTTGCCTTTCATGCGGCATAACTTGTACTTGTCAAAAATCCAAATGTGGTAAGGATAGAAAGACAACATAAATTTGAGTCATATGTGGACAATTGTAGTTATCCCGATATAGGAAGCTACAACACCTGGATATGATATACCTTAGTGCCCTAAGCTTATCTGATTCCATTGTTTGGGTTCATTGTTTTTCCTTAGTACATCTCTTCATCTCTTTGATGAACACTATAAGGACTTGTTCTAAGGTATATCTGTCCTAAGATCCTCAGGAGAGGCCCTTCTCTCAGTCCTACCACCATTGCAAACACTGTTGGTAGGAATGTGAAGGAGGGCCTTCTCAGTGACGGCTCCTCAACTCTGGAACTCCCTGCCTAGAGATGTCAGAATGAACCCCTCCCTGCAGGCTAAAACCTTTTTATTCAGTCAGGCTTTAAAACATCAGTTTTTAAGAACAAACCACAGACTGCTGTGTTGTGTTTTAAGCAAATTAATAGTGGTTTTATGTGATTACAACTATTTATTTTAATACTGCATTTTTTTCAGTTCTATGACACACTTTCCCTCTATATAAATATCTCTAAAAATGGGACACATCTTAGAATCACAGGTGTAACTTATGTATTTTTGTGGATCGTGGTGGTACTGAAATTTCGGTACATCTTACAATCAATCGATGGCATCTTACAATTGAATAAATATGATAATTCTATGTTTAATTAAAATTAGTATTTACTGTATATACTCGAGTATAAGCCGACCTGAATATAAGCCGAGGCACCTAATTTTACCACAAAAAAACTGGGAAAACTTATTGACTCGAGTATAAGCCGAGGGTGGGAAATGCAGTAAATTTCAACTGGTAAATTTCAAAAATAAAATTAGATACCAATAAAATTACATTGATTAAGGCATCAGTGGGTTAAATGTTTTGAATATTTAATGTATTTCAAAGAAAAACAGTAAACTAACTCTATAAGTGGAAAAGCAACAATATCTTTATAATCATCATCATCATCAACAACAACAGCTTCATGTGTACCCTGCCCTATCTATCTCCCCCTGGGGACTCAGGCCAGCTTCCAACATAGTAACAGGCAAACATATAATGCCTACATAAACAATGCAGAGCTAGATATAGATCTATCATTATATATACTAATTTCACATGTGTATTTCCCCCTGAAACCTTTGCAAATCCTCTCTCTATGTGCATTTTCCTCCTGCAATATTTCCAAGCCCGATTATATCTATCTATCTATCTATCTATCTAGACATGTGTGTGTGTGTGTGTGTGCACGTGCATTTTCCCTCTGCACTTGTAAACATGTGAGGGTAAAATTCATATATAAAATTAATGTATACATATAGGAACAGATATACAGGTACATGGAAATCTCTAGTTATCTATATTTTCATAGGATTTGCAAAGACCTGTAAACATATGAGGGGAAAATTCATATATTAATATATTTGTAGGGGGAACATCTATATAAATATTTAGAAGCTTTGGGGCATGCATTTACCCAAGGAAGAAATGCAAGCAAAGCCCCCCTAAAAACAACTTTGTCCTCTTTTCTCCTGCCTTTTCCCACCTCTTTTCTTTCTCCCTTTTTCAAACTCTAAAAGTTGCCAGAAAAGGTTTTATAAAACTTCTCTACCCCTCCCAAAAAAGCCCACCTCATTTTTGTTTCCTTAGGAATAAAAAGAAATACACACCTTCTGTTGCTCCCTTTCCCCTCCTTCCCTCCCTTTGGACTCAAATGTTCTTGCACTAATAATAATAATAATAATAATAATAATAATATTAATAATAATAATAGTAATGAATCGTGCAAATTTGCAAGAATATCTTTTTCTTCCCCTTCTGCCCATGCAATCTGGCTTGCAAGGGTTTCTCTCACACTCTCCTTTCGCTTTTGAAACATTTGCTTCTTCTCTGCCTTTCTCTCAAAAAAATAAATAAGATAACCAGCCTGGGAGGAGAAGCAGAGGAGGGAGGTTTTGGAAAAGAAAACATACTGTGGCCTCCAGGCTCCGAAAAACTCGGCTTATCTTCGAGTATATACGGTATATGTTTTAGGTTTTAAATCATAAATTGTATTGTTCTTAACACTGTTAGCCACTCTGAGTCTCCTTTTAAAAAAGAAAGCGGATATAAACAAATATAATAATAATTCAATATAACAATGTGGGCAATGCAGAAGAGAGTGGCGCTATTAGTAGATTAGATCGCTCAGTTGGGACACTATGCTGCCTAGAATTGTACTGGACTTTTTGTCTGTCATATCATTCTGTTGAATCATGGTTATGGACTGCTAAGAGCCCTACATCCTCTTGAAATCAATCAATCAAATCATTTATTTTGGTCATAGACCAAACTTGGTATGTTTAGTACATTTTAGGTATAAAAATAGTTATAAAAATGAAGCACAAAAGGGGAGGTAAGAATCAGAGTGGGAAACAGGGTAAAAATATACAATACACAGGTCTATCAGCAAATTATAGAATCAAGTGAGATAATTGTTATTGTTATTTATTGTCTATTTTAATTGTATAGCAGTTTTAATATTGTCTCTCAATTGCTGACTATGTAATGTATGTTGTTATTTTGATTGGAAACCGCCCCGAGTCCCCTTGGGGAGATAGAGCAGTATATAAATAAATTATTATTATTATTATTATTATTATTATTATTATTATTATTATTATTATACTGTATGACACAGAAAACAAGATAGATATGCTGGATTTCGTATCACAAAATCACAAGTCGAACACTTCCCAAGTGTCTAGGACTGTGTGATGTATTTTCGGATGATGCGCGCAGATCCCAGTAGGGTGGCATTATTATTATTATTATTATTATTATTATTATTATTATTATTATTATTGAATTCATAGTTAACTTTTGGGGCCTACATCCTCTTTACATGTAGTACTATCAAGCCATGTGTAATGCATCCTATAAATGTACATTTGATTTCTCCCGCCTAAATGTAGTACCTTACATTTATCATTGTTGACATTCATTTTGTCAGTTCTTTTCTGGAGGACAAGGAATCATTTGTGAACACTGTATTCTGACTTAGCTTGTTTTTGAGAAATCCATATTGGCTCCTAGTAATCACAGCATTCTTTTCTAAGTGTTCACAGACAAAAGGTTTTATGATGTGTTCTAGAACCTTTCCTGGAAGTGCATTTCACTACATTTGTATCTCACTCTTATTCCTAGGAATTTACATAATCCCTTCCCCCTCGTTTATTCCCATAAAACTTCTGCAAAGCCTAAGCTGAGCAACAATAGCTAGTCCAAGTCCATTTAATGAGCTTTGTAGTTGAAGAGGGAATTGAATCTGTTTCCCTTATAATTCAGCCCTATGCGCACCATCCTGAGTCCTAGCAATACAATATTGGGAAAAACAACATAATGAATTAAATAAATGTTTCCCATATGGGAGCATTCACATATTAATATACAAGGGTGTGACTTGCTAGAATGCCACTGAGTCACAAAAACATAACAATTCACATCTGGTTATAAAGGGCATTAGACTTTGTCAGTGCTCTCTGATCTTTAACATTCTGACTCGAACAGTTCCTTAAGTTAAGAGGTTTCAATGAAAAGTAATGCCTCCATCTTCGTAACTCCTCAACAGATGGCCGTACTGGTATGCGGCAGGTACTGGCTTGTTCACTAGACTCTCCTCTACAGTTCCATTTAGCAGGAAGCCTTAGCATTGAACAGTTGTGTTGTTAAAGTGCGAAGTATGGAACCCTGCACAGACAGTCAGCCAATGCGACTTAAGCAACGTGACAGCAGAAGGTGTCACCCCAAAGGAGATTCATCAGAGAATGCAAGCTGTTTATGGTGATTGTGTTGATGTGAGTACTGTGCATCATTGGGTGAGTAAGTTTAAAGATGTTGAGGTGGGAACATCTGATAGCAACCACAGAGTTTCACAAGCAAAAGGTTGACAGATTGATTCAGGATGATCATCGTATCACTCAGAATTAAATTTCAAGCATAATCAGCATTTCACAAGAACATGTGGGTCACATTATTGCTTTGCTTGGCTATCAGAAGATCTGTGCACAATGGGTACTGTGAGATGCTGGTTGCGGAAACAGAGTGTTGACTTCTTCCATGATGGTTTCAGAAAACATGTTCATCCTTGGCAGAAATGTATCCAATTGTCTGGTGATTATGTGGAAAAGTGAATAGTGGTAGTTAAAGAGCACGTTCTAAGGATTATTTCTGTGTTTGATTTATTAAAATACTCCCATCCAAACTGAAGTAACGAAGGTGGAGGCATTATTTTTCATTCAACCCTCGTATAAACCCCACTCACTGCAAGAGTATGTGTGTTTTGCACTTTAGGCAATCCGATCACACATCTGAGTTTACTAATAGTGTACTAAAAGGATTTTCCTCAGCACTGATACTAAAAGATGGATGAATAAGGCTTTTCTATGCTCAAAAATCTATTCAAATGTGTAGCCATCAGAATAGATACGTAATATAAATAATATAAAACTTTATTTATATACCATCCTATCTCCCTGAAGGGACTCAGAGCGGTGAACAATAAAGTCAGCAAACATTCAATGCTGCACCAAAAAACATGTAAATAAATAACCATCCCACCCAAAACCCTCACAGATCCATATTTAAACAACAAACAACAATAATAATGATAATGATGATGATAATAATAATAATAATAATAATAATAATAATAATAATAATACTAATAATAGATCCTTGCAGCCCAGGAGCAAGCCATCAGAACAAATGCAATTAAGGCCAAGATCGAAAAATCAGCTGATGACTCAAAATGCAGACTGTGCAAGGAAACTGACGAAACCATTGATCATATCCTCAGCTGCTGTAAGAAAATCGCACAGACAGACTACAAACAGAGGCACAACTATGTGGCCCAAATGATTCATTGGAACTTATGCCTCAAGTACCACCTCCCAGCAGCAAAGAACTGGTGGGATCACAAACCTGCAAAAGTATTGGAAAATGAGCATGCAAAGATACTGTGGGACTTCCGAATCCAGACTGACAAAGTTCTGGAACACAACACACCAGACATCACAGTTGTCGAAAAGAAAAATGTTTGGATCAATGATGTCGCCAGCCCAGGTGACAGTCGCATTGACGAAAAACAACAGGAAAAACTCAGCCGCTATCAGGACCTCAAGATTTAACTTCAAAGACTCTGGCAGAAACCAGTGCAGGTGGTCCCGGTGGTGATTGGCACATTGGGTGCCGTGCCAAAAGATTTCAGCCGGCATTTGGAAACAATAGACATTGACAAAATCACGATCTCCCAACTTCAAAAGGCCACCCTACTTGGATCTGCGCGCATCATCCGAAAATACATCACAAAGTCCTAGACACTTGGGAAGTGTTCGACTTGTGATTTGGTGATACGAAATCCAGCATATCTATCTTGTTTGCTGTGTCATAATAAAATAATAATAACAACATGTAACATTTACAATTCCATAGTAATCCATCAAGAAAATGGAAATCAGACCAGCAAAATATATTTAAAATTATAAATTATAAATTGATCAGAAGAAAGAAATGATAATTCTTGACAAAATAGTTGTAGGCAACTATAAGGGAGATTATTTCAAAATAGCATATGCTTCTATTTCTCTAAGAGTTAAATCCAAAAGTATGGAATGCCTGTGTCACAATGTAGTGAGCCAGTATGGGATTTCGACAGAGCATATCAGGCTAAAATTGTTTGACCAACTGACCAAGCAAGCAAACAAAAATTAAACAACACAAAAAAGAGAGGAAGCAAAAAGACGCAGGCAAGAAATCTCAAGCTAGAATGGGTGTTATGGAGACCTTAATTAGATTAGCTCCTTGTGGATGTAAAGCAAAGCATGTTTGGGACTTGAAGGCATCTTAAAGGGTTTGCCCCACTCCATTTCACTTTGTGTTAAACGTCTTTGGAAATATTACAGTTTGCATGGAGAGATGCATTTTACCGATGGTGCTATTTCTAGAGAGAAGCCCAGGGAGAAAGAGAGAGATTGAAGCAGCCTTACATTTTAAGATTTCTTTTGAAAATATCTTTTTTCCTTACACTTTTCCTACAGCAGTAATAACTTCCAGCTGTGTATTGCTGTTTCAAAAGGAACTAGCATTTTCAAAAGTCAATTGTAAGAAAGTTCTATGTCACTGGTCTCTCTTGTATAAAGTATAGAAGTTCTCCATCCACAGGTCCATAGACTTTCAAATACTATAAAAATGAGTAGAAAATACCGAAGCGACATTATGCTCTTAAAGATCACAATAGTTTCAGTTCCTCAAGTAAGAGTTCAAGCCTATATGCACGTCTTCTCAAAAGGTAGCCTTACTTTTGGTTTGACGTGCATGGATTGTAGTACCCATGCACATATGAATGTGGGGCAACTTGAAGCCTCAGACCGATTTCATGAGGTTGTTTAATTTAAAAAATGTTTTTTCTATAAATGCATTGCTATGAAGAGCAAAAAATGAAGGGGAATAAAAAGAGTACATTTAGAAGCATGGGATGGAGGGGAATAACTGTGGCTGAAATATACGGAGAAATGACATTTATGTTCAGAAAATTCAATTTTCTGTACAAAAAAAGAGCTGCCACATCACATTGTTGGCTCATGTTTAACTTGTTGTCCATGAGGACTCCAAGATTCCTTTCACACATACTGCTGTTGAGCCAGGCGTCCCCCATTCTGTATTTTTATATTTCATTTTTTTCTGCCTAAATGGAGTATCTTGCACTTGTCCATGTTGAATTTCATTTTGTTAGTTTCAGCCCATCTCTCTATTCTGTTAAGATCGTTTTGGATTCTGCTCCTGTCTTCTGGAGTGTTAGCTATCCCTCCCAATTTGGTGTCATCTGCAAACTTGATGATCGTGCCTTCTAACCCTTCATCATTAATAAAGACTCAAATAGAAAGTCCTGAACTATGAAGATTCTTATTGTAAAAAATTATCCTCAGCAGGTTTTCCATCATTTAGACTGCTTTCTATTACCCATTTATCAAATATAACTTGCAATATTCTGTCAGTCCCTACTGTGTTGTTTATCTGGTTTCATCTATATATATAAAAGGATAAAGTTGCGGGCGCAGTGACTATAACAACAAAACTAAACATCCCAGAAATACGAAATTTGGCAACACAATGCAAAAGGCTTGCCTCCAGGTTACAACAACACAACCACACCACAAAACCACAATCCAGACCCACAACACTCACAACAACGCATCATGCGATAACAACACAACTAAACGCCCCAGAAATACAAAACTTGGCAACACAATGCAAATGCCTTGCCTCCCAGTTGTAACAACACAACCACACCACAAAACCACACAGGACCCACAAAACTCACAACAACGCATCGTGACTATAACAACACAACTAAACGCCCCAGAAATACGAAACTTGGCAACACAACGCAAAAGCCTTCCCTCCAGGTTGTAACAACACAACCACACCACAAAACCACAATCCGGACCCATAAAACTCACAACAATGCATCGTGACTATAACAACACAACTAAACGTCCCAGAAATACGAAACTTGGCACACAACTAAACGACCCAGAAATACAAAACTTCGCAACACAACACAAAAGCCTTGCCTCTCAGTTGTAACAACACAACCACACCACAAAACCACAATCCAGACCCACAAAACTCACAACAACGCATTGTGACTATAACAAATACAACATTTGACAACACAACTCATCCACCTCCCCAATCCCTACATTCACACTTGGCCTCCAAAAAAACAATTACAATAATAACAATGACAACAACAACAACAATAAGAATCAACACCATCACAGGCAAGAAACAGCCAGGCACTGAGGCTGAGAGGCCAGTCAGTGCTAAACTGGGCCTCCAAAAGACAATACAGTAGCATCTAACTTATCCAACCTTCATAATCACTACAACAACAATAATAATAAACACCTACACAGGCAAAACAAAAAAAAGACTATTGTACCACAATAAAAATATAAACCGCACTCAGCAGAATCAGACATTACAATTAACAACAAACCAAAGACAACAGGGATCTCAAGCAATTATCAATCAACACAAAAATTGAAGAAGGTAACAGACTTCAAATACTACTACTAATGTGAGTATAAAGAAGGGTGGAGGTCACAGCATCAATACAACCTAATGTAGACTGACCAACACCACCAGACTAAGCCACAGCAACGCGTGGCTGGGCACAGCTAGTCTATATATATAAAAGGGTAATGAAATTTCGGCCTAGGACAAAACAACAAAACTACACATCCCAGAAACACTAAACTTGGCAGCACAACCCCTTATCCATGCCTCTACGTTCATACAACAAAAAGAAAAGAAAAATAAAGTCCTAATTAGAGGGAGAGCAATAATTGTTTTTATCCAATTGCTGCCAGTTAAAAGGCTAAACTCTGCCCACTTGGTCTCCTAGCAACCCACTCAGTCCAGGGGACAGGCAGAGTTAGACCTCACTCAGGCCTATAAAATACAGATTATCTGATTTGAACTGGATTATATGGCAGTGTAGAATCAAGGCCCTTCCACACAGCTATATAACCCATTTATAATCTTATATTATCAGCTTTGAACTGGATTATCTTGACTCCACACTGCCATATAATCCACTTCAGTGTGCAGTCAGACACAACTGGACTTAATGTCAGGAGAAAACCTTTACCCTTTATCTTAACTACCACCAATTCAATACTTTATTTCCCATACCATCATACTTTGCCACAGCAACGCGTGGCTGGGTTCAGCTAGTACTTTATAAATGGCCACGATAATGTCATTTTATCACCCTATCTGTTTAATGTGTACACTGAATGTATCATATATAAAACAAGATTAGCTTTGGAGGAAGGAGACATGAATATTGGAGGAAGGAATATCAATGGTTTAAGATATGCAGATGACACCATAGTACATGTAAAAATCAGCCTTAACTGGGAGTGACTACTGAAGAAAGTACAGAAGTAGGTTAACAGTTAAGAAAACAATACTATAACCACATATGGTTTACGTAACTTTAAAGTGGACAATGAAGCCAATGAAATAACTCAAGTTTTTCCATACTTAGGCTTAAGGAGACTCAGGACCTTATTACTTTGATGGGGTCCCCTGGATCGATTTGCCAGCCTCCATGGTGAATCAGCGGGGCAGCAAGCAATCCCAGTTCCCCGCACCCTGTCCCATTGGTGGCAATGCTTCCCCATCACACATGAAGAAGCGCGTGTAATGGGGTAGTGTTGCTGTGTAGCTCCCCCCCCCCCAATGCTGGCCCTGTGATTCCTTATAGAACACGGGAGGCCTCCCATGTTCTGGGTCAAGTGTCCTAGGATGCTTATACATCAGTTCACCAAGGGAACTCCATTGGAAGTGATGGGTTGTGTTGTGTGATGGGTGGTGTGGAGTTCTATCTGCTTCGCTGCAAGTGTCCTAGGTCATTAGTTTTGTTTGTTTTGTTAATTTTATTTGTTCAGTTTGAGGAGTAACAGATGTCTATGGCATTTAGGGCCTTGTTTGACTCAGTCATGAGGAATCATAAGATTTGTTCTGGACAATTTTACATAACCTTATTGCTCTCAGATACCATCTCAGCTGTGACGTATAATGTCGCCAAGTTCTGCACGGCTGCGATTAAAATCCGGAAGATGATGATTGAGAGCCAAAAGAACTAAGTATCATCTATAGAATAGAGTTGGGAAAGCAGATATAGACCACTATTTATAGTTATAGGTTTTACAGTTTACAGTTATGGATATTTTCTCCCCCCCCCCCCGGTGCCATCCCCACTCTCTCCCTTTAGATTCCCCCCAGATGATCCCGTGGGTTGAGTTGGGTCTTAATGGTACTGGTATATGATCTTCAGCCTAGATTTTTAATTTTGTCAATGATTCAATTTTATAATGGTTTTTATTAATGTTGAAATTTTTAGCCTAGATTTTAAATTTTGTCAATGATTCAATTTTATAATGGTTTTTTTTATTAATGTTGAAAATTTTAGCCTAGATTTTAAATTTTGTCAATGATTTAATTTTATAATGGTTTATATTAATATTGAAGTTTTTAGCCTAGATTTTAAATTTTGTCAATGATTTAGTTTTATAGGAGTTTTATTAATTTTGAAGTATATAACCTCTTGGATTTCATATGGATGTACGGGACTGGGTGCCTTTGACATGAGCTGGTCATTGACCGTAATAAAAGTTTACAAATTACATAAGATTTGTAGTTTGCTGAACTACCTAAAATTCTGTGTTTATGACGCTCTTTGGCCTGTTGCACAGAAACCTCAGGACCACTTCAAATGGCAGATTTAAGGATTCTGTATGATGGAATCATGCCATCCAAAAGACATCAAAGTATTCAACTTTTGTAGTATGGCTATGCTTTGTGCTCTTCCCATCTACTTAATACTCTGATGTTAAGTAAGCTATTGGTTAGCCATCAGATGGGTAGTTAAAATCTTTGTGCAGCTTTCTGGGCTATGAAAGGATTCTGGGACCATTTTGTACTACCCTGTTTCCCCTAAAATAAGACATCCCCAGAAAATAAGACCTAGTAGAGGTTTTGCTGAATTGCTAAATATAAGGCCTCCCCCCAAAATAAGATCTAGCAAAGTTTTTGTTTGGAAGCATGCCCACCGAACAGAACACCAGAGCATGCAGGATTGGTAAATGTACGTACCATAGAGTACCATGGAAATAATGGTAGTAAAAAGAAATTCTTGATAGGATTCGCAGTTTGACTGGTTATGCTGGTTTGTGATGAAAACTACTGTACAGTATATAATAAATGTTCATTTTTTTGTGCAGCAATAAATGTGAATTCTTCTTCATGGAAAAATAAGACATCCCCTGAAAATAAGACCTAGCGCATCTTTGGGAGCAAAAATTAATATAAGACACTGTCTTATTTTCGGGGAAACAGGGTAGTTAGTGTTCCGACATAATTTTGGCCGCATTCCTAAAGAAACTGGTTAGTCCCCAGAGAATACACTAGAGTGGAATTTGATGAATGAATATTAGAGTTCACTGCACATTGTTTACCAGTCACTGCTCTTTCTTTTTTAAAAATGAATGTAAGCATTGAGGCTGCTTTGTGCATATTTTATTTGTAGTTTAATGTTCTAATCTGCTAAGAAAGACTCTTTTAATGTGGTGGGATAATACTGATGGACAAATTCAACTTTTCTTTTTAGCGTCAAGTTTCTGTGGCTAGATGATTTCAGCCTGGAAAACAGAGAGTTAAAGCTCTTAGTGCTACACATTAGTTCAGGACTTCTCTGCATGGACTATCCACATGCCCAGTAATAATCAGTAAAACTCTAAGACTAACCTCCATAACTAGACTTCTCCCAGCTCGGCTTCAAATACATCAATCAAACTCTCTGGCTGCCTTCCATCAGGGATCACCCACTGTGACCTAAGAAGCAGTCTGTCTGCCTCCCTCATTCCTACTCATTCCCTTGCTCCTAGCCATCCAACCTGGGATGGTGGTCCTGCTGAGTCCAGAGAGTTTCTGCACAGTTGTGCCAAATGACCTCCTCCAGCTCTGGTTCATTCTAAATCAGTTGCTTCTTTATAAACCTAAGGATGGTTAGCTGGCCAGGTTTAGGTAGGTCAAGATCCTATCTCATGAAAAGTGAGTTCATCCAGCTACAAACCTTTCATTCAATTCTTTGAAGGCTACAGTCCAATGCACACTACCTTGGGAACGAGTCCCATTAAATACACTTCCAAATAAACCTTCTGAGGACTGGGTTAAACAATTGGATTCCAAAGCATAATTCTCATGAAGTAAATTCTATTCAACTCATTTGGCTGTGTAGGGCCTAAAACCATGTTATCAGTGGGTAATTTTAGATGTGAAAAGAAATAAATAAAATTCATTCAGGAATAGTTTTTAAATTTGTTATAAGACAGGAATGGGAAATACATGGCCCTTTAAATGTGTGCTTTCTGCTTCCATTATACTATCTTTGACTATCCTGTCTAGGGTTAGTAGCAGTTACAGTCTAAAAACATTCTAGATGGCAAATAAGTATTTTTTGTTACTTCATTTTTTTCCAAATCTTCTAATACCTTCTTATTCTCTTTCCACCTTTCTTTATTTTGAACTGATTTTTTTTTTGGAAATTCTGAAATAATTTGTCTCCTTCCTGTTTTAGTTCCTCTCCTCTCTCTTTTAATCTTTTTTTAATACCCCTTTCCATTGTGATACATTTTCCTCTAATTCATTTTCTACACTAGATTATTTTTTTTGTTGGTAATAATAATGCATGGCCTATAATTGAAACATCAGTGGGAAGTAGGTGGCCAGGAGATCATGCTCCACTCTTTCTTAAATTAGGAATTAGCAGTAGGAAGATAGAATATAAATGGAGATTTAACCCACTGGTTACATTCAAGGAACAAGATAAACAGGAGCTAAAAGAAGAAATAAAACATTATTTTAGAATAAATAGATCACCTGACTTAAAGGAAAACACAATTTGGGATGCCTTTAAAGCAGTGATTAGAAGAAAGAGAATAAGAAGGTATTAGAAGATTTGGAAAAAATTGAAGTAACAAAAAAATACTTATTCGTAAAAAATGACTTCCAGGTCAACTCTATAAATAACACAAAGAGAAAAGCAAGCTATTTAAAAAAGAAAGAAAGGGAGAAACATGGTAACAAAATTAAAGGATGAGAATGGACAAATTAAAACAAAGGAAGAAGACTTGACGGAAATAATGGCAAGATATTATGAAAAGTTGTATGCAAACAAAGAAACAGAAAGGTCAGAGGGAATTGTTGTAAGAAAATTAGACCCACAGGACCAAATAGGACTAAGCAAAACTATTACTAGTAAAGAAATTGAAGAAGTTATTAATAATCTTAAACCAAACTCTTCCCCCGGACCTGATGGTTTTACCTCTAACTTTTATAGAATATTTCAATCAGAAATTATTCCAAATTTAGAAATCTTCCTTAATGAGATACTAAAGAATAGAACAATCCCTGAAACAAAACATTCTAGATGGCAACATGCTAATCACCATCGTTATAGAAAATGTCCCCTGGTAAAAGATACTTTCTGCTTTCAAAAAAATCTGTCTTCCAAATTGTGTGTGTGTGTGCTTTCAAGTTGCTTGTCGACTTGCATCAGCCTAATGAATTTCCTAGTTATATTAGGCAGGGAATGCTCAGAGGTGATTTGCCAATTCCTTCCTCTGAAATATATTCAGCAATGGTGTTCATTGGCAGTTTCTCACTGAAGTTCTCACTGGAGCTGACCCTGCTTGGCTTTCAAGATCTGGTTAGATCTGTTGCCTTCTCGATTACCACAATGGTAAAGCAACCAGCATCTAAGGCAATTTCAAACTGGTATTGAAGAAAGTGGCTTTGCTGTACAGATAATTCCATAAAAAATCCTAGAACCAGTTTGAAACTGGATGGTGATTGATTACTCAAAACACAGAACACTGATGCACATTTTGCACCCTTTTGTTGTCAGTATAGTTGGGGTCTTAGACAAACATTTTCCTCATCCACTGATTTATTTATTTAATTTTTCTATCCTACCATCTGTCATAAGATGTCAGAACAAATTAAAGCACCATACAACCATGAGGTTTCATTGGTGCAGACAATTCCGGACAAAACCAACAGAATAATTTCAATATGATAAAAACATATAAAATAAACCACCAGGTGAAAAACAGCAGAATGGACATATACAGTGAAAACTATGCATGTGTACAGTTTACGAAGTAATAAGATTAGGACCTAAAGGCTTTAATAAAAAAAACAAACGTGTTTTAACTTGACATGCAAAAGAGACAAGTGTTGGCACCAAATGAACTTCTAAGAGTAAGGCATTCCATAAAAGGTGGGCCACAACATTATGGATCCTGTCTCATATAGCTACATTGTGTAACACGTCCACTAGGATGACATGGAGAAAGTCCCCATTTGTTCTTTCACAGGTATTGATAGGGAGAGAAGCTCCTTCAAGTACCCAATCCATGTTGGGCTTTGAATGTTCTCACCAACACCTTGAATTCAGAGCAGAAGAAAATTGGCAGTCAGTGCAGCTTTTTTAGAATCATAGGATCATAGAGTTGGAAGAAATCTTGTGGGACATCTAGTCCAACCCCTCGCCAAGAAGCAGGAAAATAGCATTCAAAGCACCCCCGACAGATGAACATCCAGCCTTTGTTTAAAAGCCTCCAAAGAAGGAGCCTCCACCACATTCTGTGGCAGAGAGTTCCACTGCTGAACAGCTCTCACAGTTAGGGAGTTTTTCCTAATGTTCAGGTGGAGTCTCCTTTCCTGTAATTTGAAGCCATTGTTCTGCGTTCTCCAGGGCAGCAGAAAACAAGCTTGCTCTCTCCTCTCTATGACTTCACCTCACCTATACCTGGCCATCATGTCTTCTCTTGCCTTCTCTTCTGCAGGCCCAGTTCTTTAAGCTGCTCATTTTAGGGCTTGTTCTCCAGACCCTTGATCATTTTAGTCGCATTACTCTGGACACATAGTTTGTCAACATTTCCCTTCAATTGTGGTGCCCATAATTGGACACAGTATTTTAGCTGTGGTCTGACCAAGGGGTAGCGTGACTTCCCTGGATCTAGATGCTAGACTCCTATTTATGCAGGCCAGAATCCCATTGACTTTTTTAGCCGCTGCATCACATTGTTGGCTCATGTTTAACTTGTTGTCCATGAAGACTCCAAGATCCTTTTCACATGAACTGCTGTCAAGCCAGGCATCCCCCATTCTGTATCTTTGCATTCCATTTTTTCTGCCTAAGCGGAGTATCTTGCATTTGTCCCTGTTGAACTTCATTTTGTTAGTTTCGGCCCATCTCTCTAATCTGTTAAGATCGTTTTGGATTCTGCTCCTGTCTTCTGGAGTATTGGCTATCCCTCCCAATTTGGTGTCATCTGCAAACTTGATGATCATACCTTCTAACCCTTCATCTAAGTCATTAATAAAGAAGTTGAACATAACCAGGCCCAGGACAGAACCCAGTGGCACTTCACTCATCACTTCTTTCCAGGATGAAGCAGAATCACAGGCAAGCACCCGTTGGGTTTGTTTGCTTAACCAATTACCATATTGTCTAGTCTGCATTTGACTAGTTTGTTTGCCAGGTCATGGGGGATCTTATCGAAGGCCTTACTGAAATACAGATACGCTATGTTCACAGCATCTACCCAGCTTGTAACTCAATCGAAAAAAGAGATCAGATTAGTCTGGCATGACTTGTTTTTGATAAATCCATGTTGACTGTTAGCTATTACCACATTCCTTTCTAAGTGTTTGCAGAACACTTCTTTAATGATCTTTTCCAGAATCTTGCCTGGTATTGACGTGAGGCTGACCGGACAGTAATTGTTTGGGTTGTCCTTGTTTCCCTTCTTGAAGTGAGAGACCACATTTGCCCTCCTCCAATCTGATGGACTTCTCCAATTCTCCAAGAACTCTCAAAGAATACTGCCAGTGGTTCCGAAATAAGGTGCCGGGCTGTGGCGCAGCTGGCTAGTAACCAGCTGTAATAAATCACTACTGACCGAGAGGTCATGAGTTCGAAGCCCGGGTCGGGTTAAGCCCCTCACCATTAAATAGCCCGGCTTGCTGTTGACCTATGCAGCCCCGAAAGACAGTTGCATCTGTCAATTAGGGAAATTTAGGTACGCTTTATGCAGGAGGCTAATTTAACTAATTTACAACATCATAAAACTGCCAGCAAAACACGAGGAAAGGAATGAGGAAGTACAGCCACTAGTGGACAGTGAAGCAACAGCTCCCCCTGTAGCCGGAATCGTGAAGCTGGAAAAAAATGTTAAATGTCTCTGTGTCTGTCTATATATGTTGTTTGTCTGTTGGCATTGAATGTTTACCATATATGTGTTCATTGTAATCCGCCCTGAGTCCCCTTCAGGGTGAGAAGGGCGGAATATAAATACTGTAAATAAATAAATAAATAAATAACTTTCGTTAGTTCCTTCAATACTCTAGGATGTGGTTGATCTGGCCCTGGGGACTTGAATTCTTTTAAAACTTGTCTTATGTGTTATCTGTATGATGCTCTAGATAACAGTCTTGCTGTTGCATTTTGCACTAGCTATAACTTCTGAACTGACTTCTGGGGCAACCCATGGAAAATATGTTAAATTAGTTACTTAATTTATCCCTAAGGTTTTGCTATTCTGCTATGTCCTAGTGTAATGTGAACATGAAAAAAGAAGAATGTATTGCAAAGGTGGCAGCCAAGTTCATACAGACAGTAGGTTCATAGAAATATTCTACTGTGTGAGCCTGGAACTCTATGTGGTTTTTCTATACTCAAAGGCATCCTTGATAGCAACTGCACATTAGGAAAAATGTGGTTCAAAACAATGACCCCAGGCAAGTCTGGGGTCAGAATGAGCAATCAAAATAAAATCATGTAGGAGCTCCCATACATTCACAAGAGGCTTAGCTAATTTTATGATATATTTTTCACCCCCAGTGTATAAACTATTGCACACTTCCATCACAAAGGAGCATTTCATCCATACTGATTATTATGCTCATAACAAATGCACACTGGTACTGAACTTCAGTAGAAAGAAAGTGTGCAATTTTCCTTTGTGGAAATATGTTGTAGCATTGGATGACTAGCTTTATTTTTGAATGAAAGCTTTATCTGACCATTTTGACTTCAAGGTTGAATAAAGATGGTACAGTATATGAGAATGAAAATGTACAGCTTCACTCTTTTAATCTCATCCAGTAGAGGGAGCTCAAACATTAAGTTACATTGGTTGTTTTATTAATAAGAACTTATTTTTAATTAAAGTTTTTACAGTGGATTAAAAGAAATCTTGATTTGTGGAGATTAACTCATTTGGATAAATATGAAGAGTAAAACAGTAAGGATACGTTTTGGGAATAATAATCCTCTCCCATACAGAGTGCATGTGAAATTTTCTTCAGCTATAACTCCATCTTTCTCAAGGAAAGATTATAGAGTGCAATTAGAACAGAAATAGTTCTTTAAAACTATTCATTGTCCCTATTATAAAGATGTAAGGGCCCTGATCAAGAAATCAGGTTTTTGTGTTGTTTTGAAGGAATGTAAACTAAGTACAGTAGAGTCTCACTTATCCAACACTCGCTTATCCAACGTTCTGGATTATCCAACGCATTTTTGTAGTCAATGTTTTCAATACATCGTGATATTTTGGTGCTAGATTTGTAAATACAGTAATTACTACATAGCATTACTGTGTATTGAACTACTTTTTCTGTCAAATTTGTTGTATAAAATGTTGCTTTGGTGCTTAATTTGTAAAATCATAAACTAATTTGAAGTTTAATTAGGCATTTCCTTCATCTCTCCTTATTATCCAACATATTCGCTTATCCAACGTTCTGCCGGCCCGTTTACGTTGGATAAGCGAGACTCTACTGTACACAATCCAGCAGAAAGCAATAGTTGCTGCAGGTCTTTGCAAAGAAGTAAGGACAAAAACCAAAGTAAACCTCTAGGGAGGCATTTAATCTGAAACAAAATGTGGATTTAAAAGTTCCCATGGGTGTGTAAACTGTCTTTCATATTCCCTGGTTTTTTTTAAAAAAATAGTTTCTATGTAGACAATCCACACAACCCCCGGATCTTTTAAATCCACATTCTGCTCCAGATTAAATGGCTGTGTGGAAGAAGCATTAAGTTTCAGGGTGGATGAGAGTTGGAGTTTTGCATGGGGGGGGGGGGGGGGAGAATGTCATCAAGAAATTCCCATTTAACCCACTTCAAAGTGGATTATAGTGCCTGTGTGGATAGGGCCAGAGAAAGGAAGAGAGGAAGAAGTTTGCAGCCATAGCACGAGATATTTATCTATCAATCCTATCTTTACTAGATTTGGTTAGGTAAAGGTAAAGGTTTCCCCTGACGTTAAGTCCAGTCATGTCTGACTCTGGGGTTGGTGCTCATCTCTATTTCTAAGCCGAAGAGCCGGCGTTGTCCGTAGACACCTCCAAGGTCATGTGGCCGGCATGACTGCATGGAGCGCCGTTACCTTCCTGTCGTAGCGGTACCTATAGATCTACTCACATTTGCATGTTTTCGAACTGCTAGGTTGGCAGGAGCTGGAGCTAACAGCGGGTGCTCAAGCCGCTCCCAGGATTTGAACCTGGGACATTTCGGTCTGCAAGTTCAGCAGCTCAGCACTTTAACGCACTTCACCACTCCTAGATTTGGTTACTGAACAGTTTATAATAGGGTTGTGCTTTTGGGGTAAACCTTGACCGTTTTATTTCCGAGCTTTCAGTGGGGGCCCCAATCCAGTTTTGGGGAGCCTCTCAAAATCGGGAGGGCAGATATCAGTTTTCAGTCTAGGGTGCTGAAAGATAAGTTTTCTATTGGGGGGGGGGTTCTCGAGGATTGGCTCCCACTTTCTTTCATGTCGAGCTGATTTTTATACAGGGAAAATCGTGCTCCCAAAGGTATAATGAAAGAAATGAAAGAAAGGATGAAACAGGAGAAACAAATTCCATGCATATGCACAACTCTAGTTTACAACACTGAAAGATAAATCAAATTTAATAAATCAAGTAATAAGAAGTACAAGCAGTCTCCAAACATCTACTTTACAAATAACTCATAGTTAAAAACGGGAGTGAGACAACAGGAAGTGAGAGAAATCTATTCCTAGGAAGAGAAATTCACTCCTGAAAGAGTTGTCATGGGGGGAAAAGGTCTCAATTGAAGCCTTTTCACAAATCCTTGTTTCTACAAGACAGGCAGCAAAACAAACACAACAAGGGTGTTAACCCTTTCCTATGCTATTAAAAGTGTGTGTGTGTGGATGAAGTTACACTAAAAATGTACCTGTTCTGATTTACTGTATATACTCGAGTATAAGCCTAGTTTTTCAGACATTTTTAGGGCTGAAAAAGCTCCCCACAGCTTATACTTGAGTGAGGATCCTGGCTGGCTTATGTTCGGGTCAGCTTATACTCAAATATATAGGTAATCAGACTTAGACAGTCTTATCTTATTAAAGTATTATTATTATTATTATTATTATTATTATTATTATTTATTATTATTATTATCATCATAAATTACAATTTTATGTAAACATTCAAAAACATTTAACCTATTGATGCCTCAAATAATGTAATTTTATTAGTATCTATATTTCTTTTTATTTTTTGAAATTTGCCAGTAGCTGCTGCATTTCCCACCCTCGTCTTATATTCGAGTCAATAGGTTTTCCCAGTTTTGTGATAAAATTAGGTGCCTCGGCTTATATTCAGGTCAGCTTATACTCGAGTATATATGGTACATACAAATTCAACGTAAGAACAAACCTACAGAACTTACCTTGTTCATAACTTGGGGACTGCTTGTAGTCAGTAAAAACAGAACAAGGACCAAGGCCTCTTATCCAACCTTCGCTTATCCAACCTTCGGTATTATCTAATGCAGTCTGCCTTTTAGTAGTCAATGTTTTGTAGTCAAGGTTTTGAATTCATTGCAATGTTTTGATGCTAAATTCGTAAACAGAGTAATTACTACATAATGTTACTGTGTAATGAACTGCTTTTTCTGTCAATTTGTTGTAAAACATGATGTTTTAGTGCTTAATTTGTAAAATCATAATGTAATTTGATGTTTTATAGGCTTTTCCTTAATCCCTCCTTATTATTCAACATTTTTGCTTATCCAATGGTCTGCTGGCCTGTTTATGTTGGATTAGTGAGACTCTACTGTGTGTGAGTGTGTGTGTGTGTGTATAGTAAGTCACAATGCTCTAAATTAAAGAATTGAAGGTTTCTCAACATAATAGAACAATGAAGTGTTTATCTTTCCATTAACAGCAGCATATATTTTGGAAAGATAGACTAAGATATGGCTTGGACTATGTGACCCTACTGCTTTCTGAGACATTCTGATAGCATCTGGAGCATTACCATGTTTCTCAACTCTTTTCTAAGATGGCAGAGAGAAGATTTGTGTGCTATGCTTTGTAACTGGCTATATATAGCTTTATTACTATTTTTATACAGATGAGACAGAATCAGCCTTTAAACTGCGTATCTTTGAGTAATGTGTTGCCCCTTCATGAATAAAATGAACAAAAAAGGAACAGTGGCTATCCAGTAATCTTGGGCGATGTGCCAGTTCCAAATATTTGCAAAATAATTCTGGTTTAACTTCAGTGGGATATTAGTGAAAAGCTATTGAACTGGGCAAATGGAACCAAAGAAGAACTTTTGTTTCAGGTTGTTCTTCAAGTATTTACCCAAACTCATATTTGCAAGAGGAGAGGGTTAAGACTTAGAATATTCAAAGCGTGTGTAGGAAGAATCAAAATATCAGATTTTCCCATCCCTATTGTCAACCGTAATTTTATGCTGATGACTTCTTGTAATACCACAAAGTGCAATATTTCATTTCATTCTAAACTGATCTCTTTTGTAGATCTCAAAGATAAATAATGAAAGGAAGTTGATGAAAAATATACACAAACTACCAACAGCTCCCTAAAATAAAGATTAAACTTGCATTCCAAATGAGCCAAGTGAAGAGAAGAGGGAGAACCTCTTGCCAAGGTCACTTCAACTGTCTAGCTGTTTAAGGATAAGATGTTATGCCAAGAGAAGGAAATATGTGAAGCTGCCTACAAAAGAAAGCTGAAAAATGCTAAAATTCCTGTGACTACCCTTCAAAGGACAGGAAAATGATACCTTGTTTTTTTCTGGAATAAAATGCTTAGAAATCCCAAACCTTGAGAGAGAAAATATTATACATCACCATTACGTACAGTTAGACAATAGAAATTCACTTCATTTTTAAGATTGTTTGTAATTTACAAAGTGGATGAATTAAGTCCAGTGTGTTGATTAAGAAAAAGAAATTGTATTTGTCTGGCAGAGGTCATTTTATAGCTGTTTACAATTCTTCTCTTAGTTTCCAGATACTGTTCCAATGTGTAACTATTACTGATACTCGTAAATTACAAGGTTGACTCTAGACCTGCCAGAGATTTGTCTTCTTCTTAGTATGGCAAACAGGAGTGTGGGATTTCAAATATCAGCAAGTTTCACACTAGAAAGCTATGCTGAACAAGAAAGCATTCAATCTATTTTCTTCCATAAGAGCCCTCTTCTTTGCCTTGAAGTATGAAATACACAAAAAGAAATTGGGTAGGAAAGCAGAGGAGATGGGTATTCTCTCCTCTGAATTTTTAAAATTCACATCCTTTTTTGTTACACATACATATATATGGATTTTGATTTTTGGGCTTCACGTTGGAAACTTCAGATTAATAATGATGGCAAAATATGCCACAATTACATAGTTTTCCCAACATAGAGATGTACATATGGATTTTGATTTTTGGGCTCCACGTTGGAAACTTCAGATTAATAATGATGGCAAAATATGCCACAATTACCTAGTTTTCCCAACATAGAGATAAGGAATGAGAAAAAAGGCCATATCAGGCTAAATTTGGAAACACAAATCATGGTGCTGGAAAATGCATAGAAGCAGAACCAAAAAAACAAAAGGAAAAAAGAGGGGAAAAAAGCAGCCCTATGATGTGAATGTGTGACCACCAGAAAAAGACAGCGTGCATGCATCATTGCAGTTCCAAAACATACGAGATGTATCAAGTACGTGAACTATTGATAAAGAATTTGACAACCAGTGGATGCTGAAGAAAAACAGCATACAGGCATGCAGCCCCCAAGTTACAAACAAACAACTTACAAACAACCTATTACCATGGGGAAAAGTTGTCTACACTGAAGCTTTCTCACAAATCTTTGTTTCCACAACAAGCCAATATTTTCAAAATCCAATTATCATAGGGACAGAAGTGAGGTGAAATCTTCTGAACAGGGTCACCCCTGTCTATGCTATCCAAAGCATCCATATATAGAGTTATACTTTTAAAATGCATCTGTTTCTACTTACCGTATATACTCGAGTATAAGCCAACCCAAATATAAGCCAAGGCACTTAATATTACCACACATAAACTGGGAAATCATTGACTCCAGAATAAGCTGAGATACCAATAAAATTACATTGATTGAGGCATCAGTAGTTTAAATGTTTTTGAATCTTTACATCAAACTATAATTTAGGATATGACTGTTCAACTCTGATCAAATCACTATTTTCATCTTCTTCAATGTAAATGTGCTTATGTATCCTTTAAATAATAATAGAGTAAAATAATAAATGTAATAATAATAATAATAATAATAATAAATGCAGTAAAATAATAAATGTAATAATAAAGAGTAAAATAATGTATTAATAATAATAAAATAGAGTAAAATAAATGTAAAAGTAACAATAATAGAGTAAAATAATAAATGTAATAATAATAATTAATAGAGTAAAAGAATAAATGTAACAATACCAATAATAATAGAGAAAAATAATAAATATACCATAGTTGACCTGAATATAAGCCCACCAGGACCCTCACCCGAATATAAGCTGAGGTTTTTTTTCAGTCCTAAAAAAGGGCTGAAAAACTAGGCTTATACTCGAGTATATACAGTACATACAAATTCAATACAATTTATGAACCAACCTACAAAACCAATCTTGTTTGTACCTTGAGGACTGCCTGTATACATATAGATTATGCATCTAAGAGAAAGGAAGTTATATCTGTATAAGCAGATTTGAACAACAAATGAGTCTGGAATAAAATCCAGCTGTTGAGGGCCCTCAAAATAATGCACAAAAAGCAACAGGCATTTTAGCCTATTATGAACTAGGCAAAAACCACATTTTACAGTTTCAGACTGTTTTTGAGGTTGCATCTGCGCCTTCTCACTTAATTGACTTTAAATTAAAAAAACTTGATGAATAATGTTGGCGCTAGCAAAGTCATATTATTGTCAATAACCACAGTTTCAAAATCAATTAAATTAATCCTAAAATTGTAAATTCACTCTAGATTACAACCTAAACTTCAAAGGTGCTTTCCAAGGTGCTGAGAGCTAATTCCAATAGTTTCAGCACCTTGGTTAGCTCCTTGAGGGCTGGGGTGGATTTACCATCTTACTAATGTATCCCAGGGTACATTGATTAGCCTCTGGTGACAGAGTCATGTCATCCACAGGATTGTGGCACGTAGCAACCTGATCTTGTTGGTAAGTGCTTGCCTGTTTTTCTATTCTGATGCTCATGACATCCCTGGTTTCCTTTTTTTTTTTTTTTTTTTTACTGTGCCCATACTTTCAAATAGATACTTGGAACATAGAAGGAATGTGAGGCTAAGTGCAGAAGACACTTTGTTGATGGAAAATGTATGGAGATTCTCAATAGTATATTTCAGGGCTTGTGAAATGAAGCACTTGTACAAGTTTTAACTTCAACCGTCACTGAATATCAAGCTAAACAAAGCCGTGGTAGCAGACGGAAAAGGGGTATCTGTAGTCACTTGTCGCTTTTCTATGATCCTGATGTGTTATTTAAAAGACCCAAACAGAGCAAAACAAAAGAGCCCACTGCGGATGGAATGTGTTCCAAAAATATCCAGCATCTTGAAGGAGTCATTTATCACCCCTGACAGGGATATACACATGAAGGCTTTTACTGATTATTTTTAAGGCCATCAACTTATCTAAGAATTCTGATTTCAGCAAGTATTCAGGGGAAGGTTAAGTCATCCATTTATACTGTTTACAGTATGAACTTTAAAAAGAAACAGAGGCATAGGAATGGGCTGAGGGGGAGAAGTTCACCAGTATCAGATCAACAATGTGAAGACAGGCAATAGAGAAGGGGTTTGATATGATCTGTATTTTTCTGTTTTAAAGTCAGGATGAGTTTTCTTTGTTAATATTGAACATTTCAGCATATATAGTACTTCACATCTGTCAAGTCATTTTGGCATCTGATAAAAAAAATCCTTAAGTGCCTACACCTGGAAATAAAGGTCTATTTAGAATAAATTATATGACTGACAATTGAGGGGGGAGTTGACACGCACTGTTGACTACCTCACTCATACCCCAAACTGTGCCTAATGGTAGGACTGGATTGGCTAGCCAACAATATCATTTCTGATTGGGCTGCATTCCATCTGAAAAACAAGGTTCATGGCTTATGGATGCTCTTGGACCTAGCAATGATTCAACTTCAATTTACCAGGAAAAAAATCTTGGGGTCAAAAAGGACTGAAAATAAAGCTCATCATCAAGCCATTCTTAATCCAGAGCTTGGAAGAATACAGTGTCCCCTCACTACTTCGCAGTTCACTTTTCGTGGATTCGCTGTTTCGCAATTTTTCAATAAACTCTAAATTATTATTATAAATCATAAAAAATTATGATTTAAAGCCTAAGGAAGGGAGGAAGGAGAAGCCAAAGGGAGAGAAAAGGAGCCCAAGCGGTAATGAGAGAGAAGGAGGAGATTTATCAACACACTATTGGTTGATAAAGATTTAAAATAGTGTAGAACTACTAAAATAATGTATAAATATTAAAATAAATATAGTGTCCCTACTTCGTGGATTTTCACTTATTGTGGATGGTCCTGGAACCCAGCCCCAGAGATAAGTGAGGGAACACTGTACTTGTAAAATTAGAGTAGTATGATATAGAGATATATTTTCAGTCTCTTTTCTAATCATTCTACAGTTCTAAGGACAAAAAGTAATTATCATAATTTGTGCAGTTTTTGAACTAAACTGTTTTCATTTCAACCCCTCCAATGAACAGTTACTTTTAGTAATTTGAAATATTTAACTGCTATAAACCACTGTCCTGTGATACAAAACACACTCTTCTCTCCCTATGCCATTGCCATTTATACTGATAATATAATGATAATATAATGCAAGGAAGGTGATCAGAACACAAGACACAGTATGAACCACCAACGGACCCATGTGATACTGTACCATTTAGTGAGGTTACATCCTTCTAGTTATAAAAACAACTAATATCTGCAGTCATATCGAAAAAAAGAGAGGTTATTTCTCCTTCCCATGCCTTCAGGGAAAAGAATGGCAAAGAGAAAAAAAGCATGATGCTTATTGCCTGTATCCTGATCATGCCCATTGAAACATTTAGGACATACCTGAAGAGCTCAACATGTTGTAATGTAACAAAAATGTATCTATTATATACTTATCAGGGATATTTGATAGGCTAAATTTTTCTGTATGTATATGAAAATACTTCATTTTCAATTTTGTTGCAGTTCTGTGAAGCCATCTGAATTCTCTTCTTTCACAGATATGTATAAATTCTCAAGAAGAATTGTGTTCCTTCTCATAGTTTGTCTTTAATTAGCTTTATCAAGGCTTTAAATTCCAACAAAATTTTTCTTCATTCCTATGGGTAAGCAACCCACTTGGACATTCTCACTTTTGATAGGATTCCTTAATATGGAAGATCTGGTTAACAGAACTATTCCATTTCAATCATTGTACAGGTGGAAGCAATTTCAACAATTTCTGAAATATGACCTGAAAATACTATCCTATCCTTGAGTAGAAAGAGACAACTTCATTCTCAATGTCTTTTCCAAATTTCACTTTTGTAGAGGCACCCTTAACCTGATCATTTCACTAGAATGATATATAATTTTTAAGAGACTCCCTGAAATGTAAATAGAAACAAAGAAATTATGTGGAAGAAAAGTAAAAAAAGCCAAGCAATCATAATAGCTAAACAACTATGGTCTGAAATACACGAGTAATGGGCATCTCTTGCCAGGATGTAGCATAGAAGATTTATTTTCCAGGAGGTCTGGGTGAGATGCTTTGATTTGCAGGTCTGTGTATACAATATATAATTAGTGACTTTAAGTACACTGAACACTTAGCATAACAGAGCTTCTGTACAGTGTTATGGTACCTGCAATAAAACAAGGACATTTTAAATGTCAGGCAGAGTTTCCTATAAGCACTGCCTTTACAGCAGCAGAAGAGAAATTAAACAGAGAATTGTTATTGCAGCAAAAGAAGAGAAATTAAGCAGACACATCCTTAATGTGCGAGTGTATTCAACAAGTTCAGAACCAAAGTTTTGAGAACAGCATTTCCAAAATCCCCCAGCTAGTATAGATACAGGCATGTAGTCCCCAAAGTAATTTTTACAAGCTCAGGTGAAGCTATGCTATGATAGACTGTAGTAATTTCACTGTAGAATTGCTACTGCAAATGAGAACAGTAGTGTACTTATTTGTTTCATGTCAAAAGTATTGCATAAATAAGTATAAAAGTGATAAAACAGAGGGATCACAAGCAACTAAATAATTTTAGACCAAAAATAGGCAATAGTAACCACATTGTTTGTAGCTTAAACAATTCTTCCTCTGTGCATGAGGCAGGACATTGTGGACAAGCATACAGATGTGGAGTTGTTTGTTCTGCTCCACAGCCACACATGGTGGAGGATTATTCTAGGTAATGCCATTTTTCCAGGTTTTCTTTTGATCTGCCCACTCCACTTCTGAGTCTGTTCAGGGACTTCCAAGTTGCCCATTCTTGGTTTGCCCCTGGAGAAAGACCCTCATGGCGGGCCATCCAGCTGGGATTTCCTGGTTTAGCTGCCCAGAGGAATACTCTTGCTGTTGCTGGGGGAATGTTAAGAGGAGTGTTGGTTCTCATGAACCTTTTCCTTGATTTCAGTAAACTGGGAGGAGACCGATAGCCATGTAATGGATGGCTTTCACAGTGTTCAACCTTATTTCTCTCACAGTTAGCAGCAACTTTCCATAGCACAATAGGAGAGGCAATGCCAGCTAGCTTATAGAGCTTATCAACAGGTGTATGTCTGAGACATCCTGTGATTATTCCACATGTTTTGTTCTGTGCTGGTACTGCTGTACCAGAAGCTCAGACTTTATTTTCTTGCTGCTAATGTTTGCAAACATAGGACAGGCCACCTGTCAATCATCAAGTTTGGTTCCGCCCCTTGTTCAGGGCTCTGGGAGGGAAGGAGCCATTTTTAAGTTAGTCTCACTAAGGAAGCTAAGCTATAGGACATAGACCAGCTCGTCCCGTAGAAAAGCTTCATATCTCATTAACATCCGGGGATACAGAACATCCGAGAAAAACAGAAATGGAAATTCCAGGGAAAATGTCCCAAAGGCTCTGGCTGAGAGCTTGCAGCCTCTCAGCCTCACAGCTCCTGAGGGAAACAGCCCTAAAGTTTCCATAGAAACCTTGGAGAGAGAACAGCACCACAGATCCATGGAACCCCAGCTGAAACATCTACAAGCCTTGGTTGGTAGGTCTACTTGATATCCAGATGCATTTGGAATCGGTAGTGGGTCCCACATCAGCTAAGCCCATACAATAGACAGCCTGGGAGAGGTTATAAGAGGGTTTTCACAGTTATCCAAAGCCAAGTGCCTGTCCCCTGGGGACAAGACTGAAAGGGCCAACAGTTTATTAAGGAAACCTTGAAGTGTTATTTGACTCCTTGAAGATTTATTATTTGTTCAACAATAAAGACTTTGTTATCTCATTAAAGACTCAAAGGACTATCCTTTTCAGGAAAATCCTCAAGAGCTTCTCTTGAGGTGCCCTGGCTTCCCGCTGGGCATAAAGTATACGTCCTATACAAAGACAATAGCTACAGGCCCAGCGAGTGACGAACATGTTCAGTGCTATGTTCACCTGCTTTGTGTGGACAGACCTGTACCAAACAGGGCAGGCATACTCAGCAGTTGAGTAAGACAAGGCCAGGGCTGATGTTCTTATTAATTTTGGGTCTGCACCTCATGTGCTGCTAGTAAGTTTCCGCAGGATGTTATTGCATATAGCTACTTTGTGCTTGGTGTTCATACCATGTTTCCTAAATATTAGTGTGATCTAAGGTGACACTGAGATATTTAGGATGGCAACAGTGTTCGAGCTCTTGGCCTTCCCAGGTAACTTTCAATTTCCTGTTGGCTTCACAGTTACGTAGGTAGAAAGCACACACTTATGTCTTGGCAGGGTTAGGCTTCAGGTGGTTAAGTTTGTAGTAGTTGGAGAGATCTGTCAAGGCATTAATAAGTTGGTTTTTGACTGTTTTATGGTCTTTTGCTTGTGTTGTTAGGTCAAGGTCACCAGTATATATAAAGCTTTTTGTGAATGGTGGCTGTGGCTGATCATTACTAAAGATGTTAAACAAGGTTGGTGCAAAAAGGTTGCTGTCTTGGAGTAAACCATTACTTTGCCTCCTCCACCTACTTTTCCTGCCTTGGAATTCCACATAGGTAAAGGTTTCCCCTGACATTAAGTCCAGTCATGTCTGACTCTAGGGGTTGGTGCTCATCTCCATTTCTAAGCCGAAGAGCCGGCGTTGTCCATAGACACCTCCAAGGTCATGTGGCCGGCATGACTGCATGGAGTGCCGTTACCTTCCCGCCAGAGCAGTACCTATTGATCTACTCACATTGGCATGTTTTCGAACTGCTAGGTTGGCAGGAGCTGGAGCTAACAGCGGCAGCTCACGCCGCTCCTGGAGTTTGAACCTGGGACCTTTCGGTCTGCAAGTTCAGCAGCTCAGCGCTTTTACGCACTTCCCCACCGGGGCAAAGCTGTGATTTTCTAGGAGGGTCTGGACATTTTTTGTAAAATCATAATTCTGGGTAATATGGTAGACTTTATGCAGCATTTTTCTATGATGCACCATGTCACAGTCTGCTGTAAAGTCCACAAAAAACTATTCCTGTAATGCAGCTTTTCTAATATCCTTCCTCAATATACTTAGACAGATTAAGAATTTGGGCTGTACAGTTTTTCCCTGGTCTGAAACCTGCTTGTTGTGTAATAAGCTGGGGTTCAATAACAGGTCCTAATCGATTTAATAGCATCCCCTCATATACTTTATATAGATGACATAGGAGAGAGATTGGTCAGCATTGTACTGTGATTTCTCGTGTTATAATTGCCTCAGCAATTGGTTGGGGTAGGGGTTATCCAACAACAAGGTATTATACCAGAATTACCTCTGTTGTTCAAGGGTGATGTGGTCCACTTATCACCTACAAGTGATTGTATTTCGACAATGTGAAGGCAGCCTGTAACAAAAAAAGAGTTGGAAAAGCAGGGCTGCCCCTCCATATGACTGGGATCAAGATGGGTGAAGGGAGATCTGAGCATCAAAACATTTATGAATATGTGTATAGTTGGGGGAAACCCTTGGGGCTGGCTTAGATATTTGGGCAATGCAGACCAGTCTTTGGGGCTAATCCCTTTCTCGAATAACCAGGAAATAAATGGCTTGGGATCAAGCACAGGGCAGGAAACTGTAAGGATAGCAGGATCAGCTCTACAGCCACGTACCCTCCTCATTTTCAAACTATGTAATTGCTATGCAAATAAAATTGTGATTGGTTTTAATAAAATGGTTGGTATCCAACTCGTATATCAATACAATGTATGATGAGACATAGGGCTTTTTTTTTTTTACATTGCTGAAAAAGGATCTGCATAAATATATTATACCGCAGTGACTAACAGAATGAGCTTTTAAATTCACTAGAGAAGAACAAAAATGTAAATTCTATTTTTACCAACTGGCTTTCCCCCCCACCTTAAGACCTGTTCTGTGAAATACATACACAGGAGTACACCTCCCTCCAGATGGATGCATGACTAAACAAATCCTGACTTGAAAAAAATGAAACAAAGTTCTTAGGCATCTCTAAATCTTACTTCAGTTATCTGACCTCAGCAGTGAACCCACCAGGCCCTGGAGAAAGATAAAGCTGCTCAATGTTATAGAGGAAGATGAGGTGATTTGAAAAGCTCTGTGGGTTTGTGTACATTTTTGCCCATTCTCATATGGCCATAACCTTTCAGTTTCAGAGCTAATGATGGGAAAAAATGAATTGTGAACTTATTTATTTGTTTGCTTGGTTCATATATTTAAACAAGTGTGTTTAAATGACTACTTTTATTCTGAAGAAGAAAAGCTACAAACCTCCAATCTAAATTAAAGCCTCATATAGTTTTCTGTGGACCCGCCCCCATACACAGCAATATGTTGATGCATTAAGATTAAGATGATTATTTTTCACAATACAGTAGTTAGCTTGGTCCTATGCTTAGTATCAACTGTGGGTAGTTGCCAAAATAATGTAGGTACCAGATCCTGTCTGATCTTGGAAGCTACCCAGGGTCAGCTCTGGTTAATATTTTGATAGGACAAATGTGCCATCGCACCTGGGGCTATAACTCTTAGCGGAAGAGGCATGGACATGACATCTTTCCCCAGGGGATTGCTTCTTGCCCTCCTTTAGGGAAACTGGAATTCCCAAGGACCAAAACACTATAGATAACTCAAAAAACTGGTTTTATTGTTCACAAAAGGTTATCCCAATAAGCTGGAAGTTTCAAAGGGGTAAAGGAAAATATACATTACAGTCTTTGGTTGTTTTAAGTCCAAGGAGCTCTGTAGCTGAGAAGCTTTTCCAGGTCCCTCTTTCTCAATGGCTGAGAATGCCGGAGCAAACCTCAGCCTCAGTCCAAATGGCCTATGTTTGAAGACACAGTCTTCCTCTGTTGCCAAAAGACTGATTTGAAGGCTCTTGAGACTTCTCAACGTCGTTCAAGTTGGCCCTGAACATGAAGCATAAGTCTCAAGGGTAAGAACCTCAGAATTGGTGCTGAGAGGTAACTTAATCAAGGGCTTTTAGAGCCAAGTCTCTCTCTCACATCCATCTGGTAGAAAGCTTGATGGTGGAATGAAAAAGGAAACACTGTTCTACTCCAGGAAAGGGTGGAGTCAAACAATTGAGCTGAGTGAGCAACATAACAGGTGCAAACAACAGCTACAAATAACCGATCAATCCAACTACATTTACAGGGTAAAAACAAAATCAGGCATGATACAATTCAAATCTTGCAACTTGCAGTTTGACATATAGATGGCGCCACTTGTGCCGTCACAACAAATTTCAAAGAAATAACTGGCAAAACCACCTTTAAGTATTCCTTGCCCAAGAAAACCCTACAAAAATCATGGGTCATAAGTCAGCAAACAACTTGGAGGTGTGTGTGTGCGCGTGCACACACACATTCAGTGCCAAACCAAATTATGGTTTGAGTTAAGACACAATGCTAATTGTGGGTTTAGCTCATTGAGGTTTGCATGTAATTACAGTTAGGATCCAACACTAACCATTGTGCAATCCAAACATGAAAGGAAGGGAATGCCTACTTTAAAGGAAGAATGACAGAAAGGCAAGTTTGCAAGTTGTTGAAATTACTTAATCATAGTTAGAGGATCTTGACTTATTCAACAGACTTTAAATCAGGGGGGGGGGGGGGGGGCTCTAAACTTCAACGCATGAAAGAAGCAAACCAGCACTGAATCAGGACTGTTAGTAAATTGGCATTGAGCAGGACCATCACAATCACAAGACCCATGCACATCCTGTTTTCTATCAGTAACTGCCAAACATGCCACATTCCCATCATCTATGTTGCCCTCTAACACCCCTGGTCTAAGTGGTCTGATGTATTAGCCTTCTACCCACAGTTGCAATACCTGGATAAGAATACTGACTTTCCATAATGGTTTGTCATATAGTTAATTGGGATGATGCTTGTGAACTACTATGAATAATTTACAGTGCTATGATATAAATACTGAGTATTATTAATAATGCACACAAAGAGCTTGGGAAATATATTTTATAGAGCCCACCCTACATGAGTACTTGCTGTTCATTTTATTGTTCTTTCTGCTTTCTCGTCCTCCATTAGATTTTCCTCTTGATGACTTTCTACTGCTATTTCACATCCAACAAGAGTTTGGAAGAAAATTTGAAAATGATGTTAATAATTGTAATGAAATAAAAATATTGAAGACATTTCCTTCAAAATAAATGTTGCAAATGTTAATAGTTTCTGCTTACTAATGCCACATGTTGCTTGTTTATTTTTAAAAATATAACCTGGTTTTCTTTATAAAATTAATTCAAAGCAGCTTACAGAAAATAATAAAATACATAAAGCATGATAAAAACAATAAAAAAACAACTCAAAGAAAACTGATTAAATGATTAAAATTAGTGCCATTCTTTAAATCCAAAAGGCAGGATAAAACAATCCAGTATGAAGACAAGACCTACATGATGTAAGTTACACTAATAGATCTTCTAAAATGGGAATGTTTCAACCAGTAATTATAAGCTAAAATCACTGCAAGTGTAGTAATGCAAACTGGTGCAGCTAAAACAGGGTTATGAGTGGCAAAAAAAAAACCAGTACAGTGTTCCCTCACTACTTCGCAGTTCGCTTTTTGTGGACTCACTGTTTTGCGTTTTTTTAACAAACACTAAAATAATAGTATAAATCATAAAATAATATTATAAATCCCTCTTTCTACGTCATTCCTAAGGAGAAGCCTAAGCAAGGAAAGAAGGAGAAGCCAAAGGGAGAGAAAAGGAGGCTGAAGCAGTTTTGTTTTCGCCTCACAAGGCAGTGGCAGTGGCGGGAGTGTCCCTATATAGCGTCCAAATATAGCATCCAAATATAGCGCCCCTACTTTGCAGATTTTCACTTATTGCGGGTTGTCCTGGAACATAACCTCCACAATAAGTGAGGGAACACAGTATTCCAGGTGTGGTCTGACCAAGGCAGAATAGAGGGGTATCATGTCTTCCCTGGATCTAGACACTATACTCCTATTTATGCAGGCCAAAATCCCATTGGCTTTTTTTGTCGCCGCATCACCTTGTAGGCTCATGTTTAACTTGTTGTCCACGAGGACTCCATGATCTTTTTCACATGTATTGCTGTCGAGCCAGGAGTCCCCTATTTTGTATCACTGCATTTCATTTTTTCTGCCTAAGTGGAACTTCATTTTGTTGAACTTCATTTTGTTAGTTTCGGCCCATCTCTCTAATCTGTTAAGATCATTTTGGATTCTGCTCCTGTCTTCTGGAGTATTAGCTATCCCTCCCAGTTTGGTGTCATTTGCAAACTTGATTATCGTGTCTTCTAGCCCTTCGTCCAGGCATTTAGCTGGGGGGGGGGGGGCTTGGGGGGCTTCAGCCTCCCCTCCCCCGAAATTCTCAGGGTGGTCAGCGAGAAGGCCTTACATTTATGATTTAAACTGTTATGTTTATTCATATCATGATCTGATCACCATGCTCAATATATCCCATATGCATGGGGGTTTTGGGATAACAATACAAAAGGTTTGCTAGGGTAGATCCTCTGCCCACCCAGACTCAGCCCCCCCCCCACCAAAATCCCAGCTCCTCCCAAAACAAAATCCTGGCTATGGTCCTGCCTTCATCTAAATCAGGGGTCCCCAAACTAAGGCCCGGGGGCCGGATGCGGCCCTCCAAGGTCATTTACCTGGCCCCCACCCTCAGTTTTATAATATAATATTTTTATATCAGTTTTAATAATATAATATATTGTATATACATATAATATTGATAATAATCTTATGTTATACAATATAATTCTAATAGTAATGCCATATAATAATATTAATTATATGTTATATATTACATATTATATAATAGTATAGTGGTATAGTTCAGTATAGTAATATATAATGCTAATATTGTGTTATGCTAATAATATAATATATTGTATGTACATACAGCTGCTCTGAGTCCCCTTCGGGGTGAGAAGGGTGGGATATAAATGTAATAAATAAATGCAGTAAATAAATAATTAATTTTAGACTTAGGCTCGGCCAAAGTCTGACATGACTTGAAGGCACACAACAACAACAACAACAACAACAACAACAACAACCCTAATTAACTTGACTATCTCATTGGCCAGTAGCAGGTCCACACTTTCCATTGAAATCCTAATAGGTTTATGTTGGTTAAAATTGTTTTCATTTTTAAATATTGTATTGTTCTTTCATTGTTGTTGTTGTTGCACTACAAATAAGACATGTGCAGTATGCATAGGAATTTGTTTGTATTTTTTTTCAAATGATAATTTGGCCCCTCCACAGTCTGAAGGATTGTGGAGTGGCCCTCTGCTTAAAAAGTTTGGGGACCCCTGATCTAAATCATTAATAAATAAGGAAGCATCCTATGACACTGTAATTTGCTAATTTCTATAAGGTCCCCAGTCAGCACAGAAATTCTGGAAAGTGTCACTTAAAAAGCAACTAGAAAATGTATTTATTTTGTTTAAACCTTGCTGTCTTACCAACAGGGGACCCAAAATGATTTAAAATATAAGCTGAAACAAGCTAAACCAATGACTGGTATTCTGTTCAATATTCATGACATCATAAACCAGCCTGTGTTTATAGTTCTTAATAATTGAACGTCACATCCCAAAGCCTACCTCACAAGACAAGCAGCATCCCAAATGACAGGTTTCCAATATGCTGCAAACTATGGGCCCATTTCCATTTCCATATAATGCAGTATACACTGGTAGGTGGGGTTGCGGCTATGAGGAAATGATGACTGGAGCATTATCCATGTTTTGGGATGCACTGAGATGAAGCAAAGCTCCAGCTGCCTCAACACACCCTACAACTAGGAGGCATCACTTCCCAGCAGCGTGGTCTTCAGCATCTCAGAAACCCTTTGATTGGCTAGTGCCTGGCTTAAGAGGTAGAGTTTTGGGGATAACCTCAACAGAATTAGCTATGATGATGGAGCTTTGTCATCATAGCCACAGCTGCTGATACATAATATTGACAAATAGGTGGTACAATACTTTAAAAAATAACCAATCAAATTCAATTAAAACATTATTTTTTTAAAAAAATATATAAAAACAGAACATCAATTGCTGTCGCGACCCAGGCTACAGAGCACCAATAACCATACGCAGAGGCCAGATTCTATCTAATATCTTTATTAAGGAAATATATAAGATTAATAAAAATAAATGTAAAAGTTAGTTCAGAAGCAGACCTTTCAGGAAAGGTCAAAATTAGTCCAAAAAAGCAATGTCCAATATGAAATATTATGTTCCAAAGTTGTAATCCAATAACCGAAACACTCACTTTGCCAGGCAAAGTGAGGGGAGATGACAAGGTCCTTTAGTCCATAAACTTGAGCAAGGCTAGGAAATAACTTGATACTTGAAGCAAGGCTTAAAACGTGAAACAAGGTAACAAGGAACAAGAACAAGGTCCGTGGAATAACTTGGTAAAATCCGTGATACAAGGCAAGGTATAGTCCTGGAAAACAAGCAAGGTCCGTAGGTAAACAAAGGCTGGAAACTGGAGCGAAGGCTGGAAAGCAGGGCAAGGCTTGAGCAGGAACGAGGCTTGAAACGGAGCGCGCTGTCCAGACACAACTCGCTCCGGAGGCTGACGAATTGACTCCGCGAAGTTACTACGCGGGTAAAACACCTATATAGAGTCTAACTTTCTCGCCGAAGCAGTTCTCTGGGAACCAGAAACGAAAGCTAAACTCTGGGACCAGATGTTTGACTCCCTAAAGATTCTCACGGAAAGCAGTCTTAATTGGCTACATTCTTAGCTGCAATTCTAGCACTCCTGCGCGAAGCTGCTTCCAAACCCCTCTGTTGTTTACAAAACTCACGGCGCAAGAACACGGGAGATGTGGGCTCTGGGTTTGTTTGACATACTTCTGGGACACAACTTTCTTGCAGGTGCAAGGTTCCCAGATCTGCCTGGGAAAGATCTGGCTGAGAAGATTCCAGTTCTGACTGGGAAGGCAAAAAACCCAAGTTTTCTTCTTCATCAGGGATTACAATGTCCTGAGCAGGACTACAAGGCCCATGGGTCATCACACTATCCCCCTCCTCAAGGCCCCTCCCAAACTGGGGTCCTCTCCCCGAGGCGCGAGGTCGCGGCTTGGCGGGATAGGTCTGATGAAAGCGACGGGTTAGATCAGGAGCATGGACTGTGGAGGCGTCTTCCCAAGAGCGTTCCTCAGGGCCAAAACCCACCCAGTCAATGAGATATTGTAGGCGGCGGCGGTGAAAGCGAGAATCCAAAATGTCCTCAACCTCGAACTCCTCCTCCCCATTCATCAAAACAGGAGGGGGGGCCGGTTGGTCTGTATCAGGACGCACACCATCCGCCGGAAGGAGCAGGGAACGGTGAAACACTGGGTGGATGCGCATTGAACGCGGAAGTTGGAGTTTGAAAGTCACGGGGTTTAATTGCGCCACCACTGGATAGGGGCCAATGAAACGGGCATCTAACTTCCGGCAAGGGCGGTGGGAGGGCAGAAAGCGAGTGGACAGAAAAACCCGATCTCCTACCTTGATTTCGGGGCCCGGCTGGCGATGTTTGTCAGCGTGGCGTTTATAGTCCTCCTTGGCTTGGTCTAGTTGCTGGAGCAAAAGTTGTTGTACCGCTGTGAGTTCCTGCAGCCAATCCTCTGCTGCGGGAACTTCTGAAGTTTCAATGACAGGGGGAAAGAAACGTGGATGGAAGCCGTAGTTTGCAAAGAACGGCGTTTCTTTTGTAGAAGCTTGAACTCCATTGTTATAGGCAAACTCTGACAGTGGTAACAGAGAAGCCCAATTGTCCTGTTGGTAGTTTACATAACAGCGAAGATACTGCTCCAAAGTGGCATTGGTGCGCTCCGTTTGCCCATCTGTTTGGGGATGATGAGCTGAAGATAAGCGAGAGTCTATGCCCAATAGTTTTTGTAGTGCCTTCCAAAAACGAGAGGTGAATTGAGATCCACGGTCTGTGACTAAACTCTTGGGCAATCCATGTAGTCTGAAAACATGTTGAAGGAATAGATCTGCAGTCTCTTTGGCCGTGGGAAGACCTTCACAGGGAATGAAATGGGCTAACTTGGTGAAAAGGTCCACCACCACTAGAATCGTGGTGAATCCACAGGAAGGTGGTAGGTCAGTGATGAAATCCGCAGAAATTATTTCCCATGGCCGAGATGGGGTAGGAAGGGGATGCAGAAGCCCTGAGGGCTTCTCCCTTCTTATCTTGGAGCGCTGGCATACTGGGCAGGTGTTGACATATTTTTCCACATCTTTGCGGATCTTGGGCCACCAAAAATCCCTTAGGATCAGATGCATGGTTTTAAATAGTCCGAAATGCCCTGCTGGTTTGCAGTCATGACACAGACGAAGCGCTTTCTCCCTGCCCGGTCCGGGTGGGATATAAACATGATTTCTATAGCATAGCAGTCCATCTTTAAGCGAAAAGGGAAAATGCAGACCTTGACGAAGTTGGTCCTGCGCCCAGGCATCTGCTTGCTGACTAGCCCTGATTTCTTGAGCACAGATGGGTCCTGGAGTAGAGGAAGTTGAACCAATGGGAGTGGATTTGGTGTTCCCCACTGTGAGCGTGGCAAAGTTCTCGGGTTGTAGTAATTGGGATTCAAAGGTCTCCTTGCGTCCTGCAGCGTATTCCGGTTTACGTGACAGGGCGTCTGCTTGCTTGGTTTGGGCTGGGGTCACATAATGAATCTGGAAGTTAAAACGTTCAAAGAACAAAGCCCAACGTTGCTGCCTCTGATTTAGTTTGCGGGCAGTTCTTAGATGTTCTAGATTTCGATGATCAGTGTGGACTTCAATGGGAAATTTGGCCCCTTCTAGCCAATGTCTCCAAGTTTCAAAGGCTGCCTTTATGGCCAGTAGTTCCTTTTCCCAAATGGTGTAATTTCTCTCTGGTGTGGTTAGTTGACGGGAGTAAAAGGCACAGGGATGAAGGTGGTCTCCCACCGGTTGTAAGAGTACAGCCCCAATTGCCACATCAGAGGCGTCCGCTTGCACAACAAAAGGGGTTCCAGGATCTGGGTGCTGTAGAATTGGCTGGGACGTGAATAATTTCTTTAGTTGCTGGAACCCTTTCTCTGCTTGATCAGTCCAGCGGAAGGGCTGTTTTCCACGGATGCAGCTAGTGATTGGGTCAGACCAGCGGGCAAAATCTGGAATGAACTTGCGGTAATAGTTCGCGAACCCCAAGAAACGCTGCACCTCTTTCTTGTTAGTTGGCGCCCGCCATTCCAATACTGCTGAAACCTTGGCTGGATCCATGGAGAGCCCTAGAGGCGAGATACGGTAACCAAGGAAATCTACCTCTTGTAGATCAAAAGCGCATTTTTCCAACTTGGCATAAAGTCCATGATCCCGCAATCGTTGTAACACCATTTTGACGTGGTTCTCATGTTCTGATTGTGATCTAGAAAACACCAAAAAATCGTCCAGGTAGATTATCAAGAACCTATCTAGATAGTCCTGAAAAATGTCATTGACAAAATGCTGGAACGTTGCGGGAGCTCCGCATAATCCATAATTCATAACTCGGGACTCGAATAATCCGAATTTGGTCTGGAAGGCGGTCTTCCACTCGTCCCCTTCTCTGATGCGAACTAAGTTGTAAGCCCCCCGAAGATCCAGCTTGGTGTAAACCTTGGCTCCTCGAAGCCGATCCAGTAGATCCGAGATTAAGGGCAGGGGATAGCTGTTCCGCTTGGTGATATTGTTCAATGCTCTGTAGTCCACCACCAAGCGTAGTTCCCCTGACTTCTTCTTCACAAACATCACTGGGGAGGCGGCTGGGGATTGAGAGGGTCTAATGAATCCCTTACGAAGGTTTGTCTCTATGAATTCCCTGAGAGCTTCTTGCTCTGGTTCAGTCAGGGAGTATAGGTGCCCTCGCGGGATCGGGGCCCCCTCCACCAGGTCAATGGCACAGTCATAAGGTCTATGTGGGGGTAATTTCTCGGCTTCTTTTTCATTGAATACATCCCAATACTCGGAGTACTTCTTGGGCAGGGTGATGATGGGCTCGGTGTCTGTGGCATGGCAGACCTTGGCTACAAGGCAATGGTTTTGGCAGTACTGTGAAGCAAACTGCAGTTCTCTGTTGGACCAGGAGATGCTTGGGTCGTGGAGAGTCAGCCATGGAATTCCCAAAATCACAGGGAAATGGGGAACCTCGGTAACAAAGAAGGAAATCTCTTCCATATGTTCCCTTATCCACATCCTGGTGGGTTCCGACCACTGACTTACGGGGCCCGTCTTGAGGGGGCGGCCGTCTATGGCTTGCACCACACGGGCATTCTTGAAATCATGATATTGTAATCCCAGAGAGTCGGCATACTCTCTATCAATGAAATTGTTGGTGGCTCCGGAGTCTATCATGGCGTGGATCATGACGGGTCCCCTTTTTGCTGACCATAAGGTGACCACGAGAAGGAACAGGACCCCGGTTGGCGGCTCTTGAACGGGTTTTTTGACCGGGTTGGCGAGCCTCTCTACGCCCGGTCGTTGGCTTCCCCCGCCGGCTGTGTGCCAGCCGGCTCAGACGCCTTCGTCTCCGTGGAGGACGCCGCCGCAAGACGGGCGGCGGGCTTCCCTTTGGCTGGGCACTCTCTGGCGAAGTGGCCCCCGTTCCCGCAGTACCAACAGAGGTTTAAGCGTTGACGACGGGCCTTCTCGGCGGCATCTAATCTGGGACGCACGTTGCCCAACTGCATCGGCACCTCCTCGCTTCCTCTGGGGTATGGGGTTGGTGGTGGGGGTCTCCACACTGGACGTGGCTGAACGCTGGCGGGAGCGGGGGGTTTTGCCCCAGCTCTACCGCTCTGGCCTCGAACCCACTGTTTCCTGTTGGCAATCATGACTTCAGCCCGTAAACATTGATCAATGAGTGCTTCGAGGGTCTGGGGAGGATCCACCTTGGAGATTTCCTCCAGCATTTCGATGTTGAGACCCTCCCGGAATTGTCCTCTGAGGGCTACATCATTCCAGCCGGTGTTGTGGGCCAGCACTCGGAACTCGGCTATGTACTGAGACATAGGTCTGTCTCCTTGGAAGAGGCGACGGAGTTTGTGACCGGCTGCCTCCAAATTGTCCTCGATTCCCCAAGTCTCTTTAAGGTGGTCCAAGAAGCGTTGCGCGGATCTTAGGTGTGGAGAGGCTTGGTCGAACAGTGCCGTCGCCCAGTTGGCCGCTGGCCCGTCTAGAAGACTGTAAACCCATGCCACCTTGATGTCTTCTTGGGGAAATTCGGCAGCACGGGCCTCTAGATAAGCTTGGCATTGGCGACGGAAAAAATGAACTTTAGAAGCTTCTCCAGTAAACTTGGTTGGCAACGCCATGGCCGGTAGACGGATTCCGCGTTCCTTCAAACCTTTTATTTCTCCATCCTGGGCATTGAGCTTATCACGGATTCGATCCACCTCATCCTTGTCGATGGTGTAGGTAATCGGCTGGCCGCTCGGCCCAGGTACGGTTCCGGTAGACATTCTGGCCGAGGTTAATTGGTGCTTAGGGTGGCGGAGTCAAACTGTCGCGACCCAGGCTACAGAGCACCAATAACCATACGCAGAGGCCAGATTCTATCTAATATCTTTATTAAGGAAATATATAAGATTAATAAAAATAAATGTAAAAGTTAGTTCAGAAGCAGACCTTTCAGGAAAGGTCAAAATTAGTCCAAAAAAGCAATGTCCAATATGAAATATTATGTTCCAAAGTTGTAATCCAATAACCGAAACACTCACTTTGCCAGGCAAAGTGAGGGGAGATGACAAGGTCCTTTAGTCCATAAACTTGAGCAAGGCTAGGAAATAACTTGATACTTGAAGCAAGGCTTAAAACGTGAAACAAGGTAACAAGGAACAAGAACAAGGTCCGTGGAATAACTTGGTAAAATCCGTGATACAAGGCAAGGTATAGTCCTGGAAAACAAGCAAGGTCCGTAGGTAAACAAAGGCTGGAAACTGGAGCGAAGGCTGGAAAGCAGGGCAAGGCTTGAGCAGGAACGAGGCTTGAAACGGAGCGCGCTGTCCAGACACAACTCGCTCCGGAGGCTGACGAATTGACTCCGCGAAGTTACTACGCGGGTAAAACACCTATATAGAGTCTAACTTTCTCGCCGAAGCAGTTCTCTGGGAACCAGAAACGAAAGCTAAACTCTGGGACCAGATGTTTGACTCCCTAAAGATTCTCACGGAAAGCAGTCTTAATTGGCTACATTCTTAGCTGCAATTCTAGCACTCCTGCGCGAAGCTGCTTCCAAACCCCTCTGTTGTTTACAAAACTCACGGCGCAAGAACACGGGAGATGTGGGCTCTGGGTTTGTTTGACATACTTCTGGGACACAACTTTCTTGCAGGTGCAAGGTTCCCAGATCTGCCTGGGAAAGATCTGGCTGAGAAGATTCCAGTTCTGACTGGGAAGGCAAAAAACCCAAGTTTTCTTCTTCATCAGGGATTACAATGTCCTGAGCAGGACTACAAGGCCCATGGGTCATCACAATTGCACATTAATTCAGTTAAAGTCTGAAGGCTCATTTGAACAGAAAGGACTTTGTCTCAAGGCAAAAAGAAAGCAGAGAAGGATCTGTTTGAGCCTTCATTGGGAGGGAACATGGGAAATTTTACAAAGAAGGTTTTTCACATTGTCCTCAGCAGACGAATTTGGGAAGGTGGTGGGACGGAAAGAAAGGCCTTTCTTTCCGTCCCACCACCATTGAAGATCACAAGGCTTAGACAGGTTATATTACTAAAACATACAAAAGGCAACATTTAAACCAAAATTAAATGATAACAATTTAAAAGCATGTACCGTATATACTTGAGTATAAGCCGACCCAAATATAAGCCGAGGCACCTAATTTTACCACAAAAAACCTGGGAAAACATTGACTCCAGTATAAGCTGAGGATGGTAAATTTCAGAAATAAAAATAGATACCAATAAAATTACATTAATTGAGGCAACAGTAGGTTAAATGTTTTTGAATATTTACATAAAGCTCAAATTTAAGATAAGACTCTCCAACTCTGATCAAATCATTATTCTCATCTTCTTCAATGTCAATGTGCTTATGTATCCTTTTATAATAATAGAGTAAAATAATACATGTAATAATAATAATAATAATAATAATAATAATAATAATAATAATAAATACAGGAATTTTCTTACAGCAGCTTCCTGTATTTAAGAAAATACAGCTGCTGTAAGAAAATGCACAGACAGACTACAAACAGAGGCACAACTATGTGGCCCAAATGATTCATTGGAACTTATGCCTCAAGTACCACCTCCCAGCAGCAAAGAACTGGTGGGATCACAAACCTGCAAAAGTATTGGAAAATGAGCACACAAAGATACTGTGGGACTTCCAAATCCAGACTGACAAAGTTCTGGAACACAACACACCAGACGTCACAGTTGTGGAAAAGAAAAAGGTTTGGATCATTGATGTCGCCATCCCAGGTGATAGTCGCACTGACGAAAAACAACAGGAAAAACTCAGCCGCTATCAGGACCTCAAGATTGAACTTCAAAGACTCTGGCAGAAACCAGTACAGGTGGTCCCGGTGGTGATCGGCACATTGGGTGCCGTGCCAAAAGATCTCAGCCAGCATTTGGAAACAATAGACATTGACAAAATCACGATCTGCCAACTGCAAAAGGCCACCCTACTGGGATCTGCACGCATCATCCAAAAATACATCACACAGTCCTAGACACTTGGGAAGTGTTCGACTTGTGATTTTGTGATATGAAATCCAGCATATCTATCTTATTTGCTGTGACATAATAAAATAATAATAATAAATACAGGAATATAATGCATGTAATAATAATTAGAGTAAAATAATAAATGCAATAATAATAATAATAAGATCAGAGTGAAATAATAAATGTATTAATAATAATAAAAATAGAGTAAAATCAATGTAATGGGAACAATAATAGAGAAAAATAATAAATGTAATAATACCAATAATAATAGAGAAAAATAATAAATGTACCATATATTCTCCAGTATAAGCTGACCCAAATATAAGCCAACCAGGACCCTAACCTGAGTATAAGCCAAGGGGGGCTTTTTCAGTCTTAAAAAGAGGGATGAAAAACTAGGCTTATACTCGAGTATATACAGTACTCTAAAATATGTTTAAATTTACACTATATAGTTTACAAAAATACAGCACTTGCAGCCAGCCCTTTATTAAATGCCTGTCTGAATAAAAAAGCATTTGCCTGCTGCTGAAAGGACACTAAGGAGAGCTCCATTCTGTTCACCCCCAAGAAGGGAGTCCCAAAGGCCCCCTCTGATATCCCTACACATTGTGTCTTGAAGATAGTAAGTCTGAGGGGAGGGTCTCTCCTTTGGATCTCATGAGACCTAGTCCAACCACCTCAACACATAGGGTCCAATTGGCTCTGAGCTGTATAGGGGTTTATAACAAATGCTACGGTCAGCGAAAGACAAGAGGGATCCTCTCTCCTCTGCAGGAGTCTACCGGATACCATGCAGCTGTGGACAAGTCTACATAGGGACCACCAAACGCAGTGCCCAAACACGAGTCAAAGAACATGAAAGGCACTGCAGACTAATTCAACCAGAGAAATCAGCCATAGCAGAGCACTTGATGAACCAGCCTGGACACAGTATATTATTTGAGAACACAGAAATGCTGGACCACTCCAACAACTATCATATCAGACTACACAGAGAAGCCATTGAAATCCACAAGCATGTGGACAACCTCAACAGAAAGGAGGAAACCATGAAAATGAACAAAATTTGGCTACCAGTATTAAAAAAAACCTCAAAAATCAGAACAGTAGATGGGAAGCAACACTCTGCGGGCAGAGGAGCCCCAATGACGGCTAATGACTCTGAACAAAGGATGCCCCCCAGGCAAGAGACAAACCTTTCCAATGCTAATTAGGGCGATTAATTGCAACATTAACACTGGCTTCCAACTGACAAAGGACTCTTGTCATACCCTGGACTCTCCACAGATATATATTTACTTTCCTTGCCTAGTTTATCCATGCCTCACAACCTCTGGACGCCTGCCATAGATGTGGGCGAAACGTCAGGAGAGAATACTTCTGGAACATGGCCACACAGCCCGAAAGACATACAAAAACCCTCATGATCAGTACTTTGAATTGTACCTGGAAACAGATTGACAACCAATGGAGTTTCTGGTTATGTGTGTTCCTGACCTGCCTAGTAGGATTTTTGGAGTGGAAAACCATTTCTCTGAAGGGAGAATGGGAATGAATATTAATTCTATGAAAAATCTGGTAGATTAATTCTCAAAGAAAGTTAGATTTCTGAAGTATTGATATCATTTCGGAGATAATTCCAGACATTTGTCTCTTCCTTGGCTCCCATGACTCCTTTTCTGCATATCCATGTGTTGAGTGTTAGATCACCTGGCTGGTTTCATTGCTGTTCTTTTTCTTGTTTGTTTTTTCAAGAGACGAATCACTTCCTTAATACCTCATTTTTGAGTTCTTTGATCCTATACAGTTTATCTTCATCTCCCACCCACTCACGATACTGCAAGTAAAGGCCTGATTGTGTGACCTGCCTGGGTTTTTCTGTGCATGTATCACCAAATATGTGTTGTTCCCCTACCAAAAGTAGTCAAAATATGAAATCATTGAAAAAAATCTAGCTGAGAATTTTCCTGTACTTTTGTCATCTTTTTCCCAATGAAGAGAAGCTTCCTACCTCTTCAGTCTGACATAAAGAAACTGTCCCAAATATAAATACTTCAGTTTTAATAGCTAGGAAAGTCAATGAGATTTTAATAATAAAATGTAAAATACTTGGCATTTTCAAAGGGTTTTTTGTGCACATTGGAAGCATATCTAAATAGAATAACAACTGAAATACTTGGAGCAATTTGATTAAAAAAAAGTCATAAGTGATCTCCCTTCCTCCTAAAAAAGATTGGAAATACTTTATTGGCTTTGTGTGTGTGTGTGTGGGGGGACAAATTATTTGGTAATGTTTTACTTTTGATGATTAGAAGGAACTGATTATGATAAAAAAGAGAAGTCTTATTAAGGCTAGAAAGCAACATATGAATACGTATAAAATTTATAATTGCTGAAAAGAGGCAAGTTATTGTTTTCCTTCTTTTTTTCTTTCACTTTCTTTTTTCCTTTTTCTTTTTTTTTCTAATATTTTAGTATAATGCTTAAGCCTTTGATACATTTTTTAAAGCAGAGACACTTGAAGCAATTTTATAACACTGACTAAGGGCAGTAAAATGGGTTGAGATGACTGGTATTTATTGTCTTTCCTATTTTAGTCTATATGAGTGTTGTTTCATGCTGGTAAGGAATCTTAAAAGATTCAAGGAATGCTGACTTCATACAGGACCATGCAACTTATGACCCACCAAGCTGAATGTAGGCTACGAGCCATTACATAGTTAATGATCGATCTGTTTTTCACTGCTTTTCACAGAATCATAGAGTTGGAAGAGACCTCATGGGTCATCCAGTCCAACCCACTGCTAAGAAGCATGAAAATCACAATCTTTTTCTGTATCTACAAAACAGTGTTGATATATGATGGGCAACCTTTTCCGCTTGGTGTGTCAAAATTCACCAAAAAAACCTAGCATGATTTGGGTGGTGTGTCACTTTGAGAAAAAAACAACATAATTTCGCAATATGTATAGTTTAAATAACAAAAATATATATAATATATATATATAACTGTATTTAATCAAAAACTATTTACTACCCTTATTTCCATGTACAACAATCGATGGTAACTCGTGCACTTTCCACACTGATTTCTCTCTATTCTAGTTTCAATGTCATCATGAATAATAAATAATATAATAATAATATACTAGTAATAATATGATAATATATTACAATAATAATAGAATAATAATAGAATGACACACACACACACACACACACACACACACACACACACATATATATATATATATATATAAAAATGTAATGTGCATAATTCCCATGGAGTAAACAACAAAACCACTGGACCAAATCACACCAAATTTGGCCACAAAAGACATAGTCATCCAATCAATCTGCATGCCGCAGTGTGTCAGCAAAAATGGCCAGGTGTGTCAGTGCTGACATGAGTGTCATAGGTTGGCCATCACTGATATAGTCTGTCAAGCTCATGGCAGATCGCCATTTATATTGGTGAGTCACAAATCGTGAAGTTCTTTGGTCACAACTAATTGAAATTCCATTGAGTTTAATAGGTGAACTCAATGTTGGATTTAGACCATCAGTGGATTACTATTGCATTTTTACTACCAGAGTGATTGTTAGATTTTCTACTTAGGTGCAGGCATGTAGCCGGGAAGGGGGGGGGGCTTGAGGGGCTTCAGCCCCCCCCCCCCAAATTCTCAGAGTGTCCGTAAGAAGGCCTTACATTTAGTATTTAAACTGTTATGTTTATTCATATCATGATCTGATCACCATGCTCAATATATCCCATATGCATGGGGGTATTGGGATAACGATACAAAAGGTTTGCTAGGGTAGATCCTCTCTCACCCGGACTCAGCCCCCCACCCCGAACCAAAATCCCAGCACCCCCCGAATCAAAATGCTGGCTACGGGCCTGCTTAGGTGCCAAAACAATGTTGCTGGCCTTAAATAGTACATATACATACCATGAAGTATGATTTATTTTTCTGCCTTAGGCAGTCATTGTTGTTTTGTTAAGCTTTACATTTATATAGAAACAGTACTTCCACCATTTGCTCTTGGGAACTATTTATGTTAACACAAGACCGTCTAGCTGTCAGTCAAATTGCTTCTGTCTTGACCGGCCTCCAGTGTGAACTTGACCCATGGGGCAACCTGAAGATCAGTCTGTAGTCAAATATTCCAACTGAGAAAGAAGTAATCATTTTCATGTGACATATAAGATGTGTTTTCACTAAGCTGACTAAAGCCAGTTAGCCAATCCTCTCTAATAATGATGTCACTCATTTCTGCTTCCTTGAAATCATTATTAATAAAATAGGGGATTATTTCAGGGACTTGCCCTTGGTGGGCAAGAGTGACATCAACAGCAGCTGAGCAAACTGACTAAGTTTGGTTGTATGATGTAATTTTTTTCTTCCTTGAATGATGACCAGCAAAATTATAACAGCATGTGATAAAACAAAGGCCCCTTGAAACTAAGAGGACCTATTTTAACTATGACCCATCATGTAAATTCTTCTGCTCAGGACCCTTCCACACAGCCATATGACTCAGAATATGAAGACAGAATAACCCACAATATCTGCTTTGAACTGGGTTATCTGAGTCCACACTGCCATATATCCCAGTTCAAAGCAGATAATCTGGGATTTTATTTGGCTGTGTTGAAGGAGCATTAGTTTTGCAGTCAAAAGATTTTTTTTTTTCCGGTCAAGATATGCACACAGTTCTCTCTTATACTTTGGCATTCATTGAAAATACAGCTCAAAGCTGATGCTGCACAATTTTCTAACATATTATTGGGTTTGCCTTTTAATTCCTTCTTGTTTGCTGGGATTTCCTAGTTTTCTTTTGCTTTTTCTCTTCACTATAAGCATCAAATGTATCGTTGGAGCATGGAGTATCACAGCACCACTAACAAAAGCTGAAGAAGAGAAATACAGAAAAATGCTGGCTTTAATAGCATTTTCTTTTTTTCCTGAAATGACAGCATCTTACAGAAATCCTTTTTGCTATTTTATCTTTGCCAATTTGACGTCTTTAAAATGAGAGCTGAGTACATGGAAGTATTTACCAATTTAAGTAAAATACACTTACCGAAGTACTGCCAACGCAAAGTGAAGTTTTAGCCCTGGACAAGAAACAGAACCTCCATTGTAGGTCTGAACTTAATTCCGAGGTCTCTGACAAGTCTTTGGACTCTTGCTAGCAGGTTAAAGTTGACACAGGAGGCAGACAGTGGCTATGATGATAATAAAAAGGCACCTAGCTCTGCTCCCAGGTAGAAGGAAGAAAAGCCCTCTCCTTATTCCCATCTTGCTGTGAGGCAGTCAGTTAGGCATAATTATTCCATGCAGCTGTGAAAATGAAACAATGCCTTAGGAAGCAATTGCTACATCAAGCACAATTTTTACAGAAATTTTTTAGTCACTAGAACTACCTAATAAGGTAGTTACATTCTGAATCCTCAGTACACTGACAACTTGAATAATTCCAATAGATCTTTGTAAAAGCTAGAACATTTTGTGTATGTCCTGAGACTAAGTCAACTTTTACCCAGCACAGTGGAAACAGAAGCAGAAGGGAAACAAGTGCTACAGAAAGCACCATCAACAATCAATTGTACTTTTATTTAATATTTCTTCATTTACTAGCCTTAGAGGCTGTCCTTTAGCAAACCCTCAACAAGATTGTAAAAAAACATATCAGGTGATTTTTGGAGCTGTGAAACTAATGGAAATGCATGCACATATGAGGGGCCCCTGGTGGCACAGTGTGTTAAAGCGCTGAGCTGCTGAACTTGCAGACCAAAAGGTGCCAGGTTCAAATCCCGGGAGCGGAATGAGTGCCCGCTGTTAGCCCCACCTCCTGCCAACCAAGCACTTTGAAAACATGCAAATGTGGGTAGATCAATAGGTACCGCTCTGGTGGGAAGGTAACGGCGCTCCATGCAGTCATGCTGGCCACATGACCTAGGAGGTGTCGATGGACAATGCCGGCTCTTCGGCTTAGAAATGGAGATGAGCACCAACCCTCAGAGTCGGTCACAACTGGACTTAACATCAGGGGAAAACCTTTACCTTTACCTATGCGCACATGAAATGTTCCAGGTTTACTAATTGTTGTACATTTTTCATTCTCCTCTGTCTTTTACAGGATTGTTGGAGATTTTAGTAAAATTGGTTCCACACACTGATTTCTTTTTTTACTACAAACTCTGAAAGTAAACATAAATGAAGAGATCACCCCCTCCCCATGCTGGTAATGCAGGAGCCCCTTCAAATGTCAACACAGGGGAACATGATGGCCAAGATCTCACATGGAGCTCTGAAACCAGCTGAGAGCATTATCATTGGCAGCATGGCCATAATTTTTTGTAAGTACTGGGATATTTTGAGTTACTTCAAAGCACTGGGGCCCCTGGTGGTGGCGCAGTGTGTTAAAGCACCGAGCTGCTGAACTTGCAGACCGAAAGGTCCCAGGTTCAAATCCCGGGAGCGGAATGAGCTCCCGCTGTTAGCCCCAGCTCCTGCCAACCTAGCAGTTCGAAAACATGCCAATGTGAGTAGATCAATAGGTACCGCTCCGGCGGGAAGGTAACGGTGCTCCATGCAGTCATGCCGGCCACATGACCTTGGAGGTGTCTGCGGACAACGCCGGCTCTTCGGCTTAGAAATGGAGATGAGCACCAACCCACAGAGTCGGTCACGACTGGACTTAATGTCAGGGGAAAACCTTTACCTTACCTTTACCAAAGCACTAAAGGTCATCTAAAGATCCTCAAAGGAGAATTTTTCAAATCAGCCTTATTTATAGTGTCACATGAAGTACAAGGAAATATGGTTACATGGGCACTCAATTCTGATATTGCCAGAAGTGTCTGTGTGGCCAGGTAGGCTGCCCCAGCAGAGCAATGCATTCCCCAGATTATGAACAATGACCGTGGATTTGGCATGAACATTCTAGATCTGAAACTGTTCCAGGGCCCAAATCTAACTTAAACCTAATGCCTCAAAGACCAGTGATGATGCCCCATTTGTGCCTGAATTTTAAACATCTGTCAATACTCTCAAGGTTAAGCCAATTCTCTGATACTATGAGAAAACAATTGAATACAAGAAAAATGTTAACTTTTCATCTTAGCCAAAGCCCCCCCGCAATCTTAATTGAAGAAATGTTTCCAGTTGTTGCTGATCAAAGCTAACCAATAATAATAACAATATTAATACTCAGTACTCTCTTTAATCTTCAAAGACATAACCACGAATGACTGATTGGCTGCAGGGATTAGCAACGAGATACTGTGCTATGAACCTTTGCCACATCTAGATCAGCAGTTCAAACCAACTAAAATCAAGAGTGTCTAAAGTGAGGATTTATTATTGATCGTTTTGCTAACTCACTCACTTTTCTGCTCGCAATGAGCAAATCATAAAACCATAATTTGCCTAAAAAACGAATAAGCGGAATAAGAAAAAAATAACCTCTTCATGACTCCCCACCCCCTCCCCTTTTCCGAAAATAGGGAGCTAATCTGACATTCATTTCCTTCCCTTGGATTTACTTCTGAATTGTTACATAGTAACATTCATTTGCAAGGCAATTGAGTTAGTCACCAGTTGCACAAGAGATATCCTGTTAAAATTGGGAAGCACCAAACAGAATTAATCAAGGAAAATCTGCTTTGTGAAGAATCTCTGAGCATGGCTTTGTTGCTTTTATTCCATGCAAGAGATACTGGAGTTACTCGTTTCTTGGTCACTGTCCCTGCATGGGCAGTTTCAAAGGAGCAATTAAAATATGTGCATGGAAACACTGATGAGTCCTGTTTTCACACAAAACCTTTATTCTGGGCTACCTTATATCACCCCTCTTAGCAGGCCACCACAGGAGTCATCATGAGGGCACGACACCAACAAGAAGACAATGAATAAAGACTAGCTGTTTGTAAGTTCATGCATGGAGCAAACGAATTATTGAAGAGGAACTGGTGATATTACTTTGCTAGTAACTGGGGAGACTACGTAGCCTGTTATTTCATTTTATTTTTAGGAAAATGGCTATACCTAAAATATTTTTTTATAAAGTCTTCTTTGCATTTCAAATGGGGCACTATATTTGCCATTCTTGTCAAAGGCAAATGGATACTTCCCCCAGTAAAAATCAACATTTGAAGAGCAAAGAGAATGACCAAACCAAAGTTATACCCGGAAGCCCAAAAAGTCTGTTATATTTATTTATGATACTTTTCTGGGCATCAGTAATGTAGTTTTTCCACTAGCAATGATAAAGAACAGCAAAGTGACATTTACATTATATAAAGTTCCTCTGGAAAATCATAGCACAAATGGAAATGTGCCAAATCCCTTAACCAAACATCTCTGGTCTTTGGAAAAGTCCATATGTAAATCTGAATATGAACATTACAACTGTCTTCTATATCTGTTATGGGCAGTACAAAACACCTGGATCTAAAATATTCCTGAACTGCAGAGGAATTTGATTCTCCATTTAGATCTCCAACTCATGAATCCTCTCTAGTTCCTATTAATGAGGCTTTAGAGACACACACAGTACAGAAATCTAGTTTAGCAAACGTTTTCAGATCCTTTGCTCTTTCCTAGAAATCCTCTTAGCATTTCTTGCTTCACTAAGCAAATTCCATTATGTGCATTCAGTCATATTGGCCTGCTTGGGCTAAAATGAGAATTCCAGATCCAGATACTAATATGTGTTCCTGTATTTTCTAAATCTATTGACTTTGTTGAAGCCCAGAATTCTAACCATTGTTACACTGATCAGAGGGTATAATAGTTTACTGATTTAATAATATGACTGTGTATATACAGTAGAGTCTCACTTATCCAATGTTCTGGATTATCCAACGCATTTTTGTAGTCAATGTTTTCAATAAATCGTAATATTTTGGTGCTAAATTCGTAAATACAGTAATTACTACATAGCATTACTGCGTATTGAACTACTTTTTCTGCCAAATTTGTTGTATAACATGATGTTTGGGTGCTTAATTTGTAAAATCATAACCTAATTTGATGTTTAATAGGCTTTCTTTCCCTTAATCCCTCCTTATTATCCAACATATTTGCTTATCCAATGTTCTGCCAGCCCGTTTATGTTGGATAAGTAAGACTCTACTGTATCTATATCTATATAGCTATATATCTCACCAGCTATATTTTTTTTCTTAATTTGATGGAATGAATCATGAGGGCAGAGAGGGAACTTAAAAAAAAAGCCACTGATGTGTTGAATCTTCAGATTCAACCTCTTGCCATACTGATACAGGCTATAATACAGCATTTTAAAAAAATTATGAATAAATATTTCAGTTTACAGTTGCAAAATATTGACAGGTATGTGCCTAATACAACTAATAAAAGAAGAAAATGGGGGTAGGCGGTAGGGAGTGTCAACAACAATATCTCAGAACTTTGAAATCAAATATTATTCCATGCTAATTCACATAACTGTTGCTGTTCAAAGCCAAAAATTAAATAGATTCCTTCAAAATTCCATGAGTAAATGGAATGCATGAGAAATAGATGAGTCCTTAGATGGAGAAAATAACACAAAACCACCAAGTCTTGTCCAATTAATGTATTTCTGTGTCCACATACCTTTTAAAGCTTACAACCCATTTTCTCTGAAAATGAAAGTTTTCAATATGGTAACCCCATCCTTAGAAGCTAAATTCATCTAGTTCTTCCATTTTCTAATGATCTCTAGTCTGGCTGTTCTAGGAATAATACTGTTAAACATTTTTGTGCAAGCTTCATATTAAGACACGCAAAAATATCAATGGAGCTCTGAGTGGTTTAGCAATTTGCCTGTATCTAACCTAAAATACAAAGTACGTCAGTCCAGATACTGACAATTTTGGGGCTATAAGGCCCTAAGGATAACATGGTGCACATTTCTGCATTTCCTCTCAGCATTTCATGGAAGCCTTCTTATTAATCCTGTTTAGAGGTGTCATGTGCATACTGCTTTCATTATGCTGACTGAATATCCATTTGTATGATGGAGAGATATTAGAGAACCACTAATTATACCACTTGAGACATCTATCAGCATTTTGTATAGTTTGAAAATTGGCCTTTGCTAACATTCTGGCGCTCCTATACAAAAGGTTTTGAAAATAGTGACCCGGGTGGTCCTTGTTTCTATATAAATCTCTGGCAAAATTGGTAATTTGGTGATGATATCTGAAGCCATGAAATGCTTTGTATTACAGGTACTTGAGCATGAAATAAGTCTAAGATTCTATATAACCCTTTGCAACTATTATGTGAGGAATCCTAATAAACTAAAACGATACCAGAAAAGTGGTTTCTTAAGTCTGATGCCTTAAACCCAGGTCTTATTGAAGGATGTGAGGAGAAACAATCTCAGAAAAAGTGGTTTCTTAAGACTGATGCCCTAAAAATGTTGGAAAGGGGAGCCTGGGAAGTTCTCCCATTGTCACCAATGGGCTGGATCTTCTCAGAACATAAAGCGATCTTTCAGCTGCCAGATTAAAAATGTATTGTTGCCCACTTGAATTTGGGAAGCTCCCAAAAATGAATGGGAGGGGGGGGGCAAATTCGGGACACCAAACATGGAATGGGATTTGACCAAATTGCACCCCTCCAATGATATACAGAACTAGGAAAAAGTTGGTTTTGAAAAAGAATAATTATTGTTATTCACTGCCAAATTACTACTAATTCTACTGATTACTTTTTATTTTATAAAATCCATGTGAAAGAAGAAAATGATAGGTGATTCGAGGGAAAATGACCCTAGCAATATCCTGCCAAAAATTCATGTTGTCACAAGTAACAAGTAAACATGCTTTATATGAAAAAAGCATATCATAGTTGTTATTCTTCTTTTGCTAAATGAATGATTCTATGCCTCATTATTCCAAAATCAAAGTTAAATTTTCTGTGCAGAAAATGCTGCTTTCTAGATCACCATTAGATGATGATGGTAATACTACTACTTCTTATACTAATATGTGATCTTTGTATGGAATAAGTTCTGAATTACAACTATTATTCTGAATCCAGAATTCTCATCACTGGTCTTCTTGACAGTCAAGACACAGGTTTCTGACTATTTAAAAAAATGTTCTAATATTCTTTTCATCTCTATTGCGGTCATACACATAAATTAGATGTAAGCATTCTATTACTTGATTCACAAATTTTGTTGGTGTTATCTGAAGCGTTTTTAGTCTTTAAAAGATAAAGGATGCATTATCAGACACTGTAAAAGAACAGTTTCACAGGAAATAGGCAAATCTCACCAGTACACTGTGATCATTAGTCATGGCTTCTAGGCATTTTTGAAGGAAATGTTAGTTTGAGCATTATCTATTCTCTGGGGTTTTTTAAAGGGAAAAGAACAAGCCGAGTACTCTCATTTGTTTCCCTTTTATGGGAACAATACAGTGAATGCAAAACACCTTAAGTTCTTTATATTTTAACCATGAATCATATAGAATTCTATATAATTTGTGCACTTTTTATTTCAAAAAGTCCTTTTGTAAAATGTCCCCTTGGGGTTGCAAATTGCATTTGTGTCCTTCTATCTAAATGGAATATGCCATCTCTCATGTTGCCTGCTTTACATCTCTCAACTTTTATTTTCCTCTAGATCCCCTGTTCTGCCATTAACGTTGGCAGAATTTATGTTTTTAGTATAAACTATCTCATAAGCCTGAAGTGGGGATAAAGGAAGAAAATCATCACATATGTTACCAGGAACACATTTGGAGAATAAATGGAGATGAAGCAGTGAGAAAATTAAAAAGGAGATTATTGATATTTACAAAGCAACAGACATTAGAAAGACATTATTATTTGTAACTGGAAGACCATTTGTCGGTATATTCATAGTTCTGTTCCTGTTGAAGAACAGATGTGGCTCATGAGAACCCCTGGATTTGAGGCTTCATCCAGCTACATGTGGTTTCAATGTTTGTTCATCGACATTTATATGACAAAATCTCAATAGTATTAAATGAGCAGTGTTATCTGGATTTCTGGGCTGCCAAACAAATATCCACCATAAATCAGCTTACCTTTTTCTGATTCAAAGAGGTAAAAATAGAGTCAGCTCATTAGTATGGTTTGGCAAAGCTTATTGGCAGCTGATGTGAAGGCTTGTTTAAATGGGTCCTTCCAGCTCATTGCCAGCAGGTGCTGCTGTAGGTACAGGAGAAAAAGACAATGAAATCCATGAGGGAAAGATGATGAGGGAAGGACGGGGGTGGAAGGGAAAAACTGGAGAGAGAAAGAGCATGATAGAGATCGAGATCGAGAAAGAGGGAGAGAAAAGTGAACATGAAAAAATTAGTCATCAGATTTAGCACTCATTAGACATTTGGAAAAGCTGCATTCCAGCTCCCCGAGGGAATAAAGAGCATACTCTAAAACAAATAACAAAGCTCTTCCCCACCATTTATTTCTCTCCAAAAACATCATTTATCTTGTCCCTGGGATTGCCTGAAAAAATGCAATCTATAATCTTGGGAGCTCTCCAAATAGCCTAAAGCCCTGGCACAGGGCAGACGCAACCAGTTCACAAACCAGTTTCTGAAATCCAAACTGCAAAATTTCTGAAGTTAGTGCCAGATGTAAGAAGATAGCTTAAGAAAGAAGGGGGGTGAGAAAGTGAATTCTTTGTTTTAATTGTTCAACTTCCCATGTGTAAATTAGTTGAACTGTCAGGTGGTCAAAGCTCCAATGTGTATTTTGACTATGGGTCTCATCACATGAGGCAATTGAAGCGTCCTAGGATGCTTCTGCCCCACTTCTTCCATGCAGCCCCACGCCATTCATCAAATGACATATGGTGACCTGGTGGAGCTCTGTGGGCAAATTGGTGGGCATGATGGGATGCTGCCACCGCCAACATGGAGGCTGCCCCACGTTCAATAGGAACAATGGGGCTTGTGCGGAGTGGTGACGTTCCCCAGGTGGGATGGAGAAGTATCACCTGGCAGTTGGGGCACCAGGATTGCCCCCCTGCCACCATGATTTGCCACGGAGACTGGTGAATCATGCTGCTGGACCTCATCCATGTGATGAGGTCCTACTACTACCTTATCTGTCCTCCAATGTGGGCAACGGGAGGGACTTGCCCTCAAAAAGATTCTAAGTAATGACGATTCGTAAAATTTTAACAAAAGCAGATGGAGTTCTTCCATTTCCTTTCAATAAGATGCCACCACATGCAGGCCTGTAGCCGGGGGGGGGGGGGGGGGGGGGGTTAGTGGTTCAACCCCCCCCTCCCAAAATTCTTCAGGTTAAAAAAAAACTGATTTACTCATGAATTTTAACTGGTTAACCAAATCCCCATGCTAAGTCTATGAGACGCAAAAAATTAAGAGTCCCTCCAGGCACTATCTCAAGCAGATATTGACAGGTCTGAACCCGGGGGGCGGGTGGGTCAGGGGTTCAAACCCCCCCCCCCCAATTTTCAAAACCCCTCCCAAAAAATTTGCTGGCTACGGCCCTGACCACATGGTACCTATCATGGAAAGATTTTTGCTACTAAAATTAGACAGTTTTTTTAAAGATTATTTATTTTATGTTTTTCCTGCCTTGCCTCTGATATAGGGACTCAAGATGTCTAACAATACATATAAAAATACAAATTTAACCAATGTAAATGCATTGAAATATAACAATAAAAATTGAAGAAAAAAAACATTTGTTTCATCAAAACCATTATATCTGAAAACATCAAAATGCATTAAAACTCATCTCCCACCCCAAAATTTCCATCACACCATCTTTAGCAGCCTGCTTCCCCTTATTCCATAAATATCTGATGGCAGAGAAAGGTTATGATCTGCTCACTAAGAAAGTCCTTTGTTGAGAGGGTGATGAGAGAGAGAGAAGGCCCTCTCTGAGTGATCATAGTGTTCTCATAAAGAGAGCTACGGTCTTTCAATAACATGGGCCCAACCATTTCGGTTTTCTAAATAATGTGGACAAACAAATGGATTTAAGATTTAATCTGCACTGACCTTACGTAAATACAGGTTGGGTATAATTCATCTTCTAAAACGTTCGATCAGTATTTTGTATTTATTTATTTTTGAATTATTGAATATTTTGATATAAATCATGAGATAATTTCTTGGAGATGGGGACCCAAGTCTAAACACAAATTTCTTTTCTGTTTCATATACATCTTACACACATAGCTTATATTTAATAATTTTGTGGATGAAACAAAATTTGTGTACACTGAACAATCAAAAAGCTGAAGTGTCACTATATCAGCCGTCCATCTGACCAGTTTGGGATATAAGCCTATGTAATGAACATTGTAGTGAATGGAGCCAGACTTAAGCCCTTGGTATCTTCCATATGTTAGGAGCCTCTGGTGGCCTAGGGGATAAAAGCCTTGTGACTTGAAGGTTGGGTTGCTGACCTGAAGGCTGCCAGGTTCGAATCCCACTCAGGGAGAGCGCGGATGAGCTCCGTCTATCAGCTCCATGTGGTGACATGAAAGAAGCCTCCCACAAGGATGGTAAAACATCAAAACATCTGGGCATCCCCTGGGCAACGTCCTTGCAGACGGCCAATTCTCTCACTCCAGAAGCAACTCCGATTGCTCCTGACACGAAAAAAAAGATCTTCCATATAATGCTTTCTGAATTCCTTGAAAATACATTGAAATGATTACCAGTAGCTGACAACCTACTCTATCTACCATCCATTGTACTCAAAATCCCATAGAAGTATTATTGGTGTATCATTATTGGTATGATATATGGAGGGTTGGCCGAGGTGGTGGCAGCACAAGCAGGTTGATCATTCTTGTGTGAAGATAAAGGGACACCAACTATGAGTTTTGTAGATCTTTGTTGTTGTTTGCACAGTCTCCAGGGAACCCAGGGTTGTTTATCTCCACCCCCTCAAATTTACCAGGTTGCTTGGATATGAAAATACAAAATTGATTTATTTACAAAAATCATTTTTCATCAATTACCTTGAAAGTATGTTCCCTTTAAGATTTCCTTTGAGGTCATTCATTCCAAACAAAAATAGCAGAATTGCACTTTACCAAGCACTAATAATGCAGATTTGGAACATGAACTGCCCTGTCAATCATATATGCTCCTATCCCCTATTCAGACATAACACCCAAAGATCCTAAAGATCTTCTGATTCCAATTTCAGGGTAATCACTTCTATATAAATCATGGGGATTTGTGTGATGTTTGTTATATGTATCTGAAGCAATGAAAAATAAAACCAAGGCGACTATCTGGTTATATGTTTCTTATTAGTCCCCAAATTACCCATCATGCCAAACTTGTCATAAAATTTAACCTCTCTCCATCTCAGCCCTTCACCACTGCTATCTTCTTTAGAGAAGATTCTAGGATGCTAAGCACTCCTTGCTGTTTTGATATTAACCAAGAGATGTTGCCTCCTCATTTATATCCACTTTATTTCCCTTTGAATATGTATGTAATCTATTTATATTCCTGCCTATTACTTAAAGTGAAATGACAACTGCAGCTGCAAACAACTACAACAGCATAGTACATCACTGCACAGGAATAAGGTGACTAAAAGGTAAAATAAGAAGCAATGGGTGTTACAACTACAAATCAGATCTACAAATCAGATTATTAACTATCTGTTGATTTCAAAGCATGCACTCTAAGTAAGATTAGGTCAATCTCTTTAAAACAATAGACACTGACTGCCACCCTGTGCACACTTCTTTAGAATTTAAACTATGATCTTGTAATGCCTTCTCAGAAGTAAGATCATTGAATCCAATGGAACTTATTCCTGGGCAAATCGCACAGCATTGCAATGAAAGCCATAAAAGCTTCTCAGTAAGTATGAATAGAATCAGACTGTACATCACACCTTGCATCATTGTGAATAATTGATTTCAATAAAATTCTGCTGAATTCTGCTACATCAAATAAGCCATCTTTTATATATGAAATGTCCAAAAACTTTGATTTTTGTAACAACTTTTATGAATGCTGAATCTGGAAATATAAACTGCGGATGAGTGCAATATCTTACACTGCTCTTTTGTACAAGTATCATTATTTTGAGCAATTCTGCATTTTTAAAAATGATACAAATTGGGGAGGAAATAGCCCAAAGACCACAGAATTTTTCAGTCTCTCCCTCACATAACATTCAGAAATAATCTCCAGAAACAATGTATTTGTAGGTTTGCTACTGAGTGTGAAATAAAGTTGATTAAGATGGAATTATTAAATGACATAAAGTTGGTTTTAAAACATTCTGTATTGAAGAGGTATATGGAACAATATAAAACATAATAAAACTGTCCATGTATATATGTGTTTCCCTGCATTCTTGAAATCCACCCCTTTGTCAGTCTATGACTGCCTTTGATATGTTTTTTTTTCCTTCTTCAGATGTATTATTTTGAGATGGTGGATCCACATCCAGCACATTTGCTCAAAAAAAAGTGGCCAAAAGGAGTTGCATTGTATGACAACCTTGGATGAATGTACATTGCTTTGTGTCAAGCAAGGCAAATAAGGCTTTCCATTAGATAACTGTCAAAAAGTATGTCTCACACAGGAAAATAACTCATATGCTGATGTAATGCACCATTAGCCAATCCAGTGCTCTCCTCCATCCCACAACACTACATGTCATATACTTACACATTACAACTAGAGTATAAAGCTTTGTGGTCTGAATTCTCCTAACAAAGAACTAGAAGTGTTCTTAAGGCTCTGTGAGAAAGACCTCAGGAGATTCAGTCTTAAAAGGTAAAAATCTAACTTTCCTGTTCTCTCTTTTATGGTTTTATAGCATTTATGTGGAAAGGTTGTACAAAATGTGCCCCTTACCCTGGAAATTATGTGAAATGTTCTATTATAATTACCTTAATATTGTATACTTTGTTAACACTGATTGGTGATGGATTTTACAAAGAATGCTCTCTATATGTACCAAGAGTTCCCACTGATAGAATAGTTGTATCTGCCTGTTACGCACTTATTGGATACTCTAAACATTAATTCATTCTCTGATGAAGTTTCATCCCTGGCTGCACTTTAAAACATGCTGAAATTAAAACTAATTTAGAATAAATGAAAGTCATGATGTTCATTAGAAGCACTGCAAAGCCTGTGTTGCAAGTATGTTTATTTAATACATAATATTACCAGGACTTCAAAAGGAAATTAAGTTTCCCAAGTTTTTAAGCACAGCAGTACCAAACCTTACGAAAAAAGATTGATGGTCATTTAAATAGTCTATGCAAAAGCGAAAACAATCTTCCTTCATTCTTTGCTCTGCTTAAAAACACCTACTGCACAAACAGTGGCAAATAGGAAAAAATTGTATGCAAATTTTCAGACTTCCAATTATTTTCAGACAGAAAAACATTCTAGAACTCTTTATTTCTTCAGCAAACTCTCAAGGTGAGAGGGACACGTATGGTAGGGCCCTTTATAATCACCATGTTTGTGCTAATTTGAGAAACTTGGTTGTCATATCCAAAACAATGGTGTAAAATTCCAAAGTGATGGAATTGAACTTAATATACTTCATATAAAAGCTTATATTAAATTAATTTGGAAGGAAAAGCAAAAAGAAAACTGACTTCAAAGCTGCTTCTTATATTTAAACAAATATAAGAAACAAACTTTGATATACTCTGGTATTTGTGGTGGGAAAATACAGCCATGGTGGAAGTCCATTTTCTCTTAAAGAGGTTGTGATCCATAATATTTCTTTTTAAAAAGTTCTATGAAAAAGAGCTTTTATTCAGTCAAATTTGACTCATGTTAGAACTAAATAGTCAATGTTTGCAATATCAGAAATCATCTATTTATCTGTTACAAAGGCTAAAACATCTAAGAATCAAGAATTTGCCTCAAGTTACAACTAAGAAAGTGCCTCCAGGTTTGGCAACAGTCCATAGATTGCCGGCTCATTCTCAATGTAGTTGTCAGAGGTTGTTGCAAAGTTCTGCAGCACAGAAACATCAACATGAAACACAAATAGGTTCTGCTTTGGCCTTTCAGTGCCATGCTTGTTTTCTGGAGCTCAGAAATATCACTTATATTCTAAGATCCCAAAGTTTCCTTTCATTTCTTCAGATCTCCTGCCAGTGCTGATAACCCTCAGCATCTAAATAAATCTGACTGAGTGGGATCTCTTCTCTACTTCATTGAGAACATAATTAGGTGTTTTCCCACTAGTGCCAAAATAAGTGGCAATTCTTAGCACCTTTTTGGCATATTCGTGCATTCGTGCATAACTCACACAAAAAAGTGTTTTAAAGGTTGTTCTTTGCCCTTGATTCTCACGTTGCTCTGTTAACTTGAGGTACTTTGGAAAAACTAGAAAGAGAAACAAAGAAAAGAAGCTACAAAAAAAAGAAAGAAAGAAAGGGAAGGAGGGAGGGAGGAAAGAGAAAAGAATGAGATTGAGAAAGCAGAGGACAAATGTTACAAAAGAGAAAAGAGATTTAACAGGAAAGGTGGCTAGGGCAGAAAACATGAGCAGTGATATATAAATGAGACATGAGTGTGTGTGCTAGAATACAATTCCAGCATAAGGAAAGCAGCTTGTCAGAATATGGGCTGTTCCTCCCCCTTCCTAATCATAGCTTTTACTCACAGACAAAACTCCCTCCCTCTCTCATTCACTCACTCACTTTTAGGCCAATCGGTCCTCCTCTCTCTCTCTCTCTTTTTCTCAGTGTGTTTCTCCCACTCTGAGACAGAGTCAGAACTCCTCTCACTGACAGCCACAAACCTCTATAGCACTTACTGAATTCAGAGAGGGACTCTCTAGACAAAACTTCACTGAAAACTTTTTGTTCTTCCAGTGAATTTGCTGAAGAGGAAGAAAGGAAGCAGAAAGACAACAAAACAAAACTGTGCATGAAGTAGTGTTGGGAGAAGAAAAGCAGTGCCTTTTACAAGAGAATCACAACAATTTTTGCTGCCAGGATGCCTTTGGTTCTGAAGAGAGGATTTTTCTTGGTGCTTTGCTGGATTATAGTGAGGAGTTCTCCTACCCCGGGATCTGAGGGGCACAGCTCTGTCACCGACTGCCCATCCTGTGCCCTCTCCACGCTCTCCAAGGATGTGCCCAGCTCCCAGCCTGAGATGGTAGAAGCGGTAAAGAAGCACATCCTGAACATGCTGCACTTGCGGGACAGACCGAACATCACTCAGCCAGTACCCAAAGCTGCACTTTTAAATGCTATCAAGAAACTCCATGTGGGGAAAGTAAGAGAGGATGGCAATGTGGAAATTGAGGATGACATTGGAAGAAGAACGGAAATGAATGAACTTGTGGAGCAAACTTCGGAGATCATAACATTTGCAGAATCAGGTGGGTCTTAATAGGAGCATCAGGGTGAAGGTGCAGAGAAAGACTCAACGTAAATAGGTCTTTGTCAGAACTGCAATTAACTTGCTTTTCTTTGCAACAGTAATAGTCTCTGTGAGGTTACAGGTTGAGAGAAAGGAGAGGGCGAAAGCATGAAGGAATGCGGGTCACTAGAATTTAGCCTTGGCTGCAGATGAGTTGCTTACACTTACTAAACCTAACCAAGCGAAGGGGTGGGGGAACTCCATACTAATCTCAGGCTGAAATATTGAGTAGGTGGGCTCTTCTTCCTGTTATGTTTGTAAAAAGAACAGATAAATGTGAGATTATTGGTGCTGATAAATAAAAATGAAAGCCAGCAAGGGAAACAGATGAAGTACAAGAGGGTCTTTATAACAATCTGGGCAAAGCCAAATAGTTAGTTTTCCAATCAACTCACTGTAAAAGCTGACAAGTTGAGAACATACATTTTCAAATAATTGTTACTCAATTCACAGCAAATATTCGTGGCAGTAAATGTGTTAACAGCTACTGTCAGAAAGCTTCAATAGTAACTGGGACAAATAGTTGTAAGCTATCCAGAATGTAATGCTGACTTTTGTACACTGGAAAGAGGAAAGAAAAGAGAAGAAGAAAAAATAGTATTCTTAAGAGCTCCTTGCCAATGAATGCAACCTTGGTGGGGTATGTTTTGAGCAATCTAATTAGTTTTAAAATTCAGAAGTGAAATATTTTCATATAGATTCTAATGCAATAGCACTTCACAAATATGTCCTAATGCTTCACTAATTATTAAGTTCACCAGGAAATAATAATAAAGGAAGATCTCAGATCTCATTGGTATATTATGTGTAATATTCATCAGATACTTATGTGCATATATATGTGTGCATGTGTGGGTGTGGGTAGCATATAAACTGACACTTACATTTACCTGTCTGTCTATACCAATAGCTATATAATCTAGAGATTCAAAGCCACCGCTGAAAACTTTCTAGAGGTTAATTATGTTGCCTAGTTAAAAACATTTTTCTGCTGCCAAGACAGCTTGCAAAATTGTCATTATTTTGTTCAGTCCAACATATGGTAGGCAAAGTATGCACAGGCACACTGAGCAATTTTGTTTAAAAGTTTGTTGCAGTAATATAAACAGTTAAGGCAACTCTCTGAGTTTCTAGTCCTGAAAACCTGTTGACTCAGATGTTCTGTTTGCGGAAAAAGAGACATGCAGAGAAGCATGTATGGTTTAAGAACAGACATTCCTGCTGCTAATTGCCTGAGATTGCAATGTAGAAGGAGCTCTGGTTGTCTATGTTTAGTAGTTCTCTTTAACAAATCAGTCATTATCCCAGGGAAAGGGTCGCCATAAAAAGCAAACATAAAATTGCACCGTTTCTCTTTCAAAAGATGGGTGGGCTACCAATGAACCTCAAAAGACCTTGTGGCTGTTCTCATTTAAAGAGGGAGTATTCAGAAGCAACAAAATGGCCAGATCATCTAATGGAGATGTAGTGGATCCAATTTATTGCATTAGTCTCTCTAAGCTGGAGGGAAAGACACATGGAATGAATGTGGTTTCCAGATCCAGTGAGTTCCAGCAGGCTTTCTCCTTAAAGGAGGCTCCAAAGACAAGTGTGACATGCTTAAATGGTGACACAATCCAATTGGTTTGCAGCATCACATGATTAATATTAACTGTGCCATTGCCCAGAAAGTGGCCAATAGTCCGGCTACTCATTTTTCCCCCTACAAGCTGAAATATTCAAATTACTTCATTTTCTATTGTTGAAACTTTTGGTTTTGGTGACAACTTTATCCATTTCACATTCATTCTTCTATAAGAAGAACAGACGAGGGACCAATATACTGAGGTCATTCCTTAATTTTGGGTATATATTCAGTTCCCTGAGAAACCCTTTTCAAAATATTACAATTTTCCTTCCCTTCCGTGTCTTCTATACACTGAAATTGTATCAAGGAAAGTAATTTTTGGTCAAACGGAAAACATAAAACACACAAATAGTCCTATTCCACTTTGACATCTTACAGATGAAAGGACCACTACCTTAGGTTAGGACTGCTCGACACCCTTGAATATTATTTTATAATACAGTCTTCCATAAATCCAAGCATTTTTTTCCTCTACCTCAATTCACAGGTCTCACATTATTTGTGGCAATACCAACTCAGTATTTTTGGGTGGGAAATATGGATATCAGTTCCTAAAACAGTACAGCTCTATTTTCATTACATCATGAGAAATGAGAAAAAATATAGCAATTTGTCAAACAGGTTGACAGAGATTCGTGGAAGTCAAGGTGTCCAAAAACACACTCCGAGATATGTCTCATTTCTTTTTGAGTCAAATAGTCCGGTATGGGATTTACTTTCTCCTCTATCCAGTGGAGTGATGCACATTCTGCCGTTCCTCAAAGCAACCATCATCTTATAGGGAGGCAGTAGAGAATCAATGAAAATGAATGAAGAGCATACTCTTCAGCTTTGTCAAATGGATACTATTGAAAATAGAAGCAGTCAAAGATATTTTCCCCTCAAGAGGAGGGACTTGATCTAATGTAATTGTCTCATTGTTCTCAGGATTCAGTATACTAACTGAAATTATGCAGTGCAGCTTTTGTAGTCAATAAAACTAGAAGGATCTGATAAATGGTGAGTATTGTTTGCAGACCTCCTTTCTGTGTTGGGACTAAGAAGGATTAGAAGGAGGGAGGACTAAATTGGATGGGACTGGACAATAGGAACAAAGGGCCAAAGGCTAATATACTGAAATGCAGGTGCTCTCAGGCCCAGGAGATCAGACAAATATTTGGCAGGTGCTATTAAAATTACAGGCAAACCATTTTGAAACCTATATCTGCAAAGAGATTTGTAGTGATTGGGAAAATGGGATTCTAACAGGGTATTACAAATGTTTGCAGAAACAATTAATGCAATATACGAGTTGAACATGGCTTACTGCTTTCTATTAGCAGAGAAAAAGTGCATTTAGAATAGTTTTGCTATAAAACAAGTCTGTGCATAAATAGTCTTTGGGGATAAAGACAGTAGAGTCTCACTTATCCAACGTTCTGGATTTTCCAAGGCATTTTTGTAGTCAATGTTTTCAATATAGAGTCTCACTTATCCAACATAAACGGGCCGGCAGAATGTTGGATAATAAGGAGGCATTAAGAAAAAGCCTATTAAACATCAAATTAGGTTATGATTTTACAAATGAAGCACCAAAACATCATGTTAGACAACAAATTTGGCAGAGAAAGTAGTTCAATATGCAGTAATGCTATGTAGTAATTACTGTATTTATGAATTTAGCACCAAAATATCACGATATATTGAAAACATTGACTACAAAAATGTGTTGGATAATCCAGAACGTTGGATAAGCGAGTGTTGGATAAGTGAGACTCTACTGTATCATGATATTTTGGTGCTAAATTCATTAATACAGTAATTACTACATAGCATTAATGTGTAATGAACTACTTTTTCTGTCAAATTTGTTGTATAACATGATGTTTTGGTGCTTCATTTGTAAAATCATAACCTATTTTGATGTTTAATAGACTTTTTCTTAATCTCTCCTTATTATCCAACATATTCACTTATCCAACATTCTGCCGGCCCGTTTATGTTGGATAAGTGAGACTCTACTGTAATTGATTATTGCAACAACAGTTAATGGTAAATGAATTGTATTAACCATCTATTATTTTACTGTCTCGAGACGTTAAGTAGTCAGTGATTGCAGTCCAAGTAGTATGTATATTTGCCAACAGGATTGCTAATGGATGAAGTGGCTCCTTTCAATGCTGCTACATTACTAGCAATCTTCCAGCATCTCAATTGACGCTAAATAAAAGGCTGTACATGACAAATACTAATGCAGAGAACTGAGTGAGGAGGAGGAGGAGGTAGTGTTGACATTCCAGGATTGTGATCAGTAGTTAGTCAAGACTGAGTGGAAATTGTAATCTAGGTTTTTGTTGTCTAAAGCTGGAACCTAAGCAGGTTCACAGATATCTAAAGTACCATTGATTTTGGTGGAACTCACAGTCAAAGAAGTAGGTTCAGTCTGTCTTAGGTATCTGTTTTTTAGTTTCATACTATTGAAGTGCATGATAGGAAAAGTATATTGTGCACATATTTTAAATGAACTCGCAGTAAAATAATGGGAGGGGACGCAGTAGAGATTATAGAATAGAAATTTCATTCATTTTTTTTTAAAAGATTGGGTTCATCTTTCTGTCCTGAATATAAAGGGACATAGCCACAAGAGGGCACACGCCAAAGGGTTTTCCCACTCCTTCCCCTGCAGGTTAACCTTGCTTTAAGTTTCTGTTTCACCCAATTGGCTCTGAAGCAACAAGATTGCTGTGCTTATCTATTGTTTGTTTCTTTGGCCTTCTTAATGGCTTCATCTAGCAGAACTGGCAGAAATTCACCAGAGTGGTGAATTGAGGAAGAATGTGCTCAGCAGAAACAAGGTAAAAGAGAAACAGAGAGACAGAAAGGGAAGATAAAGTGAATAGACCCAGAGGCTAAAAGACTAGACATTTATTAAGGTCAGACTGGTAGTGTTTTTTCCCTTTTTCTTTCTGAGGCACTGAGAAATGTGTCTATAGTTTATAGGTGAGGCTGACTTTTTTTTCACAAAATCTTCCTTTGGTTTCATTCTTGGGGGAGGGGGGGGGAGGTATTGCAATCCAGAAAGGCAGCCTTTCTCAATCCAATTTCTTAAGACATGATTTAAAGCTGTTTGTTATCTCAAACTGATTGTTTTATACAAGCTTCAAAATATATTGGCAAATGTAAATACTACCATGTTTCCCTGAAAATAAAACAGTGTCTTATACAGTAGAGTCTCACTTATCCAACATAAACGGGCTGGCAGAATGTTGGATAAGCGAATATGTTGGATAATAAGGAGGCATTAAGGAAAAGCCTATTAAACATCAAATTAGGTTATGATTTTACAAATGAAGCACCAAAACATCATGTTAGACAACAAATTTGGCAGAAAAAGTAGTTCAATATGCAGTAATGCTATGTAGTAATTACTGTATTTATGAATTTAGCACCAAAATATCACGATATATTGAAAACATTGACTACAAAAATGCATTGGATAATCCAGAACGTTGGATAAGCGAGTGTTGGATAAGTGAGACTCCACTGTATTAATTTTTGCTCCCAAAGATGCACTAGGTCTTATTTTCAGGGGATGTCTTCTTTTTCCATGACGAAGAATTCACATTTATTGTTGAAAAAAATGAACATTTATTATATACTATACAGGAGTTGTTGTCACAAACCAGCATGACCAGACAAACTGTGAATCCTATCAAGAATGTCTTGTTACTACCATTATTTCCATGTACAACAATCTATGGTACATACATTTACCAATCCTGCATGCTCTGGTGTTCTGTTTGGCGGGCATGCTTCCAAACAAAAGCTTTGCTAGGTCTTACTTTCGGGGGAGGCCTTATATTTAGCAATTCAGCAAAACCTCTACTAGGTCTTATTTTCAGGGGATATCTTATTTTCAGGGAAACAGGGTATATAAGTATGTGCAAGGATCTATGCCGATGCATGCAGCTTATAATGCATATGTATCTCTAGAGACATTAGCATGGCATTTCAGATACACATCCACAGTGTGAGTGTGAAGGATGGCTAGAATTGTGTCCAGGATCAAATAACACTTTCTACATCAGAAACTCTGAAATGTTCTTACTCTTGGCATTTACATACTGCCATGTACAGACTGGGAAGGTGTTTTCTCCATAGTGGAAAGCTTGAAAGATTCCCTCTTCCTCCTTTGGAAGACAACTGGTGGTTCATGAAGCAGGTTTTGCATGGGACATCCTGTTCACACGAACAATGTAATTCTACAGCCTTAATCTGTAATTTTTTTCTTTTCGTGTCAGGAGCAACCAGAGTTGCTTCTGGAGTGAGAGAATTGGCCGTCTGCAAGGACGTTGCCCAGGGGACGCCCGGATGTTTTGATGTTTTCCCATCCTTGTGGGAGGCTTCTCTCATGTCCCCACATGGAGCTGGAGCTGATAGAGGGAGCTCATCCACGCTCTCCCCGGGTGGGATTCAAACCTGGCAGCTTTCAGGTCAGCAACCCAACCTTCAAATCACAAGGCTTTTATCCCCTAGGCCACAGGAGGCTCCAATTTATAATTACTATATTTGCTACAGCTATAGGTAACATTTTGGTTCATTGGCTCTGAGAAAGAAAGTAAGGTCTGAATCCAGGGCACTTCTTGCCTATCCCAGCATCCTCAGTTGCTTTCTTCAAAGATAGAACAAGGACTGAGATGGAGTGATATTGCCTTGTTTTCACTGCCTGCTTCCTTCCCAGCACTTTGTGAATACCAGGTCTCTGCTGAACCTTTTTAAGCCTCATGCCCTTTTGCCATTTCTCAATTTTGAGTAATTCTTTTCACCTTTAAGAGCTACACTGAGAGGAGAACATTATCCAGAGTAATTGCTCTGTGATAAGTACAATATTTATGTATCCAAAAGCATGATGACCAAGTGTGAAGCAGTAACAACCACAGCAAAGCAAAGATGATTGCAATATGGCAAAATGGGAAAGAGACTGCAGTATGGGAGGTGAACACAGACCATCTATAGAAGTTGGGCACAAAGTAAATTCATCATCCCATGCAGTTAGTCGCATCTCTCTATTTATTTATATGTCTAGAGAGAATAGTATTAACCTAGCTTCCAGTCTGCAGTCGTTGCTCTATAACTATTCACCTGTGTGTGCCTATGATAGCATGCAAATTGTCTTTTTAGTTAATTTTTGTTTTGTTGTCTGTACCAGAGTGGGATAAAAGGTAAAGGGAAAGGTTTCCCCTGACGTTAAGTCCAGCCGTGACCGACTCTGGGGGTTGGTGTTCATCTCCATTTCTAAGCCAAAGAGCCGGCGTCCATAGACATCTCCAGGTCATGTGGCCGGCATGACTGCAAGGAGTGCCGTTACCTTCCCGCCGGAGTGGTACCTATTGATCTACTCACATTTGCATGTTTTCAAACTGCTAGGTTGGCAGGAGCTATGGCTAACAGCAGGCGCTCACTCCGCTCCCGGGATTTGAACCTGGGACGTTTTGGGACCCTGGGATAAAAACACTTTGTGAAATATTGCTGAACTGCAAAGCCTGCTCTTCCCCACTATTGTTTCGGGCTGCTGGTGACACTGGCAGTCAGAAAACACCTTGCAGGCCACACAAGTCCTACCCTTTGATGGAATGAGGAGTGATTCAATAGTTATAAAGATCTAGACTACATGATAGGAAATGGGATCCAAGACCGAAAAACCGTTAAACAATTGAGTGCAGTGAGCTCAAGATTTAACTTTAAGGCAGCTATCTTTAATTGGAAACAATGTCATGGATCTCTACACAATGAATCTGGGAAATTATATTGACAGATACCTACTGATCTAACTAAAAAAGCAGATTCACCCATACAAATGTTTATTAATGTTTTCTTGAAATTGGTACCTTCTTTAAGGCTGCAACTCAGCTAGGAAATGTGCAGAGAGTTGTACTGGTAATCTTATCAATTTGAATAGCAGAATATCCAGAAGTTCTGCTTCCAGTGATGGAAATTACCACCCTTAGGCCCTGTGTATACTGATAATTCATATTGGTGTGAGTTTGGATCACCCTGCAGGTGGCCACAAAACATGAACTGTTCTGGTTTAACCTGCGGGAAACCATTTAATGCAGTGGTTCACTAAGGATAAAATATCTCCGAACCTGCACCAGGGTTTAGACTTTCCCCTGAGTTCTGGCAGTATAGATACCCGCTGCCAGTTCCTATGCAGAATTGACTCTGGGGGTCCTACCAACTATCATGCTCAGGCAGCCTAGAGACATAGGGTGGCTGTCTAACACTCCCCCCATACACCCACACATACAAACCCTATCACTGCCAGCTACAGTGGTGACGGGGCCATCTACCTCTCTTCATCCCAAGTTCCTTTGCCATTTACATGGCACAGATGGAAGAGGAGAGACTACCAAGCATGAGACAGGTTGCCTTGACATCACTGTAGCTGACAGTGACAGGGAGAGAGAGGGTGGCATTTGAGCCCCTACCCAGTGGTCAGAGCCAGTCCAACAATGAGGTGAATTAAGCGGTCGCTTGGGGTGCAAAACATACGGGGGCGCAGTTGAGACTGCTTTTTCTGTTGATTTCTTGTAAAACATGATGTTTTGGTGCTTAATTTGTAAAATATTAATGTAATTTGATGTTTAATAGGCTTTTCCTTAATCCCTCCTTATTATCCAACATTTTTGCTTATCCAACGCTTTTATTTTTCAGTGATTGGTTTGGGGGGGGGAGCGCCAAAATTCTGTTCGCCTACACTTGAAAAAAACCTAGGGCCGGCTCTGCCAGTGTTTCAAACAGACTTTGCTGTTTCTGTCGTCCCAAATTATGCAGCTGTGTAAAACCGCTCTCATGCCTTTTATGTATTCACTCTCTATAGAGCAGTGGAGGGTGCTCTAAAGCATTCTGGGAGCTGGTGCAGGAGGTCACGGTAACAGACTAAAGTCAGGAGCCCCACACTGATTTGCCAATCTTTCCACATAAAGAGCACTTTTGTGAGTAGAAAATCCACCTGTGATTCAGAGCATTTATTGACATAGCTAGATTTGTGGGTAAAATCATCATTACCATATGTACATACTGTCCCAGTTTGTTTGGGGCAGTCCTAATTAATCTTCTTGTTATACCACTTTTCAGCTGTTTTTAAATTGTTCCAGTTTCTCAGTCCTCTTTGCACGTCACCACTTTGTTCTAGTTTACTTCCGTTACTGTAAACTGAATTCAAAATGTGAAAGTAATTTGTACTCAATTCATTAGGGGAAGAAGAGGAGAAGGGGCAGAATTTTGCCCTTCCCAATAGACTCAGACAAAAATAAACTGCTGCAGCTTACCTATGTGTTCTTCATTATTAATACCTTTTTCAGTTTTGTACGCACTCTGGTGATACTTGGCCATGCGTATCATGGTATTTATTTGTAATATGTTGGAGGATGTTACTAGTGGAAGATATGCCCTGCAATGATTCTCTTGGGTATAATTCAAAATCCAGTGACAATCATCAGTTTTCATTATGATATAATGATTTTTTTTTTCCGTGTCAGGAGCAACCGGAGTTGCTTCTGGAGTGAGAGAATTGGCTGTCTGCAAGGACGTTGCCCAGGGGACGCCCGGATGTTTTGATGTTTTTACCATCCTTGTGGGAGGCTTCTCTCATGTCCCCGCATGGAGCTGGAGCTGATAGAGGGAGCTCATCCACGCTCTCCCCGGGTGGGATTCGAACCTGGCAGCTTTCAGGTCAGCAACCCAACCTTCAAGTCACGAGGCTTTTATCCCCCAGGCCACCGGAGGCTCCTATTATGATATAATGATGTAGAATGTCCATGCATAACAGGTATCCCTTTTCAGAATCCTTGTTGTGCTTTCCATTAAAATGCAGTGCAATTATGGCTAGATTTACACTGCCATATAATGAGGTTTGGATCTGTATTATACTGGCCTCATTTACAATGCCATATAATGCAGAAACTGCATTATATGGTCAGTGTAGAACCATATAATGCAGTTTAACTGCGCCCAACTGCATTATATGGGTTTTCATTGACCATATAATGCAGATTGAAATGGCATGATATGGCAATGTAGATGAGGCCTGAATAATGCAGATCCAAATTGCATTATATGGCAGCCTAAGGGTTCCAGATGTGACAAGACAAGAAAGGAGTGAAAATAACCCATGAGAGGAGAGCTATCCCAACCTGAAAGTAAGACCACCTGAATTCAATAAAACATATTTCTAATTTTCAGATTAGGTTACCTTAGTGTTAAACCTGTTATGTAGAGCAAGATAACTACTGGGTTGTTGTATGTCTTTCGGGCTGTGTGGCCATGTTCCTGAAGTATTCTGTCCTGACGTTTCGCCCACATCTATGGCAGGCATCCTCAGAAGTTGTGAGGCATGGATAAAAATAAAAAAATAAAAAATAAAATAAAATACTTAAATACTAAAAAATACTAAATACCAAAAAATATCCATACCTCACAACCTCTGAGGATGCCTGCCATAGATGTGGGCGAAACGTCAGGAGAGAATACTTCTGGAACATGGCCACATAGCCCGAAAGACATACAACAACCCTGTGATCCCGGCCATGAAAGCCTTCGACAACACAAGATAACTACTTTTTGAGATAATTGTGAGCATCCAAATTTGAAGATACATAGAAAATCTTCTCTCAGCCTTTCTTTGCTCTCTAATTTTTAATTATGATTCCCTTTTGGGGTTTTTTTCCATTTGTGAGATACTGCTGAACATTTTAAGTGATCACAGGGAAGTGTTCGCTTAACACCTCAACCTTATTGGTGCATGATATCTTCTATCAGCCTGTACTGCCAGTCTGTACTGACCAACACATGTCTCTTTCTTTAATTGATATTATTTCAGAAGAATGCGTACTAATGGAGCTCAGCTCCAAGAATAATGAAGACATCTAAAGCCAAGCAAACCTATCTAGGAGCCAAAAACAATCATGGTATGGGGGCAATCCCATATCTATAGGAAGGACATTTATTTCCGAATATTCTCTCTTGTCATACAAGAGCCCAGGACACTGAATTCATTCAGGATAAGACAATATAGAAGGAGGGATGAATGCTGGTTGCCATTTACCAGGAGCGAACCAAAGGACATGGGTTCTCATTTGCAACAATAGTATTCGAATAAGGAACAAGTATTTCCCATTTAATTTAAATAGATTTACTGTAAAAAAAACCTGGTGGCTCAGATTTGTTTGCTACCCAAATTCAGGAGTGGAGGACGTAGCCTGCAATGGATATTAGGGAAGTACACCACAATACTATTGTATGAAATTGGAAGAGGGGTCTTTGCAAAGGATTTTCAATGAATATTTAGTTTATATGACAAATAATAAGAGATGGCTGGAACGTGTTCTCAGATGAAAATTGTTTTGATTGGAGTTGCACTTTTTACATTTATAGTTTGAGCACACATACTTGTGTTTTTAAAGTACAGTGGAACCGAATTAAGACCACCCCAACTTAAGAATGTTTTAAGTTAAGGGAGGTTGAGTTAAGGCCCGGGTTTTGCTTTGATATACAAGCAGCCTTTTGAGTTAAGAGCTAACACCAGAGGGAGTGCTAGTAGGAGAGTACAGGGCTTTAGGGCTTCAAGGGCTTGTGCCGCGTGACCTCGTGCCTCGTGCTCTTGTCCACTTTGGGAGATTGCTGTCCGCTTTGCTCTTGTCCGCTTTGAGGAACTTTGAGTTAGCTGATTTTGTGTGTTTTTATTACTGGTATGTTTGGCTTCATGAAAAGAGAGAGGGAGAGAGAACAAGAGGGAGGGAGGCTGGAATAAGTACAGTATGAAGAAAATGATGTTTCAGCCTCTTCACTTTGTGCTTCCTTGCCACAACTTTGTGTCTCTATAATTTTAAAGTTGATTTTTTTACTTTTTCATGTGAATGTGCATTTATACATTATTTGTTATTTATATAATACATTTTCTTATTTTAAAACAAAAATTGGAGGTTGAGGGGCTGGAATGGATTAAATGCCTTTCAATGTATTTCAAAGGGGAAATCTGCTTTGAAATAAAAGTGTTTTGAGTTAAGAGCTTGGTCATTGAACAAATTAAACTCTTGAGTCAAGGTATCATTGTAGTAGAAAACCAACAGTATTCCTTAGAGTGTGGAAATCATTCACTCACAGTGGATTAAAGAACAATTTAAAATTAGACAAGAAGAAACAGAGGGGCATTTTGAGTAACGTGTCTCTTTTAGGCTAAGTAGAATTTACCCCTGAGTATATAGAGTTAATTCTGCCTTAATGGTAAGAAGAAGAAGAAAATGGAGGTGGGAAAGACTGCCAAATGCTTGGATCTGTTTAATAAACAAATATTAAGTAGCTCTGCCATTCAAATAAAACAAACAAAATTGAAGCTGATGATTTTTCTCTCATCTATGGGCATGTTTACACTGATCACTTAGGTTGCTTTGGAACCAATGTAGGAGAAACCAGTTTTACTGGGTGGGTGATTACATTGATATTAACCAGGAAGATGGCCACAAACAACTTCCAGTTGAAATGGGCAGGGGGAAAAAGGGAAACTGACAAAGTGGAGTTAATCAATTATCTGCTGCCCAGCTATTTCCTTGGGTGCTTTTCTTTATTATACATTACGCTGTAATAGGCAATGGGATGGAATCCCAATAAAGACATATTTATGAGTGTCTTCTACGTTAACATTGGCCTAAGACCTGTTTAACTAAGTAGTTAGGTCATCTATCTGAGTAAAGTGTTCATAAGACCATACTACATGTCAAAACAAGAACAAAGTACTATAAATCACAAAATAACTTTATTATTTGAAATTACTTTTTAGACATCTAAGGTTCACAGCAACCATCCTGCCACTCCATCTACCTTCTGCACCTCCCATCTTCTTGTCATTTTCAGAACAATATTTCAGTGAGCTTCTAACTTTCTATTTCTTGTTTTCTCTCATTTCCCCTTTTTCATCTGGGAACGCCCAGTTCAAATCTCAGTAGCCTGGAGGGGAAAATGTAACTTAACATTTTTTTCTGAAAATTAAGTATTGATGTAATGGCACTTGTCGCAAAGTTTATGGTATAGCTTGGTTCTCTTTTCACCACCACCACTGTATTCTGGAGCTATCCAGTCCTGCTCTGTGCAAATAGGTTAGGTTTAAATTACCCGGGAGATGGTTAATTTTAATGTGCTCAACCTGGGCAGTAGAACTAAAACGGCATCAGCTAGTAGTACCACAAATTTAATGAAAATATATCAGAAGATACAAATTGTTATCTAGAAATTAAAAATGAAATTGGTTCATAAAAAACCAAACCTGGCATTTCTTAATGTTTTTAACCCAACTGGAGACAGATACTGATGCTGTGATACTTTATTAATTAATGCCAAAAGACACTAAAAGGCTCTTGTAAAATGGGGCTAAACATCGTGTAGTATAACTTTGCTGATCAAATGGCTACAGACCTTTTAAAAAAATTAAATTTGAATCAAGTCTAGATAATATTTCAAACAAATACCAGCTATAATGCCTACAATCCCAATCAAATGTTATTCTGTTCAAATGTTAACCCTAACCATGGGAGGGGGTGGGGAGCTTTTCAATATTTTTGAAGGTTTTTCAATGTTGTGGAAAAAATAATAAGTGGCAAACATCTTTTATAGTTTAGAACTACAGTAGAGTCCCGGTTATTCGACTTCCGTTTATCCGACACACCGTATTATCCGACGCACTGCCGGGGGGGGGGGAGGGACTTTTGCACCCCATGCATGGAGGAGGGTGCAGAGGGGAGGGCCAAACTTGAAAGGCGCCATTTGAGAAACCTTTGAAACTGAAGCCACAGGAAGATGCCTGGAGGGAGGCAGGCTCAGATGGAAGCTTTAATGGAAAATTTCTCCCCCCCCCCCATGCCTTCCTTGTTTACCTTACAGGAGCTCGAAGGCTCCAACCAGCTGTTCCTAAGGGCGGGGAGCGAGGCGGGTTCCGTGTGGAAAAGGGCCCGGAGCCGCCATGCACATGGCTGCCTTTGACGCAGCGTCTGTCTCCCCCTCCTCCTTCGCATCTTCCTGGGGAGGAAGAGGGAGAGAAAAGCTCTTCTCTCAAATTCCCTGTTGAGGGAGAAAAAAGCTCTTCTCTCGAGCTCCCTTCCTGCCAAGGGAGAGAAAAGCTCTCCTCCTCCTCCTCCCCCTCTTCTCTTGAGCTCTCTCAAGCAGCCGAAGGGAGAGAGAGAGCTCAAGAGAAGAGGGCGAGGAGGAGGAGGAGAGCTTTTCTCTCCCTTGGCAGGAAGGGAGCTCAAGAGAAGAGCTTTTCTCTCCCTTGGCAGGGAGTTTGAGAGAAGAGCTTTTCTCTCCCTCTTCCTCCCCAGGAAGATGTGAAGGAGGAGGAGGAGGGGGAGACAGACGCCGCGTCAGAGGCAGCCATGCGCATGGCAGCTCCGGGCCCTTTTTTACACGGAGCCCGCCTCGCCGCCTGCCCCTAGGAACAGCTGGTGCTCCTCTAAGGTAAACAAGAAAGGCACGGGGGGGGGGGGGAGAGAAATTTTCCATTAAAGCTTCCTTCTGAGCCTGCCTCCCTCCAGGCATAGGGCCTCCGTATTATCCGTCAATTTCAGTTATCCAACATTGGGCCCGCCTGTTTATGTTGGATAACCGGGACTCTACTGTATATTAGAACTAGGAAAACATTAACTAACATAAGAAATGTAATTATTTCTCTCATATTTATATTTTTCATATTATAGGTCCTGCCAGGAAAATGCTGCATTTTGAAATTTCCAAGGAGGGCAGTGAGTTATCAGTGGTGGCTCAAGCTGACGTGTGGCTCTTCCTTAAAGTCTCTAAAGCTAATCGGACAAGGACAAAAGTGACCATCCGGCTGTATCAGCAGCAGAAACTTCCCAAGCGCAACTCCCAAGTGGTGGAAGAGGATGTCAGTCTGAAAGGAGAAAAAGGTGACATTCTTATCTCCGAAAAAGCAGTAGACACCCGCAAGAGCACCTGGCACATTTTCCCAGTCTCCAGCAGCGTTCAGCGCCTCCTTGATCAGGGAAAAAATTCTCTGGATGTACGGATTGCTTGTGATCAGTGTCAAGAAACAGGAGCCAGTCTGGTGCTGCTGGGAAAGAGGAAAAAAAAGGAGGAAGACGTCGAAGGGAAAGAAAAGGATGGCAGTGAAAGCCCAGGGGAAGAGGAGAAGGAACAATCCCACAGGCCATTCCTGATGATGCTTGCCAGGCATTCAGAAGATCGCCAACACAAACGGCGGAGGAGAGGCCTTGAGTGTGATGGCAAAGTCAACATCTGCTGTAAGAAGCAGTTTTTTGTGAGCTTCAAAGACATTGGCTGGAATGACTGGATCATTGCCCCAGCAGGCTACCATGCTAACTACTGTGAAGGAGACTGCCCCAGCCACATTGCGGGTACATCTGGCTCAACCCTCTCTTTCCACTCCACTGTTATCAACCACTACCGCATGAGAGGGCACAGCCCTTTCTCAAACCTCAAGTCATGTTGTGTCCCAACCAAGCTGAGACCCATGTCCATGCTCTATTATGATGATGGGCAAAACATAATTAAAAAGGACATCCAGAACATGATTGTGGAGGAATGTGGCTGTTCATAGGTATGTCTACAAGCTGCAAACTCGCATTCATTTGGGGACTTCTTTTTTTTACAAATTTCAAGAAGACAAAGACCAAGTACGCTCAGCATTTCAAAATAAAACAATCCGGTTTCTAAAATCAACGCACTCAGTATTCACAGGAGAGACAAACAACAGAAAGATGAGTGGCATTCGCCAGGGACTGAAGGAGAAACATTCAAAAGGTGTGGGCACGAGCATTTTCTGTCTTATATGCCCCATGCTTTATTACTTAGCATTTTCACTTGTGTCGGTCATAAGAGGAAGTATGTTTTCCTCTGCTACCATAACTATGCATTCAAGTCCTGACAGCAGCACAGATAAAATGCTAAAAGTCTGCAATTTGGATGCTAAGTCCAAAATGGTATTAGTTCCCAGAAAAGCCATGTGTATGAACAACACTGCATTCACTGGCACTTTTACTTCTGTCAGTTTACCAAGGACACCTTGTGTGTGCCCATGTGTATGTGTGTGTATGTGTGAACGTTTCTTATGGCATATGCACACAGAGAGCACACTTGTGAGTGTGTGTGTATATATTTATATATATATATATAGGTAAAAGGGACAATAATGCGCAGGTGTACTATTCACCTTTATCTTCTGCACTATTTTTGCAAAAAAAGTTTTTAAAATTATAAAGAAAGAAAGAAAATACAAAGTTACATTTCGTAAAGGTGCTTATGACATTAGAACTATGCAACCAAGTTGGTTTGAAACTGTTTACCTGAGAGAGAAATGAGAAAAAAAAATACCCAGACTTTTTTTAAAAAATGGAAGTAACATGTTTAACTTTTTCTTCAATAAGAGATACTTGAACGGAACATGTTTGTCCAGCTACTGGAGCCAAACATTTCTATATTTTTTAAAAAAAGATAAAAAAGAGATTTTTTTTTAAAAAAAATGCTTACTATTTGCACTACAAAACTTATGTTCAACCTGTCTAATCCTTATTTAACAATTATTTGGGGGTGGGGGAGGGAATGTGGTTGGGGTGGAAGGGAGTCAAGAGCTGCACTTATTGTGAGCTATACAAAAACTGCTACAGCACACAAAAATAGTTATTTTTATTATTATAATAATTATTATTTTATACCTTTAAAAGATAGATGTGTACACCAAAGACACTTGTGTGAGCCTCTAAACAGTCTGTTTTTAGCTCATGTTATTCATAGGTTAGCATCTGGTTTAATGGTCATCAGCAAGGCTGGCTGCATTTAAACTGATGTAAAGGGTTACTAGAGGAATCTGTTTGGAGTCCTGAGATTTGGTTCTGTGTTTCAAACATCCCTAATCTGTCGGGGTGCTTTGAATCAAAGTTCTGTTTCAGGCCAAGAATAGTTCAATTATGAATCCTTTGTATGTACAGCAGCTGTACACTCATGGAAAGCAACTTCCTGTAAGGGGGGAAATCTATATTTGTATATGTATGTATATATACAGTTTAAGCACTTCAGGCTACACTTTTAATGTTCTTAAAAACAATGAATGTTTATGTGCCAAGCACAGTATATTAAATGTTTTCCTTTTTTTCAGTGGAGGAAATGGATTTAAAGTTATACCACTCTCCATAAAAGAAATGCACTCTCCTACATAAACATGACTTCAGTCTAGCTTTCACCAGTCCTGAATCTTAGCCAAATCCAACTTTACCTTAGTGGTATCTAGTAATTTGGGCATTTTGGATATATGCAAGGTGTCAATTATTCCCCATATCTAATTGGAGTAGACACACAAAAATAACTCTTTAAAGGTTAGTCCAGTGTTTATCCAAATCTCATTTATTCATGATGTCTATTCAAATTGCGATTATAAATTGAATTTATGCCAGCGTGGGCTAAATCCTAAATGTTCTTGGACAACAATGATTGTGTCTATTTATCTGAAGCTACACAAGCTGGCAGTAAGAGCAAGAGATTTTGCACATTACCTTGCTAATGTGCATAGTGTTTAGATGACGCTAGGGAGAATGCACAATGCACAATCTGAATCAAATAATGTGCATATTGATCTGTTAATTTATGTAACCCACTAGGTTACTATGATATCACCCAAGCAGTAAATAAGATTTATCAAGCAACTGAAAATGTTGAGTTAGGTCTGTGATCAATCCAAATGGACAGGGCAATGAGTGAAATCTCCATCTCGCCAAAGTGTGCATTTTCAATCTGAATTGATTAGTTACTGATCTTCACTTATATAGACTAACCAGACAACTTTTATTAACCCCAGTACATATGATTTTCAACTGTCATTATGTAAAAGAATTATGAAATCAAAAGCATTGGTTTATGCTGAACGTTCATGACAGAATGAGAAATCTTTTGATCACATTTTGTGTTGAACCCTGATTCGATTTATGTTGGGAGCAATATGGAAACAAATAGATTATTCTTATAGTACACTCAGATCCCACCTGTAATGACAGAGATAACATGCTAGCATGTTGTAGGCCAGGAGGATAGGAAACACTCTAGACATTTTTTGTCTGCTAATTTGATCCAAAGCAGATAATCAGTATGCAGGTATCTCTTGCCATACATAAATTGGTTATGATGTTGGCTTGAAAGTCTGCTGCCACGTAATAAGGAAAAGTGTAGGCTAGATCTCTATGTTTATCATGTAAACATAACATATTTTCATAAATACATAAAATATGAAAAATAGCCACTCCTAAGATAACCAAACACCTATGAGATAAGGTTTCCTGTATATCCTGTACACTGTCACCATACGAAGGTCATGGATATGGCAATAAATGCACAGATTTGTGATGCATTTGTACTTTGCTCATTTGGGTGGCAAGTTTATGAGTAAGCAAGCACATGTGTATGTTTCTATGTATAAAGCAAGAGGCAGGATAAAGGCAAAAAGAAAACAAATCCACTGTTCAGTAAATATCAAGCACTTATAACAAAATCTAATTTATTGCATATATTTATCCTTCATAATATAGCTAGTGGGTTACATGTATGTAGAGTTCCTTCTTTTAAAAGTACCCCCCTTTACTGTTTAGGGGGTAGGCAGGGCAAGATAATTGTGGTAAACTGGATGACATTAAATAGTATTTCATAACATATCTAGGTTTTCAGATTTAAATTATCCATAGAACAAAGCAAACGAACAAATAAAAAGGAGACAGAGGTCTTAGTGGCAAGTCTGCAAAAAATCCTGAACCTTCAGGAGTGAGTGTTCATGCTTTGTTGCTATGAGGGCATTTATCTGCAATTTGGGAAGGCAAAGGAATCTTGAAAAGGGAATGATTGAACTATTGGAATTGTAAAAATTCTGACCTAGTAGTATAGAGCATCCATATTTTTTGAAATTCAAGCATTCCTAAGAGATTATTTGATTATGTTCAGGATTTACACTGAAGAGTAAAATTCAGTCCAAATTTTCCACATCATAAAGATTCAGAGATAGAAGTGGCACATTTTCTGAAATGCTCTTTTCTCTGAAGTTCAATCACAGACAATCCTTCTCAGAGATTAGAATAGGCATGCATATAATTTCCACAATAATTTATTAATGTTAAACAGTTCCACAACTTCAGCTTACTCTCAGGTATCTGGATATAGGATCACGGCATATATATGAATGAAGGGCTCTCACATGAAGGAATATTCAAATTAGAAGTTGTCCAGAGCAGAAAAGCAGAGATGTGGGCCAGTGTAGTGCAAATTAAAGTAGCCAACGTATAGAGTTTGTGTGTAAGAAACCCATGTTTAAATTCATACCCAACTTGCTTAGGCAAATTACTTTCTTTCGGCCAAACCTACCTCATAAGGTGGTTGTGAGATTAAATGAAAAGAACTATAAAATTTGTTCTAGAAATAATTATCAGTAACATTTGCATGGCTAAATTCCGCACTAACTGACTACTCCCTCACTAGTTAATCACATGCTTATTTCAGTTTTATTGTTACAGACAACAGTATTGACAATTTCATGCTAGCAGAAAATGTAGTTTTATTAGTTTTGTTTCAGAAATATTTGAAAAAGATCAAGTTCTGCTACAGTTGAACGCGACAGCTTAATCCATTTTCTTGAAATATCAGCCTGAGTTAAGAACCAGAGATACAAGTGTCTGCCATTTCAATCTCCCCTATTTGTCTAAATTCTTCAGGTGGTTGAAAAAAAAATACAGTTGTAATGGGTGATTTTATGATAAACACATTGGAAAAAGTTATATAAATTTAAAAGCAACTGTCTCTTATCCCTTTCCAGGAGCATTCATTTCCTTTTTAAAAAAAAATTTCTTAAGTCAGGCATAGGCTTTTGATTTGTAGTCATTCAAAGGAGAGGAGGTTGGGAAAGTATATGAATGAATAAAATATGAAATTTGGTACATTAGTCAAGAATGACTGTACTTTCAGAAGAACAACAAAAATTTAAAAATCTAATTAAATGGGTATGTTCTCAAAATAGAGTTTGAAATTGCTCCCATATTTGACAAGTTCTGTAAGCCAAAAAGCCTTGGCAACTCAAGCCCTTTTAGGTAGCAATTAAAAACAGAATAAGAATAGTGTCAGGTTTTTTTTGTTATTGTTGTTTTTTAAAGTCATTCTTTTGTTCAGCATCTGCCACTTGCGTTGTTCCAGCCATTCAAAATGCCATGTCCTCCGTTACCGAGAAACGGATTATCCGAAACTAAAACTGCTTAAAAACTGGATGGTGTGAAAAGTGCAATGATACCTAATGGATTAGGATAAATTGATGTGAGGTTTACAAAGACATGGTTAAGACCTAATGCTGTCCAGTCATCTAAAACATGTTCTTTCTCTTTGGTTTGGACCAACTATGATTTGTGAAGGAAAAAAAAAGGCTGATGTATACATAATTCTAAATATTGTTAACTCTGATATGGAAAAGGAATGGGGAATCTGAGATGTTCCTAATCTCCTAACCATGGTTAAAAAAAGCAGACAGCATTAAGCATATGCCATATAAAACAAGAAAAACCTGCAGGTGCTTATATAGAGCCCTCTCTAAATTTTAATGACCCTAGATCTTCAGATAGTCCAGTTTCAGACATTTCAAAAGGAGAAGGTGCCAACTCTTGATTTCCATAAGAACAGCCCAATAGTAATTCTGTTGTTGCGATTACATAAGTGATTTGTCAGCACCAAAACACATTAGCAATTGAAGCTTAAACACTTTAAAAATATTTTTAAAAGTTCAGTAAAATCCCAGCCACCAAGTTCATGCAACCATGCCATTTCAAAAGTAAAAGAGGTTTGGTAGCTTCATGTATTTGCCAATGAGGTTTGCAAATACCTATGTGCAAAATGGACAATTTAAAAACCTGAATTTCCCATGACTTTCGTACTGATACCACTGAAATCAATTTAACTAAATGGAATTTTACAGCAAATCTCTAATGTAACTCATAAGACAGATTCTGACGACTCTGTACTTATACTGAACCTAATACATTTATGTACTATTCAGTATAAGAAGTGTCCAGACCAGATACCTTATGAACATCATTTTATGCTTAAGGCAATCTACATTTATAGCATATTTTGTTATTTATTTTTATTCAGTATTTCTTTGTTAATTTACAACAGTTTAGTTTTGTATTTAAACTCACTGAAAGCAGAACTTTGACAATGGACTGAAGTACACATATATGTGTGTGTGTATAGATGTGTGTGCTTGTGTGTATATGTGTAATACATATATATCACACACACACATATATATACCTGCCCCAATCCAGCAAGAGTTGTCTCTGTATGGGAATTAGTTTCCATCAGAGGTTTACCACATTAGATATTGTAAGAGAGACACACACATTAGATTCAGTAACCAGAGAGATGCATCTTTGGTGATACTTTTTAGCTCTCAAAGGGCTGGGGAAAGTGAAAGAAGATCTTGTAGCACAAAAACAAGGACCTCATCACATTAATTGTCCTAATGTGGGAGACAGCGGGTGGATTTATGGGGCATCCATGGGCCAACAAGGCAATCCATCACCTGCAGTGGTGCCTTCCCCATCATATGTCCTGCTCCCCTCCCCGTGCTTGCTCCGTTGCTGGCAACAAGAACACAGAAAGCCTCCTGTCTTCATATTACTCCATCCTAGGATGCTTTCAGCACAGATTGGGGTTGGAGCCTGGCTGGAAGTATATGTCATAGTTTGATGGGATCCGGTGGGCTTTGTCCCCAAACTGTGTGGAAGCATCCTAGGACGGGTAATTTTGCCCATATGATGAAGTCCCACGATAGATCTTAGTGCAGAATTCTGCACACGAGAAGCTCTGGATTGCGGATATATGTATATGCGTATGTATTTGTGTATATATCTATATGTATATACACAACTCAACGCAACACAGCTGCCAAGATATATTGATATTTTGTTGGGCTTTTTTAAAAAAAAGTTTTATTGTTATTGGTTACTTTTATTTTGCATACTACATGCAGTGCTTTAACCAATGTTCATTCGGCTAATGTAATTAAAGTTGTTAATTTATATGAATACATTTCAAATATGTCATTGTTTTCTTAATATTTATTGTGTAGAAGGACTGGTAATTTTTTATTATTTACAGTATGTTTTAAGAAGTAACAATTTGATATGTTCTCCTTTTTGTTTGTTAGAAGTTATTTATTTTCATAGCATTCCGTCTGATATTTTATACCTGGAAGGCATGCAATCTATACTTTGTACAGTTAGCAAGACATTTTCATCAACTCCCAGTAGTTTCTCAAATAAAAGATATGTTTGGCACAAGGTCTTAAAAAACCCTTTATGTTATTGTTATTGGTTTGACAGAGGTAATACCTCGGAATTGTTGTCAGACTCATTTATTCCTATTGGATTTGTATCTAAGAAGATTGAATCTCTTCTCGTCCAATTGAGTGTTCCTTCATCAAACGTATCACAGGGATGGATGTACACAATGGGGAAAGTGGCTGAAAATGAATCCTGTACATCTGACTTTGAAATGGAAATGAGAAAAACTGTCATCATCATGGAGCCTTTACCATCTGACAATATATTCAAGATGCCTGGATGGGGATTTATAGTATCTCTCCCCCACCACTAGAGATGGGAGGGCCTGGAAAAAATAGAAACATTGGGGAAAAAACATTTTCCCCGTTTTTTTCCATCCCTCTCCCAACTTTTCTGGGTTTTTTTCCAGGTCTTGCCATCTCTACCCCACACATTTTAGCATTGCTCTTCACTGAAAAACCTCCCAAACTATACCTGTGCTTTCAGGAGGAATTGAGAGCGAGTCCACAGAGCCTTATCCTTATGTCAGCAAGATTCCTAATGATCTTCCATAAAGATATTAAACAAAATATCCCACAGCTTAATGGCCAAAGGAACAGACAGGATCTGGTAGCACTGCAGCACAATGCCTCCTACTCTTACCTTTTAGAGTTTGTCCAAGAAGATGCCATGATTAATGTATTAAGATCCTTTGAGAGATCCAAGAAGATTAATGCAGAAGCACTTACCCCCTGCCCTCCACTCAATGTAGTCAGAAATATTGAGGTTATATTGTGCTTTGGCCTTAAATCAGACTGAAATTCTATCTAATGTTTCTTGATAGAATTGTTGAAAATGTCCAGCCACTACATGGTCAAGCACTTTGCCCAAAAAGGCAATTTTAGCCATTTTCATTACCAAGAATGGTCCAATTCAGAAGAGGATGCATCAATTTCTTTTCAAGTCAGTAGGTATCTTCCCCTGGCAAAGTGAGACAAATATAAACTTCTGGACCTGCCCAGTTAATCCACCTATGCTAGATTTTATCAATTAAAGTGAGCAAGTTCACACATGGTGAGATGGACTAATCTAAACATCTTGTCCACATCATTATGCCAAATCACTTGAAAAGGATCCCATAAGGCCTGATCCAATGGAGTACTAGATACTTCCACAGGTTCAGTGATAACCATGGCATCAAGCAACAGTTAAAATTCTTACTGTTAATAAGCCAATGGTTTAAACTACAAGTTTCAGTTTGGTGGAAACACAAGCACTTTGATACAAAATCACTCCCAGAATTGGATAAAGTCTGTAGAACATGTGACCTACCAAGCCAAATGTAGCCTTTGAAGTATGAAATCCAACATGGCATGGAGTGCTGTTACCTTCCCGCCGAAGCGTACCTATTGATCTACTCACATTTGCATGCTTTCGAACTGCTATGTTGGCATAAGCTGGGCTAACAGTGGAAGTTCACTCCACTCCCCGGATTTGAACCAGCAACCTTTTGGTCAGCAAGTTCAGCAGCTCAGTGGTTTAACCCGCTGCACCAGATATTTATTATACCTGTGTTAATCCTATACTGACAAATTTAGCAAAAAAGGGGCAAAAAATCCTATCCATATTTTACTCCTCAACCAGGTTCCTGTTCTTCACTATGATGGGTTAGTGTGGGTTGATGAGTGGTAAGAAAATAGCTTCAGTGGTTTTGGGAAACCCCTTTTCTCATTCATATACACAGAGAAAGAGAATGAGTGAAGTGAAGAACAGGTATATGAAGGAACAATAAAGGAAATCAAAACCTTTATACGTAAATGTGAACCAAAAGGCAGACTTGCAACCACATTTTTTTTTACAAAATCAGAATTTTAAACATCACATTGATATTATTTTTTAAAAGAAACCATCTTAGGTACCCGACAATGCCCTGGTTATTTGAAAAAGTCATTGTTTGTTTTTGGAGGTTAGGTATTCTCACTTTGGTCTGGGTGAACTACAATTCCCAGAAATATGGGTGAATCATCCATTCTACTATTCAAAGTTGGCCATTTTGGACTATGCACCAAGTTTGGTCCAGACTCGTCATCGTCTGGCTGCAGTGCTCTCTGGATAAGAGTGAACTACAGCTCCCAGATTCCAAGGGCAATCACCCCCAAACCTCGCCTATATTCACGATTGGCCATGTTGGGTCTGTGTGTCAAGTTTGGTCCCGCTATGTCATTGGCTGGGTTCAGCACTACAACTACCAAAATCACGGCCAATTCCCACAACCCCCTGCAGTATGTTCAGTTTGTCACGGGGCTTCTCTGTGCCAAGTTTGGTCCAGGTCCATTGTCGGTGGGGGTCACTGTTTCTCTGGATGCAGGTGAACTATAACTCCCTTTCCCCAAAACTTCTCCAGTATGTTTAGTTGCTGCTCAGTTCTGCTCTGTTTGTTATGCAGACAGTTGAAAAGACTACAATAGGGTTAAGGGAGAGTCAGTGGGCAGGGTCATGCAAATTTCATATCAATAAAGAGAAAGGAATCCTGGGAGGTGCCTTAGGTGGAAGAGAAACAAAAAATGGTCCCCAAATGAAAGCTTTCACTTGGGTGGCAGGCAGGATGATATTTGTGGATGACATTAGCAGGGTTCTTGGACATGTTCATGGCACTCGCTGTAACCTGCAATGTCAGTAGACAGAGGGCCATGGGTGGCTGATGCTTAGTGGGAACTATCGCTCTTTGTGGAGGCGGGGCTCTGTCTGTGTGAGCAGATATCCCTGCCACATACACACAAACAGATTTTCACTTTTATTACATGTATAGATAACTAGGAAAAAGAGAAATATTCTTATCCTCAGTCAGAAATATTTTTGAGAAATAGTTCCAAAATTACTCTGGTATGTAAGGGCGGACAGAGTATCCCCTCAATGTGGATTGGAAACAGTCTCAGGAATGGCAATATCCACGATTATTAATGATTTAGAGGAAGGGTTAGAAGGCACGATCATCAAGTTTGCAGATGACACCAACTGGGAGGGATAATCAACACTCCAGAAGAAAGGAGCAGAATTCAGAACGATCTTGACAGACTAGAGAGATGGGCCGAAACTAACAAAATGAAGTTCAACAGGGATAAATGCAAGATACTTCACTTCGGCAGAAAAAATGGAATGCAAAGATACAGAATGGGGGACGCCTGGCTAGACAGCGGTACATGTGAAAAAGATCTTGGAGTCCTTGTGGACAACAAGTTAAACATGAGTCAGCAATGTGATGCGGCTGCTAAGAAAGCCAATGGGATTTTGGCCTGCATCAATAGAGGTATAGTGTCTAGATCCAGGGAAGTCATGCTACCCCTCTATTCTGCCTTGGTCAGACCACACCTGGAATACTGTGTCGAATTCTGGGCACCGCAGTTGAAGGGAGATGTTGACAAGCTGGAATGTGTCCAGAGGAGGGCAACTAAAATGATCAAATGTCTGGAGAACAAGCCCTATGAGGAGAGGCTTAAAGAACTGGGCATGTTTAGCCTGCAGAAGAAAAGGCTAAGAGGAGACATGATAGTCATGTACAAATATGTGAGGGGAAGTCATAGGGAGGAGGGAGCAAGCTTGTTTTCTGCTGCCCCGCAGACTAGGATGCGGAAGAATGGCTTCAAACTACAGGAAAGGAGATTCCACCTGAACATCAGGAAGAACTTCGGCAGTGGAACTCTCTCCCCCGGGCTGTGGTGGGGGTCCTTCTTTGGAGGCTTTTAAACAGAGGCTGGATGGCCATCTGTCGGGGGTGCTTTGAATGCGATTTCCTGCTTCTTGGCAGGGGGTTGGATTGGATGGCCCATGAGGTCTCTTCCAACTCTACTATTCTATGATTCTATGATAATTAAACAGTCACCAGAAAGCACGTTTTTAAAAACAGTGCATTAAGATTTGCTGATATACAGCATCAAAGATATCAGGGAAGCCAAGGGTAGTTCTCCCTGACTGCAGTTGATCCCATTGGCTGCTACTAAGGCCCCTTCCACATGGCTGTATAAAATCCACATTATCTGCTTTGAACTGGATTATATGGCAGTGTGGACTCAGATAACCCAGTTCAAACTAGATAATGTGGATTATCTGCCTTGATATTCTGGATTATATGGCTGTGTAGAAGGGCTCTAAATCATCTTGCCATGACTGCTTATGGCACACTGGTGCATATCAGCACTCAAATGGGCAAAGCCCCTACATCAATGAGACTGCACTAGGGCATGCAGCACTGAGAAATACATGGCACAGTGACTCTCTAAAGACCACTATAAGCACTGGGTCAGATGATCTCTTGTCACATCCCCTCTTACCTTCTCTTCCCCCCATCTCATGGCAAGTTTTGCAGAAATGGGTTCCCCCATGAAATGGAAGCCGTGGATGCCATGATCATGTCACCCATGAGGCAGACATGATAATTCATATTCTTTCTTTAGCTTGAAGAAAAAAAGGCTGAGAAGGGACATGACAGCCATGTTTAAATATTTGAAAGGCTATCACATTGAAGAGGAAACAGGCTTGCTTTCTACTGCTCTGGAAACTAGCCATCTCATCACACACAGTTTGTGAAGTGTTCTAGCATGCTACCAGGATGCTTTCTTTGCGGAGCCCACCGGATGCCATTAGATGACATAATTCAACTTCTGACAGGACTCTGTAGAGGAAGCATCCTGGCAACATGCTAAGAAGCTCTAATGGGAATGTGGGAGGCTTCCCGTGATTCATAGGGAAGAACGGGGCAGGAAGGATATTAGAGGCAAAGCTGAAGTATTTTGGCCACATCATGAGGAGACAGGAAAGCTTGGAAAAGATCATGATGCTGGGGAAAATGGAAGGAAAAAGGAAGAGAGATCGACCAAGGGCAAGATGGATGGACGGTATCCTTGAAGTGACTGGCTTGACCTTGAAGGAACTGGGGGCGGTGACGGCTGACAGGGTGGTGACTGGTCCATGCGGTCACGAAGAGTTGGAGACGACTAAACGACTGAGCAGTGGAATATGCTGTACTTCTCTGAGTTTTTAAGCAAAAGTCATCTGCATAGAAACATAAAGTTGGAAAAAACTACAAGGGTCATCCAGTCCAATCTCCTGGCATGCAGTGAAAGCACAAAGTACTCCTGACATCTGTTGAAAATGTTTTAATTGTGTGTTCCTGCATGGCAAGGGGTTGGACTGGATGGCCCTTGTGTTCTCTTCCAACTTAATGATTCTATGATCTCAGGCTTCCAGTTCTCAGAAAGAATACCCTGGCCTTCAAATTGTATCATTTTTTTTTTAATATTGATGAAGTTTAATAAGAAGCACAAATAGTTACAAAGGAGTCTGTTTTAATACAGTCTCAAATGACTGGTGATGAATAAAAATATCCTACAGTATGGTTGGGAAGAAGGGGACATAGGAATGGTTTATACTGTAATTGTTGTATCCTTCTATGCTTGTATTACTTTGGATGACAAGATGGCAAGTTCAGCTCTTTAACAAGGATGTTCCAAACCATGGATTTCATGTTGCAATGAAACTGGAAGCTGTGGATCTTATGGAACCTCGTCTAGTATGTGTGGCCACTGTAACTCGCATTATCCACCGTCTGTTGAGGATACATTTTGATGGCTGGGAAGATGAATATGATCAGTGGGTGGATTGTGAATCTCCTGATCTCTATCCTGTAGGGTGGTGTCACCTAACTGGTTACCAACTGCAGCCTCCTGCCTCACAAACATCAAGGGATAGCCAATCAAGTTCATCAAAACAGAAGAAAAAGTCTAAGTCACAACAGTATAAAGGACACAAGAAAAAGAGGAAGATACCAGTTGGGAAGAAGCCTGTCAGTTTGTCCAGCGTCCCCATGACAGGTGCGGTACGGAGGAGCTTCTCTGGTGATGAAGAGTTGACTCCTCCTCAGTATCGAACCCTTCCAGCACAGCCAGCCCCGGAGGCCTGCCAGCCTCCCAGGACTAGCAGAGAGTTCAGTCCCAGCCTCAAAACAGCAGAACAAAATTGTATCATTTTAAGTACAATTAGTTACTTCCAATTACGGTAATTCTTTTCACCAATAAGTCATGTGGTAGTAGCAAGTGTAACTTAAATATGGATAATGTTACTCTTTGTGCAGTATCTGTAAACTTAGTTATCACACGGCCAAAGTGATGACTTATGTGTTGTGCGTGGGTGAGGCAACAAGTGGAGAGAATATTTTGTACCACAGTCCAGCATAATGTAGCATTCAGATCTTTTAAAAATCAATGAGCTATTTTGGTTACTTCTGGAGAATTGTAAAATAAAATACTTAAAAAAAACCTGCACTTAAAACTGAGTGGTGGTCCTAGAAATAATTTATAGTAACAGTTACGAATTTTGTAAAGTAATTTTCAAACTCTGGTATTATACAGGCAAAGCAGAAACATTTTGAAAAGTCACTTGAACATTATCTTAATGGTTCACCAGTAAATGAATGCTGAAGAAAGCACATACTGTCTGAATAAAATAGCAAATGGGACAACTTATTTAATCTTTTCAGGCTAACTTTGTCAATATGATGACATCCTTTATTTTGTTTTGAATAAAGATAAAAGGAGTTTGCTAAATAGAAAAGTGACCACAGCTCTTCACATCTACAGGTCTGTCTTCCATTTTGCATGGTCTTTTGGTTTATGAAACTTGGAGCATCCTAAAAAGTATGTAGATTTGGGGACACACAGTGGTCTGCTTTGATCTATACATGGTACACAGCCATTGCAAACAAAAAACAAATCAAGAACAAAAACAAAGAAAAGAAAATATGACCATACAAAAATATGTTTACACAGACACTGAACCAACTAATATAGGTCAGAATAAGACTGAAGTTCATATACATGCACTTATATACACCATTCAGTTTCACTTCCCCCTCTTTGCTTTTACTCTCGGGTAAAAATAAAATCAGATATTTCATAAAAATTTGTTTGCGTGTTTTTAAAAATTAAAATTCCAGGTGCCATCAGTGGTAGACATTATTGGATTTGCAGCAGGCAGGGAGGGTACTTCAAACTCTTTTCTTACCATGTTTTTTTGGAATTCTAAGAATGCAAATAGTAACTCCATAAGAAAAAATACTCATAAGACCATAGCAAAAGAGGAAATTTAAGCTCCTCATCCACTTGAAACCTCAAAAATGATCAGCTCCCTAAGGCTGTTATTTGCACTTTAAATATCCAGAGCCATACATTTATTAAGTATTAATATTACATCTAGCTCGGCCTACATTCATCAGAAGAAGAACCTTGTTTATGTCACTTTGTACAAGGTCACATATATAGACAGAATAATAATAACTCAATATTTATCCTGTAACTGAAAGCCCAGTTGCTCTTTTTAAAAATTGGGCAGTGGAAACTTCCAGTTGAGGTGGTGTTCCGTATTTGGGGAATTCTGCTATAATCTGCAACCGAATCCCCAGCCCTTCTTGTTAGTTCACCTCTTTGGATCTCTCTCTCCTTTAAAATTTGATAAAAATCAGTGGATGACCCAAATGTTCTGAAACGTAGGGGATTTGCAGTGGTAAATGTGTCCTCAAAGTCTGACCATTTTCATCCCAATAGCCATAAATGAGGGAAAGAGGAGCCTTTCCATGTCCCCCATTGAAATCAATGGCTGGATTATCCCGAAGCGAAAACAGATCTTCTGGCCGCAGATCTGAGAAATGACATTTTCCCCCTCCCGATTTTGGGAAGTTCCCGAAAAACAGAATGAGAGCCTAGCCAAAAACAGAATAACAAATAATATAGGTCTGGTAGGTTTGTTCTTAGGCTGAATTTGTATGTAAGTCGGAACAGATACATTTTAAGTATAACTCCAGCCACACACACACACACACACACACATACACACATGCTTTGGATAGCATAGGGTTTGTTTTGTTGTCTGTGCCTCTGTTCAGAAGATTTCATCTCACTTTCTGCCCTGTGATAATTGGATTTTGAAAAAAATTAGCTTGTAGAAACAAGGACTGGTGATAAAGCTTTAGTTGAGACACCTTTTCTCCATGATAATTATTTCAGGATGAATTTCCCTTCCTAGGAGTAGATTCCTCTCACTTCCTGTTGTCTCACCCCTTCTTAACTTTGAGTCATTTGTAAGTCGGATGTTTGTAATGCGAGGACTGCCTGTATATGTGTTCAGACTTTGGTCTGATCTCTAAAGTAGCTCATTATGTACACATACACAAATTCAGTTATTCCAAAACAAAAGATAAGAAATCACAAAACCTGAAATTTAAAACATTCCCGGTAATGTAACAATTTGTGGATTTGGTCTAATTTTAATAAGTTCATTTACTAAGATTTATGATATTCAATTAATATATTTCTTCTTGTTTTTTTGGTTTTTTTGCTTTTCATTTTAGTTTGGAATGAGGAATCAGCATCTTTTTATTATGGTCATATTAAGTTAGTGAGTTTTATGTTAGTATTAGTGTTCATTTAATCTAATATATGCAAAGATCTGGCTTGCTAAGAGTCTTTATTTTAAAGAACTGAAGTACATCAGAGAGTATACCGACAGCTACCGGGTATAGCCAGACATTATAGTTTCCCTTTAACCCAGGTGTGCCATCACACTTGCTCTTGAACTATTTAGTCCAATATTTAGTTTAGTGTTTGTGTTTACACTGTTAATTAGGTCATTAGTTATTTTATGTTTATTATTCAAGATGAGTAATATTAGTTGGTTTTATAGATATATATTGTATCTGTGTGTCTTGTTACATTTATTTTTTCTTATATAATGTATTTAACAATTATATAAAAAAAATTTGGCAAAAGTCTGAATAATCAAGGATAAAAGCCATTCCAGGCCATCTCAAGTTTTGACTACCAATTTCCAGTTACTTCCCTGTATCCCTTTCAAATGACTAATATGCAAAACTGACCACAATCTTTGGGGGAAACTCTTTATGGATTTCCAAAAAGTCACTCAACCATATTCAGAACACTGAAATGCCAATATCTGAAAGTCTAGAAATGTAACTGGATCATCTTTTAAAAAACAAACAAATATGGATATTTATCAATTTAAACAAGCATTACTGCTCAGGGTAGAAATGAGGACTGAGAAGGAGGATGTGAGAAATGAAAGCCAAAGCAGCAGTTTTCAGAGCTCATTATCTGAGATGTATAGTCTGGAAATTATACAGGCAATGTGATGTTTCTAGTCATCAGTCTATTCTCTTTGTAGGTTTTTTGGCAGCACAACTATCATTTTGTTTCAATTCAGATCCAAAATATTTTCAGGTTTAAATGATCTCAGGAATAATAGTCACACAATGAATTAACTGAGCATCATCTTTCCAAAGTGAAGAACTTTCAAGTCATGCTGAGTTCAATGAGAGTTCATAATTTTGTCTCCTCTCCACCCTAATGTTGTTACCACCAATAATGGACTCTAGTCAACAACATATCAAAACAATACAAGTTTAAATAATTTAAGAATAGAATAGAATAAGATTAAAAACAATTAAAGAGTTTGTAAATCAAAGCAGTAGACATTAAAACATTAAAATGTATTTAAAGGTGATAGAAAAAAAACCTTTAAAATCTTTAGAACCATACAGCATGAACAATCCAACATTCACCAATTTATGAAGGCCTGGTCGAACAGAAATGCTGTCACTGGTTGTTAAAAGAAGAGCAGGGACGGGGCTATCATGGCCTCTCTAGGGAAGGAGTTCCAAATTTGTAAGCAGCCACTAAGAAGACTTATCCCTATTCCTCACCAAGTGGGCTTGAGAAGATAATGAGACACAGAGAAGGGTCTTTTGACTAAGAGCACCACAGTTCTGTCTGGATTAACCTTCAATTCATTGGTCCTCATCCAGTCTGGGGGTGGGGGGCTGTGGTGTATGCTGGTGAGCAGCCTGCTGCCATAAATCACTCTGACCATAAGGTCATGAGTTTGAGGCCAGCCTGTGGCGGGGTGAGCACCCGTCAATTCCAAATAAAAAATAGCCCCTGCTCGTTGCTGACCTAGCAACCCGAAAGATAGTTGCATCTATCAAGTAGGAAATAAGGTACCACTTATAAAAAGTGGGGAGGCAAGTTTAACTAATTTACGACGTTGGAATGAGGAAGGCCGTCAGAGTGGATGATGAAGCAGCTGCTCCCCCCTGTGGGCAGAATCGAGCATCCCCTCAGGAGAAGGTTAAATTGCCTCTGCATCTGTCTGTCTCTGTCTTGGTTTGATGTGTTTATGGGCATTGAATGTTTGCCCTATATGTATATAATGTGATCCGCCCTGAGTCCCCTTTGGGGTGAGAAGGGCGGGATATAAATACTGTAAATAAAATAAATAAATAAATAAATAAATAATTATAGGACCTTTCCACGCAGCCACATAATCCAGAATATCAAGGCAGATAATTCACAATATCTGCTTAGAACTGGATTGTCTGAGTCCACACTGCGATATAGTCCAATTCAATGTGGATTTTATATAGCTGTGTGGAAGGGACCATTACTGCCAGGCATTGGTTGAGCATGGAAACAGCTTCCTTGGAATTAGGTGGAAAGGAGCCAAAAGAGCTAAATACTTTGATGAAAGCTGACCCCCAAGCTCTGGACATCCTCTCTTGGCAGACGACATTGCCCAAAGCATTGACTTCTAAACTCCAGTCAACCTCTCCAGTGGAAAACATTACTGTTATAGGAAATGGGCTGTTGCAAAAGGTGACCCGGAACTGCTCTTTAAATCACTTGCTCCAGTATTCCCTGCTTAGGATGTGCCTGCTCACAGTTCACCAACTGAAGGACACATTCATCCTCAGGTTACTCTACTGGATATGATCCTATGATATTAGCGTTCCAACATGCATGTGTGCCAGATATCAGCTTTCTGTAGGTTGTTAGGAGTACCTCAACAATTTGAATAGTGATATTATTAAATGAACAAATGGACCCTCTGTTGGCCTGGGGGATAAAGGCCTCGTGACTTGAAGGTTGGGCTGCTGACCTGAAGGCTGCCAGGTTCAAATCCCACCCGGGGAGAGCGTGGATGAGTTCCCTCTATCAGCTCCAGCTCCACGCGGGGACATGAGAGAAACCTCCCACATGGATGGTAAAACATCAAAACATCCGGGTGTCCCCTGGGCAACATCCTTGCAGACGGCCAATTCTCTCACTCCAGAAGCAACTCTGGTTGCTCCTGACACGATAAAAAAATTAAATGAACAGACATCAGAGGCCCAAATGTCTTGAACTCCTTTTATTGAAAAGGTTAAGCTACATTCACAACATATAGAGATTTTGAGGCTACTGGTAATAATTCTGAAATACTGGTTTCAACAAAGACTACTTCTGATGTCACAAAATGTAGAAATGAGACCTATTATATTGTGTTCATTTGAGTTCCCAAATTACATTGTGTAGCAGTTTTGTTCAATTGCACTTTTTATGAATTGGCTATTTTTTCTGCCCACCGGTTGCATCTTGGAAGAATTCCAAGAGAAGGATATATGCAGCAGTCAAAACACAAATTTGCTTATGTTATTTCAAAATAAGCAGCTGTGGCATTCAGTCAATTTTGAATGCCCACAACTATCACCACCAATTTACTTGTATTATTAGGTTGGACTCTAAATGGATACCCAGGGACTGATTCACTGTCAGTAAACCTTTCACAGATTCCTGTATTTCATGAATGCAAGCCCACTCAATTCCACCTTCTTAATTTTAGTAGTCCTGAACCAGAAGTTGTAAATCATTTCCTACAGATGCTGCACCATTTTTTCTTTGCTAGCAGCTGTCATGCAGCATTAGGCTGTATTCCACGTGCACGGAAGGAAAGGGAGCGCTTGGGTGTGACAAACCCACTCAAACAGATTTATTATGTTGCTTGGCTGATAGGAAAATTCATCTTTCAACGCAGTGAGTACTAAATGTCCTGCTAACCCAAACTAACAGCACTGTAAAATGTGAAGAATGTAGCATAGTATACACATCAGGAAGCTTAGATGCTGTATATTCAGCTGGACCAACCTGCATCTTTGGAAAGGAGCTTTTGTAGGTGTTCTTTTTAGAAAACCAGCACACAAAAATTAAGTCTGATATTTATGGAACTAGGGAGCATTTAGAATAATTTAAAAGAGGACAAAATCCTAGATTTTGATCCCGTTCTTTCTGATCTTATTTTGGAGATCCACACCTATTTAATTTATCCCATAATATTTTCTGTTCATTCTCAATATGATCACGACAGCTCCAAGAAAAATGCAGGGAACAAAACCAACCTCTGTACATGGTATTCATTGACCTTGTAAAGGCATTCGACACAGTGAATCGCAGCGCTCTCTGGACCATCCTCCAAAAAATCGGGTTCCCTGACAAATTTATGAGCATCCTTCAGCTCCTCCATGATGACATGATGGCAACAGTCCTGGACAGCAACGGCTCCCAAAGCGACCCATTTAAGGTGGAATCAGGTGTCAAGCAGGGATGTGTTATTGCACCCACCTTATTTTCCATCTTCATCGCTATGATACTTCACCTTGTTGATGGGAAACTTCCCACCGGAGTGGAAATCATCTATCGGACAGATGGCAAGCCATTTAACTTCAGCAGACTGAAAGCCAAAACCAAGGTCACCACAACATCTATTATAGAACTCCAATATGCCAGTGACAACGTAGTCTGTGCGCACTCAGAAGACGACCTACAAGCCACTCTAAACACCTTTGCAGAAGCATACGAGAAGCTCAGCCTCTCATTGAACATCGGGAAAATGAAAGTGCTTTTCCAACAGGCACCAGCTAACCCCTCTGCAATGCCAGGAATACAGCATAATGGTGTAACATTAGAAAATGTCACCCATTTCCGCTACCTTGGCAGCCACCTCTCCACAAAAATCAACATCGATACCCAAATACAACATCGCCTGAGCTCTGCGAGTGCAGCATTTTTCAGAATGAAGCAGAGAGTGTTTGATGACCGGGACATCCGTAGAGATACCAAGGTGCTTGTTTATAAAGCCATTGTCCTCCCAACCCTGCTCTATGCCTGCGAAACGTGGACGGTCTACAGACGTCACACTCAACTCCTAGAGTGTTTCCATCAGCGTTGCCTTAGAAAAATCCTGCAAATCTCTTAGGAAGACAGGCAGACAAATGTCAGTGTGCTTGAGGAAGCAAAGACCATTAGCATTGAAGCGATGCTCCTACGCCATCAACTCCACTGGACTGGCCATGTTGTCTGAATGCCCAATCACCATCTCCCAAAGCAGTTACTCTACTCCGAACTCAAGAATGGGAAACGTAATGTTGCTGGGCAGGAAAAGCGATTTAAAGATGGGCTTAAAGCCAACCTTAAAAACTGTGGCATAGACACTGAGAACTGGGAAGCCCTGGCCCTTGAGCGCTCTAATTGGAGGTCAGCTGTGACTAGTAGTGCTGCGGAGTTCAAAGAGGCACAAATGGAGGGCTTAAGGGAGAAACGTGCCAAGAGGAAGGCCCGTCAAGCCAACTCTGACCGGGGCCGCCTTCCACCTGGAAACCGATGTCCTCACTGCGGTAGAACATGCAGATCAATAATAGGTCTCTTCAGCCACATAAGAACTCACCCACAGGACCCCACGGCTGGAAGACCATCATCCTCGAACTACGAGGAATCGCCTAAGTAAGTAAGTAATATGATCAGGGACTTTTTCTGCTGGCTCCCCAGGCTGGTTTATAGTATAGTAATTTGAGTGCTGGACTATAATCATGGGAGACCAGGGTTCAAATTCCTGCTGGGTTATGGAAACCCAATGGGCAAATCACATTTGCTCAGCCTCAAATAAAAACAAAAATATTTTTCATTTCTATTTCATATTGGAGAAAAAAATACATTTTTTCTCCAAAAAATTACACGTATTTAATTAATATGAACAAATAGTGAAGTCTGATTGTTTAACACAGTAAATCATACAAAAAATCAAGATGTTCTATTTCATTTCACATTAGTTGTCACCATCCTGTGATTCCAGCCATGAAGGCCTTCGACAAAAAAACAGTTTATAACATCATTCTTAAAGATAGCACACATCAAAAATACATTCAACATGCAATAATAAAAGAATTACAAAAATGAAATATACAATGTAAAGGAAAAAACCAAATATGCTTTCCAAAAAGGCTTTAAAAGGCTTTATGGGATTCCCCCTTTTATTCGCACAGTGTTTCCAATTGTTCTTCATGGTACTGGATAGTCCTGAAAACTACAATTTCCATACAACCTCCTAGGTTTTCTCCTTTTAAAATACACTTGCTTCTGCATTAGACATTCATCTACCTATCCTGGAAAGTTTAGAGGCAAGTGTGCTTTGCATAGCAAACATACAATATCTGAAGAAGCAGAGAGCTCCCCTATTGAAAAAACCCATACTAGGATCATATCTAAAATGAATAATAATACTAATACTTCACTTACTTCACTTAGGCGATCCCTCGTAGCTCGAGGAGGATTGCCTTCCATCTCTGGTGTCCTGGGGGTGGGTTCTTAGGTGGCTGAAGAGACCTATATAATAATAATAATAATAATAATAATAATAATAATAATAATAATAATAATAATAATAATACATCTTTATTTATATCTCACTTTCCCCCTAAACAGGACCCAAAGCAGCTCACAACATTATATAAAAGACAATACAAAACAATATACATATGTAAAACACTAGCCTATAAAACAATTTTACAATAATAAATAAATAAACACATTTAAAAACATTTGTCTAATACAGTTATTGCAGACAACTCAACAAGATAGATTGGGATCTTGGAGTGGCTCAATAAAAGTTAGTGTTCCTGACATCACAGCTAAATATCTTCATCAAAAGCTTGCGCGAACAGAAAGGGCTTTAGCTGTTTTTTAAAAGATGTCAGGGAAGGAACTGTTTTAACCTCCTTGAGGAGGGAGTTCCAAAGAATTGGAGCGGCTACTGAGAAGGCTCTCTCTCTTGTCACCACCAACCGCATTTGCGATGGTGGAGGCAATGACAGGATGGCCTCGCTAGAAGATGTTAATGTTCGGGAAGGTTGGTATGAGGAGATGCAATCAAATAGGTAAGTAGGACCTGAACCGTTTAGGGTTTTAAAGGTAAATCTAATACCTTGAATTGGGCCCGGAAAGGAATTGGCAAGGGGTAGTATGCTCTCTGGGTCCAGCACCTGTTAATAACCTGGCTGCAGATCTCTGAACTAATTGAAGTTTCAGGACACTCTTCAAGGGCAACCACATGTAGAGCCCATTACAGTAGTCTAAATGGGATGTAACCATGGCATAGACTACCATGGCCAGGTTTCCATGTCTGTATGGATATCATGCCCCCATAGAAATTAAATTTGAGAGAATCATACATAGGAAGTTTTTTTTTCATGTCTGGAGTAACTTGAGAAACTGCAAGTCACTTCTGTTGTGAGAGAATTGGCCATCTACAAGGACGTTGCCCAGGGGACGCCCAGATGTTTTGATGTTTTTACCATGGGAGGTTTTGTGGGAGGCTTCTCTCATGTCCCCGCATGGAGCTGAGCTGATAGAGGGAGCTCATCCGCGCTCTCCCCAGGTTGGATTCGAACCTGGCAGCCTTCAGGTCAGCAACCCAAACTTCAAATCACAAGGCTTTAACCCACTATGCCAATGATGGGCAACCTTTTCCGCTTGGTGTGTCAAAATTCACCAAAAACACCTAGCATGATTTGGGTGGTGTGTCACTTTGAGAAAAAAACAACATAATTTTGCAATATGTATAGTTTAAATAACAAAAATATATAATCTATATATATAAAAGAGTGATGGAATCACGGCACCAGACAAAACAACAAAACTACAGGCCCCGCAACCTTGAAATTTGACAACACAACCCATCATCCATGGCTCTAGGTTGATACAACAAAAAGAAAAGAAAAATAAAGTCCTAATTAGAGAGAAAGGAATAATTGCTTTTATCCAATTGCTGCCAGTTAGAAGGCTAAGCTCCTCCAACTTGGTCTCCTAGCAACCCAATAAAAATAATAAAAAACACTAAAAAATAATTAAAAACACTAAAAAATTAATACAATAAAATACTATAATAACAGAAAATAACTAAAAATAATACAAGAAAATAATAAAATATAATAAATAAAAAGATAACTTACAATAAAATTAATTTTAAAATACAAATAACATCAAATAAAAATTACACAACAATTTTTAACTAATACCACCACCACTTTGCCACAGCAACACGTGGCCGGGCACAGTAATATATAACTGTATTTAATCAAAAACTATTTATTACCCTTATTTCCATGTACAACAATCTATGGTACCTCGTGCACTTTCCACACTGATTTCTCTCTATTCTAGTTTAAATGTCATCATGAATAATAAATAATATAATAATATACTAGTAATAATATGATAATATACTACAATAATAATAGAATAATAGAATGACACTATATATATATATATATATATATATATATATATATATATATATATATATAAAATGTAATGTGCATAATTCCCATGGAGTAAACAACAAAACCACTGGACCAAATCACACCAAATTTGGCCACAAAATACATAGTCATCCAATCAATCTGCATGCGGCAACATGTCAGCAAAAATGGCCAGGTGTGTCAATGCTGACACGCATGTCATAGGTTGGCCATCACTGCACTACGCCATCTGTTTAATTACTAGCACTTGGAGAAATTCTCATTTTCTATTGTCATGATTTTAAAAAGTAAGGCGCAAATAAAAAAGCATGCATTTATAACACAATATTCCTTCCCTATCTTAATGTAACAGATGAATATGGACACACACAAGATGCAATATAACTCGATATGACGCAAGAATGTTCTATGCCCCAATATTGTTAATTAAATCATTGACTGAGCGCTGAAAGAACAAACTACATGCAATAGGAATTATTTTGTAATCTTTGTCAGTACCAGTTAAAACAATATATGCACATGACAAATGTATTGGGGAATGGGGTTACTGCCATAAAACAGTCACAGACAGAATTATTGTCTCCAATTCTAAGCAAAATGCAATTTTTAAAATCTTGCAGAAAGAACAGCAAATTATCACTATAATCATCAACTAAAGAATATTAATCATGGATGGTGCAAAAATGAATAACATATAACTGTGTCCTTTCCAGTAAAAGCAATATTTTCTACCAATTACAGTCTATATTAAGTAATCTTTAGTACATGGCATAAGATCATATCAGGTTTATTCAACCGTCCTCTAAACTGGTTGCTTCAGGCCCCACATACATTAGGCAGGAAGTTGACTCATGATGACTACACTGCTACCTTGAAATCTTCAAATCTGATGTGTGTTTGAAAGTCATTTTGTCTGTTCTTGTGTTCCTTAAAAAAACAAAAAAACTCCACTACCTTTGCCTTGGTTCTGCATGAAGTCATGCTCTGGACATTTAGACGTATGGTTCCTAATCTCTTGAGAACCCTTCCTATGTAGTTTCTGTTTAAAAACCTCCAGAGAAGGAGAGTCCACTGGCTTCCAGGCAATCTATCCTCCACTAGAATTGAAAGAGACCTCCAGTGGGCATCTAGTCCAACCCTCTTCAGCAAAGCAAGAATGCACAATCAAAGCACAACTGGATGGCCATACAGTCTCTGTTTAAAAATCTCCAGAGAAGTTTAATCACTACAAAAATGGAGTACTGTGCTCTTCAAGTGTAAGTACTGTTATAACTTGTACAATTTGCACAGTTTCTTGATGAGTTGCAGTAATTACCACTAAAGTGGATAAGTTTTTAATTAAGAAAATAAAATCTGTTGACAATGCTGTTTGTAATGACCCACATGGAGCGGCTACAGAGAAAACTACACAGGAATCAACTTTAGAAGATAAAGAAATGTAAAGGAAATTTTTCAAATGTCCTTTATACACGAAAGATTATATGAAACACAAACACAAACACACATTTATAATATAATATAATTAATATGATGTATGAAACTCTTACAAGGGATTATTTTTAACCCCTGGTTTGCTCATAAAACTGAATTACCATATTGCGAAAGAATACATGTCTAAAAAGCGTATCACCAACATGAAAAGTTTGGAAGGCTCTGCTATGATGTTATGAAAGAAGGACAAGGTAGTTTAAAAGCATGTTAATCCAGTTTGGACCACTGTATGATTCTAGCCCAATTAGCAGAGAAATATTGTTGCAAAGAAGTACAGTTTATTTTAACATTTATGGACATAAAGTCAGAATTTCAGCTTTAAAAATTAATTTAATTAAATTGTCTGTCCCTATTAGTCATTTTCTATGCTAACTATATAACAGGCATGGGCAAATTAATCGGAATCATTGTTAATCGTAATAAATTCGTTAATCGTAATAAATATGAATGGGGTTCCGAGGTGGTTTAACCTTCTAATTCGAAGCGTTGGCACCCATGCCTCGGAATACCTTCGGATAACCTTCAGATATATGAGAAAGTGTTTTAATTCAGCCAATCTCCTGTGACTCTCTATATATCCTAACACAGAGGAGGCTCCTGAATATAACATTGGTGGCAGCGTTAGTAGTGGTAACAAATTCAAATCCTCCATATATTGGTGTCAGTGGATGGTGATCTGTCTAACACACATCGAGTCCTCCATAATTTTGGTGACAGCTGAAAGTTATCCTCTGCACTTGCCATTACAGCTGATGGAAA